>NC_140586.1:13977060-15276296 GCF_964204655.1 Triturus cristatus
GAATCTGCCCTAGAACAGTGTTTGTGCTTAGTTGTTGATGGCACCAGGTTCACAGCAGACAGGGCAGGTGTTTGTCTTTGGGAGCAGGTGTGGGGATGGGAGTGCCCTTGGATGGGGGTGATTTTGATGAATGTGATGTTGATACCTGCTTCTTGGCCTGATGCCCATGAGTGTCACATGATGGGCGTTTGGTTTTGCGCTCCTGTGTGCCTGTTATGTGTTGTGGGGCTGGTGTCTGTTCTCTGGTCTGCTTGGAGTGCTGCTGTTGTGTGCTGCATGTGGAGGACTTGGTGCCTGAGGGCTGTGGCGTGTGGCACTCTTGTCAGGTGGTGCCACTGGCAGGGTGGTTGCTGAAGGGACAGGAGCTGGACTGGGAGCCTGTGACTGCTGAATGGCTTCCGTCACTGTAGAAGACAAAGACTGGACAGTTCGGTGTAGGCCACCCACTTCAGAATGAATCCCCTCCATGAAGGTAACTACCTGTGCCAACTTCTTGTCATGATCCTGGAAGGCATTCAGGAGAGCAATTTGACCCACACACAGCTTGTGCAAAAGGTCCACCACCTCCACACTGAGGGCAGCAGGGGAGACAGGGGCAGAGGCAGCGGTGCCTGGGGGAAGGAGACTCTACCCTTCCTAGGGCTGCGGGCATGGACAGCACTTGTGGGAGCAACCGGGAGGGTGGGCACTGGACGATGTGTGGTGGAAGAAGAGGCAGATTTTGAACTTCCTGTGCCCGCCAACATCGAGGAGTCAGAGCTGGAGTCTGATAATGTGGAAGTTGGTGTTTCCGGGCGTGAATCATCCAGGGCACTCCTGCCCCCCTCCGAGGCACTGGTCACATCAGTGTCAGTGAGCTCATGTGTAGCAGTCGTGCAAGAAGCTTCCCCACTGGTGTCTGTCCCATGTCCTTCCGTGCCCTTGTTAGATGATGTAAGAGACAGATGCATAGTTTCTGTATAGTGCCATACTCAGAAACATCATATGAAAGCAAAGCACAACACTTGAAAATTATACTCCCATGTTGGCCTCCTCCATGTAGAGTCAACATGTTCAACATTTATGCAATCATCAGAAGATGCATGGAAACATGCATAGTTGATAGTAATGCCCTATGTGGTGTTGACGCAGCCAAATAGATTTCCAGTGCCTCCTTGTAACATACTATTCTCTGGAAGCATACCTATGTGCCTGTAGTTGAGATAGATATACATCAAAACATGTTGTCTCTGTCACATATGGAGTCACTTTAAGGGAACACCACAGATACAAACTCCCAAATGTCCTTTTGCAATGGCCACAGGCTCCTGCTATCCACCATGTTGTGCTTTGAAGCACAACTACAGTTGCACATTGGTGTCTTCTGTGCAGTTTTTATAAGGGTTATGTTGTGCACAACACACATCTATATATTCTATAAATGCACACTAACATGATATTCACTGCTGTTCCCTGCCAGGTGATGTCTATGACACTCATACTTCAGCATATGTCACAAGGCCACATTCCATCTGTCAATGACAAGGGTCATTGTTTAAACACATGAGAAACCACATGTTGTAAAGATGCAGAACAGCTGCACTGAACACTAAGGCCACTTAGAAGCCATTGCATCACACTAGAGACATCACAGAGCTTCCCACTGGCTCAGGGTTGGGATTCATGCATTCGCTCACACCCAAAGTCACACTTAGCTGAATACTCACCCCCAACTTGCTGCTGATGGGCCATCAAGCGTCCATCCAGCTCTGGCTGTGCCACTGCCAAGATGCGGGCCATTAGTGGTGTCATGCTCCTGCACGCTCACCTGCTACTTTGAGGGAGCACCCCCAGAGTCATCTCTGCCATGTTTTTGCTCAGCCGGCAGATCATCCCACCTCTTGTGACAGTGTGTGTGCCGTGGTTGGAGACACCCAGAGCCCACACCTTGCGTGCAATGGCCCTCCATATTGTCTTACTCTGGTGGACCTTAAGCTGCAGGCATGGGAGACAATAAGAGGACGTTTCAGTGACACTGTGTTATGTACCACTGTATGTCAGTACAGGAGCATGAAAAAACATAGCACACCAATACATAAATGTTGAGCTGAGGCCATACAGCATGACATGTAGTACACTTGCATCAAATAATCTCATAGAAATGTATACATGTATGATGATGGACACAGTACCTGGCCATCTCTCACACATGCAGAGTGCCAGCACAGAAACCAATGTGAAGAAGACCCTCATCTGTGATGCAGTATGTGAGTGAGCAATACATACAATACATTTGAAATTATGTGTCAGGGTAGACTCACTGTGTCTAACACTACACACACCTCAATGTCCTTGGCCAGTGAATGGCTACCTGTGTCATGGAGGTCACATTTAGGGCCATGACCTTACATCCTCACACTCTTCTCACAAGGTGTAGTCCTGACTTGTGCAATCCTCAGGCCTAAGATAACTCATTGAGAAATAAGGTGGCGGACAACACATATGTTTCACTCAGTCCATTTGCTGATGGGTCCTTGTAAACTTGGGCAGTTTCTGTGCAGGTCAGTGGGACTCACACTGAGGTTAAACTTGGGTCATGTGAAAACCTCATGGACTATGACATCACATAGCACAGGCAATGTTTGTTCAGACTTCAACTGTCCAAGCCAGCAGTGTAACTGTATGGCTGCAAAACACTGCATGACCCTCCCATCCATCAATGCAGCCATGGATCTGTGGAAATAAGGCTACACACCCCATTGATATGAAGTCAGCATGGTAGGAATTGTATCACACATTTACATTACACAGTCTCAGATCAACTTTTTTTGTTGTTGCTGAAGAAGGGCTGTAGAAATGTCCATGATGCCATCCTCCCCAAATACTCAAGTGCAATTCTAACTAGGCCATGTATGGAGCATGGCATATGAAAAATACGGATGCATGCACATTAACTTGCACTCACAGGCACATACTACTGCAGAGCAACATCATGTGAGCACTATGAGCACTCTCAAACTTTAACTCTGAAACACTTACCAGTACATCTGGCGCACCAAATAGCCTCCCATACTGTGAAAGGACCTCATCCACCAGGACCTCCAACTCCTCTGTGGTGAAGGGACGGGCCCTGAAGTTCTCAGTTCTCGCCATCACTGGGTCCAGGAGACAGGAACAGCAGCAGTTGGTGGTGAAGAATGGCAGGCAGCAGTGTCTGAATAGAAGTGAAATATGTGGCTCTCTCACAGACATATATACGCCCCTGGGGTTGTTTCAGTGGGACTCAGCTGCTGCAATTGGTCTTCCTGGTTTGCATTTTTCAATTGTAACCAATAACCGGGACCGCAGTGCCAGTGCACGCCTACCACGGGTTTCAAAATTGTATTTCGCTACCGTGAACACGGTTCCCATTGGCTGCAATGGCATGGGCATTGGCGGTGTCACACCGTGGGGGCCAGGCAGTCACTACCGCACATTGGCATCTTTCAATTGTAACCAATGACCGGGCCCACGGTAGCGTAGTCACCTACCGCGGGTTTCAAATTTTATTTCACTACCGAGATCGTGGTTCCCATTGGCCGCAATGGCATGGGCACTGGTGGTGGCATACCGCGGGGGTCAGGCAGTCGCTACCGCAATCCTGCATCTTTCAATTCTAAACAATGACCGGGTCCGCGGTGGCGGAGCATGCCTACAGCACCCATGGACACATATTGCTGCTGCAATGGCAATAGCCAATTTTCATCATTGAACACTAGACCTTCACAATGTATCACACCACCTGCTTGAAAAATTGAATGCTAGTGTGACATTCAACTCGCTGATGCCGACACATGCCATGTCAGTGCACATGATTAAATGCTTTGGCATGTACTTACTCACATTTCACCTATGATATTTGTGTGCATGTACACAGATTTGGTGTGTAATGGAGACTCATATTTGTGCACATATCAATGTGTGAGATGGCTAATCAACACACAATAATGATGGCCTGACCACATAATGTGCCTATTTCACTGTGCTCATTGATGTGTTCATATTGATAGTTGATCAGCTTACATACACTGTGATCATTGTGTAGAAAAGTTGTGTTCTGTGCGACTTAAGAAAGTAGGCCTGGCAGGTACAGCAGCTACGTAGAAGTCAGCAGTGTTGCTGTTTCCACCATGTGCTGTGTCACCCACACCCAGGGCTGGTGACACAAGATGTATGAGTGTACCATTTACCATTCACATAGTCAGAATCTGTTTTGGAGGTAGTCAGTATGTACATACTGACCACATGTACATGAGATCAAGGTGTCTCTACATGTGACTTGTGCATGAAGCTGTTGTTACAGTCCAGTCATTGTTGGCGCTGCGTCAGTCAATATGTAAGATGTTTGACACATATCATAAGGGATATAAATTGACATGTGTCCTCTTTCTTATTATTTAGGGGACGACCAAATGTGCATCGTTCGTTCACAGTGCTGGCAAACATGGAGGATGAGGACATCATAAGGAAATTCCGTCTGGATCGCCTTACCCTTCAATACCTATGTGGTCAGTTGGTGCCCCATCTGAGGCCTCACAGAACCTATCCGACTGCTTTGACACCAATAGTTAAGGTAATGGCAGCCCTGCATTTCTTTGCAACTGGTTTGTTTCAGTACACAGTGACCATCGCCAGTGGGATGTCTCAATCTATGTTCAGCAATGAGTTACGTGATGTCCTGTCCACAATGATGACATACAAGGACCACTACATCCACTTCCCAAGGAGACATGAATTGGCAGGTGTGAAGGGTGATTTTTATGATCTTGGACACATACCTAATGTTGTTGGCGGCATTGACTGCACAGATGTTGGCCTAATTCCACCACAGGCACATGAGCACATCTACCGGAACAGGAAACATTTCCATTCCCTTAATGTGTAAGTGGTATGCCAAGTGGATATGATTATCTCCCATGTGTGTACAAAAATCCCCAGTTCTGCACATGACTACTACATACTGCGTAACAGCATCATCCCACAATTGATGGCAAATCTGCATCCGGAGCATGCGTGGCTTGATGGTGAGTACGCAGAGTCAAATAGTGTGCTGTATGTGTGACATGCTGTTCTCAGCTACTGTTTATATTAGTAAATTGCTCTCTGTATCTCACGCCTAGGTGACTCTGCGTATACCAACCGGCCTTGGTTGCTGAGCCCACTGGGGAATTCAAGGAGCCCGGGCGCAGTCTGCTACAATGATGCACATGGGAGGACATGTCATGTGGTGGATAGTACTTAAGGGCTTCTGAAGTCTAGATTCCGGTGTCTGGACAAGAGTGGAGGTGCACTATTCTACTCTACCCAAAAGGTGTGTCACATCATAGTTGCATGCTGCATGCTCCACAATCTGGCCTTGTGCAAACCGATCCCCCTGCTCCTGGACGATGATGAGCAGCAGATGCCTCCCTCCTGCAAACCCACATATGCCCAGTGATGATGATAGTGGAGAAGAGGATGGTGTTGACCTGCATCAACAACTCATCGACAAATACTTCCCTTGAGTGTGAGTGACATTCTACAACAGTGATATTGTCTGTTGTCTTTGATGGTAGTGCCAAGGCAAAGAAGAACTTTTTGACTGCTGGCTGTTGTTGGCTCTGTGATAATGGCGGATGTGTGTGGCACAGGGTATTTATATCCAGGTACCTCGTGTCTATGTTGATGTTTTTGCTCATTGTGATGTGTGCTGGTTTATGTACCTTAATGACTAGTTGTGTGTTCTACCTGTAATGGCATCACCTGACAAGTAAATCTCATTCTCTTGTCTCTTGCTAGGTCCCTTTACCCTCTCAATGCCTCGTCACAATCCAAGCTTGTGGTACATTGGATTCTGAGTTGACGTTGTACATACTGCGATAAACATGGAGCTGACACAAAGACATAGGTGTGTAAAGAGTGTTTATTTACAATAATTATTTGTGACCAAGAAGTGATTATTTAAGAAATTGTGCAATAGGAAATTATGAGATGTCAGTGATGGTGAATGAGACAAATAGAGTAGTCACCACATTGATGTGGTCACACAGTCCAACAGACTCCTGCCATCAACATAGCAATGTGGGTAAGGATAGTCAACAAAGTCAATGTCAATGGGAACAGAGGTGCCATCATGGCTGGCTCATCGACTAGTGTTTGGATGGTGCATTTCCACGTGATGCCCCCTGGTGTTTCTCGGATGACTCCTTGTGAGTTTGGCAGGGGGGGCCTCTGCTGCGGGCTCAGCAGTATCTGAGGAGTCATTTTGTTGCAGTCACCCCTCTCTGTGGCTGCAGCTGAGGTGGTGGGAGTATCAGCAAGTGGGCCACTGGAGGGAGGGTTGAGCTGTAATTTGGGCAGCATGTCTGTCCCTCAGAACACCCACAAGCTGGCCCATAAAGTCCTCAAGTTGGCCCATACATGTGTCCATAGACCTCAGCAGCAGGCGGAGCTCACACACTTCTTCCACAACCTGACCCATCTGTCCCTGGTTCTACTCATATGCCCCCAGGACTCTGGAGATGGTGGCCAGGGCTTTGGTCTCCGTGTCTTCCTGTATTTGTCCCCCAGTTGCCCTCCCCCTGCCCTTCTGACCCGGACCTGTGGGATTGGTACTCGACGCACCCACAAACTCTCCCTGACCTCCTCAGATTGTGTTGTGGTGTTGATAACCAATGAGGCAGGGTGAGTCTTGCAGGCAGCAGTGGTGATGGTGGTGGTTGAGGCCGCACAGGTCGTTGCAGTAGGGGTCAGCGCAGTTGTTGTTGCTGTGGTAGTGGTGGGGGGGACAATGAGGGCCTGAGACATGGTGCGCCCTGGCAGTCCGGATGGGCCAGGTTGTTGCTTCTCATCCGAGAAATGTAGGGGGTCTGCATACGAGAATTCTTGTTCGGGGGGGGGTAGACTGGCTCTGTAGGTTGTAGTTGTCTTCTGCAGCAGTTGCTTGCGGATCTCCTGTTGAACAGAGATGAAATGGTCATCGAAGTGCACTCTACAAGCTTGGTTTTAAACTTTTGGATGTTACATGTGATACACCACAGACTTTACATTGCAATCACTTGGTATGGGTGCAAGATACTGAGCATCATGAAATGATGTTGAGGTACATACATTACTTGTCCGTGGTATGACATGTAAAGAGAAACCATGTGCCACATACAGATTGTGTGATTACAAGGACATGTCGTTATCTAACGACGTGCGGCACATTAACTTTGTGTTATGCGTCTTTTTGGTTGCTCTGCAAGGAATCAGTTTCAGCTAAGCAAGAACTAGCCATTGTAATGTTATACATACCTTTTTCATATCATGTACTTTTGTTTGTTCGGCAGATTGACCATGCATGTTTTGTGTTCATATGGGCCTTCATGCTCTGACACCATGGCACTTACACATTGCATTCTGTGCTGTGCATGATTGGGCCCTGAATTTTTTCAACATGTGACTAGGTGGTAAAAAGTTTAATTTCTGTGACAGTTACCTACGCTTAGCTGCCTGTACACTGGATGTGGCTTTTGGATCTATGCCAAGTTGGATGACATGTGAGGGCTTGTGTGGTCATATGGATCCATGCATTTTGAGAAGGATGGCAGGGTGCATGCACTGTCTACCTACCTGTTTGGTGACACAGTGGAGGGAAATAGCTGCCACATGGTTGTGGGTGGGGGAGTGTTCCATCCTGCTGAGCTATGGGACAAGAGTCCTGGTGGGAGTTATAGTGCTGGCTTCCCACCCACAAACACCCCTCCCTGTTAAAAGGGCTACCTACCTGTAAGTTTGAAGAGAGCAATGCAATGTCTGCCAAATGCTTCTAGGTGAGAGGAGTGCTCCATCCTGCTGAGCTGTGGGACAAGAGTGCCTGGTAGGAGTTGTAGTGCTGGCTTCCTACCCTCAAACACCCTTCCCTGTTAAGATGGCTACCTACCTGTAAGTTTGAAGAGAGCAATGCAATATCTGCCACATGGTTCTAGGTGGGGGGCGTGCTCCATCCTGCTGAGCTGTGGGACAAGGGGGCCTGGTGGGAGTTGTAGTGCTGGCTTCCCACCCACAAAAACCCCTCCCTGTTAAGATGGCTACCTTCCTGTATGTTTAGAGAGCAATGCAATGTCTGCCACATGGTTCTGGGTGGGGAGAGTGTTCAATCCTGTTCAGCTGTGGAACAAGGGGGCCTGGTGGGAGTTGTAGTGCTGGCTTCCCACCCACAAACACCCCTCCCTGTTGAGATGGCTACCTACCTATAAGTTTGAAGAGAGCAATGCAATGGCTGCCACGTGGTTCTGGGTGTGGGGAGTGTTCCATCCTGCTCAGCTGTGGGACAAGGGGGCCTGGTGGGAGTTGTAGTGCTGGCTTCCCACCCACAAACCCCCCTCCCTGTTAAGACGGACACCTACCTGTAAGTTTGAGGAGAGCAATGCAATGGCTGCCACATGGTACTGGGTGTGGGGAGTATTCCATTCTGCTCAGCTGTGGGACAAGGGGACCTGAAGGGAGTTGTAGTGATGGCTGCCTGTCCACATGCCCCCATAGAAATATTGCTAGCTACCTTTGGGGTGATTCAGAGGAAGGAAATGTTAGATCTGTGAGACATGTGTTGGAAAGAGTGTCTTGTATGTAAGTGCATTTGCGTCTAAGAAATGTAACTTTGTAGTTGTGCAAGACAGTACATAGCAGTGTAATGGTAGTCATTTGTTGGTACTTACCAGCCTCCTATTCCTGTGAGACTCTCTGGATGCAGTGTGGCAAGCACCTTCTCCTCACATTATGTTAGTGGTGGAATGGGAGGCCACCGCCAGTCCCCTGAGCCAGCTCATGGTTCTTGTTGGCACGCTCTTTCACCCTGGTCTTGCGGTCATGCCACCTCCTCCTGATGTACTTCAGGGTGCGCGGGCTGGTCCCTACTGCATTGACTTTGTTGACTATCCATTTATTTTTATTTTTTATAAAATCTCTTTTAAATTGTTTGCATTTTTGTCTGTTGTTACGTGTTTACATGATGTCACGGTAATTACAAATGCAGGAAAGAGCATGTCAACAGCTCAACTGAACAATTATATAGCACTGGATTATAGTGAACGGCTTAGTCTCTGTGTCTGGAGTTTCAGTTGCTATAACATCAACTATAAAGTTGAGATCATCGTCTTGCATAACTGTTAGTTGTTGTTCATTTCTTATTATGTTTACAGATCAGCGCTTATAGGTATGTGTTCAGCCAACTAAAAATGATGGCATAATTCTTTTGGTGTTTGCGAATATCAGAAAAAAGTCAAACAAACTTTAATGAAAAGAAACATTAACTCTTCCGCAAACACCCCTCCAGCGCTCTATGTACATACTCGTGTTTAGCTGTTCTGTTAACACACATTTCCCTATACCCTGCTGTGATGTGTTGTTCAGTGTTGATCACAACAGGCATTTATTGACTAATGTGTGAAAATGGAACATGTGCACACACTATGCCCGCGCTCGGCTACAACCCGTGCGTTTCTTGGTTTGCGGGGTCCTCTGAGTCCTCGCTCGTGTGTTGTTGTAGTTCGGCTAAGCATGTGTTCCATTGTGCAGCTATGGGGTTTGTCCTAAACCCAACGTTTCCTCTCGCCTGATAGCAAAACCCTCTGCTGTAGCCCATACAAGCATGGAAAGCCACCATGCCTGCGCATGTGGTGGATCTGCTGCTTTCCATCTTTTTGTGAGTAGTCTCTTAGCTACTACTATTCCCAGGTCTAAAAACATGGAAGTCACTTTGGTGGCCGCTGTTCTCCGGAACTTGTGTAGTAGGTATACTGGCCAAGTGAAGGGTAACCCGTGCCCTGTGCAGGTGTGCAGTTGGTTGGCCACTGCGCTCCAATATGCGCCAATATGGGGGCAGCTCTACAGCATGTGTATTATGTCGGCTCCCACCTCTGCGCATCTGGGGCACACCAAATCTATTCTATTGAAATATCTGTTGATGTTGGCAGGTGTGAGGTAGGCCCTGTGTATTATGTACAGTTGTATTTGTCTGAACCGCATGTTTCTGGGTGTGCGTGTCGGGCTTTCTAATGTCCGTGCCCATTCTTTGTCGGTGAGGGAGCGCCCCAGGTCTGTCTCCCATTTTTGGCGGAGGGGGTACTAACTAATCACTGGATGGACTCTAAATTACGCAGCCAACCAAAGTATAAGATGCCTACCACGCCCCATGAGGGGCAGGTATTGCATCACAAGGTGTGTCGGTGTTTCCCTAGCCATGTCACCCCATTTAATTGTTAATTTGTTTATCAGTGAGCGGTGTGTGAGAAACTGTCCTGTGGTAAACCTTCTTCCTCTACCAGGGACGTGTATGGTGTAAGCTCCCTGTCTCGATATAGGTCCCCTAGAGTTTGAACACCTTTCTCCTGCCATAACTCTGCTACTTGTGTAGTCAGTGCTGTGTGACCACTAGGGGTTCCAACCTGTGGCATTGCTGGTGCATAGGGGGTCACGGCCGGTGTGATATATAAACTTCTGCGGAAACATTTGTACACCATGGCTAACAACAGTGGCTTAGGTGCCTTCGCTTAGGCGTTGTGATGAAAGAGCCCTATGATTTGATGCAGTGAATATGGAGGCTGTGTAGTTGTTATATCCCTGAGATGTCTATCAGCTAGCCACTGAGCTATCCACTGCAATTGGGCAGCTAGGGGAGGGGAGCAAGTCGAGCAGTGTACAATGTGGTATGTGGTGCGGGTGGAGGGTCTCTAGGTTGGCATACATACCCAAACTTCAACTTAAACATTAACGTACATAACGATATGGGGCAAACTATCCAGAGATGTCCGTCCAAACTTTGTCCAAAAGTGACAGAAACTAGTTCAGTGTAACGTCTGGTGGAGGTATTTGTGCCTTGTGTTGGACTCTTGTACAGTTGTTTCCTCTGTGATCTCATTTTGCCATCCGCAATCCAGGCTGTTGCACGTGACTTGTGGTGTCTCTGCTTATGTGTCGTGATGCCCCTAATAGGGCCCTGGAGGGGTTGTGTTACCGACTCTTGCACTATCTTATGTGAAAGTGGATCCACATTATTTGCCTCATAGCTGGATGTTTGGCACGGGTTCAGTGCGTATGCTTCGGTGCTTGTCATGTATCCATCGAGCGTAGGGTTAATTTGGAGGTGTCAGCCTACCAAGGTGTGTGAGGACCGCCTCCCAGTAGCCAGTGCCGGCAGTATGTGTATCCCATTCTAGTGGCTTCCCATCCCTGTTGTGTTGGCAAGCGCTGCTGCGTCTGCAGCTAGTGTTACTGCTCGTCTATTGAGCAATTGTTCTAGGAAGTGTACAATTGTGGCTGCGTGTTACGCCTGCACGTGGGTGTTACATTTTTAATGTGTTTGTCTATATCTAAGATAGCTATAGTGCCTTCAGCAACAGTGGATGTACATCATCTCTGATAACAGTTTAAATGAGTCTCTACTTGCGTGGAAATCTTCGGTTCAGTGCCTGGCATCTGTGGCTTTTCAAATGATGGCATCAGCAGTCTGCTGGGTGACTACTGGCATGTGTACACCATCTAGATCATCTGGTCTGGGGTTCGAAGAGCCATTGATTGGCGCTGTTTCGGACGAGGATAGCACCTCTTGGTTTTCCTATTGTATCGCGGTGGCAAGCCCCGCGACGACCTTGCGGGCTCCTTGTCTCTCCCTTCTGCTCTGTTCCGGGATTGGTGCCATTGGTGTTGATTTCGCGCTTTCAATCTTCCCGCGCCTCCCTCGTTGTCTTGTCTGCCGGCCCGCAGCTTTGTTGAGTTCTGAGTTCGAGGGCCTAGGTCCAGTCCCTCGCCCAACTCTTCTAGCCAGTCCCATACCTCTTCGGGCGACTCCTAAAAAAGGACCATACCATTTGCCACTATTCTCAGTTGGTGATTTCCAGCTCGCAGAGTTTTTGTTTCACAGCTGCATAGGTACTCCTGCGTCTCTGCACTTGTGCCGTGAAATAGGGGAACACCATGATGGAATTGCCACCTACTTTAAGATCTTTGATTTTCCTGAGCTTCCCGCAGGACGGCATCCCTGTCTCTGTAATTTGGAAGCTTGAATAGGAACGGGCATGACCTGGCCCCTGGCGGTGGTTTATGAGCCGGCACCCGGTGGGCTCGTTCGACTACAAAGTGCGCTGACAACATTCCCAGGGGCAGTATGTCTTGGAGCCATCGCTCAGTATATTGTTCAGGATTGTGGCCTTCTTTTCCCTCTGGAAGCCCCACGTCTCGAACATTGTTACGGTGGGAGCGCCCTTCCGCGTCCTTAACCTTGTCTTTGAGCGTATGTATGCTGTCTAGGATGTCCTGTAGCGCAGCCGTGTGTCTCTGAATGATTGGTTTCAGTTCCGTTAGCGATTGATCTTGCTGGTGAACCCGCTCAGATAGTTTATGATGGTCAGCACGTAAGAGGGTGAAGTCCGACGTGACCTTGTCGATCCTGGATTCAAGGGATGACTTTGTCTGTTCTAGTGTGACCCCTATTTTTTGACTGCCGCCAGCACTGAGTCTAGCTTGACTGCAAGTGACGCCTTTAGTGGATCACTGCTCACTACCCCTCCTGCGCGTGGTGTCTCTGGGTAACCAGCCCACATGGCGCCCTGCCGCGCGTCCGTGCGCAGTCGGCCCATGACCAGTTGTTACACAGTAGGCATTCACCGATTCCGGGCGATTGCAATGTGGTATCTCTCTTGGTGTCCCGACCTGGCCCCTCGGCCTACACTGCGTGTCGCATGCGCGAAAGGCTATTTAGGAGTGTTTGTCGCTGGCATCACCATGGGTGCCTAGATTCACCCAATATGTGGTCTCGATAGCTCCAAAGGCGTGGCTTGCCTGTGGCACATTACTATTCATGAGTGTTGTGTCCGGCTATCTCTAGGTAGCGTCCATAGGTTTCAGGGCAGTTCCACTCATGTCCGACTGGTGCCCACACAGGTGACTCCTCGCAGCAGGCTGCTAGGGGAATGGGCTTGTACGTGTGGTTAAGGAGGTCCACACAAATACTCTCAGTGCGGGGGCGGCAGTCTTGGGTGGAAGACCCCTGACCCTGCTTGCAGGCCAGGTTGCTCCCCTACTGCCGCGCAGCTCCACCTGTGTGTTAGCCCCGCTGCCGCTGTTCCCCAAGCGCAAGTTCGCTCCTGCTGTGACCCGGTTCGCCCATTCTGCCGCTACACCCTTGGTTTGTACAGTAGCTGTGCTTATACTGTTGTGCTCTTTTCTGCCTAATTCTCCTGGTTTTGTGTAAATGGTACTTTAGTTTCATTTCTGCCCTCGTTTTTCTGTCCATCTCGCTCCCCTCTCCCCCTTTTCTCTTCTGTATCCAGCCGCCTTTTTCCCGCTGCTGCCCCCTGCGGCCCCGCCCCCTCGCTGCCCCACTCCCGCCTCCCAGCTGCTCCTCTCTCCCTACCCCCCCTTATGTCGAGGCCGCTGCGCCCGTCTGCGCCTGGACCGTGCCCAGCGCGAGAACCCCTGGACCCACGAACGCCACGACACCAGACTCCGCTACAACGCCAGCACCCTCCATGCACTCAATTCCGGCCGAAACCACACCTGCTTCCAGGCCACCCCAAAACGGACCCACGGACCTTTCTCCTGCCGCACCTGCAGCTTCACCTGCGACAGAGCCACCGAACCTCCAAGGACTGGACCCAACCACCTCTGCTGCATACTTCTCAACACCCGCTCCGCACGCAAACACGCCGTCGAGCTCTGGGATCTGCTCAACACCTCCACCCCAGACGTGGCCTTTCTGATGAGACCTGGTGGAACGACTCCCCGGCGCCCGACATCTCCATAACCATCCTGGACGGCTACAAGATCACATGCAGGGATCGCACCAACGAAATTGGAGGAGGCATAGCCATCGTCCACAAGTCCACCCTCAAGGTCGCCACCCACGCAGATGACAACCTCAACACCGCCGAACACCTGCACTTCCGGATCCACACCGACCCCAACACCACCCTCAGAGGAACACTCATCTACAGACCCCCCGGACACCGGTGTCAGTTCAGTGACTCCAACGCCGACCTCGCCTCCACGGACTACATCCTCCTCGGGGACCTGAACTTCCACCTCGAGAACAACAACAACGTCAACTCCGTCACCCTGATCGACAACCTCGCCAACCTCGGCCTCAGAGTGACAACTCATCACCACACCCACCCACGCTGCCAGCCACATGCTGGACCCCGTCTTCTCCACAGGCACCCACGTCGCCTTCGACCACACCACCGAACTCCACTGGACTGACCACTGCTGCATCCATTTCACCTTCAAGAAACCAACCACGCACCACTGCACCCAACAGCTGCCTCGCCGCTGCTGGAGCAAAGTCACCGAAGACCAGCTGATCACCACCCTCGCCCAGAACCCACCCACCAACCCAGACGGCGCAGCCCGCAACCTCAGACAGTGGATCGATGACTGCGCCAACACCCTCGCCCCGCTCAAGACCACCAAACGCGCATGCCGGAAACTGGAGAAAATATGGCTCCACGAATGCACACCGGACAACCACGCAGCCCACAAGTACGCCACCCGCAGACATCACCACCTCATCAGATTAGCCAAGAGATCCTCCTTCAAAGACCGCCTGGATAACAACGCACGCGACAGCAAAGAGCTCTTCAGCATCGTTAAGGAACTCTCCAACCCCAGCACCATCGCTAACGACATCCCGCCCTCACAAGAACTGTGCGACTCACTAGCCATCTTCTTCCACCGCAAGATCACTGACATTCACGACAGCTTCAACACCACGACCACCCCAAATACGCCAGACTCCACCTCCCCTGTGAACACCAGCAGCGCCAACTGCCTGACCTCCTGGTCCAACGTCAACGACGACGAGACACGCAAGGTCATGAACTCCATCCACTCAGGATCTCCATCAGACCCATGCCCGCACCACGTATTCAACAAAGCAGACTCAGTCATTGCACCCCAACTACGGAAGGTCATCAACATCTCCTTCGATACAGCGACATTCCTGGAAAGCTGGAAGCACGCCGAAATCAACGCCCTCCTCAAGAAGCCCAAGGCGGACCCCACGGTCTGCCATCTCACTCTAAAGACACGCCTCCTAGAAGCCGGAATCCAAGAGAAGGCCCTTGACTGGACCACGTCCTTCCTCTCTGGCAGTACCCAGAGTGTCCACCTCCCACCCTTCTGATCCAAGGCCACCGACATCATCTGCGGCGTCCCCCAGGGCTCATCCCTCAGCCTGACGCTGTTCAACATCTACATGGCCCCTCTCGCACAAGTGGCCCGCCATCACGACCTCAACATCGTATCCTACGCCGACGACACCCAGCTCATCCTCTCCCTCACCAAGGACCCACACACTGCCAAAACCAACCTCCACGAGAGAATGAAGGCCGTCGCCGACTGGATGAGGATCAGCCGTCTGAAGCTGTACTCAGACAAGACGGAGGTCCTCATCCTCGGATCCACCCCCTCAGCCTGGGACGACTCCTGGTGGCCGACCACACTGGGAACAGCACCAACACTCACCGACCATGCACGCAACCTAGGATTCATCCTCGACTCCTCCCTCTCCATGTCTAAGCAGGTCAACACCATCTCCTCCTCCTGCTACAACACCCTCTGCATGTTCCACAGGATCTACAAGTGGATCCCGACTGAAACAAGAAGAACGGTGACACAGGCCCTCGTCAGCAGCAGACTGGACTACGGCAACGCACTCTATGCGGGACTCCCAGCCAAACACCTACGACGACTACAACGCATCCAAAACGCCTCCGCCCGACTGATCGTCAACATCCCCCACCACAGCCACACCACCCCCCACCTGAGAGACCTACACTGGCTCCCCGTCGACAAGAGGATCACCTTCAAGCTCCTCATCCACGCACACAAAGCACTCCACAATGCCGGACCAGCCTACCTGAACAGCAGACTCAGCTTCTACACCCCCACACGCCAGCTCCGCTCCACCAGCCTCTCCCTCGCCGCTGTCCCCCGCATCCAACGAACGACATCCGGCGGCAGATCCTTCTTCTACCTCGCCGCCAAAACCTGGAACACCCTCCCTACCCACCTACGGCAGACCCATGGCCTACTCACCTTCAGACGACTCCTCAGGACCTGGCTCTTCGAACAGTAGCGACCCCCCCTCCCCTCAGCGCCTTGAGACCCTCACGGGTAAGAAGCGCGCTTTACAAGTACTCTGATTGATTGATTGATTGATTGATTGATTGAAGGCCTTGAGTCATGCAGTGGGGAGAAGGTGGCAGTGAGTGGCGTACCTGTTGCTGCTGCTAATTATGTGCGCCTCCCCAGTGCCATGTCAGTAATAGAGTGATTAAGGCCTTGGTGCCTGCAAGGAGGTCTCCCGTAAGCTTCAAGTGGTCCAGAACATGGCTGCCCACTTACTCTGCAATTTGCCTAGAACCTCTTCTGTTTCCTCTTCCTTGCGCAGCCTGCACTGGTTGCGCATAGAATCTAGGTCTAAATGTAAAGCTTTATGCTTTATGCACCGTATTAAAGCAGGTAAAGCCCCTCACTATCTATCTACTTTAGTACATCAATATTGTCCCTCTCGCATTCTCAGATCCTCCACTCAATGCAAATTCTCTGTTCCCCGTTTTAAGCGGGCTAGAGTTGGTGGTCGCTCCTTCTCCTACCTGGCGCCCTCACTCTGGAATTCGCTTCCCATTCCCTTACGGTCTGAATCGTGCTATCTTAAATTCCGCAAAGGAGTAAAGACCTGGCTGTTTTCTCTGTAATCGGTCTCTTAAGACTCCTGTTTGACTTCCTTTTCTTCATTCGTTGTCTCTAGCGCCGGGAAACCCATGGGTAGCTGCGCGCTTAATAAATTCATATATAATAATAATAATAATTGGTTGTGGCTGTTCAGGGGAGGCCCTCGATCACAGCTGGTAGCCAGACTTACAGTCCCATGAGCTGGGGCGGCAGGCAGGGCGGTCTCTCAGGGGGTTGCACAAGCAGTCTCAGGCTTCCAGGCGAGTAGTGTCAGGGAAGAGTGCACGATGTGTGCGACTGCATGAGTGCTTGCCTGGCTTTCCTGTTGGGATGAGAGGTGACCTGGAGTGTAGTAGCAGGCCCAGTAGGCCACAGCTAACGGAAGTCTTTACGAATGGCCTCAGGGTGGGGGACGGCGGAGATATGCCGTTGGCCTGGAGTTATGCAGCGGGGGAGCAGGTGGTGGCGGGTGGCGTACCTGTGCCCGAGGTGGGGCCATCACCTGTAGCCTCAAGTTGGGTGTGGCAGGAGGTCTCCAGCAGCAACACTGAGTTTCAAGCCGGCGCCATGCCATGTGGGTAGGCCATCTGGGATTGGTCACCACTCATTGCAGTATCCAGACGATGCAGGCATCTCAGGGTGTAGTGGCCGGTGGCAACAGGCAGTCAAGAGCGCTCTGGTAGGGCGGGCCACGCAGCAACGTTTCCCGTCGGGTCATCACAACAGGCAGGCAGGTCCTCTCAAATTCGGCGCAGGATGCAGTGTCTTCCCGCCCACCATCCTCATCGCTGCGGCAATCGGAGCGGACACTCCACTCTCAGTTTGATGCAAGGAGGACGAGGCGGGCCACGTGACTCCGCGACCCGCTATGTTCCACTGAAGCCACAGGTGGTGCCCGTCCACACAGCAGGCAGGCACCCTGTGGCGTCGGAACCGAGATGAGGCGTCTTCCCACCGGCTTACCTGGACTCCACAGGGGTCGGATTTGGCTTGCCAATGCCCTCTGTCACCTAGAGTGGCCGACTGCAGAGTATACGGTGAGCCCTCCCTGGCGCTGACGCGGTGTCAATGTCGGGCAAGGCCGCTGGGCTCTACAGCTGGGCGGCAGGGGGGTGGACTCACCCAGAGGGCACGGAGTGACTGTGCCCTCCGGGGGTCTCCAGCACCGCTCCGGAGATCATGCCCGCTGCAGTCTCTGCATTGTAGCTGGGCAGTCACTGGCGCCACTACAACAAGTCTGCGAAAGCCAGGCCACAGCTCCCCTCCTAGGTTTCCCGCCAGTAGGCCGCAGGTCGTCGCTTGGTTGTTTTGCGGCTTCCATGCTTTGGCAGCGGGAACGAGTGGCGTCAGCAGGGATAACAGGTCAGTGCTGCATTACTCTGAGCTTTGCTGGCATGGATGGGTCAGATGCAGGAACTTAGACAGGTTATTAGAGGGATACCCTGCGGGGCATTAACAGGTTGCGTCCACCATGTTGGCTTGCTAGCCACGCCCCCCTGACTTTGTTGACTATCCATGCCCACATTTGATGGTGTCTGTTGGACCATGCTTCCAAACAAATGTGGTTCTACTCTGATTACCTCATCTACCATCACTGAAAAATCATTGTCAATTAATTTTGACATCTTCTGTGACATTGTGTGTGATGAGCAAATGGGGGAAAAGTGCAGGTGTGAAGGTGGTGATGTGTGTTGAGTGTGTGTGGTTGTGATGGTGTGATGTGTGCTGATTTGCCTCTCCTTTGTGCTATGGGGTTGGACCCTTCAGTTGTGGAGTTGTGCAAAGGATTCTGGGCAGGGAAGGGGCTGGTTTTATACTCAGCTATGTGGGTGGGTCAAAGTGGAGTAGTCATGTCAGGTGTGTTGTGTGAGTTGACCTGGGATTTGTATTTTTTAAGTGCCATGGGGATGTGTGATTGGGGTGTGTTAGTTGTTTTTTGAGGCTGAGTCATATTTATAGCCACACTTGGTAGCCTAGATGTGTGGTTGCTTTCAACCGCCATTACTCTTCCGGTGATACCGTAGCAGTCGGAATGCAACAGCCCTTCCGCCGGCTCTACCATTCATCATTTGTTGAGATTACGGCAGTCCAAAACAACTGATTGTCCCGCTGGCACCGCCATCGTATCGTAATTTCACATGCGATTATTACGCTGGTTGAACGGCGGTTTGGGGTCTTTCCGCAGCAAATCCGACTGCCGCAGATAGATTTGAGCTGTTCTGGGCGGTCCCAGCGGAGTTTCTTGTAATACATCCGCCGCGGTCGGATTTTTCTGGCGGTTCTTCCTAATCTGACCGCCTGTTTTCCTGCGGTACATGCGGGCGGTTAATTTTCGCTACCACGGCGGCCGGAATGCTTTTCCGACCGCCATCATAATCGACCCCTAACTAAGTATATAAAGGAACTGACAAATAGAAGAAAATAATAAATGATAAATTAAATAAATAAATGATTTAAACTAATAAATACTTTTCTCTTCACAGCTTCTACAAACTGCACCAACAAAAAACATCTATGAAATTAAGTTCATCAACTACAGTTAATATTACTTGTTTCACTATTAAATACAAAACGATACAATTTAAATTAAAAATATATGTAACATTTAAACAAAATAAACATTTTGCTTTTATACCAACAGAAAATAAAACAGTGAATAAAAATGGAGCATCAAATCATGCCATCCACAAACGTAAAGCAACACTATTGTAAGTATATTCTCTATATTGTTATTTATACTAGCATATTTATTATTCAAAATTGCATAATAATTTCAGTAACGCGTTTCGCCTGTCGCAGCAGGCTTGTTCACACACTGAAGTGTGGGTTAAAGTTATGTATATACTATTGATAGTTAAAACAGAGAAAGGACTTCATTCACAATGTCCATACACCAGTCAGGTGTTTTTGACGGCCATCTTAAGCTAGTGAAATACAAACATTATGGTGCTGATTCCGATCCGGTAAAAAAAAATTGCGTACGACTCGTATCCGTATATTTACGCGTACGAATCGTACAAGTACCTTACAAACAGCGAAGTACGATTCGTACGTGGAAAATACGTACGAATAGCGTCGGGAAAAGGGTATGAGAGGGAGCCGGAAATTTTTACATCCGAATAGCGTTGGGAAACGTGTACGATAGGGAGGCGGAAATTTTTACGTGCAAATCGTAAAACACAAGTCCGAGCGCGCAAGTACGATCCGTACTGCCCGTCCGAATACACAACCGCATGTAAAAGGCCCCGTACGGAGCAAACGCTGTAGCACACATGTACACGGGTAAGCTTGTGCCCGGAGACGAGTCGTACAGCCCCCCCTCACCCCGCATATGTCAGCACCGTACCCCCGTATGTCAGCACCGTACCCCCCTACGCACCGTACCCCAGGACCGTACCCCAGCCTTGCACCTGCACGCACCGTACCCCAACACCATAGCCCAGCCCAGCACCTGTACGCATCGTACCCCAACACCGTAGCACAGCCCCGCACCTGTACACACCATACCCCAACACCGTAGCCCAGCCCCGCACCTGTACGCACCGTACCCCAACACCGTAGCACAGCCCCGCACCTGTACACACCGTACCCCAACACCGTAGCACAGGCCCGCACCTGTACGCACCGTACCCCAACACCGTAGCACAGCCCCGTACCTGTATGCACCGTACCCCAACACCGTAGCACAGCCCCGCACCTGTACGCACCATACCCCAACACCGTAGCACAGCCCCGCACCTGTACGCACCATACCCCAAAACTTTACCACAGCCCCGCACCTGTATGCACCATACCCCAACACCGTAGCACAGCCCCGCACCTGTACGCACCGTACCCCAACACCGTAGCGCAGCCCTGCACCTGTACGCACCGAACCCCAACACCGTAGCACAGCACCCTCACCCAGCATCACGTATGTACGGACCTTACCTACGCGAAAAATACTCGTACAGAACCAGGACACTGTAAAACAGCACAAGGAGGGTCAATTCGACTCGCACAACACCACAAAACACATCTACATGACAAAATACATCTCTAAGACTGCCCTGGCACATCCAAACAGGCAAACAGAGGCCCTAAACCACAACCACCTCTTATAACACACCCACCACAAATTACAACCCAGCCACACCCACAAAAGGACCAATAAAAAGGGCCCACACACACAAACTGTTGTAAATTGAAACAACGATGTGATTAAGCATTTACTAAAGACATTAATTCCCCTTTTATAGAGCATGTTTTCTCTGTAATGTTGACCGAAGTTTGGACTCCATTTTGTATTGTCATGCTTCCACGTGTTCCCCACGAGAAGAGTCCAACCTCTGTGTTAGTTGCTCTTGTAATCTGCCTAGTAACAGTCTATAAATAGCTCCTTTGTCCATCTGGCACATGCCCAGACTTGACCACATCTGTTATCAGTTAGCCTTGCTTGACCATGTTTTCGCGGGCTTAAGGAGTGTGTTAGCCCCGCCCACATATTGATTCAGTATCGAAAATGACCATAAATGGTAATGTTCTTCGGCCTCATGTTGTATCCACCCACTTATGAGCCCCTCTATTGTGTATAAAAGGGGACTGTGTACGCAAGTTCTTTGTGCTACTCTATGCAATACTGAAGAGTGTTGTGTGGATTGTAGGACCACCCTTAAGGGTTAATAAATGCTGTCTTTGTACTTTGCAGTTTCCGTGCCAACTTCCTTATAGATTCCGTTACAGGAGAGCGAACCCTTGTGTCCTGCGGGCCTAGCTGGGGCCTGTATTCATCAATTGGCGCCCGTCACGTGGGGCTCATCGGCGACTCGGATGCTCGAAGGACTGGTCGCGACGAAGGTGAGGAATTTGGCCGGGGACGTGATCACTGCCAGCGGCGTCTTAGCCCTGGCATCCCGAGGTTTTTCTTCCTTCCCTTCCGAGCTGACCGTCTGGGTGGCGCCGGTCCTCGACTGAGACCTCTTCTGTCGGTCCTGCCGTGAAAGCCGTTTGGGCGATTTTGGAGCTTGGCAGTTGGAATCTGGACTCTTGATTGGTAAGAACCGTTGTACGGTACTTGCTCCGAGTTTTTTTGAAGCCTGATCTGGCTATTTGAGTTTGATTTGTGATGACTAGTCATATTTTGTATTTGTCTTTGTGAAAATATATGCGTTGCAACACATATAGGCAGGTAATGTGGAGAAATTTCTCCGGAGCTGTGTAACTTTGAACGGCGCAACGATTAAGTGCCATTTTTTCTATAATATTGCACATTTTGCATTATTTCTGAGCATGCCTGCTTTCAGCGCACTCCGTAAGTGGTGTTGCTGTTTTGGGAATCGGTTGAACCTCGAGGAATCTGCTCCAGCTCCCCCAGAGGGGACTCCTAATAGGGATATGTATGTGAAGCATGGTCTTTCTTCCATAATGTACAGCACAGTATGGAGGAAATATACAAAAAAAGATCCTGAGTTACGATGGCCTTTGTATGGATCGTTTGATATACGTAAGATTGAGTATGTGGAACAGTGTATGTGTAAGCGGCGTGCTCGTCAGGATATGTTTGAGTGTGTGCGGTTGTGGGTGAAGGAGGTGCGTGAGCGAGAGAAGCGTGAGAAAGCGCTGTTTGATAAAGAACAACGGAAGAATGATCATGTGCGAGCACAGGAAGCGAAGCGTCGGGAGGACAGAGAGCAGACGGACAGGCAAGAGAAGGAGCGTAGGCTGCAAGTTTCGGGTCAATATGCTGTTCGGCAGCCACTCTATCCTGTCCTTAATAATCTTGATGATGATTTTTATTTACTAGATCGCTCTCCGCCCCCTTATGTCGGCGCATCTGCTCCGAGGCCGCAAGATTCCGTCCCGGGTACGGGTAAGGTAGATACGCGGTCCATGTTATCGGCTGAGCATATGGCTGAGCTTCGGCAAATCTCTTTCCGTGCACTTAAGGGTAAGGTGTCCGCGGATGAATTGTTCCATATTTGGGGGTCGTGGCAGGATAGAGAGAGATTGTATTTTTTGAGTCATTTCGCTGAGGAAGTGATTGCTGCTTTTCGGAAATATTCTAGTGTCTTTGAGCCTGAAGAAGTGACATCGGATGCTAAAGCATTACATGATGGTGTTTTTCCTCCCTCTAAGGCTCCTGATACGGCTCGGCGGCTATTCGCCTTGCGGGACGCGGTGCTGGCCCACAGAGAAAAAGCGCGCCAACGAGCAGGGGAGGAGACGCAGTCGGATTCGGGTACCGCAGAAGGCCATTCATCCACCTCTCAATCAGATAAAGCGATCTAGTGCATGCTAAGCCAATGCGCGAGGCGGCGCCTTTGTATGTTCCTCCTAAAGGAGCGGGGACTAGCTCGGACATTACCTCCGCCGATGCTAAGGGATATTTTGTGTATAATTGGGTTTATACTCCGTGGCATAGAGCTGATGTGATGGCATTAAAGAATGCGCTGCCTGACCCCCGCAAGAATCCAGCGGCCTTCTATGAAGAAGTCGAGGGGGCCTTGAATTCTTGCGTTATGACTCTAGCAGATATAGATTTGTTCTTTGGGCTTATTCTACCACCAGATATGTGGCGATCTGTGCGAAAGGTAGATGATGTTGCCACTTTTAAGGCTCGATGGTCTGAACTGGAGGATGAGGATAGGGAGAGGAAGCCTGCGCAGAAACCGCCCCAGAATATTTTAGATCTCCCTGCTGCTATTGTGGCTAAGTTGAAGACAATTATCCCCCCTAAAAAGATTGACTAGAATATGTTAGCTGCATGTAAACAGAAAGTTGACGAGTCAGTTGCGGACTTTTTTACGCGCTTTGAGGAGACGTTTCATGATTTTAGTGGCCAGTCGCTTACTGACGATACGGGTCGCCACCTTTTTGCGGATAAATATGTGGCTAATCTGCTGCCGGCAGTTGCGGCCCGGTTAAAAGCGAGTGAAAGTTCTTGGTCCTCCGCTACACCGACGGCCCTCCTGACTATCGCCCAGTATTATGAGCGTCAGGAGCAAGAAGCAAAGGGCCAGGAGGAAAAGAAATCGAAAGATTTGAAAACAAAGGTGATGTTGGCACAAGTCTATGGCCCGCCCCGGCGGGGTAGTAATAGAGGTAGGGGAGGATCTTATGGTCCTCCCTCGGGCCGATCTGATTTAAATAGGAACCAATGTGCGTATTGTAAGCAATCGGGTCATTGGGCTAGGGACTGCCCGGTGTTGCATGCATCGCGTCAGGGGCATACCTATGGTGGCCCGCGAGGTAGAGGGGGTTTCTCCAACTTCCGAGGGAATTCTAACGACCAGGCTCGTTTTGACTCTGCTGGGCAGCACCGAGATAGACCAAATGTTTTCGATCGCCAGCATCAGTATCAAGCGTCAGGGATTGACCGGTCGGGGTACCATGACTCTCAGCATGCATAGGAATGCGTTGGATGGGGGTTAGAATCAGTTGAGGTGCCAGTCGATCAGAAGGGCCCTTATGTATCGGCTGAGGTCTTGGGCTCTACTGATCAGTTCCTAGTGGATACTGGAGCGACACGTAGTGCGCTATCTAAGCAATTGGTTCCGGGGGCTCCCCCATCCGGCTTAATGGTCACATCGGTAGGGTTTGACGGTACACTCTCCCGAAGCCCTCTTTCACAGCCCCTCATGTTTAAGGTTGATTCTTTTTCTGCACCCTGTCCGTTCCTGCTTGCCCCGTACACACCGGATAACATTATGGGTCTTGATATGTTAAAGCATTTTAAGGCTACGATCCGTTGCTCCCCTGCTGGTGTACGGGTAATATTGAATGACAATTACCCTCGATCAGAACGGATGTGTACGATGTCAGAGGATGCGCTGTTAGCTACCCTCCCTCGTGCTTTGTGGGCAACTTCGGATACTGATGTGGGACAAATGGTGATTCCACCGGTCCACATTAGCGTCCAGGAGGGGGCGGTGTTACCACGCCTCCCACAGTATCGTATTTCCCAGGAGGGTGAGGAAGCTCTCATACAGATAGTGCAGGATTTGATGGCGGTAGGGGTAGTGGAGGAAGTCCCCTACAACATTTGTAACAGTCCGATTCTTCCCATACTGAAAAAGGATACGGATGCCAGAGTTTATCGGTTTATAATTGATTTGAGAGAAGTGAACAAGATCGTGATACCTCAGTACCCAGTGGTTTCCGATATCACGACGTTGCTTACCTTGGTCCCGCCTACGGCGACCATGTTCTCAGTGATTGATTTGAAGAATGCTTTCTTTTCCATTCCCATTCACCCTGATAGCCGATATCTTTTTGGGTTTACATTGAATAATAGATCTTATCGTTTCTGTAGGATTCCCCAGGGCTACACAGAAAGCCCTAGCATTTACAGTCAGGCTTTGAAACGACAATTGGATTCCTTTGCTCTGCTCGAGGGTGTCGCCCTCATTCAATATGTCGATGACATCTTGCTGGCGGCTGACACCCTGGAGTTGTGTGAAAAAAGTACGTTATCCTTACTTTCCTTTTTAGCATCCCACAATCATAAGGTATCTAGGAAGAAATTGCAATTCTGTAGACCAAAGGTGACTTATTTGGGTCACCTTTTGTCTAAGGAGGGACGTGCACTCACACCGGATCGTATCCAAGTAATTCTGGATACACCGAGACCGTCCACACAGAAGGATGTGCGTGCATTTCTGGGTCTTGTTTCTTTTTGTAGACAGTGGATATTGGGGTTTTCGCACATAGCTAAGCCATTGTTAGCCCTCTTGACAAAGGACACGCCTATCCCAATCCCTTGGTCAGATGAGTGTGATACTGCTTTTCAGCAACTACGGCAGGCCCTTTGTTCAGCACCAGTGTTAGGGACCCCTGATTATGCAAAACCCTTTTCGTTGTATGTGCATGAGAAAGATGGATGTGCATTGTCAGTTTTAGTGCAGATGCACGGCGATAAGCAGCGCCCTTGTGCATATTTTTCGGCTGTACTTGATCCTGTCGCCCGAGCATTACCAGGGTGTTTTCGCTCGGTTGCGGCGACAGCTGTGTCAATACGCCAAAGCGAGGGAATTGTGTTATCTCATAAGCTGTTGGTATTAGTCCCCCATGCTGTTGATGCCCTGATTAATCAAACAAAGACGCAGCATTTGACCAGTGCCCGTTTAACGGGATATGAGTTGACGCTTTTGGCTCCTCATATTACGTTAAAAAGGTGCGTAACGTTAAACCCGGCAACATTGTTGCCATACCCCGAAACCCAGCCTGAGGCGCGGAAAGCGCATGATTGTATTCTCGTGACTGAGGAACAAACAAAGGGTCGTATTGATCTCCAGGATACGCCCTTTCCAGATGTAGATGGAGAACTGTGGGTGGATGGATCCTGTCTGAAGCTACCAGATGGTACGACTTCAGCAGCATATGCGATTACCACATTGCAAACGATAGTGGAGACAGCACGCATACCACAGAAATCAGCTCAAGCAGCGGAACTGATAGCATTAACACGAGCATGTGAGCTCAGTACAGGACTATGTGTGAATGTTTATACAGATAGCCGCTATGCCTTCGGAGTAGCGCATGACTTCGGCCTACTCTGGAAGGAGAGAGGGTTTTTAACGTCACATGGGGTACAGATAATGCATGGAGAGTTAGTTCATAATCTTTTAACTGCACTGACATACCCAAAGAAAATTGCCATCGTTAAGTGTAGCGCCCATAGGAAAGTAGTTGATAAAGTTGGAGAAGGGAATGCGTTAGCAGATCGAGTAGCACGGGAGACTGCGATGCAGCCCGGTGCTACTGCCGTGTATGTAGTAAAGTCACAGGTGGAAAGATGGCATGATGCGAAGGAGGAAGTGCGAGAAATGCAACGGACCGCTTCTGACAAAGAGCGGGAACAATGGGCTAGTGAGGGAGAACTGGATGACGAGGGCTGCTGGAGAAATAAGCAGATGGATAGATGGAAATTACCTACGGCTTTTGTACAGCCTATGGTTCAGATGGCACATGGGCTAGCACATGTTGGAGCTTCCGCAATTGTGAAATTGCTTACCCAAGTCTGGGAGCATCCAGAGATTGCTAGCACAGCGAAGAGGGTGGTGCAGACCTGTATGATCTGCCTGAGGTATAACCCAGGAAAAGGTACTCGAACTCCAGCAGGAGGATTTGTGACACCCACTGCACCCTTTGAGGTTCTGCAGATGGATTATATCCAACTGGAGCGCTGTAATAATCTGAAGTATGTCCTAGTAGTGGTCTGCGCTTTCAGCAAATGGGTTGAAGCGTACCCTACGAAAGACAATACTGCAATGACTACTGCGAAGATGCTGCTGAAAGAGTTCTTCCCTCGATATGGCGTCTGTAGACTTCTGTGGAGTGATAACGGCCCTCACTTTGTAGCGGATGTTATAAAGTACGTCTTGAAGGGCCTGGGCATCGCCCAGAAGTTCCACGCCGTGTTTCACCCTCAGTCTGCAGGCCTAGTTGAGAAGTATAATGGTACACTGAAGCTTAAGATCGCTAAAATTCAAGCTTCAACGTCTTTGACTTGGCCAGACGCTCTGCCACTGGCGTTATTGTCAATTAGATCGGTACCACACTCTCGAACTGGCCTTACACCTTACGAAATTGTCTTCGGACGCCCAATGAATATTTGGGGTCCGCCAAAACCTAAGGCTATGTATGATGTACCTTGTGTAATGATGAACGATTATCTAGCACAGTTAACGGATAACTTGGTTTCTATCCATCAACAGGTCCGAGAGGCGCTCCCTGATCGGTCTACCGGCGAAGGACATGGTCTCCGGCCCGGTGACCATGTCATGGTGAAAGTCTTCGACAGAACGAACAGTTTGGAGCCGAGATTGGTGGGCCCTGAGCAGGTCCTCCTCGCAACGAGGACGGCTGTGCGAGTCTCCAACAGAAAGAATTGGATCCACTCTCTGCACTGTAGGAAGGTGCCGCCCGGATTGGTGGAACCTGCCGTGCTGACCGATCAACGAGAACTTTTGGCTGCAGAGACAGGCCGTGCTGCGGAGCCAAACGCCACTGAGGAGCTCTTTCCGGACCACGCGACTCCTGGAGGAAGGCGATATCATCTTCGACCAAGGAAGTGAGTTCTCCAGTACCGGGACATACTGTCAGAACGGCCCTTGGGTTAGTGAAACGGAGAGCCGATGAGGCAAGGGGGGGGGATCAGCCCTGCATTAGTGTAGCGACACCCGTCTTGGCCCGCTGGTGAAGAAATCAACCGCTGCCCAAGGGGAAGAGTTCTGACAGACTTTTAGTTTCAGGAAGATATTGGGTTTTATTCTTGTTTTGATATGGAGAAAAAGAAAATCCTTTGTGCATTAGGGTTCATGTTGACAGTAGCCATTGTGGGGATAACCACATGGTTCGTGGAGGATGTAACTCCTGCTCGGAAGATTCTTGTGTTGACAACTCCGGTGCCTGAGGAGCACTACTTTTATACATTACCGTATCAAGAGTTGAAGCATCGACAATCTTACTTGAATAACACTTTCATCCAGATGCTGCATCATACCCACGTTGCTACGAATGCTACGAACTGTTGGATATGTGGGATGATGCCAGCTCATCAGAAGAAAGGAGGAACGCCATTTATACCACTTCCTTTCTCTCATAATGGCTCTTGTAGAGCATGGTATACTTTGCTTTTTGCTACTCGGAAACCAACAGTGGGACGATTGCTCTTCAGACTCAATAAAGAATGCCATCAAGACAAAAATGGGTATCCACAAGCGAATGGGACAATTTGGGAGTGGGAAGAGTACCGACCAGACAATGAATCCATTCCCTACATCTTTACGAACACAAGAGACACTGTGGGAAAGGACAAGTTTGTAATTCAAGTAGCACAAGCTCAAGCGGACCTGTGTGTCCAGAGTGTGGGTTTTATTCCTGTTGGTGTTAGTGATTGCATTACTGTTCTGAATATTGATGGGTTGAACAATAGTACCTTCTTGGCCTCCCATAATACGTATTTTGTGTGTGGAAATAAAGGTTATTACCGTCTGCCAGCTGGGTGGTCTGGGGTATGCTATGTATCATTTCTATTACCTCCTGTATTCCTAGCTCCCGCATCTTATCATAAGGATCTGAAATTATTGAATAATGTGACTGTAAATAGGTATAAACGTACTTTATCAATTGATGATGTAGATCAGACTGATACCAGTCTGCAACAGTATATTGATTTTAACTTAGGACTGTTTTTCTTTGTTGGAGCTGCCCTGAACAGTAGGAAGATCCGAAGGTTAACAAGAGTGGTAGAAGCTGTGACAAATCAGACTGCTGCTGCTCTTGGGAATCTTACGGAGGAATTACAGATTACTAGAATTGTTGCATTGCAGAATCGTATGGTATTAGACGTTATGCTAGCTGACAGAGGAGGAGCATGTAAAATTATTGGAAGTAGCTGTTGTGTGTTTATCCCTGATCATACGCCATCAGTTTATAATGCCATCAATAAACTGCATAAAATTGCAGCTGAGATCCATACAGAAAACGGCACTTGGTCCTTTTCTGGATGGTTTTGGGCGTTAATTACTGCCTGGGGATGGAAGGTTCTAACTGGTCTCTGCATTATTGTAGCGGTTCTGTTTTCATGCTGTATCTGCGTTCAGTGTGGTCCTTTACTCTGCTCATTATGTGTATCATTTTGTATCCCCGATAAGAAAGCTATTGCCGATGTTGCTCACCAGAAACGTCTAGCTAAAGAAGTTGAAGAAATGATGACGATTGACATATATGATGATTATCTTAACAAACCGGATGTCTTCAGTAAATGCTGAAAGGGTCGTCTGTTGTAAATTGAAACAACGATGTGATTAAGCATTTACTAAAGACATTAATTCCCCTTTTATAGAGCATGTTTTCTCTGTAATGTTGACCGAAGTTTGGACTCCATTTTGTATTGTCATGCTTCCACGTGTTCCCCACGAGAAGAGTCCAACCTCTGTGTTAGTTGCTCTTGTAATCTGCCTAGTAACAGTCTATAAATAGCTCCTTTGTCCATCTGGCACATGCCCAGACTTGACCACATCTGTTATCAGTTAGCCTTGCTTGACCATGTTTTCGCGGGCTTAAGGAGTGTGTTAGCCCCGCCCACATATTGATTCAGTATCGAAAATGACCATAAATGGTAATGTTCTTCGGCCTCATGTTGTATCCACCCACTTATGAGCCCCTCTATTGTGTATAAAAGGGGACTGTGTACGCAAGTTCTTTGTGCTACTCTATGCAATACTGAAGAGTGTTGTGTGGATTGTAGGACCACCCTTAAGGGTTAATAAATGCTGTCTTTGTACTTTGCAGTTTCCGTGCCAACTTCCTTATAGATTCCGTTACAGGAGAGCGAACCCTTGTGTCCTGCGGGCCTAGCTGGGGCCTGTATTCATCAAAACCATGAGCCTTTGCAACAGACCCACAGACAAACAACTGCACCTTACTTACACCTCAACTACACCTTAACTCACACACCTTCACACAACCTCCTTCACAAACACCCCCTCTTCACATTCACACACACACCGTCACATTCACACCCACACACCCACAACCATCCACACCCACACCCCACAACATGCCCACAGACAAGAATCCAAAGTTCACAAGGGCGGAGCTGGTCCTCCTTGTCAACGAAGTCATCAGAGTCGAGCCACAGCTGTTTGGAACATTCGTCAGACAGACCAGCATAGCCCAAAAAACAAGCCTGTGGCAGAGGATCGTCGATAAGGTGAATGCAGTTGCGCCCATCCGAAGGACCAGGCATGAATGCCAAGCTAGGTGGTACGATCTGCGCAGGGCAGTCAAGAGGAAAATGAACGAAGAATACGCCCAGAGTAACATCACTGGAGGTGGGCTGCCCCGCAGACCCATACATTACCATCCCTGGGAGGAGAAGGTGATGGCCACACTTCTGCCGGTGGGAGTACACGGAGTCGAAGGAGTCGCAGAGCCTGGTGAGTACACAAACAACTCACGTAACATGGGGGGAATGGCATCCACACCACAAATACACCAAATGCACGCAACTTACCCCAAGCCCTCACCGCACACAACCACACTCAAAAACCATGCACATGCCACTAACGTCTCCAAGCCCCATTCACAAATAAAGGCAATGCCATGTCCCAGGCCACACCAACCACAAACCCAAGACTGGATGTCCGGGATGCTGGGAGGGTGGGGCTCACACAACACATTGTGGAACTCAGAAGCAGACACCAATGCCCACAGCCCATATGGCCTAGGTACATACCCATGCACCATGCCCAATGCACAGGGACTGGCAAAGTACTGTCAAGGTAGCTGACACTTGGCCCTGCTGTAGGCAGCACAAGGCCCTCCTGTGACCACTGTACACTCAAACAACAACTCCACAAGCTCACATACCTAGCACAGGAACTCACACACACTGTCATGCCAGCATGCACCATGAGGGGACAGACACATCACCTGGAAGACCCAATGACAAATCACACTACACCCAACAGCAAGCCCGGTCACACATCCCCCCTCACACAAGCACAAACCCTCGGGGCAGGCAACGGATTTACCCACTCTCACAATGGACATGTGACACAACAAGACCAATCCATAGCCAAATAAGCATCCGAGCCAAAAATCTACTGGTCAAACACTCAGGAGCACATACCAATCTGTTCCCCGCAACATACCCATCTCCAAGTGTACATTGAGAGGAATGCTAGGCACATCCAACCACCTGGAGGAACTGTGACTACTTGAATATGTATGAAACATGGATGTGGCATGAAACAACATTAACATTGTCTCTCTCTCACACACAGGGCAACGTCATCGCCCTCCCCCCAACAATGGGGGGGGAACAATCACAGTCCCAGGCTCAGCGTGAAGATGATCCCACCGGCAGCGACGACTCCCACCACTCCGTGGATGACCCCAACCAACCTGGCCCCTCTGGTGCCCAAGCCCCTGCAGCACCTGCATCAGGTACATCTGTGCCAACCACCACCCCCATTCCTGCCACATCCCAGGAGACACCCAGGAGCCCTGCTCACACTGAACAACACAGCCAGTCTGACCAGGAGGGACAAGGTTCTCCGGGCACCCAGGAGGAGGCAGACGACCCCGCTAATGCCATCCCTCAGGGGTCCCGTAGACCTGATGTGCCCACAATGGCAGGCCAGGCTCGTGTGGGCAGGGGTGGTGGGAGTGGAGGCAGGCGGAGGCGAGAACCTGACCAGCCAGCTGAGGGAACCGGTATGTCACACATACGCCACATCCTGGACACAAACCGGCGTGACACCAGGGGCATCAGTCAGGTAGTGTCGAGCCTCACAGACATCAAGGGGACCCTCGACGAGATGATGAACCTGCAGGCCGAGCAACATGCCAGTCAACAACAACACCAAGGACGGATGGAGGCAAGACTGGCTGAGCTCCTGGCGGTGCAAACGGACATGAGCCGTTCACTCCGTCGGATCGCCGACAACATGGGCAACCCTCCCTGTGCCACCAGGCAAAGACCAGCCACAGGGAGGGAGGAGGAGGATTCGTCCGACGGATCATCACAGACATCGTCAATGCCTGCATCTGAGGGTCCCCCCAGCAAGGTGGGTCGTCTACGGAAAAGACCGTGAGAGTCAGCGGACCATCCACATCTCCCAGGTCACCTGGCCTGGCACCTGGCCCTCTGGCGCAACAGCAGCACCTCACCCAATGACATTCTCTGCCACATGGACTTGCTGGTCACAGTCTGACCAATGATGACCAACACTGTGGTCTGGACTCTGATGACTCCAACTGACAAGGATGCCATCTCCCCCTGTGAACTTTGGATTCTATGCACCCGGTAGAGCACCTTAGTACATCTACCAAAAGACTTACCCCACCAAAAATAAATTATTTTTCTTGTCATGAGATGTTGCTGTCATTTGGCATTAGTCCACAACATATGTGTGTGTAAATGTCTAACTATGCCTGAGTGTTGAACTAAGTCCACCCATCCATACCCTGGGATCTGAGTCTGGTACAGGACACACATGGGTCACAAGTTATCATTCAATACAGACATGGAGCACAATACACACCTGTGATGGCCTCAAGCTGCTGAGGGGGTGCTTGCTAAACTGTGCGGACACACCTATTTGGAAGAGTAACATTAAGGCGTAGAGGTCATGCCTCATTTGGAGGTTCCCGGGGAGGGAGTCCCAGGTATGTGTTCCCAGGTGGGAGAACTATGTCCTGCATGCTGGAGTACGGTGGATCTGAAGAATGGGGGCCAGGTCAAGGTTGGATGCACGGCGATGGCACTACGGGGTCTCGGATGACAGTGGTACAAGGTTGGTTTTGGGTCAGGGTTGTGGCCTGCCTCCTGAGTGTGGGTGGGAGTCTGAAGGTCATCCTGCAGCACACAGTGATCCATTGCAGCTATCTCTGCTGGACGGTGATGTGGCTGGGGCGCGGGATGTTGCAGCTGAGATGTGCAGATGCAGCCTGGATGTGGATAAGTGTCCCTGGATTTTGGATGTGGCTGCTCCGTAGAGGGCAGGGCAGTATTTGACACGGATGTTGTCGTGGACCTGGGGGATGGTCCGTCTTTCCTTGGAGTGGAGCTATTTGGGGATCATGTGCATAATGCAGAGGGTGTTGCAGTGTGAGGTACAGATGCTGGTGATTACAATGGCAAATGTGAGCAAGCAATCCATGATGCACAACCTCTTGTGTGCGTGGACACTGGGTGCTTGTGCGGGGCTTCTGCGGGTGGGACACAAGCAGTTGACCCAGCTGTAAGGGGACAATCCTCAGATGTTGACCTCAGTCCTGTACAAGTCCAGCCTCAGGTGGCTGCTGTTCTGCCATTCATCTATGGATCTCATGCAATCTTGAATATTGGAACTGGAAATGTCTGCGTCCTTGGTGAGGGTGAGGAGCGCCTGGCTGTCGATGGCATACGAGTTGATGATGAGGTTTTGTGCGCATGTGATGGTGGAGAGGGGGGTCCTGGACACATTGTAGATTGACACGCTGAGAGATGATACCTGTGCCATGTGCCTCACGACGACAGCATACTACATGCAGAAGCCTTGAGTCCCACTACCATGGCCTTGCAGGGGTACAGAGCCAGTGGGGAGTAGGAGGGACATGACCTGGTGGGTGTGACAGGGCCTGGAAGGAATGGCAGTGCTGTGTAGGCAGTCGGAGTTGCACACTCATCATGCAAAGGTGTTGTGTGTGCGCTTAGTGTATGCCTGAGAGCAGGCGGGAGATGTGTGGATGGACCTTGCTTGGAGGGTGGCTGCAACATCAGACTGTAGTGTGATGTGGGTCATGCAAGGACCTGAGGGTCGTGCAATGTGCACGTTGCATGTGCAAACGGTCCAGCCTTTGGCACCGCGTGGCCGCAACTGTGGCACAGACAAGCTGATGACAGCCAAATGAATGGGTTGAGGGAGGAAGGGAGGAGCATCTTTGATGTGTGTGTGTTGCCAAATCTGGAAACTATGTGTGCCCTTGCTGCAGTGGCTGCAACAGCAGGCGGCATGTCCTGGGAACTATGCCACAATATCCACACAAAGACTAGGATGTCAGAAAGGACTACTGCAACAGGTGTATGTCAAGGAAGGAGTTACCGGTTTTCAATGGCACACCCAGATATAAAGGATGCACAATCACCAAAGATGACTGACACTGGATCATGAAACTGAAGGCCAAGCTGCGCACAGGAAACACACCCCAGAAGGTGTTGACGGCCCGTTGTGGGGACCAACATGCCAAAACACATACACAGCCATGGACATCATGCACAATAGAGAATCAAATACATGAAGAACAGCATGCAGGTTGCTAATCTACACATAGACTCATATGCACAATCCTTGACAACCATGCCAGAGATGCCGCATGCACAATGGCAAGAGACCTGCATTGACAGAGATGAGGCACCTTGGAGGCTGAGGAACACCTTTATTACTCAGGCTCACACCTATGCCATTGCATCAATATTAACAGACTCACAGGTCTATTGGATTAACATGTGGGACCTACACTGGACACCCCCTTTGCACCACAGATGCTGTAAATCCATTGTACTGGCACCCAAGTGAAGGGGGTGAGCCAAACATCCCCTGCTGCACACGGAGAGGCTGCAATTCCCCATTGAGCCTCTTATGGGGATGTCCCGCAATATGTCCACCCGTATCCTCCCGTATGTTTCCAAGGGAAGTTGTACACACATTGATGCCTTCATCAAAATCCACAATCCCATTACAGATGACTGTCACGAAGTGTGACTATCAATTCATGTGAGTCATGCTACATGTCATGTGCTCCATGTTGAGTCCACATGTATGCATAGTAACAAAACCTGCACAGGACCAGTGCCCACACATTCCAAACAACTACCAAACCTAAAATGCCTTGCTGCATTCCTTACCCAAAGGAGACTTTTCACCATGTCCGTGCATGTAACGCTGATTCAGCACACGTTGCAATACTCATGAGGAATAGCAGGAGCACAACGATGCCACGAGCAGACAGCATGCGCAACTACCTGGGGATGAGAGACACACAAGAAGTCAGGAAAAACATAGTCATCCGCATGCATGGTCATGTACTCTACATGACTATGGTTGACACCATGCTAGTTGTCAAATGAGTGTGTCAGCTGAAATGTGTGGAATGACATCAGCACTCGAGTGACACATCAGAACACACCTCAAAGTCACTTAGCACACAGTCAGCTGGACACACACATTGCAACACATGCCACACAAGGCTCCAAGCGTGCATACTCAGACACAGGGACTCACCATTAGGAGAAGAAGTTGTGTATGAGCTGACTCCGGGTGTCCTCCTCCTCCTCCTCCTCCTCCTCATCCTCACTTGCCTCGTAACCAAGGCCGTCATCCTCCACGGGTGGATGTTCCTGCTCATCGGGATCCAGAATGAGTGGCACAGCTTTCTCCACTGCAATGTTGTGCAGCATTCAGCACACAAGGAAGATTTTGCAGACCTTCACCGGTGCATATGGGAGGGACCCGCCTGTCTTGTGGAGGCAACGGAATCGGCTCTTCAGGAGGCCAAACGTCCTCTCAAACACTCGCCTGGTCTGCCCATGGGCGTTGTTGTAACGGTGATCTGCAGCTGTTCTGGGGTTGCGGAGAGGCGTCACCAGCCATGGCATGTTGGGATAGCCAGAGTCCCCTACATGGAAACATCATGTAAAGAAGTGGGTCAGGAGATGCCGTCACATACTAAGACACCTCTAAATACTGGACAGAGTCCACCCACCAACAAGACATGCTCGTTCGCTGTGCAGCTGCAGCATCATTTCTGGCACCCTGCTACGCCTCATGATGTAGGCATCGTGTGCTGACCCTGGAAAACGTGCCCAGACATGGGAAATCAGCATGTTAGCAAGACACACCACAAGGGCATTAATGAAGCGATAATGTTTACGGTTTCGATAGGCTACCTCCTGTGCCTGTGGTGCTACCAAAGCCACATTTGTCCCATCAATGGACCCAATTACATGGGGCATCCCTCCCAGGGCATAGAACTCACCCTTGATAGCTGTCAACTGCTCACGAGTTGGAAAATGGATGAATTCATCCAGGTGCTCCAACATGGCTTCTAAAACATCATGCAGGACACGGCTGAACATGGTCTGGGACATGCCACCCACATCAGCTATGGTGAATTGAAACGTACCGGTGGCAAAGAAATGTAGAGCTGCCATCACCTTCATCTTGGGGGTCAGCGCAGTCGGATAACTGTGTCGCGGTTGGAGGTGTGGTGCCAGCCTGTTTGTCAGGTCCTCAATTAACTGTTGGGGGAATCTGTAGCGGCGTATGCAGTCACGTTCCCTCATGGCACCCAAGTCTGGCATTGGTCGGGGGAGAGGCGGTGCCCTGCAGACATTTGGAAGGAATAACGAAGATTGAGTACATTACTACACCAATGTCAATGCACTGAGCACATTGTCGTAAATTGGCTGTGATTAAATTAGCGTTAGCAGAATCCATCTGGTATTTAGAGGCTATCCTGTACATTTTGTGGAATCCATTTTGTATTTCTGGCAGCCATTTTGTCTTCCCTTGTGCTCTGTTTAAAGGACTGGCTATACTTAGACTCTGCTACCCTGCACATGCGCAGGAATATCTAACTGTCCATGCATCTGTGTTTAGTCTGTAACTATCAGGTTGTTTCTACCAGAGTCAGCAACGGCTAGCTCCTCCTTTGCTATTGACGGTGCATTTCTGTATGACCATCTATGTATGTAACTCTTCTCATGTATGCTTGCACCGCCCTTTTCCTGAGCCCCTGTGTGGGTATAAAAGACCCATGGTTCTTCTACTCTGGGTGCTACCTTCATTCAGCACCACAGGGTGCTGGGTGAATGTGGTTCCACCTCCTGAGGTTTAATAAACTATGTATTTTCTATTTCAGTTTCTGTGCCAACTTCTTTCTAATAGTCTGATGACTTTGTGCAGAGAAGGGCGAACCCCTTGCACTGGTAGGCCTAGCTGAGGCCTATTTTCTACAACATGTTCAACAGCTAATACACATATGCCACATACAGAGTCTGTACTGTGCAATACAACCTGCACACGTATGTCAGCAAGGTGATACTCCTACCAAGAGCCAGCTACAAACATGGATTGTCAAGGTCTACATGACATGCCATGAAAGTAGCTGTGGGCCAGTGTGAGTGAACAGCCAGACAAATTACAGGAGTGACATACATCCACATATGTGCATTTGAAGGATGTCATCTAATACAGACAGCTGCCGGCAAGCTAGACGCACAAGTCACATGTCATTGAAAAAGGACAAACCACACACCTTGCCATGAAGGGGTACATGTCAAAAATGATCACACAGACATTGAGACTACGCAGATATGTCCTAAGCTCACAAGTCCCTGTTCGATGCATACAGACACACGTTACGTGTTATTCCACATGTGTCCTGGTGTGCGTAATAGTGTGACATGGGCATCTACACACAGACACATGTTGGATGCAGCTACAGCAGATGCCGTTGACGGAACACCAACAGCAAGATCATGGGAACACATGACACACACATGACATAGTCACATCATGGCACGCTGGTAGTGAGATGTCAGGTGTCATCATCCGTGTACCTGGCATCAGGGGACAGTTGCGGGTGTTGGTGACTGTGCCATGCCAGTGATGCAGTGCTTGACAAGTTTGAACTACATGCACACATGTAAAAGGTGTGAAGGGGAAGTGCGCCACATAGTGCCCCATCACACATGACATGTGTACTCAGGTCATCACACAACTATTGGGTTAAAACATGAGGAGACATGTGCCACATCACTGCCTGACACACCTAGGCCCTACACATGAAGGACTGCACTGACAATGACTTGATGTCCATCCTTGTGCGAGTCAGACACCTCCATTCCTTTCCTGTGCGCCTCCTATCACCAGTGTAAGCTGTGAAACGCACCGTTCACATGCTCTGAGGGCGTGTGTATGGTCGTATCACTATATGGGGTTTGGGTAGGAGTACGCGTGTGTGTACGGACCGTACACACGTACGTGTACACACTGGTCCTATGCCTATGGGAGTGTTGCCGTAGGCGTACTCCATAGAGATACGGCCCGTACACGCGTGTTTAGGGCCCGTAGCACTATGGTAGTGTTGCCGTAGGCGTACGCCATAGTGCTACGGGCCATACCCGCATGCGTACGGCCCGTAGCACTATGGTAATGTTGCCGTAGGCGTACGCCATAGTGCTACGGGCCATACAGACGTGGGTACGGCCTGTAGCACTATGGTAGTGTTGGCGTAGGCATATGAGAGGGCACTTGCCTGCACAACCTTTGATTCGACACCACTGCTGCTGCTTGTGATTCCTCTGGCACCATGTCGCGGACTGTGGAGAGGGCCCAGCCATTCACACAGGAAGAGAATGAGGCATTGCTGGACGTCATCCTCCCAGAGTTCCCCTGCCTGTATGGTAGACCAGGGGTGCAGGTGAGTGCTGACTCCGCTACCTTTGACTGTGCCCCTTCTTTTTGTGACTGGCACTTCTGGCATTGTGTCCAGGTGTGACAGACATGAAATGTTGTTTAGAGTGGGTCCCAGGGGGGTGGGGAATGGCTCATGTCTGTCATGCAGAGCATGATGTGGTTCATGTGTGCACTCCTCACTTGCATTGTGCTTACTGTGACATTCACTGCATGCTGCATGGCCCATTCAGCATAGCTAATCCTCTTGGCCCTTCTTGTTCTATAGTCCTGAGCTGATTCAGTGTTCCCCCGTGTGACAGGTGACTGTACCCACAGATGTGTGTGAGTTGAGTGGAGCTGTGGTGAGAGTGTCCAAATGACCTGGACATTGATGTGTGTGAATGTTCCTTGTCATGTGGGTGAGTGTCTATGTGGAGTGTTGCACCACAGCTGCATGGAGGAGGCAACAGCTCTACCCATCTGATGTGAGAAGTGATCCGTGCTGTGTGTCTGACTTGCTGGGCTAGCCCCACGCCTGTGACACCCCCGAGGCAAGTGGCACATGTGCAGAGTGAGGTTTGTATCGGCTGTTGCCACTGGCAGGTGAATGATCTGTGCCTGTGTGTGTCTGTGTAGTCTGCTGATGTTGGGTCAGTGGCCTGGGGCATGTGACTGCTTGGAGGTGCTGGCCATCAGCTTTGTGTTGCTTGTGATGTACAGTGTGTGCCATGATCAGGGAGTGTGTCGCACCCCTCATGCCACCTGTGTACTTACTATGCCATGTAATGCATTGGACCTTACACAGAGGCCAATGTCCCTATGACAAAGGTGCTATTATTTTGCAGCATACTATGCCCTGTTCAACAAATCAAAGATGTTCTAATGTGTGTCTCTGTGACATGGAACAGGTGTAGTGATCTATTATCACTTTGGCATCCTCACAGGTAACCGCCTACGAGAAGGGGAAGATATGGAAGCGGGCCGTCAGGGCCGTGATCTCCGTGGAGGGTCGCAGTCGGCACCTGGCACAGGTGAGGAAACGCTGGCAGGACATCCGGTACTGGACCAGGAGGATCACCGCGGGCGCCGGCGCCTGACCCACCAAATGAAGTGTGTCCTGGCGGTGGTCTTCCCTGACATGGATAGGCGGTTACAGGCGAAGCAGCAGCAGCAAGGGGGTAGGTACATGTGTGTTTGTTGTGTGTCACCAGCTTTGGGAAGTGCTCAGTCGCATGGATACACTGCCAGGGTTAATATGTGCATTGCATTTTCTGTTCCCCAAAGTCATCCGCTGCTGTTCTTCCTCCTTTCCCCTCCTTGACATGTGTTCCCTGGTCTGTGTGTAATCACTATTGCACATGGTCATCTAGGCTGGCAGTTAATCCAAGTGCACATTGCTGTCTGCATCATGTGGGGGTGGGGTCGGAGACATGTGTTGTTACCTTGCCTGTGCCCTGTCCTGTTCAGTCATTTGGGGGTCCATATCAGTTGGCACTGATGCTGAGTCTCAATATAGGAGTGTGAGTTTTCAAATGAACAGACTTGCAGCATGCATGACCGATGTTGTGGCCTCAGACATGATGTGCATGAGTGGGAGATATGCATAGTGCCGGGACGGTAGCTCGTGTTACAGTCAGATAATTCCAGGACCATTGAGCAGTGTGCCCACTACAGTACCCTAAGACACCCTTGCCTCGGTATCATGTGTGTCATCCAACACTGTGCCCATTCTCAATGTGTTCAGCATAGTTTTGCCTCTGTGGCATTGTTCCCTGGCCTCATTTGTATTTATCTAAAGTGTGCTACATGTGCCCATTGTACAGGCTGACCCCATTTTGCTTGTGCATCCTCACACTGGCCAGTGCCTGTGTGTCTGTACAACAATCTGTTGAGGTTTTTTGTCACAAATATGTGTTGGCAGCCTCACGAGGTGATGTGGAGTACATTTAGGATTTCCTGATGCACTTTTTAGTAAACCCAGATTGAGAGGTGTCACTTTTTGAACTGTCTCAATCACATTGTCTCAGGTATGGGGTGTTTGTGCGGGCAAGGACTACATGTCCAAACCTTATGTCTCCTTGCCAGGTCTGACCAGTGTGTGATGATTGTCTGGACAGGCACTCAACGTGCAGTGACCCAGGCATGTTGTGCAGGATGTCATGTTTGTGCTTTGCAGCATGTGTCACAAGTTAAAAAACATGTTTCCTGCTCATCCATTATTGTCACCGGTGTGTGCCCCAGATGCTATGTGGTTTGGTCTGTGTGTGCTGACATCTGTGTGGACATTCTTCGTTCACATCAGGGTGTCTCCTCAGTGCAGGTGCTCCTTATTCCAACACAATTTCAGGGCCATTTGCTAATGCATTGTCCTGTGTCTGGACATGTGTGCCAATCCACATGACAGGTAGTGTGTCAGATGTGTTGCCAACTGTGTCATCATGGTATGGATGGCCATGTGACATGTGTCATGTTTTAAGTTGTTATTCAAGAAGTCATGTGCCCTGGCACTCACATCACTTGTCAACACTTGTCCTAATAGTTTATATGCTTCACTTTGATTTTTGTGAAGGACAATGATGTGCCTGCATGACAGATGTCTCCCAAGGGAGTGCACAAGTACCACTTTTACACTTTTGTGGAACACGCTGGCACAATTAGAACATGGGCACATTTCTGTCCAAATTTTGTTTAGGAATTATACATATCCATGTTCCCACAGTGTATTAGCATTTGCGTTAGTCCTTGGTTGTTGCTGATGCCAACTTACTGGTGTCAAGTCATCCCGACCACCGTGGTGCCATGTATATGTACTTCCTGATACCACATTTCTTCTTAACATTGGCTTCTTGGCATTAGGCGGGCAGCTCATACAATGACTGTGTAAATGTAGTTTTGTGTGCACCTCCTTGTGTGACTTCAGATATTCATGCACATGTGTGTTCTGTTCCACAAGTGGGACAGTCACACATTCCAAATATGTCAATTGTGTAAAGTTTTGTGCTTCCCAATGGATCAGATAGTATTACTTTTGGTTTTCTACAGTACTCACAGGTCTATGAGTGTGGGGACCCCTTCAGCATTGGCGTCTGTTATTTGGCATTGGGTGCACCAATACTATTTCGTTCACAGTGACCAGGAGGTGGAATGCCGTCATGGTCTGCCTGTGCTCCACTGTTCACAGACACTAGCTTCTCTGTATAATTGGATATCCAGTTATTTGCTGTGGTGTCCTGATTTTCATTATTTCAAGGGGCATGTTGGGTGAACCAACTGGGGAGTGCAGGGCTTACATATGTGCTGGGTATTCTAGATGTTCCTCAAGATGCTTTTCATGATATGCACTGTGACCTATTTAGTTTGTACTCATGTGTCAGATGTACACAGGTGACTGATTATTTCCTGTCTCTTCACCTTGCCCACAGCATCATCGGGGGACACAGAGGGAGACACCTGCAGGGACATGGAGGAGGGATCCAGCACCAGTGCCACCACTCCTGGTGAGTCGGCAGCATCAAGTGGCACGGAGGGCGAGGGGAGTGCGGCGGAGGACCTGGGTAGTACCACCACCGACTACGACGCAGACGGGTCCGAGGCTGAACTCCCTGAGGGGGCGGAGGCTGCTCCAACAGCTGGCAGCAGCACTACAACTGTCACTGCCCCCTCCATTCCCATCACCGCCCTCCCAGTTGCTCCGGTCCTTTCTGTCCATGTAGGGCAACAACGTGTCTCCTTCGTGCCAGGCACCGCACCCCCTGCCCCTGTCTCCCCTGCTGCCCTCACTGCCGAGTCTGTGGACATTCAGCGGCAGTTGCAGCTTGGGCAGACATCGAGCCTGACTGTCCTCCATGGCCACACCAGACTGCTGACACAGATGGTGTCGTACATGGAGGGCATGTCATCAGCGATGTCTGACCAACGGATGTTGCTAAGGTCCATGGACTCGTCACTGACGGCAGCAGTGAGTGTCCTGCATGCTTGCTCCCCCCACCTACCCCTGCGCCATCCACACTTCCCACTCCCATTCCTGTCCCAAGCACACACACACCTTCCCAGGCAGGCACCACACCAGACACAGGCAGCACACCAACAGGGAATGGCAAGCGCACACCTCCTGTCACGCACACTCAGGGGGAAGAAGGCACACCCACTGGGTCTAGGGCACACAGGCAGACACACAGCCACAGTCGGAGTCCGCATGCCTCACTCCCCAGTCCCTCCAATGTCACTCCCCTCAGCTCCCCTGCCCCACAGTCTGAGAAGGAGACCTACTTGGCTGTGCTGGGCCTCAGCCCCACTGTTTCACCTGCGCGCAAATGGGCAAGGCACTCCACGGGTAGGGGAGTTGAGTCCCCCCCCTGTCCACCACCTCCCCCAGTAGCGCTGCAACCCTTCCCTCTGACCCCCCCCCCCCTTGGGGCCTGTGGTTCCTTCAGGTGCAGGGGAAACGCTGCAAGAGCTTGCGGACGTGTGCAGCGCAATACTGACCTCCACCTTTGGCACTGCCCCACCCCCTGTGGTGGAGTCGTCCGTCCCTGCACCCCCAACACCTGCCCTACCCCCTCCTGTCTCTGCGGTGCCTGGTCCTTCCCCACATGATGCCCCCACTCCAGTCGATCAACCAGAGGTATCTAATGTGCAGGCAAGCTAGGGGAGACCCGTGGCCATGTGTCCCCCCCCAGGACTTCGTGTCTGGACTGGCCTATGGCCTTTGTAAATAGTGTCCTTTTCTACTTTTTGTTTTCATGCTGAATAAAGCATTTTGTTTTTACTTTGCACACGATTGCTTTTCAGGTATTGATGTTGGTGCTGATGCTCCATGAGTTGGGGTGGTGATCATGTGTTGGGTATCTGGGAAATGTAGTAGTCTGCTGCTCATGGGGTGGACCCTGGTATCTGCGTGGCATCACAAGGTCTCTGCAATGATTCTTTGGTCGTGTATGCTCTTTGTGTTTGGAGACATTGTCCCAAGGAGTGTTCCTTCCTCTGTGGCACCTGACATCTTCCCTGCAGGGAGTTGCACCATTGTTGTGCTGACCTGTGTCTACATTCCCTTGGTGGCTGATGGATCCCTTCAACTATGTCCATGCCTGCTCAGCAATGTGTCCGGCTGCATCGTCTGTGCCATCCTTGGTAGTCACTGTACTTGTGTATAGAGTATGTTGCCATGCCTCCATGGGGAAATGGTCCCTTTTCCGCACTATGCATGTGTGTACTCCCAGCCTAGCACACATATGGTACTTGTTCTGCAGGGTATTTGGTCACCTGACTGACAATTGTGGGCATTGTATCTGTGGGAAGTCCACCCTATTCCTTCCATGGGAGATAGCAACTTGGTGGCTGTGCCAGCACCTGTACATTCCTATCAGTCCTGGAATGTGCGTGACAGTGTGTGTTCCCTTTGGCTCTCTTAGTTTAGTAGGCTTTCACATAACTATACAGTCTTGTGACATGATCTCAGTGTGTGTATTGTGCTGCATCCACCAGGGGTGGGTATGCATGTGTCATTTGTCATCGCACCCACATGTGGTGTGTCATGCAGTGGGGAAATGACATCCATCCACATGGGAGTGGGACACTGCTGTCAGTGATGTGTTGATATGGCACTCTCAACATAGTCGCACATTGGGGATGCGTTCATAGACCCATGAGGTTGTGGTCATCCGAGGATGATGCACCCACCCCTCATATGTCAGGCCACTGCTGGGAATCCTCTGCACCCTCCCCCATGTCTCTGTCCACTGCTGGGAGTCCTCCGCACCCACCCCTCATATGTCTGGGCACTGCTGGGAGGCCTTTGCACCCACCCCTCATATGTCTGGGCACTGCTGGGAGGCCTCTGCACCCACCCCTCATATGTCTGGGCACTGCTGCGAGTGATATGCACCCACCCCTCATATGTCTGGGCACTGCTGGGAGGCCTCTGCACCCACCCCTCATATGTCTGGGCACTGCTGGGAGTGATATGCACCCACCCCTCATATGTTTGGGCACTGCTGGGAGTCCTCTGCACCCACCCCTCATATGTCTGGGCACTGCTGGGAGGCCTCTGCACCCACCCCTCATATGTCAGGCCACTGCTGGGAATCCTCTGCACCCTCCCCCATGTCTCTGTCCACTGCTGGGAGTCCTCTGCACCCACCCCTCATATGTCTTGGCACTGCTGGGAGGCCTCTGCACCCACCCCTCATATGTCTGGGCACTGCTGGGAGTCCTCTGCACCCACCCCTCATATGTCTGGACACTGCTGGGAGGCCTCTGCACCCACCCCTCATATGTCTGGGCACTTCTGGGAGTGATATGCACCCACCCCTCATATGTCTGGGCACTGCTGGGAGTCCTCTGCACCCACCTCTCATATGTCTGGGCACTGCTAGGAGGCCTCTGCACCCACCCCTCATATGTCTGGGCACTGCTGGGAGTGGATGTATGACGTTACAACGCATGCTTTTACAACGCATGCTGGTACACGAAAGTTTTACAACGCATGCGATGTTACAACGCATTCTTTTACAACGCAAGTCTTTACATCGACGTACACTAGATGGCGTGCTGACATTAGAAATGTGTAATTTACTATTCTAACTCAAGTCCACGTTGCAGTAGGGAAGGTGTTTGGATAGTAAACTACACTATTTCTAATGTTAGCACGCCATCTAGTGCAAGTCGATGTAAAGACTTGCGTTGTAAAAGCATGCGTTGTAACATCGCATGCGTTGTAAAAGTTTTGTTGTAATGGTAGTGCGGTGTAAAAGTTGCGTTGTAAAGGTTGTTCCCCCTGGGAGTCCTCTGCACCCACCCCTCATATGTCTGGGCACTGCTGGGAGTGATATGCACCCACCCCTCATATGTCTGGGCACTGCTGGGAGGCCTCTGCACCCACCCCTCATATGTCTGGGCACTGCTGGGAGTGATATGCACCCACCCCTCATATGTCTGGGCACTGCTGGGAGGCCTCTGCACCCACGCATCATATGTCTGGGCACTGCTGGGAGGCCTCTGCACCCACCCCCATGTCTCTGTCCACTGCTGGCAGTCCTGGGCACCCACCCCCAGGTCTCTGTCCACTGCTGGGAGTCCTCTGCAGCCAACCCGCCCCCTTGGTGCAGTACACTGCTGTCCTGTGCATACACACACACCAATATACTGCTTATATGCTGCACCAGGCCCTATGCCAACATTCGTGGCGTGTGTACGCCTTGTATCCATTCTGTACTGGTGCCGTAGGGGTTACGGGTGGGACGGACCCTAACCCTGCATTCATAGGGTGTACGGGCCGTACCCACGCTCTGAGGGCGTATGTATGGCGCATTCCCCTCCATCACCACTCCAATGTTGGTACGGGCCGTACCCACGCACTGAGGGCGTGGGTACGGCGCGTACCCCTCCATCACCACTCCAATGGTGGTACGGGCCGTACCCACGCTGTGGGGGCGTGGGTACGGCCTGTACCACCATTGGAGTGGTGATGGAGGTGTACGTGCCGTACCCACGCTGTGGGGACGAGGGTACGGCCCGTACCACCATTGTTGTGGTGATGGAGGTGTACGCCCCATACCCACGCCCTCAGAGCATGGGTACGGCCCGTACCACCATTGTTGTGGTGATGGAGGTGTACGCGCCATACCCACGCCTTCAGGGCGTGGGTACGGCCCGTACCACCATTGGAGTGGTGACGGAGGGGTACGCACCGTACACATGCTCTGAAGGCGTGGGTACGGCACGTACCCCTCCATCACCACAACAATGGTGGTACGGGCGATACCCACGCCCCCACAGCGTGGGTACGGCGCGTACACCTCAATCACCACTCCAATGGTGGTACGGGCCGTACCCACGCCCCCACAGCGTGGGTACGGTCGGTACCACCATTGTCGTGGTGACGGGTACGCGTCCACGTCCACTGCCGTTGTGACGGTATGTAGGGAGTGGTGGGCACGCCCCCCGAAGTGACCAGAGCCAGGAGGTCATGTATGTACTGGACATATTTACAATTTAACTTGGGTGGGGGTTATGTTTCCTGCCCCGGCTCCCCCCCCCTTTGCCCCTGTGTGTTGTCCTGACCTTCTGCGGTGTCTGCGTGGGTTTCTGTGCACCAGGTCGTAGGCTAGGAGGGCCGGGATGACACGTAGGATGGGGTCCATGGCTGTCCGTCGCGTACCGGTGCTCCTTCTTCGCTTCGTCCTCAATTTCCCGGCAGATTTTGGCTGCTGTAAAAAATGGTCCGTGCGGAGTGACGTAGGCACGAATCGTACTTGCTGGTCCGTAAAATGCTGCCTGACTCTGTCCGGACGTCACGTACTCGATGTCCCGGATCGGAATTGTGGGTATTTTTTCGCCGCATGTACTTTTGTACGATTCGTACAGAAATGGTATTTCTGTACGATTCGTACTTGCGGCTTTGTAAGGTGGATTTCCTGGGTATGAGTCGTATGGAGAATACGCTCCATATGACCATTCGTACCCGGGTTTTCCAGGATCGGCACCTATATGTACATATTCTGTTTGGTCTGTATATAAAATATAAGAGCTTGGGTATGGCCCGTACCACCATTGCAGTGTTGATGGAGGGGTACGCGCCGTACCCACGCCCTCAGAGCGTGCGTACGGCCCGTACCACCATTGGAGTGGTGATGGAGGAGTACGCGCCGTACCCACGCTCTGAGGGCGTGGGTACGGCGTGTACCCCTCCATCACCACAACAATGGTGGTCCGGGCCGTACCCACGCCCCCACAGCGTGGGTACGGCGCGTACCCCTCCATCACCACTCCAATGGTGGTACGGGCCGTACCCACGCTGTGGGGGCGTGGGTATGGCCCGTACCACCATTGTTGTGGTGATGGAGGTGTATGCGCCGTACCCACGTTCTCAGAGCGTGGGTACGGCCTGTACCACCATTGGAGTGGTGATGGAGGGGTACGCGCCGTACCCATGCCCTCAGAGCGTGGGTACGGCCCGTACCACCATTGGAGAGGTGATGGAGGGGTACGCGCCGTACCCACGCTCTGAGGGCGTGGGTACGGTGCGTACCCCTCCATCACCACAACAATGGTGGTACGGGCTGTACCCACGCCCTCAGAGCATGGGTACGGCGCGTACCCCTCCATCACCACTCCAATGGTGGTACGGGCCGTACCCATGCTGTGGGGGCGTGGGTACGGCCCGTATCACCATTGTTGTGGTGATGGAGGTGTACGCGCCGTACCCACACCCTCAGAGCGTGGGTACGGCGCGTACCCCTCATCACCACAACAATGGTGGTATGGGCCGTACCCACGCCCCTACAGCGTGGGTACAGCGCGTACACCTCCATCTCCACCCCAATGGTGGTACGGGCCGTACCCACGCCCCCACAGCGTGGGTACGGTCAGTACCACCATTGTTGTGGTGACGGGTACGCGTCCACGTCCACTTCCGTTGTGACGGTACGTAGGGAGTGGTGGACACGCCCCCCGAAGTGACCAGAGCCAGGAGGTCATGTATGTACTGGACATATTTACAATGTAACTTGGGTGGGGGTTATGTTTCCTGCCCCTGCCCCCCCCCCTTTGCCCCTGGGTGTTGTCCTGACCTTCTGCGGCGTCTGTGTGGGTTTCTGTGCACCAGGTCGTAGGCTAGGAGGGAGGGGATGACACGTAGGATGGGGTCCATGGCTGTCTGTCGCGTACCGGTGCTCCTTCTTCGCTTCGTCCTCAATTTCCCGGCTGTTTTTGGCTGCGGTAAAAAATTGGTCTGTGCGGAGTGACGTAGGCACGAATCGTACTTGCTGGTCCGTAAAACACTGCCTGACTCCGTCCGGACGTCACGTACGCGATGTCCCGGATCGGAATTGTGGGTATTTTTTCGCCGCACGTACTTTTGTATGAATCGTACGGAAATGGTATTTCTGTACGATTCGTACTTGCGGCTTTGTAAGGTGGATTTCCCGGGTACGAGTCGTACGGAGAATACGCTCCGTACGACCATTCGTACCCGGGTTTTCCAGGATCGGAATCGGCACCTATATGTACATATTCTGTTTGGTCTGTATATAAAATATAAGAGCTTGGGTACGGCCCGTACCACCATTGGAGTGTTGATGGAGGGGTACGCGCCGTACCCACGCCCCCACAGCGTGGGTACGGCGCGTACCCCTCCATCACCACTCCAATGGTGGTACGGGCCGTACCCACGCTGTGGGGGCGTGGGTACGGCCCGTACCACCATTGTTGTGGTGATGGAGGTGTATGCGCCGTACCCACGCCCTCAGAGCGTGGGTACGGCCTGTACCACCATTGGAGTGGTGATGGAGGGGTACGCGCCGTACCCATGCCCTCAGAGCGTGGGTACGGCCCGTACCACCATTGGAGAGGTGATGGAGGGGTACGCGCCGTACCCACGCTCTGAAGGCGTGGGTACGGTGCGTACCCCTCCATCACCACAACAATGGTGGTACGGGCTGTACCCACGCCCTCAGAGCATGGGTACGGCGCGTACCCCTCCATCACCACTCCAATGGTGGTACGGGCCGTACCCATGCTGTGGGGGCGTGGGTACGGCCCGTATCACCATTGTTGTGGTGATGGAGGTGTACGCGCCGTACCCACACCCTCAGAGCGTGGGTACGGCCCGTACCACCATTGGAGTGGTGATGGAGGGGTACGCGCCGCACCCATGCTCTGAGGGCGTGGGTATGGCGCATACCCCTCATCACCACAACAATGGTGGTATGGGCCGTACCCACGCCCCCACAGCGTGGGTACGGCGCATACACCTCCATCTCCACTCCAATGGTGGTACGGGCCGTACCCACGCCCCCACAGCGTGGGTACGGTCAGTACCACCATTGTCGTGGTGACGGGTAAGCGTCCACGTCCACTTCCGTTGTGACGGTACGTAGGGAGTGGTGGACACGCCCCCCGAAGTGACCAGAGCCAGGAGGTCATGTATGTACTGGACATATTTACAATGTAACTTGGGTGGGGGTTATGTTTCCTGCCCCTGCCCCCCCCCCTTTGCCCCTGGGTGTTGTCCTGACCTTCTGCGGTGTCTGTGTGGGTTTCTGTGCACCAGGTCGTAGGCTAGGAGGGAGGGGATGACGTACGCGATGTCCCGGATCGGAATTGTGGGTATTTTTTCGCCGCACGTACTTTTGTATGAATCGTACGGAAATGGTATTTCTGTACGATTCGTACTTGCGGCTTTGTAAGGTTGATTTCCCGGGTACGAGTCGTACGGAGAATACGCTCCGTACGACCATTCGTACCCGGGTTTTCCAGGATCGGAATCGGCACCTATATGTACATATTCTGTTTGGTCTGTATATAAAGTATCATTATCATTCTTTCGACATAGTGCCATATAAATTGATCATTTATAAAACTAAATCAAAATAGATTCAATTCTATTCAGTCCATGCATGACTTATTTACTTTTCAATTGACATAGTGTCTAATGCATGAAGCCATTTTCATGAATAGTTTTCATTCACATTATTCACATTGGGTATAGATCCATATTTATATATATATGAGCTTGCTTCGCTCACACGTTTCTTCCAAGAAAAACAAGAACGAACGTGGACCTCGTTGTATGATTCAAGATTTTTTATTTCTCCTTGTCTGCCATTGATATATATATATATATATATCCAGTTACCACTTGAGGTGCTTTTAGGCACCGAAAAGACAGATAGACTACTCGTTTTTTTGCTGATACTGCCAGCTGCAATAGTGTTTATTTTTTCATTCCATAAGTGCTAACTCGAACATGATGAGTTTCGGCCAGCGCAGTGGCCTTGATCACATGAATGCGTCGCAAGGAAGTGACGTGTAAATAGAGCAATCTTGTGACCATGTGACATTGTGTCTGCTGACAGCATAAACATAGAGGAAATACTTCATGAAGTAAATATGCGCAAAGAAACGCATTGGTTATTGACAAATAGATAAAACGTATTTACAACTCACTGATATCTAACCAGTTGTAGCGAATTCAATATTTAAAAGAAAATGGGATGGATGTCCATACAAGTATATCCATAAAAGCATATCTGGTCTCAGGTGACAAAAATAAAATCATTAATCATTGGGTCACTCATCGATGAACTGAAACATATTTGACAATGTACAAATGCAAATTGACTGTACGTGACATCTGAAAAGCTGGAGCAAATAAACATGTATTGGAAACTCATGATGTAAAATTGTCCAAAATTACTATGAGAAATGCCTAATTTTTAAAACGTGAGTTGAAGTTAATAATCGTACAAATACTAGGGGGTTCATTTGCATAGCGGGCGGATCGTCACCGCCCGTATGGCGGTGGCGATCCACCCGCTAAAAACCACCGTCCGCTTCCAAATTCCCCCCGCCATGGTAATATGGCGGGGGGAATTTGGAAGCGGACCCCGGCGGACGGAAAGACCGTCCTCCGGTTTTCCGCCCGGTCGCAGAGTCGACCGGGCGGAAAAGCAGCTAACATGTTGGCTTTGTCAGAGAGACACCGCCATCCATATTTGCATGAATGTGGGGGACTGTAGCGGGCTCCCAGGGATTCTGAGGGGTGCACATGGGGGTACCTATGGTACCCCCTGCAGTTCCATGCACAACATGGCAGGCACCACACGGTGCCTGCCATGTTGTGCATGGAAGTGCATGGAAGTGCATGGAAGTGCATGACATGCCTTCCTGGCATTGCGACGGGCTGTGCTGAGAGCACCGCGCGCCGCAATATCAGGAATGCAGGATGCGCCCGCCAGTGTGGCGGGCGCATCCTAATGTCTGCAACGGGACCCCCGCACCAATGGTGGGCGGTCCCATTCTCCGACAGTTCGCCCGCCATCCTAATGACCCTCAAGGTCTTCATTCTGAATTTTCTAAAGTTGTCAAAATATCCAAAGTGCATAATAGTTATATCATATTCCTCGATTAAGTGCTGCATGCAGGATTCAATGAACTGTACTCGTGCAAAATCACTGAAAAGTGTAAAAGTGCAATAGGTGAAGTTAAAAATTGTGAGCGAAGGCTGCATGAGAATATAATCATAGAAACTATAAAAACCACTGACTACTTCATACTGTATATGACAATTCTTGAAATGGAGCCATTGAACTGAAGTAGATACTCTAATTTTCCACTGATATAGTGAAAAACCAACGTTGTTTGGGAACCCTACTAAACCAGATCCTACCTGCGTATAAAATGGAGACTGCACCCTAACTGCTAGATACATTACATCTGAAAATGCACACAAGCCCATCTGGGCATAAAATGGTGATTAAAAACCCTTGTGCAGCTATAGGTAATGGTATAGATCTTCTCAGATATTCAATCCCCTAGGGGCCTTTGAATCTAACTCAACCATATATTTAGTTTCCAACTGCCTTTTTCTCGCGATTGCCCCAACGTTTGCTCAATGGTACACTGTCTATGACATAGTATTGGAGAACATTTAAGTTATTATTATGTTCTAGCTTAATGTGCCTAGCGACAGGATATGTGGGGTCAGAGTTAACCGTCGCGTGTAAATGCTGCAGGATTCGCATATAGACTTGCAGTTTCGTGCTGCCTACATAGCATAATCCGCAACTCCACTGTAAAACATATACAGCGTAGTCAGTGCGACACGTATAATGGCCTTTGAGTGGTATTGGCACATCTGAAAAAGCAGTGGAATAAGTCTTGGTATTAACCCCGAATTTGCAAGCACGACAAGTGCTGCACTTAAAAAAACCTTTTTTGGGGAAAAGCCACCCACTTTTGATGTCTAATTTGGGGCTTGATTTGACCAGATCTCTACGCATGGAATGGGCTTTGCGATAAGTAAATTTGGGTTTAGTGGGCAATATCTGCTGGAGCGTGGCATCAGTGAGGACTATAGGCCACTGAGTATTGATGATACTTTTAATGGCATTGGCCTGCCTGCCGTAAGTGGATATAAATCTACAGGTGACATTCCCAGTATTAAACTGGCCTTCCGTATCTCCTGAGTTTTTTAAAGGGGAGACGGTGTTAGTTGAAAGTTTTGCTCTTGTTTCCAATAAAGATTGTCTGTCCCTGTTATTGGCCTTTTTCATAGCTGTATCCAATTTTTTGGGCCTTATATCCTCTCTCCAGAAACCTAATTCTGGCTGCCTCTTGTACCAATGCCAATGCCTCACTCGTGCTGCACGCTCTATGTATTCGCAAAAACTCTCCATAAGGAAGGCTGGAAATGGTGTGTTGGGGATGAAAACTGGTAGTGTGCAATAAAGTATTGCCTGCTGTCGGTTTCCTATAGAGACATGTCTCTATGGTTACATTTGCTATATACACTGTGATGTCTAGGAAATTGATGGTTACAGGATCAATATATGCAGTAAAATGCAAATTTAAATTGTTGCAATTGATTGCATCGATGAAACCTTTAGCCTGAGAAGATGTTCCTTTCCATACGATGAATACGTCATCGATGTACCTCCAAATTTGAACCACATGTTCTTCATACATTGCTCCGTGGTCTACTCGGAGGACATGCTCCTCCCACCAGCCTACGTGCAAGCACACGTAGCTAGGGGAGAAGCATGCCCCCATCGCCACGCCCTGTTTCTGCCTGTAGATTTTGCTGTCGAACATAAACAGATTATTATGAAGACACCAGTGTATCATTTTCAACAACATGATGTTATGTTTATACATGGAAATACATCTTTTCTTCAAAAAATGATTAACTACATTTAAGCCATCACAGTGTCTTATGCTCGTATACAGGGAGGTAATGTCAAGAGTTAGGAGCATATATTCATTAGACCAATGTAATGCATTCAATTTGACAAAAAAATCTTTAGTGTCTTTTAAATATGTGGGCAAATTGACAACATGTTCTTGTAAAAAGTGGTCTACATAACCGGAGGCACTCTCAAAGGTACTGTCCTTGGCTGATATGATAGGGCGTCCTGGCACTGGATCCGTCTGCTTATGGACTTTGGGAATTAGATAAAAAGTGGGCAGAGTCGGAAAGTGCTGGATGGTTTACAATAATAATTTACTATTCCAACTCCAAATCCACGTAAACTCAAGGAAAGTGCTGGTTGTTAATAATAAGTTACTATTCCAACTCCAACTCCAAATAAACTCAGGGAAAGTGCTGGACAGTAAACCATAATAATTTACTATTCCTACTCCAAATCCTACTAAACTCAGGAAAAGTGTTGGATAGTAAACCATAATAATTTACTATTCCAACTCCTAATCCACAAAAACTCAGGAAAAGTGCTGGATAGTAAACCATAATCATGTATTACTCCAACTCCAAATGCAAATAAACTCAGGGAAAGTGCTGGATAGTAAACCATAATAATTTACTATTCCAACTCCTAATCAACATAAACTCAGGGAAAGTGCTGGATAGTAAACCATAATAATTTACTATTCCAACTGCAAATGCAAGTAAACTCAGGGAAAGTACTGGATAGTAAACCTAAAAAATGTACTATTCCAAATCCAAGTAAACTCAAAGAAAGTGCTGGATAGCAAACCATAGTAATTTACTATTCCAACTCCAAATCCACATTAACTCAAGGAAACTGCTGGCTAGTAAACCATAATAATTTACTACTCCAGCTCCACATCCAAGTAAACTCAGGGAAAGTGCTGGATAGTATACCATAATAATTTACTATTCCAACTCCAAATCCACATAAATTCAGGGAAAATGTTATATAGTAAACCATAATAATTTACTATTCCAAACCTAATCCACATTAACTCAAGAAAACAGCTAGCTAGTAAGCCATAATAATGTACTACTCCAACTCCAAATCCAAGCTCAGGGAAAGTGCTGGATAATAAATTAAAAGAATTTACTATTCCACCTCCAAATTGAAATAAACTCGAGGAAAGGACTAAATAACCCCCCCTATTTTGATTTTTAAAAGTACCAAAAATATATTCTTAACCAAAAATCAATGTTTAAATGTTCCTTACTTTAAAAAAAATACAATGTAACTTTTAATTTTGGGAAAATTATATTTTTTTAAATCACAAAATCTTAACACTAATTTTGAATATTTGAATATGTATTAATATTTGTAAATGATTCACTAAATTTGTGAATTTGTTTTACAAATGCAAATTTATAAATATATTTAATGTATTTTATTTTATTATAAAAAAAGAAATAATTTCATAGAAATTATTTTGCAAAAAATTATTTCGAATTTCTCAAAATGTGTAAATGTTAATTTCATCATTTATTTTAAATCGTTATTTATTTCTGATTTTGTTAAACATTTTTTGTACAAACATTCTTAAATTACTCCCAACCCATATCCCCTAAAAACCCAATATCCTGCTCCTAAAATTAAATAAAAGTAAAAAAAAAATTCCCCCCACACAATATTTTTAAATTTTTCCCAACCCTTACCCCCTATAAACCCAACATCCAGCTCCTAAAATATGTACAAATTTAAAATGTATAGTATTTTTTCAAAAAATATTTTTAATTTACTACCCACCCATATCCTCTATAAGCCCAACATCCCGCTCCTAAATTATATAAAAATTTAGAAAAATAAAATTTCTATACATTTTTTAAATAACTACCCACCCTTATCCCTTATAAACCCAACATCCTGCACCTAAAAATTGTATTAACACAAGTAAAAAAACAATTATTTAAGCATAAAAAAGAATTTAAACATTATAAATTTACAAATACAAAATTACTAAAAAAAAGTACAACATTAAAAAAAGTAGAAACCATAAAATCGATATTATTATCATCGATATTTTGCCATCAATATTTTTAATTTCAATATTTCTAAATAACAATAAAATTGAATTTTTTGACTTCGAGATTACTTACCACGATATTTTACACCATCGATATTCTTGCCTCGATATTCTTGCATGTCAATATATTTCCATTGATGTTCTGTCTCTGCACCATTGATACACACACAACATAGAGGCAAACTCATATGATCTTCACTGGAGCATTTCCTTAGACTCATCCTCCTCTGCCAGCCTGTAGGTGTAGAACATGGGTACTCACAAACTTTCTCTCGGGGGCCAAATTTACAGTGTGGTTTGTGGCCGAGGGCCGCACCGGTGGGGGAGGGGGCAGTGGGGGAGGGGGCGTGGCTAGAGCAAAAAAAAAAACTATGACGATGAGGTTGAACATATGCCCCTGCAGCGGACGCCTTCGTCCACTGAGCCACCGGACCCGGCATTCACACATCTCTATCTATCTATCTATCTATCTATCTATCTATCTATCTATCTATCTATCTATCTATCTATCTATCTATCTATCTATCTATCTATCTATCTATCTATCTATCTATCTATCTATCTATCTATCTATCTATCTATCTATCTATCTATCTATCTATCTATCTATCTCATCCCTCCCTCCCTCTCTCCCTCCCTCCCTCTCTCTGTCTCCCTCCCTCTCTCTCCCTCTCTCTGTCTCCCTCCCTCACTCCCTCTCTCTGTCTCCCTCCCTCTCTCTCTCACTCTCTCCGTCTCCCTCCCTCTCTCTATCTCTCTATCTATCTCTCTCCCTCCCTCTCTCCCTCTCTCTATCTATCTCTCTATCTATCTTTCTCCCTCCCTCTCTCCATCTCCCTCCCTCCCTCCCTCTCCGTCTCCCTCCCTCCCCGTCTCCCTCTCTCCCTTCCTCTCTACCTCCCTCTCTCCGGCTCCCTCCCTCTCTCTCTCCCTCTCTCCATCTCTCTCTCTCCCCCCTCCCTCTCTCCGTCTCCCTCTCTCCCCCCTCCCTCTCTCCCTCTCTCTGTCTCTCCGTCTCCTCTCTCTCTGTCTCCCTCCCTTCCTCTCTCCCTCTCTCCATCACTCTCCCTCTCTCTGTCTTCCTCCTCTCCCTCTGTCTCCTTGTCTGTCTCCCTCTCTCTCTGTCTCTCCCTCTCTCTGTCTTCCCCCTCTCCTCTGCCGCACTCTGTTTTCCTCTCGCTGTCACCACACCCGCTGCTCTCACTAGCTGCTGCCCCCTCTCCACCCCTCACCTCACCCTGCTGTCCCTGTCACCTCACCCTGCGCTGAGACACCTTCCCGGGAACACACACAGCCGCTGCACCCAAGTACTTCACAGGTCTTTTAAAGACCATTCACTTGTTAATGAGGCTTTGTTGTATTTCACCTCTTCTTAGCGCCCCTGCATCTCCACACAATCAGAGTGGAGATGCAGGGGCGCTAAGAAGAGGTGAAATACAACAAAGCCTTATTAACAAGTGAATGGTCTTTAAAAGAATCGCCCGGCCCCCATAGCTCCGCGCTGCTCGAACAGGCGATATAAAAAAACACAGGTTTAGGGGTCGATTCCGATCCTGGAATAATTTTCCCCGTACGAATCGTATCCGGATTTTTTACCGTACGAATCGTACAAGTAGCGTACAAACTGCCAAGTACGATTCGCATGGGAAAAAGTCCATACGAATCGCAGTGGGAAAAGTTCCCCACACGTCCTCGGGTCGGAAAATGTGTCCGACACATCCCCGGACGATTTACCGTATGAATCAGAAAAATTAAGTCCGACAGCGCAAGTACGATCACTCCCATCCTTTCGATTTTACAACTGGATGGAGAAAACACCGTGCGGACAGAACTCCTATAGCAACCATGGAGACATGTGCCCGCATACGCACCCAACACCCCACCCCAGACCCCGTATGTACGCGCAGAACACCCCCCCAGCCCTCGTATGTACGCGCCGAACCCCCACCAGTGTATCTATGGAGCGTACCCCCACCCGTGTATGCATGGAGCGTACCAACACCCCACCCGTGTATGTACGGACCGTACCCCCACCCGTGTATGTACGGACCATACCCACACCCCACCAGTGTATGTATGGACCGTACCCCCACCCGTGTATGTACGGACCGTACCCCCCACCCGTGTATGCATGGAGCGTACCAACCCCCCACCAGTGTATGTGCGGACCGTACCCCCACCCGTGTATGTACGGACCGTACCCCCACCCGTGTATGCATGGAGCGTACCAACACCCCACCAGTGTATGTACGGACCGTACCCCCACCCGTGTATGTACGGACCGTACCCACACCCCACCAGTGTATGTACGGACCGTACCCCCACCCGTGTATGTACGGACCGTACCCCCACCCGTGTATGCATGGAGCGTACCAACCCCCCACCAGTGTATGTATGGACCGTACCCACACCCCACCAGTGTATGTATGGAGCGTACCCCCACCCGTGTATGTACGGACCGTACCCCCACCCGCGTATGCATGGAGCGTACCAACTCCCCACCCATGTATGTATGGAGCGTACCCCCACCCGTGTATGTACGGACCGTACCCCCACCTGTTGTAAATTGCAACTTCGATGTGATTAAGCATTTACTAAAGACATGAATTCTCCTCCCTTACACATGTTCCTTTTGTTATGTTGACTGAAGTCTGGACTCCATTTTGTATTGTCATGTCTCCACGTGCTCAGCACGAGAAGAGTCTTATCTTTGTGTTAGTTGCTCTTGTAATCTGCCTAGTAACAGTCTATAAATAGTTTCTTTGTCCGTCTGGCGCATGCCCAGACTTGACCACATCTGTTATCAGTTAGTCCTTGCTTGACCATGTTTTCGCGGGCTTAAGGAGTATGTCAGCTCCGCCCACATATCGATCTTGTATTGCAAATGTCCATAAAAGGTAACATTTCTCGATCATGTCGTATCCTCCCACTTATGAGCCCCTCTGTTGTGTATAAAAGGGGACCATGTATGCAAGTTCTTTGTGCTACTCTATGCAATACTGAAGGGTATTGTATGGATTGTAGGACCACCCTTAAGGGTTAATAAACCGTGTCTTTGTACTTTGCAGTTTCCGTGCCAACTTCCTTATAGGCTTCTTTACAGGAGTGCGAACCCTTGTGTCCTGCGGGCCTAGCTGGGGCCTGTACTCATCAATTGGCGCCCGTCACGTGGGGCTCATCGGCGACTCGGATGCTCGAAGGATTGGTCGCGACGAAGGTGAGGAATTTGGCCGGGGATGTGATCACTGCCAGAGGCACTTTAGTCCTGGCATCCCGAGGTTTTTCTTCCTTCCCTTCCGAGCTGACCATCTGGGTGGCGCCGGTCCTCGACTGAGACCTCTTCTGTCGGTTCTGCCGTGACAGCCGTTTGGGCGAATTTCGGAGCTTGGCAGTTGGAATCTGGACTCTTGATTGGTAAGAACCGTTGTACGGTACTTGCTCCGAGTTTTTGAAGCCTGGGTTGGCTATTTGAGTTTGATTTGTGATGACCGGTCATATCTTGTATTGATTATTGTGAGAATATATGCGTTGCAACACATATAGGCAGGTAATGTGGAGATATTTCTCCGGAACTGTGTAACTTTGAACAGCACAACGTTTAAGTGCCATTTTTTTGATAATACTGCATATTCTGCATTATTTTTGAGCATGCCTGCTTTTAGCGCACTCCGTAAGTGGTGCTGCTGCTTTGGAAACCGGTTAAACCTCGAGGAATCTGCTCCAGCTCCCCCAGAGGGGACTCCTAATAGGGATATGTATGTGAAGCATGGTCTTTCCTCCATAGTGTACAGCACAGTATGGAGGAAATATACCAAGAAGGATCCTGAGTTATGGTGGCCGTTGTATGGGTCGTTTGATATACGTAAGATTGAGTATGTGGAACAGTGTATGTGTAAACGGCGTGCGCGTCAAGACATGTTTGAATGTGTGCGACTATGGGTGAAGGAAGTGCGTGAGCGAGAGAAACGCGAGAAAGCGCTGTTTGACAAAGAGCAACGAAAGAATGATCATGTGAGAGCGCAGGAAGCAAAGCGTCGGGAGGAAAGAGAACAGACGGAGAAACAAGAGAAAGAACATAGGTTACAAGTCTCGGGTCAATATGCTGTTCGTCAGCCACTTTATCCTGTCCTTAATAATCATGACGATGATTTTTATTTATTAGATCGTTCTCCGCCTCCTTATGTTGGCGCGTCTGCCCCGAGGCCACAAGATTCTGGATCGGGTTCAAGTAAGGTAGACACGCGGTCCATGTTATCGGCCGAGCGAATGGGTGAGCTTCGACAGTTTTCCTATCGTGCATGTAAGGGCAAGTTATCCCTTGATGAACTGTTGGCTTCTTGGGAGTCGTGGCAGGATAGAGAAAGGGTGTATTTCTTGGGACACTTTTCTGATGAAGTGATTGCCGCCTTTCGGAAATATTCCAGTGTCTTTGAACCTGCTGATGTGGTATTAGATTCTAAAGCATTGCGTAATGGTGTTTTCTCTCCCTCTAAGGCGCCTGAGGCGGTTCGGCGACTGTTTGCGTTGCGGGATGCGGCAGCAGACCTTAAAGAGAAAGCGCGCCAACACCTTGAGGAGGAAAAGCGGTCGGATTCGCGTACTGGAGGCGGCCATTCATCCACCTCTCAATCAGATAAGAGCGATCCAGTGCATGCTAAACCAATGCGCGAAGCGGCGCCTTTGTATGTTCCTCCTAAAGGAGCGGGGACTAGCTTGGATATTACCTCCGCCGATGCTAAGGGATATTTTGTGTATAATTGGGTTTATACTCCCTGGCATAGGGCTGACGTCATGGCATTAAAGAATGCGTTGCCTGATCCCCGCAAGAATCCAGCGGCCTTTTACGAAGAAGTCGAGGGGGCCTTGAATTCTTGTATTATGACCTTAGCAGATATAGATTTGTTCTTTGGGCTTATTCTACCACCGGATATGTGGCGATCCGTGCGGAAGGTGGATGATGTTGCCACTTTTAAGGCTCGATGGTCTGAACTTGAGGATGAGGATAGGGAGAGAAAGCCCGCGCAGAAACCACCTCAGATTATCTTAGATCTCCCCGCTGCTATTCTGACTAAGTTGAAGACCATCATTCCTCCTAAAAAGATTGACTGGAATATGCTAGCCTCGTGTAAGCAGAAAGCCGATGAATCAGTTGCAGATTTCTTTACGCGCTTTGAGGAGACGTTCCATGATTTTAGTGGCCAGTCTCTTACGGATGATACGGGTCGGCACCTTTTTGCTGACAAATATGTGGCGAATCTATTACCGGCAATTGCAGCTCGCCTCAAAGCGAGTGAAAGTTCTTGGTCCACTACGACCCCGACAGCCCTCCTGACTATAGCCCAGTACTATGAGCGCCAGGAGCTAGAAGCGAAGGGGCAGGAGGAAAAGAAATCGAAGGATTTAAAAACGAAGGTGATGTTAGCACAGGTATATGGTCCGCCCCGACGGGGTGTAAATAGAGGTAGGGGAGGATTTTATGGTCCTCCCTCGGGCCGATCTGATCTGAATAGGAATCAATGTGCGTATTGTAAGCAATCGGGGCACTGGGCCAGAGAATGCCCAGCGTTGCATGCTTTACGGCAGGGACACAGTCAGGGACACACTCAGGGCGGCCCGAGCGGTAGAGGGGGTTTCTCGAATTTTAGAGGGAATTCTAATGATCACGCTCGTTTTGACCTTGCTGGGCAGCAACGAGATAGGTCAAATGTTTTTGATCGACAAAATCAGTATCAAGTGTCGGGGATTGACCGTTCTGGGTACCATGATTCTCAGCATGCATAGGAATGCGTTGGATGGGGGTTGGAATCAGTCGAGGTGCCAGTTGATCAGAGGGGTCCTTACGTATCAGCTGAGGTTTTGGGCTCCACTGATCAGTTTCTAGTGGACACAGGAGCGACTCGTAGTGCGCTGTCTAAACAATTGGTTCCGAGGGCTTCCCCATCTGGCTTAATGGTTACATCGGTAGGGTTCGATGGAACACTCTCCCGAAGCCCTCTTTCGCAGCCCCTCACATTTCAGGTTAATTCCTTTTCTGCACCCTGTCCGTTTTTGTTAGCTCCGAACACGCCGGATAATATTATGGGCCTTGATATGCTGAAGCACTTCAGAGCTACGATCCGGTGTTCCCCTGCTGGAGTGCGGGTGATATTGAATGACAATTACCCCCTGTCTGAACGGATGTGTGTGGTCACAGAAGATGTTGTGTTAGCTGCCCTCCCCAGTGCTCTGTGGGCCACCTCGGATACTGATGTGGGACAGATGGTGATTCCGCCTGTTCACATTACTGTCCAGGAGGGGGCGGTGTTACCACGCCTTCCCCAGTATCGTATTTCGCAGGAGGGGGAAGAGGCTCTTATACAGATCGTGCAGGATTTGATTAAGGTGGGAGTGGTGGAAGAAGTTCCCTATAATGTTTGTAATAGCCCGATTCTACCCATTCTGAAAAAGGATACGGATGCCAAAGTCTATCGGTTTATTATTGATTTGAGAGAAGTAAACAAGATCGTGATACCTCAGTACCCAGTGGTTTCGGATATCACGACGTTGCTTACTTTGGTCCCGCCTACGGCGACCACGTTTTCAGTTATTGATTTGAAAAATGCCTTCTTTTCGATTCCCATTCATCCCGATAGTCGATACCTTTTTGGTTTCACTTTAAATAATAGGTCTTACCGATTTTGTAGAATTCCTCAGGGCTATACGGAAAGCCCTAGCATCTACAGTCAAGCTTTGAAAAGACAATTGGACTCCTTTGTTCTGCCCGAGGGTGTCGCCCTCATTCAATATGTCGATGACATCTTGCTGGCGGCTGACACCCCGGAGTTGTGTGAAACGAGTACGTTGTCTTTGCTTTCCTTTTTGGCATCCCACAATCACAAGGTCTCTAGGAAAAAGTTGCAATTCTGTAGACCAAAGGTGACTTATCTAGGTCACCTTTTGTCTAAGGAGGGACGTGCACTCACACCAGATCGTGTCCAAGTGATTCTGGATACGCCGACGCCGTCCACGCAGAAGGACGTGCGCGCATTTTTGGGTCTTGTCTCTTTTTGCAGGCAGTGGATATTAGGGTTTTCGTACATAGCCAAGCCATTGTTAGCCCTTTTGACAAAAGATACACCTATCCCGCTCCCCTGGACGAATGAGTGTGACACTGCCTTTCAGAAACTGCGACAGGCCCTCTGTTCAGCACCAGTGTTAGGGACTCCCGATTATACCAAGCCTTTTTCGCTGTATGTGCATGAGAAAGATGGATGTGCATTATCAGTTTTAGTGCAGATGCACGGCGACAAGCAGCGCCCTTGTGCATATTTTTCGGCTGTACTTGATCCTGTTGCTGGAGCATTGCCTGGTTGTTTTCGCTCGGTTGCGGCGACAGCTGTGTCAATACACCAGAGCGAGGGAATTGTGTTATCTCATAAGCTGTTGGTATTAGTCCCCCATGCTGTTGATGCCCTGCTTAATCAGACAAAGACGCAGCATTTGACCAGTGCCCGTTTAACGGGATATGAGCTGACGCTTTTGGCTCCTCATATCACGTTGAAGAGGTGCGTGACGTTAAATCCTGCCACATTGTTGCCATACCCCGAGACTCGGTCTGAGGCACGAGAAGCACATGATTGTATCCTTATGACCGAGGAACAAACAAAGGGTCGTATTGATCTCCAGGATACGCCCTTTTCAGATGTAGATGGAGAACTGTGGGTGGACGGGTCATGCCTGAAGCTACCAGATGGTACGACTTCGGCAGCGTATGCGATTACCACATTGCAAACAATAGTGGAGACAGCACGCATACCACAGAAATCAGCTCAAGCAGCGGAACTGATAGCATTAACACGAGCATGTGAGCTCAGTACAGGATTGTGTGTGAATGTTTATACAGATAGCCGCTATGCCTTCGGAGTAGCGCACAATTTCGGCCTGCTCTGGAAGGAAAGAGGGTTCTTAACGTCGCATGGAGTACAAATAATGCATGGGGAGTTAGTTCATAATCTTTTAACTGCATTGACATATCCGAAGAGAATTGCCATCGTTAAATGTAGCGCCCATAGGAAAGTAGTCGATAAAGTTGGAGAAGGGAATGCGTTAGCAGACCGGGTGGCGCGGGAGACTGCGATGCAGCCCGGTGCTACTGCCATGTATGTAGTGAAGTCACAAGTAGAAAGATGGCATGATGCGAAGGAAGAAGTGCGAGAAATACAGAGGACCGCTTCTGATAAAGAACGGGAGCAATGGTCCAGTGAGGGAGAATTGGATGATGAGGGTTGCTGGAGAAATAAGCAGATGGATCGATGGAAATTACCCACAGCTTTTGTACAACCTATGGTTCAGATGGCACATGGGCTAGCACATGTTGGAGCTTCCGCAATTGTAAAATTGCTTACCCAAGTCTGGGAGCATCCAGAGATTGCTAGCACGGCAAAGAGAGTGGTGCAGACCTGTATGATCTGCCTGAGGTACAACCCAGGAAAGGGGACTCGGACCCCAGCAGGAGGGTTCGTAACGCCTACTGCACCCTTTGAGGTTTTACAGATGGATTACATTCAGCTCGAGCGTTGTAACAATTTGAAGTATGTTCTAGTAGTGGTGTGTGCCTTTAGCAAATGGGTTGAGGCCTACCCTACGAAAGACAATACTGCAATGACTACCGCTAAGATGCTGTTGAAGGAGTTCTTCCCTCGATATGGCGTTTGTAGACTTCTCTGGAGTGATAACGGGCCCCACTTTATAGCGGATGTTATAAAGTATGTTCTGAAGGGTCTAGGCATCACCCAGAAGTTCCATGCAGTATTCCACCCTCAATCTGCAGGACTAGTCGAGAAGTATAATGGTACACTGAAGCTCAAGATCGCTAAAATTCAAGCTTCAACGTCTTTGACTTGGCCAGATGCTTTACCGCTGGCATTGTTGTCAATTAGATCGGTACCACACTCTCGAATCGGTCTTACACCGTATGAGATTGTCTTTGGACGTCCAATGAATATTTGGGGTCCACCAAAACCTAAGACTGTGTATGATGTACCTTGTGTAATGATGAATGATTATCTGGCACAGTTAACGGATAACTTGGTTTCCATTCATCAACAGGTCCGGGAGGCGCTCCCTGATCGGTCCACCGGCGAAGGACATAGTCTCCGGCCTGGAGACTATGTCATGTTGAAAATCTTCGACAGGACGAACAGCCTGGAGCCGAGATGGGTTGGCCCTGAGCAAGTCTTACTGGCAACAAGGACGGCTGTGCGAGTTTCCAACAGAAAGAATTGGATCCATTCCCTGCACTGCCGCAAAGTACCGCCCGGATTGGTGGAGCCCGCTGTACTGACCGATCAACGAGAGATTCTGACCACAGAGAAAGGCCGTGCTGTGGAATCGAACGACGCTGAGGAGCTCTTTCCGGACCACGCGACTCCTGGAGGAAGGCGATATCATCTGAGGCCAAGAAAGTGAATCCTTCAGTATCGGGACATGTTGTCAGAACGGCCCTTGGGTTAGTGAAACGGAGAGCCATTGAGGCAAGGGGGGGGGATCAGCCCTGCATTAGTGTAGTGACACCCGTCTTGGCCCGTTGGTGAAGAAATCGACCGCTGCCCAAGGGGAAGAGTTCTGACAAACCTTTAGTTTCAGGAAGATATTGATTTTCTATTTTGACATGGAGAAAAAGAAGATCCTTTGTGCAATAGGTTTTATGCTCACAGTAGCTATTGTTGGGATAACCACATGGTTTGTGGAGAATGTGACTCCTGCCCGAGAGTTGCTTGTGTTGACCACTCCAGTGCCTGCGGAGCACTATTTCTATACCCTTCCGTATCAAGAATTGAAGCATCGTCAGTCCTATTTGAATAACACTTTCATCCAGATGTTACATCATACCCATGTTGCCACCAATGCTACGAACTGTTAGATATGTGGTATGATGCCAGCTCATCAGAAGAAGGGAGGAACGCCATTCATACCTCTTCCTTTCTCTCATAATGGCTCTTGTAGAGCATGGTACACTTTGCTTTTTGCCACTCGGAAACCCACAGTGGGACGATTACTCTTCAGACTCAATAAAGAATGTCATCAGGATAAAGATGGATATCCGCAAGCGAATGGGACAATTTGGGAATGGGAAGAGTATCGACCAGATAATGAATCGATTCCATATGTTTTCACGAACACCAGAGACACTGTGGGAAAAGACAGATTTGTGATTCAAGTGGCACAAGCTCAAGCGGATCTGTGTGTCCAAAGTGTGGGTTATATTCCTGTTGGTGTTAGCGATTGTATTACCATATTAAACATCGATGGATTGAATAACAGTACTTTATTAGCATCCCATAATACGTATTTTGTGTGTGGAACTAAAGGTTATTACCGTTTGCCAGCCGGTTGGTCTGGAGTATGCTATGTATCATTTTTGTTACCTCCTGTATTTCTGGCACCTGCATCCTATCATAGGGATTTAAAGTTGTTAAATAATGTGACTGTAAATAGGTATAAACGTACTTTATCAATTGATGATGTGGATCAGACTGACACCAGTTTACAGCAGTATATCGACTTCAATCTAGGATTGTTCTTCTTCGTTGGAGCTGCCCTAAATAGTAGGAAAGTTCGAAGATTAACACGAGTGGTAGAGGCTGTGACAAACCAAACCGCTGCTGCTCTTGGGAATCTTACGGAAGAATTACAGATTACCAGAATTGTTGCATTGCAGAATCGTATGGTGTTAGATGTTATGTTAGCTGATCGAGGTGGAGCTTGTAAAATTATCGGAAGTAGTTGCTGTGTGTTTATTCCTGATCACACACCTTCAGTCTATAATGCAATCAATAGGTTGCATAAAATTGCAGCTGAAATCCATACAGAAAACGGCACTTGGTCCTTTTCTGGAAGGTTTTGGGCATTGATCACTGCTTGGGGTTGGAAGGTTTTGACTGGCCTCTGCATAATTATAGCAGTTCTGTTTTCTTGTTGTATCTGTGTTCAATGTGGTCCCTTGCTCTGTTCCGTATGTGTATCATTTTGTATCCCCGATAAGAAAGCTATTGCCAATGTCACTTATCAGAAACGTTTAGCTAAGGAAGTAGAAGAAATGATGATAATCGATATATATGATGATTATTCTAACAAGCCGGATGTCTTCAGTAAATGCTGAAAGGGTCGTCTGTTGTAAATTGCAACTTCGATGTGATTAAGCATTTACTAAAGACATGAATTCTCCTCCCTTACACATGTTCCTTTTGTTATGTTGACTGAAGTCTGGACTCCATTTTGTATTGTCATGTCTCCACGTGCTCAGCACGAGAAGAGTCTTATCTTTGTGTTAGTTGCTCTTGTAATCTGCCTAGTAACAGTCTATAAATAGTTTCTTTGTCCGTCTGGCGCATGCCCAGACTTGACCACATCTGTTATCAGTTAGTCCTTGCTTGACCATGTTTTCGCGGGCTTAAGGAGTATGTCAGCTCCGCCCACATATCGATCTTGTATTGCAAATGTCCATAAAAGGTAACATTTCTCGATCATGTCGTATCCTCCCACTTATGAGCCCCTCTGTTGTGTATAAAAGGGGACCATGTATGCAAGTTCTTTGTGCTACTCTATGCAATACTGAAGGGTATTGTATGGATTGTAGGACCACCCTTAAGGGTTAATAAACCGTGTCTTTGTACTTTGCAGTTTCCGTGCCAACTTCCTTATAGGCTTCTTTACAGGAGAGCGAACCCTTGTGTCCTGCGGGCCTAGCTGGGGCCTGTACTCATCACACCCGTGTATGCATGGAGCGTACCAACTCCCCACCCGTGTATGTATGGAGCGTACCCTCACCCGTGTATGTACGGACCGTACCCCCACCCGTGTATGTACGGACCGTACCCCCACCCGTGTATGCATGGAGCGTACCAACCCCCCACCAGTGTATGTACGGGCCGTACCCACACCCCACCAGTGTATGTATGGAGCGTACCCCCACCCGTGTATGTACGGACCGTACCCCCACCCGTGTATGCATGGAGCGTACCAACTCCCCACCCGTGTATGTATGGAGCGTACCCCCACCCATGTATGTACGGACCGTACCCCCACCCGTGTATGCATGGAACGTACCAACTCCCCACCCGTGTATGTATGGAGCGTACCCCCACCCGTGTATGTACGGACCGTACCCACACCCCACCAGTGTATGTACAGACCCTACACCCAGCCCCCCCTGTATGTACGGTGCGAAACACCACCACCGATGGACGGTGCGGACCAACACCCTGCCCGTGTCTGTACGCACCCTACCCCAGGCCCACACACCAGCACCCTCACCCAACATCGCGCATGTACGAGTCGTACTAAGCCATAGCAAAGGACAGCACTGTACAACAACATGGCCCATGTACGCACCGTACAGACGCAAAAAACACTCGTACTGAACCAGGATAAACCAAAAAAAACACAAGGAGAGTCAATTCGAAGCACACAACACCACTAAACATATCCAACAAGCCCAAATACATCCTATACACTGACCTGCAACTGACAAACAGCTAAACAGAGGCCCAAACCACTACCACTCCTTATAACACACCCACCCAAAGTTCAAACACAGCCACACCCACAAATGGACCAATAAAAAGGCCCAGCACACACAAACCATGATCCTTTGCAACATATCCCCTACTGCCAGACCACAGAGACAACGCACTGCACCATACTACATACATCAATACACCTTACACTTGCACTTCTTCACACAACCACCATCACAAACACCCCCTCATCACATTCACACACACACACCTGCACAACCACACTCACACCCCCACAACCATCCACACCCACACCCCCACAACCATCCACACCCACACCCCACACCATGCCCACTAACAAGAATCCAAAGTTCACAAAGGAGGAGCTGGAGGTCCTTGTCGACGAAATCGTCAGAGTCGGGCCACAGCTCTTTGGAACATTGGTCAGACGGACCAGCATATCCGAAAAATCTGCCATGTGGGAGAGGATAGTCAATTCTGTGAATGCTGTTGGGTCCACCAGAAGGACCAGGCATGAGTGCCAAGCCAGGTGGTACGATCTGCGGAGGACGGTCCGCCGCAAAATGACAGATGAGCACAACCAGGCCAACATCACTGGAGGACGGCCGCCCCGCAGACCAGTACACTACCATCCCTGGGAGGAGAAGGTGATGGCCACGCTACCGCCGGTGGGAGTAGACGGAGTAGAAGGAGTCCGAGAGCCTGGTGAGTACACAAACAACTCATCTCACATGGGGGGAACGCCATATACAACCAAAATACCAATCATGCACGCAACCCCCCCCAAAGCCTGCACCGTACACAACCACACTCCAAAAACACACACATGCCACTAGCGCCTCCATGCCCCATGCCCCAAGCAAGGCCATGCCAAGTCACAGGCCACACAAAACACCAACACAAGACAGGATGTCCCCGATGCCAGGAGGGTGTGCCTCAAAACTAACATAGAGCAACTCTGAAGCACACAACAATGCCCTCAGCCCATATGGCTTAGGGCACAGCCATACAAACAGTGTGTCCCCACACAGTACTGTTTTGCCTGCTAATGGTGGTCGTGTTGCAGGACGACATGGATATGAAGGCACAATTTGCACATAACAGCAGCTAATTAAGACGCATCACTCTGAAAGAGTGTCAGCACACACCGCCACAGCAGCAGCACAGACTCAGACACTCCGCCCAATGGGTCCCCGCAGAGAAGAAACAAACCCACATGAACAAGCCAATGGCCTTTGAAAGACCTGCAAACTGTGTGTGCCCAGGAAGCTGGGCTGAGGTGACAGAGGGTGACACACAGAGGGAGGGAGAGGGGCAGAGAGAGGGACAGAGACAGAGGTGGACACAGGGAGACAGATAGAGGGAGGGAGGAGGCTGACAGAAGGAGGGCGAAAGGGAGACAGAGGGAAACGGACAGTGGGAGGAGGCTGACAGAGGGAGGGAGAAAGGGAGATGGACAGTGGGAGGAGGCTGACGGAGGGAGAAAGGGAGATGGACAGTGGGAGGAGGCTGACAGAGGGAGGGAGAAAGGGAGACGGACAGAGGGAGGAGGCTGACAGAGGGAGGGAGAAAGGGAGACAGAGGGAGATGCCCAGAAGTGGGTACCTTGCTCACTCTGCCACTGTATTCAAGTTAGCCTGGCTGAGGAGGAGTGCTACCCCCAAACTGGTCCCCAGATGCTTGTTTCTGGTCTTGGGAAGACTTGTCTTGGCATTTCGAGCTGGACTGTTCTCATGAGGAACAGGTTCAAGAATGATGTGCATATGGCTAAATCTGAACTACAGTGGTGAAAGGGAGACAGAGGGAAACGGACAGTGGGAGGAGGCTGACAGAGGGAGGGAGAAAGGGAGATGGACAGTGGGAGGAGGCTGACGGAGGGAGAAAGGGAGATGGACAGTGGGAGGAGGCTGACAGAGGGAGGGAGAAAGGGAGACGGACAGAGGGAGGAGGCTGACAGAGGGAGGGAGAAAGGGAGACGGACAGAGGGAGGAGGCTGACAGAGGGAGGGAGAAAGGGAGACAGAGGGAGATGGACAGTGGGAGGAGGCTGACAGAGGGAGGGAGAAAGGGAGACAGAGGGAGACCAAATCACCCTTGGGTGGTGTGGCCATGTCCGCTCGTCAGCAGGTGGACTGTGTGCATGTAGACAAGGTTTGGCAGTGCGTGAACCCCCCCTTCAACCTCTGATAAACACTGGGCCATGTGTCAATCTGTGCACGAGTACATCCGTGCTGCAGGCACAAACAGAACCTTACACCCAGTATACCCACCCACTGTGTTTGTCAGAACCCTGTCACAAATTGTTGATTTACATACCTGAATTCTCAAATAGCATGGAAAAAACACCATTTGGCCACGTACAGTGCAACACGTAAGGCGGCTCTGCATGGCTTGCTACTCCCGCTCACTACACTGCTGACTGCGTTCCCAAAAGATGCATCAACTAAGATTGTGTCACACATAGGTAAAGTGTCGAAAGCTGTGGCCAAGGGACATACCCATGCACAAGTGCACTGTGAGAGGAATGCTAGCCAAATCTAACCACCCAGAGGAACTGTGCCTAATCAAAAATGAATGAAACATGGATGTCGCATGTAACACAATTAACACTGTCTCTCTCACACACAGGTCAATGTCGTCGATCTCCCCCCAACACTGGGGGGGGAAGACTCACAGGACCAGGCTCTGCGTGAAGAGGACCCCACCGGCAGCGACGACTCTCACCACTCCGTGGATGACCCAGACCAACCTGGCCCCTCTGGTGTCCAACCACCTGCAGCACCTGTGTCAGGTACAACTGTGCCAACCACCACCCCCATTCCTGCCACATCCCAGGAGACACCCAGGAGCCTTGCCCGCACACAACAACACAGCCAGTCTGTCCACGAGGGACATGGTGCTCCGGGCACCCAGGAGGAGGCAGGCGACACCGCAAATGCCATCCCTCAGGGGTCCCGGAGACCCGATGTGCCCACAACGGCAGACCAGGCGAAAGTGGGCAGGGGTGGTGGGAGTGGAGGACGGCGGAGGCGCGAACCTCACCGGTTGGCTGAGGAACCGGTAATGTCACACGTCAGCACCATCCTCGACTCATACCGGCGTGACACCAGGGGCATCAGCCAGGTTGTGTCCACCCTCGAGGAGATGAAGACCCTGCAGGCCGAGCAACATGAGAGTCAACAGCTACACCAAGGACGGATGGAGGCAAGACTGGCTGAGTTTGTGGCGGTGCAAACGGACATGACCCGTGTACTCCGTCGGATTGCCAAAAACATGGGCAACCCTCCCTGTGCCACCAGGCGTAGAACATCACCACCCACAGGGAGGGATCAGGAGGAGGAGGATTCATCCGACGGAGCATCCCACGCATCGTCACGGCCTGCTTCTGAGGGTCCCCGCAGGAGGGTGGGTCGTCCACGCAAAAGACCGTGAGAGTCAGCGGAACATCACCATCTCCCAGGTCACCTGGCCTGGCACCTGGCCCTCTGGCCCAACAGCAGCACATCAGCAAATGACATTCTCTTCCACATGGCCTTGCTGGTCACTGTCTGACCAATGTAGACAAAGACTGTGGCATAGACTCTGATGACTGTCAATGGCAAGGATACCAACTCCCCCTGTGAACTTTGGATTCTACACTCCCGCCAATCACCTCTTGTCATCCCCCCAAACACGTGCCCCACCACAAATAAAAATCATCACAATCACCAGATTATGCCGTCATTTTGCATTATTCCACTACATGTGTGTGTTGTAAAGTCAAACCATGCCTGATTTCAGTAGTAACTCCAACCATCCATACCCTGGTGTCTGAGTCTGGCACAGGACACACATGGGTCACAATGTATCATCCAAGACAGACATGGAGCACCATACTCACCAGTGATGGGCCCAACCAGCTGAGGGGGTGGCCGCACAACTGTGCCTACAGACCTATTTAGAAGAGCTACAGTCATGCGCAGAGGTCAGAGATCATGTGGAGTGTCCTGGGGTGGGAGTCCCAGGTATGTGTAGACACGTGGCAGAACCATGTCCTGCATGCTTGAGTCAGGTGGATGTGGAGAATGGTGGGCCGGGCAAGGTTGGATGCATGGAGATGGCACAATGGGGTGTTGGATCACAGTGCCACAAGGTTGTGTTGTGGTTGTGGGCTGCATCCTGAGTGTGTGCGTGGAGTGAGAAGGTCATCCTGCAGCTGGCAGTGATCCACTCCCCCATCTCTGTTAGACGTTGATGTGGCCTGGTCGCCGGATGTAGAAGCAGAGCTGTGCAGATGCACCCTGGATGTGGACAAGTATCATGGGATTTGTAACGCACATGTCCGTAGAGTGCAGGGTAGGATTAGGCACGGATGTCGTAGTTGACCTGGGGGATGGTCTCCCTCTTGCCTTGAGGTTGATGGAACTGGGGATCTTGTGCATAATGCAGAGTGTGCTGACGCATGAGGCACAGATGCTGCTGATCAGCATAGCACATGTCAGCAAGCAATCCATGATGAACACCAGCTCGTTTGCGTGGACACTGGGTGCCCTTGCTGCAGGGCCTGCAGCAGCATGCGCCATGTCAAGAAAACAATGCCACAAGTAGCACACAAACACAAGGATCTCAGGAAGGAACTATGCAAAAGGTGTATGTCAAGGAAGGAATGTCTGGTTCAACATGGCACACAAACACACAATGGATTCACATGCAGCACAGTGGCCGTCGTGGAGACTGACATGCCACAAATCCTACACAGCCATGGACATCATGCACAATACAGAATCTAATCCCTGACAAACAGCTTGCATCTTGCTACTCTACACATAGACTCATATGCACCATCTCTGAGAACAATGCCAGACATGCCGCATGCACAGTGGCAACAGACCACCATTGACAGAGATGAGGCACCTTGGAGGCAGAGGGACACCTTTATTACTCATGTGTGTTGGAATGCTAATGCAACTCTGTCAACACATACACAGGTCATGTGGATGAACACGTGGGACCAACACTGGCGCCCCCCTTTGCACCACAGATGCTGGCAATCCATGGCTCTGGCACACAAGTGACGGGTTACAGCTAAACACCCCCTGCTGCTCACGGAGAGGCTGCTATACACCATTGAGCCCCTAATTGGGAATTCACACACCATGTCAACCCGGTGCAACCCGTATGTTTCCGAGGGCAGTGTTACACACATTGATGGCTCCATCCCAATCCACAATCCCATTACAGATGACTGTCACCAAGTCTGACCATCAATTCAGGTGAATTCAGCTCCATGTCATGTGCCCCATGGTGATTCTACATGTATGTAAAGTATCCAAACATGAACAGGAGCAGTGCACACACATTCAAAACAAATACCACTCACAAAAAGCCGTGCTGCATCCCTTACCCTAAGGAGATTTTCAAACGTGTCCGTGCATGTAACGCTGATTCAGCACATGTCGCTGTGTTCATGAGGAATAGCAGGAGCACAACAATGCCACCAGCAGACAGCATGCGCAAGTACCTGTGGATGAGAGACACACCAGAAGTCAGCCAAAAGAAGCACATCCTCATGCATGTGCATGTACTCGACACGTATAAGGTTGTCAACATGCTAGGTGACAATGAGGACTCTGGAAAAACATTCTTCCATTGCACCATCACTCGAGTGACACATCCAAACACACCTCTGACTCACTTGGCAGACATGCAGATGGACACACACATTGCAACACATGCCACACGCGGCCCAATGCGTGCACACTCAGACACTGGAACTCACCACTAAGCAAAAAAGTTGCGTATGAGCCGACTCCGGATGTCCTCTACCGCCTCCTCCTCCTCCACATCACTTGCCTCGTGACCAAGCCCTTCATCCTCCACGGGTGGATGGTCCTGCTCATCTGGATCTAGGATGAGTGGCACAGCTTTCTCCACTGCCATGTTGTGCAGCATGCAGCACACGAGGAAGATCTTGCAGACCTTCACCGGTGCATATCGGAGTGCGCCACCAGTCTTGTGGAGGCAACGGAATCGGCTCTTCAGGAGGCCAAACGTCCTCTCTATCACTCGCCTGGTCCGCCCATGGGCGTTGTTGTAGCGGTGATCGGCAGCCGTGCTGGGGTTGCGGAGAGGCGTGATCAGCCATGGCATGTTGGGATAGCCAGCGTCCCCTACATGGAAACATCATGGACAACCGTGGGTCAGGAGAAGCAGTAAGACAGGAAGATGACGTTAAATACAGGACTGCCAGAGTATACCCACCAACAATACATGCTCGTTCGTTGCGCAGCTGCAGCATCATTTCAGGCACCCTGCTATGCCTCATGATGTAGCCATCGTGTGCTGATCCTGGAAAACGAGCACAGACATGTGAAATCACCATGTTGGCAAGACACACCACAAGGGCATTAATGGAGTGGTAATGCTTGCGGTTCCTATACGCTACCTCCTGTGCCGGTGGTGGTACCAAAGCCACATGTGTTCCATCTATGGACCCAATGACATGGGGCATCCCTCCCAGGGCATAGAACTCACGCTTGACACCTGTCAACTGCTCAGGAGTTGGGAATTTATTGAACTCATCCAGGTGATCCAACATGGCCTCTAAAAAATCATGCAGAACACGGCTGAACATGGTTTGGGACATGCCACCGACATGGGCAATGGTATGTTGAAAGGTACCCGTGGCAAAGAAATGTAGGGCTGCCATCACCTTCATCTTGGGTGTCAGTGCAGTAGGAGACCTGTGTAGCGGTTGGAGGTGTGGTGCCAGCCGTGTTGTCAAGTCCTCAATCAGACGTTGGGGGAAGCGGTAGCGGCGTATACAGTCATGTTCCCTCAGGTCAGGCAAGTCCGGAATTGGTCGAGGGAGAGGCGGAGCCCTGCAGTGAATTAGAAGGGACAACGAAGAGTGAGTACAGTACACCACCAATGTCAATGTACTGAGCACATGCTCAACAGGCAATACACATATGCTACATACAGAGTCAGGTCTGTGCAATATGCCCTGGACATGTATGCCAGGCAGGTGACACTCCTACCAAGAGCCAGGTACAAACGTTGATTCTCAACCTCAATATGCCATGCCATGAAACTAGCTGTGGGCCAGTGTAAGTGAGCAGGCAGACGCATTACAGGAGTTACAGACATCCAAATATGTACAGAAGAAGGATGTTTATTGTACAGACAGGTTGCGGAACACTAGAGGCACAGGTCACATGTCATAGAAAAAGGACAGACCACACACCTTGCCATGAAGGATTACATGTCAAGACTGATCACACATACATTGAGAGTATGCAGATGTGTCCTTGTTTTGAAACTCCGTGTTGATGCATACATACACACCTTACGTCGGATTACACATGTGTGCTGGTGTGCGTAACGGTGTGCCATGCCCATCTACACACAGACACATGTTGGTTGCAGCAACTGCAGATGCATTTGACCAAACACCTACAGCAAACCTATGGGAACACATGACACACACATGACATAGTTACAGCGTGCAACGCGGGCATTCACTTGTCAGGGGTAATATTCGGTGTACCTGGCATCATGGGACATTTGCGGGTGTCGGTGACTGTGCCATGCCAGTGACGCATGGCTCACCAAGTCTGTACTACATTCACACATGTCAAAGGAGTGAAGGCGATGTGTGGCACATAGGGCACCATCACACATGACATGTGGACACAGCTCATCATACTTTAATTAGCTTCACACCTCAGGAGTATAATGCCACATCACAGCCTGACCCACCTGTGCCCGACACATGTAGTACTGCACAGACAATGCCTTGATGTCCAGCCTTGGCCAAGTATGACAGCTCAATTCCTTTCTGTGTGCCGCCTGTCACCACTGTCAGGTGTGAAACGCACCGTACATACGCTCTGAGGGCGTGTATAGGGTCCCTATCACTATGGGAGTGCTGGCGTATGCGTACGCCACAGTGATACGGACCGTACACGCGTGTGTAGGGTCCCTATCACTATGGGAGTGCTGGCATATGCGTACGCCACAGTGATACGGACCGTACACGCGTGTGTAGGGTCCCTATCACTATGGGAGTGCTGGCGTATGCGTACGCCACAGTGATACGGACCGTACACGCGTGTGTTGGGTCGGTCCGTATCACTATGGCGATGCTTAATGTCCTCCATGGCCACACACAAGTGCTCACCCAGATGGAGGCATACATGGAGGGCATCTCAGCTGCGCAGTCTGACCAACGCCAGTTGCTGAGGTCCATTGACTCGACACTGACTGCAGCAGTGGGTCTCCTGCAGTGCTACGTCCCCCCCCCACCCCTGCATCATCCACACTTCCCACTCCCATGCCTGTCTAAAGCACACCCAGAGGTAGCCATGCACGCACCCCACCAGACACAGGCACCACACCTCCAGGGAAGGCCAAGCGCACACCTTCTGTCACGCACACACAGGGTGAAGTAGGCACACCCACTGGGTCGGGGGGCAAACGGAAGACACGCAGCCACAGTGGGAGTCCACATTCATCACAACCCACTACCTCCAAATCCACTCCCCTCAGCTCTCCTGGCCAGGATTCCACCAAAGACTCCTTCATGGCCGCTCTGTCCCTGAGCCCCAAAGTGACACCACCCCGCAAGCGGTCAAAGGAGTCCCCGGTCAGGGTGGTTGAGTCCCCCCCCCGTCCACACCCTCCCCCAGTAGCGCTGCGACCCATCCCTCAGACCCCCCCCTCCTTGGGGCCTGTGGTTCCTTCGGGTGCAGGGGAGACGCTGGGGGACCTTGCAACCGTGTGCAGCGCCATTCTGACCTCCACCTTTGGCGCTGCCCCACCCCCTGTGGTGGAGTCCTCCGTCCCTGCACCCACAACACCTACCCTTGCCCCTCCTGTCCCTGCAGTGCCTGGTCCTTCCCCCCCTGTGGAAGCAAAGGAGGTATGAACTGTGCAGGCAAGCTAGGGGACACGCGTTCCTATGTGTCCCCCACCAGGAATTGGACTATGGACTGCCCTATGGGCCTTGTACATATTCAACTTTTAATTACAAATCGTTTTTTTATGCTGAATAAAGCAATGTTTTTTTCCCTTTGCACACTACTGCTTTTCTGGTATTGCTGTTGGTGGTGCTGCTCCATGTTTGGGGTGGGGATAATGCGTTAGGTGTCTGGCAAATGTAGTGGTGTGCTGCTCATGGGATGGACCCTGGTATCTGTGTGCCATCACAAGGTATTTGCCAAATAACTTTGTTCATGTATGCTCTTACTGCATGGTGACGTTGTCCCAAGGTGTGTCCCTTCCTCTGTGGACCCTGACATCTTCCCTGCAGGGTGTTTCCTAAATGTTGTGCTGAGCTGTGTCTACATATCCTTGGTGTATGACGGATCCGTTCTAATTTGGCCATGCATGCTGGGCAATGTTTCCACCTGCATCATTTGTGGCATCCTTGGTGGTCACTGTACTTGTGTGTGGAGTATATTGAAGTTACTTCATGTGGACATGTTCCCTTTTACACACTATGCATGTGTGTACTCCCAGCCTCGCACACATGTTACGTGTTCTGCAGGGTCTTTGAGCACCTGACTGACTATTGTGGGCATTGTATCTGTGGGTACTGCACCCTTGTTTTCCATGGGCACTGCTGGGAGGACTCTGCACACACCCCTCCTGTGTCTGGGCACTGCTGGGAGGACTCTGCCCCCACCCCTCCTATGTCTGGGCACTGCTGGGAGGACTCTGCACCCACCCCTCCTGTGTCTGGGCACTGCTGGGAGGACTCTGCACACACCCCTCCTGTGTCTGGGCACTGCTGGGAGGACTCTGCACCCACCCCTCCTGTGTCTGGGCACTGCTGGGAGTGATAGGCACACACCCCTCCTGTGTCTGGGCACTGCTGGGAGGACTCTGCACACACCCCTCCTATGTCTGGGCACTGCTGGGAGGACTCTGCACCCACCCCTCCTGTGTCTGGGCACTGCTGGGAGGACTCTGCACACACCCCTCCTGTGTCTGGGCACTGCTGGGAGGACTCTGCACACACCCCTCCTGTGTCTGGGCACTGCTGGGAGTGATAGGCACACACCCCTCCTGTGTCTGGGCCAGTGCTTAATTTGTAAAATATGAAGTCCAGGTGCTCAAATATTTGTTGGAGGCCACACCCACTTCCCCCTGACTCCACCCACTTCCTCCACACTCCGCCCGTACCTCCCCATAGCCCTCTGTTCCCTCCACCAGACCTGCAAACACCCTTACGCCTTCCTCCCTACTGCTGTCTTCACACACCTGCGCACTTTCCCCTCTTGCCCTCAGCCTCTACCTAGACAAGCTCTAACCCCCCCCACCCCCTTCTGATGTCTCCAAGGCCTGCACACTCACCCTCTTCTGCTGCCAGTCCCCATCTCTTCTGATCTCTCCTTGAGGCCTCCTCCCCTCTCACCCATGAGCATGACCCCCCTCCCCCATGTCAAGTTCTCGCCGGGGTGTCCCCTACTTTCCTTCCGGTCTTTTCGATATACCTGACACCTCCCCATCCTACACGCCCTTCTGACCCCCTACCTCCGTCAGGCCTGCACACTTGCTCATCTCTTCTGCTTTCGAAACATTGACTCGCCCCTCTTTGTTGCTCTGTCCTACAGGGCTGCACCCCCACTCCCTTCTGGTCTCCAGTCTCCTGTACTAGACTGACACGGATCGGCCCCACACGCCCTCCTGTACTCTTCCCCAGGCTGACATCACCTGCCCTCCTTAGCCCTCTCCAGGCAGGCCTCCAAACCACTATCTCTCCTGCTCTCTCCTCTGTCCATACTGGGGGGGTTATCCAGGCCAGCCCCAACCCCAATTTTCAAACTTCTGTAGGAATGCACTGCACACCCCCTGCAGGAAGGTGCCCAATGTGAAGTTACGTCCCTGCTTCATTCTACAGACTAACCACTCACAAGCATGTACATCATGTACCAGGACATGCCTGGCAACAAACCTTTCACCCCCACTGACCCTCAAACTCCCCTGGGAGGCTTCATCCAAGTCCGTGGACTGAGGCCTCGAGATTCTTGCACTGTTCTTGAGCTTAATTTGTGCCAGGCACATTCTTGCATGGCTAGCCCTCCTGAACCCGTGCACATTATGGATGTATGCTTGTGAAAAGCTCAATTGGGAGGATATTTGGGTTTATTTCCTCTGCCTTTCTTGTGACCCGATTATCGCAACTTAGTTTTGAAATTGTACGTTAGACTGCATATTTCGGTATTTTGTGCAAGCAATATTTTTGTTTGAAAATAAATATGAATAAACTGCTTGTGCAAACAATACAGTGCAGAGCAATAGAAAGATTTTGAAATTTGTCCATGAGATAATCCTACCGCTTCAGGTGAGATTATTTGGAAGAGGATACACAACTATGGTGAAACTACTCTCTACACAAATAAAATAAAGTAGGAAACGGTACCTTGAAAAGGGTGCTGCTGAAAAAAGAGAACACTTGTGCGTGCAGAATGTCAGTGTGCCTGTCGGCCGCTGATGGTCATTCTGCTCCTTGAATTGAATTCGTAGCAAGACGGTGCTAAAGAAATGAAGTATATTATTTAATGGAGGCAGGGACAGTGTTGCCGGACACCAGTGAAGTGGCAATTAGAAGAAAGCATTGTTGAGTTGTGTATTTTATTCACAGCACCGTTCTCATAATATGTCAGTTAGCAAATGTGCTTCTGAAGGCTCCTCGTGCTTAAAAGTATTCTTTACTGTGTTTGATGTGTCACAAATGGATTTACAGCCAGCTGCAGGGGGCTGTGCAAGGATTATTCTTATTTTGGAAGGGTCATCTCAACCAGGGAGTGTTGTACATAGAGGAGTGTGTAACGTGGGGACACTGGCAATCAGGGACAAGTGAGACGTGATTTGGCATGTATGTGACCAGAACGATTCTTTGCGTTGTGTCGATTCACTACACACGGTGCCCCGCCTGACGCCAGTGGCATGATTGCTGGGGCCTCTCTGACTCGATGCAAGTGACCGTCACCTCGAGCCAGTAAAAGCAGCATTGGATTTTATTTACTGACTGTATGCGCCACGGTTACTGCTGGTGGCTCTTCCCACATCGTGCAAATCACACCTTTTTTTTTAATTCCTTTGGCTTTCGAGGATTTTAACATTTCTTTTGAGTACTGCCAGCAAAAGTACGTATACACTTTAGTAAACAGGGGTTAAATTAAGGGCAAGGCCCTGCGCTTCCAGAAGCCTCGGATAGCAGTTCACAAGGTGCCCCGCCCGATCATGCCAGTAAAATGATTGCTGGGGCCTCAGTCTCAGTTCAGATGACTGTCACGTCGAGCCAGTAAAAGCAGCAGCATAGTTTTTTTATTACTTACTGCGGTTACTGCTGGTGGCACTGACTTTATAAGAGGCATGCTGCTGTTTCAAAATGCCCACCTCGACTTCATGCTAACTGGTGCTGGTGACTCGTCCAGTGCGTGTGTTGGGGTATGGTCCACCGTCCCTGGAATGAAAAAAGTTTACGCACGACACGCTGCCGCCCGCAGCCCCCTACCCTATACAACCAAATACAGCCCAATCAGTGGCCCATCCACCACCAGCAACACTGAATGCAAATTAATTTGCATAATGGATAGGGATTTATCGGGCTCGCTCTCTCAGCAGCCATGCAGAGAAACACTCTTCTTCACCGACGGAGGATTCTGTAGACTGTCTGCGAAGTGAGAAACACTGCAGTAAGGCAATTATATTTACTATACTTTGGCCATGACGTGCAGACTGCAGTGCAGTCATGTTGTTGATGTAGTTAGGCACCGGCAGTATAGACCCGGCACCGGCAGTATAGACCCGGCCCTGATAAAAAGGTGCCGGTGCTGAGCACCGGATAGCACCGGCACAAATTAAGCACTGGTCTGGGCACTGCTGGGAGGACTCTGCACACACCCCTCCTGTGTCTGGGCACTGCTGGGAGTGATAGGCACCCACCCCTTCTATGTCTGGGCACTGCTGGGAGGACTCTGCACCCACCCCTCCTGTGTCTGGGCACTGCTGGGGGGACTCTGCCCCCACCCCTCCTGTGTCTGGGCACTGCTGGGAGGACTCTGCACCCACCCCTCCTGTGTCTGGGCACTGCTGGGAGTGATAGGCACCCACCCCTCCTATGTCTGGGCACTGCTGGGAGGACTCTGCACACACCCCTCCTATGTCTGGGCACTGTGGGAGGACTCTGCACCCACCCCTCCTATGTCTGGGCATGTACGGTCGGGACATACACGGGTGTGGGTACGCTCCATTCATACACGGGTGGGGGTACGCTCCGTACATTCCCGTACCCAGGATTTGCAGGCCTGGGTACGTACCGTACCCAGGCCTTAAGAGCGTGGGTACGGGTCGTACCACGCCCACCAGTACGTCACCCCAACAATGGCGGTACGGCCCGTACCCATGTTCTAAAGGCCTGGGTACGGGCCGTACCAGCATTGTTGGGGTGATGTAGGGGTACGCGTGGTACGACCCGTACCCACGCTCTGCAGGGCTGGGTACGGTGCGTACCCCTACGGCACCCAATTGGGGGTCTGCACCGTACCCAGGTCTTCAGAGCGTTGGTACGGGTCGTACCACGCCCACCCCTACGTCACCCCAACAATGGCGGTACGGCCCTTACCCACGTTCTTAAGGCCTGGGTACGGGCCGTACCAGCATTGTTGGGGTGATGTAGGGGTACGCGTGGTACGACCCGTACCAATGCTCTGAAGGCCTGGTTACGGTGCAGACCCCCAATGGGGTGCCGTAGGGGTACGCACCGTACCCAGCCCTTCAGAGCATGGGTACGGGTCCTACCACGCGTACCCCTACATCACCCCAACAATGCTGGTACAGCCCGTACCCAGGCCTTTAGAACGTGGGTACGTGCCGTACCGCCATTGTTGGGGTGACGTAGTGGTGGGCTTGGTACGACCCGTACCCACGCTCTTAAGGCCTGGGTACGGTACGTACCGGTATTGTTGTGTTGCCGGTTCGCGTCAACATCCACTTCCGTTGTGGCGGACGCTTGCGTTGCTGGACACGCCCCCACCCCCTCGAGGTGACCAGGTCCTGCAGGTCAGGTATGTCCAGGGCATGTGTAATTTGTGACTTGGGTGGGGGTTATGTGTCCTGCCCCTGCCCCCCCCTTTGCCCCTGGGAGTTATTCTGACCTTCTGCGGCATCTGCGTCGGTGCCTGTAGAGCAGGTGGACTGCTATGAGGGCTGGGAGGACACGTAGGTTTGGGTCCATGGCTGTCCGTCGCGTACAGGTGCTCCTTGTGCGCGTCTTCCTGATTTCCCGGCAGTTTTTGGCAGGCGGAGAATTTTATCCGTGCGGGGTGACGTCGGTGCGGATCGTACTTCCTGGTTCGTGAACCGCAGCCTGAATGTGTCCCGACGTCACGTCGGCGCTGTCTCGGATCACATTGGTATGTATTTTCTCGTCGGTCGGTGTTTTTTACGATTCATACGGAAATGGTGTTTCCGTGGGAATCGTACTTGCATGTTTGTAATGTTTATTTCCCGGGTACGAGTCAGACGGAGAAAACACTCCGACCGACGGTTCGTACCCGGTTTCTCCAGGATCAGAATCGGCACCTATAATATCTGCAATGTCTGGGGGCCGCCAAGGAAGGCTTGCCGGGCCGCTGGCTGCCCGCGGGCCGTACTATGAGTACCCGTGGTGTAGAATGAAGGGGTTGGCTTGGTTTTGTAGCTTAAGGCTGACATGCGATGTTAATCTGGTGAGTCTAATGTAGTTGGCTGTTATCAATTAGGGTGACCAATAGGCCCCCTACTGCTTATTGGGAGCAATGTTACGAGATTCTAAGGTAAAAACTGAGGAGGGACTTCAGGATGGCCATGCAGATCGAGTGCTCAGCTTTTATGTATCCGCTTGCTCTTTTTAATTGAGCCTGGAGTTTTTTCTATCAGCCGGGAAGGGGCACCGGATGTCCAGAAACTTCTGACTTTCCCGGATTAATGTGAAGTCTATAGGGGCTCGCCGGACTCAAGGCTATAGTTGCAAATTCAATTATAAAACTCACTGGAGTCGGGATGTCCATGTTTCGGCCAGTAGGCATGCCTCAATGATTGCAATTTTAGCCTCCTGTGGAATGTTTGTGTACAAGGCTTCCACATCAAGAGTCATCAGGAGGTTGACATCATGGTTGTCCCTTTCTGCAAACAAATTCAGGACATCTCTAATGTCTTTTAGAAAAGACAGAATTTTCTTCGCCAGTGGTTGTAGAAAGTAGTCACAAAATTTGCTAAGAGGCTCTAAAAGGGATCCCATGTCTGATACAAAGGGCCTCCCAGGTGGGGGAGAAATACCCTTGTGTGTTTTTGTCAGCCTATCGCCGCAAACAGGGGTCTTTCAGCAGCTCATCAAGTGGAGCTAGTCGGGGTAGCCGCAAGAGTAAAAGAGGTATACCACCACATATGTGCAGTTGCCCTATCGGCCCATATCCTGACCCACAGCAACTTTGGAACCCCCGCTTCCATATACCCCAACAACAACAAACCCCATTTAACTAACAACATTTTGCTCAACCGCCTTTTTCAGGAAGAGGCAGGGGCATAGGAAAAAGAAGAGAAGGGCACAAACAAACACAGTGGCCAGAACCGGCCAAACCACAGATGCAACCAAAAATGCAACTCAGAAGCAAGACGAACTAATAAAGCTAGTAGTGAATCTATTATGTAGAATTATCACACCCGAAACAAAATATGCTGGAAAAGGGTTTGGGCTTCGTACTTACACTACGTGAGGAAAACCTCCACCTGACAAAAGACCTACACAATTTTTTTTTTTTAAACTCAAACTCCAAGCTTACTTCTAAGGCAAGACCTTACCTGAAACTGAAGATTCAGGCTTACTTCCACCTTCCAGACTCACCTCTCATGATGGGATGGCACCATGTAAGGCTCTCACCTTCGAACAAGCTGTCATTAAGGAGGTGTACAAACTGGATAATGACAGGCCCTTTCCCAATATGACTTCGCAGGAGAAAATAGCAGTCAGGACTTTATCCAACAATGATTACATCACAATCAAACCGACTGACAAAGAGGGAGCCATTGTCATCCTAGAAATGGTCAATTACAACCATGAATGTCTCTGCCAACTAGCCGATGGAAGGTACTATCATCAAATCACTATGGACCCAACAGCAACTCTCTTGACCAGAATACAAACCCTTGTTAAATTGGCTGAATCACAAAGTTGGATCCCCCACAATGAATGGGAAATTCTGGTGAACATCACACCCATAACAGCATATTTTTACATCCTATCAAAAATACACAAGAGTATTTATCCTCCACCAGGGAAGCCCATTGTATCAAGCATTGGATCCTTTCTGGAACCTCTTAGAAAATTTTGCAACTACTTTCTACAACCACCGCCTATTTCTAGTCCCATTCAAGCCTTAAATGTAGGGGTTCTACAGGGCTCGGTGTTGAGCCCTACCCTCTTTAATATTTATATGGCCCCTTTAGGCCTATTGGCCGAAAAATATGGGGCAAAAATGATATCGTATACTGACGATACACAATTGCTTTTTACTTGTGGAAAGAAGGAGACGTTCGATGGAAATAAAATTAACATCTGTCTGACTGAGGTGTTCAACTGGTTCAGCCAAAACCAGTTACTCTGTAATTCAGATAAATCTGAAATCATCTTCTTTGGACACACCCCAGACAATGAATGGCGCCAATGGTGGCCAAAAAATTGCGCCCCTCCAGCAAAGCCGGCCTGCACGGTAAAATATTTAGGAATAGAAATTGATTCCGATTTGACGATGAAAACCCAGGTCCAATCTACGGCTGGTACATGTTTTGGACTGCTGAAAACTATGAGAAATTTCCTCCCTCTTCTCCCAATTGCACATAAGAAAACAGTGGTCCAGGCTTTGATCATGTCCAGACTGGACTATGTTAACGTACTGTATCTGGGTCTTCCAGACTACCTGTTGAATCGTTTGCAGGTGGTTCAAAATGCTGCGGCCAGGGCAGTTTTGACAGTGGGGCCAAGAGACCATATGTCCTCCCATCTGAGTACCTTACACTGGCTGCCAGTAAGACAAAGGATATGTTAAATCCTTGTTTCTAACGTTTAAAGCCATCAATAAGATTGGAGCACCATATCTTAGAAATAAGATTCAGCTCTATAAACCCTTCAGAACACTACGTTTGTCCTCACAACAATTAATAAATGTGCCCAAATTTCTCCTTTCTCGTAAGGGTGGTCGCTCCTTTCAGGTGGGTGCAGCAAAGCTATGGAATAGCCTCCCTCTCAAGCTGCGACAGGAATGCGACCTTTTAAATTTTCGTAAGGGCGTGAAAACTTGGCTTTTTCAAGACTAGAATGGTAGTGTATGCTAGTTTTGCTATCTGAGTCGGGGTTAAATCAGCGCCGGGACACTCCTTAGAGTAGCTGCGCGCTTAATAAATACCCCATAACATAACATAACAAGAGAATTCCACCTTGAAGGACAGGGCCCTCTAGGGCCACGAGGGTTATATACAGCCATCTGCTATGCCTTCCTCCAAATAAAGAGTTGGTCAGACAGTAGAGAATGCAAACTTACTTTATTAAGTATATCCTCTGCAGAGGAGCCCAGTTAGGCCTTCACCCTAAGATGTCTGCCGAGGGGACTGACACCCCAAGGTACGCTAATAAATAATAAACCCTTTTGGAGACTTCAGCCACATCTCTAATGGAAAGTTACCGACTTGAGCCGGGCATGAACAAAGGAGGTGCATAGAGATGAGCTAACACCTGCCAGATGGGCGCACTATCAGTACTCCAAGACCACTGTGCCGAGTCTCAGCGTCTCCTAACGTGGGAGCAGAGCTACACATTGAGATTGGATTGCAGAGAAAGAATATCAGTTCATTAGCAAGTCGGGTTACAGCCTTGAGCAGGAGAGAAAATAATAAAGAAGTACAGTGTTTTGCTGAGGCAAGCGAAAAGAGAAATGAGGCCTAGTATGAGCACAGCCCAAGCAGTCTTCTAGTGATTTCAAAATACAAAATGGAGTCATAAAAGCTAACTAAAGAAGCCTACATGTTGCCCGGATAACTCAGTGGGTTGCACAACATGAATACAAAGGGGAATTTCAAACCTAACAAACCCTCCTTTTAGCATATGCGGTTAAAAGCTTTCTTGCTATCCGGCAAGGTGTTTACAATTCTAAGTGGGAAGAGGAGCATTACATAGTCATTCATTTTGCAAAACGGAAACAGAGCAAATGCAAGCATGAAAGAAACGTCATTTAGCACTCAAAGATTCCTTCGTCTATTAACATAATTGACTGAATTTCTCGCATCATCATGGGGGAGTACTTATCCTGTTTGGGCAACATTATGCTGGGGGTGAGTTTACTCCCACAATACTTATAACAGGCTGGGAGGCAATTGATGCACAAACAACAGGTAAAGATGACCCATGCGATTGCTATCAGGACAAGAAATATCTTCAAACCCAATGAAGTCAGCAGGCCCCAAAGCCACTCAGTAAGGGACCATAAACCATTGTCTTGATGGATCTCTGAGGCAGGTCTGTGTAATTTCTATATGGCAGAATATACTGTTGGGCACAATTGGGTATGTACACACAGCAACTGCTGCAGATGACGCGACATGCCCTACCCCTGTCATCTAGGATGACATTTAAAACCATCCTACTTTGAAGCAAAACGAGTCTCGTAGCTTGGAGCTCGACTGTAATATTAGTCAGTTTACCAGCAGTAGTGTTAATGACTCCCTCAACTACTCTGGCAAGGCGACGTATGTTGCAGCTATTAAACATAGGACCCCAAAACAGCACAATACCCTTCATTATATCAGTGAATTGCTGTAGGGAGGTATCTGTTTGATCAATATCATCTGTATTAACAACTCTTTTAACTCGGTATACAGAAAGATCCATACGATGCAACTTACGGTCTTTGTGGTAAGTGGACAGTGCAAGGTAAACAGGAGGCAGGAGGAAAGAGGGGTAACACCGGCCAGACCACCCCCAGGGAGCCAAGTATAAGCTTGTTCCCCACGTATGGAATATACATTTGGAGGTGTAAGCAAGGGTGGACTACTGGTGGTATTCAATTGATAAGTAGAATTACAATGACTCTGTCCTATGGAAACATTCCCCGGCCCTTGAATACGGAAACTAGCTGTTGCATTTATCTCAGGAACGGGCATAGCTTTATCTTCAGTGATATTGGCCTCTTGGAAACATCTAAAAAATTCAGTGACATTGAATCCTTGGAAGTCTATTACTTCATTTCGTAACCATGTGACATTTTTGTGGACTGTAAAAACATTCATCCAGGCTTCAGGGTGTATGGTACATTTCTTTCCAACTGCCCCAGGTGTATATCCTTGATGTACCACTACATGATCTAAAACTGCCTCATAGTCAGCTTGTGTCATTTTCATCACATCTGCATAATAATGCATATAGACCATAGATAGTAGTTGAAACCAAGCTTCACAGCTGCCTAAATAGGACAAGGGCACCAATATCAGTAAGCCCTTTTTTGCATAACTTAGGGAAGCAGTCCACACACCCAACACTCCGTGGCATTGGTAGTGCTATGTACTTGATGAAGCATTTGGATGAATGCATTCTGAGTGTAAGTTTGTCTATGTCTCTCTTTATGCGGGGCCAATGTAATAAACGAGTGCTCAGCTGTAACCGGGGTAGTCCCTATCAAAGTATGCACAGGGTGCTGCTCCTCTAAATACCGGACTACTCCAAATAATGTTATCCAGACCAGCTAGAGCACCCAGGACCATTCTGCTGCATTGGACAAGCCACCAGAGGCTGCTCGTCTCTCACGATTGGACGACTAAACGGGTACATAGAAAATACTTTTAAGACTTGGAGCCACAAATACAACCAACCAGAGGGTTATTCTTCTTTCCTGTGTCCGTTATGAGCCTCACAGGCAGGCACCTATTGTTCATCAAACACTCCCACGGAGGAGCTGCACAATCGCAACTCTTGCTGGAAAACAATCTGCGGCCCTTGCTGATACACTAATCCTTCTTCTTTCAGGATAGGGCAACCTCCCTCCTGGGCAAATACCCTCAACGATCCTGTCCAGGGCAGTGCACTAGTGGTCTTCACTCTAGTCTAAAATAGGCACCAGAGACACAGTACCTACACCCTAAGCTTAAGTTCTTCCCTAACTCCTGGATTGCCCTGCTGGCGCACCGTCCCTCCATCCGGGCTGCAGAATGTACCTGGTACGTCCAGGCACTTCTTTATCCACAAACAGAGGCAATAATTCACATTCCGTTGGGCCTTGGGACTCAGGTGTTTGTACACCAGGAGCTGGAGCATCTGGGGCGGCCCTTATCCCAAGGGGAATTGCCTCGAATAAGGCCTTGTCACTCTCCTCGTCCATCTGCGCCCCTTTCAACCGGGGAACATCAGAGAAAGGAACAAAGCGAGGCACCAGCTCACCTTCCTGGTAGGTGATCCCGTCCCGAAAGCAGGTGTTGTATGGCAGCAGCAAGGGCACCCTCTTGACGTGGGAGGCGTGCACCTAGTGTTTCCGGCCTTCTAGCTTGACAGCCATGCGGGTGGCCAGCAACACCTGGGCAGGTTCAATCCACCTCGGCTCCAGACAGGTCTTGCCCTGGAAATTTCGAACCATCACATTATCCCTAGGCTGTGGTCGATGCCCAGGCCCCTCTGGTATTGGTTGCAGAGTGGTGTGTGTATCTGTTGGTGAACAAAACGAAGGTCTTTAGAGAATTGATACAGGTAATCTATCAAAAGAGGGTACTCTATCTCGGAGAAACGTTTGAGTCTTGGGACTCCCCAGACATTAGCAGGACGCCTGAAGACGACTTCATAGGATGACAGCCCTGTCCTAGAATGCGCTGTCACCCTCAAGGATAACAATGCTAAGGGCAATGCATCTGGCCATTGCAATCCTGTACTTTCATGAATTTTCGCTAGCTTTAGCTTGAGCTTGAGAGTACCATTGTACTTTTTAACAAGGCCTGCTGATTTGGTGTGATTAGCTGCATGGAATTTCTGCGTAATTTGTAAGACCTTAGACACCAAATCAATGACTTTGGCATTGAAATGGCTCCCATTGTCACTTCAGACCAAGTGTGGCAATCCATAGCTTGGGAAGTACTGCTTTAAAAGTGCCTTCCCTTTTGCCAAAGGACGTGTTCTCCTCAGTGGGGTAAGCCTTTATCCACTTACTGAATGCGCAAACTACAACTAGTACATATTTCAAATTATTTACTCGTTCCATTTCGATAAAATCCATCTGGAGAACCTTGAAAGGGAAGGAAGACAGTGCAAAATTATCAGAAGGTGTAGGGATGCCCCTCCCAGGATTGTGTTTTAGACAGATAATACAGTGCTTCAGCAAGTGTGCGGCAACCTTAGGAATATTATCATTCTGCCATCCTGGGTCTAGTAGCTTACATATTCATTTGGCACTAATGTGCGCCGGGCCATGGGCCATTGTTACTACAGGGAGAACGAAAGCATAAGGCAACAGCCATCTCTACATTCCTGACAAGTCAGTCCAACACCCATCCTTGTCCAAATGTCCTGTCCTCTTCTCCCACATTTCCAATTCATCTACAGTCGCCTCTCTCTGTATTTCCTTCACACTTTCCACAGTATCCTCAAACATTTCATTGTCTGGAACCCATCTAGCAGGACCAGCCAAAAACATCTTGTTCATCTTTGATCTAGCTGTCTCCTTGGCTGTTTGGTCTGCAAATGCATTACACCTCCCAACATCATCCGTGACTCCCTTATGGGCGCTGCATTTTATTATAGCCAGCTTCTAAGGAAGTATCAATACTGATGACAATTTAAGTATTAGCGGACCTTGTTATATTCTCTGCCCATGAGAGGTCAGGAACCCTCTCTCTGCCCAGAGGCGCCCAGAATTATGGGCCACCCCGAATGCATACAGGTTGTCAGTGTAGACATTAACAGCCAGTCCCTCACTCAATTCACAAGCCCTCAGGAGGGCAACTAACTCTGCTGCCTGGGCCGACTGGTATGGAATGCGAGATGTCTCAACTAAAGTGTGTAACGTGGTGATTGCATAGGCTACAGTAGTAGTGCCATCTGGCAATTTAAAACAAGAGCCATCGACATATAGTTCCCCTTGGGGATCAGATAAGGGAACATCAGTCAGGTCTACCCATCCCTTCGTTTCCTCCTCTGTCCGAAATAAACAATCATGGACATCATTGTCCTTTTCTTCTGAAGGGAGGGGTAGTAACATGGTTGGGTTCAAGGTAGCACATCGTTTAATGGTAATGTGCGGAGCAAATAATGTTAGCTCATATCCAGTGAGGCACGCACTGGTGAGGTGCTGAGTCTTTGTCTTGTTCAAAAGCGTATCCACTGCATGAGGTACCATAACTGTGAGGTCAGTATCAAGAATGATCCCTGCCGATTGTCTGATAGATACCGCCACCGCCGCAGCAGGTCTCAGGCAGCTCAGGAGCGCCCTGGGACATTATCAAGGATAACAGAGAAATAAGCGCAGGGTCTCTGCTTACCACCGAAACCCTGTGTTAGAACAGAAAGCGCACAACTGTCTGCCTCATGTACATAGAGCACAAAAGGCTTCTGGTAGTCAGGAGTGGCAAGCACAGGAGCAGAACAAAGCGCAACCTTTATTTGTTCAAAAGCTTGCTGGCATGCAGACGTCCAAGGTAGGGGTTCATGCACATCCTTCGTGGTGAGGTAAAGAGGTTTTGTTAGTAAGGAGAAATTCAGGATCCAGTGCCGACAATACGAAGTTATCCCCAGGATCGCGCGTACCTTGCGCTGGGTCTTTGGAACAGGCAAATTAGTAATAGCAGCAAGACACTAGAGATGTCCTAAATTTGATTGCAGAAAGGAACAACCTCAATGACATCACCCTCCTAATGACCCTTGACGTGGATGCTTTATACAAGAACATTCCGCAGGAGGCTACAATTTCAGTCATAGAGGCATGTCATCTTGCTGAAGCATGGACATCCCCGACTCTAGTGAGTTTCATAATTGAATATGCAATGAATGATAGCCTTGAGAGAAAATGTCTTTCTTTTCCAGGATTTGCTGTTCCACAAGATTCAGGGGTTTTCAATAGGCAACACCATTGCCCAAAACCTGGCTGTTTGTATATGGCATACGTTGAACGTCTTGATATTTCGAACAACATAAAAATGTGGCAACGCTATATAAATGACATCATCATCTTTTGGAGTGGCAATCTCATAACATATGAGGCTTTCTACAAATAGATCAATTGTCTCAATTCCTTTCTAATTTTTCATTCTTGGATCTCCTGATAACAGCAAACAACAGACATTTAACTACCACTACCTTCAAAAAGAAAACTGATTGTAAAAACCTTTTACTCTATGACAGCCACCACCCAAAAGCTCTCAGAGAAAACCTTCCCTTTGGACAATTCCTATGTTTGGCTGGAATTTCAGCTCCACCAGAGACTACAAAAAGGGAGCAACAACAATGAGCAAGAATTTAGAAGCTCCTAACTACCCCAACTGGAAATCAAAAGCGCACAGAGGAGCGCAAAACAACCACAGGGAAGCTTTGAACCTAGAACCAAAGAAGAGGAGGATGCCATCACATACATCACTACATTTACACCCAACTGTAATCAGATCAAGAAAACTATACGTAAACTCAGGTGCATTCTTCAATCTGGAACTTTGGATATTTCCACATCACGTTTTTCATTTAAATGCATGAGTAATCTCTGAGATCTTCTGGTATATACAAGACCATATTAAAAACCTAAACAGGAACAAAAACTTCTATGGGATCTACTACCTGTCTCTGGTCATTTTCAGAGTGGCCTAATAATATTTCAGTCCTGATGAAGTGCTAATTGACCCTCCATGCAAAAGGCATGAAACATGTCGACCCCACCATTCTTTTCACATGCTAGCTATTCGAGTGCATTATTACCTCAAGATAGCTTTGTTGTTTTTACGGTGTCAAGGAAGCATTACCCCATAAAAACTCCCTTAATTCCCTTAGACTCTTTTATATCATTCTCTTCACCAGCCTATCCCCAACCAATCTCTTGAACTCCTCTCACGGCATTTACTGATCAGAAGATCTCCACTAAAGAACCCACAGGCCTGTCAAGCATTGCAACGCCGACTTGACGAGGACCACCCTTAGGTGAAGCATGACACCCTACCAAGTGTGTGAGGGCACTATGATCTGACCACATGGATCCCCTCAATCCATGTGGGTGGGTTATTGGTTGCACTAAAAAATAGGGTCAAGTTTGTACCTCTTTTGGAACTACTCTCTCTATATATTTTGTTTTTTTGTTTTGCCCATTCTGCAACAGACCTATACCAATAGCAAAACTAATAGCAGGCTAACTGGGACTTTGGCATGGTAACGTAGATGTAGTTTATTATATAAACTGCATCACTCCCTTGTTTAGACAGAGGACATTTAGCTGTTTACCTGATTTGAGGAATGCTGCCCTGGTTTCCACCAAGACAGGCAGGCTGATGATACTTATCCATAGGTAACGAGGAGTTAGATCACCTTACAGGGATTTGGCAGATTCAATCACCCTAGACCCCCCCACTAGGTTAGGTAGCGCTAGGTAGGTTTACAATATGTTAAACTACTAATATGCAAGCACACGTTCTCTGCTATAGCAAAATGGTTGAACTATTTATCTTTTTCACCATTCTAGTAATGCGAATCACATTATTTTGTTTCCTTTTGTTGATCATTGCAACCCAGGTAATTTACTCAAGAATCACAATGCTTGAATAAATATTGAAATTGCATGTTGTGTATTTTGTGTGTATCTCTTTGGGTATGCATGATTAACCACCAAACAAAAAGGTTCTAGATCTGTTACTACTATTTCTTTGGAGAGCCAGGGTTGCCCTGTTCTGAGATTGCACAATCCATTTATTACCATGTCAGGTTGGGGGGACAGATGGTGCTCTGTGAGCTAGCAGGACTAAGGCCATCATATATGGATAATGTGTTTTGAGTCAGTCTCGCATAGTTCTGATGTTTAGGTTGTCCAGCAAATGCATAGTTTTTACTGAGAAAGTATGAGCCATACTAAATGCCGCCACCAACTTTCTAGCTAGGGTTCTTATACAATGGATTGCCTGAGTAGTTTTCTTTTATATACCCAAAGACCCCAATTCACCGATTAAAGGGAGAAATCCATGGTGTTAGGGAAAAATCCTCCTCAGCTGAGTGGATAAACCCTATGTATTGGCTGTAGGTTGTTCAAGCATGAACCTTTCAAAGGATTAACCCATTGTGGTACACTCTCTGAATTCCATATATTCATATGGCTAAGAAAGTGGCAGCAATTATACATACCTTGGAGAGAACTGCAAACATGCAGTTACACAAATGCTGTTACAATGTGGATTCCCCTTACAGGTGGGGATGTTACGTTCATGGTTTAAGCCCACATTCAGGACAGAGGTATTCTATTCATGGGTTAAATTCCCAGTAGCAGAATCACAAACAAGACAGTTTCAAACATACACTGAGGCTGCAGATCCTAGCAACTACACAGCTAATGAAGCACTAGAAATACCACTAACATGCCAAGAACATTAAAATTGGTTTGAAGGCCCCCTACAAATACATACAACAATGTTAAACTAGGTCCCCTTAGAAATGAGGGAGCAACATGGCCAGTCTTAGCTGGTTACACACCCTACCCAGATATATAAATTCTGACAGCTCAGGACCTACGCATGCTGTATACAGATATGGTTAAAAAAATATAGATATTTAACACAATTTGCCTTGCAACAATGACAGAAAATCCTACAAGGCTTGCTCAAGCTGATCATCCACAGTCGGGTACACCTGGAATGAGTATCAACACAGTCATGTGTAAAATTCACATCAAACAGGAGGAAATTCTGTTCTGGATTTCACAAAAAACAAGTCAGTTTGAAGCAGTGTCTCCCTGTACTGGACCTAAGGAAAAACCCAGAATTCTCACAATAAACTTGCCAATGGGGATGGCTCCCCGGCGGAAGACTGCGCTAATTGGGGTAAAATCTTTGCTGCAATATATACCAGAACACACTGTACACCCTCAGTAGCTGTTTTGCCAAAGTTCTTAAACAGATCCAAAATGTATAAGAGGCAGCCCCTTCCCTGAAATTGGGGATGAAACTGATAGACAACTTTGCAGCAGTATCTGCCATAATGTTAAGTAACATTAAAAAGGGAAGCAGCAGCATTGGCCATATGCCAGTGACTCAAATTTATCTCTGAGGGAACAGGAGCACGCATTACCAAAAATTATTGCGGAAGCCTATGCAACAATGGGTAATTATTTGGGGGCCAGACCTAGTAAACCACAAAGTAAGAGTAATTCTGAAAAGGATAACTTGAAGCAGGTGTCAGACTCTTCTACTGAGAAGAAGTGAGAGAATAAGAAAAATAAAGGAAATTCTAAAACATGGGGTGGATCTCCTCAACAGGAGTCCACTGAAAAACCCTATCATTTGTGTAACCATGAAAATATTAAACCACCTGATAGGTATCAGGATACTGATACACATTTGTCTTGTTCCTTTCTGAATATAAACAAAAAATGCTTGGAGAGAGGGGAACGATCGGAGCGCAAATCGGAGGAGTACATGAAACCAAAGAATGACTCACAACACTCATCTGACTTTATAAAACAGAAAGACAAACATACACATTCCAAACCTCAATTAAAAAAAAGAAGGTGGGTGATTTTGTGTGGACAAGATGGCGTCTGTGTGATAGGCTATGGCAGTGACTCCCATACTGCTCAATTTGATTCAGAGGGAAGCAACTTAATCCATCTCCAGAAATCTCCTTTTCAGGCGGCAGAAAAACGTGGGATGTTGAATACCCACCTTACATCCTTGACTGGTATTGCTACTCAAGTGCTCATCGAAGTGTGGACTGCGCTGGCCGCGGTGGAATCCTTGCCAGATGGCCGGGGCAAAGCTTTCGGTTTTTGCTACTACTCACTTAAAGGACATGCACGCGGTCAGGTCCGGGAGGCTCCCGGCCTGGATTTGCGTCAAGGTTAGGATACCACCCAAAGTGGCTTGCACAATCAAAGACCGTAGCACTGAGGCTGCACAGGTGGGATTGGTTGCTGCTGATTCCATTCACTATCAGTGTACAAAGTCAGCGAAGATGGTGTCGACAGGCGTGAATAAAACTACCTTGAAGGATCAGAAGGGCTTGGAGGTAATACCTTGCAAAGATGCCTTAAGTTGAAATAAAGAGGCACTGGGACCAAAGCTGGATCCTCAACAACAACAGGCTATAACAGAACTTTTCCCTCCCATGGCAGCAGTGGTGGGAGGTTTACAGCCAACCTCCTCAGATGAGGTAGGAAGGGAGGTGAGGGTCAGCCTGAAGCCCGAGGCCCAGGCGAGAGAACCAGGGCATGCAAGCTCGGAGTGGATTGGACTTCTAATAACTCTGTTATAGTTAAGGAGGGTGACCTCGGGGCCTGTATATGAGACATAACTTGCCTGGGGAAATGCACCTGTGTGCTCTTGACCACCTAGGCACTCGGTTTTCACAGTAGCAAATTATATTTTCAATGGAGGAAGGGGGGCAAATGGCCAACAATGCGAATGGTAAGCAGGTGACAACGGGACCAGACTCCCCTGTAGGGTCAAATCCTGAAACCAAGGCTCCAATAGAAGGGACTGTGGGTCCTAGAGGCCTAGAGGACTCTCTGGATCTAGGGGATACATTTTTTTCCTTGACCAATGTCTCCAGCATGAGCGCTGCTGAGTCTGAGGGTGAGAGTATCTCATTGACATCCAGTTCCAGCCCAAGCAGCCAGTATGATGGTCCTGGCATGATTGTCAGAAGGAAAAAGCACCTCAGATGAAGCAAAGAAGGCATCTCTCAAGGACACACTATGGACAGTTTAAAAAACATGTACCCTCTGCCGCTTTAAAGTGGGACTATGCAGCTACACAGAAAACCTATGTGGATACCAACATGGTGGCTAAGGGGGCACAAGGCGGATGGGGCCCTGAAGAACCATCCTTGAAGTTGATACATGAATCAATAAAACAACACCCAAGAAGAGACATGGGTGGATGGTAAAAATCCCTGGCTGACGAAAAAGGAATTCAAGGGGCAGTCAGAAAGGTGGCTAAAGCCTGTGCAGAAGTCAGTGAGAGACTAACGGTAGTTGAAGAATGGACCTGAGCTCTGGAAGCCAAAGCAGACAGAAGCTCAAGGATCACAAATAACAGACAAGCAGTGGAAACTGGTTGATCAAGAAAATAGGCTACAGCGCAATAACTTAAGAATCCTATGCATTGAAAAGGGGCAGAAGAGGGCAGTATTCGAGTCTACTCGCTATACTTGATGAAGGGGGCTTTCCCAGAGCTCAGACAGTGAAACTGGGACACAGAAATTCAGCATGTGCATCGCTATCCATTCACACTAAAAAAGTCAGGACAGGCCCACCCAGGTGTAATGAGGCAGCCAAGAGCCATAATAGTTTCTTTTGGGAATTTTCCTCTAGATGAAGCAGTATTTATTAAAGCCCACCCTGATTCTGAGCAGTGTTGCAAGGGCTAATCCTTCTTTACCCAGCCCGATTTCAACCATGCAACAGTAGAAAGATAATGGAGGCTAAGGCAATTGATTCAACCATGCCAAGCACTTGGCGCTGAAGCTTATTTACTCAATACAGCCTGCCTAAAAATAATATATAACAGCAAGATGAGAGTCTTCACATCAGAAATAAAGACGAAGGAATTTATGGATGAAATTTGGAAATAGAGACTGCGCAAGATTGAACATTTAATTAAGCCTATGTTTGGTAAATCAAGAGGGTATATGGAAAACATCAAAGGCAATATCTAAGGATGATGTTTCTATTGCACAGTTAGGTTGGTAGTTTTTTGGGCTTTGAGGGGGAGCACAGACTCCATCATTCAGACCTCAGTAGGTCTGTTTGCCTCTTGGTTTGGGTAGGGGGATAAGTGGGGGTAGAGGGGGTTTGGGAGAGTCGGGCAGAGGGGGGTCGTCGATAGGTAGGGTATGAAGAAGAGGGGGGAAAATGGGGCATGAGGAGATTTATGAGATTCTATGGTAGAATGGAGATGTTGGTCTGGGGAAGAAGACTAACAGTGCCTAATGAAGGAGGACATTACAGCTGGAAAGAAACAGCAAGTACACCATGACTAATCTGCTAATAAGTAAACATTTGTGGCCTAAATGATTATGGTAAAAGGTGGCAGAATTTCTAAAAATCCTATGGTCCGATATTCTTTATTTGCAGGAGTCCTATGTTGAATGGACAAATAAAAGGGTGTTGGAGCAGTTAGGATGTAATCTTATTGCCTATACTATGCAGGAAACAAGAACAAGGGGGGGTGGCCATCCTAGTACAGAAGAAATAAATTGACTGTAAAAATCAATTGACAAATAAATATGGGTGATGGGCCTATTGCAGAACTATACAACACCACACTCACCTTTACCATCTGTTCAGTATATGACAAACTTGAGATGATCCTGAGTTAGTTGAATTTCTAAATACTGAGTTGGCTTACTGGCCCATTCCGATCATACTGTGTAGAGACTTGAATATAAATGGGATGAGGGGGGCTTAGGGGCAACAACATAGGGAAATACGTAGGCCGTAAGCCTAAAGTTCACAGATCTCTTACTTATTTACTTCAGGATAATGAGCTTATAGATGTCTGGCCGCAAATAAAGGAGCCAGATCTAGCACATGTTTCTCAGCTCCACACAAAACTGTTGCTCGTTTGGACTATTTTTTGGCCTCGCAAAACTTAATATCGAACTGTTGCATTGAAAAATACAACCGGGTAATGTCAGATCACAACCCTTTGGTTTTGGGAATTACACATATGGGGGGTGAAAGCACACAGCAATATTTGACATTTGAAAGAAGTTTGTTGGTTGATCAGGGACACATTACCCGGATGAACAAATGGATAGAGGATTTTATGGAGAGTAATAGAGGTAGTGCTGGTACGGGCATGGTCTTGAATGCCTTTAGGGGGGGAACAACCTTTACAACGCAACTTTTACAATGCACTACACTTACAACGCATTTTTTACAACGCAACATCCACTACAACGCATTCCATTACATAGCATGACACTACAACGCATTTTTAAAAACTACCTTTACAACGCATTCCATTACATCGCATACTACCTTTACAACGCATACCATTACAACGCATAATATTACATTACACTATCCAACACTTATCCTACTGTTGCACCCCCTGGAGTTAGAATAGTAATTTTTACCCCTATACTATCCAACACTTACCCTACTGTTGCACCCCCTGGAGTTAGAATAGTATTTTATACCCCTATACTATCCAACACTTACCCTACTGTTGCACCCCCTGGAGTTAGAATAGTAATTTGTACCCCTATACTATCCAACACCTACCCTACTGTTGCACCCCCTGGAGTTAGAATAGTAATTTTTACCCCTATACTATCCAACACTTTCCCTACTGTTGCACCCCCTGGAGTTAGAATAGTAATTTTTACCCCTATACTATCCAACACTTACCCTACTGTTGCACCCTCTGGAGTTAGAATAGCAATTTTTACCCCTATACTATCCAACACTTACCCTACTGTTGCACCCCCTGGAGTTAGAAAAGTAATGTTTACCCCTATACTATCCAACACTTACCCTACTGTTGCACCCCCTGGAGTTAGAATAGTAATTTTTACCCCTATACTATCCAACACTTACCCTACTGTTGCACCCCCTGGAGTTAGAATAGTAATTTTTACCCCTATACTATCCAATACTTACCTTAAATGCAATTTAATATTATGCGTTGTAATGGTATGCGTTGTAAAGGTAGTATGCGATGTAATGGAATGCGTTGTAAAGGTAGTTTTTAAAAATGCGTTGTAGTGTCATGCTATGTAATGGAATGCGTTGTAGTGGATGTTGCGTTGTAAAAAATGCGTTGTAAGTGCATGCGTTGTAAAAGTGTGCGTTGTAACAACATACATCCCCTTTAGGGCAAGTGTAAGGGAGAGATACTGAGCTTTGGCCTTCCTCATAAGAAAGCAGCACCAACAGCAAAATGGCCTACATAAAAAACAGAGGGAAAGAAAAGAGGAGCTTGTTGGTGCTATAGCTGCCGGGGCATGCACAGAGAACATAATGGCAAACTCACTCTGATTAAAGCAGCAATTGGGAATGTCAAAACGGCAAAAGTGAAAGAGAAGTACATGGCATGGCAACAAGAATGCTAAGAGTACAATGAGTGAGTAGGGCACACGCTGCCGATACTCATAAGGCAGAATACAGTGAGCAGTGAGATCAAGAACTAAATGGGGAGCGCGGTAACTGTTGCTGCTGGTATCTGGGAGGAATTCTGCAGATTTTATGAAAAGCTATATGACTCAGAGGGGAATGTCGAGGAAAGTGCAATCAGGGCATATTTGGACTCTGTTCATATTGAGAAATTTAGACATTTTCTCAGGAAGATTTGGGGTCTCTAGAAGTTGCCTTCATGGCGGAAGAAATATATTTAGCATCCAGTGAGCTATCTTCAGGTAAGGTGGTGGGAGCCAATCGGATCCCGCTCAAATTCAATAAAGTATTTTTGGCATGCCTTGGGCCTGACATTATTAATACCCTCTGTCAGGTGCAAAAGGGGGGCCCCCCGATTCATGGGCCAGGGCCAGTATTATAGTTTATTTGAAAAAGGGGACACCGGCTACCGATCCAGGGTCATATTGGACAATCGCGCTTATGAACAGTGACACCAAAATATATTCTAAAGTATTAGCAAATCGGCTGAGTCTTATTATAGGGAAAGTTATTTCCCCTAGACAGCATGGCTTCATCCCTGGCAGAGGAACTAAAGATCCTGTTAGAAGAGTCATTACGTTATTTGATGCCGCTTCAATCCCAGGAGACCCTATGGCAATTATACTCTTAGATGCAGAAAAAGCATTTGATAGGGTCTCCTGGGATTATTTGTTGGCCACTCTTTTTTTTCTAATACCTTTATTGAAAAAAAATTGCACTTCAAGGTTACTGTATATGCAGGCGGAAGGGTCCGCAATCAAGGAGGAGAGCCACATTTGTTGCATACTTCAAATGGAACATCATAAATAAATAGATTGTTGCAATACACAGAAATTGAGGTTCTGAGGCAAAGCTGGGGGAGTGGGTGAGAGAGCCCAGGAAAAGCCCGACGCAGATTGAAGAGGGCTCACGGGACCAGAGGAGTGTGTCGGTGGGGAGGCAGCACCTCACTGGCCAACTCCGGCAGCCGCCACGGAGCAGAGTGCCGGCCAGGAGCGCAGGAGAGGTCACAGAGTGCAGGGAGTTCTAGAGCAGGAGGTAGGAGACAAGGTGACCCCGAATATCAATCGGGCAGGAAGTGGCCGGCATCAGGTCCCAAAATTCAGACAAAAGTGTTTGACAGCACAAAGCTTCCTCGAGCCAAGCGCTAACCTTGGGCCCAGACGTTCGACCCCAGCACATAGACACCCTGCGCCACGCGAGAACAAGAAGCATTGCAGTCAGTCGATGTGTAGCATCTGAGCAGAATTTCACAAAACCTAGGAGGCAAAGCAGAGGATCCGGCTGGACCAGCATTGAGGTGATTTCAGTGATAGCGGTGCATACCTCACGCCAGTATGCTGAGACTTTGGGGCACAGCCAGACAAGGTGGGAGAAGTCTGCAGCGGGAGCGGATCATCGCAAACATCTGTCGCTGGGGATGAGGCCCATTTTGTGCAACTGAGTGGGGGAGCGGGACAGTCTATGCAAATATTTAAAATGAATGAGGTGCAGGCATAATTTGGGGATAAACGTTTGGTCGGATTGCAGCAGTAGAGCCAGACCTCCCGAGAAACGTCGGCACCCAGATCTACACTCCACGCTGCATGCGCACGGTCAGTGGAGATGGGGGAGTCCGCAAGCGCAAGGGCGTAGATCTTGGTGACCAGCTTGTGGGGGGAGGGGGATGTGTAGACAAAAGTGAGGGCGGCCATCGCGGGGGGTCTGAGGAAACGTGGGATGAAGCTCCCTACAGAGATCCCTGAGTTGATAATAAAGCAGAGTATCCGTGGGGCCGGACTCAGCAGCGAGAGTAAAGAAAGTGTTGCCGGGGTAGATGTCCGACAACGTGGAGAGCCCCAAGCGGGTGACGTGTTTGACCATTCCGGCTGTCTGCAGAGGGGGAAATGTTGGGTTATGTGCAATAGGCATGGCATTTGCGGAGAGCATGCTAGAGCCGGAATATCTCCGGAGCCCGTTCCAGACCCATCTCAAAGTCTCCACTGTGTCGATCTCGCTGCACAGAGACTTTGCCAGGGCGAAAAGAGCATTCAGGAGCGGCCAGGGGGCAGCGAGGTCAGCCTCCACCATGACGTGCAGATGGAAAGAAGTCGGGTAGAGCCAGAAGTGGAGGAAGCTGGCTTGGGCGCTGAGGGCATATAGTTTGAAATCCGGAGCTCCCAGACCACCACGTGACACAAGGAGAATGAGTATATTATATGCAATTCCAGGCTGCTGACTGGCCCAGACAAGGGTAATTAGGAGTGAGCGTAGTCTGCGGAAGAAGTGCGCTGTGAGGGGGATGGGGACATTAACAAATAAATACAGAAACTTCGGGAGCACCACCATCTTGGTGATGGCTATGCGGCCCGCCAGAGACAGGGGCAGCCTTCACCAGAGTTGGATCTTAGACTCAAGCCAATCCACAGCGCGGGCGAAATTAGCTTTCCAGAGTTCGTCCATGCCCCTACTGAGCCAAATGCCTACATAACTAGTCAGTCCCAACGCCCATGCAAAAGGGTAATCTGGAGTGAAGGGGACTGTAGCATCCATGAGGGGAAAAAGAATGGACTTCCCCCAGTAGACCTGGATGCCAGAAAGACCCCTGAAACGTATCACCTCGCGGACCATAGGGCCGAGATTCTACTGGGGGTTGCGGACATATAGTGTGACGTCATCCGCATACATGGAAACGACAAGAGCTCGGGCTGCGAAACCGAGACCTCTCTGGTTGTGGGGATGAAGCCCGACTAGTCCGGGCGAGCGATTAGCGGCATGAGAGGGAGAAGGCGGGAGGCTAGTAATTTGGCAAAGATCTTGTTATCCGTATTAATTAGAGGCAAGGGATAATAAGAGTCGTGGAGATCAGGGGGCCTGGCTGGTTGCAGGAGAAGTGTGAGCATTGCCTCGCGGAGCGAGGGGGGAATTGGCCACTGTCAAACAATTTGTTATACATGTCAGCGAGGTGCAAGACCAGAAGGGGCACAAAATCCTTATTAAAGGATGCTGGCAAGCCATCAGAGTCGGGGGCTCTGTCTCCGGGTAGACAGCAGCAAGGATTTCTTTCTTGGAGAAGGGCTCGTCGAGGTATTCCCGGTGGGTATTGCCAAGCCAGAGGAGCAGAAGGGTGTCAAAATATTGATCAAGAACGTCACGCGATGGCACGGCCCCGGCTGTAAAGAGTTGGGAATAGAATGTGGTGAATCGAGCCCTTATCTCCTTGGGAGAAGTAGTTCTGTCCGGGCCTCCGTCCTGGAGCGCAGTAATATAGGAGGCAGAGTGGGAATGTCATAAGAGGTTGGCCAGATTCTTGCCAGGGCGATCCCCCTCACCGAAGCGGCACGCCCTCGCCTCCCTGCCCAAAAAAGAGAATGCGAGGAGTCCAAAGCCTCGATCTCCACCTCCAACCTGTCAAGAGTGCAGCAAATGGAGCATAACACACCGGACTGCTTGGAGATGCATTCAGTTTGGATTACCGCCTTACACCTCTCCCAGAGCGTAGAGGGGGAGTCAACAGAGCCCATGTTGAGGTCAAAGTAGTTTGTGATTGTGGTTTGAATCTCATCGCAGAAAACCGAGTCCCGGAGCACATTGGGGGGGGCAGCCGCCAAGAGAACATGTGCCGCAGGGAGTGTGGGAGTTGCAAACAGAGACGAACGGGAGCGTGGTCGGACAGGGTACGCGCCATATGTTCCACAGGGGTGAGCCATGCAAAGGCATCCGGAGTAGTAATCCAAAGATCCAAGCGGGACCAGCATCCTCGGAAGCCTGTCACGCAAGTGCCCTCGCGTGCCTTGGGGCGGGTGTGCTGCCACGCATCGAACAGTGAGTTATCGGTAAGTACTGCGTGCAAAAGAGATGTTGCGCGCGGGTGGGGATCGTGTGGCCCAGAGCAATACAGAGTGGCTGATAGTGTAATGTTAAAATCGCCCCCCCAAAAGAGCGCAGCTGGGCCCAGCGAGGATATGTGCTGCCAAACCTGCACAAAAAAGTCAGGGTCATCAGAATTGGGACCGTATAGCACTGCGAGGATCAATGGTTGGGCCAGAAGGGTGCCGTGCAGGATGACAAAGCGCACCCCGGGGTCTATAATTACCTGAGAAGTGTGCCAGGGAAGCCCTGCGATAGTAATTGGAATAGAAGGAGGAGTAAATTTCACCCCAATGCCTAGAGAGAAGCCTGGGAGAGGTAGCGGGCAGCAGATGGGTCTCGAGGAGGAAACAGATGTCAACCTTTTGCCGGATAGGGTGGGCATGAACCAAGCGAACTTTGCGGTAGTCATTAAGACCGCGGACATTCCAGGTCCAGAGTGTGGTGTCCGTCATTTCACTGTGCCAGGGGAGTGAATGACGAGATGGGGCAGATGTGCAATGGGGAGACCATGTGCAGTAAAGAAGAGAAGTGCAGTGCGAAATGCAGTGTAGCGGATGTTGCATTACAGGAAGAGACAAAAGACAAAACCAACAACAAAGCCTCATAAGGAGGCAACAATCCCAGAGAACCAACCCCCCTCCACCCACACCAACCCCCCAATTAGGCTGAAAAACGAACCCCACCCACCCAAGGGAACCACAACTGGGAAGGGGAAACTCATAGACAAGGAAGGGTATCATCCCGAGGAGGCATTGTTTCGCCCGGCGTACACCCCTGCCATAGAGACAGGGTGGCCAAGCCATGGGTTTTGCGGACAACAATTTTGATCGGAGGTGGACAGTTGGGGCACCTAAGAAGAAGCAGGGGCCCAATGTGTAAAAGCAAATGATGCAGCGGGAAGCCTGAAATGAAAGCTGGCAGGAGGTCAGGGGAGAGAAGGAGGAGGTCGAAACAACAGGAGCAATAGGAAGCCCCATGACCATTAGCGAGCCCCCGGGCCCAGTGGACAGTGAGCAGGAGCTCCGCAGAGAGGAGAGGAGACTCATGCAGTGACTGAAGCAGAGTGGAGGTCAGCTATGGAGGACAGCATTACATAAGAGGGTACAGAATGCAAAAATACAATAGCGGAGGCAAAAGTCAATCGTTATCGCTCAGGTCGCTGTCAGCGTCGGCCCGGGAGCTGGATGGGGAAGAACATTTTTCCCGGTCAAGTTTCTTCGCATAGGCCAATGCGGCCTGCGGCTCATGAAGATCTGCATTTTGGAGCCCTGTCTGACACGCAGCTTAGCAGGGTATGCCAAGGAGTAGGAGATGTCATGTTTTTGGAGTATTCGCTTGGCTGGTAGGAATTTCTCAGTGGGCAGCCTCACCGCCATCGTGTAGTCAGGAAAGAAAGCCTGAGAGTTCCCTTGATGGCGGATTTCCCCCTTCTCCCTGGCCGCACAGAGAACAGCATCTCGGTCCCTAAAGTTCAACAGCTTGGCGATGATGGGGCGAGCTGGCAGTCCAGGAGCAGGTCGAGGGCCAAGAGAGCGGTGGGCTCGCTCAACAATGAAAATGGGGGGAGAGGACTTCTCCAAAGAGATCATGGATGAGTTGCTCCACAAAGTCCTCCATTTTAGTGATGTTGGAGGATTCAGGCATGCCCGTAATGCGAAGGTTGCTCCTACGAGAGTGCGCCTCCAAATCCTCGTTCTTGTTCTTGATCAGCTCAAGAACCTTGTCCATTTGTAGGAGCTTTGGATGGTCCTGTGTTGCGGCGTCCTCAGCACCCAAAACTCTCACCTAAACCTGGGTCAGACGTGTATCTTGTGAGTCGACCCGAGCCTTAACAGTGTCCAATCGGGCCGACAGCTGATCAAGTTGGTTGGCAATACCAGTGACTGCGGTCTTGACGTCTAGCATGATGGCCTTCAAGTCATCCTCTCTGGTCGGGCCGGCATCAGTCTGGGCAGCGGGCTCACCGGTATCAGTGGCCGCCCTATCTTACCACGTTTGTCGACATTGATCAAAGGCGAGCTTGGGTTGTTTGGTGTATGCTTTCCCCTTGATCTGGCACAGTCGTGTGAGCAGAGGCCACCAAGAGTTGAGAGAGGCAGGGGCGGCGGCTCGAGGCAGATGGAGGCAGAGGAAGGCTGCAGCCGCGGGAGTTGATTTGGACAGTGCGGCCAGTGGAAGCCCCGTGAAGGAGAATGATGAGGGTGGAGAGCCAGCCAACGGATCCGGGCCACCAGGCCAGGACCAGCACGAAGGAGCCTTGGCAAGCCAGGGCCCCCAAGTGGGCGGAAAAAGCCAGAGCAATGGCGGAGATGTGTGGGGCTGTTTCAGATGAGGCGTGCAGTCCAACAACTTAGCCGGCAACGACAGTAGTGCCTGGCATGAGAGGCCATGTGGGGCGGGAAGCAGAGGGTGGCTGACCCAGCATGAGGCCCTGAAATAGCAGAGAGTCCTCTTGCCAAGGAGGGAGCTGATGAGGGTTCAGGAGTGCCGTTGCACTCGATGGAGGGTGGTGAAGTCTGTAAAGCAGGTCCCCAGGCCTTGATGGAGAATAGGTGCTCATGTTGCAGGTCTGGTGCACCACGGTGAGGAATCAGAAGTGCAGCAAAGGAGTCAGCGCCAGCGGGGGCAAGGGCAGCGGGGAGTCACGGGAAGCGCTCCGCCCGCATTGTGGGGCCTCTGGACAGCGACTGAAGGCAATGGGCACAGGTGGCGACAGATGGCGCCCAAGCAGAGAGACGCCCAGGCCCCGTGGTACGATGTGCACACCCCCTGCCCTGCCGCAGGAAGCGCCCGTAGCGATGCGACTCACCGGATCAGGAAGGGCAGGGTGGCAGGCTGGCTCTGGTGAGGCGATCCGGTCCTTGAGGATCAGCAAGGGTGATGCAGCAACTCGACTCGGGAGCCGGCCGCACGACAGCAGGAGAGCCCAATCGAAGCATCCAGTCCCAGCGGTGGATCTCGATGTGGCGGTGGCAGCGGGGGCCCGGAGGAGGATCGATCGGTGCCCCCTGGTAAGGAGAGTCAGGATTGCGTGGAGCAGGGAGACGACTCCACCGATGTCTGCAGGATTATGGTGGATTAACAGCTTGGCCGGCTGAGCCCACTCAGATTGCGGCCATCTTGCAGCTGGCTAAGCCACTGGCTAAGCCACCCCAAGCCACTCTTGAATGGCTTGGGGTGGGAAGGGGTTTATCGATGCTGTGCTTGCAATGTACACTGCACCCATAGCTAGCTTACTAATGCTGAAAGGACAAACGGATCAGCTCAATATCGAAAGAGGGACTAGACAGGGGTGGTCCTGCTCTCCGTTATTGTTTGCCTGCTATATCGACCCATTGATATGTAAAATTGAGGCAAACTCAGGTAATAAACCTGTCTGTTTTCAAGGGTTCAATACCAAGATTCTGGGTTACATGGACAATTTAGCTGTAGTAACACCGCTCCCCTAAGTGGTGTTGGAGAAAATAGGAAAAGAAGCTGTGTCATTTGGGAAGATCATGGGGTACTCGTTCAATCAGCATAACATTTAAATTATTATAAATGGACTGGTAAACCTAGTTGACTCCCAGGTGATCAATCGGCAATCTATCTGGGGTAAATATATCATCCAATTAGACCAAATCGTACAATTGAACTTAACCCCAGTTATACAGAAACGGAGACAGAACTTTGGCAGGATGAATAATTTACATCTGTCAATAGTCAGTCGATGCAATATCATCAAAATCTCTCTCTATATATATTTTTTAATCAATACCTCTCAAAATAAGAAAATGTTGAGGGCATGGTCAACAGATTTAAATGGGTGTACGGGAAGACCATGATACATGACACTGCCTAGAGAAAGAATAGGATGGGAGTTCCTGATTTTAATATGCATTATTTTGCAAATGCCCCCCAGTATATGTGTGCATTAGTCGAGGTAAACTCCTCAGATCCTTGGAGCCGGGATAGGGTACCAAACATCTACGAACTACTGATAGGAGATTAGGCTAAAAATTTGCTTTGAAGTTTAGTGAACTAAGCTACTATAAGAGAGCCAGGTTCAAGACCCTACTGGCTGCATTTCGGGTGTGGGTGGTGGTGAAGAGAAAGATAGATGCTGAAAGGAGGAATTACTACACCCTGCTTTTTATGAACCCATTACTCCCGGAAACCTTTCATGATACCTCTATGAAAACGCTGGGATAATCTAGGTGTGAGGACGATTAGGGATCTTTTTAGGTCTCGCCTGACCAGCGCTTTAGCGCTGGCTCTGGCGAGACTTATAGTAAGCGCGTTTTGGAAGTGCAAACAGTGGCTTTGCAGGCCTCCAACTACAGTGCATGTGACCCGTCCGGGCGCGCGCACCATTTGGAGTCCTGCAACCACTTGTTTGCTTTCACTTTAGCCGTGATTCATCGCACCATTTGGCAGCCTGCGTGCCCGCCCCCACTCCCCCTCCCACTCCGTCAGCTTCAGTGCGCGCTTGTTTGTATTTTTTGCATTCCTTCATGCTTGTGGCCACGATCGATGCACGTCTGTGTCATCCTCCCCTCGTCGTCACCCCCCACCGCCACCCGCCCTCTGTGTCGCCCCCACACTCCCCAGTGCCACCCGCCCCTCGTTCCTTATTTGGTTTCACTGTGCAGTGTTCTCGTAGCTCAGCTGAGCGCCCACTTAATGGATGTCGTTCTTTCAATTTTATATCTCTGCACCACACACACCTTCATGTATATTAGCTCAGGAGTGCTGCTATGAAGGAGACGGGCATACTTTTTGCTTTAACTTTATTTAATATCGGCGCCTGTGCGCTAATTGGCAGCAGTTCGCCATTGCCCGCTTTTCTTACATGACCACGGCTGTTGTGTTGCCTGGATGTAGGTAGCACCGACATCCCTGGAGCCCCTGCACACATCACGGACAGAGGCAGATGGTTTGTTTACTTTAGCTGATCCTATCACCACCCGCCCTCTGTGTCGCCCCCACACTCCCCAGTGCCACCCGCCCCTCGTTCCTTATTTGGTTTCACTGTGCAGTGTTCTCGTAGCTCAGCTGAGCGCCCACTTAATGGATGTCGTTCTTTCAATTTTATATCTCTGCACCACACACACCTTCATGTATATTAGCTCAGGAGTGCTGCTATGAAGGAGACGGGCATACTTTTTGCTTTAACTTTATTTAATATCGGCGCCTGTGCGCTAATTGGCAGCAGTTCGCCATTGCCCGCTTTTCTTACATGACCACGGCTGTTGTGTTGCCTGGATGTAGGTAGCACCGACATCCCTGGAGCCCCTGCTCACTTTAGCCGTGATTCATCGCACCATTTGGCAGCCTGCGTGCCCGCCCCCACTCCCCCTCCCACTCCGTCAGCTTCAGTGCGCGCTTGTTTGTATTTTTTGCATTCCTTCATGCTTGTGGCCACGATCGATGCACGTCTGTGTCATCCTCCCCTCGTCGTCACCCCCCACCGCCACCCGCCCTCTGTGTCGCCCCCACACTCCCCAGTGCCACCCGCCCCTCGTTCCTTATTTGGTTTCACTGTGCAGTGTTCTCGTAGCTCAGCTGAGCGCCCACTTAATGGATGTCGTTCTTTCAATTTTATATCTCTGCACCACACACACCTTCATGTATATTAGCTCAGGAGTGCTGCTATGAAGGAGACGGGCATACTTTTTGCTTTAACTTTATTTAATATCGGCGCCTGTGCGCTAATTGGCAGCAGTTCGCCATTGCCCGCTTTTCTTACATGACCACGGCTGTTGTGTTGCCTGGATGTAGGTAGCACCGACATCCCTGGAGCCCCTGCACACATCACGGACAGAGGCAGATGGTTTGTTTACTTTAGCTGATCCTATCATCAGAACCTCTCTCTGAAAGCATGTTGCTCATGTTTGGGATTCCTTGTGGCAGCTTAAATGCATTGTCTTTTAGGCCATCTGTCTTATGCGCAGCAGTGTTTTTCACTTTAACCTCTATGACCCCTTCTGTTTCTTCGCCATTGCGATACATTCCTTAGTAAAGTTGTTTGTAAAAAAAAAAAAAAATTGCTTTGGCAAAACAGTTTTGAATGGGCACAGCATGCGCACCTCTGCATTAGTATGGGCACCGGGTGCACACTTCTGCACTGGTAGGGGCACAGCGTGCGCACCTTTGCACTAGTACGGCACCGGTTGCACACCTCCGTGGACTTGCAGGACCCCGTGTGAACACCCGTGGACTTCCGGCCTCGAGGTAAGGAAGGCTTTGGAATTTCAATAAAGTTTTAAGGAAGAAGCGCGAGTCAGATTTTAAGACCCTCTGCTGCCTGCTCGAAACCTCCAGAAAGTACATGTATTTTGTTTGTAAATGTTCGTATTATTGTTGATGAAGCGACAGCACTAGTTCATACATAGCAAGGATTAATAAAAACAACAAGCAAGTCCCTGGATTCCGTTAGGTTTTTACCAATACACGAGTTTTAAAGGTATTCATGTTAAATTGTTTTGCTTAAAATAGCAGGTAATGTATGAGAGCTCTGCTTGGGAAGGGAGGGGCTCAGGGGGAGTAAGGGTCACTGATAACAGCAGAGGAATGATTGGCGCAAATGAGGCATCAGTGCTGCAGTGATATCAGAAGTCCCTCCGAGGAAGGGGGTCAGTCTGAGGAAGTCCCCCACTCCTTACAAGCACAGGCTGTTTCCACAAACCCCTCAGCCTCTCAAGCACCCTTCATTTCTTCCTGCTGCACACCCCGAGGAGGTCAGCCGCAGGTACTATGCTGAGCTCTGTTTATTCATGCTTTTCGGTATAGCGCCGTATACCACGCGGGAATTTCATAGCACTGATCTCGCCACTGTGTTTCAATGAAGCATAATAATATTTCATATTTGCAATGCACACATCAAAGCTAATCTGTCCTTACCTGCCAGAACAAAAGGTCTTATAATTATCTAACACGCTGGCCCTAATTTATCCACCCCTTGACGGATTCGAACCTGTGATTAGGAGGTTACAAACTGCTCTTCATCAAGTGAGTATCACCGCTAAGGAATCTAAACAACTCTTTCGCCCATTGGCAGATAGGAATGGCAGCAAGGATATTTTTTATTTTTGTTTTATACAGCGCAAACTCGACCCAAATGTATTATAGCGCTTTATATCAGCACCAGTTGCGTTACAGTCGGACACATTCATTTTGTTAAGCACCTGGACATTAGGTAATTTGCCCACAATGTATACATACAGGTTTATTTTTGTTTCCTTTCCTTCCCTCCATAAACAATAGTCAGTGCCTAAAAATGGACCTGAGGATACCTTGTTGTTAGGTGAACCGAGAGACCTTTCTCCTCACCTCGACTTCCCCTTGGCACCACTCTAATCAAATCCTGCTTTGTGTGATCTTGTCTCAAAAGTACCTCAGGCACCTGCCTGTTTTATTAAGAGCTCCGCGTGCTCCAGGTGTTCATGTGCACTAAGCACGTTGTGTGTAAAACGCTGCACTGTCTGTTTCAGAATGTTCAGGGGTTCAGCAGATAGATCAATTAACAAGTATTTGAAATGCTATAGGTCTCACATTTGCAAGAGTTTGAGCTATTGGTATTGTGAATGGCAATGCCTTTTATTTCGGTGTTTTGTAAACCTGCAGGCGGTGCAAAAACATGCACTTTGTACTTATAGTCGTTCCTTAGGAGAAGCAAAGCTGGCAGTAAAAGAGGTGCAGTTACTGCCAGCCTTACTTCTCATAAGCAACAACTATAAGTACAAAGTGCATGTTTTCGCACTGCCCGCAGATTTTCGAAACACATAAAAAGGCATTGCCATTTATAATGCCAATAGCTCAAAGTCTCGCAAATGCGAGACCTATTGCATTGCAAATGCTTGTTGATATTGCAGGACTTTAAATATTTGATGATATCCAAGATAGCCATGGGGTTGATCGGAAAGATTTATTTAAATACCTGCAGATACAGAGTTTCTCAGCCAAAAAAACTAGGGTGGCAAGAGGGATAACTAAATATACTATTATGGAAAAAGTAAGGGTTAAAGAGGGCTGTACAATTAGCAAGATTTACAGTGAGTTCAGCAGTTTGTGATGAGACGATCTTGAGAAACAAACTGATAAATGGGAGCAAAGGCTGGTATAAGGGGGTTGGGCTTTTAAGAATCCCTAAATTTTTGTCAGCCAATATTTTGTTCATTATGATTGAAGGCACAACATTATAAAATGATCCTAGACCTCTACTACACACTGGCTAAAATATTGAACGGGGGTGTTAGTAGGTAATAGGTGTTCCGGCTGTCTAAGCTCCATGGTAGATATGGACCACATGTTTTCCACCTGCCTACATCTGGAAACTCTGAAGAAAGACATAGAGAATTTTTTAGATCTTTCTTTGAAGATGAATGTAGCCCTAAGGCCCGAGATAATGTTATTGGGGTCAGCAGCTCTGGTCCGAATGGAGCCCACCCATATTTTATGTTTCTGGCCTTGGCAATGGTTAGAATTTGCATCTCCACAGCATGGTTGGATCTAACAGCACCCTGCTTTCACCAATGGCTTTCCAGGTTCTTATCAACATTTAATATGTAAAAAAATGTTAATGTACAAAAGGGGCAGAGGGCTAAAAAACTAGGAAAAAATATATGGGCACTGATTTACCAATGGAAGTCTATGGCAGATCTAGATGAAATATAAGATTTATTTAATAATTGTATTTATTATGAGGGTCCTTATTAAGTGAAAATGCTCTTACTGTTTTAGTCTCGAATCTCCGTACGTATTTATGTATTTATTTATCGGATCCCTACAAAAATATTCAACAAAATTTTAGAAGAATGTAGCTGGCATTAAGATCAAGTATGCCATGGATATTGAGGACACTGCTTCTGAGCGGGGAGTCGGCTCTGACCATGCTGGATAGTGCGACAGAAGCCACAATAGATCACCAGAATCTTACGGAGTATCTAGCGGCAGTAGCAATGAGTGACTATATCCGATGGAAACACCAGATAGAAGAGTGTCCAGCATCGACTATAAGAGATGCAACTCCAGATGGAGGGGGATATACACCATCCTCTAAATGTTCTATTTTGGTAGAACTTGTCATTCAATATTGCATTCTCTTGACCAAAAAGGTTTGGCCACCAGAATTTGTTATGGACTATCCTGAAGGAGAACTGGTAATTTAATTGCTTTTTCCAACCTAGTGTCAGACCCGGTAAAACATTCATCTGTCGAGGAGCATTATATTGCAACCAAGTGGGGTGGATGACGGTAACCCTTATCACATCATTCATGTGATATCAACCCCACAACCACAAAGACATTAGCCCAATAAAAATGAGGCTAAAAAAGAAGTCAGAGAGATGTTCATACAACTTGACTATCACGGTCAAATTTGAAGTTGTACGTCCCCTATGAATAATCATGTGTTTCCAGTAATTAAACCAGACCATTCATATCATTTAGTATTAGATTACAAACACTTGAACACAGCTACACTGCTACACATACATTTGCTGTACAATATGGAACAGAGTGGCACTAAGGAACAACATAGTGGGAAAAAGATACAAAAGATAGCACCTGAAAACAGGTACTTAACCACATTCGGTGCGCTAAGTTCTCGTAGCAGTTCTGTTGATTGCCCCAAGGGTATAAGAACAGCCCAGGGTTGTTTTCAGACCTGGTTACAGAACGTCTGCAACTATTTCATAACCAGGTATTGTCCTATGTCGATGACATATATCTGATGGACGATGAACTTTCAACTCACTTGGCTAGAGTAGATCGCATAGTTTTGGGATTTGCCTAAATTCAATTCTAAAAATCAAAAATGGCCAACCTCACTGTCCTGTTCTGAGGATACAAGATGTCAAGTGAAGGCAAAAGGCTAGCAACTCATTTCTTCGAGAAGTGTGCACTTCTATAACCACCAAACACACTGACAAAACGCAAATCAATATTGGGCTTTCTAAACTTTGGGAGAACATACATTCTAGACTACACAGAGCGGGTAAAATCATTCTATGATTTGATTCCTCTAGACTTTTCAAGCACAGATTTGAACAACTGAACACACACACATTTTATGTTCATTACAAGCTGACATGCATTCATCAAAACACTTAAACACACATGTTAACACCACAAACCTGGTCATCCGCATAATTGTGAGGGCATCAGGGTACACCTCTGTCATATTCAATAAAGGAGATACCATACCAGTTGCAGATAAATCGCATTTATACACCAATGTAGAGATGCATTTTGCATACACATAAAAGATTCCGACAGCGGTACAGACTGTTGTAGTGAGAAAAAGATCTTTGGCTCAGGGGAAATTTATTATTGTCATGACTCCAGTCCCAGCCTTAGAGGCTTCACAAAGGCCAGCATTCCAAAAGCTAAAGCGTTACATCCACAATGGATACAGTGGATCAACTCTCTTATAGCAACAGCTATAGATTAAAAATTTGACTCTACACTACAAACACAAGCATATCTGAAATATGAAAATTAATACCCTCTGCTTATTGAAGTCATGCCTCTAAATCAGAATGATTACATCATCTGTACTGATGGTTCAGCACTGCCTGCTGTAGGGACAAAGCATCAATACAGTGTGCTCAGCTGTCAAGGGTAAAATGGAAGATGGAGAATGCCACCCTCACAAGACCCACATACAGTTACTAGGTGATTGCACAGTACAGCTGGCTGAACTAAAAGCTCTAATTCTGGCATTTGAGAATATGGATCCCAGATTCCCCACACTTATGGTGTGTGATTCGTATTATTGTATCTAGTCTTACAATGAGTACTTACACTATTGGAGCCAGAATGGATTAGGAGACTCCAAGGGAGAAAACTATAAAGCACAAGCTGCTTTAGGGACAGGTGCCTAAACTAAAAGAGTGCTTTCCATAGACTTATGTCATACACACACTGAGTCATCAGCTTGTAGCAATATATGTTGTAGGAAATTCCATGGCTGGTGAAGCCGCAAAAGCAACAGTGCAAACTGCTGCAGTAATTGTAATTACTCATTCAAGTATGAAGATAGATGGAGATATACAGTTTGCTCAGATTCCCCGAGTGGGAGATTGAGTAATACCAAACTCTGATAGGCAGGTTAGGATTAATCCTTGCAGCACATGAGGGCCTAGTATCTGGTCATGCGGAGGTGGCAGCTACAATTTTTTTATTGAAGCAAAGCTATTGATTGCCAGGTCTTTACAAACAGACTAAGGATTTTGGGCCTCATGTAGGTAAATAAATATTACCGGTTCTTAAATACCGAGCCGTACCGAATCGGTAAATTAGAATCGGTAAGTTATATGTAGGTAAAAATTCGGTAACAGTTACCGATTCGGTAACATTCGGTAATCACGAATCGGAATTCACCGAATCGGTAAATACCGAGGTGGTATTTACCGATTCGGAAAATACCGAGGTGGTATTTACCGATTCGGAAAATACCGAGGTGGTATTTAGCGATTCGGAAAATACCGAGGATACTACCACCTTCCCTTAACTAAGTAGCTAATATCATAATTATGCTATAATAGAAGGTCTCTTAGGCTTGAATAGGGGACCCCATACCTCAAAAATCAGCTTAGTGAAATCACATCACAGGAGCATCAGGAGCCTTCTCGCAGGAAGGCTCGTCTTCGGTCTGAATAATAAACATGATGTCTGTGATATGAAAAGCACCAACTTTCAGGTATTTGCAGCTGCGCGTGTGTTATGGCTAAATAGTGGGTCGAACAACCTAGAGTGGAAAACATGCATTGTGTAAAATTCCAGACTGTGTGTCACAGCATGTACAGACCAAGGTCGCTGCGCAGAGCTTGGGATGGTAACAACAGATTGCACTCGTCTGAAGGAAGTCTCGAGTCAGCAGTTTATTCAAGAAAGAACATGTAAACGCAGTGTCGTGTGCAAAGACAAAAAGATGGCTACATAACATTCAACGTGGTTATGCTAACTGGACATTTTGCTTGATTTATTGAGGATAGCAGCGGAGGTCTGCACTACAAACTGTTGGCTTACCTATCTTCTACTTGGCGCCCCACCACCACTCGGCGCACCCGCTTCGCGGGTGCCCCTTCGCCCGTCCAGAGGAGAGGTCCGTAATTGACGTGTGGGAGGAGTCCGGAGGCGCTACAGCGGTATCAGGCGTGGTTGCAGCGGGGCTGCGAGCGTGCGGGGACTTCATTTCCCAGAAGTCCCTGCCAGACCGACGACGAGCTTCCGGTCCGCTCTCCCTGCTGCCCCGCCCCCCGCCCTCCTGAGGCTTTGAAACACCTGATTGTATTAAGACAAGCGGGACATTTTGCTTGATTTATTGAGGATAGCAGCGGAGGTCTGCACTACAAACTGTTGGCTTACCTATCTTCTACTTGGCGCCCCACCACCACTCGGCGCACCCGCTTCGCGGGTGCCCCTTCGCCCGTCCAGAGGAGAGGTCCGTAATTGACGTGTGGGAGGAGTCCGGAGGCGCTACAGCGGTATCAGGCGTGGTTGCAGCGGGGCTGCGAGCGTGCGGGGACTTCATTTCCCAGAAGTCCCTGCCAGACCGACGACGAGCTTCCGGTCCGCTCTCCCTGCTGCCCCGCCCCCCGCCCTCCTGAGGCTTTGAAACACCTGATTGTATTAAGACAAGCGGGACATTTTGCTTGATTTATTGAGGATAGCAGCGGAGGTCTGCACTACAAACTGTTGGCTTACCTATCTTCTACTTGGCGCCCCACCACCACTCGGCGCACCCGCTTCGCGGGTGCCCCTTCGCCCGTCCAGAGGAGAGGTCCGTAATTGACGTGTGGGAGGAGTCCGGAGGCGCTACAGCGGTATCAGGCGTGGTTGCAGCGGGGCTGCGAGCGTGCGGGGACTTCATTTCCCAGAAGTCCCTGCCAGACCGACGACGAGCTTCCGGTCCGCTCTCCCTGCTGCCCCGCCCCCCGCCCTCCTGAGGCTTTGAAACACCTGATTGTATTAAGACAAGCGGGACATTTTGCTTGATTTATTGAGGATAGCAGCGGAGGTCTGCACTACAAACTGTTGGCTTACCTATCTTCTACTTGGCGCCCCACCACCACTCGGCGCACCCGCTTCGCGGGTGCCCCTTCGCCCGTCCAGAGGAGAGGTCCGTAATTGACGTGTGGGAGGAGTCCGGAGGCGCTACAGCGGTATCAGGCGTGGTTGCAGCGGGGCTGCGAGCGTGCGGGGACTTCATTTCCCAGAAGTCCCTGCCAGACCGACGACGAGCTTCCGGTCCGCTCTCCCTGCTGCCCCGCCCCCCGCCCTCCTGAGGCTTTGAAACACCTGATTGTATTAAGACAAGCGGGACATTTTGCTTGATTTATTGAGGATAGCAGCGGAGGTCTGCACTACAAACTGTTGGCTTACCTATCTTCTACTTGGCGCCCCACCACCACTCGGCGCACCCGCTTCGCGGGTGCCCCTTCGCCCGTCCAGAGGAGAGGTCCGTAATTGACGTGTGGGAGGAGTCCGGAGGCGCTACAGCGGTATCAGGCGTGGTTGCAGCGGGGCTGCGAGCGTGCGGGGACTTCATTTCCCAGAAGTCCCTGCCAGACCGACGACGAGCTTCCGGTCCGCTCTCCCTGCTGCCCCGCCCCCCGCCCTCCTGAGGCTTTGAAACACCTGATTGTATTAAGACAAGCGGGACATTTTGCTTGATTTATTGAGGATAGCAGCGGAGGTCTGCACTACAAACTGTTGGCTTACCTATCTTCTACTTGGCGCCCCACCACCACTCGGCGCACCCGCTTCGCGGGTGCCCCTTCGCCCGTCCAGAGGAGAGGTCCGTAATTGACGTGTGGGAGGAGTCCGGAGGCGCTACAGCGGTATCAGGCGTGGTTGCAGCGGGGCTGCGAGCGTGCGGGGACTTCATTTCCCAGAAGTCCCTGCCAGACCGACGACGAGCTTCCGGTCCGCTCTCCCTGCTGCCCCGCCCCCCGCCCTCCTGAGGCTTTAAATCTACATTTTACTCCCGCAGCGCGGGACGCAGCCCGGGCGAAGACTGGGCAAAGACAGGGCCGTTTGAGGCCGTTCGAGGTCTGTGAGGCCTGGTCTGGGCTACCCCCTTATGTATTGTTCAAACTAGGCTGTGCGAGTGTAAGTGTTATACAGTTTATTATTATCATATCCCCACAAGTAAGGTTGGGGGTTGCCCTGTTGGTTGTTGAGCTATGTCTAGCAGGTTAACACGGAGCAAGGCCCCAATTGGTGGTCTTCCTATCAATGGTCCTATGGACGACTTTATTACTCGTACCAATACAGCCATAGACCATGAAATTTCCAAACTCCAGACTCGTGTTTCCCTGGAATTGGCGTCCGCTAGGAGATTGTCCCAGGTATTTGATATGTCGAAAAAATCTTCCCTGGGCAATATAGCCACTGCGGTTACCCCGCCACGTCCAGCTACCCCCCATTGTGTAGTTACACATGTTGATGTCCACCACACTCCGGCTTTCTCTGTACTACCCCCCACATTGGAGCCACCGATTCAGGATAATGCTGCGAATCTGTCCATAACCCCTCTTAAGCAAGATACTGGTTCTAATAATCCTACCTCGGCAATGTTCTCCTCTAGGCACACTTTTAGTAGAGCCCACCAAGCTAAAAGAAAATGCACCTCTCGGTCTGCTTACCGTCGTAAGAAGGCCAAAATTGTGATTACTGAACATCTGAATGCGACTAGTGCTCCGGTCTCAAATCCCATGGGAGGGGGTGTGACCGGGGAACATTTACATTTCGAGGGGGTTAAAGATGAGCCAGCTCCTGCTTCCTTGACCACCTCCTTGGTTCTTGAGGCAGGAGAAGAGGGCATACATGTTGAGAGCAGGGACAGGAACGAAGGGGAATTTATAAGTTTAGTTTGGGAAACCCTTAAGAAACTTCTTTCTCCTCTTGATCTTAGACTCTCACGTATTGAGAACCATTTACTCGAGTTGGAAAAGAGCATTATTGCTCTGGCCACTCTCGGTCTGAGAAATCTAGAAAACCAGGGTTTTCCTGTTGCTGAGCCTCTTCCCCATGACAAGATCCCTCAAGTTCCACAACCTTCCCCTCCTCTACCAGCTGTCGCACGATCGATGCCTACATCGGGGCCTGCGGCTGGGCATTATAGCTCAACCGCCTCTATACCCAAAGCTCCTAAATGTCCCACCCCCCAACCAGTAGTCAAACCTAATATAGGTGTGTTACATAGACCCCCTCCTAGGGAAGCGGTGCTCCAATCAACCAAGAGCCCTCCTGCTAAGAATAACTTTAGAGGGGGTTTTATCGATCTCCCTCCAGAGGCTAATGAGTATGTGGTTGTGCTGACGAATGTCCCCCAGTTAGGAAATGGCCAATATGAGAACCATTGGTCTCTGAAGAATAAGACAATCCATTGGCTCAATGCGAATAGACCAATCCCTAATGGCCAGAGAAGTAGAATTTTAATGGTACGTAGAACCCCCTGGGTGGGCCCCTCAAGGAAATCTAGCATTGGGGATTGCGTTGTGGTGACCTTTGAAGATCCCTTCATGGTACACCACATCTGTTCCTGGCCCATTGGCGAAGGTTCTCTTGTTATACCTAGGCCTTTGTCCTTCTTTTATCCACCGTGTCTTAGATCTACACGTGATGAGGACTGGTCTCTAGTACACCACCGCAACTGGAGGAGCCACCCCAATAAATCCCAAGTTTTTCCCTTAAATTGGAATGTTTTTTCCACTTCTAATCGGTTTACTGGGCTTGAGGAGGTAGATTGACTGGTTTGCCAACCTGTTCCCCAGGATCCTTTACCACTGGTACCAGGGCACAATGAACTATCTTCCTTTCCTTGTGTGACCGAACCCTCGGCTGTTAGCCCACCAACTTCAGAGGGAATGCTGTCTGTTCCATCTATGGAGGCGGCCCAGATTACGCTGTATTCTTCTGATCCTCAACCTGTAACGGACCAACCGGCCCTACCTTGCCCGTTTCCCACGATTCCAATCCAGCATGTTACTTTAGCTAGGAAGCTGACTGATGTAACAATGGCTCCCTATCACCATCAGATTGAGCCATTATCTAGGCCAAATAGATCTGCTGTGGGGGGGGCAGGTCCTGTGATTAAATTGGCCACATTAGATGACCCTCCAAGACAGACTACCTCTGCCGACTCCTTGATAAAGATCATATGTTGGAATGTGGCAGGGCTCGCCCGTAACTTTGAAATTCCAGAATGGAATGCCTTTCTGGCCCCCTACAACATCTGTCTTTTGCAGGAAACCTGGTGTCTTGAGCCTAGGCATAGAGTGGGCTTCACGACTTACTTTGTTCCAGCTTCCCATCAAAATGGAGGTAAAGGTCGCCCGTCAGGTGGCCTTCTTATATGGGTTAATATTGCCCTAGGTCTAAGTGTCACTCAAAAACCCACGCATTCTCCTGATCTTCAGAGGATAACCATTCTATGCCCAGGGGGTAGGAAGTTGGAAGTCTTCAACCTTTATCTAAGGGGGGCCAGGGGCGGGTCATCCACATTATCCTCTACAGGTCTGGGCAGCGATTTAGCCGCCTGCAGTATCGACTCTTATATTCTTCTGGCAGGCGACTTTAATTGCTGTTTTGAGCCATTGGCTGTGGAGGATATATTGGATACTTGGGATGAGGACACAAGGAGAGGTATTCCCATCCTGACCCTAGATCCGATTCCCAAGTGGACCCAGAGTGCGGTGGACATCAATGCGCTGTGTTTGGAACATGACTTAAGACCAACTAACGGCCGATCTAAATCGGATATCCTGGGTGCGCACACCTACAACCGGATAGGCCGTACCTCCAGAATAGACTATGTTGTGCTGAATTATAATTTGTGGGCATTCCATTATGATATGGAGGTCATTGCGTCTTGTGATAGTGACCACAATCCTCTCTCCTTATCATTGATTCCGCCCTGGCAGGTGGGAAATCAAAATAAGTTTCCCTATAAGTGGAAAACCTCCCATGAGCTTGTCCCCTCGGCCTGTGGTAGGCGCCTAAAATGGGCTAAAGTAGAAGCGGATGAGGGAAGGTTGGCACAGGCAGGGACCGCAATGTTAGCGGCAGGGCAGCGCCTGGATGCCCTGGGTGTCTCCAGCCAATCTGTTTTACCTTTATTTACAGAAACCATTGTGGTGCTAAGCGATTTGTTTATTATACCCCAATCCAGCGCAAAGGTTTCTGTGAAGGGTGCTCCCAGGGCAAGAAATAAATGGTATTCTTCAAAATGTCGGGTTGCCAAGGGGGATCTTATTACCGCAGTAAAAAACAAGGATCCTGGCTCTATCAGATTGGCGAGGAATCTCTATAAAAAAGTTGTGGCAGAGGCGAAGGAGGCCCATGATTTTAGCTTTTGGTGGGAATTAGCGGAGGCAAGTACCAGAAAAGACTCCAAAGGGTTCTGGGATCTGTTAAGAGCCAGGGACAAACCCCTTGATTCGCAGTTTACTTGCAACATTCCTGGCGATCTCTGGTTTGCCCACTTTTCCAAATTGTACTCTGTTCAAAGTGGGGTACCCATCCTTAAAACGGGCCTTCATGCCAGCCTACCACCCGAGATTTCTACCAATGCCTCCCCCTTCAGCATAGAGGAAGTTGAAGGGGCAATCAGTTGTATTGTTTCTAGTAAGGCTGCTGGTCCCGATGGAATTCCGGGGGACTTGTTGAAGAAATATCCATCATTGTGGAGTAGATTAATTGCCGCTCTCCTGAATGAGGCGGTGTTGGGTGGTTCTCTTCCCGACTCATGGAGTGGTGCTGAGGTCGTCCCCATTTTTAAGAAAGGCAGTCGGGACGACCCAGCTAATTATCGCCCTATTAGCCTGCTTGATTCAACGCAAAAGGTTGCGGGCAAAGTGGTTCTAGGTAGGATCCTGCAGTGGGTTGAAGAAAACCAGGTTTTATCAGACTTCCAGGCAGGTTTCAGATCTGGGATGGGTACTATCGAGCAGACGTTCCGTCTCTTAATGATTTACTGGAAGGTGGTTGTGCTGGGTGGGGGCAGCTTGTATTTGGTCTTTATAGACCTGCGAACTGCCTTCGACCTGGTCCCTCGAGCCCATCTATGGAACGTCTTAGATAGGTTGGGTATACCTCCCTATTTGCTGGCCTTGCTTATAAAGTTTCATGAAAGCAACTTTGCCCAGATTAGATGGGGTACCCAGGGGGACAAAACATCTCGTATCTCCGTAGACAGGGGCGTCCGCCAGGGTTGCGTGCTTGCCCCCACTCTGTTTTCTCTATACGTTAACGGAGTGGTGGAGCATCTGCTTCAACAGCCATCAGATGCACCATCCTTGGCTGGTAGGAAAGTTCCTACGCTCCTGTTTGCGGATGATACCCTCCTAATTTCTAAGTCACCAGTAGGTATCCAAAAGTTGCTTTCTAGCTTCAAGGCCTTTTGTGATACCAAGGGCCTGTCTATAAACATAAGCAAGACCAAATTCCTCGTTCTTAATCCTCCCAGAAAAACGGTTGTTCCCCCTACCTTGGACTCTGTTCCTTTGGATAGAGTCAATGAATTTGACTACCTTGGTATTCGTTTATGTGCCAACATGAGTTGGAAGGCGCACCACCAGAAGGTGTTTCTGACACACAAGAGAGTCTCAGGGGCCCTGCTCAAGGAACATCGTGCCTCAGCCTTAAAACCTATAGGGGCACTGCTTGATATCTATAGGGCAAGGGTGGTGAGTGCAGTATTGTATGGTGCGGAACTGTGGGGTACACAGAGTGTTGACACCTTGACATACCTCGAAAACAATTTCCACAAAGATCTAATGAGGTTACCCCATAGCACCCCTACTATTCCTCTTTTGTTAGACGCAGGCACACGCCCAATTTGTGAACAAGCTAGGCTACGTCCTCTCTTATTATGGGCCAGGATATGGAATGTCCCTGAACTGAGTAGTTATGCAGATGCCCTTAGCGAAATTCTATCCTTATCTGGCTGGCATAAGGTTACCTGGCTCAGGGAGGTTAAGCGTCTCCTTTTGGACCTGGGATTAGAAGATGCCTGGGCAAATAGAACAGCACCCTCAAAACAATTGCTTAAGAAGATCTATTGGCTCTGGGCGGATAAGGAGAGGTTGTGTAACCCTAACCATTGTAAATCTGTCGCCCAGTTTTTCTTGGTTAAGGAGATCCCTTGTAGAGAACCCTACTTGGATTTAATCCTTAACCCGGGTGACAGAGCATTATACTTTAAATTTAGGGTGGGCGTTCTTCCTTTAGGTCTGTTTACGTCTACTTGGAAACCTCCACACCAAACTATACCCTATTGCCCCTTTTGTGATTCTAGGGTCGAGTCTACAGCCCATTTGTTATTTGAGTGCTATGCTTATTCTGTGCCCAGGTCGAGATGGTTAAAACCCTTATGTAGGTCTCTAGGCACAAGATCCTGTCTGGAAGCTTTACGCATATTACGTTCAGACGCCCGTCCCTTCTATGCCTGTTGCTTGGCTAAATTTTTGGGGTGGGCTTGGAGGATAAGATCTGCAAGAAAACAGTTGTTACAGTAATGTACTCTTCTTAATTTTTTTTAGATATTAGACAGTCATGGAATTTAATAACTTTTTACCTTGTAATTGTATATGTGTTATTTATTGATTGTTATGTGTTGTATTGTTGTGCTTTTATGACAAACTGTCGAAATAAAGCTTTGTGAACTGAGCTAACTGAACAATGTATGTTCGTATTCAGGGAGAACTCACTACACGCCCCCTTGAGCGAAGCAATATTTAATAGGCAAGAAAAGAGAGAACGCAGAGTTCAGTTTCGTCAGAGCAGAACAAGGCGTAACCAATGCAGCGCCAAAGTCCTAAAGTCCAATTAATTGCAGCATAAAATTCCAAAAAACACAATGCAAGTATAGTAAAAAACTCAAGCCGACCATCAGGAAGAGAAAAAAGAGAAATAAAAGAAATAAATGTTGCGCCAGGGTGCTGTCCAGTAGCACAGACGCATTGGACGACAATCCAGTTAATCCATGAATGTATAGGCAGCATATGTGGCCACGGCTTCCAACAAAAAATCGTTTGCAGGGCCACTAAAAGTCTCAGCCATCCAATTAAGTAAAGAAAAGGAACATACGTGTTCTCCAACCAACGGAGCCTCTAGCACAATCAGAGGGCACCCGGAATGTTCCTCCAAATAGCTCATAGACAAGAAGTCGTAGGCTGCCGCTGAGATGTCCCAATTACCCAGGATACCATGCGCCGCACCACACGCCATGATCCGGACACCAGAACAGGACAACTCGTGAGACACTAAGGGCCTCATCAGTCGATCGAAATCCGGCACCGGAGACACCATGTTGGTCAAGCACAAATCCAGAGGCCATTCAAAGGGACAATCCAGGCAGTGAAATACAGGTTGTACGCAGGTGAAGTAGGAATACCTGAAGGATAATCCATAAGCCAGGCTCAAAGTCGCCAATGGCAAAGTACCATAGAAGTCAAGCATCCTATCACGAAGAAGATGCAGACGGGACAGGTGCTCGTGTGGCACAGAAGGAGCAGCCATTCCGGAGTATGAAAAGGAAAAGCAGCACACCTGCCACTAGCGCCAGGAGCAGCGGGACACCTCCAAAGATGCTCGAGAAAAGTGAATGAACAAATGCCGGAATTACACCAAAAATAGTTTGGAAAGAGGTCACGAGACCCGAGCCCACATGTTTAAAAAAATGAGCCAGGCCGGTCGTGGACGAGGCATTGAACATAGTTTGGATCAAAGAGCCGAAATGCAGGGGGAGGTCAGTATTCAGAGGCGCCTGTACCTCAGTGCGCGTATTAGCAACGTGAAGGACAAATGTTTCACGAGAGGAAGTCAAAGGCACCTCTTTTTGGGACAATTGCGCTCTATTCTGCTCAACTTGTTGAACTCTGCTTTCAAGGTTGGAATCGAAGGCCAGATGGAAACATCCAGCCGCACATGCGGGGGTGGAAAAAGAACAGTATTGCAGCAGACAACTTTATGCGAGACAGTTATGTACGGGATTCCCACTCACATCCCGCATTAAGCTTCATTATTCAAAATTAAATGACTACCGTTTGCAAGCAGAGTGAAAGAAGGTGTAATCACAGGCACTGGGATACCTCGTAGGACGGACGCCAAATTCGGGGCTTGTGCATTGCATGCGCCGTGTACTTGCATGTGCCTATTGTCTCATGTATGAATCCTAGAAGAGAGAGTGCTAAAGCTATTATCTATAACGGCTAAAGCCTTCTCCATGTTTGCTTGGTCAATAGCTCTCAATCTGGAAGCCGCCTCACTGTGCGACAACTTGCAGACTTCGTTGTAAATAGCATACGCCCACCTTTTGGTTCTGCCACCCACAGGACCATTCACAAAATCATTCAATTCGGTATGCACATTGATGGAGTGGGTGGACTTCCTGATCCTGTAGATGTGCTCTGTGTCAGCTGGTGGACAGATTGGGATGTGTGTACCATCAATGCAGCCAATGAAATGGGGGAACTGTGCCATGTGAGAAATGTCTGTTTTTTTTGTCTGCAGTGCAGCCTGTGTGTTGTGGAAGCTGATGTAGTGGTGCATTCTCTGCATCATGGCATCCAGGAAATTCCTGAAGGAACGGGACAGGCAACTCTGGGATACACCACCCACCGCAGCTGTCACCACCTGATAACTGCCGGATGCCAACAGATGTGGGCTGCAGAGCACCTGCACATGTGGGGGTATGGCGTGCGCCCTTCTTATTGGCTGGTCCAGGAGTGGGTGCAGGTCCCTGATTAAGTCCATGATGGTTTCGGGGTGTAGCCTGTACCTCTCATGTATCTCTGCATCAGTCAGCTGGAATAGTGTGATGCGCTGTCTGTAGATGCGTTCCTCCCGTCGCCAAACCCTCAGTCCTGCTGCCTGTCGACGTAGGCGCCTTGCAATGACGTACATAGCGGCTATGTTGTCCACGCTGTTGCATTTTGGGATTGCTTATCTGCACTGTTGATGGTTACCACCTGCTTTCAATCCGTGTTAATTACCGACTCTTATTTACCGATTTTCTTGGATTTCTTCATTACCGAGTGCTCCTACATGTCATTTTAATTTTTACCACTTCATATTTACCACTTCATATTTACCGATTCGTTAATTATGTATTCGGTAAATCTGAATCGGTATTTTGGAATTCGGTAAATATGAATCGGTATTTACCGCCTCATATTTACCGAAAAGTGGTTTTTGGACTCCTACATCTCACTTGTCTGAATACCGGTCGGTAACGGCATATTTACCGAAAATCGGCCGTTACCGACCGGTATTTGGCTACCTACATGAGGCCCTATGTCCTTAAATGTAACATCTGCCAGCAGATGAAGGTTTCCACCATAGCATGGCTACCACAGACACCTCTACTGATTTCAGATGAGCCTCTGGCTTGTATTTATTTGGAGCACTGCAGCCCTTTGTAATCAGATGGGGCTTACAAATATTTCTCAGTAGCATTGGATTCCTACTTTAATTTCCAATGGGTTGGGTCAAAGCAATCAGCAAACTGTTATAAAACATCTGAAAGTCTTTATCAGGACATAGGCAGTAGTCACATTCCATTTGGACTAGGGGCTGGCATTTGCCCCCAAGGCTTGCAGAGGCACCATTATAAAATTGGATGTGACTGTGTGGTACTCCTCCCTTACAATTTCAAACAAAATGCAGTAGTGTAAAAGAAGATCTGGGACTTAAAGAAGTCTTTAACAGTTTGGGTATTAAGTTCAAGTTGCAGTTGGGTCCTTTCAGCTGTATGGGGTCCAAAGAGCCCTAAATATTTTGCCTAAAAAATCTCTGGATGGTCGGACTCCCTATGTGATCCTGTTTGAAGTTAAGATGTGGGTTTTAGACATTGATAGTCCAAGTATAGTTGAGGCAGCAAAATCGTGGACATCAACGGATGTTTGGATGTTTTACAGGATCTAAACAACTTTAGAGAAACTCAGAGCAGTGTCCAGCAGACGTTATGCCACTGGCAAAGTAAAAGATGCACCAGCAACTCCTGGCTGGATTCCAAAGATCAGGGATCTCGTCCGGGAGAGGAGAGTGGACAAAAAGGAATTTGGACCATCGTACAGAGTACCTGTACCTGTCCTGGCAGTTGAAGGTGCCAGAATTGGAATTTTACCACCCGTTGCTAGCTGCAAAAACAATATTTTTGTCTCAATAGATCTCATTAAACCACAACATATGGCTGGTTATGTATAGTGTGCTAAGAGGGCTCCTGGAAAGTTACCAGTCTCCTCTCACTACCCTACAGAAAGCCCTGATGGAAACTTTGATCAGTAATGAAGCTTCTTCTCCCTGGCTAGGGACAGCTAACATTGAAGTATCACTTCTTCCTGTTACATCAACAATCTCCTTACAACCAACATGTACGGCAACACATATTTCAATTCTGCAAAAAGGATGGTATCTACAGAAACATACCAACAATCAAATCATCTCCCAGTTCTACATAGCCTCCAGAGCTCCCAAAAATAGATTGATCAGTCCCAGTTACTTCATCGACTTTGATGACTTCTCTTCAGATTCATCTGACCCGCCACCACCACCGCCCGAAGTCGTCTGCGTGTACTATACATTGGCTGAAAAGACATACTTTATCCCTCTGGGGGAGGCAGAAGGTACAGAACCAAGGTGGTGAACTCAAGAAGCAAGATCCTAAAAACTCTGACAAGGGTGGGGAGAAGGGTAAAGACCAGGGGCCCGATTCACAGAATTAACTTAAGACAAAATCCTAAACTTACTACCAGTTTGGTATTCACAGAAGGCACTTACTCATTTTGGTATTCACAGCAGGCACTTACTCATTTCGGTATTCACAGAAGTTAGGACTCCTAACTTTAGGACTCCTAAATGCCTTCTGTGAACACCGAAAGTCTTAAAATTAGGATTTTTCTCAGTTTAGGAGTAGTAAAGTTAGGACTCCTAACTTTACTACTCCTAAACTGGGAAAAATCCTAACTTTACGACTTTTGGTATTCACAGAAGGCATTTAGGAGTCCTAAAGTTAGGAGTCCTAACTTTACTACTACTAAATTGAGAAAAATCCTAATTTTAAGACTTTCGGTATTCACAGAAGGCATTTAGGAGTCCTAAAGTTAGGAGTCCTAAGTTTACTACTACTAAATTGAGAAAAATCCTAATTTTAAGACTTTCGGTATTCACAGAAGGCATTTAGGAGTCCTAAAGTTAGGAGTCCTAACTTTACTACTACTAAACTGAGAAAAATCCTAATTTTAAGACTTTCGGTATTCACAGAAGGCATTTAGGAGTCCTAAAGTTAGGAGTCCTAACTTTACTACTACTAAACTGAGAAAAGTCCTTATTTTAAGACTTTCGGTATTCACAGAAGGCATTTAGGAGTTCTAAAGTTTGGAGTTCTAACTTTTCTACTCCTAAACTGAGAAAAATCCTAATTTTAAGACTTTCGGTATTCACAGAAGGCATTTAGGAGTCCTAAAGTTAAGAGTCCTAACTTCTGTGAATACCGAAATGAGTAAGTGCCTTCTGTGAATACCAAACTGGTAGTAAGTTTAGGATTTTGTCTTAAGTTAGTTCTGTGAATCGGGCCCCAGAAGTCTTCACAAGGTCCCCAAAAATCTTCTTCAGGTGTAGATTCATAGTCTAACAATGGAAAAGGCCAAAAGAAACCATGGTGCAAAATCTGTAAGCAGAAAACTCACTGGACAAGTGACTGCACCAAGTCCAAAGAATCAACTCCAGCCACCATTGCCCCTAATGCAACTGTTCCTCCTAGTACAGCTACAATTGGTGGTGGTAATGTTCAGAATAAGGGTATAGTAGGGTCGACCCTGGGTTCTGAGATGGACTCTGGCCTAGTCAGAGTTTCAACTTAGGCTGTTCTAGTCTGTGATGGAGGCATGGATATGTCCTCCTTTGTGAGGCCCAGTAACTTGGGCAAAGACAGACAACAGCCTTTAATAAATGGAAAAGAGGCTTTGGCATTTAGGGACACAGAAGCAAGTGTCACAATGGTGACAAAAGATCGTGTGGATCCTGGGCTGATTATACTTGGTGAAATGTACCAAGTGACCAATGCTAGCAATGTCAGAACAGACCATTCTCGGGCAGTTGTTAACTTCTCCTGGGAAGGGGTAACTGGCCTTAAGAAGGTTGTGGTAAGTGCAGACCTACAAGTACAGTGCTTGCTTGTCAATGATCTAGAAACTTCAGCTTGGGCTGAAGTAGAGCTCAGGGCACATGCAGAAATATTGGAAGAATGGACCAGGTGCCTCCCAAGAGGATGAGCTGTAGGGTTAAGGCAAAGCCTTCCCCCTTGACTCAGAAGACAGATCAGCCTCCTGAGGGAGATGATCTTGAGCCTGAAGAAGGAACTGTCCAAGAGAAGCTTGAACCTGACCAGGTTGAGTTCTTGAGGACAGGGGGCCCTTCCAGGTCAGATCTGAGCAAGGAGCATAACACCTGCTCCTCTCTTGAACCCCTCGGAAAGCAAGCTGCTGATGAGGCTGCTGGGAATGCTAGTGGCACCCATAAGATTTATTGGGATCATGGACTCCTTTACTCAGAGAGTAGAGATCCCAAGCCTGTGCATCCAGGAGGTTGGTTATACCTCTGAGGTTTAGGGGCTTCCTATTGACACTAGCCCATGATATTCCCCTAGCAGGACACCTGGGCCAGAAAAATACTTGGGACAGAATTGTCCCTCACTTTCACTGGCCCCACATGTCTGAAGACACTAAGGAGTTTTGTCGCTCCTGGGTGACCTGCCAAGCCAGTGGCAAGGCAGGTAGAACCACAAAGGCCCCCCTGATACCACTACCTGTTTTGGGGGTTCCCTTTGAGAGGGTTGGGATTGACATTGTTGGTCCCATGGATCCTCAAACTGCATCTGGGCACAGATTTATCCTGTTGGTGGTGGACCATGCCACTAGGTACCCAGAGGCAATCCCACTTAGGACCACTACAGCACCTGTGGTTGCAAGAGCTCTTTTAGGTGTATTCTCAAGATTAGGCTTTCCTAAGGAGGTAGTATCTGATAGAGAAACAAACTTTATGTCAAGTTACTTAACTGCTATGTGGAAGGAGTATGGGGTAAATTACAAATTCACCACACCCTATCACCCACAATGCAATGGTTTAGTTGAAAGTTTCAAGAAAACTTTAAGTGGCATGATCAAAGGTCTCCCAGGAAAAGCTTAGGCGCAGATTGGACATCCTTTTGTTCTGCCTTTTTTTTGCCTACAGGGAGGTTCCATAAAAGGGGGTCGGTTACAGTCCTTTTGAACTGTTGTTTGACCATCTTGTAAGGGGTCCTTTGTGTCTGGTGAAGGAGGGTTGGGAGTTGCCTCTCAAACCCTCTAAACAGGACATAGTGGACTATGTACTTGGTCTCCGCTCCAGGATGGCTGAGTATAAGAAAAAGGCAACTAAAAACCTTGAGGCTAACCAGGAATTACAAAAGGCCTGGCATTACCAAGAGGCTGTACTGACTGTTCATCAGCCAGGACAGAAAGTGTGGGTGTTGGAGCCTGTGGCCCCAGCAGATCCGAAGGGCAAATGGAGTGGCCCCCATACAATTGTTGAACAGAAAGGGAAGGTCACCTACTTGGTAGACCTTGGAATTCCTAGGAGTCCCCACAGGGTACTTCATGTCAACAGACTTAAACCATATGTTGACAGGGCAGACATGGGCTTGCTCATGGCTACTGATGAAGGACTGGAGGAAGAGAGTGACCCACTCCCTGACCTGCTTTCTCAGATCCTTGATGATGGATTAGTTGATGGTGTAGCCTTGGCAGGCAGCCTCGCTGTCCAGCAGCAAACTGACTGCAGAAAGCTTCTCAGTCAGTACTGACATATGTTTTCTCTGACTCCAAGTCAGACTACCTGGTGCACTCATGAAGTGGACACTGGGGACAGTCTGCCTGTGAAGAATAAGATCTACAGGCAACCTGACCATGTCAGGGACTGTATAAGGACAGAAGTCCAAAAGATGTTGGATTTGAGAGTCATTGAACCCTCAGATAACCCTTGGGCTAGTCCAGTAGTCCTGGTAACTAAACCTCACACCAAAGAAGGCAAGAGAGAGATGAGGTTATGTGTGGATTACAGGGGTCTCAATGTAGTCACTAGGACTGATGCCCATCCCATCCCCAGGGCAGATGAGCTGAGAGATACTTTGGCCTCAGCCAAGTTTCTAAAGACATTTGACCTGACAGCTGCATACTGGCAGATCAGTCTAGCTGATGATGCAAAGCCAAAGACAGCATTTTCTACCCCTAGTGGGCACTATCAATTTGTGGTAATGCCCTTTGGTTTGGAGACTGCACCTGCCACTTTCCAAAGGCTGGTGAATCAAGTCCTTACAGACCTGGAAGACTATAGTACAGCATATCTAGATGATATTGCTGTCTTTAGCTCCACCTGGGAGGATCACCTGGTTCACCTAAGGAATGTTTTGGAGGCCCTGCGAAAAGTATGCCTAACTATCAAGGCTACTAAGTGCCAGACAGGCCAGAGTCAGGTTGTGTACCATGGCCACCTTGTAGGTGGAGGCCAGGTTCAACCACTGCAGAGCAAAATCCAGACCAAAATGGACTGTGTTGCTCCAACTACCCAGACTCAGGTGAGAGCCTTCTTAGCTCTGACAGGGTACTACAGAAGATCTGTCAAGGTGCATGGATCAATAGTGACACCCCTGAATGACTTACCCTCTAAGAAAATGCCCAAAAAGGTTCAGTGGACAGTTAGCTGTCAAATGGAATTTGATGACCTGAAGCAGTCCATGTGCACTGCTCCCATTCTGCAAAGTCCTGACTACTTCAAAAAGTTCATTGTCCAAACAGATGCATCTGAGTTGGGGCTAGGGACTGTATTGTCACAGTTGAATTATGAAGGTCAGGATCAACCAGTAGCTCTCATAAGCAGAAGGTTGACCCCCAGAGAGCAATGTTGGTCCGCCATTGAGAAGGAGGCCTTTGCTGTGGTTTGGGCTCTGAAGAAGTTAAGGTCATACTTGTTTGGTACTCACTTCATTGTTCAGACAGACCATAAGCCCCTCTTATGGCTAAAACAGATGAAGGGTGAAAACCCCAAACTTCTCAGGTGGTCCATTTCCCTACAGGGAATGGACTATACAGTGAAACATAGACCAGGGAGTAACCATGCCAATGCAGATGGACTCTCCAGATATTTCCACTTAGAACATGAAGACTCAACTGGTCATTGTTAGTTTAATGTCCCTGCATTTGAGGTGGTTGTGTAGGAGAGTAGGATATGCTACACATGTTTACCCCCACTTTTTGTTGGTGTTTCACTGTTTTTCAACTTTAGTCTGGCTGGGACCCTGCTATTCAGGGCCCCAGCCTAGCTGCTTCCTCTCTAAATTGATTGCATGTACTTTAGGTACACTCCAGATTCGATACTGGGGTGCCCTTGTGAGTCCCTAGTATATGGAACACTATGTACCCAGGGCATAGGTACCCCAGAGGCCTACCAGGGCCTGAAGCATGTATTATGCCACCCCTGGAAAGCCATGCAAATTGACACCACAGGTCTGCTACTGCAACCTGGGTAAGGTGGTGCATAAATCCCTTACTGAGGTATAGGTTCACCATACCTCACCTATCACTGCACATGGTAACCTATCAGTCACCCCTATGGCAGGCCTTATCAATCCTGAAGGCAGGGTGCTTGGTTATATGTGAGATGGTGCCCAGGCATGAGCTGAGCCCCTCTGCAGCCTTCAGAATCTCTTCTCCAGGGTTGTAAGTGGTGCAGCTTGACCATATACTCATAAGTGCATTATATCTTAAACGGTTAATGCTAACTTTGGACTTACTAAACGGAAACATGTCGTGTTTGGCGTCAAACCACTTGGAATCACACCCCCACATCAGTTCTTGATGTGAGTATATGATCCCACCCTTCTAGAGGGAGTGACATGGCAGTACTGGTATACCCGGTAGAAATCTAATAGAACCCTGGCATCACAAAATGGATGCTGTAGCCACAGACAAGGGGTCTGGCCTCGTGCTGCTGACCAAAACTCCGGCAGGGGAGGCCTGGACAATAGGTTTCCTGTCACAGGGAGGTGTAACCACCTCCCAGACAGGTGCATGTGGATTGGGGCTGGGTGGGAGCACTCTCTGAGTGCTTTGAAGTCCTGCACTGGGGGCAAATTTGGTGTCCATGTGCATAGTCCAGCTGAAACCAGTTCTGGGGCTTCCAGCCCCAGCTCTGGTGCGAAACTGGACAAAGGAAATGGGCGTAGCCACCCCTCTTTCCAAACCCTCCCATAGGTGGGTCCCTAGAGCCAGTCCTACCCCTTCCTTAGATATAAGTAAGGAACCTCTGCAACCAGAACTTTAGATATCCCTGGACAAAACTCTGAAGCTGAATCCTGGAACTTCGACGCTCTACTAAAGACTAGAGGACTAAAGAAATCTCCCTTAGGGCCAAGGAGGGATTACCCTGCTTGGCAGGCCTCAATGAAGCATTTTGCCGGTCTGCATCTCCAAGGCTCCCGCCAGACTCCGAAGTATTTGCATCCCAGGAAGAGGATTTCCAGACATCTCAGAGGCCGACCCAAGTCCCCAGCAAAGCTGAGACCCGCAGCCCTCGTAAGTAGCGTGGAACCAGAACTCCTGGTCACCGTGCACTTTTGCAAGTGCATTGACTTCTTGACATCTCTTGCAGTTGTGCTTGAGGTCACTTGTAGCCCCCACCTCGAGCAGAAGATTCACCGAAGATTGTCAGCTTAGTCACCCCAAGTGACCCGTGGGCTGCCATTTTGTGTTTCCTCTTGAGGTCCTTTCGCGATCCCTGGTCCGTCGATTGGTGGGTCCCTGGGGGGGGGGGGAACTTTGAATTTCCTTGGGCTTGCCTGGTTGATCCAGACATGCCCTGACTCCCAACCAAGTGGTGAGTCCCTCAGACCTTGCTTGTCTGCACCGAATCATCTTTCTCCTTTCTGCGTGGGTTGCTGTTGCCAAGGCTTGTTGTGTCCAAACCAGGCACCGACGCTTCAGCACTCAACATCCTTCGTGGTACAGCTCAAATCCAGCTCCTCGTCGACCTCAACGCCTCCTGGTTTTTGTCGCTGAAAAGTCAAGTTTCACCTTCTTCACCTGAAATCATCCGACATCATCGGTTATCCACCTATCGCCTTCCTGGTCACTGGCAAGTGACCTAGACTCTGTCCCCTCTGCTTTCAGGTTGTTCTTGACTTCGATCCAGGCTGGATCTCTTCGGACACTTCGCATCTTCCCGGCAGCAGCACTTCTTTGCCAGCTCCCATTGAAATCGACGACGTGACCCAACACCATTTGACACCTATGCACCCGGCTTCCCTGGGTGAGGTAACTCGAGTACTGCAGTGCTCCCGTGGGTGTTGACCCTAGAACTTCCTAAGTCCCAAAGAGTTTGGTCCTGACTCAATTCTAAGTGTCCCTAATCTTTAAAAATCTAACTGCGACTTTCCCCATAGAAGCTAACGGGAGCTCGTGGCTGTGTTCTCACACTGCACACAGCCCCTGTGGGTCTCCTGTGTCACTATCTTGGGTCGTTCCTTGGGGTCGCAGCGATTCTACAGGCTCCAGGCCTTGTGTCTAGTTAAGCCATGGTTCTTATACCACTATTTTAGTATATGGTTTCGCTCGCCCCTAGGGCCTGTCGTGTATTTGTGTTTATTACTGTGATATTTGAATTGTAACTTATGTGTTTTGACCTCTAGTCTCATAAAGAGACTAGGAGGGTGTGTTTAGAAATAAATACATATATTTTATATATATACCTGGTGTGGTTGTCTTTCATTTAGGCACTCAAGAGATTATAGACTGGTAAAACAAGCTGCTTTACATTCTTTCAAGACTTAGCCTGAAGGCTGCTCTCCATAGCTACCACTAGGATAGCTTTCAATAAAGTTTGTCTTTAACCTCTAACCAATAAGGGGTTGTTTGGACTGGTGCAGGGTGCCCACTATAACTAGCGGACAGCATATACCAGGCCAACTTCTCACAAGGAGGACCTGGATTGGCAGTTCGGGCTGGACTGTTCCATTTGTAATTACGGAGGTGGCCACAGATGCATGTAACTCACCTCATGAAATGCTGACTGCACATGTGCCCATAAGGCAAAGGTGCTGTCTGAAGTTGACGTATCCACTATTGCATGGTATTTGTGAACACATGCGAATTATGAAATACCAATGGACCTATGTCTGCACAGCATCATAGGCCCAAGAGCAGAGTACCAGATGCTCCCATCATGCGCACCAATATTGCACCACCTCGGAGGTGTGGCACTGTCAGTGTGGGAAATCGTTCCACGACTTTGTCAAGGCTGTGTAAAAAAAATGAGAAACATGTTATGTCACCTAGTGACTTGTCTCATTGTACTGAGTTGTTCATTTACAAATCACCCTGTGATTGGTGATGCAACATGTGTATAATTCCAGACATGCACCAGGTCTGTACACACGTGAGGAAATGAAAATCCAAAATGAGAAGCATATCCAAATTAGATAATAAAGACCAAATGGAAATGGTAAGAGTCAAGTGAGTCACACGTGAGGTGAGAATAACTATATGCAAGATAATTTATAATGCTCCTAGTGTCCGCACCTGAATACTGTGCGTGCTCTGAGTTAAAATAAAATGAGTTGGTGGGGCGTGATTGCTAAGAAGTGGTTGTGCTTATTAGACGTATAGATCCCAACCAAGGACACATGTCCGGTCTATATCTACCTTTCTTCTTGGTTAATCTGTCCCTATAGTTTGAAAGAAAAGAAAGTATCAATATCGGGTCCATACTTTAATCTGCCTCTAAACCTGCACCAATCATGAAAGTAAAGGGGAAGGCCACCTACGTTATCTGTGGTGATACTTCCGACCCACAGAGGGGTTCTGTTGTCCTAGATGTCCGCTGGTGTGATTTTATATGTAACTCAAAGTTCTGACTTTACAATCTAAAACAATATGACAAAATACATTCATGTATAAGGATATCTTTATGAAAGTGTCATCCTAAATACCCAGTCTGAAGTAGCTGGCTAGTCATTCGAAGGCATCTATATGTTCCATTACCCCCAGTCAAATGCAGCGCTACTCTAAATACAAGGATGTACAAAACAAGATGCCTATATATCAAGTTTGTAAACGGGTCCGACATGCAGCACTATCCCCGTATTGAAATATATGCCATAGTATTAATCTGCCAATCTAATGGTCAATCCTTTGTACTATCAAATGTTCCACCCCTTATTGGTGCTGAAAGCATATAAAAACGTGAAGCGTGTTCACTCTAGTTCCTCTAGTAACAACTGGTGCAGAATATAACACTCTGGCATTGGATCTCATTTGTAAATGTTGTGACCTCCCCACTCTGACGTTCCAACTAGTTTGAGTCTGAGTACTTAAAACAAGCACAAATAAAAGGAAGTAGGCAGGGAAATAAATTTAGTGTGAAATAGGTCAGCGATCGGCGTTCGCGGCGAGACATATTCAAAGTCAAGTATGGTTCAATATTGATAACTATTTTCACCAATATTGCATGTCGCATAGAGTGTTTCGTTAATAGAACATCCTCAAGTTCTGATGTGAGCTTGTCCCTAAAAGTGACTTTGACCCATTTTCCATCACCACAAACATATATGGCCTCCCTAGGGCCTGCAAATTGTGCACCACATATGCCAGCCAGGTGATCTGTAGAGACTTTTCTAGTTGCAGGCAATCCTGTAATATCAGTCTACTAAAACTCAGTTCCTCCTTTGTCCAAATTGAATTCAAAAGTTTCAATGGACTGAGGCAGAGCCGGTCAATTAAAAAATCTATACCTAATTCTTCGTGGAAAATTTTGTAGGGTATACTTTGATAAACTCCTAAAAGGCTCCTTAAAAACTTGTTTTCAGCCCAGCAACTTGGAGTGGAGCAACCAGGCCATATCCCCAAATTCCACTGCCATAGCAAACTAGGGGGATACATTTAGCCCAGTAAATGTCCAAACCCGATTGAATATGAATACACTCCAATCGGCGTGAAAGACCTCCAGTGCTGAATATTGCCCTATTAAAAGATAAAACATTCTGAGATATAAGTGAGTGCCAATTAAGCTTAGACTCCAGTTGTATCCCCAAGTACTTAAACGTATCTACCAGTCTAATATGTTGGCAATCTATTACATATTTCATAGTTTTCGTGTTTGATGGTCCAAACTTTATGAAGTATGATTTTAAGTTTGTTCACAGGTCAAGACTATTCATAAAACTAATAACATGGGGAAGGAGCTTTTGCAGCCTTTTAGCAGTAAAGGCCATTAGAACTGTATCGTCCACATAGAGCAAGGTAGGAATAGTATGACCTCCTACTCTAGGGACGTCAACAACTGAAACTGTCAAAGCTTGCTCTATGTTGTTAATATGAAAAATAAATAAAAAAGGAGCTAAAATACAGCCCAGGCGCACCCCACACTGAAGTTCAAAGTGCTCAGTGCATTCCCCATTAGAACCAAACCTAACGCTGGCAGAAGGACCATTGTGCAAATCAAGCAAAAAAATTATTACAACTAAATCAGCATCCATCTATTCTATTATGGACCAAAGCTTGGAACGATTAACAAAAGCAGGGCTAAGGTTCATGAAGGCCAGATGGATGACCCCCTTCTTGGCCTTGGTGTATTTACAAGTTAATAGATAGAGGTTCAAAGTCTGCTCTATAGTACCCAGACCTGGGCGAAACCCATACTGAAGGTCAGGTAAAAAGCCTCGCTCTTAAGCCCACTCCATGAGGTGGTTAAGTAAGATCCTACCAATAATTTTCACCTCCGATCAATAAGGGAAATGGACCTAAAACAGGCCTGATCTGACCTGTTACCCTTTTTAAAAACGGGGACTATTATTGATTGAGACCAGGTTGAAGGAAAGTGACCAGAAACTGGAGAATTTAAATGCACTGTCAGTAACGAGGCCCACAAATCTAAACACGTTTTGTAAAGGTCTCCTGGTAACCCATCAGGCCCTGGCGCTTTATTTAAAGGCAACTGGGAGATGGCAGCTTTGACCTCTGACAGGTTAAAAATTATGTTATGCTCGGTCAGGGGGTCTACGGTAAGCTCTGGCTCTGCTTCTAGACTATAAATGGCCCTAAAATGATCAACCCAGGCCTGAGACTAGATAGTACAGGCCTGATTAGTAAGGTGGTATTTGCAGAAAAGAGACAACTTAATAACTCCCCAGAAAGCAGATCTATTGTGCTGCTGACTGGCCATTAATAGCTTATCCCAGGTCTCTTCTTTGATATGGGCTTTATGTTTCTTACAGGCCATTTTAAACGCCACCCTGGTCTGTTTAACTTTTTCTTGGCAGGGGAGTTTGGCATGCAAAAGATTTGAGGTCCTTATGGGTTTTGGAGCCACGCCTATCAAACCAACTTTCTACACATGTGAACGGAGAAGTGGCAGTTTTAAGGAGTGCGGATTCGATAAACCTACTGATATTAGAAAATGATGCCAAAATTCTCTGTGGTGATTCTCCTTCAGACAAACAGGTGTGAAAATCAGTTTGACATGAGGTGATGGGATTTTGGATGAAAGCTGAATGAACAATGCTGGCCCACCTTAACCTTCGACCCTGATCAATCAGCGTGATGGGCTCCGTATAAAGGGGTACTAATCTCAACGCTATAATATCCCAATAAACTGATGCTATTAGCGGGTTGTGATCACTCAGGTTGTGTTTTAAAACCTTAAAATGTAAAAGTGCAGTGAAAAAGCAACCGGAAACAAAGATATAATGAATCACAGTACAATGCCCCCCCTCTTAAAAGTGGGTTGTCTCTCCTCCAGATGATCCTGATTACTAACCATTAGATTCACCAAGTTAAACTCAGAGATAAGGCTGTTTACAGCAACCCCTTGGTGTGTATGTTTGAAATGGGACTGATTTTCCGATAACCCCTCAGAGTCTGAATGATTTTTATTTGAACAGGTGTAACAGGGTTGCAAATTAAAATCTCCAGCCAACATGATTATTGTGAAAGGGGATTCAGAATAACAGAAATAGTCAATGCATGTTTTAAGACTGACAATAGCATCTGTTTAATTTTTCGACATAACTGCATTATAAAAATTAATAAGGAACATTCTACATTTACTAGGGATTATTAAATGGCTGTGCAAGATTGTTTTACAATTGGAATTTATAACCTCTACTTTACAATTATGCTCTAGTTTGACTAGGGTTGTGATGCCACCACTAGCCCGCCCACTAGAGGAGTGGGTAGATAGGACTGAGTACGAGGAAAACACATTTAGATACAAGCAACCCTCAGTATCCCGTATTTCCTGTAAACAAATAAAGTTAAAATTATTCAGCATACCCAGCCAATCAAAATAGAGTCTCGGGTCATAATAACAGGTTCCTGATTCAGAATATCATAATTCTGGATATCTGTGATGGAAATAGGGTCCTGTCAGTCTAGATCATCAAACTCACTCAGGGGTAAAAAGTGATTACTTAGGGGTCGATTCCGATCCTGTATTTTATTTTTCCGTCCGACTCGTATCCGAATCGTACAAGTCCCGTCCCACCCGTGAAGTATGATTCGTACGTGAAAAATACATACGGATCGGCTCGATCCGTGCGAATTGGATCGGGAAAAGTTGTACGAGACGGACCCGGACACTTTTCCGTACGAATGCTAAAAATACAGTCCGACCGTACAAATACGATCCGCACCGGCTTTCCGATTTAGGATTTGTATGGAAAACGTCCCGTACACGGGGAATGACTTTACCCGCTACGAAGCAAACTTTGTACGACTCGTATACTGGGAAAAGTTGGTCCCGGGGTGCGAGTCGTACAGGGGTACGAGTCGTACAGGCCCCCCCCATGCATATGTACGCACCTTACAACAACATCGCGTATGTACGGTGCGTCCCCCAACATCGCATATGTACGCACCTTACAACAACATCGCGCATGTACGGTGTGTACGCCAACATCGCGTATGTTCGCACCTTACAACAACATCGCGTAAGTACGGTGCGTACCCCAACATCGCGTATGTACGCACCTCACAACAATATCGCGTTTGTATGCACCGTACATAGGCAATGTAAAACAGCACAAGGAGGGTCTATTCGACTCACACAACACCACAAAACACGTCTACAGTGCACAAAACATGGAAATGACTGACCTGGCCACATCCAAACAGGCAAACAGCGTGGCAAACTCACAACCACCCCTTATAACACACCCATCAAAAATTCAAAATGAGGCCCACCCACAAATGGACCAATAAAAAGGGCCCACACACAAACCATGAGCCTTTGCAACAGACTGACTGCAGCTAGAGAGCACACACCAACAACTGCACCCATCCAACTTAACATATACACCTTCACACAACCTCCTTCACACATACCCCCTCTTCACATTCAGACCCACAGCTTCACATTCAGACCCACACACCCACAACCATCCACACCCTCACCCCACACCATGCCCACAGACAAGAATCCAAAGTTCAAAAGGGAGGAGCTGGAGATCCTTGTCAATGAAGTCATCAGAGTCGAGCCACAGCTGTTTGGAACATTGGTCAGACAGACCAGCATAGCCGAAAAATCACGGCTGTGGCAGAGGATCGTCGATGGGGTGAATGATGTTGCACCCATCAGAAGGACCAGGACTGAATGCCAAGCCAGGTGGTACGATCTGCGGAGGTCAGTCAAGCGAAAAATGAATGACGACTACGTGCAGAGCAACATCACTGGAGGTGGTGGGCCCCGCAAACAAGTACATTTCCATCCCTGGGAGGAGAAGGTGATGGCCCTGTTTCCGCCGGTGGGAGTACATGGACTTCAAGGAGTTCCAGAGCCTGGTGAGTACACAAACAACTTATGTAACATGGGGGTAATGGCATCCACACCCCAACTACACAAAATGAACGCAACTACCCCCAAACACTCACTGGCCAGAACCACAGTCAAAAACAACGCTAATGCAACTAACATGTGTATGCCCCATTGACAAAGCAAGGCCATGCTATGTCCCATGCTACACGAAGCACTAACCCAAGAATGGATGTCCGGTATGCTGGGAGGGTGGGTGTCACAAAACGCATTGTTGAACTCCAAATCAGACACAATTGCCCTCATCCCATACGGCCCAGGTACATACCCATGCACCATGCTCAATGCACAGGGACAGTGAAAGTACTGACAAGATAGCTGACACTTGGCCCTGGTGTAGGCAGCACAAGGCCCTCCTGTGACCAGTGCAAACACAAACACCAAGACAACAAGGTCAGATATCTAGGACAGGAACTCACACTCACTGTCATGGCAGCATGCTCCATGGGGGGACAGCTACATCACCTGGGAGCCCCAGTGCCAAATCACACTACACCCACCAGCAGGCCCTGTCACACACACCCCTTACACAAGCAGACACCCCCGGGACAGGCAATGGATTTACCCACTGTCACAATGGACATGTAACACAACAAGACCAATACATAGCCGAAGAAGCATCCAAGCCAAAAATCAACAAGTCAAAGACTCAGGAACACATATCAATCTGTCCCCCGCTACATACCCATCCACAAGTGAACATTGAGGAGAATGCTAGGCACATACAACTACCTGGAGGAACAGTGCCAACTAGAATGTGTATGAAACATGGATGTTGCATGAAACAGCATTAACATTGTCTATCTCTTACACACAGGGCAACATGATGAATCTCCCCCCAACAATGGGGGTGAAGAATCACAGTCCCAGGCTCGGGAGGAACCTGATCCCACCGACAGCGACGCCTCTCAACACTCCGCGGATGACCCCGACCGACCTGGACCCTCTGCTGTCCAAGCCCCTGCAGCACCTGGTTCAGGATCATCGGTGCCAACAACCACCCCCATTCCTGCCACATCCCAGGAGACACCGAGGAGACCTGCCTGCAGTGAACAACTGAGCCAGTCTGACCAGGAGGGACAAGGTTCGCCGGGCAACCAGGAGGAGGCAGACAACACCACCACTGCCATCCCTCAGGGGTCCCGTAGACCCGATGTGCCCACAACGGCAGACCAGGCTCGTGTGGGCAGGGGTTGTGGGAGTGGAGGCAGGCGGAGGCGAGAACCTGACCAGCCAGCTGAAGAGACCGGTATGTCACACATACACATCATGGAGGCATACCGGCGTGACACCAGGGAGATCAGCCAGGTAGTTGGGACACTCACAGAGATAAAGGGGACCATCACAGAGATGAAGAACCAGCAGGCCGAGCAACACGCCAGTCAACAAGAACACCAAGGATGGATGGAGGCAAGACTGGCTGAGCTCCTGGCGGTGCAAAGGGACATAAGCCATTCACTCTGTCGGTTCGCAGACAACATGGGCAACCCTCCCTGTGCCACCAGGCGAAGACTACCACCAGCCACAGGGAGGGAAGATTTGCCCGACGGAGCGTCCCAAGCATTGTCAAGGCCTGCATCTGAGGGTCCCCTGAGGAAGGTGGGTCATCCACGGAAAAGACCGTGAGAGGCAGCGGCCCATCCACATCTCCCAGGTCACCTGGCCTGGAACCTGGCCTTCATGTGCAACAGCATCACCTCATTGACTGACATTCTCTGCCACATGGACTTGCTGGTGACAGTCTGACCAATGATGCCAAACACTGTGGTCTGGACTCTGCTGCTTTCAAATGCCAAGGATCCCATCTCCCCCTGGGAACTTTGGATTCTATGGTCCCTGTATTGGCCATTTTTCTTGCACAAATCACGCCCCAGACCTATAATAAAAAAAAAAAATTCAATTTGATGTTGCAGTCATTTTGCATGAGTCCACAACATACGTGTGGGGATATGTCAAATTATGCCTGAGTGTCGAACTAACTCCAGCCATCCATACACTGGGATCTGAGTCCAGTCGAGGACACACATGGGTCACAATGTATCATCAAATACAGACATGGAGCCCAATACTCACCCGTGATGGCCTCAAGCTGCTGAGGGGGGGCTTGCAATACTGCTCGGACAGACCAATTTGGAAGAGTATCATAAAGGCGTAGAGGTCATGGGTCATGTGGAGGTGCCCGGGGAGGGAGTCCCAGGTCTGTTTGGCGAGGTGGGAGAACTATCTCCTGCATGCAGTTGTTCTGTGGATGTGATGAATGGTGGCCAGGGAAAGGTTGTCTGCACGGAGTTGGGCCAACGGGGTGTTGGATGACAGACGTCCAAGGTCGGTTTTGGGTCTGGGGTTGTGGACTGCCTCCTGAGTGTGGGTGAGGAGTCTGAAGGTGATCCTGCAGCAGACAGTGAGCCATTGTAGCTATCTCAGGTGGATGGTGATGTGGCTGGGGCAGGGGATGTTGAAGATGATGTGTAAGGATGCACCCTGGATGTGGACAACTTCTCCTGCAGATTTGCTGTTGTTTCTCTGTAGAGGGCGGTGCTGTAGTTGACCCGGCAGGTGTCGTGGACCTGGGGGATGGTCTGTCTTGCCTTGGAGTGGATCTATCTGTGGATCATTTGCAGCATGCGGAGGGTGTTGCAGCATGAGGTACAGATGGTGTTGAGTTGCATGGTAATTGTGAGTGATGAGTCCATGATGAACACCAGCTTGCGTGCGTGGCCACTGGGTGCTGGTGCGGTGCCCAGGCCGGTGGGACACAAGGAGTTGACCCAGCCGTAAGGGGACAATCCTCAGATGATGACCTCAGTCCTGTCCAAGTTCAGCCTCAGGCGGCTGATGTTCAGCCATTCATCAATGGATCTCATGCCTTCTTGAAGGTTGGATCTGGCAATGGCTGGGTCTTTGGTGAGGGTGAGGAGCAGCTGGGTGTCAATGGCATACGAGATGATGATGAGGACATGTGCATATGTGATGGTGGAGAGGGGGGTCATGGACACATTGAAGATCGTCACGCTGAGAGATGAGCCCTGGGGCATGAGCCAGATGACCCCAGTGTACCACATTCTGAAGGGTAGAGGCCGACTCCCTGGGCCTTGCTGGTGAGCTACTTGATGATTTAATCCTGGGCCCTCCTCTGGATACCAGTGTTGGAGATGTGTGAGCTGACAGTGTGGTAGCACATGGTGTAGAATTCCGTTGAGAGGTCAAGGAGGGTGGTCTCACCATTGTTGAGCAGGGCAAAGTTTTCGTTGGTGGTGGCAATTATGACGGTTGCAGTGGTGTGATTACTGTGGAAGATGGTCTGGTGCTGGTTGCCTGGAGCTGTTTGCGTGGAGGAAGTTTGTCAGATGCTCGTTGAGTGTCTTCCTGATGACATTTGCTGGGTAGGGAAGCAGGGTGATGTTCCAGGAGATCCTGCGGTACTGCCGTCCGTTGTTTAGGAAGGGCCTGGGTCTCTGCATGCCTCCAGCTCCCATGGAATGTGGCAAACTCAAAAGAGACATTCATGACGTGCTGGACGTGGGCTTCAAGGATGGGGAATGATGTGGTTGAGATGTTGTGTGGGAAGGGGCCTGATGGAGAGCCACAGTGGATGGTGCACATGAGCCAGGTGGTGTATTTGCTGCTGACGGGAGTACAGAACCTGAGGGGGCTTTGTCCCGCGGATAATAGTGCTGTCTGCCTCTGTGTGCCAAGGCTGTCGTGTATGTCCATGAGCTTGCAGTGGTAGAAAGTTGCAAGGGATTTGATCTGCCTTGCAAGGGTGGGGTGTCTTTTGGATGGAGAGCTGCTGTCAGTTCACTCACAATGCTGATGAGCTCCTTTATGTCATGTGTTTTGGTGCCTCTGCCCTATCTGAAGGATCTCCACTTGTCCTTCCTGATGATATGGTGATGGCTGTGTGTGGCGTTTTCCATGGCAGTAAGGTAACTGATGGTTCTTTGTGTTGCAAGGTTTGCACAAGAGTCCGGCTAGATCTGTATGAGTCCAGTAGGTCTGCCTTGTACCAGGTGGCGTAACTGTTGTTGTGCTTCACAGGAAAGTCCGTCAATGTGGCAAGATTGTTGGATCAGTTGCTGATCCAGTGTGTGAGGTTGCAGGGTGTAGCAGGGGTGTTGGTTCGAGTGTCCTGTGGTACTTTGAAATTTGGGACCGCGTGGGAGGCAGGGCCCTACCCCTGTCTATTCCGGTATTAGCGAACCGCGAATGGTCAATGCGGTATGTACAAGTGCTTTGTATAACGTTTTAGCGATAAATGCACTATGTATACAATATTACACATTGACTTCGTGGATTCCATTTTAGAGCGGTGGCCATCTTATGGTTGCCCTCACATAGGCTACACACTACAAACAAATATGGGCCTTTAGAACACATGTACTTTCGTTTGACTTCTCTGTGACCTGTGCAGCTTGGCTCCACTGCCCCAGGTCAGTCCGGTCTCACGAGCTCCCCGTCCTACGGCCACCTGTGATTAGCATCAGGGTTTGACACACCATAAAGCCTTTTCATCCCACACAAGCCTCCGGCTAATCTCTTTTGCATCTGACTTTTCCTGCTTTATGGCTTGTTTTACAAACAGGAGATGCCCGTGTTTATTGGGGCCTGTTGATATCTGATGTGGGATCTGAGCCTCGTTGGGTAAATAATTGTGGACTGGCTAAACTGGAATGTGGGATGGTCCTCATGACTCTGCCTTTTCGTTTGTAATGGATACATGTAGATGACCATATCGTAAAACAAGGAATGTGTGCCTGAAGCATGATATTTTGTATTTAAGGAGAAGCCCGTTTCTGTAAGTTTAAGCAGTCTCCTGAGAACATACATTGTGTTTTACTTCTCGGATACCTGTACTTGGTCTGCAGCCAATAAATCGATCTTTGACTTCACCTAGAAGACTCTGTGTTTCTGTAGGTCTGAAACAGGAAGAACCCGAAGTCTTAGGGTGTGTTCCCCTGCACCGCTGGGCTTTAAATTCCCAGTACTTCAGTTGGCGCCCAACTCGGGACGATTTCAGCGGTACCAGTCCAAGCCAGAGGTTCGTGAGGAGCTTCGTGTGGAAATTCTGGAGGAAGGCCGCCACTTCATCGACCCCTGCATGTCGACGTGGTCCGAAAGTCTTTTCTGCGAGGTTCTCCGCGTCCCGACGGCTACGAAGGACTGCTGCCCTGATTAATCGCCCTGTTTTGGACCCTTGACGATTTTGGTAGAGCGAAACAATCGAGAGAGTCTTCTGGTGACGCCATCGATCATCGATATTCAGTTAAGTATAAGTGGAGCGTCTCCCAGTTTGTTTGGTATCCTTCGGGAATTTGGTATCCTTCGGGATCATTTTGATTTGGAGCTTGCAATTGCCAAAGCCAGAGGACTCGTGTATTCACGAGACTATCGTATTCGATAATCTTTTGAAGTTTGAAACTAGACTAGTGAGCGAAGATGCCTGGTTCTAGTGTATTTGATAGATTGTTTTGTTTGGGTTGTAGAAGGGATTCCCAATTAGAGGATTCGTGTCCGGTTCCTCCAATTGCGTGGGCCCCATTGCATATAATGAAGTATGGATCCGGTACACCAGAAAGGACGGTGTTTTAAAATGGCCCCAAAATGGTAGTTTCGATACCGATATCTTAGATAATTTGGAAGTTAAATTGTTTAAAAAGAAAGCCCGGCCGGCGATGTTTGATTCTTTCCGCCTATGGCGAAAGGAAGCCAAACAGAAGGAAATTAAGCTAGCAAAAAGGAATAAGAGAGAAAGAGGTATGTCAATGATGCAAGCAGCTGTGCAATTTAAAGATAATGAGGAGGAACAAATGAATGAGCAGTTACATAGACAGCGCAAACTAGGGATTGATAAATGTTACCCTGTTATGTCACCCCTTGTACAAGATGAGATGAAAGAGAAAGAGAAAGATTCCCTAATGTCCCATTTGCTAAGTTCGCCACCCCAGTATGCGCAAAATGCCACAGCGCCTCCACAGTTCGTAAATGTACAGCCTCCAGTAAATATGCCGCAAGCCTTCCCACAACCGCCAGCTCCTCCTCAGCCGGCTCCTATCCCTACAGTACAGCCCTCTCAAGGGCCGCCAGTTTTGTTACCTGTTGCCCCCGCGCTTCCTGCGACTTTGCCTAGCACATCAGCTGCCTCCCCTGGCGCTCTTTCTTACACTACCCAGGTACCTGTATCTGAATCCGCTTTTCTTCCCTCTGTCTATCCCCCCGTTTTCGCCTCAACTTCTCCTTCAGCACGACAACGTCTAGCTAATGTAGTTACTAGTTTAATGTCGCCTCTCTTTGGGTCATCTAGTGTGACCCCTGGTTTGCAATGTAAGCAATTGCGTAGTCAGCTGCCTGGTCCTGACGAGAAAGAGGTGTTAGATCATCGGGCGCGTAGGTGGATTGGTTTCCCTTCACTCTATAATGTGGAATCAGTTGTTAACGTTTTCCACCAATGGGATGCCCCAAAACAGAGGTATGTCTTTGACAAAATGTGTGAATTCCTCTGTGAGGAATTGGAGGATCATGGTTCAAACACAATCCCGCAGGAATTGTGTCGCGTGCGATTTGATTTTGAAACAGGTACAATTGTGGGTCCTGATGTAGATAGAGCAGTTGCGACTTTACTGTCCTTCAGGGATGGCGATTGTCAGCAATCATTGTTCGAACAGGAATTCCCTGTGGGGAAAAAGGTAAAAGCACGCCAATATCCGATGCGTGAGGTTCCCCCAGTTTGGAGACCTGCTGAGCCAAATGCTGTTCCACCTGTCCTAGCACATTTTCAGCGTGTTTGGGTACATGTCCCTTGGAAACGATCTGAAGTAATAGCGCTTAAGCAGACATTGCCTGACCCCCGTAAAAACCCTACAGGATATTATAAGGAGTTATCACAAACTGCAGACTCGTGTGTCATGAATCTGGCCGACATAGATATGTTGTTCGGGAATGTGGTTCCACAGCCTTTATGGGGATCCATTCGTAATACGGATCATGCTGTAGAACTAGGGGGCACATGGGCTAATATCGTTGCTGCAGACGCTAGACAAGTTGGTGGCGCGAAGCCTGACCCTTTAGTAGCAGAACTCCCTGGTAGAATTATTACCTACATGAAAACTATAATGCCCGCGATGCGCGTGAATTGGGATAAACTATCCGCCTGTAAGCAGAAGAAAGATGAGACAGTGTCCGATTTCTTTACAAGGTTTGAAGAAACGTTTATCGACCACAGTGGTCAAGACATGAGTACTGAAGGTGGCCAACGGTTATTTGTGGATAAATTTGTGCAGAATCTACTTCCCGAGTTGTGTAAGAAATTAAAAGATTCAGAGAGTTCTTGGGCTGTTTCCTCTTCAGCGCAAATACTGGCTACTGCACAGTATTATGAAAATGGAGATAAAGATGAGAAAGACAGAACAGACAAGAAAACGAAAGAACTGAAAACGAAGGTCCTTTTGCAGCAGGCCTATCCGCCACGTGGAGGACAGAATAATTATAGGCAAACCCAAGGTACCTATCAGCAGCCCCAACAGTTTTAGAATAACCAGCAAATGAATGGGTATTATCAACCACGTATCTCTGTAGGTCCCAATCAATGTTCATATTGCAGAGAGGAAGGTAATTTTAAGTATAGTTGTCCTAAATTGATGCAGCGTACTAGTAATGCGTATGGCGCAAGAGGTAGAGGTGGTCAGCAAGCTCCTAGAGGTAGAGGGCGTGGAAATGTTCTCCAGAACGCGCGTCCTCTTCCGCCTCAAAATACCATAAATAGCTTTGATCAGCAAGCCAATGCAACTGGTAATACAGCTCAGTACTATAATAATGATTATTATGGGGAAGACGACAATGTGGAAGGTAATGATTACTAGGACAGCCATAGACAGAGAGAGGGAGTTGTTTCAGTACCAGTGGATCAAAGTGGACCGTATGTTAAAGTGACTACAGCGGGTGTAACAGAGCCCTTTCTGCTGGATACTGGTGCTGCAAAGAGTTCAATTATGCATTCAAAACTCCCTGGCACGCCTTTGTCTGGCGAAATGAATGTTTCAGTAGGTTTTTCTGGCGCCCCAGTTAGAAACCCGATTTCTAGTCCTATGCCACTTTCTGTTGGACCTTGTGAGCTAAAAGCACCCCTCATCCTAACGACAGGTTGTGGTGAAAATCTGCTAGGATTAGATTTGTTGAAAAGATTGCATGCGACGCTATATTGTTCTCCCTCAGGAGTACAACTTACATTAGGTAAGGAAGTGATTTCCCCGGTGTATTTGTCTAAGAATGCAATGCCACCTGAATTGTCATCCCTTCCGGATGTCCTTTGGGCTACTGGTCCCAATGATGTGGGTCTTTTGGAAATACCGCCATACGTGGCCACTTTAAAAGTCAATGTCAGATTGCCACGTATTCCCCAGTACAAGATCTCCAATGAAGGTCAGAAAGCGTTGCTAGCCATTGTCAGTGATTTGATTAAAAAGGGTATAATTGAAGAGACAAGAGGCAACGTTTGCAATAGTCCTGTTTTACCTGTTTTAAAACGAACGAACCCTTCACAGCCGCCTGTTTACAGATTTGTGATTGATCTTAGAGAGGTAAATAAGATTGTTGTGCCACAGTTTCCAGTTGTCCCTGATATAACTGCCTTGTTAGCTATGATTCCAGCTTCCGCTGCATGGTTCTCAGTGATCGATTTAAAGAATGCTTTCTTTAGCATCCCAATTGCAGAAGAGAGCAGGGACATTTTTGGCTTCAGTTTAAGAGGTCGAAGCTTCCGCTTCAAACGCGCTCCCCAGGGCTACTGTGAAAGTCCATCAATATACAGTCAAGCTTTAAAAGCGCAGCTTGATGCACTTGTTTTACCTAGTGGCGCTATCCTTATTCAGTATGTTGACGGTTTGCTAATCGCCGCGGATACTGAAAAGGTTTGCAAAGAAGCTACATTGTCATTGTTGCGTCATTTGTCTGCCTTCCATCACAAAGTGTCTCTCTCAAAACTGCAATATTGTCGACAAGAAGTGACCTACTTAGGCATCTCTTATCGAAGGAGGGAAGGAAACTGACCCCAGAAAGAATTCAAGCCATTGCACAATTGAGCGTGCCAAGAACACAGAGAGAAGTGCGTGCTTTCTTGGGCATTACTTCATACTGTAGGCATTGGATACCAAATTTTTCTTTGCTGGCGAAACCTTTGTTAGCATTAACATGTAAAGACACACCGAATCCTATCCCATGGTCTGAAGAGTGTCAGAAAAGTTTTTTGGACTTGCGTGATGCATTATGTTCAGCTCCTGTGTTGGGTACCCCTGACTACAGCAAGCCTTTTACATTGTATGTTCATGAAAAAGATGGTTGCGCATTATCAGTGTTAACACAGCCTTTTGGCGACAGACCGCGTCCATGCGCATATTTTTCGTCAACTTTGGACCCGGTAGCGAGGGCATTGCCAAGTTGTCTGAGAGCTACAGCTGCAGCAGCTATGTCTATTCGACAGTCTGCTGGACTAGAGATGGATAATACATTGATTGTTATGGTTCCACATGCTGTGGACACATTGTTAAACAGGACCAAGACACAACACTTAACTAGTGCGCGATTGTCAGGATATGAATTGACACTATTAGCAAATCATATACACACAAAGAGATGCAACACGTTGAACCCAGCTATATTATTGCCGATTCCAGCAGACCTAGATGAGATTGAGCAACATGATTGTCTGTTCAGAACAGAAGAAGAGACGAAAGGGAGAGTGGATCTTAAAGATACTCCCCTAACTGAGTGTGATGGTACCTTATGGGTGGATGGTTCGTGTTTCAAGCTTCCGAATGGTGATACCACTGCTGCATATGCTATCACGACTTTGCACACGATTGTTGAAACTGCACGAGTGCCACATAATTCGGCTCAAGCAGCAGAATTGATTGCCCTTACAAGAGCATGCGTGTTGTCTGAAGGAATGAAAGTGAACATATATACTGACAGCCAGTATGCCTTTGGCGTGGCCCATAGTTTTGGGCGATTGTGGAAAGAACGTGGGTTCCTGACTTCGCATTGAGTTAAAATTCAGAATGGCAAGCTGGTGAATGATCTCCTTGAGTCACTGACCCTACCGATACAAGTTGCGATTATGAAATGCAGTGCGCACAAGAAAGTCACTGATGATGTTGGTCGTGGTAATGCATTTGCTGACGAAATCGCGAAAGAAACGGCAAAAGATGTGAAGACTCGAATGTATGTTGCAGGCCGTGCAAGATGGGTTGGTGATGTTGGAATGTGTGAAGACACGATAGAGAGTGTGAAGTCTCTTCAAGCTGAAGCCACAGAGAAAGAGTTGAGCAAGTGGAGAGAAAGCACGGGTAAATTGGATGAGAATGGTTGTTGGGTTGATATGTCAGAACATCGGCGATGGTTGTTACCTGATGCATATGTGCTTCCAGTGGTCACTGCGCCTTTCAGTAGGCCTGGTCACCCCCCTGACTCCTGCCGCTACCTGCCCCTGCTCCTGCCGCCGCCGCTGACACCCCTGATCCCGAGCGACCCAGCCACAGCTGAGCCGCCCGGCCGCCAGTTTTCCTGCCGCTGACCACTGCGGACACGCCCACCACCAGCCCATTGGCCGCCCCGCCACCGCCAACCCAGCGGACCCGCCCTCCCGTCCCCCTACTTAAGGAGCTCACCGAGTGTACTCGGGAGTGACCACTGCGCCTTTCAGTAGGCCTGGTCACCCCCCTGATTCCTGCCGCTACCTGCCCCTGCTCCTGCCGCCGCCGCTGACACCCCTGATCCCGAGCGACCCAGCCACAGCTGAGCCGCCCGGCCGCCAGTTTTCCTGCCGCTGACCACTGCGGACACGCCCACCACCAGCCCATTGGCCGCCCCGCTCCCGCCAACCCAGCGGACCCGCCCTCCCGTCCCCCTACTTAAGGAGCTCGCCAAGTGTACTCGGGAGTGACCACTGCGCCTTTCAGTAGGCCTGGTCACCCCCCTGACTCCTGCCGCTACCTGCCCCTGCTCCTGCCGCCGCCGCTGACACCCCTGATCCCGAGCGACCCAGCCACAGCTGAGCCGCCCGGCCGCCAGTTTTCCCGCCGCTGACCACTGCGGACACGCCCACCACCAGCCCATTGGCCGCCCCGCTCCCGCCAACCCAGCGGACCCGCCCTCCCGTCCCCCTACCTATGACGCCCCCGGAGCGACCGCGCAGCGGACGCGCGCAGCGGGAGCGCCGATTGAGCGCTGAAGGTGCGCCAAAGGTAAGCCCGTCTGCACCCGTCCGTGCCTGGCCCAAGCCCAGCGCCCGAACCCCTGGCCCCCGAGGACCCCAGCCCACCCGCCAGACGTACGACGCCGCCACCCTCAACGCACTCAACACCGGCCGAACCCCGGGATGCCACCAAGCCACCCCGAGACGCACCCACGGACCCTTCAGCTGCCTCGCCTGCAAGTACACCTGCATCCGGACCTGCCCCGCACCAGCACCCGCCAAGCCGAACACCAGCAGCAACCACCTCAAGTGCATCCTGTTCAACACCCGCTCCGTCCACAGACACGCCATCGAACTCTGGAACCTCCTCGACACCACATCTCCAGACGTTGCCTTCCTCACGGAAACCTGGATGAACGACTCCTCAGCGCCCGACATCGCCATCGCCATCCCAGAGGGATACAAGATCACCCGGAGAGACCGCGACAACCAGACTGGAGGAGGCATCGCCATCGTCCACAAGAACACCATCCGCATCACGACCAACACCGATGACACCCTGACTACCGCCGAACACCTACACTTCCAGATCCACACCGACCCCAAGACCACCCTCAGAGGCACCCTGATCTACCGACCCCCGGGACCACGCACAACATTCAGCGAAGACATCGCCGACTTCATCAGCCCGCACGCCCTCCCCTCCGCTGACTACATCCTCCTGGGGGACATCAACTTCCACCTGGAGAACAACAACGACCGCAACACCTTCACCCTGCTTGACAACCTCACCAACCTCGGACTCAAGCAGCTGGTGTCCACCCCCACCCACCTCGCCGGACACACACTCGACGCCGTCTTCTCATCCAGCAAAGACATCGCCTTCAGCCACGCCACTGGACTCCACTGGACGGACCACAGCTGCGTCCACTTCACCTTCAGAAGAACCACGATCCACCTCCACCAGCAACAGGAGGCTCGAAGAAGCTGGAACAAGATCACAGCCGACCAGCTCACCGCCTCCCTGAGACAGCACCCTCCAGCCAGCTCAGCGAACCCTAGCCAGGCCGCCGACAACCTCACGAAGTGGATCAGCACCTGCGCGGACGAACTTGCCCCACTGAGGACCCCGCCCAACAGACCCGGCAGCAAGAAGGCCCCATGGCTCACCGACGAACTCAAGAGCTCCAAGAAGAACTGCCGAGCCCTCGAGAAAGCCTGGAGAAGGGAGCCAACACCGGACAACATGACCACCCTCAAGCTCGCCACCCAGAAGCACCATCAACTAATCCACGCCACCAAGAAAACTGCATTCAAGGACCGGCTGGACAACAACGCACACAACTGCAAGGAACTCTTCAACATCGTGAAAGAGCTCTCCAACCCCAACACCGGAAACAACGACATCACCCCATCGCAAGACCTCTGCAACTCCCTCGCCTCCTACTTCCACAACAAGATCGCTGACATACACAACAGCTTTCTCCCACAAACAACGCCCCCACGACCGCACCAACGCCCCCCACCACCACCCTCAGCGCCTGGACCCCGATCAACACAGAAGACATCATCCACACGATGAACTCTATCCACTCCGGTTCTCCGACCGACCCCTGCCCTCACCACGTATTCAACAAGGCCGACGCTGTCATCGCACCCCACCTGCGAGACATCATCAACACCTCCTTCGACACCGCCACCTTCCCTGAGAGCTGGAAGCACGCCGAACTCAGCGCTCTACTAAAGAAACCAACAGCGGACCCCACCGAACTCAAGAATTACCGCCCCATCTCGCTCCTCCCGTTTCCAGCCAAAGTCATCGAGAAGACCGTCAACAAGCAGCTGGCCGCCTTCCTCGAGACAAATGGATCCCTCGACCCTTCACAGTCTGGCTTCCGAGCCAACCACAGCACCGAGACCGCCCTCATCGCTGCCACCGATGACATCCGAGCCCTGCTGGACAACGGAGAAACAGCGGCCCTCATCCTCCTAGACCTCTCCGCGGCATTCGACACTGTCTGCCACCGCACCCTAGTGCCGCGCCTCAGCAACGTCGGAATCCAGGAGAAGGCACTGGAATGGATCATCTCCTTCCTCGACGGAAGGACACAGAGAGTCAGCCTACCACCGTACAAGTCAGAGGCCACCGAAATCATCTGCGGCGTCCCCCAAGGATCCTCACTCAGCCCCACCCTCTTCAACGTCTACATGAGCCCCCTTGCGGCCATCGCACGCCAACACAACCTCAACATCATCTCCTACGCCGACAACACCCAGCTGATCCTCTCCCTGACCAACGACCCCGCCGCCGCCAGAGCCAACCTCCACGAAGGGATGAAAGACGTAGCCGAGTGGATGATGACCAGCCGCCTGAAACTGAACTCAGACAAGACGGAAGTCCTCATCCTGGGCTCCTCGCCCTCCGCCTGGGACGACTCCTGGTGGCCCCCCGCCCTGGGCACCGCACCCAAACCGACAGACCACGCTCGAAACCTGGGCTTCATCCTGGACTCCTCCCTCTCCATGACCAGACAAGTCAACGCCGTCTCCTCGTCCTGTTTCAACATCCTGCGCATGCTACAGAAGATCTTCCGGTGGATCCCCACCGAGACCAGGAAGACGGTCACCCAGGCCCTTGTCACCAGCCGACTGGACTACGGCAACGCCCTCTACGCCGGAACCACCGCCAAGCTCCAGAAGAGACTCCAGCGGATACAGAACGCCTCAGCCAGACTCATCCTCGACGTCCCCCGAAGCAGCCACATCTCCGGACATCTGAGAGACCTGCACTGGCTCCCCGTCAACAAGAGAATCACCTTCCGTCTCCTCACCCACGCACACAAAGCCCTACACGACCAAGGCCCGAGCTACCTCAACAACCGCCTCAACTTCTACGCTCCCAAACGCCATCTCCGATCAGCCAGCCACGCCCTCGCCGCCGTCCCCCGCATCCGAAGAGCGACAACAGGAGGAAGGTCCTTCTCCTACCTGGCCGCCAAGTCCTGGAACTCCCTCCTGACCGACCTGCGCCTGACCCAAGACCACCTCTCCTTCAGGAAGAAGCTCAAGACCTGGCTGTTCGAGCAGTAGCGGCACCCCCCCCCCCCCCCCCCAGCGCCTTGAGACCCTCCGGGTGAGTAGTGCGCTTTATAAATGGCTTGATTGATTGATTGACTATGGCACATGGAATGGCACATATCAGTATGAAAGGAATCTGTAAGTTGTTGGCTCCAGTATGGCAGAATGCTGGAATTCCCAAGTGTGCAGAGAATGTGGTCAAGAATTGTATGGTATGTTTGAAATACAACCCTGGTAGAGGAACCCCAACTCCAGCTGGTCATTTTGCGCCTCCATCATATCCATTTGAAGTTTTGCAGCTAGATTTTATCCACATGGAAAGGTGCAACAACTTGAAATATGTATTGGTTGTTGATTGCGCTTTTTCAAAATGGATAGAAGCATATCCCCTAAAAGACAACACTGATTTATCCACAGCCAAAGCCCTTGTGAAAGAATTTTTCCCTAGGTTTGGAATGCCAAGAATGGTGTGGAGTGATAATGGGAGTGAGTTTGTGGGTCGAGTGATGAAGAATGTGTGTGAGGGATTAGGGATAAAGCAGAAGTTTCACGCTGCAAATCACCCCCAATCAGCTGGATTAGTAGAGTGCTATAATGGCACTCTGAAGCTAAAACTAGCCAAAATCCAGGCGAGCTCCGGTCTTAAATGGCCTGACGCTCTGCCTTTAGCACTCCTATCCACCAGAATGACGGTGCACTCACGAGTGGGACTTAGTCCATATGAGGTGGTTTTTGGCCGCCCGGCCAAGGTATGGGGTGTGCCAAGACCGACGAAATTCAGCGAAATCGAACATCCAGTACTGCTTGATTATTTGTCTGCATTGACGGCTAAATTGCGTGTTTTACACCAACAGGTGCATGATACTCTCCCCCAGGCCTCTGAAGCTCCAGGACACCCTATCGACCCTGGCACGTGGGTTCTGGTGAGGAACTTCCAGCGGAAGAGCAACGATGAGCCCCGTTGGATTGGCCCTCACCTCGTACTTCTGTCGACAAGATCAGCTGTTCGAGTAAAAGGGAAGAAGAATTGGATTCACGGCGCCCACTGCAAGAGGATCCCTTTGCCTCTACCATATGACCAGTGGGTCCAGGAGGGTATCGCTGATTCTGAAACAGACACTGTACCTCGTTTTGTACCATTTAGTGATGCACGCGTAAGAGGCACAGCTTCAGAACAAGAGAGTGACGATATTTTGCAAGAAGCTGTGCCACCGTCAATTCGATTGGACACCACAGAGCCTGAACTCTTGTTTCAAGACCAGACAGTACCTGGCCGTTTCCGCTACAACTTGAGACCAAGGCCTATGGACAAATAAATATTCTTTTCCCTTACCTTTTTGTTTTTGATATTATAGCTCTCCCATCTGAAGGACTTTCTTGATTTTTGTGTTTCGAACCACCATCCGGGTTCAGCCGCAGGGTCGCGGTGACAAGACTTTGGGGTACAGGCCGAAGACGTTAGGTCAGCGGTTCTGGTTGGTCTAGGGCGTTCCCTGGACCGACAGGCGTACTCCTTAGCAGAAGATACTCACCCGCCGCGAGCGGCACGATTAGAGGATGGAGTGTTTCAAGATGGAGAGACTCGCTGAGGAAATGAACTTGAAAACGAGAATGTGTAAAATAATGAAGAGCAAACGTTTTGTATTATTATGTCTGTTTATATTATGTAGTATGATAGTGTTTACCGTAGGATTTGTATTCTTCTCCTCTCAAGAGCCCATTGCACCCACTATACAGCCTATACCTCCTCCTACTGTCTCCTCACACTCTTTTCACCCTCTGCCTGAACATGAACAAGCTAGACGATCAGAGTTTGTGAACAACTCGTTTATTCAGCTCCTGCACCAGCACCAACTAGTCATGAATACAACCAATTGCCGGGTGTGTGGTTTAATGCCACATACCATTAATAAGGGTATTCTGTATCTAGTGCTGCCGTTTAGTTACAATGGATCGTCATGGGCATTTCAGACCATGTTTCTCTTTGCACTAGATACCTACTCCCCGCGACAACCGCGTTCCATCAGACCTAGCACAAATAATAAAGCTTTAATGAAAGGAGTTGCCGATATGAGCAGAGATATCGACGCATACTCATCTATACCCAAGGAGGAATTGCGAGCTTATGTAGGGTGGAACGCGACGGGGTATAGTATTAGTCTAGGTGAAAGGCAGTGAAAAATCTCATCCCCAATTTGGGTCGTACCCCACATAGGTCGGTTCTGTTTACAAGGTAATGGTCAGAATCCAAGAGCTCAACTGGGGAAAAGTGACTGTACTGAAACGTACACTTTTCCATCACAGTTTTCCCCTGCGTTTTTGGCTGCCAAGGGTACATATTTTGTCTGCAATGACCGAGCATATACATGGTTGCCCCCTGATTTCTCGGGCACATGTTATATTGCAAATCTGCTACCGCCGACATTTACTGCTGCCTCTGACTATCACAAGACCAGAGTTGTAAGAGGCGTGATTAGTAAGGAGGATACTGCCGGTCAGGAAGCGGGAGACTTCTTCTTGGGTTTCCTGCCGTTTTGGGGACCTATGGTCAATAGTAGGAACCTGAGACAACTGACTCGTGTGGTTGAATCCACTGTCAATGTTACGGCTGGTGCCCTTGGTAATTTGACAGCTGAGCTCCAAGCAGATCGCCTCATGACTTTGCAGAACCGTAAGGTTCTAGACATCATACTTGCAGACCGCGGTGGGGTATGTGAGGTTATCCAATCTAGTTGTTGCATTTTCATACCAGATAACGCTCCAACAGTTTATCAAGCCATCTCCAAACTGCATAAAATATCTGAATCCATACATGTGGATAAAGGAGATTGGTCACTGGTGGGGTGGTTCTGGGAATTGATATCTGCCTGGGGTTGGAAGATTCTGATGGTCATTGGAATGTTCTTAGGCGTTCTTTTCCTGTTCTGTCTGTGCATACAGTGTGCTCCTGCGATATGTGGCCTCTGTGCTACATTATGTGTAAAAAAACCTGTATCGAGGGACGAGCTAAGTAATAGGATGATGCTACAGCAACATCTCCATGACTTCGTGAATATTGACCTAGACTCGGATTGATGTGAGCATAGTTATTGCCTATCTAAGGGCAAAAGGAGGGTCTGTGGTACTTTGAAATTTGGGACCGCGTGGGAGGCAGGGCCCTACCCCTGTCTATTCCGGTATTAGCGAACCGCGAATGGTCAATGCGGTATGTACAAGTGCTTTGTATAACGTTTTAGCGATAAATGCACTATGTATACAATATTACACATTGACTTCGTGGATTCCATCTTAGAGCGGTGGCCATCTTATGGTTGCCCTCACATAGGCTACACATTACGAACAAATATGGGCCTTTAGAACACATGTACTTTCGTTTGACTTCTCTGTGACCTGTGCAGCTTGGCTCCGCTGCCCCAGGTCATTCCGGTCTCACGAGCTCCCCGTCCTACGGCCACCTGTGATTAGCATCAGGGTTTGACACACCATAAAGCCTTTTCATCCCACACAAGCCTCCGGCTAATCTCTGTCGCACCTGACTTTTCCTGCTTTATGGCTTGTTTTACAAACAGGAGATGCCCGTGTTTATTGGGGCCTGTTGATATCTGATGTGGGATCTGAGCCTCGTTGGGTAAATAATTGTGGGCTGGCTAAACTGGAATGTGGGATGGTCCTCATGACTCTGCCTTTTCGTTTGTAATGGATACATGTAGATGACCATATTGTAAAACAAGGAATGTGTGCCTGAAGCATGATATTTTGTATTTAAGGAGAAGCCCGTTTCTGTAAGTTTAAGCAGTCTCCTGAGAACATACATTGTGTTGTACTTCTCGGATACCTGTAATTGGTCTGCAGCCAATAAATCGATCTTTGACTTCACCTAGAAGACTCTGTGTTTCTGTAGGTCTGAAACAGGAAGAACCCGAAGTCTTAGGGTGTGTTCCCCTGCACCGCTGGGCTTTAAATTCCCAGTACTTCAGTCCCACGCAGCTTGTCTGTGGTGACTTACATCCAGCATCTTTGGGGGATCAGTAGCGGGGTATGGGGCAGTGTGCTGCTTGTCGGAGACGTGGATGCAAATGTTGATGGTCCAATGATGGATGGTGGTGTGGTTCTCCTCCAGCAAGAAGTTACTGACCCCCAGCCACATGTAGCCTGTGGAGGTGAGAGTGTGCGTGCAGATGTACGTGTTGATGGCTTTGCGGAATTGTGGATGTAGGCCTGGAGATCTGTAGATGAGTGTTAATCTGAGGGTTGCCAGGGAATTGGTGCAAAACCGGATTTGTGAATCTGAGGGTGTACTTGTGAATAAATTGCAATTCATCCTCCGGGATTGTTGGTGCCGTCCCTGCGGGTGATCTTGTATCCGTAAGAGATGGCAATGAAGAAGTTGTGTGCTGAGAATGCTTTTATCCAGGTTACTGTCATGAAGGTGATGTGTGGTGCTGTTGTGTTGAGGAGGTAACAGAGTCCAATGCCGTGCTGGTGGACGGAGCGGGTGTGGAGTAGGAGGCATATGACCTGGTTGTTCTGACAGGGTCTGGTAGGCGGGGCAGCGCTGTGTAGGCAGTTGGAGTTGCACACTCAGCATGCAAAGGTGTCGTGTGTGCGCTTAGGGGTTGCTTGTCTGGTGGACATTGCTTTGAGGGTGGCTACAGCAAGAGCCTGTTGTGTGACGTGGGTAATGCAAGGACCAGAGGGTCGTGCACTGTGCACGTTGCAGGCACAGACGGTCCTGCCTTTGGCACGGCATTGGCGCAACAGTGGCACAGACAAGCTGCTGGCTGCATTAAGAATGGGTGGAGGGGGGAAGGGAGGAGCATTTTGGAGGCGTGTGGGTTGCAGAATCAGGGCACTCGGTGGGGCGGTGCCGCAGGTGAGGCAGCAACAGGCGGAAGGGGTGAGAAACTAGGCAAAAAGTAGCACACAAAGACAAGGAGGTCAGAAAGGCACAGTGCAACAGGTATATGTAAATGAAGGAGTGTCAGGTTACTCATGGGTCACTCCGAGAAAATGTATGAACAATCACCACAAATGACGGCCACAGGATCAGGCAACAAAATGCAGAGCTGCGCACAGGAGACACACAGTCAGCAGACGTTGACGTCCCGTTGTTGGGATCAACCTGCACAAATACATACACAACCAGGTACTTCATGCAAAATAGAGATTATTAGCCATGAAGAACTGCATGCATGTTGCCGAAGTACACATAAACTCATATGCTCAATCTTTGACAATTATGCCATAGATGACGCATGCAAACTGGCAAGAGATCTGCAGTGACAGAGATGAGGCACTTTGGATTGTGCTGAACACCTTTATTACACAAACGCACACAAAGGGAAATGCATCCATACGAACAGACTCACAGGTCAGTTGACAGAACATGTGGGACATGCGCTGGACCCCCCTTCACAACACGGATGTTGTAAATCCCAATGAACTGGCACACAAGTTAAGGGGATGAGCCAAACACATCCTGCTGCACACGGAGAGGCTGCAATTCACCATAGAGCCTGTTGTTGTGATGGCCAACACTATGTCCACCCATAGCATCCGCAATGTTTCAGAGGCAAGGTTTACGCACTTGGATGCCTTCATCAGACTCCACACTCCACTACAGATGACTGTCAAGAAGGGTGGCTATCATGTCATGGGAGTGATGCTACATGCTATATGCTCCATGGTGAGATGACATGTATGCATGGTACCACAACATGCACAGAAGCAGTCCCCACACATTCCCAACCCGTACCACCACCAAAAAGCCTTGCTGCAATCCTTACCCAAACTGACATTTCCACATGTCCGTGCATGGAACGCTGATTCAGCACACGTTGCAATCCTCATGAGGAATAGCAGGAGGACAAAGATGACACGAGCAGACAACAGGCGCAAAAACCTGGGAATGACAGACACACAAGAAGTCACCTAAAACAAATCTCGCCGCACACATGGTCAGTTACGAAACATGAACAATGTTGGACACATGCAAATTTCAAAGAAAGTCTCCGCAAAACTGTGTGGCATGACGTCATCACTCGAGTGACACATCAGTACACACATCAAAGTCACTTTGCATTCAGTCAGCTGGACACACACATTGCAACACATGCCACTCAATGCTACAAGCTTGCACACTCATAGCCAGTGACTCACCATTATTAGAAGAATTTGCGTATGAGCTGACTTCGGATATCACCCTTTTCCTCCTCATCACTTGCCTCGTGACCAGGCCCTGGATCCTCCACGGGTGGATGTTGCTGCTCATCAGGATCAAGGATGAGTGGCACTGCCTTCTCAACGGCCATGTTGTGCAGCATGCAGCACACAATGAAGATTTTGCAGACCTTCTCCGGTGCATATGGGAGGGACCCGCCTGTCTTGTCAAGGCACCGGAATCGGCTCTTTAGGAGGACAAACGTCCTCTCAATCACTCGCCTGGTCTGCCCGTGTGCATTGTTGTACCGGTGATCCGCAGCTGTTCTTGGGTTGCGGAGAGGTGTCATTAGCCTTGGCATGTTGGGATATCCAGAGTCCCCTACATGGAAACATCATGTAAATAAGTGGGTCAGGAGATGCCGTAAGAGCCAAAGATACCACAACACACAGGACAAACAGAGTATACCCACCAACAAGACATGCTCGTTCGTTGTGCAGCCACAGCATCATTTGTGGCACCCTGCTACGCCTCATGATGTAGGCATCGTGTGCTGATCCTGGAACACGTGCACAGACATGGGAAATCAGCATGTTAGCAAGACACACCACAAGGGCATTTATTGATTGGTAATGTTTACGGTTGCGATAGGCTTGTGCCTGTGGTGGTACCAAAGCCACATGTGTCCCATCAATGGACCCAATGACATGGGGCATCCCTCCCAGGGCATAGAAATCACCCTTGACATCTGTCAACTTCTCAGGAGTAGGACATTTGATGAATTCATCAGGTGCTCCAACATGGCTGCCAAAACATCACGCAGGACACGGCTGAACATTGTCTGTGACATCCCACCAACATCAGCTATGGTCAATTGAAACGTACCTGTGGCAAAAAAATGTAGGGCTGCCATCACCTTCATCTTGGGGGTCAGCGCAGTAGGATACCGCGGTTGGAGGTGTGGTGCCAGCTTGTCGGTCATGTCCTCAATCAACTGTTGAGTGAATCTGTAACGTCGGATGCAGGCACGTTCCCTCATGGCAGCCAAGTCTGGCATTGGTCTTGGGACAGGCGGTGCCCTGCAGGACATTGTTAGTAATAATGAAGATTGAGAGTCTGCCAACATCCATGTCAATGAACATAGCACATGCTAAACTGCTACTAAACATCAGGTAACTATGGAGTCTGGTGTGTGCAATACATCCAGGACACATATGCCAGCTTGCTGGCACTCCTACGAAAAGCCAGATACACCTGTTGATTTTCAAGTCTACATGACATGCCCTGAAATGAGCCCGGGCAAATCTGAGTGAACAGCCAGAGATATCACCGGAGTGACACACATCCACATAGCTGCATTGGAAGGATGTCATCTCATCCAGACAGTTGACTGCAAGGCAAAACACAGGTCAAATGGAATGTCAAATGTACATATGAAACACATTGCGATGAAGGGGTACACGTGACAACAAAAAAACACAGCCATTGAGACGACGCAGACATGTATGTCTGGGAAAATATGATGTCCGATGCACACAGACCCTACAGCAGTGGGAATCCACATGTGGCATGGTGTGCGTAGATGTGTGCCATGCCCATCTCCACACAGACCCATGTTGGATGCACCAACAGCAGATGCAGTTGACGGAACACTAACAGCAAGCTCATGGGAACACATGACACACACCTGACATAGTCACATAGGGGCACGCTGATCGTGACATGTCAGTTGATAGAGTGTCCCTGTCCCTGGCCTCAGGAGACAGGTGTGGGTGGTGATGACTGTGCCATCCCACTGCTGCTGTGCATGACACAGTTGGACTACAGACACACATGTGGCAAGTGGCAAGGTGATGTGTGCCACATAGTGCCCCATCACACATGACATGTGTACACAGGTCATCACACATCAATTGTGCAACTAGATGAGATGACCTGTGCAATATCACTGGCTGACACACCTAGGGCCTGCACGTGAAAGTATGCAATGACAAGTACTTGATGGACATCCTTGTGCGACTCGTAGCCCTCCATTCCTGGTGTGTGTATGCCTTGTTTCACTATTGTACTGGTGCCGTAGGGGTAAGTGTGAAACCCACCGTACCCCCGCATTCATTGCGTGTGTACGGTCCGTATCACTATTGTACTGGTGCCATAGGGGTACGTGTGAAACACACCGTACCCACGCATTCATTGCGTGTGTATGGTCCGTATCACTATTCTACTGGTGCCGTAGGGCTACGTGTGAAACGCACCGTACCCACGCATTCATTGCGTGTGTACGGTCCGTATCACTATTCTACTGGTGCAGTAGGGGTATGTGTGCAACGCACCGTACACGTCCACTTCCGTAGTTGCGGTACACAGGGGTTGCTGGACACGCCCCCCCAAGTGACCAGACCCTGGTGGTAATGTATGGGCTCCATATTATAGGGTTGGATTTGGGTATGGGGTATATTTCCTGCCCCACACCCCCACCCTGGCCCCTGGGTATTGTTCTCACCTTCTGCGGCGTGTGCGTCGGGTCCGGTGCACCAGGTCGTAGGCTAGGAGGACCGGGATGACACGTACGATGGGGTTCATGGCGTGTACATCACGTACCGGGGCTCCGTTGCGTAGCGGTTCGCGTATGACTCTGCTTTTCCGGCTGTGTTTGGCTTCCGTAAGAAAAGAGCCATACGGAGTGATGTAGGGACGAATTTTACTTGCTGGGACGGAAACCGCTGCTTGAATACGTCCGGACGTCGCGTACAAGCTGTTCCGGATCAGAATCATTGTTTTTTTTTACCCGTACGGTCTTTTGTACGAAACGTATGGAAATAGGCTTTCTGTACGAATCGTACTTCCTAGGTTGTACGGAAAGTTTACCGGGTACGAGTCGTACGGAGAAAATGCTCCGTACAACGATTCGTACAGCCTTTTCCAGGATTGGAATCGGCCCCTTAATGGTAAAGCAGTAATGTCAGATAAAACAAAAGGGTTTCTTGGCCCATGTCGAGACTTCCCCTGTAGCAAATTCTAGTCTCTCGTGACCCCATCATCAGTGGTTTTAGGTGGATAAAAGAAGCCCAAAGGAAGAACAGTTATATGATCCATTGATGTGCCTTTTGATCCTAGGGCATGGAAAATCGAACCTGCACTCAAAGGATTGTTAACATTTACTGTTATGGAATCACCCACCCTGCGTGCCGTTATGATTTCTTCTGCTCGCGTCTGCTTGGGGGATAAAAAGTATTTACCCTGATTGCCAACCAGTAAACTATTTTATTTTTAAGTGGGTCGAAATTTTCCTCTGTGTCCTTCTTAAAGGAGGCACGTCCATCCACCAGCATGATGACGTAAGGGGTGGCTACCGGGGGCAGCTGAATAGTAATATTGGAGCGGCAATACACTAACAAGTCTTTTTGAGATATACTAGGAGTGACCAAATCTGGATTGGTAGTGCTTCCTTGATGGATCGATTGAGCCATGCCTAGGACTTGCTGCCCAGAATTATCCTCCATTATGCCTGGTGGGCCTGTTTTATTGTAATAAAGCTGTAGGTAGGGCCTGAGCCTGGGAGGATGCTCCAGTCCTTGAGTTATCAGTGATGTCACGGAGATGGTACTCAAACCCTTGTTTAACGAGTTTCTGCTTGAGTGTAGGTTATTAACTGACCCCGTTAAACGATCCTACTATTTGCTCAAGCATGGAAATCCGGGTATCAAACGCATTTAAAGCTGTGGCAATCTTCTTTTCCAGATTTTTAAGACACCAAAAGGCTGTCTTCTGAAGTGATCTTCCCTCTGACTGTAAGATTGTCCAGAGCTGGTGTAAGTGAAGCCTTCCCACGATCAGGTATAGCCTTCTTTGTTCATTTAGTACAAACAAGCTGCCCCAGGACAAAGATTTTGCATCAGTCCCCTAGTTTACGGGTCTTAGCGGGACATTTCAACATAGGGTCCCTAGGTGTAGACAATGAATCCTGGTTATTAGAAGAGCCAGTCAAAGTGCTTGTGGAGGTTGGGGGGCATGGATGATGGACGAGTAATGATGTTGTTAGGATCAACTACTATCCCGGTCAAAGTTTCCATCTCTTGGGATATCACTTAATGGTTCACAGCCAGCTCTGTTTCCATGCTGGTAATCTCCTCTGATGACACCCCCACAGCCTGATTCAAAAAAGACAGAATCGATGTGCTGGCTCTTGGCCTTTTATCACCCCTATTAGTTGTTATTGCCTTTCTCTTCCCCATGCTCAAAATAAAAATGACACCAAGGTATGAGCAAACAAGCCAGTGACAGAGAAGGGAGAACACTATCAGAGTACTGTAAGACATCTGCGTGTGTAACCACTCACCATCAGCAAAATCAGCAAGATCTCTGAGGTCCAGGCTCCAGAAGAAAGAGGGGTGGCCCAGCCCGGTCTGTTCCGGGCTATAGAGGTTATGGTGCTCCAGTGCCGCGTCAGTGCCCTGTCACACCAGGGGCAGGGCAGAAAAAGCAGCAGGCCCGTAGGAGGTTCCCACGCTGCGTGACGCCTCTGTGGAGGTTATGGGACTTCAGCGCCGCGTCAGTGCCCTGTCACACCAGGGGGCAGGGCTGAAAAAGCAGCAAGCTCTTTGGAGGGTCCCGTGCCCGGGACACTTCTATGGAGGTTATGGCGCTCCAGCGCCGCATCAGTGCCCCGTTACACCAGGGGGCAGGGCCGAAAAAGCAGCAGGCACATTGGAGGATGTGCTTTTTTGGGGTAGATAGGTATAGGTTAGGTTTAAGGTTGGGTTTTAGGTTTCTGTTTGTATTTTTTCATTTTTCTTCACTCTTTCACACTAAACATGTCAGGCAGGTCCAAAAACCTGTTACACAATGAGTATGGGGGCCTACTTCGGCTAATTTTTCATTTCCTGCCAAGGATGATTAGCACAGGAGGACGTGTCAGCAAAGGATACCCACCAACAGAACGCCTGCAAAGGTGGGAGAAGGTCCAGCACCATATGTGAAGGATCTATGATGTGGATTGGACGGTCTACCAGTTAAAACACCGCTGACAGGATGTTGTCAGCAGAGAGGCTGACTTGCTGGACCATCTCAGACTGGAAATTGGTGGCTCCTATTGGTAAGTCAATACTTACCAAAAAAACACATGGGGCTTATTTACAAGTCCTTTGCACTGCCGTACGTTGCTTCTTCCAACTTTAAAAGTGACGCACTGGTGGCACAAGAGGCTTGTAAATAAGCCCTTATGTTTTTGCATCAGTGCATGTTGGAAGGTCATTGTGCCATACTTTTGACACACAACATGGTTTGCATTTCAAAAGTTGTTGATGCTCATTCACAAGCCCCCTGCGCTGACGGTGCATCACTGTTTGTGACGCACCAGTGGCGCATTTTGCAGCCTCATATTTAGAAGGACATGAAAAGCCACCCTGTGTGGCGTTTCCTGTCCTTGTAAATATGGCACCTTTACTTGCAGCACTTTGCATGAAAGGGGTGTTCCATGGGTGTTTCAGTGGGTTTTCCAACACAACACCCATGGAACCATACACATTTCTAAATGTTAGGGAATTCAAAAACCTGGAAATGAATGTCAATGCTACGCCTCTTTGAGGGAGGCATAGGGAGGTACAAAGAGGAGGTATGCATTTATTTCTCCTTATTGTTTTCCTCTTAATATGCGTGCTGCATCCTGCAGCACACATAGTACAAGGAAATCACCTCCGGTGATTGTTTATGTGAAAGAAGGTGTTCCTTCCTGCACATAAATAATCATCCTCATGACGCAGGCATCCTTGCACCATGGTGCTAGAGTGCCTGCATTGGCACATGGCAGATAATTATGTGCAGTGGAAAGCACAGGGATGCAACACATCATTGTAAATATGTCACATTCCTGTGCTTTTAAAGTACTGCAGCGTGGCACAGTCAAAGAGCTTGCAGTGCCATGCTGTTGCACTTTCTTGTAAATGAGGCTCATTGTCTGTTAATTCCATGCTAGTGTAATGCCAATGTCCTGTGCTCAATGCACACACTTTATACAAGTTCAGCATTCTGTTCATGTCTCCTAGGTGGACCCAAGCCATACACACAAGGGGAGGTGGACTTGTTCGAGGACCCCAATGCTACCAGTGAGTATGAATTCTCAATGATTCTGATCATGATGGCCAATGCAGAAAAATGTCAAGGACTGTTAACAATCAAACATGCCACAATGGACAGCAGTTTGTGCCTTTAAATACTAGCAATACTAGCATACATGTGTCCTGAAATGATGTTTCCCTAGGTGTCATATGAAAGTATACATCTGTATCAAATGTTTCAATTTATAGTGCTTAACTCCAATCCACAATGAAGTCAAAAACGCACAGTGAGTCAAAAACACATTACATAACTGTAGCAAATGTTGTTCTGCCATTGACTATGTCACATGATTCAAACGTTTGCAGAAAATGCAGCCTAGATGGCGAAATTCCACCTTGTCGGTTATGCTTCTAGTCATGCACCATTTCGTGTAGTTTGTGCAATGACTGATGCAGCAGAAAATCACATTTGACACATGTTGCAGTTCTCATGCACAGCCATTCTTAAATGTGTGGCTCATTGTCCAAAATGTACCCTGAGTAATCACGATTTTAAACAGACGTTACTTGAATCTAGCCTCACTTCTCCTTCCACAATGCTATTTTAACATGTGCTGCATTGTGCAGCACACAGAGCAAAATTACAATGACATCACAGTTTGCTCATGAGCTGGAGGGTGTACCTACCCACACTGACACAAAGTTTACTATAACACAAACATCATTCCAACATTGTACATGCTTGTCAACATTGACAAACGTCTATATCTTGTTACACCGTAACGTGATAACATTTTAGATTTAGTGGGCTCATGTGGGCCAGTGAAAGAGTCACCATGTATGACGGTTCAAGCTCAGACTATTTTTATTGTAAATGGATGGGACTTTACATGATCAATATGTGAGAACATGTATGTAGTTTGGGCAAGGGCAGAAAGCTGTGTGAGTACCAAACCCAAACATACTTTCCATTTCCAAAAGCATCTATGAGGTCATATGTAGCTGGGTGCTGAGCAGATAATTGTGCATCTTGCTGCCTGTGAGTGGAGTGACTATCAGGGCAATTGCTGCTCAGTTAGTATGTCCAACAGAAAATGTATTCTGATTTGGATTTGGAGCATAAGCTCTAGGATCACAATGTTAGGAACAATCTGAATGTTCTTCCCTTATCATGATCTTTCAGTGAACTGTATGTGGGTATGCAGGACATCTATGCTACAAATGTTAGCAACATCACATGTGAGCAAGTTCACATTTTAAAGAATACGATCTGGTACATCCAGCACATCTATGTTGTGTGGGTGATGTGACATTGTACCAATCTGTGAGAAGTTGGCCTGGTATATGCTGTCAATTAATTAAAGTGGGCACCTAGTACCAGTCCAAACAACCCCTTATGGTGATAGGTTAAAGACAACCTTTATTGAAAGCTATCCTAGTGGTAGCTATGGAGAGCAGCCTTCAGGCTAAGTCTTGAAGGAATGTAAAGCAGCTTCTTTTACCAGTCTATAATCTCTTGAATGACCAAATGAAAGGACAACCACACCAGGTATATATTCAAAATATATTTAAGATAAAACACACCCCGCTAGTCTCTTTATGAGGCTGGAGTTCGAAGTACTTAAGTTACAAGTCAGTATTCAACAGTAAAAGCACAAATACACGTTTGGGCCCTAGGGGCGTACCAAACCATATACCAATAGAGTGGTATAAGAACCACGACCGAACTAGACACAAGGCCTAGAGCCTTTAGAAGTGTTTGGGCCCCAAGGAACCACCCAAGATAGTGACGTAGGGGACCCACAGGGGACGCATGCAGTGTTAGAACACAGCCGAGAATCGCCGTTAACTTCTATGGGGAAAGTCGCGGTCTAGGACCAACACCCACGGGAGCACCGGAGCACTTGAGTTACCTCACCGAGGAAAGCCGGGTGCATAGGTGTCTTTTGGTGTCGGGTCGCAGCGCTGTTTTCAATAGAAGCTGGCAAAGAAGTGCTGCTGCCGTGAAGAGAAGAAGTGTCCGAAGAGATCCAAGCTCTTATTACTCTTATTATCATCAGCCTCCCCAACCAGAGGCACAGCGAGGATTCTTTAACCCCCTTTGAGTCCTCGGCAATTTAGCATCGCTTCTACACACGGTAAGATCATTTCTATATGCATTGCCGGCCTAGTATAGTCGGGCACTTTCACACGTTGTGATCATTATCCCTTCAGAAACGGGTGATTTTCACCACATATATATATATATATCTTTTTGTCATTCACATTACCATGGTGAGCCCCTCTTGTCCCTCTATCCGGTTTGCACACGTAGCATCGTCGTCAGCTGTACTTTTTCAACTCCACAGAGCAGGTATATTGTTCCCCTTTACAGTATCTCACTATCTTACCCATTCCAAGGAAATTGTGTTTCTAACCGCAACTATGTGACACACTCCTTTGAGGTGCTAGTTTGTGTGCATCACTTGCCAATAATCTACGCTATGTGAAATGCGCGAGAAAATACTTTCACACCACATGTGACTGTTTTTAACTCGACACTACAACATCTAACAACTATTCTTACTAATCTAAAACTTTAACATATTTTTTAGAAGTCCATGGCGGGGACTTGCAGATTTAGACAGGCACTTAATTTGTCACACTAACTGCTTACTGCATTGTTACATTTATAACTCTTTCAATCTTTCATTGTTACATTTATAACTCTTACAATCTTTCAACTGCTGTGTCTCATTGCAGTGGATTTGATTCATTACGCTGATCGGTCTGGTATCTTTACCATTCAATAGCTTGTGGCCTATTACGGACCCTATGAACTTTATCGTCTAAGCCGCCATAAGACTTGGCCACACTACATAAGAGGTAACATGCTCTCAAAAGCTGTAATTTAGATACTACCACGCCTACAACAAACGGGGCATAGTTCAATACTTATCATTGTCTCATTTCCTCATAGAACTCATCACATCAAATCAGGACTGAGTTCTTTATTTTCATGATCTTAAAAGTTAGACCTTCTGCTACATCTCACAAGGTAACTCCCTTAGACTGTAGCACTGGACTGTAGCACTACATAACAGTGGTTCACTTAGTGGGAGTGTTATGGTTTTTGGGAGACCATTTTTGTAAGTACTCTATTTTTTCTACTCACTTGCAACCCTGGAGTTCTATGACTGCATGTGAGTTCCTTTCACCTGGGATATCACATATCTACTCGTTTACCACATTCCATTCTTTAATAAAAATGCTTGTATTTTCTAGTTTTTGGGACATTTGGTGATGGTAACTTAGCAACACTGATAAGGAACTAAACTTATTAACAGTTTGCAAGTCTCTATCCCTAATGTACTTAAACCAATTTGTGATTAGTGTTTTTAAATCTTTTGTATTGCTATGTTTTTAGACACGTCCCTTAGGGCATTTAAAGAAAGTAGGACCACTGTATATCATTGATATATGTATTTTGTTTATATGCACCCTGTTTAGGTTTCATTGTTTATGTACATGGCTTCCTGATGAAGGCGTACTGCCGAAACGCGCGTAGGATACAGATTTTCGAGAGCCATGCCAGAAACGAATGTCCTCTATATGGAATGAAGTGATATCTTTACACTATTTATATGTCTTGGTAAAAATTGAATATTTAGAATATTTTCAACCCTAAAGACATGTATTGTTAACACTGTGAAATATGTATTTGTGTAGTGGCTAAATTCATGATAGAAACCATAATCATTTCATAGAATCTTAGTGCCAAATCACAGTGCAATATTGACTATAAAGGACCATAGCTTCTCTTTTTCTTCTCTCTCCTTTTAATGTGTACATAAAGTAAAATTGTTTGTATAAATAATAAAACACATTTTTGATACTGACTAACAGATGTTGCATATGTATGTTTATGACATATGATATTTAGGTCCACGATCATCCTTAACTTTCCTAATTTATTTTGTTTACATTCGGTTACACCTCCCTGTGACAGGATGCCTATTGTCATGCCTTCCTCTGCGCGAGTTTGGCTCAGCAGCAGGAGAGCAGAATCATGTCTGTGGCTGGTAGCATCCATTTTGTGCTGCTCAGGTAGAGAAAGCTGGTACCGGGTATACCGGTGACCCACATATGTTCCTTTGGAAGGGTGGAATTATACCTCCCACGCCAGTTACCGGTGTGGAGGTATGATTCAAAGGTGTTTGATCAAACACGACATGTTTCTAAGCAGCCATGTTAAAGTTAGCATTTACTGCAGGGTTATATTGCACAAAGGGACGGATAAGGGTACTCCAGAATCCAATCTGGAGTGTACCTAAAGTACATGCATATCAATTTAATGCAGAAAGCAGATAGACTGGGGTCCTGGATAGCAGGATCCCAGTCAGACTAGGCCAAAACAGTGTGATATCAGCAAAAAGTGGGGGTAACCATAAGAAGCAGACACTACTTTCCTACATTGCATATCCATATTGGCTTACCACATTTTGAGAATCACAGAATTGTAATCATTAATATACTTGGAGGCCTCTGTTCTTCTGAGATTATAGGTGTTTTTTGGTCATTTTTGCATCAGTGCTTGTCTGACTGCAGATAAAAAATCTTTTCACTCTCCCTTTGGAAATTACAGGTCTTGGAAATCCAAAATGACACTTTGTGTAACATTTTCCATTTGCCCTGTATTTTTGATGACAGTACTTGCCACATCTATGTGTTTGAAGGCCCAGAACATGCTGTTTCAGGCCTCTCATCACTGTCTTTTGGAATGGCACCTATTACATATAGTTCTATTAAAGAGAGTACTGAGTCATCACTGTCTGTTCCAAATTTTGGTATACCTTTTATTTATAATATCATGTGAATATGAGAAGCACCTCTTGCTTGGTACTCTTTACGGCTAAATGAATCAGTAATTTTGCCAAGAGGAGGATTTGTTTCGTTGTAGATAAAAGATAGCATGGCTTGGAATCTGTAGTTAAAATATCTACAAACATTTGCAGGATCCAAAGAGCAAAGTTCTCCTGCTATCTTTAAATTGATGTCCTTAATATTTGAGTTTGCTTCTCTCAAAAAGTCAAGTAAGTAATTCTACGGGTACTCTGCACAACTCAAGGCGTCATTATGATGTCGGGGCGGAAACCCCCTCTCGGTTTTGGGAACCGACCTACTCGTGGTCGGCGGTTCTGCCTGATCGATTATGATGCGATCGAACACTGTTTGGTCGGAGACACATTGATCCCTATGAGAGCTCGGCTTCCAAGTGACAACACAGGCTCCTATGGGGAAATGGGGTGTTTGGGGAAAACCCTGCACCCTGTCTCAGGCACCGCATTGTGTCTGCCACACAATGCAGGGTTTTCCAGGGAGGTCCCTTCGGTACCCCCTTTGCCCCCAACCGGAAGCCGCAGGATGAAGGGGGCCCTGCTAGGGGCCCCCAAAGTCCCTTTCCAGCAGCCTTTTCGTGTCAGACAGGGTGACTTGGAAAGGCTGTTGGAAATTGACATTGTAATCGTCCAGTCGGAAATGCTGCCCGTAGAGGTGCACAATGCGGTTCTGTCCAACACGAATATTCCGAGAGCGAGTTGGAACCGATTCGGAATAACCGCATGGTATCTTTTCTGACAGCAACATCGTAATCGGTCGGATGGATTGTAAACCGACCGAGTTGGTCAGAAAGTCCGATGCGGTCTACGAAATTCTGACTGTTTGGCGGAGGTTTTCCGCTCAACATTGTAATGAGGCCCTGAGTGTTACAAACCAGGTAGGTGCACCTGAGTTTCGCAACATACATTTAAGTTCTGCACAACGGTGATACCAATACTCGTTGGTTCCACATTGGCATGCCATAAAATTGTATGTATTCCAACTTTTCATCCTTACTCTGAACGTTGTCAAGAAATTCTTTCGCAGAGAGATTATGTAGATTAACTTCTGTCTTCGGTATGTTATGTTAAGTTACGTTAAATTAATTTCTAGAGCGCACGTATACCCAGAGGTGTCTTGGCTGCAGCTCAAACTGAAACCTAACCTGCCTAATGCTCACTGGGCTATAAATAGAAATGTTTTAGGAGCTTTCCTAAAAGGGAGCAGAGTGTTCATATTTTTAATGTGAAGAGGCAGGGTGGTCCAAGGCTTGGAAGCACAGTTCACAAAACAACTTTCACCCCAAGAGACAAGTTTGAATCTTGAAAATAGCATTTTTTGGCTGCTGATGAGCGTAATGTTCTCAGTGGTAAAAACCAATGGAATTCCTTTTTCAATTAGTCTGTCCTATTTCATGTAGGGCTTCAAAAGTTGTGCAGAGAGTCATAAAGGTGATTCTCTGCCTGACAGGCAGACAGTACAACTCTTTTAGTGCCAATGAGGCAGATTGAAATATGGGTATTTCTAACTAATAGTTGTGCTGCTGCTGCCTTCTGCAGGATCTGTAGCTTATTCATGTGTTGCTGTTGCATGTTGATATAGAGAGCATTACAGTAGTCAATTTTCATAAGGACCGTAGTTGGAACTACTGTTTTCTAAAGCTCAGAAGAAATGTAAGGCTAAACTTTTTATGGTCTAAAAAAGAAGCTGCTGTGACAACATTTACCTGAGCACCATAAGTAAGCTGGTCATTAACTAGAACTCCCAGGTTGCATGCTTTTCTGACTGGGGTAAGAAGTATACCGAACACCTGAGGCCGCCAGGACGAGGACTTGAGGAAGGCTTGGTCACCAAACAGAATTATCTCTGTTTTCCAGGAGTATAATTTCAAACAATTTTTTGCCATCCAGTCACTGATTACCAACATGCAGTTATGAAATCTGATGCCAGTGTTCGTCTAATCTTTAGTAACGGAGATCACAATCTGTGCATCGGCGGCATAGGATCTAAGTGAAAAATCAAATGATCTGATAAGATCGGCCAAGGTTGTGACATTATTGTTGAATAATGTCTGGCTTAAATTAGAACCCTGTGGGTCCCCTCAAGGAAAATAAAAGGGTTCTGAGGTGCATCTCTTTAATGACACAGGCCAAGAAGAAAGGATATCCGGAGGGCAAGGGCAAGACCTCCTATTCTGATGTTGCGTAGGCAGCCTACTAGCAGCTCATGGTTTACCATGTCAAAAGCTGCTGATAGATCTAATAAATGAGGGCCACACTCCCTCCTTGGTCAAGGTCTTATCTGAGTTCTTCAGTGGACATGATCAAGGATATCTTAGTGCTGTGGCCACTTTTGAAACTATATTGAGTGCAGTCCAAAAGATTTTTGGCCTGTATAAATGTTGGCAGTTGTTGGTCCATGATTTTTTCAGCGATTTCTATAGGAAAATGCAAACTAGATATAGGACGATATCTATTTGATTCAGAGGGATTAATAGTTATCTCCTTTATCTGTGGAAGTATGGATACTGTCTTCCATTGCTTTGGGAAATACCCAGCGTCAAACTTCTGGTTAAAGATGACTATTAAATTAACTGCAAAGATATCTGGTGCACGTTTCTCCACTAGAGGAGATCACAGGCCAAATGGGACCCTGACTTCATAGATTTAATTAGCTGAGTAACCTGCTCAATTATGGGATTTGTACATTTCACACAAAATCCAGATTCGAGCCCAATAGAGGGCATTTCCACTAGATGAACTGAATTGGTGGTAAGAATCTGTTATAAACCTCTTCCACTTTGTTTTGAAAAAACTGGCTAAGGTGTTGCAGAGAGATTGGCTACTAGGTGTTGGATTCTTACAAGGGATGGTTGCTAGCTTTCTAACAGTTAAGAAAAGTTATTTCATCGAGTTTTTTGCAGCCTCGATTTTTTAGGTAATAAAAGAAGATTTTTCTTTGACAGGCAATTGTTTGTATATACTGCTTAAAAATTGCTTTCTTGGAGTGAAGATAGTCTTTCCTCCACTTACATTCCTGCCCATTGCAACTTTTGCTTTTAGATTCAGAGGGTTTCATTAAACCAAGGTGCAGATAGTTTTCCTCTCATACGAAGCCGGATTTGCTGGAATCAACAAAAACCTCCTCCACAAACTCCAGACCATCCAGAATGCCTTAGCCAGACTTATCCTTGATATCCCACGACACAACCACATCACCCAACACCTGAAAAAAGAATAAACTTCAAGCTGCTCATAGCCACTTACAAAGCCCTCCACAACACTGGACTCCAATACCTCAATGAAAGAATCTCCTTTAACACCCCCAAGAGAAACCTCCACTAAGCCGAACTCGCCCTAGCCACCGTCCCTCATTTCTACAGGACCAGAGGTGGAGTAAGATTATTCTCCTATCTCACAGCCAAGATCTGGAACGATCTCCCCCTTCACCTCCGACGGAGCCCGACACTGCACCTACTCAGAAGGGACCTCAAGACCTGGTCCTTTGAATAACCCTAAGAGAGCTACTCACTCCCCCCCAGCGCCTTGAGCCCTCGCGGGTGAGTAGTGCACTCTTCAACCCTTGATTGAAGGTATGTCTTGGCAGGGGCCAATGTGTTTACTGTATTGCCTATCCAAGCTGAATATTCATTGACCGTGGGGGCTACGTCCTCTGTCCTCATAGGCTGAGACTGTGTCAGGACCAGATGAAGTTGTTCTGGTGATATCTTACACCAAGGATGAGTGATATGCACTTTAGGGGGTACTTTTCCTAAATCAGATTGAGTGCACCAATAAATGTCAAACGCAGTTGCATGGTGAGCTGACCAAGTTATCGGCAGGATGCTAATATTCACTAACCTGGGATTATTCATAAGAATCCCATTTAAACAGAGGCCTGCAGAATGAGTTGAGCCAGCAACTATCTGAGTAAGACCAGAGCTAGACTTCAACTCAAGTAGAACTTCAATGGCTTTGTCAGTAGCATCTTCTCAGTAGTGTTTGAAGTCTCCTAGTAGTGGGAAGTCATTGGCAAGTGTGCCTGATTCTAGTACAGTACTCATGGTCTGTAGAAAGATGTGTCTGAGACCCGATAGACGATAGTTTAGAACCCCATTAAGGGATTGCGTGAAGGCAATTTTAGTGGAAAAAGAGAGAGCTTCACAGTACAGGAATGATAATGGTTGAAAAATAGCTGCCAGATTAGAGTGATAAATAATGGCTAGCCCACCACCTCTTTTATCGGGTCTATCAGCTCTATGAATAGAATATCCAGGTGAACTAGTTATGACCATATCTGGGCCAGATGTGGGGTTCGCTCATGTCTAAATAACAAACAAAACAGCTAATTTGTGTGTTTCTACCAGTTCTGCAGCTTCATGTTTGTGTTTCACTGATGATCTCGCATTGATTGATTAAAGGACATCATGTTTTTTCCTCATATGTTTTCTTATTGAAGTGTGATGCAAGTATTGTCTCTGGCTTACTATCTCTCTTACCATTTACTGATTTAGTTTACAGCATATGATAGTCCTTACAAGTCACTCTCAAATAATAGACGGAATTCATATGTAATACATTGCTGAAATTTAGGGTCCTCTAAATATAATCTGGTTGACATGTACTTAGCTAATGGTTTTTGTAGGGAGTGGTCATCATACCGGTCATCCTCTCAAGTCAGAAATAGATGTGGAAAACAGAGAACCATTAAACCTTTTTACCACACACTCATTGGAGCTCCTGTTTGCTTATTTCATTTGAAACAGATCAATAGCTTTTGGAATGCATTGGATGACTACTCTAGTGTTCATATATTTCTTCTGATTTGCTTCTATCTACTTTCTCAATCTGTTCAATTGATCATAACATTTCATCCTCCATACAACTTCCATCTCTGACAACAACACTTTTACAATAAATATTATTTTGTTTCAGGTGTAATGTTGCTTTTTTCAAAACTTTATTAACATCCACTAGCTCTTGACAGATTTTTTAGTTTTTTGGTCTGGACACCATTTAAAAGACTAATAAGTGGTTCGTCAATATCTCTCTCTACACTGACAGTTTCGATGTTTCATTTAAAATCTAAAGGCAAGTGGGCAATTCTTCCTTTTAGGCCTTTCTGTAGCTCTATCGGTGGTAGTTTCTCTGTCTTTGGTTCCAAACAAACTATTGCTTGAAAAGGGTGTATAGATTTGATGAGAATTGTTTAATAAGTATTTAAGTCTCTAAGTTCTTCTGGAATTTAAACCAATTCTAATTTGTTATGGATTGCCCTGGCAGGCATTTTATTATCTTCTAACTTATCATAGTAATTGTTGGACTTGGCCCTTATTGTCCAAACAATTTCGCTTTTCCCCCTACCCTTTTTACCATGTGTGAAATAATACCTGCTGCGCAATGGCATGCGCAGATTTATTTGTACTGTTGTAAAGCAATGTTACTTTCAAAGTGGACGCCATTTCTGTCTGCTTGTGCCGCCTGCCTGAGGTGGGTTGCCAGTCTAGTCGTTTGTTTCCCAGCACCCCCAGCTTTTGAAGGGAAGCCTGGCACCCAGGGTGCTCTACACCTCCCCTTAAACCAGTTGGGACCAGTTTCCCAGGGAACCTTCTGGAAGTTTCTAGCCCTTTCTGGTAGGTGGGGTGAGGGGTGTATAAATAACGGAGCTGGGATGCCATGTGCTCAGACTGAGCGTGGACCTGAATGAGAGGGGGCACTCTGTCAGGAGGTACCGCCACATGGGCCTGTGTGCTGGCCCCTGTGCCCAACTGTACCCCTCTGCTGTCCACAGGGCTAGAGAGAGCCCCCTTACTGGAGTGAAGATCGCTGACCCAGGAGGAGTGCCACTTTATGGGGGATGAATGTTCCTAGGAACTGCGGCCCTATACTGATGAGTGCCCACTGACCGCTGATCTTGCCCAGTAATGCCTGATTATAGGAGAGTAGGATCTGCACTTATGTTGCCCCCACTTTTTTTCTGATGTATACACTGGTTTCTGGCTATAGTCTGGCTGGGTCCCTGCTAATCAGGGCCCCAGTCTCTCTGTTCTCTCTAAACGACTTTGAGTGCATACTAGATGCACTAGTGATTGGATACTGTGGTACCTTATGAGCCCCTAGTATATGGTACCCTAGGTACCAAGGGCATAGGTACTTCACAGGCCTACCAGGGGCTGAAGCATGTATTATGCCACCCCTGGGAAGCAGACTCAATCTGACACCACAGGCCTGCTACTGCAGCCTGGGTGAGGTAGTGTTAGCACTCATCACTGAGGTATAGGTTTCTATATCTCACCATACACCTACATATAAACCTATCAGCCACCCCTATGGCAGGCCCTATCAATCCTGATGGCAGGGTGCGTGGTTTTCAATGTTAGGGGTGCCTCTGCATGAGCAGGGCCCCTCTGCAGCTACCAGAGTCTATTCTCTATGGCTGTTTGTGAATGTGGTTAAACCATATACTCTTAAGTGCATTAAAATGCTAACTTTGGAATGACTGCATCAAAACATGTCGTGTTTGGTGTCAAACAACTTGGAATCATACCCCCACACCAGTCCATGATGTGGGAGCATGATCCCACCCTTCTAGAGGGGACTACATGTACCCACTGTAATAAAACAACAGAAATCTGAAAGAGCCCTGGCATCACAAAATGGATGCCACCAGCACAGACACTGGGCTGCCCACCTGCTGCTGACTGAAACTCGCAGTGGAGGAAGCCCAACAAAAGGCATCCAGTCACAGGAAGGTGTCACCACCTTCCAGACAGGATTTATTGTATTAGAGTTGGGTGGGTGCACTTCTAGAGTGCTTTGAAGTCCTGCACTGGGGGAGCAGTAGGCTCCTCTGTGCATATGCCAGCTCAGACCGGTTCAGGGTTACCTGTCCCTGCTCTGGCACGAAACTGGACAAAAGGAAGTGGGTGTAACCACCCCCTACCCTGACCCTCCTAGAGGAGTGGTCATAGAGCTAGTCCCTCCCCTATCTTCAGTATAAGATAGCAAACCTTGCCATTGCAAAACAGATAACCCTGGACGACACTCTACAAAGAAGAATCCTGGCCCTTCGACGTTCCACTACCTTTGGAAGACTGAAGAATCTCCCTTGGAGTCAAGGAGTGACTCCCCTGCTTGGCAGGCACCAGAAACTCTAATCAATGGTCACAAACTCTCCCGCTCCCGCCGGAGTTCGAAGTCCCTGCAGCCCCAGAAGTGGATTTCCTGACTTCTCAATGGCCATTGTGAGTCCCCAGCAGAGCTGAGGCGAGTGGACCCCACGAGTAACGGGGAACAGCAATACCCTGGTATTGTGCACTATTGTTGAGTGCAACCCCTTCACGATGTTCTACGAACTTGTGCATTGAACCATTTGTGTCCCAAGCCTCCAGCAAGTTTTGCAGCAAATATCAGAGGCCTACCCCGTCCCATGTGACCGTGGGCTCTTGTGAAGCATTTCCTCATGAGGCGTCTTCGCGATCCCTTGCCTGTTGGCTGGTGGGTCCCCCGAAGACTTTCTTACCAACTCAAAGGGCTCTGCTGGTTGCTCCAGGCCTGCCCTCACTTACCCTTGCTGGGTGAGTCCCTTAGATCTTGCTGGTCTGCAACGCTGATCTTCTTTCATTTCCACAAGACTTGCTGTTGCCAAGGCTTGTTGGCTCCAATCTGGTTGCCGACACCTCAGACAGCTGCAGACATCATGGAACACTCCAAATCCAGCTGCTGGTCATCGTCCATCTCTCCTGGACCTTGTGAGTGAAGAGTCAAAACACCATCAATGACCTGAAATCACCCAACATCTGTGGTCACCCATCTTCCTGGCCACCGGTCACTGGCAAGTGACTTTGAACACTGTCCCTTCAATTTTCAGGTCATCTGCATCTCGAATCCACCCTTGGATTCCACCGGACACTTCTTCAGTCGACGCAAGCAGCAAGGCTTCTTTGGTCTCCATAGAAAACAGCGACGCGACCCAACACCAAAAGACACCTATGCACCCGGCTTCCCTGGGTGAGTTAACTCATGCACTCTGGTGCCCCAGTGTGTGTTGGCCCTCGAATTACTTACCTTGTAAGTGGCTTGCTTGTAGACTTCCTCGAAGTACCCTAAAACTTTAAAAATCAAACCGCAACTTGCTCCATTATAATCAATAGGGAACCCGCGTCTGTGTTCACACACTGCATGCGTCTACCGTGGGTCGATTACTTACCTGCTTTCACTGCAGTGGTGAAGCCCCAGCGATTCAACAGGCCCTAGGCCTTGTCATTTTGCAAGCCGACTTTCCTAACCCATTTTTTTAGTATATGGTCTGGTACGCCCCTAGGGCCCCAGCCATATTTGTGCTTAACTTATCGTGAAACGTTGATATTTGAATGTGTTCCTGGCTTCTAATCTCATAAAGTGATTAGTAGAGTGTGTCTAGAAATAAATACATATATATTTGATATATATACTGTGTGGTGTCCTTTCATTTGGTAATTCAAGAGATTATAAGTTAAAACAAGCTGCTTTACATTCCTCTGAGACTTAGCCTGAAGGCTGCTCTCCACAGCTACCACTAGGATAGCTTTCTTTAAAAGGTTGTCTTAAACCTATCTACCATAAGAGTCGAATTGGACTGGTGCAAGGTGGCCACTATAACCAGTGACCAGCATATGCCAGGCCAACTTCTCACACTGATGCTCTCCTACCTGGCGCCTCGTGAGGGCCACAACTGTGCCATGCCTGCTGGCTAGCGCCTGGAGAAGAAGAGCGCTTTATCTTACTGCCCAGGGGGTGAGGAGCAGACACCTGCAGCGCTGCGCTGCGAGAGAGCTATATTTCCATTGACCGTGCCTTTCTGCCTGCCTAGCGCCTCGTGGGCACTATTTTCTGAATTACCAGAGGAGGAGCGCTACCCTATCACCCCTGAAGCTTTTGGGGCTTTCTAAAGCCTGGTGAACCCTTTCCTTCAGTTCCCCGCATTTTTGTGCTTTATGAATTAGCGGGAGCCTACCACGCGACTGTGCGCTTATTTGAAACAGCGGGAGCCACCCCGCGTTTCAGCTGCACTTTGACCTTGCCGAAATCACCACCACGGCCCGAGTTCGGGCGCACCAAGATCGCATCAGAAATCACCGCCGTGGGCCCGGGGAATCACCCTGCGTGTGTGCCGCTTCAGAACACTTTCTATTAAAGCAGGAAACTACCCTGCGTGTGTGGTTCATCGCGGGTGCCCACCCGCGTGTGGACACCTCATCAACTGAAGGCGGAAGCCCACCTCGCACTTCAGAATCGACAAAGATCACCACGGCAGGCAGGGAGGCGCTGGGAGCATCGTAAGGTCTCCCTGGTGATGACAGGAGAACGTCATTGGGGGCAGGGCCGGGACCAGGAAGACGCCGAGTCTGCCAGCCGCAGGGAGGGGGGCCCGGGTTAAGTCAGGAGCAGCGCCGCCGTTGGCGGGGCTCTCAGGAGCAGATGAGAGCCCAGCCTGCAGCGGGAAGGAGAAGAGTCCCGGAAGAGCCGGTAAGTGGGGCTTTGTGGCGGGTCTAGGGGGGTTGGTCGAGGCACACTGTCGGTGCCTTCCCCATGTGTTCCCGAGCCCCAGAGGAGGGCCCCTCGTGCCCAAGGCCGCAGTCTGCACCAGCTGCGCCGCAGAAGCGGGCAGAATATTGTCTTAAAGCCCCAGTGGGGGCTCATCAGGGCACAGCCGTGCCAAAGCACTCCTACCCAGCTGCACCGCCAGTTAGCGGGCAGCTGCACTGTCTTGGGGGTATTGATAAGTTGAGGGTCCCAGAAGAGGGCCCCCATCCGCCCGGTACTGATTTATTGGATACAACTGCCCCGCTGGACAGTGGGCAGTTGCAGCAGTTGGGGCACATCCTTTGGGTGGAGTCCCAGCGTAGTGGCTCCCCGGGCGTGGCACCAAAGACTAACCTGTGCCCGTGGGCAGATTGATTTGGATTGATTTGATGCCTAATGCATTCATGCTCCCGATGCTTCCATTCCAGGCCTCCTGTTAATGTGATTTATGGAGATGTACTCTTGCCTAAGGTTATGCCTCCAGGCTCATATATGTTATGCCTGATGTTGCGCATAATGGGTTTTCATGCCTAGTGCCTTTACGCTAATGTGGTGATCCTAGTGCATTCGTGCTAATGTGTCAATGCTAACGCTTTTATGCTTATTGCATTGCTGCTAAGGTTCATGCTGATGTCCAATGCAGTGAGGCGGATCTATGCTAACCCTGGGCGGAGTTCGCGTAGTAGCGCTATGCGTAGCTACGCGAAGTGCACTTTGCACTACACGAGATACGCGTAGCACTACGCGAACTGCGTAGTGCGCTGTTCGCGATGATTGCACAGTGCCGGATGCTTGTCCGCACTGTGCAATCATTGAAAACGGCATCTTGCACAGTGCAAGCTGTCGTTTTCTGCCGCTCGAGTAGATTTTTACTAGAGCCGCTGCTTTCTCAACGCGGATTGGTAGTTTCTCATCGCGAGCGGTCACGAGCATACGCGACCACTCGCAAAGAGAACCCTGACCTCCCTGCATTGAGAATCTTGCCGGGATGTCATTTTTCTCGCTCGCGGTCACCAACTTGTCGTTGAGGGCCGCGAGCGAGCAAAATATGCCAACTATGCTATACTACGCGATTTTGCACTGTGCTACGTGCAATTCGCGTAGCGCCAAGTAGCACAAACTACGCAAACTTCACGAGCGTAGCGTAGTTGTCCGCCCAGGGTTAATCTATGCACATTGTGATTAATGCCTAGTGCCAGTATTGCCCCCATGCTAATTGTGTTTCATGCCTTCATGCCTCATGTGAGATCCTGCATGCTAATGCCTTCTCCCTAATACAGGATGTGATATAGGCTCATGGTTTAGGCTCCAGTTGAGTATGGTGATGCCTAATGTTATGCCTAATGCTATACCTAATGTTATGTCTAGTGTGGCAGTCAGGCTGTTAGGCTAATGAGGATGCCCTAGGATCCCATTGTTATGCCTACGCTGATTTACGCCCCGGGTGGAGGTTCTATGTTTATACCTGAGCTAATGTGGCTTATGCCTATCCTGATTTAGGCCATTGTGATGTATACAACTGCTGTTATGCATAATGGGTTCTCATGCCTAATGCCTTTATGCTACTGTTGCCTAATGCTCTTTCCTTGTGCTCACAGGTTTAGGCTGAAGAAACTTTAGGCCAACCTGATTTCTACCATGCTAAAGTTATGAGGCTACATGTTCATGCCTACTTGGTTTATGCAAATATGATGTTGCCCAGTGCATGGTCTTGCCAGTAGTTGCTGGCTGTTACGCAATTATTGGTGGACTCTACATTGACTGATTATACCTTGTGATGGTTCTGGCAGCGGCCCGATTAGCCCTGCCTTGTAAATAGTCCCCTGTGAGTTGCTACCCGGTGCCGGCTGGCACGGAAGATATGCACTTGTGTTCTGTAGTCTAATGTGTTTTTATAATACACAAGTTATTTTCATGCAACCTGGTGTGGAGTCCCTTTTTGTAGTGTGCCTGGTGTGTTGCCTGTGTGTGCTGAGCAGATGCTTTACACATTTCCTCCGGAGTTTGGCCCACCCGCTCTGCACCACGCTACCCGTTTCTAACAGTAATGCTTACATATAATATGCTGTCCAAATAAATCAAAGCGTTCCTCTGCAAATAAATATACAGCAAATTCTTACCACTTATCTCTTGTTCAGTTTTTGAGAACAAAATAACATTTCGCGTTTGGCTTTTTTAGTGAGTGTGCCGACAATAAATGCAAACACAGTTTGGTTCCTCTAATGAAGCTGTGTTAAACCTTGCAATCCCTTGTGTAAAGTTATCAATATTATTACCTGCGTCCTGTTCTTCTACACGTGTACATACCAACTGCTCATTTTCACTTCACTTCTCTTCAGGACCAAAGAAACAAACCTGAACATCTTCACAACCCTTTTCTCTCTCTTCTACCGTACCCTGCAATAGATTTCTATGTATATCTCCTAAACATAAGGCAGGAGTTTTCACAAAGTAAAATCTCCTAATTATTTGTGCATTTAGAGTGATGAACAGCTAACATTCTGAAGTGATGAAAAGTGCTTCAATAGACATGTCAGTGAATTTCTTAATAAATTAGTATACTTCATCGCTTTGCATGGATCTAATCCTTGCAAAATTCAAAATTTCTGCTTCAGATTTGCTGCCTTTTGGTTGAAAGCATAACGGAGTGCCAACATCCAGACCACATGATTGTGCACTGTTGTGATAATAACCTAGCACACCACAGTGGCTGCACAGACTGGATTTTTCCAGATCAGAACAGTGCCCCAAATGCAGAATAACAGAGCGAACCTATATTCACATGTAGTGGACATGCTTTGCTGCGTGAGTACCTTGAGGGGTGAAGTACTCGAGACTTTATGAATACAAACTGAAGTGCAAATACAGCCAATAATACAGATGTACTTACTGGGTCTAACCACCCATAACAAACACACAAAATATGCAGAGAAAGTATTGAAACTCACTGTGGCAAAGATGTGTTTAGCACTAAGATGGGTGTCCAAATGACTGCCCACACGAAAGCAATGGCTATGGGAATTTGCAAGATGGGTACAAGCTAAATGGCGAGTATTGCCACAGATTGGTTTCCAGTGGAGTGGAACAGGGAGGAAGGATGGAATGGGACTTAGTAGAAGTACCGCTACAACAGGGAATGCAGATCCTCAACTGGGACTAGATGTGGAGTGGACAGTTGATTAATACTCTTTAGATATGTCTGTGATATTGATCTGCTGTAATTTGATGCGATTGTGTCAATGGTGCTGCCTAAGTGAGCCAATGTCATATTTGGATTTATATTTATTTGCACATGGTATGACTCACTTCTCTCTCCTTGTTTAGGGGACAGAAGGAGGGGGAGCAGGATAAGTTACTGAACTTCAATTTTATTTTGATCTAAAAGTCAATAAACATTTTTTGAACCTAAAACAAAAAAAAGAAATATTTATACTGCTGGAGCCTATTCAATGTAATGTTGTGGAAGCGATGCCCCTCGATGTGAAAGAGAGAGCGTTGGTTCATTTGCTATATTCACTAATTAAGAACACGTGTGTAAGCTGACTCCAGTGGCCAACACCCCTACTCTGAATATTATTTCAGCGCCATTGCTTAGCACCGAGGATTTCAAACTGGGGGGGGCGGAACCCCTGAAGGGCCTTAATTGATCCCAAGGGGTGTGCCAGGCACTGGCCAATGGACGCATCATGCTGATAACAGTGCTTTGGTTTTTGGGAGCAAAAACTGCAGTATCTTTGTAATGGGCAATCACCAATATATTCTTTCATTCATATCCTGACTGGGAGTAGGTGCCAAATGGGGAGGGCCTCAGATTCAGCATGTAAAGAATGGCACTTTGATTACTTTTACCCTTTAGAAAGATCTGGCTGACCAGACTAGTATGCTGGCAATCATGTATTTGATTACATTTTTAAAAAGGATTATCGAACATAACTGCAATGTTTAAATATGTTTAGACATATTCAAACATTTCCAATTGTATAGAATATAATAATGTGAAAAAATATGTTCATTCTGGTGGCTGGATGATTATTGTTTCGCATGGTGGCGCAACATGAAAAGGTTTGAAGATTACTTGCTGGCGTATTTTTATGTTGAAAACAGTGCTACTTTAATGACGCAGCACTATATGTCCTAGAACATGCCAGTCCATTCACTTACTATTTCAGTTTGTAGCCCCGGATATGGACCAAGGTGCCTAGTTTTAATTTGCTAATGCATGCAGTCACAAGAAGACAGAAGTGCGCATTAGTGCATAGCTGTATTTCCACAAATTTACAAATTACAGCCTGACCTATTGGCTTTGCCAACCCTTGTTGAAACTTATGTCACACCTTCTTTTCTGAAATCTACGTGATATTTTCCAAAGAGCCTTCGTAGGTGCAAAGTATAATTCTAAAAATGGATACTTGGTTTGCTTAGTTAATCTTTGCCCTCCGTGGCAAGGCTTGCTGGAATCCAAGAACAACATGTTGCTAAATGGAACCTTTGTATTTTGTGTGTGCAAAGCTAGGAATGAATGCCTATTTTAGCAATGTATTGCAGACTCTGGGTGATAGCTTTTGAGTCACACGAACATTTCACTGGTAAAAACAGCTGCTTACACATTAAGGGGCATATTTACAAGTTGGTTTGCATCCCTCCAGCACTACCTAACATGGTGAAATAGAGACTCAAACCTTAAGTCAGATTTATGAAGCCACACAAGGCCACTTTATGTGGTCCTGAGAGGCTTCATATATCTGGAGTAAAGCAACGCAGCACAACTCGCTACGCTGATTTACTCTGCCCCTGGGAAGGTGTTCCATGGCCATTGTGTGGGTGTTCCCACACAACACCCGTGTTTTTGATGCATTTCTAGATTTACCAGAACTGGTAAACCTGGGAATGCATTAAAAACCTATGCCTTCCCAGGAGAGGTGTAACAAGGAGAAATATATTTATTTCTCCTCGTTACTTCCTCTTTCTATGTATGCTGCATGCTTCAGTACACATAGAAGTAAATGCATCTCGTGATTGTTTTTGTGCAGGAAGGTATTCCTTCCTGCACAAAAACAATCCTGCAAGCAACGCAGGCATCCTTGCACAACGGTGCAAGGGTGCCTGCGTCGGTGCTAGGCTGCCAGAAGTGCACCAGCGCAGAGGAAAAAGCAGGAATGTGCTGTGTTGCCTTAAATACAATGCATTTCTCCCCTTAACTTGTCATGAAGTGTAGTGCAGCAAGGTGACTTGTTGCACTGCAACAGTGTGACTCTTTCATATTTTTTTCAGAAGTCACAATGTCCATGATAGAACGCAGCCTTGTTATTTAGCATACTTTGGCGCATATTTGGAGGAAGATACGGTGCAGCCCTGCGTTTCCCCCTGTGCTGGTGCTAATTTAGCCACTTAGCTCCAACACAGACACCCTTGCACCATAGTCAAGAGAGTCAGCTTTGCAGGGGAAGATTGTTTATGTGCTGGAAGGTGTCTCTTGCTTCACATAAACAATCTGAAATGGCGTTTTGTAACTTCTATGTAACCCTGGGTGGACAACTACGCTACACTCGCGAAGTTTGCATAGTTTGTGCTACTTCGCGCTATGCGAATTGCACGTAGCACAATGCAAAATCAACGTAGCATAACGTAGTTGGCATTTTTTGCTCGCTCGCGGTCCTCAACGTCAAGTTGGCGACCGCGAGCGAGCAAAATGACATCCCGGTGAGACTTTTTCCTCGTTCGCGATCAGCAACATCAAGTTGGCGTTCGTGAGCGCGGAAAATAAACCTCCCTGCGAGATTCTCAACACGGGGAGGTCAGGTTTCTCATTGCGAGTGGTCGCATATAATTGCAACAGCTCGCGATGAGAAACTACCAGTCCGTGTTGAGAAAGCTGCCGCTTGAGTAAAAATCTACTCAAGCGGCAGAAAACAGCTCGCACTGTGCAAGATGCCGTTTTCAATGATTGCACAGTGCGGACAAGCATCCGGCACTGTGCAATCATGGCGAACAGCACACTACGCAGTTTGCGTAGTGCTACGCGTATCTCGCGTAGTGCGAAGTGCACTTTGCGTAGCTACGCGTAGCGCTATTACGCGAACTACACCCAGGGTGAATATGTGTGTTGCTAATGCAGCACACATAAAAGTGGCAAAACGTCATTTTCTTTACTGATTGTTTATGTGCAGGAAGGGACACCTTCAGGGACACCTTCAGGGACACTTTCCTGCACATTAACAATCAATGGCCTTTTGGTGTTTTTATGTGTGCTGCACAAAGCAGCACACATGGAAACAGCAAAAAGTGAGGATAAATTAATCATTTCTCCTTGTTGCTCCACGGTAAGACCAGGTTTTCCCTGGTCTTAATTTAGGCACTGCCCCATAATTACACCCTATCTTGTAAAAATGGGGCAGCGTCAAAATCAATGGTTGTTGCGGTGGAACGCCTACCACAAAACCCATTGCCTGCCCCTTTCACGCTCAGCATAGCAAGAAAGGGTGCCTTATTTACAAGGCAGCATTAGGTGGCTTAACACTGCCTTGTGAATATGCCCCTATGTGTCTTCTGGAGATGCCGCACTTTTCATAATTCAGAAAGAAAGAAGTTTGAATCAAATGCTTTGACAGCAGCAAAATATACTGTATGAGAATGATATGGATAGTACACTTAGCTGTAAAACTGTAAAGCATAGAATCTCTTGATTAATCTTGGAGCATGCAAATTGGTTGCCTGTTTCCCTGACTTTTCTTCAGGAGTAGCCTTTCCAAAAGAGTAAGTGCCATGAGTAACCCCCCTTTTCTTTTCAGATCCGAACCATTGTTCCATATGAGGTTCTGCTTGTCTCTTCTTTTCTGCTAGAGTCTTGTACATCAGATTTTATGTGCAAGTTCTATTATACTTCAAGCAAGGTGCCTTGAATTTACCTGGCATTTTCATTCATCTTAGATACAGGTGATGAAACTTTGGGCTGCACACATCTGAGATGTTGACCATAATCTAGGGATGGCGGTAACTTGAGTAATTAGCGGTTGCATAATCACATAGAATAACAGCAAAATTATGTGAGATTCCACATAATTACGTGAGAAGAGTAATTCTGCATTTAACACTCTTTTCATATAGGAAAAATACCTTCTTGCATCAAAAATCGACTAGAGGGTGCATTTTGCGTTAAAACTTTCCCCCCCATCTTACTCCTAGTATTTAGTGCTATTTTGCTAGCCCACAATGTATCCTTGTATCCAAAATGGATGTGAGGATGCATTTTGCATTGAGAAAATAGCACTAAATGCAAAATAACATTAACAGCCGCAGCTGCTTCTTGTTAATGTGTTGTTTCTGTGCTTATTTCCACCACAGATTACTCCTAATTATGCATATGGGTGTAATTACATACATATTGGTAATTCCACATCACAAAGCAACATGGACTTACTGAAATTACTCCGATTACTCCAGCGTAATTACAATTACTGCTAGGCCTACAGTAAACACAATAAAAAGGTAAATAGACACTTGATGTGTATCTAGCATTATTATATGCTATTTCTGCCAGCCAAGACAGATCAATCCAAGAACCAGAGGAGTTTGCTAGGTAGCAACATAAGTGTGAGAAATTTCCTCTTTTTGCATTGCCACCCAAATTGTTTGCTGACTTTTGTTGCTGGTTTTTAGAATCATCAAAATGGGGTTCTGCTGTCTTGTGCCCAGTGTGGGAAACTGCCATTACAATGGATGCGTTACAACACATGCTTTTACCCCGCATGCTGTTACAGCGCAAATGGCATGTTGCAGGGGGTATAAGGTGTTAGATTTAACTCCAACACCTTCCCTACAGTTGCACACACTGGAGTTGGAATAGTAAATTATACTATTCCAACATCAAGCGCACCCCCGACCGCAAGTCGTGGTAAAGATTTGCGTTATAACAGCAAGCCGGGTAAAAGTATGCGTTGTAACGTCATACAACCGCCCAGTGTATGTTCTCTACCCCTAAAAACGTAAAACTTTCCTGTAAGACCACAGTATAGCATAGAAAGTTAAATGTCACTTGTGGACTGCAGCACTTATTGTGCCAGCCACTAATATGACAAGGAAAACATGGCTTGAAAGGTACCATTGTAGCCTCACCACTGCAGTTTAAACCTGCAGCTTGACCTGTCAAAGTAACCATTTTAAAAGGGAAAAAAATCTTCTTTTTAAACATTAGTTAGCTGTCTCAATAAATGCCTTGTGGCCCACAAGATATGGTGCATGGTATTTAAAAGTGAGACGTGGGAATTTAGTGTTACTATGTGACAGTGACTAACACCCAAAATTTATTTTCATTTTAGAAGGCTCTGTGTGGCTTATACAACCAGCATTTGCATAGCCAATAGGTCTCGCTTTGGGACCTTATAAGTATTTAGTTATGCAGCACCATATCCTTGGTGCAACAACACCAACTGTTGCATGGCTAAACACTTATAAGGTCCCAAAGGCTATGCCAATGCTTGTTTTTAAAGGCCGATAATATGAGTAGAGTTGGCTGATAGCAATAAACATCATGTATATAGCACCCAAAACCAATGGGGTTAAACTATGCTTTACAAAAGACACAGGGCCAAGAAGGGCGCAAACATTATCATTGCTTTAGAGACAGGAAATTGCCGCTAAAGCGGCGATAAGGGGCTTGATAATATGCCATAGAGAATTCCAATAGAAGCCCAGGGTTGATGTCCTTGACACCAGAACATATCGCAGATAGCCTTTACATGCTCTGGAAGTGAGGCGTGCGCAAGATGGAAAAACCAAGTCAGAAGTACCCTAAACCCCCTGTGCTGACCATAATCGGCTCAAAAAGTGTAATGGGAAATGGCCAAAATCTCACGGAAAAACATTTCCAGCACAGAATGTGCCAACCTTAGCAGAAACCAAGAGAAAGGAAAAAGATAATTGTTATGAACATATAAACATCCAAACGGGAGCATAACATTACCGGCTGTCCTCAGAAATTGAATTTAGTCATCCATGGAAAAGATCTGAAATATCTCCGTGCTTTCAGTATCTGCTGTGCTCCCATCCCTGCACTGCTGTTACTCAAGTAGAAAGGAGTTGAGAAATCCGCCCTCATTGGAAGAATACTGAAAGTAAACATACAATCTAGTTTGGGCATAGGCAGTATGCTGCAGTCCAAAAGGATGATTCCCGCGTGAAAATACAATTCCAAGAATTAAAACGTCAGAAACCATTACAACCTCCCTAAAAGAAGACACCCCGAACAGTGCGAGTTGAGTCACTGACATGCAGCTCAGGAAAACAGTGGAGTCAGCTGAAGCATTGTCCCTGGGTCTAAAAAGAGCAAAAAGTAAACAAGCTACAATGTTGATGGAGTCGCGGTGATTATAACAATCCTCTTGCAGCTGGATATGCGAGCTTCCTGCTGAGTAGTAGTAATGTCCCACAAGGCAGCCATTTACAGGCGGGTGTGCTCACTGCAAATGCTGAGTAAACACTGCGATGCACCTGACTAAGAGGTCAAGCTCTGCCTGTAAAGCTGTGGCAGTCTGTGCCAAAGCGTATCTATTTAAAAATAAAAAATCACAAACCTTGTGGTATGCTCCTCTATTCGGTTGGGTGGGGAGGGTGGGTGGGTGTATTGCAGAGACTTCATACAATAATCTACGTTAATCAGCATTTCCTCAGCTGCATGGCATGTGCGGAATTTACAATGGTTCAGGAAGGTTACTTCCAACTGTTGAATTATTCCGGTGTCAGAATACATTCTCCGTTTGACAGAATGGCCAGAATTGTGTCAAAAAGGAAACACGAGCAAGTAAAAACACTTTCACCTCTACCACTGTACTGTTATTTGTTTCACGCCCTGGTGTGATAAATAACGATGATGATGAACTCTTGCAAAGAGTAAAACATTACTACACCTGCGCGATGACAACATTGTCCCCAGTCTTGAATGTTAGGCAGCCATGTGCCTCCTCTTAAGAAATGCATCCTCCAGCAACTATTACAGTGAATACAATCTTAAGGTATGAGGAATATGTAACTAAAACAAGCATTGGCCGCGCGGTGCACGGCCCGCGAAAGTGAAAGTGATCGCGATCGTGATCAAAGTGAAAGTGATCGCGATCAGAGAAAGATGGCGGCTACACGCGTGCACTCTCGCGTGAACACAAGCGCTAGGCCACCAAAATCCTGTGGCAGCCCTTTCAAAACCCACACACTAAATTTCTCGCAGAGCAGCGCATGCGCTGACTCAGCGAGACCTAGAAAACAAACGTTGGGGTAAACAATATTCATGATAGTAAACAGTAAATACAAGAAATAAATTCCTAAATAAGAGATAGTTGGATCCAAAAAAAAGATAATTAAGAGACATTTCTTTTCATAAACAGAAGACCAGTTACGGAAGCCAAGATGTAATCTTAGAAGAAGAAAATCAGCGGCAACAAGCACTGTATATTGAATTTTGTCTGAAAAATAAGATACCCGTTTCCACAAGTGAAACACAAATGAAAAGACAAAACTACTATTGAGGCGCAAGGCAACTATAATAATAATTAGATTAGCACCTTTAAAATATACCTTTATCCACTCAGCCCAAAATGGGGAATTAGTCATTCAATTGCACAAAGTGTCTTTACAATGATAAACAATAAGAGAAGTTTATGAACTGTGTTAGAATTGGGAATCTCTAGTTGGCACAGGTATGCACTTGCGACAAGCAGGGACTCTCAATTCTAAGTCAGAGTAAGGGGATCACCCTTTCCAATAACCCCTGCTCACCCTTTAGGTAGTGTGGCGCAAGCAGTCAAGACTATTCTCAGGGCGTCATAGGTTAGGCATTTGTGAACACATACAGTAATACAATGACACACCACAAATGGACACCAGTCAAGGTTGTATCAAAAATAGGTTTCTTTATATAAGGCTTAGCACAAGACCAGAATAACGAATAAAATGACCACAGTATTATTTTAAAGTTCAATGTTCTTGTAAAAAGGCTTCAAATACGAAAATAGGCTTTTCTTAGTCAATTACGCTTCTTTTCAGGCTTTGTACGGTTCGTACCTGGATGTGCGACTCGTTGGCATTAAAAACAAGGAAAGTACGAGTCGAACAAGCGTTGCGGACTCCGGGGTCCGTAGCGTGCACGCTGCGGTGCGAACAGAACAAAGTACCTTAGTTTTTGTAGGGTCCGCAACGGACAGTGCGGAACAAGTCGATGGGTCCGGGTCGTAGCTCGGCAGCGTATTCAGGTGCTGGTCGGGTCGCGGCGTCGGTACGCGGCGTTGGTACGGGACCTTCAGGGATACGTGCGGATGGCCCGGATCGGCTTGCAGAGTCCGTGGCGTTCGGCGTTCGAGCCGTACCTTCGGTGCGGATAGGCGGCGACACTTCTCGGCGCCGTACAGCGTACGGGGAGGATCGGTGCGATGCGGCGTCTCGGCTATGAGCACGGCACGGTGCAGTACGTTAGCAGCGTACGGACCGTACCTGCGGGACAACAAAGCTTGGGTCCAGCGTACAGGATTAGGCAGCCAGGGTTGTACGTCTCGAATCGGCGGGGAAGGTTAGGTGCGATGCGGCCGGGAGGAATACGGTGCGTACTAACGCTTTTGGATCAGCGTAGACACACGGTGCCGGGCGGCAAAGACACGGCTTCACGGCGGATGGGGTACGAGTCGTACTGGGGCCAAATCCAGCAGGAAACAAGCAAGAATTGTCCAGGCAATTCAGTTTTAGAAGGCAGATGAGTCCAATGGTCCTGGGACTCAGTTCAGGCGGCAAGCTCTTCTTCCAAGCCCTTGGAGATTGTTGAAAACAAAGTGCAAAGTCTCTTTCAGTCTTTTCCTCTCCTTTCTCAGCAAGGCACCAACTGCAGGCCAATCCCCCAGGTCAGGGAAAGTTACTCCTCCTTCAGCTTCTTCCAGGTCCTTCTGGTCAGGCAGAGTTTCTTCGTGGTTCAATCAGGATCTGATTTCTTAGGAGCAGGGCTCCTACATTTATACCAAGTTTCTTTTGTCTTTACAGGCCAGGGGGGCCTTTGCATAATCCCAGTCCAGTTCTTTTCAGTGAGGAGCACTTTGTTGTTGGGACTCTGGCTTCTTCTTTCAGCAGGCAGGGCAGAGACATCAGACGCTCCCCAGGGGGTGGAGCCAGCATTGTGGTGGCAGAGCACTGCCCTATTCAGAGTCAAGGTGCACTCCTCCCACCCATCCTGGTGTAATCTCTCTATTCACCACCTGGTAGCCCCAGCCTGTCTCCTGGAACTTCCCAGCCCTGTCACTCAAGCTACACACAAAGAAGACAGCCCCTCCAAGCAGAGGCGGACTGAGATGGTTAGGCACGCAAAGGCTAACTTTCTAAAAGTAGCATTTGCAAACCCAGGATATTAAAATAACCTTTGCTAAAAGATGTATTTTATTATTCTGAGTTCAGGAATACTAAACATGAATTTCTACCATACTTCCTGAGCCTGCTAGGATTATAGAGTGTTATAATCTAGCAGCCCATTCTGGCCTATGGAGAGCAGGTAGCCTTACAATAGTGAAACACGAAAATGGCTGTAATTCACTATTAGGACATGCCACACACTTCAGGGCATGTCCTGCCTTATCCTTAAAATGCACCCTGCCCTAGGGCCTACCATAGGGGTGACTAATATGAAGGTAAGGGAAGGTTTAGGGACTAGCAAGTGGGGACACTTGCCCAGTCAGCATGACAGTACCAGACTGCATGAAGGTTCTGCAATGGCAGACCTTAGACACATTTTACCAGGCTGCTTCTGTGGGTGGCACAACCAGTGCTGCAAGCCCACTAGCAGCATTCGGATATACAAGCCCTTGGCACCCCTGGTGCACTCTACTAGGGACTGATAGTAAACCAAATACGCCAAACATGGAAGTCAATTCACATAATACATTTTCCCATAGGGAGCACTTGCCCTGTGGCACTGGATGGCAGTGTCACAGGGCCCTGAGCAGCTAACACCAGCACAAAAATACATTGAGGCACATACAAAAATGGAAGGGTGACCCACGCCAATGGTGCCAGGTCTAACAAACTGGTGCTCCTACACAACAGTAATAGCATTGTGAACAGACAACTAAAACATTTAAAAAACACAGATTTTCTTCCAACCCAGCACAAATTCATGCACACCATTGCTTGTGAAACAAATCAATGAAAAAGATGAAACAGAAAAATAAGATCATCAATATTTAGAATAAAGAAAGAGAAAACAAAATATGCACTTGCAGAAATACAAAGCATTTAAAATGATTTGAACTTAATGTGCAACTACCACTGACAAGCAAACAGAAACCTTATTACATCGTTCTTATTTTATGCTCCATCGTTCAGGTCCTCGCACCAGTAGCCTCGACCAACTTCAGACCATACAGAACGCTGCAGCCAGACTCATTCTGGACCTACCCAAACAGTGCATATCACCCCCTCACCTCAGAAACCTCCACTGGCTCCCCATCCAGAAGAGATGCCAGGTCAAGATCCTCACGAACGCCAACAAAGCGCTCCACGACGAAGCACCATCATACATCCTACAGGATTGAGCTTGCATCAGCCTTCTAGACACCTTCGTTGGTCATCTCCAGCCTTTGCACAGATTCCCCACATCCGCCACAGAGGTGGCCGTTACTTCTATTACATCGCCGCCAAGACCTGCAACGTCCTGCCGCTCTATCTGTGTACTACACCCTCGCGGTCTTCAGAAAGAGACTCAAGACCTGGCTGTTCGACTGAGACACGGCTTCCTCAGTGCCCAGATACCCCTAGGGTTGACAGTGCCGTGCTATACAAATACTGTTTGAAATTGAAATGTTTATTAATGGCAACTGATGCAACATGCAGATAGACTCTTCTGCTAAGCACGAAACATCAATGCATACCTCTAATACTATATTTGGTAGAGTAGCCTAATGACATGACACAAAAGACTGTGTACTTTTATGCAAACAATTGAAACAAATGCAGGATTATAAAACAAGCTCATACACACAAAGACACACAAACACACACAACAGTATGAGAAAAACAAGCCTCCAAAATGTAGTAATACACATATTCCACCAACAGGTATAGCCCGAATTTCTGGTCACAAAACCATCAATGCTTGTTAACAATTAATCAGTAATTTCAGACAAGCACACCTTCGAAATGCATCCCTTCTATCAAACACAATCGCAAACACATTTTTCCGGATTGTATTTAGCACCATAATCTCCCAAAACAAAGTATAAGAAACTGTTTTATCAACACTGTCAATCAGAAATACACCCTGCAAACTACTCAAAAATCACAAAAAATAATTTTCTCACTTTTTCTGGAAATTCGACTTCTTCTGAAGAACAAATTACTTCTTCATATTTTAACAGCCCCTTGCCAAAATACATGGAGTTACAGTTTCTAAGATCTGACTAACCAAATCAACTAACTACACACACACACACACACACACACACACGCGCATACCAACAGTTTCAATGTTTTTTAATGCTTATTATCGAATACTTTTATTACTGTTAAAATCACGTTTCATGCAAGACGATTGTGCTTTTATAAACTTGCTTGAAATGATTAATGTAAAACTTTTTTTTATCTAGTACACCAAATAATGATTTGCATTCAACGTGTATACATATGTCCTCCATGTGTACCAGGCAGAATGCATATGTTTCACCAAATACATTGCAGAAAGACCAACGTGATGTATTGTGAAGGATGGTTTAATATGTAGCAGCACACTATATTTTTCAATTTTGTTTTTTGCTGCTTCCAACTGACTCGCCCAATGAAAAGACATGTGATTTTGCGCAAAACTGGAAGCTTTATATATTTCTTATGAGAGACACATTTCTCCCAGAGATGTTTTTTCACACTAGTGCTGCAATCGAGTGAGGGGAATATTTTTAGAATTCAGTGGACAGTATACTCTGTAACCAAATGTGACCGAGTACCCTCTGTGCCAAACTCTTGGTTCGCACATTCTGTTGGAGTCGGGTTAGAGCAGCCATGTTTCCCTTGGTTGAGCCCCCGCTTGCTCTGCTGACAGGGACCGAGGGCCCCAAGATCATCAAGCAATCGGGCTAAGCATCTCAGACCGTCAGCCCTATTTAGGTCAAACCTTCTGTCTGTCAGGACCCACAGAACAGCGCACCGCCCGCCAGGACTTACTAAGGGCCGAGTACGTTCACAGATAGACTACACATCCCGACGGGCGTTGCGAGAGACGCAGCACATGACTCGCGTCACGCCCGTCGAGAACGTAAGAGGGGAAAGGTCGAAACCATCGGAGCCGATAATTCTTGTATCCAGAAGCGACCAGGAAGCATGGTGTATCGGTGACGGGAAACGGAGCCAGCACGAGCGAGATCCCGTTCAACCAGCGACAGCGCTTGCCACCTGGCATGGGGTAGCTACCGCTGCTGAGAAAGAGGTGGCGTTACCAAACTGGTACCTCTCCTTCAAGGAGGTATTTAGCGAAAAGAAGGCGGAAGAACTCCCTCCACATCGAGAATTCGATTGTCGCATCGATTTGATCCCTGGAGCCGTGATACCCTGTGGAAGGATCTACGCTCTGACCATACCAGAAAATCTGCATCTACGAACGTACCTAGACAAGTATCTGGGACTAGGATTTATCCGTCCGTCGCGGTCACCTGCAGCCTCACCACTTTTTTTTATTCCTAAAGCCAACGGGGAATTGAGGTGCTGCATCGACTTTCGCGCATTAAACGCTATCACGGTAAAAAATCGCTATCCCCTGCCGTTGATTCCAGTTCTCCTAGAGCAGGTGAGAGCTGCGAACATTTATACGAAACTGGACCTACGAGGAGCGTATCACCTCGTTCGAATGCGCGAAGGGGATGAATGGAAGACGGCATTCAAGACGCGGTACGGGCTCTTTGAATACTTGGTGATGCCCTTTGGGCTCTGTAATGCGCCTGCCGCTTTTCAATTTTTTCTCAATGAGGTGTTGCGAGATTTCCTGGATGTGTTCGCAGTCGTTTATATCGACGACATTCTCGTGTACTCCATTACAGAAGAAGAACACATTTCCCATGTGCGACAGGTGTTACAGGCGTTACAACGAAACCTGTTGTTTTGTAAGCTCACAAAATGTGAGTTTCACGTTACCACCGTAGAGTTCCTCGGGGTGATGCTTACCCCCTCGGGACAAATCATGGCAGAGAGGAAGGTGAAGGCAGTGGTTGAATGGCCCCGTCCCCACACGGTGAAAGACATTCAAAGTCTACTGGGGTTTGCGAATTTCTATCGGAGATTTATCCAGAACTTCTCAAATACAGTCGCACCCCTCACCAAATTGACCAGAGTGAAGGTTCCGTTCATCTGGACGACGGAAACCCAAGAGGCTTTCGATCGCTTAAAGGAGGCTTTCACGTCTGCTCCGGTTCTAGTCCATGCAAAACCTGAGTTGCCCTTTTTTGTCGAAGCAGACGCTTCAGAAATAGCCGTGGGAGCGGTGCTGTCACAGAGACATGAGACGACCGGTTACCTCCATCCCATAGCCTTCATGTCCCGCAAACTGAACCCAGCGGAACAAAACTATACTATCGCTGAAAAGGAGCTTATGGCAATCAAAGACGCATTTATGGAGTGGAGACATTGGCTAATGGGGGCTTCGCATCAGATCACAGTATATACCGATCACCGCAACCTCCAGTTTTTAAGAGCAGCTCGACACTTGACCCCGCGACAACTCCGATGGACGTTGTTTTTTGCAGAATTCAACTTTATTGTGACCTTTCGCCCAGGAGTGAATAACCGGAAAGCAGACGCCCTCACGAGACAGGAGACCCCTCAGCACAAAGAGATGGTTACGAAAACCGCGATCATAGAACCTAGTTGTGTGGTGGGGATCGTGGCCACAGACGACTTCTTGGACAGCGTTAGACGAGGAATAAGAACAGTGAAATGGAAAACCTGGCTACGCTTTCACCCAGAGTGGAGGTTACACCAAGGCCTCCCCATGAAAGGACGGCAGTTACTCGTCCCCTCCAAAACGTTAAGGACCACGGCGTTTGGGTGGTGTCACGCCATTCCATGTGCGGGTCATACTGGACAACAAAAAACCTTGGAAAGAATGTTAAGGCACTTTTGGTGGCCCTCCATTCGTCCAGACATCCGGAAATGGGTACAAGAATGTTCCACTTGTGCTCAGATGAAATCAGATCATAGAGCACCTCCAGGATTGTTACAACCAATGCCCACTCCAGAACGTCTCTGGGAACGAATATCCGTGGATTTTATCGTGGGACTCCCCCGGGATCACGGAATGACAGCCATCATGGTGGTGATAGACTACTACACGAAAATGGGCTACTTCATAGCCTGCAGACAAGCTCCCACAGCGGGACAGTTGGCCGTACTCCTGCTTACCCATGTGGTCCGCCTTCATGGACGTCCGCTAGTCATCGTGTCCGATAGGGGGGCCCAATTTACTTCTGGCTTCTGGAGAACATGGTGTTCCAAACTCCAGGTTACCTCTTCCCTGTCGACAAGCTTCCATCTCCAAACGGATGGCCAAACCGAGAGGCTGAACCAGTCTTTGAAGCAATACCTGAGGTGCTACGTAAACAAGGCCACAGAGGCGTGGGTGGAGTGGTTGTGGTCTGCAGAAATCGCCTACAATAGCGCCACACACTCGTCCACCAGACACACCCCATTCTTCAGTACATATGGGTTCCATCCTAGATTCACCCCATTACTTATGCCTAACACCGAAACACGACGCCCCGAATTGCGCGATAGGCTAGTGTTTATGCGGAAGGTCCTTGCACAGGCGAGAACAAATTTACTGAAAGCAAAGGTCCAATACAAAGGTCAAGCAGACAAACATCGGAGACCAGGTCCCGTGTACAACAAAGGAGATTGGGTATGGCTGTCGACCAGAAACATCCGGTTCAAAAGGCATAGTGTATTCAACCCTAGATTTATCGGACCTTATCAGGTCGTGAAGCATGTCAACCCGGTGGCAGTGAAGGTGCGACTACCTGCACATATTCGCATCCATCCGGTTTTTCCTGTTTCTCTTCTGAAACCTGCCAAAACACCACCCAACAGGAGGCCAGCTCCTGTGCTAGTCCAACAAGACCAGGAATATGAGGTCAAGGCCATTCTAGATGCCAAACTGGTACGGGGTCGGGTGCGGTACTTGGTCTCCTGGAAAGGGTATGGGCCAGAGGACGATTCGTGGGAACCCGCGGAGGCGGTCCACGCCCCCAGACTTGTTGCCAACTTCCATAGGTTGCACCCTAACAAACCTGACGGCCGTCGGTGATCCTCGGAAGGGGGATGTGCTGTCAGGACCCACAGAACAGCGCACCGCCGGCCAGGACTTACTAAGGGCCGAGTACGTTCACAGATAGACTACACATCCCGACGGGCGTTGCGAGAGACGCAGCACGTGACTCGCGTCACGCCCGCCGAGAACGTAAGAGGGGAAAGGTCGAAACCGTCGGAGCCGATAATTCTTGTATCCAGAAGCGACCAGGAAGCACGGTGTATCGGTGACGGGAAACGGAGCCAGCACGAGCGAGAGAGTAGGAAGCGGTACGCCAGAGACCCCGGAGTCATCACTATCGAGGTAGGCGTGTTCGTGGCCGACTTCTTCTTTCGGCTCTGCCGCGAGCTAATACCGAGAGACGAAGTCTCAGTAAAACTTATTCGTTGAAGGGAAGCTCCCGGAACTAGCATTTGAATAGCCCCTCTGTTGGAGAGACCGGCTGGTCTCATGCAGAGGAGCTGTGACAAAATCTTGGCCAATGTCCACGTACAGTAACACGTGCAAACAAACAAGTCAGTTTGTGGCGTGTGAGAGAACCGAAGGAACTATAATCCATGGGGGCAAGATGCAGCCTGTGGGTACCTAGTCTTGTGTAAATCAACAATCGTACGCCCTCAAGAGTGCTGAAATGAATGAGGGGAGTACGGTGGTGAATAGAGAATTGCTGGCATAGTGAGACGGGCGATCAGACAAGCCCCCGCCGCCAGGCTTCATAAATGTTTCTTTTCTGTTTATATTCAGACATACGAGAGAGCCTCGTCCAGACAGGGTGGTGACAACTCCGGTAGCCTAGAACATAAAAAGGTTACGCAAGTGGGTACATGCAAACAAAAGTTTCTGCAGAAACGTAATGTTCTCAGTGTTGGCGCTACGGCGATATGTTATACATCTGTTCTCCCTTTTGTATTTGTATTAGTTGCCTGAGACCACTGGTCACTGCCTCTTGCTCTCCCATATATGTCTATGACGAACCTTCTTTTACTTTACAGGTGAGGGGGCAATCTAGGTTGGCAAATGCTGATGTTTCAAATAACGCAAGTGTTTCAGTTTACCCAGAATAGGGTCTCATAGGTGTCTTGTGTTCTTTGCTTTTCAGATCTCCCTCCCTGCAGTCCCCATCCTTTCCTTCCCCCGCTCGATCACCCCAAAAGTCCGTGTACTCACACACGCCGGACTTGGGGTCATCCAGAGGTGGGCCCCCCTAGAGCATCAACACAGCCCCGGGGACATCGGAACGGAGGAACCTGACACTGTCATACTACTCTTTAGGGTTTCCAGAAAAAGCCTGGTAGTTACAACCGAAAAAAATGACCCCCCACACCCTGGTAGAAAACTCCTAGTGTGTCCAGTGCTTAATTTGAGCCTGTGGTTTCTGGTGCTAGCGCCTGCACCAGCGCTTTTCATGAGCATCAGTTGAGCTTAAGGTCTCATTCATTTATGGCCTGCACAGGGGTGGGGGGGGGGCGTGTTAAGTGATTCCCCAGCACTGAAGTCAGCAGCTCTGGCCATAGCGCCACATCCGCTCCCCACGTTCATGGTTAGGAGTTGCCTCTGTTTTAGGCGGCACGGACAGGAGAAATGAGCTGGCGCAAGCTGCCTCCTGACGAGCGCTCCGGCACTTATTTGTTTGCAAATTTACCACTGAGGGTGTCAGGACCATCAGTTTGTTGCCGAGCAGTCCCAGAAACATGGCGGCTGCAGAAACATGGCGGCCACTCGGCAAAACTACAGTGCCCTGTTGGAGCCATTGTGGCGGAGCTCCTCTGAAGGTGCAGAGGCAGCCGAATCGTAAAGAAGTACCTTATTTGCTTATACATTCTCTGAGCATTGTCCATATTCATCATATAAATCCGAAGAAACGTAATATATAATTACAATTTGATTCACAGATAATGTATAGAATTTCATATATGTACTTTGTGAGAAGGTGGCCTGATATATGGTGTCCACTAGTTCTATTGGGCACCTTGTATCAGTCCAACCAACCCCTTATGGTGAATTGCCTAAAGACAACCTTTATTGAAAGCTATCCTAGTGGTAGCTATGGAGAGCAGCCTTCAGGCTAAGTCTTGAAGGAATGTAAAGCGGCTTGTTTTACCAGTCTATAATCTCTTGAATGATCAAATGAAAGGACAACCACACCAGGTATATATCCAAAATATATGTATTTAGGATAAAACACACCCCTCTGGTCTCTTTATGAGACTGGAGTTCGAAGTACTTAATTTACAAGTTAGCAATCAACAGTAATAGCACAAATACACGTTTGGGCCCTAGTGGCGTACCAAACCATATACCTAAAAAGTGGTATAAGAACCACGACTGAACTAGACACAAGACCTAGAGCCTGTAGAATCACTGGGACCCCAAGGAACCACCCAAGGTAGTGACACAAGGGACCCACGGGGACTGTGTGCAGTGTGTAAACACAACCGCGGGTTCCCGTTAGCTTCTATGGGCAATGTCGCTGTCGGAAATTTAAAGATTAGGGACACTTAGAATCGAGTCAGAACCAAACCCTTTTGGACTTAAGAAGTTCTAGGGCTAGCACCCACAGGAGCACCAGAGTACTCGAGTTACCTCGCCCAGGGAAGCCGGGTACATAGGTGTCTTTTGGTGTCGGGTTGCGTCATCGATTACAATGGAAGCTGGCGAAGAACTGCTGCTGCTGTGAAGAGGAGAAGTGTCCGAAGAGATCCAAGCCTGGATCTAGGATGGAAGGAACCTGAAAGCAGAGGGGACAGAATCTGGGTCACTAGCCAGTGACCGAGGGCAGGATGAACCAATGCCCACAAATGCCGGGTGCTTCAATATCCTAATTCATTGCTAGGTGGGCATTTCTCATTCTAAATATTGTTAAGCTGGCATGTATACGGTATAAGCAGGAGTACAAAGGGAACAGAGCATTGGGTCATACAGATAGCAGGAGAGAGTAATTACTATTATCAGAAACAGAACTATTAGCTTTCTAGTCCTAAGCAAATCCTAGAACCATCCAGTAAAAACATTTTCAAGGCTCCTATGCATTTCAGTGACCATCAATTTCAATATCAAAATAGCCAACAGTACATATCTAATAAAAACATTTTCACTAGACTTTTCCAGTGTTTCCTTTCTGAGGGCTAGAATATCAATCAAGAAAAGGGTAAAGTAACATTTATCGCAGAATAAACATTATTCCCAATACAATTATGAAAGCAGTCAGACATATTATTACAAAAATGATCCTGGATCCAGAGGACCAGGAGAACTACACAGGACCATGAGAATTAGGACGAAGAGCTGCAAAGGGTTGCTCCTCCTCAAAAATGGGACGACCAATGGGGTACATTTTCAACAAAAAAGAAAAGGAAGTCCTTGGGAAATTAAAGCCGCTGTACAACCAACCAGAGGGGAGTCTTCTCCCTGTGTCCGTTTGAGCCTCACAGGCAGGCTCTTGTTGTTCCCACGGTGGAGCTGCACGACTCGCAACTCAGGAATCATGGCCTAGTTTCAAGGGAAAAGTTTCTTTTTTCAGGATAGGGCAATCACCCACCAGGGCAAATGCTCTCAGCGATCCTGTCCAGTGTCTCAGGCAGTGCACCAGTTTTCTTCATTTCAATCTAACAGGCACCAGAGACACAGCACCTGTACCCTGAACTCAAGTCCTTCCCTAACTCCTGTATTGCTCTACTGGCACACTGCTCTTTCGTTGGGGCCATAGATTGCATTCAGTGTGCCCAGGTATCTCTTGACCAACAAAGGTGAAAACTTTACAGCCACTTTGGGACCAGGTTTCAGAGGCCTGATGCTAGGATCTCTGAAGCAACCCTTGTTTCAAAGGGGGTTACCTCAAGCAAAAACTTTCTTGCTGATCTGGTCGGTTTGTGACTCTCAGCTGGGCATCAAAAACTTGATCCACGATTTCTCCTTTCTGATTTGTGACCCCGTCTTTCGCCCAAGACAGTGGCAGGGGTACACACTTCACATCCCAGTGCTTCCAGCCTTCTACCCTCACTGAGGTCCTGGTTGCCAGCAATGCCTGTGCTGGTTACCTTCACTTTGGCTTCAAGCTGGACTGGTGCTGACTCTCCAAGCTGGATCTGATGTCCGCGCCCCTCTGGCAATGGTTGTAAGGCAGCAAATATCTATTGGTGGACAGAACAAAAGGTCTTTAGACAAGGCACAGAAATAGTCTATCAACAGAGAGGATAGTCTCAGAATACTTCCTAGTCTAGGGACGCCCCATATATTAGCAAGGCACCCAAGAACCACTTTCATCTATGTGAGAGTAAAAGAAACAACAGCCTGGACCTATTGGCAAGTATAAAAGGAACTCTTTGGTGAACTGACAAGAGTAATACGTCACCCAATCCCAAGCAGCCAAGGAAGTCTGTGTTCATTTACTAAATTCTGAGGAAAAGAGAAAAACAATACAGACATACTCCAAATCCTTACATCTGTATATTCCTATCTTAATCATCTAAAGACCCTCAAGAAAAAAGGAAATGTTCTACACTTTTACTCATAGACTTTGCATTACTTGTACAGGACTGCAGACACTTCTAAAATGATTTCTCTTAATAAAAGCACCTACATTGTATGCTTAGGACCATGCTCTCATGTTATAGGAGCAACAGGAAAATCTAAAACTGCTACTTTAACAGGGATTCCTATTACATAAAGAACTAGAAACTTCAACATAATGGGTACATTTTCTCCAGCAGAACATCTTGTGACACACAGACTCCTATAAAGCAATATTTTCCTCAAAAATGTTTGCTAAGGATCACATGGGCATCTTCTCTGCATTCTATTTTTCACAATCCAAACTATGCAACATCAGCTCTAGTAAGGACTGTCAGTTTATTTACACAGACAAGCTAATAAAAACTAGCAATGCCCTTGCAATACTGTATGTAGCATGAGAATAACAAACAATGCTGGTGTTATCACCTGAGAATTTTAGAACAAAAACTACCCACAGCTAGTTCCCCTTAAAGATCAAATAAGGAAACCACAATCTAGACTACTCATCCTTTCATAATTTCATCAGACAGGATGGGCAGTAACATAGCAAATTTATTTATTCATTTTATTAATGCTAATAATGTTTAAAACAGTATTACTGAATAGCCAATTAAATGTCTCATGGCTATTTCACAGACAGTTTAGACAGGCTCAAAAGAAATTAAGAAAAAGAGAGAGAACACATACATTTGCCTACCCTTAATTTGTAGAGGAGCTAGCCTTTTTTGACAGTAGGAAACCTGTAACAGGTTTCATTCTGTCAACACTATCAACCCCAAATTGTAGCAACTGGGCATAAACAAACTCTGAGGAGCTAAATAGCACATTCAGCTTGCTAAAGAACATATTCCTTTAGCAAATGTACAAGTGTAACACGAGGGCACGTGAATTCAAACTAAATCCCATTGCTTCCTTAATTCAGCCCTGAAAGCATTAGTTCTATACATATGACAGGGCCATTGTCTTAATAAAAGCTGACATATACCATTATTATTATGCAATCTATTCATGTGAGTGAACAAAAACTTGCTTTTGCCAAAAAAGTAAGCAAAACCTCTTTCTGTCCCTGCCCTGCCATTTCGTCTTTCAAATGTCGAAATGTCAAAGCAAACGTTGCGCTGAGCCCTGCAGGCTTCTAAATGTAGGACTTCGGCCTTTAACCTATGCAGCTGTCCCATCTTGCGTGCAAGGTTTTCATGGGGGTATCCTAATTCAAAATGACCCTGGAGACGGAAAGAGCAACAGCAAAACCCACTTCATTCATGTCTACCAGCAATTCAGAGGTAAGCTTAATAACTTCTGCCAGTTTTTTTTTGACATATTTATATTTGTAAGCAGTGTGCCAAGTGCTTGTCTAGCAGTATAGATGTCAGCTATTCATTCTATACTTACATATGTGCATTTGCTGGAGCCTAAGGCAGTTTAAAAGCTGCTCTGATTGGAATAACCTCATTTAAATAGTGAATTTTACTCAATTTCGACTTTGATGTTTGGGGCACTTAAAAATGACTATCCTACAATGTGTTTGCATAATAGTCATCACCAGAATATCCCCTACATATCCCAGAGATGTGGCATCAGAAATGTATAATGTATACCCTTATAAAAATAAGTTTTGTACGCCTGGGTAGAGTGACATTTCACATCTAAGTGACCCCCTATTGCTGTATAGCATGGCTTAAATTCAATTTGGATGCTAGGAGGTCACAGTATCATTATTAGGCATTATAAATATTAAAAAACGAATTTAATGCACCTATTTTAAATAACATTTTTTATATAATCAAAATAATTGTTTTTTTTTCATAAATCTAATCATTTTGATGAGTCCATATATGAAAAGCGATCTGCATCCCTTGCCTATCATATTTAAACGCATTCATTCACAGCCCTAAGAACAGAAACTTAACTTGAAAGTCTGCGCCACTTTTAAAAGACAGTCATTAATATTTAACATCAAAAAACACTCTTATCCTTATTTAAAAAGCATCAATCTGTCCTCTGTTTATCAAAAATAATGAAACTATATTTCTAACTTTTAAAACAGCAGTCTGAAATGCAGGATTTTACACCATGTTTGACTTCAGCTGTTTTCTGTGGCCGGAGTCAGAAATACCCACGTGCTGACACAGCTGCTTGACACGTAAAGGCGTCGAATTCACACGCCTTTCAAGTCAGCCTTGCCAGCCAGCACAAATCTGTCGTTCTGTAATGTGTATTTTGGGTCAGCAACAACCAATTCACTCAGATAATGTAAATGCCTTTTAATACCTAATACAGAAGGATAAATGCTGAGACATTTTGTATCTTAATTTATCTATTGCAAAACACACAATTTCGTTTTTTGAAGCTTTTTTATTCCTATTAAATGTGGATTCTAATTTTATCTTTAACATTGTGGCAAGTTGCACACATGTATAGTGTCTTACTTTGTCAAATTAATGAAAGCGTGCAGCTATTTAGCATATATTATATATTTCATTACTGGATTCTTTTAAAATGTATTTCATTTTAATGATATTTGGCATAACAGAATGATGACAAAAAAAACATTGAGCTCATTCCAGACATTTTCAAGACGGTGTCATATACTCATAACACATAATACAGGGCACTTAAGGCTAGCCATTCTTGCACCAAGAGCGCAATCGCTACTTACAAGTACCACTAATGACAAACCACAGACATTTAAACACACATTTAACCCACAGATCAACACTTAGGACAGAAACAAAAGACAGCCCACAGACTGAACTTAAACCAAACCATTTGTAAATACTAGTTATAAGTCATATTCACTAGATTTGACTGGCAGAACACCAAGAAAAAAACGCTCTGCATATCACCACTTATGAATGTTACTAAGTGCACAGACCAGGATGCTTTCTATGTACATATTTAGTTCCTCGGGATACTAGTCACCAAAGAATAAATACTTTTTTATACCTAAACCTAGTTAAGTATCGCCTCTAGGGGAGCCGGCTAATTATACACAAGTTTAAAAATGGTACATCCAAAAAAGCAACACATTCATAAACTCACCTGGGGGAAAACAAAAAGACCATCACACATTTGCTTACAATTAACTGCTTTGTTCTTCAGGCCTAATGCTTTCACATAAATGTTCTTTCGCTGTTCTTTTTCAATCAAGGCTTGCTCACGCTCCATTCGTTCATGCACTTTTTTCTCCCACATTCGTACACAATCAAACATCTCTTGCCTAGTATTTCGCTTAAACATACATTGTTCCACATACTCAATCTTTCGTAAATGAAATGACCCATACATAGGCCAACGCAACTCAGAATCCTTACGAGTGTATTTATTCCATAATGCGATGTACATTATAGAAGAACGACCATACTTAATATACATATCCCCATTAGGCGTCCCCTCCGGGGGCCCGGTTGTGCTTCATCTAGTTTCAGATTCAAATTGGTACCACTACAAGAGCTACACATCCTATGAAGTGTGCTAAAAACAGGCATGCCAAAAATAGTGCAGAATATGCAGTATTATAATCAAAGTAGCACTTAAGGTACCTTTAGTACGATGTGCCGTTCAAATCAATTCAGATAGAGAAAATTCACCTCATTACCTGCCTATATAGATTGCAATCCATATATAAATCTCATGACAAACCAAGTTGGCCAACACAAATCTCCAAATCCAAAAGCCACAGTAAGCGTTACTAAACTACCTTACCAATCCCAGGTATCAAAACCAACAGCAAGCACCACAGAAGGACACTTACCAATCACTTGGTGTCCAGGTTCCAACTGCCAAGTTCTAAAATCGACCAAATGGTCACTGCACGGTGAATCAACAGAAGAGATCTCAGTCGAGGACCGGCACCACCTGGATGGTCAGATCAGAAGGAAAGGAAAAACGCCGTGGTTGCCAAGACTCAGGTCTCATCGGGCAGCGATCGCGTCCAGAGCGAGATTCCAATCCTTCGTCGTGACCAATCCTTTGGGCATCCGAGTCACCGATGAGCCCCAGTAGTTGGGCGCCAATTTGTTGATGGTGACCTCTGCTAGGCCTACCAGTGCAAGGGGTTCGCCCTTCTCTGCACAGAGTCCTCAGACCAATAGGAAGAAGTTGGCACAGAAACTGGAATCGAAAAAATACAAAGTTTAATAAACCTCACGAGGTGGAACCACATTCATACAGCACCCTGTGGTGCTGAATGAATGTAGCACACTGAACAGAAAGAGCATGGTCCTTTTATACCCACACAGGGGCTGAAAAAAGGCGGTACAAGTATACATGAGAAGAGTTATGCACATAGATGGTCATACAGAAATGCACAGTCAACAGTAAAGGAGGAGCTAGCAGTTGCTGACTCTGGTAGAAACAACCTGACAGCTACAGACTAAAAACAGATGCATGGACAGTTAGACTCTTCTGCGCATGTGCAGAGTAGCAGAGTCTAAGTATAGCCAGTCCTTTAAACAGAGCACAAGGGAAAACAACAGTGAAGAAGGAAACAGCTCTTGGTGAGCACATGGCAGGCAAAATGGCTGCCAGAAATACAAATGGATTCCACAAAATGGACAAGATAGCCTCTAAATACGAGATGGATTCCGCTAATGCTAATCCAATCGCAGCCAATTTACAACAGCTGGTTTTTAGAATCATCAAACTGGGGTTCTGCTGTCCAGTGCCCAGTGTGGGAAACAGCCATTACAATGGATGCCTTACAACACATGCTTTTACCCCGCATGCCGTTGCAACGCAAATGGCTTGTTGCAGGGGGTATAAGGTGTTAGATTTAACTCCAACACCTTTCCTACAGTTGCACACACTGGAGTTGGAATAGTAAATTATACTATTCCAACATCAAGCGCACCCCCGACCGCAAGTCGTGGTAAAGATTTGCGTTATAACAGCAAGCCGGGTAAAAGCATGCGTTGTAACGTCATACAACCGCCCAGTGTATGTTCTCTACCCCTAAAAACGTAAAACTTTCCTGTAAGACCACAGTATAGCATAGAAAGTTAAATGTCACTTGTGGACTGCAGCACTTATTGTGCCAGCCACTAATATGACAAGGAAACATGGCTTGAAAGGTACCATTGTAGCCTCACCACTGCAGTTTAAACCTGCAGCTTGACCTGTCAAAGTAACCATTTTAAAAGGGGAAAAAATCTTCTTTTTAAACATTAGTTAGCTGTCTCAATAAATGCCTTGTGGCCCACAAGATATGGTGCATGGTATTTAAAAGTGAGACGTGGGAATTTAGTGTTACTATGTGACAGTGACTAACACCCAAAATGTATTTTCATTTTAGAAGGCTCTGTGTGGCTTATGCAACAAGCATTGGCATAGCCAATAGGTCTCGCTTTGGGACCTTATAAGTATTTAGTTATGCAGCACCATATCCTTGGTGCAACAACACCAACTGTTGCATGGCTAAACACTTATAAGGTCCCAAAGGCTATGCCAATGCTTGTTTTTAAAGGCCGATAATATGAGTAGAGTTGGCTGATAGCAATAAACATCATGTATATAGCACCCAAAACCAATGGGGTCAAACTATGCTTTACAAAAGACACAGGGCCAAGTACGGTGCAAACATTATCATTGCTTTAGAGACAGGAAATTGCTGCTAAAGCGGCGATAAGGGGCTTGATAATATGCCCTAGAGAATTCCAATAGAAGCCCAGGTTTGATGTCCTTCACACCAGAACATGGGCTTCTATTGAAATTCTCTAGGGCATATTATCGAGCCCCTTATCACTGCTTTAGCGGCAGTTTCCTGCCGCTAAAGCGGCGATAATGTTTGCACCATTCTTGATAATATGGCCCACACTGTATTATGCCCTGTAATTTCACTTTATATTCTGTGCTTCCTGAGAAACTGTGTGCAACTTGAAAGCAATAACAATGTCAATAAAATAGAAAATATGATTTATCCCCGATTCTACACACTGTAAACTAACATTATCCTACCCTTGACAGGACTATATACTCCGCAAAAGAGAAGAGCAGCATTGGATTCTGGCACAAAGAAAAAAATGAACAACAAAATAGTACACAAGCATTGGCATAGCCAATAGGTCTCGCCTTTTGGACCTTATAAGTGTTTAGCCATGCAACAGTTAATGTTGTTGCAGTAAGGATATTGTGCTGCATAACTAAATACTTATAAGGTCCCAAAGGCGAGACCTATTGACTATGCCAATGCCCCATTGTTTCTACAAAGTGCTACATGCCAGCAGGAAAGAGATTGAAGATAGAATATCCTGAGGAGACGGCAGTGGACTTACATTAGAAAACTGTTCTACTATTGTCCTAGAAAGGAGGAAGGGCAAGTCTTAATGGTCCCATCATCTACAAGGTTCTTGCAGGTCTAAGGCCTCAGAAGGCTTCATAGCAGCAAATAAAGTGCAGATGAATTGTACGAAAAGGTGTGAACATATCCCAGATAGCCTCTACAGGCTCTGGAAGTGAGGCGTGCGCAAGATGGAAAAACCAAGTCAGAAGTACCCTAAACCCCCTGTGCTGACCATAACCGGCTCAAAAAATGTAATGGGAAATGGCCAAAATCTCACGGAAAAACATTTCCAGAACAGAATTTGCCAACCCTAGCAGAAACCAAGAGAAAGGAAAAAGATAATTGTTATGAACATATAAACATCCAAACGGGAGCATAACATTACCGGCTGTCCTCAGAAATTCAATTTAGTCATCCATGGAAAAGATCTGAAATATCTCCGTGCTTTCAGTATCTGCTGTGCTCCCCATCCCTGCAGCCTGCACTGCTGTTACTCAAGTAGAAAGGAGTTGAGAAATCCGCCCTCATTGGAAGAATACTGAAAGTAAACATACAATCTAGTTTGGGCATAGGCAGTATGCTGCAGTCCAAAAGGATGATTCCCGCGTGAAAATACAATTCCAAGAATTAAAACGTCAGAAACCATTACAACCTCCCTAAAAGAAGACACCCCGAACAGTGCGAGTTGAGTCACTGACATGCAGCTCAGGAAAACAGTGGAGTCAGCTGAAGCATTGTCCCTGGGTCTAAAAAGAGCAAAAAGTAAACAAGCTACAATGTTGATGGAGTCGCGGTGATTATAACAATCCTCTTGCAGCTGGATATGCGAGCTTCCTGCTGAGTAGTAGTAATGTCCTACAAGGCAGCCATTTACAGGCGGGTGTGCTCACTGCAAATGCTGAGCAAACACTGCGATGCACCTGACTAAGAGGTCAAGCTCTGCCTGTAAAGCTGTGGCAGTCTGTGCCAAAGCGTATCTATTTAAAAAATAAAAAATCACAAACCTTGTGGTATGCTCCTCTATTCGGTTGGGTGGGGAGGGTGGGTGTTGTGTTGGGGGCAGGACACTCGGACCGCTACTGCCCTGGCCTCGCACGTGGTCAATAATTACTCGGGACACCTTCTTGTGGTATTGCTCCGTCTGCCGCCGTAGCCGTTCTGCCTACGCGCGTGCATGACATCATTTTTATTGCATTACTGAACACGTGACCTGACGCGTACGCCTGTGCGTATCGCGTCAGTGTCACGACATTACATTCCTCCCCAACACGCAAAAACTTAAATAACAAGTCATATTCTTACATTCTTTGACTCTGAACTAAAATTCCCCCAGTTGTTGCCAGCTCCGCCCTAAACATTTGCGGCACTCCCCAACTTTAAATACATCAAAACAGTCTTACTTGACGTAGTCCTTCAAGCGACGGGACGGTTCAGGGTGTGGCCTCAGATCGTACCGCGATTCCCCACTGTCTTGCACAACACCCATACCCCTACTCACAGAATCGCCATTGACGTCATCACCTCCAACCTCAGGCACGTCGACCTCCTATGGCGGCACCACCTCTGGCCGGTGGCCATGCTGCGGTGCATCAGTTCCGTGAGCTGGGGAATCAGGTCCTCCACTCGCATTGTCCATAGACTCAGCTTGTTCTAAGAACCTCTCTACGCGTGGCGTGCGCCTCTGGGGAACACCTGGCTGTCTGTCTCCCATTCCGGGGGACGCTGGAACTTTCTTGAAATATGAAATGTTTCTCGTTATTCTCTCTCCGCCTTTCCTGGCTGTCACACACGTGCCCTTGACCTCTTCCACAGTCCACGGTTGTGGCTCAAAATTCAACCGAAACTTGCTGCCTGGCATCCGATTGCAGATCAGCACCATATCACCCGGGGCCATGTTTGGTGCCACTGCCCGTCGTCGGGCATCAACATGAGCATACGCTCCACGTCGTTGAGTATCAATAGCATTGTCATCAGGAGTCTCAGGCCTCCACTCTGGGTGATGCGGTATTGTGTCTGTGACGACCCGTCCCATTAGCAGATGTGCAGGGGCCACTCCCGTGGTAGAGTGGGGCATCTGGCGATAGCTTCGGAGAAACGTAAAGATTGCGAGCTCCACAGACTGGCTTTCATGAGCAATTCGTATGACTTTATTGAGTGTCCTCATGAAACGTTCCGCTTCTCCGTTTGCTTGAGGCCAACGGGGGGTAATTCGCCGATGATGAATGCCTAACGCCTGTAGGTACGCTGCGAATTCTTGACTCTGGAACGGTGATCCGTTATCTGTTCTGATTTCTTTTACTATACCATGTGTCGCCATGATTTTCTCTATTTTCGGGATCACTTCACTGGCGCTCAAAACTGCTAGTATCTCCACTTCGGGATATTTCGAGTGGTCATCGATGGCAACTAGAGTGTGTCTTCCGTCCGGCAGGCTGCCAAAGTCTACACTTATCTTGGACCACGGCCTTCTGGGGCGAGGTTCCATGACGCTGGGGGCTGGCCGGGGTGCTTCTCCAGTTACCTGACAGGCATGGCACGCTCAAACGGTGACTTCTACCAACTCGTCCATGAGAGGGAACCACACTTTAGTGCGGAGCCTTGACTTGGTCTTCACCATGCCTTGGTGGCCAATGTGAGCAAGATCCACCACTCTCTGGGTTAGGGACGTTGGGATGACCAGTCTGTGTCCCCTCAATAAACACCCGGTGTCATCTTCAGTCAGTTCCTCTCTTATGTTGTATAGACTGTCCATTATCTGCTTCGCCCGGGGTGTCAGGCTCTTCCACTCTTCTCTGGCTCTATTCCAGTTGTTGTTTTGGACCGCAACCCTAGCTCTCTGCAGGCATTCATCTTCACTGGTGGCCTGCGACAAGCTGGCCATGGATACTGGCCTGGGACACGATCGAGCAGTGATACATCTTACGTACTCTTCTGTGTCCGCCGCCTCGTTCATCTCTTGTGGGGTTGCTTTCCGAGGGTGGCGAGATAAGTAGTCCGCCGGGTTCCGTGCCCCCGGCTGGTACTCTATCTTGCAGTTATAGTTTTGCAGTTGCAACATCCACTTTTCGATTCTCGGTGGTGGCTTCGTGGATGTGCCCGCGAACAGGGCTACCAGAGGCTTGTGGTCCGTTGCTACAACGAATGGCTTGCCATACACGTATAAGTGGAAGTGGTGACAACCCCAGTGAATGGCGATTGCTTCCTTCTCTATCTGTGAGTATCTTTGCTCAGTCTCTGTAAGTGACCTGCTGGCGAACGCCACTGGAGCCCACTCCTCTGCGCTCGTCTTCCTTTGTAGCAGGACTGCGCCCAATCCGACCGGACCAGCGTCTATGGCAATCAGTGTCAGTTTGGCTGGGTCGAAGAATGCGAGCGTCGTTGCTTCTGAAAGTGCATGTTTGATTTCCTCGAACGCTCGAGCTTGTTCGCTGCTCCATGTCCAGGGGGTCGCCTCCTTAGTGAGCTCTCTCAGGGGCGCTGTTAGGTTGGCCAGGTCCTTGATGAATCTACCGCAGTAGTTCACCATTCCTAAGAAACTTCGTACCTCCGTGATGTTCGTGGGAGCAGCCGTTTCCTTGATATCCTTTACTTTGTCCGGATCCGGGTTTACACCTTCTGCCGAGAATGTGTATCCAAAGAATTGGAGCTTCCTACACAAAAATTCGCACTTCTCACGATGCAGTGTCAGGCCTGCGTCTCTTATGCGTCGTAGCACTTGCACCAGTCTCTCATTGTGTTCCGCAACTGTTGTGGCATGCACCATAATGTCGTCGCTGACATTAATCGCTCCGGGAATCCCAGCGATGAGCTCTTGTATCACATTTTGGAACACTTCGGCAGCGCTCGACACTCCAAAACTCAAACGTGTGTAACGCCTTAGTCCCACATGCGTCGAGAACGTGGTGATGTTCCGGGAAGCCTCATCCAGTACTAGTTGGTGATAACCAGAACGTAAGTCCAACTTCGAGAACCACTTGGCACCCGCCATCTCTCCGATAATATCGTCGATAGTTGGAGTGATATGGCGCTCCCGTTTGATGGCAACGTTGGGGAGCCGCATATCAACACATATTCTAACAGCGCCTGGCTGTTTGGGTTTCCTTGCCACGACTATGGGCGACACCCACGGGGTTGGCCCGGACACCTTCTCGATTATTCCAGCCGCCTCTAGCTTCTTCAACTCAGCTTCCACCAGCGGCCTGAGATGGAACGCTATGCGGCGATGTCGTAAGGCTATCGGTTGGACGGTGTGGTCAATGTGTAAGTGGATTTCTCTGCCGCGGAACTTGCCTATTCCATGAAATATCTCCTCAAATTCCTCCAGGATGTGGTGCATTGACTCTTGGTGCACTCCGAACGCGAACGTTATCACTACCAGATCCTCTGCAGCTCTGCAGCCTAGGAGCATGCCTTGTCCGTCTTCCGTAACGTAGATATTCGACGTGATTGACCGCGTTCCGTGGGATATCGTGGTTCTGAATTTTCCCCGCACTTTTAACGGTTCTTCCTGCCCATATGCGAATACCGTTATCGTTGACGGGTGTAGTACAGGCTTCGGGTGCATTGAATTGTGCAGCGCAGCGGCCATGATATTAATGCTAGCTACTGTGTCGACTACAGTGGTGATTTCTTGCGACCCTACCCGGACGTTGCATTGCGGCAATCGTCTTGTCCGGCGTACCGCTGTGCCTATCATGTGTACCCGGTGTATTACCTTCTCTTCTTCCTCATCATCATCCATGTCGCTGGCCACCGGCTCTCCTTCCTCCACAGTGTTCACTGTTTGGCGGGGTTTGCGGAATCTCTTCGAACGGCACACTTTCTCGAAGTGATTGAAGCGCCCACACCCCAGGCATTTCCTCCCTCGTGCGGGACACTCCGCCGCGGTGTGTGGCGAACCACCACAGTACCCGCAGGACTTGGATTGTTCTTGAACGGCCGGGCCTGTTCCCCTTTTGGGCCATCTCTGTTTTGGTCTGACCGCCACTGTATTGACTGGCTCTACCTTCACAGGCGCCTGTAGGGCTGCTTCCATGTGCGCAGCACGTGCTTTCGACAGTTCCTTTGTCCGACCCATTGTCAATATTTCTGCTAGGGGTTTGCCGGATTCCTCTAAGATCCTCTCCCTCAGCTTGACTGACGCGCACCCTTGTATTATCTGGCCTCTTATTTCCTCCGTCTCATCTCGAAATCCGCAGGTAGCTGCCAGATTTTTTAGGCTGGCGTGGAACTTGTCTAGCGACTCCTCGGGCAGCTGGCGCGCTTGGCGGAATATGAATCGTTCATAATCGCGGTTTGCCATCGGTTCAAAGTGCTAGTTGAGCGCTGCTATAAGCGTCGTGTGCGTTTTGGGAGTGTTCTCCGCGAGCGTCTTGACTATATTGTGGATTTCCTTCCCTCCGAGGTGGATTATCATCGCACGTTTTTGGTCTCTTTGAACCTTCGTGGCCTCAAAGAAGATGCGTACTCTATCTTCCCAGTCTCTCCATCGGGCTGCCACTGCTGATGGGGACCCCTCTACTGAGAACGGCTCAATTGGTGGAATATTTGCCATGTTGCGCGTGCGCTGCCTGCGCTAGGAGAGACCCTTTTCTGCACGTGAATGTAGTTGCTTTCGATATCCTTACTCCTCTCCCACGTGGCGGCCTTCCTATCAGGCAAAATCAGACCTATCCTCCTGTGCTCCCTGGGCAGTACAGTTATATGGGGACCTTCAGTGCCCACCAGGCAATGTCCTTCGTGAATCCCCCTCAGGCAGCACTCCTCCAGGCACACATGGGGGCCATACACAGTACTCACGGGCAAGGAGTTGGAGGATGCAGCATAGGTCCCAGCCACCACGTGACAGTGCTGTAGGACCACTTCAGGAAGGCCCCGACAGGGATGCAGGTGACACGAGGCGCTCAGCGCGCTGTGGGCACGACAGGGAGGCAGCACACACGTGGCGCTCAGCGCGCTGGGGGTACCGGAGCAGAGCTCGTCCTTACGCTCACTCTCGGATAGAACCCAGCGTGCGGTGCGCAATTTGCATACAATCGGAAGCGCGCTTCCGAACTCGCTTCTCCCCGCTCCACGTTAGCTGCAGGGCCGAGCAGACTGGGTGCAACCGCCGTAGGGGCACGAGCACCGAGAGCGAGACGCACTCACCAGCCGCCACACCCACGGGACGCGGACCGAACGAGGGCACGCCCACCCTCGTCGCCACTTTGTTGTGTTGGGGGCAGGACACTCGGACCGCTACTGCCCTGGCCTCGCACGTGGTCAATAATTACTCGGGACACCTTCTTGTGGTATTGCTCCGTCTGCCGCCGTAGCCGTTCTGCCTACGCGCGTGCATGACGTCATTTTTATTGCATTACTGAACACGTGACCTGACGCGTACGCCTGTGCGTATCGTGTCAGTGTCACGACATTACAGGTGGGTGGGTGTATTGCAGAGACTTCATACAATAATCTACGTTAATCAGCATTTCCTCAGCTGCATGGCATGTGCGGAATTTACAATGGTTCAGGAAGGTTACTTCCAACTGTTGAATTATTCCGGTGTCAGAATACATTCTCCGTTTGACAGAATGGCCAGAATTGTGTCAAAAAGGAAACACGAGCAAGTAAAAACACCTTCACCTCTACCACTGTACTGTTATTTGTTTTGCGCCCTGGTGTGATAAATAACGATGATGATGAACTCTTGCAAAGAGTAAAACATTACTACACCTGCGCGATGACAACATTGTCCCCAGTCTTGAATGTTAGGCAGCCATGTGCCTCCTCTTAAGAAATGCATACTCCAGCAACTATTACAGTGAATACAATCTTAAGGTATGAGGAACATGTAACTAAAACAAGCATTGGCCGCGCGGTGCGCGTCCCGCGAATGTGAAAGTGATCGCGATCGTGATCAAAGTGAAAGTGGTCGCGATCAAAGGAAGATGGCGGCTGCACGCGTGCACACTCGCGTGAACACAAGCGCTAGGCCACCAAAAGCCTGTGTCAGCCCTTTCAAAACCCACACACTAAATTTCTCGCAGAGCAGCGCATGCGCTGACTCAGCGAGACATAGAAAACAAATGTTGGGGTAAACAATATTCATGATAGTAAACAGTAAACACAAGAAATAAATTCCTAAATAAGAGATAGTTGGATCCAAAAAAAAGATAATTAAGAGACATTTCTTTTCATAAACAGAAGACCAGTTACGGAAGCCAAGATGTAATCTTAGAAGAAGAAAATCAGCGGCAACAAGCACTGTATATTGAATTTTGTCTGAAAAATAAGATACCCGTTTACACAAGTGAAACACAAATGAAAAGATAAAACTACTATTGAGGTGCAAGGCAACTATAATAATAATTAGATTAGCACCTTTAAAATATACCTTTACCCACTCAGCCCAAAATGGGGAATTAGTCATTCAATTGCACAAAGTGTCTTTACAATGATAAACAATAAGAGAAGTTTATGAAATGGTGCTCCTACACAACAGTAATAGCATTGTGAACAGACAACTAAAACATTTAAAAAACACAGATTTTCTTCCAACCCAGCACAAATTCATGCACACCATTGCTTGTGAAACAAAACAATGAAAAAGATGAAACAGAAAAATAAGATCATCAATATTTAGAATAAAGAAAGAGAAAACAAAATATGCACTTGCAGAAATACAAAGCATTTAAAATGATTTGAAGTTAATGTGCAACTACCACTGACAAGCAAACAGAAACCTTATGACATCTTTTTTATTTTATGCTCCATCGTTCAGGTCCTCGCACCAGTAGCCTCGACCAACTTCAGACCATACAGAACGCTGCAGCCAGACTCATCCTGGACCTACCCAAACAGTGCATATCACCCCCCACCTCAGAAACCTCCACTGGCTTCCCCATCCAGAAGAGATGCCAGGTCAAGATCCTCACGAACGCCAACAAAGCGCTCCACGACGAAGCACCATCATACATCCAACAGGATTGAGCTTGCATCAGCCTTCTAGACACCTTCGTTGGTCATCTCCAGCCTTTGCACAGATTCCCCACATCCGCCACAGAGGTGGCCGTTACTTCTATTACATCGCCGCCAAGACCTGGAACGTCCTGCCGCTCTATCTGTGTACTACACCCTCGCGTTCTTCAGAAAGAGACTCAAGACCTGGCTGTTCGACTGAGACACGGCTTCCTCAGTGCCCAGATATCCCTATGGTCGACAGTGCCGTGCTATACAAATACTGTTTGAAATTGAAATGTTTATTAATGGCAACTGATGCAACATGCAGATAGACTCTTCTGCTAAGCACGAAACATCAATGCATACCTCTAATACTATATTTGGTAGAGTAGCCTAATGACATGCCACAAAAGACTGTGTACTTTTATGCAAACAATTGAAACAAATGCAGGATTATAAAACAAGCTCATACACACACAGACACACACAACAGTATGAGAAAAACAAGCCTCCAAAATGTAGTAATACACATATTCCACCAACAGGTATAGCCCGAATTTCTGGTCACAAAACCATCAATGCTTGTTGACAATTAATCAGTAATTTCAGACAAGCACACCTTCGAAATGCATCCCTTCTATCAAAAACAATCGCAAACACATTTTCCGGAAAGTATTTAGCACCATAATCTCCCAAAATAACATATAAGAAACTGTTTTATCAACACTGTCAATCAGAAATACACCCTGCAAACTACTCAAAAATCACAAAAAATAATTTTCTCACTTTTTCTGGAAATTCGACTTCTTCTGAAGAACAAATTACTTCTTCATATTTCAACAGCCCCTTGCCAAAATACATGGAGTTACAGTTTCTAAGATCTGACTAACCAAATCAACTAACTACACACACACACACACACACACACACACACACACGCGCGCATACCAACAGTTTCAATATTTTTTAATGCTTATTATCGAATACTTTTATTACTGTTAAAATCACGTTTCATGCAAGACAATTGTGCTTTTATAAACTTGCTTGAAATGATTAATGTAAAACTTTTTTTAACCAGTACACCAAATACTGATTTGCATTCAACGTGTTTACATATGTCCTCCACGTGTACCAGGCAGAATGCATATGTTTCACCAAATACATTGCAGAAAGACCAACGTGATGTATTGTGAAGGATGGTTTAATATGTAGCAGCACACTATATTTTTCAATTTTGTTTTTTGCTGCTTCAAAGTCTATGCGTCCAACTGACTCTCCCAATGAAAAGACGTGATTTTGCGCAAAACTGCAAGCTTTGTATATTTCTTATGCGAGACACATTTCTCCCAGAGATGTTTTTTCACACTAGTGCTGCAATCGAGTGAGGGGCATATATTTAGAATTTAGTGGACAGTGTACTCTGCCACAAATGTGACCGAGTACCCTCTGTGCCAAACTCTTGGTTCGCACATTCTGTTGGAGTCGGGTTAGAGCAGCCATGTTTCCGTTGGATGAGCCCCCGCTTGTTCTGCTGACAGGGACCGAGGGCCCCAAGAACATCAAGCTATCGGTCTAAGCATCTCAGACCGTCAGCCCTATTTAGGTCAAACCTTCTGTCATACTACTCTTTAGGGTTTCCAGAAAAAGTCTGGTAGTTACAACAGAAAAAAATGACCCCCCACACCCTGGGAGAAAACTCCTAGTGTGTCCAGTGCTTAATTTGAACCTGTGGTTTCTGGTGCTAGCGCCTGCACCAGCGCTTTTCATGAGCATCAGTTGAGCTTAAGGACTCATTCATTTATGGCCTGCCCAGGGGCGGGGGGGGGGGGGGGTGTTAAGTGATTCCCCAGCACCGAAGTCAGCAGCTCTGGCCATTGCGCCACATCCGCTCCCCACGTTCATGGTTAGGATTTGCCTCTGTTTTAGGCGGCGCGGACAGGAGAAATGGGCTGCCGCAAGCTGCCTCCTGACGAGAGCTCCGGCACTTATTTGTTTGCAAATTTACCACTGAGGGTGTCAGGACCATCAGTTTGTTGCCGAGCAGCCCCAGAAACATGGCGGCTGCAGAAACATGGCGGCCACTCGGCAAAACTACAGTGCCCTGTTGGACCCAATGTGGCGGAGCTCCTCTGGAGGTGCAGAGGCAGCCGAATCTTAAAGAAGTACCTTATTTGCTTACACATTCTCTGAGAATTGTCCATATTCATCATATAAATCCGAAGAAACGTAATATATAATTACAATTTGATTCACATCTAATGTATAGAATTTCATATATGTACTTTGTGAGAAGGTGGCCTGATATATGCTGTCCACTAGTTCTAGTGGGCACCTTGTATCAGTCCAAACAACCCCTTATGGTGAATGGTTAAAGACAACTTTTATTGAAAGCTATCCTAGTGGTTGCTATGGAGAGCAGCCTTCAGGCTAAGTCTTGAAGGAATGTAAAGCAGCTTGTTTTACCAGTCTATAATCTCTTGAATGATCAAATGAAAGGACAACCACACCAGGTATATATTCAAAATATATGTATTTAGGATAAAACACACCCCTCTAGTCTCTTTATGAGACTGGAGTTCGAAGTACTTAATTTACAAGTTAGCAATCAACAGTAATAGCACGTTTGGGCCCTAGGGGCGTACCAAACCATATACCTAAAAAGTGGTATAAGAACCACGACTGAACTAGACACGAGGCCTAGAGCCTGTAGAATCACTGGAACCCCAAGGAACCACCCAAGGTAGTGACATAGGGGACCCACGGGGACTGTGTGCAGTGTGTAAACACAACCGCGGGTTCCCGTTAGCTTCTATGGGCAATGTCGGGGTCGAAAATTTAAAGATTGGGGACACTTAGAATCGAGTCAGGACCAAACCCTTTTGGACTTAAGAAGTTCTAGGGCTAGCACCCACAGGAGCACCGGAGTACTTGAGTTACCTCACCCAGGGAAGCCGGGTGCATAGGTGTCTTTTGGTGTCGGGTTGCGTCATAGATTACAATGGAAGCTGGCGAAGAACTGCTGCTGCTGTGAAGAGGAGAAGTGTCCGAAGAGATGCAAGCCTGGATCTAGGATGGAAGGAACCTGAAAGCAGAGGGGACAGAGTCTGGGTCACTAGCCAGTGACCGAGGGCAGGATGGACCAATGCCCACAGATGTCGGGTGATTCAGGTGAGTTGATGGGTGTCTTGACTCTTCAGCCACGAGGTCCAGGAGGTGCCGATGACAACCAGGAGCTGGATTCGAGCTGTCCCACAAAGTCGGCGAGTGCTGCGGTGTCAGCGACCAGATTGGATCCAACAAGCCTTGGCAACGGCAAGTCACTGGAAATCAGAGAAAGGATTGCAGTGCAGACCAGAAAGGTCTGAGAGACTCACCCAGCAAGGGTAAGTCGGGGCACTTCTGGAGCAACCAGGAAAGTCCAAGTAGAAGAGGAGTTGCCTTCGTGGGGACCTACTAGCCAATGGGCTAGCGATCGCAAAGGAGCATCGAGCGGACGCACTTGAAACTGGCCCACGGGTCACTCGTGGAGTGGAGGCCAGCAATCTTCGGTGCAGGAGGTGCTCAAGGCTGGGGCTACTTGGAGGCCAAAGCAGAACTTCAAGGAAGTCCCAGAAGATAGTGTTGCTGCAAAAGTTCACGGTGTCCAGGGATCACGGTTCCACATCACCCACGATAGCCACGGGCCTCAGCTTTGCTGTGGACTCAGGGTAGCCTCGGGGAAGTCTGAAAAGCCACCTCTGGTGATGCAAAGACTTCGGTGTCCGGCGGGAGCTTCAGCAATGCAGACCAGTCAGTTGCCTCTTTGCGCCAGAGCGAGGCAGGTAGCCCCTGCAACCGGTTTGAACTGGACTATGCACAGGGACACCAAGTGTGCCCCCAGTGCAGGACTTCAAAGCACCAGAGAGTGCTCCCGCCCAGCCCCAATACACATCAGCCTGTCTGGGGAGGTGATTACACCTCCCCTCGACAGGAAACCTATTGTCCAGGCCTCCCCTGCCGGAGTTTCGGTCAGCAGGAGGAGGCCAGACCCGTGTTTGTGATGCCAGGGCTCAGGAAAGTCCTACCGGGTTTAGCCAGTGTGAACAGGTCTCTCCCTCTAGAAGGGTGGAATGCTACCCCCGCTGCCAGAATTGGTGGGGGGGGTAGTATTCCAAAGCTTTTGACACCACACACGCCATTCCAAAGTTAGCATTTACCGCGAGGTTATAATGCACTTAAGAGTATATGGTATGGCTGTATCACAGAACAGCCATAAGGAAGTATTTCCGAAGGTTGCAGAGGGGCTCAGCTCATGCAGGGGCAACCTCTCACATAAAAACCAAGCACTCTGCCTTCAGGATTGTTAAGGCCTGCCATAGGAGTGACTTATAGGTTTTATAGGTGTGTGCAATGGTAGTGATATAAGTAGCCTATACCACTGTAAGGGGTGCAAGCACACCCTTACCCAGGTTGCAGTAGCAGACCTGTGGTGCCATTTTGGAGTGCTTCCCAGGGGTGGCATAATACATGCTTCAGCCCCTGGTAGGCCTTGGAGGTACTTATGCTCTAGATACATAGTATACCATATACTAGGGGCTTATAAGGCACTCCAGAATCCAATTAGATATGTACCTAATGTACATGCAAACCATTTTAGAGAGGAAGCAGCTAAGCTGTGGTCCTGATTAGCAGGGCCACAGCCAGACTAAGGTCGAAAAACAGTGAAACACCAGCAAAAAGTGGGGGTACCCATGTGAAGCAGATCCTACTCTCCTACACAACCCCCCCCCCCCCCCAAACGCAGGGACATTAAACTAACCTTGACCAGTTGAGTCTTCATGTTCTAAGTGGATAGTTAGGCCTGCTTTTTGCATGGCCTCCAAAATATTCCTCAGGTGGACCAGGTGATCCTCCCAAGTGGAGCTAAAGACAGCAATATCATCTAGATATGCTGCACTATAGTCTTCCAGGTCTGTAAGGACTTGATTCACCAGCCTTTGGAAAGTGGCAGGTGCATTCTCCAAACCAAAGCACATTACCACAAATTGATAGTGCCCACTAGGGGTAGAAAATGCTGTCTTTGGCTTTGCATCATCAGCTAGTCTGATCTGCCAGTAGCCAGCTGTCAGGTCAAATGTGCTTAGAAACTTGGATGAGGCCAAAGTATCTATTAGCTCATCTGCCCTGGGGATGGGATTGGCATCAGTCCTAGTGAATGCATTGAGACCCCTGTAGTCTACACAAAAGAAACCCGAAGTGGTCAGTGGCTAAAGGGTAACCCATATAACGTAAGGGATACAAGATATTACAGCAATGCATGAGCCATAATATTTGGTATCCCCTTTGTAAACGGTTTTGGAAAGCAAAAGAAAGGGTGCTATTTGCTATAGAAATACTGTGTTCACCCATCCAATGTAAGACCATGTCAAATTGAATACTGGTAAGTTCTAACCCCAGAAACATTGGGGATACCAGATATTATACTGTTATAGGCCATTACATTTGGTATCCCCTAGGGGAACCAAACGTAAAAACTTGTGGAATGATGTAAAAAATGTGAAAAGTTAGAGTAGTCTGCTATCAAATAATAGGCAACTTCAAGTAGTCAAAGGATAAAGGGTAACCCATGAAACGTAGGGGATACAAGATATTACAGCAGTGCGTGAGCCATAATATTTGGTATCCCCATTGTAAACGATGTTGGAAAGCAAACAGAAGGGTGTTGTTTGGCATACAAATATTGTGTTCACTCATCCAACATAAGACCATGTCACATTGAATACTGGTAAGTTCTAACCCGAGAAAGACAGGGGATACCAAATAGTATAGGCTGACCCCTGCACCGGTGTGCTCATTAAAAAGCACATTTCCACAGTTGGCGCCCGACACGTGGGTCCTCCTCGGAGGCACGGCCATCCAAAGGAGTGGTCTTGATGGAAGAGTGGAATATTGCTGAGGAGACGTCCGGCATGAGAAGATCCTTGTCTTTGCAGCCGAAGTGATTTTTTGGGTTTTCACAATTTGACCCTCCAGGTGTTGGCCAGTCCCAACTGCCTTTGGCGTTATTTTTGTAGTGACCATTAGGTCGACCAAGAGATTGGCAGTTGGAGGTTGGAGACTCTTGTTTGGTAAGGTCGCTGAAGCGGCACTCTTGTTTGCTTGGCCAAGATTCTGGTTTTATTTTGTTGATTTATTTTTTGCAAAAAATAAAGGCAGGTAATGTGGAGATTGTTCTCTACTTTTGAATATTTTGGAAAAGTAATATTTTACAAAAACTTGATAGCATGCCTGTTTTCAGCACACTCCGTAGGCTGTGCTGCTGTCTTGGTGGTACCAAAACGGATTTAGAAAGAAGTCAGCCGGCTCCCCCAGAGGGGACACCTAATAGACATATGTATGTTAAATATGATATTTCTTCCATAATGTATTGTACACTGTGGAACAAATATACAAAAAAGGATCCTGATCTACAATGGCCAGTGAATGGGTCATTTGACTTTAAAAAGATTCAATATATAGAGCAGTGTTTATTCAAGAGAAAAAGTCGACAAGATATGTTTGATTGTGTACGAATGTGGGAGAAAGAAGTGCAAGAGAGAGTGAGGAAGCTATAGCAGAAAAAGAACAGCGAAAAACGATATATCAAAAAGCATATGAATTAGAAAATAAAGAGATGAAGGCAATAAAAGAAAAAGAGGACAGGGAGCGTTGTTTAGAGGTAACTGGACAGTACCATATTAGGCGCCCCATTTATCACATACTTAATAAAGCTCAGGATGATTCCATCTTGTTAGATCAACCTCCGCCCTCGTATAAATTTCCCTCTGCTCCTGATGATGATCTTTCTGAAGAAGAACATTTTTCTTCAGATGATAAAGACTTAAATAAGCAAGTTGGGTGGCAGACTCGCTCTACTTTGACTGCTGATGATAAAAGCCACTATCAGATCCACTGCTCGCAAAGAAGCTCATGGGACTACTTCTGCCCCAGACCTTGTAGCGATGGTTCAGCAGTGGAATGATTTAAAGCAGTTACATTTTGCAGAGAGGTTTACCTGGGAGGTAATACTTGTTTTTAGAAACGTTTCTAAAATCTTAGAGCCCAATGATAATAATTCTGATTATAAACAATTAAATGATGGAACTTTCCTTTTGTCAAATATACCTGATTTAAATAGGCGAGTAGTTAAATTAAGATATGATACACTACGTTTAAATGCGGAGCAAAAATCAGCTGGTAAAGGGCGCTAGGTGGCGCACACGCAAGATGGCCGCACTACTGTGAGGCTGCTGCAGCCTGGTGATTAAATCCTTAATTTATCCTGCTCGGCGGCCTCGTTGACAGTTCAAACTACAACCTGGCACAGCTCTCGTCCTGCTGAGCCTCCGCTGTGAAAATCAGCCGGATTGGGTCATCTCTCCTCCTACTGCGCCACCGCCAAGATTCTGCCACAGGAGCGAGCGGAGCAGCGTGGAGCCCAGGAGCGGCTTCAGTAATTATGTGAGCCCGCGGCCCCCACGAGGCGCCTAGGCCCAACGGCGCGAGTCGGAAAGCGGAACCGGGGGCCAGAGACCGGCTCGGCACACCGCCTGCCACAACTGCTCCCTGCACAGTGAGCGAAGACTCTGCCTTGCGAGACTGCTATTCGGGGAGGATTACACCGGACTTGGCGACATCAGAAGCGGTAGGTGGAGTGCTGCGCGAGACCTTCGCTACTGTCGCCCTGGACTTCTCGGCAGCCAAGCACATGTAACCTATACCATCCTGGCATGATCTCCTACACCCAGAGGCAACCCGAAGCACTCGCGCTGCCCTCACTGGCATAAACACCCGCAATTCAGACCGGAGACCTGTGCTTACCTCCTGCTGTCGCCGGGGTGTGAGACACGGCCCACCTTTTTAGCGGCACGTTCCACGGGCATAGCCCTTCTCCTCACCAGCTGTCACATGGTCCTGGCAGGGAGATGAAACATAGAGCCAAGAATCAACCGCTTACCTGTACCCTTCTACCAGCTACTTATGAGCGCGTGTAATCCCTGAGGCAGCGCCATCTCGCGACCTGGTGCTGGCGACTTCCATCTTGTGCTGCGTGGCGCTGGGCGAGCAACGCAATCCTTCTCACCATGCTGTTTTTGCCTGCTCGAGGAGCTGCGCTTGGATGCAGACGTGCTTGAAGGTGTGGGACTCCTGCCACAGTGCCATAATACAGACAATGCTCCGGACTTCCCACAACCCTTGCATGCCTTATTTGGGGGACTTGCTCCAGCGCCAAACTTGACTTCCCACTTTGCTGGCGCTCTGTAGTACTGCTACACCACAGGGACTCGCCGAGAAGAGTCTACCATCCTCCTTGAGTCCACCAGACCGTCCTGATTCCTTCCAGGGGTGAGCAAGTGCCTGAGGGCACGAAGAATTGATTACACTGCCCTGCTCGCAACCGGTACTCTAGAGGGGCCGCGCCCTGCCTACAACCCAAACACACGGATAGTGGACATAAGAGGAACACCCCTCACACCACTGCTTCATCTACGCCCACCCAACAATTGATACGGTGCACATCATCTCCTTCACTTATAAGGCGCACACAACAGCACTGTGAGTACATAGCCAGGCGTGCATACAGACCACCATGGGCAAGGTAGACACCCGTCAACCTAAGCTAAACTTCGAAGCAGCGAAACAGAGCACCCTGAACCTACAAGATGACCAGGATTTCGTCAAAGGGGATGGTGCCCAGGGAGGTGCGACCGCACAGAATGCTGACATGCAAAGTCTTCTTCAAGAGGTTCGACAAGGCTTCGCCACCATCGTGGACAAGGTGGACAGAATGTCGACACACATGGACGCCATCGCGCATAAGCTGGAGGGGCATGAGGACCGCATAAAAGAGGCAGAATGCCTCATTTCAGATACTGAGGACACCACATCCCGGGCCACAACACAAATCGCCCACATGGATAGACTTCTGAAACTCAATGCCGCGCAGAATGAGGACTTAGAAGCGTGAAGTAGGCGCAATAATATTCGCGTCCTAGGGATACCTGAGTCCACCAATACGGGAAAGATGGAGGAATACGTCGAGAAACTGCAGATGTCGTCGATCGGAGCGGAATCCTTCTCTAATCAGTTTATAGTTGAACGTGCGCACCGTACCCTAGGACCGCGCCCGACACCGGGCAGCACACCACGCTCCATCATAGCGAGACTTTTAAACTATAGGGATCGGGACGTTGCACTCCATGTAGCGAGAAGCAAACAACAACTATCCTACGATGGCAATACGTTCTCCATATATCCGGATTTTACCCCTACAGTTCAAGAAGAGAGGCGCAAATTCACGGAAGTTAAAAACAAGCTACGACTGGCCCAAATTGATTATGCGCTATTATACCCTGCACGCCTCAGAGTCACTCACCAGGGCAAACAACGTTTTTTCACTAAACCACAGCAAGTGGATGAGTTCTTAAAACATTTTAAATGTACAGGTCGTGACACTGGGTCATTGGCATCGTCTCAGCAATCCTCCTCGATGGGAGCGGAAGATGACTCACAATGAATGCTATACCGATATTCATCATTGCCTGAGAGACAAGACAGGATGAGATGACCGCCTGACAGCTGGGACTACCTCACGGGACACATAACCTGTTCAGCTGGTAGGCCAATCTGAGCTCTTTCTAATAGCATGCCAGGCACCCTCTGCCCCCCAGAGCCCAGCCATTCCATCTGACATGGACTCTACGGATGAGGTGCAACTGTGCTGGCACCTAGAGGTTCCCCCCAACGGGCATTCCCCCGCTGTTGTCAACTGCATATATCTTGCGGCATATGTTTTTTTTTTTTTCATGGGTCAAGGGAAGGAGGGTGGGCGATCACTTCTGGCAAGTTGGGGCCGCTTCAGTGGGTGGGGGTGGGGACACAGGGGGAATGTTTATGTTTACACATGTCTTTAACAAAGCAAGATGTCTTCTTTAACAGTACAGTATACATGGCGCGCAATTTAGTTTCTGTGCAATCGGCACACAGTATCGATCTGTATCATGCACACATCCATGAGTTGGGATACACCCTAAAGGCACACGGCCCGTTATTGGAAAACATAAAGGTCCATGGCTGAAAGAGATCCAGAGAAACTGAATATTATCACATGGAACATCAGGGGACTAGGGGACCAATGGAAAAAGCGACAGATATTGGCCTATTTAGACAGACATCGAGCATGCCGGCCGCATCCTAGTGCCGGGGCCCGATATACCCTGCTGTATGCAACAGAACCTGGGGAGTTTACCCTCTGAATCTCCCCCTGGTGTGTGTGGGACGTGGCGGAGATTGTCGGGGCACGACAGAGGTCTGTTTAGCCCCCACGGTTCCTGAGAACTGCTGCGGGGGTCAGCTGTCGGAAGGCGCCGCCTGTGGAGGCGGAGACCGGGACCTTTCCTGGAACGGAGCCCGGGGTGCGTCGCGGCTCACACCGGCATATCAACTGCGTTTGGGCCAACTTTGATCACGGACGAACTCTGTGGCTGACTCGGAGGTCCGTTAATTGACCTCCTTTTACTGCCGGAGACAAGATCCAACGTGACCTGAAGGCCCACGCACCGGCCTGTATTAAATGCATGCCCATGACGCACTTTCATTGTACCAGTGCACGATCCCTTGTCTGAGGTCTACAGTTCTGTGGACTCTGCTGGGGACGTTCCACGCTGTTTGTTTTTTCCACTGCAATATCCAGCAACTCTCATTGTCGTGCTGCGGACCTTGCAGTGCTTTGCCGATCCGCCTAATTGACTGGGACGCGCCGACTACTCCTTGCCTGCACCTGTAACCACCAGGGACTCACAGGACCAGGCTGCACCACTCCCAGGAGGGAGGAGACATCCGCTGACATCGCGCTAAAAGCGCCGCTCACCAGCGCGGCGTGTGACGCGCCGACTACTCCTTGCCTGCACCTGTAACCACCAGGGACTCACAGGACCAGGCTGCACCACTCCCAGGAGGGAGGAGACATCCGCTGACATCGCGCTAAAAGCGCCGCTCACCAGCGCGGCGCAGGACGTGTGCAGGCCATGCCCGGGCAAAGCCCGGGCCAAGGGCGGGCCCGTCCTTGCCCGTCAGGGACCGTCGGAGGCCGGGCTGGGCCAATTCTCTTGAATGTAAACGAGAGATCTGAAGTCGTTTCCTTACGGACAAATGGTAGGAACTTAATAAGTATATATATAAGGCGCGATTGATCAGTATTTCTGTTCTGAGTCTAATTGTACTGTATTTCATGCAAGGTAAATTTCGCTCCCGTCATTACGAGCCGTGAGAAACGGGGTTTGGAACATCTTAGAATAACATTGTTTACATCACAGGGTTGCCTGACACGAAGTGAAGCGGTAACATAGGATATAACTGTACTCAGGGAACAGGTAGTAAATAAATTAAAATGGGCAAAAGGAAAACACAAACACATGATCTATTGACAGGAAAGAATGGTAAAAAGCCCAAAAAACAAACACTGTTGACTTATTTGACCGGGGTGATGGGAGCAATTGAGAAGCAGATTATATCCGTAGAGCAGACATTATCTGCAGGTACATCAGTAGTAATAGAGAATACTGAAAACGCTATTTCTGCCCAGGCAATTTCATCAAGCCATGATTTAACCGCCATTTTAACAACGAATGGGTGTATTCAAGGGGCAATAGATGAAACTATAATCAGTGATCCTGAGACAATTACCTCACCCCCACAAAAAAAGAAAAAAAGGCCAGCTGAGAAACCCATGGAAAAAAGAGGCAAGGCTGAAATAATAGGGAAATTGACAACAGTAAGAGAAGATATAGTAGGAAGACTAAAATCTGGCAAGCAAAATGGACCAGAGAATAAAACAGCGGGATCAAAACTAGCCGTTGTAAGGAATACTCCTGAGCATGAAGCCAAGACTAAGAGAAACAAGAGGGATGATGGTGAGGGTAATATGGCTATAGCTATAAAAAACTTAGAGTCCTATCTAAGAGGTGCGCTCACGAAAATTGAAGACAGATTAAGTCAGGTAGAAGTTCGGCTAGAAAGATTTTTAGTCAGGAAAGAAGAGGACGAAGTTAGTCCACAAGTAAGAAAACAACACAATGAAGTGAGTAGTTATAGCTACCCAGAAAGAAAACACCCGAGAGAAGAACAGATTAGGGACACGCGAAGCAATGTAAGTACATGTCACATTAAATCACCTGCTGTACTAACATCCGTCCCATCTAAAAATTTAAATCTAATACCTCTGGCCCAAGATCAACTAAAAACAACACAACACGAAAATGTCTACCCGCAAAAATCAAGCCATTTGGATCTACCCCCAGCCTGCACTCCCTATATAGTTGTCCTCGCAAACGTCCCGCAGCGAGGGTTGCAAGATACCGAGACATGTGAAATACTTAGAAATAAGTCATTGCACTGGCTAAGTACAAAAGTAGGATTTACGACCAGATTGTTTGAAGAATTCAAAATGGCACGTAGGGTGGGATGAGTAGGTAAAGATGGGTAGTGTTTCGCTGGTGATTGTGTGGTACTAACTTTTTGTACACCACAGTTAGTGGAAATGATCTTGAGGGAAGGGGGAAACAATATGTCAGCGGAAGGGATTAATATACTAACTCTAGGTTATTTCTATCTCCCACCTCCTGATTTAGAGAAACTACGACAATATGAGAGTAGTATTTGGCCCTCGTATAATGTACCAGTCATCAGGAATCATCTGTCTCAACTAACTTAATGAACGATAGGAGCAAGGATTCGATATCTATTTATAAGGACACAGAGGAACTTATAGAAGGCCACGATGAAATACAACCGTAGGGGCAAAATAAATCAGATCAATATGTTAATCACAGAATACTATCTAATAGCAGCGAGAGATCAAATTATGAACCAAAAAAGGTTAGAATACTGGGAAACTATGGCCCCATCCAAGGAACACTAACAGCTAACAAGGGGAAGATAAAGATCACGTTTTTGAACATAGCAGGCCTATCATCTAAGCTCTCCAATGATCCCTTTTTTGACTTTATTATGAAAACAGACATTCTTTGTCTTCAGGAGACTTGGGCTTCTAGAGTAATGCGCATAGATGGGTTTAAAACCTACCATACGACTGCAACCCCGTCAATTTTTGGAAGGCCAAAAGGTGGCCTAAGTATATACATCTCAAATATGTTGCCAATAAAAAGAACTTCCTTTATAGCGTCCAAACCAAATTATCAAATTGTGACACTGAATATGGACAGTAACAAATTTATAATCATTGTAAATTTTTATAACAACATTGCAAAGGAAAAAGTGGAAGATACGGTGAAACAACTAAGACATGCTTTGCAAAAGATCCACAATTCAAATTTGGGGACTGCCCAGATTGTATGGGGTGGGGATTTTAATACCAACATATGCCCACATAACAATGATTCAACATGTGGTCTGGTGGATGAGGAAAATTGCAATTTATTTCATTTTCCACATAACGTCCTTGGCAACGCTCTAAACGAGAGTATATTTGTGCTAGACTTGGGTTTTGCTAATTCATTAACTTCAACCCCCATCCCATTCTCACAGACTTTTAATGGGAGAGGCTTAAGCTCTATTATAGATTTTATTCTGTTTTCGAATCATTTCTCACATAATGTAATAGGATTTAAAGTTCACAAAATAGCCATTAGTGATCACTTCCCACTAACAGTGACGATATCGTGTAAAAAGTTAAAACAACATCCTAACAAAGAACCGGACCAAATATATATTAATTTGGAGATCGACAAAGTAAATGGCTACTTATTGAAGTGGGAAAAGGTTGATCCAGACAAAATAACAAGATTAGTGGTAGGGAAGGCAATGGATTTAATAATGAACTGCTTAAACGAAAATACTCCGCAGGAGATGGTTCTTAAAAGCTTTTTGCATATAACAGAAATAATAAAAAACAGTCTGAACGTGGAGATAAAAAGGGGGACTGCCAACAAAAAGGGGTGGTTTAATACAGCTTGTACGAAGGCTTATTCTGCACTCAAAAAAGCAATACATAATACAAACATAGATAAGATAGAAATAAAACGGTGCAGGAAGGCGTATAATCAGGTGATAAAATTGCGGAAAAAGGAAATAAAAGAATCCATCTGGGAAGATATGCATAAGGCTAGCGCTGAAAAGGATAGCAGGGCTTTCTGGCGTGTGGTTAGATCTCCTTTTTTTAGTTCCAAAGGAAAGCCCTCAATTGAAATAGCAATCAATGAAAATCAGTGGGTGGACCATTTTTCACAAATTAGTAGTAACCTATCCAATAGATATACTCTCTACCTTAAAAGAAGTTCAAGCAGCATTAAATACGAGTAAAGGAAGAAAGGCTCCCAGACCCGATGGAGTCCCCGTGGACATATATAAGCATAACCCAGATCTCTGGGCTCCACTGTTAACCTGCGTCCTAAATGCTGCCACTATGAGGGGATTAATCAAAACTTGGTCTAATTCTATTATGGTCCCCATTTATAAAAAAAGGAGATAGGCAGGATCCAGCCTGCTACAGACCCATCTCCTTACTGGATTCACTGGGGAAGGTAGCGGGCAGGATTTTGCTTAATCGTCTACAACAATGGGCTGAGGAAAAGAATATACTTTCGGATCTTCAGTTCGGATTCAGGGAAGGGTTGAGCACAATCGATCAAGGGCTTAACCTGTCTATTCTTATTGGTAAATATACGAAGGCAAAGAGGGGGAAAATACATCTGGCGTTTGTCGATCTTTCCGCCGCCTTCGATTGTGTTTCCCATGAGAAACTGTGGAGTATTTTAGTGACAATGGGGGTAGAGGCCCCCCTAATTGACTTTCTGAAAGCCCTATATATTAATGCAAAAGCCTGCGTCCGTTTAACGGGGAATGCACTACAACATTTCAGGTGAAGAGAGGTGTAAGACAGGGGTGCGTCCTGCCACCTTTCCTCTTCACATTATACACAAATGGCCTAGAAAAGGCAATGTTGGAGGAGTGCCAGGACCTACCCCAATTCCAAAGACGACCAATACCCGTTTTATTATATGCGGACAACGCCGTCATTATGGCTAGGACTCCATTGGCGCTGCAACGAGCACTAGAATCTTATAATGTTTTTATGAAGAAACTAGGTTTACAAATAAACGTCTCAAAAACATATATAATGAATTGTGGCAGGGGTAGCAAGAAGCAGATGGATATTTTTGTAAACGGGAGGAAGCTGGCGACTACTTCCACCTATCCCTATTTAGGGCTATTAATTGATGACAAGGGCTCTTGGGGTCAAGCTATAAATATTAGGAAGCTTCTGTTTGCAAAAACCACCACAGCCCTTGTAAATTTCTCACAAAAATTGGGTAAGAGGCCCCCAACTGAACTAATTAAGATCTACAATGCTAAATGTAAATCTGTAGCAACATACGGGGCAGGGCTATAGGGCTACCGAAACGTATCTGAAATACAGAAAGTGGAAAATGCGTTTTTTAGATATTTATTGGCAGTGCCTAGAACTACATCTACTTTTATGTGTCACACCGAACTAGGCTTGCCATACATTACAGATATCATAAAGGTGCAACCGGTTGTCCTATGGCACCGGATTTGGAAATCAGAGTACAATAAATTTAATCAGCTGGCATTGCAAGATAGTCTAAAGCTAGAACATACCCTTGAGATAGGATAGATGAGATATATAAGGGATTTTATGACCGATCTTGGAAAACCGGAATACTATTATAATCCCAAGACAATTTGTGCCATCCCTGGAAAAGAATTTAAAAAACAGTGCATGCAGCATATGGAAAGCATTCGATTTGTGAATGAGGCGTCAAAACAACAGTCCAACCAAATCTATTGATGACTGTCCTTTTAACATCCAACCATACCTTCAATACACTTTAAAAGGGTATGACAGATTCGTTCTTACCCGCTTTAGACTAAATGTTTTCCATAGGCTGGTAAGTTTTCCAATGGTCAATGAATTGTCAAAAAATTTAAAGAAATGCCCGTGTGACAATATGTCTACTCAATCGACGATACATGTTGTGTTGTTTTGTAAATTTTACCAGGATCTAAGAAAAAAGTGGATAAAACCCATTTTAAAAATATGGGGCTTGAGACAATGCGGCCCAGCTTTTATTGCCATCCAATTCTTAGATAATGAGTGTCTAACAAGTAACGTCGCCTCATTTTTGAAGAAAACAATTCAGTCTAGGAAACAAATTGATTTAGACACCCCTGAATGTAATAACAGGATGGTATTGTAACGTCTTTTTTTGAAGAATTTCTAAGAATTGAGAATGTAAATATGAGGGTTCAATCTTTCATTAACTTCCTTTATGTTTTGCACAAATAATTGTAAACTAATGGGAATTTTGTTTTTGTTTTTTTTGTTTAACGTTTTCTCTCACATTCTTGGCATATTCACCTCTAAAAAAAAGTGATGAAATGTGAGAGATATTTTATAAGTGTATGAACATTTTAACAGAATTTCTGAATATGTTTTAAAAATTGGATTTGAATAAGTTGGCAATTTTTATAAATGTACATGTATGCTTTTATGATTTTTTATGTGACAAAAAATCGAATAAAGTACTTTGATTGATTGATTGATTGACAGGCATCAAGTACACATAGCTATGTTAAAGGGAAACACTTTTTAATCCTCAGAACACCAATAATTTTGCATGCAGGTGGGCGGAGCATAGAATCTTTTCCTCTTATTCATCCTATGCAAGGGGAACGCCCATACTCATAAGAAAACAGACCCCTTTCAGCCTAGCTGGAGCTACCTTGGACACACAAGGAAGTACCTGGGGGAGAATAGGATCTGAGTCAGTCACCTTAGACTGCTCTTACGGGCCAAATGTGGACGCCTCAGAATTTTACACCTCACTATGGGCTAAGATCTTAGACATAGGCTCCAACCACATAATTTGGGGAGGAGACTTCAATGTCACGTGTAACCCAACCATTGACAGGTCTCACCCTACTCCCCATCACTACACTAAAGCACGTGCCGTTCTGCAGGACACGCCGACTACTTATCAACTGATAGATGCCTGGAGACACACACATCCCCACCAGCTGGAGGGAACGCATTACACTGCGCAAGCAGCATCATGGGCGTGGTTGGATTACTGGTTTCAGTCCCGTGGGCTGGGTCCAGCTATATTTAAGGTGCAGCACTTAGCCAGAACCTACTCAGACCACGACCCGGTCAAACTCACACTGTCCTCATCAGACTATGGCCCTCCACACAGCAGCTGGAGATTACATGCTCCTATCCTATTAGACACGGTATTTCAGGCAGAACTGGGGGAAGAAGTGAATGATTTTTTCATATGAAATAAGGACTCGGTAGATAGTGTGGAGATCATTTGGGAGGCATTCAAAGTCACACTCCGGGGGTTCTGCATATCAAAGGGTTCCAGTGTACTCAAAGACATCACTAATACACTGCGTAAACTAGAAACAGAGCTTAAAGTACTAGAAGCGAAAATGGCAACGGACCCCGACAGTCCCACTCAGCTTAAATTACGAGAGACGCTCACAGACTACATGGACACGGCACAGAGAGAAACACGATTCAGGGGTAAATACTGGGTAGCCCATCGTTATGGGGAGGGAGAAAGGCCGGGCAAGGCACTGGCAGACATGATTAGAAAGCCACGCTATTGCAACTATGTATTAGAGCTCGATGGGTCGGACTAATGTGGTCTACCGAGACACCGCAAATATACTCAATGCTTTTACAAGTCATTATTCCCAACTCTACACCATGAACAGGAAAGATGGTTTGAAGCTAGAGAGTTATCTGGAAGATGTGGCACTGGGATGGCTGAGTGATGTGCAGCAGGAGTTTTTATGCGCCCCGTTCGAGGTAGATGAGGTTAGGGAGGCCATCATGCACATGCAATCGGGGAAGGCTACCGGTACGGATGGCATTCCTATGGAGTTCTACAAAACGTATATAGATCAGATGGCCCCTATACTGCGCGAGGTGTACAAAGATTCACTGGACACCGGCCGCCTCCCACCATCCATGAGGGAGGCTCTTATCATTTCGCTCTTGAAGCCTGGGAAATCACCCCGTCAGGGCAATTCCTATAGGCCATTGTCCCTCCTTAATTGTGATGCAAAAATACTAGCCAAGCTTATTGCCAACTGTCTTAGCTTAGTGATGGAAAATCTTGTTCTCCCCGACCAATCGGGTTTTGTACCCGGGAGAGCTACCTCCCATAATTTATGAACCCTCTTTACCATATTAAATAACGTTTCCCCTGAGCTACCCCTGGCGGCTGTTTTTTTGGATGCCGTTAAGGCTTTTGATTCAATTGAGTGGGACTATATCTTCGGGGTGATGTTACGAATGAGTTTCCCACCCCTCTTCCTCTCCTGGATCCAGCTACTATACCACTTACCAGTTGCTAAGGTACTAATAAATGGGCGCATATCCCAGGCATTCCCAATCATCAGAGGCACCCGACAGGGGTGCCTCCTATCCCCCTTACTTTTTGCGCTTGCGGTTGAACCATTGGCGGTGAAACTGCTGCAACACCATAATGATAAAGCCCTACGGTGCAATATGAGGCAGATACTTATATCTTTATATGCCGACGATATCACTCTATATATTCGAGACCCACAACAAAATTTAAATTCGGTCCTCAGAGAATTCATTGTCCTTGGGAAACTCTCGGTGATCCAAATTAACTGGGGAAAGTCCTGTGTCTTTCCCCTGACGACTGTGACGACTCGCTTCCCACTGGATTACCCCTTAGAGTAGTGTGATGAGGACCTGCGTTATCTGGGCATTCGTAGTACCAGAGCTAGAGACGAACTGATGAGCCTTAATTACGGCACAGCACTGACTCACATAACAGACTACGTTACCTGTTGGATTACACTACCCCTCTCAATGGTGGGTCGAGCAGCCCTAATTAAAATGGTGATACTCCCCCAACTACTCTATCTCTTTTTAAACATACCATTCCATCCAGGGGGATATTTCTTTAAAACACTCAGGTCAGAATTGACATGTCTGGTATGGGGAGGTAAACAGCCAAGGCTGCAGTGGAATATTCTCACCAGACCACATTCGCAAGGAGGGTTTGATATACCAAACTTTGAATTATACTATATAAATGCGCTGGCCCTCTACGCGTACTACTGGGTGCATCAGCCACGATATATGCCGCAAGTAGCGGTGGAGCACTGGCTCGCAGACCCCATTCCTATCGACGGCGCATTATATGATATACCTGGTGCTAGGGAGAAGACACCGACCACTGTTACATGTACAATCACAGCGTGGCAATGTATAGGTCGCATGCTGGAAGCCCCCCTGCTTTACTCCTCACTGCTGCCTCTCACGTATCATCCTAAAATGCCCCTTCTCCAAGAGACAGCATTCCATTAATTCCAGGAACGAACTCACATTAAAACCTGGGGAGACCTTTACCACAATGGACAGTTCCACAAGACCGAGCATGTATTTCAGGGATTACAACAAACTCCACTTGATGTCTTTTTATATATACGACTCAGACAAGGAGTCCGCTCTCTAACCCCGGAGTTTCCGACTGAACCCCCAGTGCTTGCTCCGCTACAATTGATTCTAAAAAACACGGCGGCATGATATACCACACAGTGCACACACAAAGAGTGGAACCGACTACACTATCACGCACACGATGGAGCGAAGAGATGGGCTTTGACTTGACAGATGAACAATGGGAGTACTGCTGTTCGCAGACTGAACAGGTCTCGACCATCAGCAGGCTACGTATAACCCACTACAAGTTTCTCCATCGGTTGTATTACACCCCAGTCAGGATGCACAGACACAAACTACTGGACTCAGACAGATGCGACAAATGCCAGGCACCAGGAGCTGACTTTCTGCATCTGGCCTGGGAGTGCATGACTACTGGAATCACATCTTTGCAGCCTTGAAACTGATGATAGGCACCCACATTGAACCCACACCGCTGCTGGCCCTGTTGGGTTACGTCAAACCAATACAGGCAGCACATCGCAAGTATGTAGCTCTCGCACTGCTCATGGCCAAGAGGCGGGTGGCTTGACGCTGGGGCAGGGGAAGGGCACCCAAATTCAAGGTCTGGCTTGATGACTTAGTTTTTTGTCAGGAACAACTCACCACTTACCACGCGGAACTGTTACCCAGGACCTCCAGGCCCAGAGATATTTGGGGTCCCCTGATATGCTACCTTTTGGCGCACCCATGTGAGAACCAAGCTGCTGAAACTGAGGCGCCTGCACCCTAAAGTGTCACGAGGGAATGCACCACTACCATGTATATGCCTCCCTTGCGAATGACGGTGACGCTATCCCTAAGTACCTGTACTCCATCCTAGCATGCCCAGACATGTACTCCATCCTAGCACGCCCAGACATGCCATGCACACATGCGTTTGAAACCTACCGTAACAGCGGAAACATAGCATAATTAAGCTAAGAATGTGTAACAAATAACTAGCAATGCTTGATATCTGAGGTCCTATGTACTGCCCTAATGTAATGTCAATTACACATTGGTTTATATGAAGATACTGTACTGTGCCTTATTGTATTACACTGTTGTAGTCCAAAAACATGGGAATCTGTGGACTTACTATATTGGTATTGGGCCGACTGTTTGTGCGTAAATACTTCCATTGTATTGTTTGATTGAAAATCAATAAAGAAATCATAAAATAAAAAAAAAATCAGCTGGTAAAGTTAAAACTACACAAACAGTTCAGACCCCAGTGCAGAAAGAAGATGTTTTGGGGACAGACAATGACCCTTGTGATATTTTAGTTACTGTAAAACCGATGCATGAGCTGCGCCTTTGTATGTTCCTCCAAAGGGTGCGGGAAAAAGTGCTGATAAAGATTCAGATGATGCAAAGGGATATTTTGTCTATAATTGGGTCTATACTCCTTGGAGTAGAGCAGATGTTTTGGCTCTTGAAGCTGCTTTGCCTGACCCGCGGAAAAATCCTGCCGCTTTCTATGAAGAAGTGGAAGGCGCCATTAGCTCCTGCTCCATGACCTTGCCAGATATTGATATGTTTTTTGGACTTATTTTTAGGGGTGGGCGACAATTTTCGTTCCGCTCGCGGACATTGCGACAATTCGACATTTTCGCGTTCCGCGCGGAACACGAAAATGTCGAAATTTCCGCGATCCGCGAGTGAACGGAAATTGTCGCCTTGACTCCTTTCCTGTCACAAAAATTAAACCTCAACAGGAAGCAATTACAGATATAAATAAAGCAGGGGCCTGAGTTGAAGCTCAAATTCAGTAACGCATTAATCAGCACAAAACATTCGGGAGATAGGTCGAGGCTGGGCAGGTGGGCTTTTCTCCCCATATCTACCGTCAAAAATTAGCTGTGATCTTTGATGGAGCTGTGTGCAGCCATGACTTTCTCGAGCGCAATCCCCTTGTAGTTCCTGACACCAGGAGGTTCTGTCTCCTCATCTGCTGCTCTGATCGGTCTCTGGCCCTTTATAAACAAGCGGCATGTGAACTGCATGGAAGCCCCCACTATGATGGACATCTGACTCGAGGGACCCAAGGGCCGTCAGCGCCGTGGCAACGTTACAGATACACATTGCCACTGGAGACAACTCTTCTGGCCCTTTACGCAGCTGTAGTGTAGGAAAAGCACTATACATTTACCCAACGAGGTAGCACTTACTGATTAGCCAGTAGAAAGTACTTGAGTTGAGTAGAGGTATTGCACAAATCGGTGGCATCTTCTTGGGTAAATATGCAGGGCAGGAATCATTCTGGCACGATGCTCCTGTCACAAAAATGAAACCCCAACCGGAGAGCACTAATCTCCGAGATCACGCGAAATATCGCGTGATCGCGGAGATTTTGTGCCGTTTCGCGATATTTTGCGAAAGGCACTTTCGCTAATTCCGCCCACCCCTACTTATTTTGCCCCCTGATATTTAAAGAACAATTTGGAAAATAGATAATAATGTAGCATATGGTGATACTTGAGTGCATTTAGAAGAAATAGATGCGGCTAGAGAGCCTGCACAGAAGCCACAACAGGAGATATTAGATCTTCCCAAACCTATTGTAACTAAGTTAAAAACTCTCATACCCCTAAGAAAATAGATTGGACAACATTAGAGTCTTGTAAACAGAAAGCGGATGATTCAGTTTCTGATTTCTTTACACAATTTGAAGAGACATTCCATGATTTTAGTGGACAGTCATTGACAGATGACACAGGTAAGCATCTGTTCATCAACAAATTTGTCCCTAACATGTTGCCAGAAATAGCTAGTCACCTTAAGGCCAATGAGAGTTAGTGGACTACGTCTTTCCCAGTTTCCCTTTTGACTATGGCCCAGCATTATGAGCGTCAGGAATTGGAAGCAAAAAGCAAAGAGGATGAGAGGGTAAAGGAGTTAAAAACTAAAGTTATGTTGGCTCAAGTATACAAGTATATGGTCCACCATTCAGAGGTGGTGGTAGAGGCGGACATGCAGTATATACCCCTGGTGTACCCCCTTTCTGTCGATCAACTTTGTCTTCTGATCAGTGCACTTATTGTAAAGAGATTGGACATTGGCGTTCTGAGTACCCCCTTTTGCAAGGTCAGCCGTATCAATGGGGTAGAGGAAGTATGAGAGGACGCCCAGGGAATTCAGGATATAGGGGAGGAATAGGAACTCGTCCCAGGTTTGAGGCAGTTGAACATGGGCCCAATTTTTCTAATACTTTTGATAGATGAAATCAATATCAAATGTCAGTTTATTTGGCTGATGGTCTTGGGGATTCTGATTATGCATAGGAATGCCTAATATGGGATAAGGAACCAGTTGAGGTCCCAGTAGAGCAGAAAGGTCCTTATGTTGATGCAAATGTCTTGGGCTCTACTGATCGGTTTCTGGTTGAAACAGGAGCTACTCGTAGTGCTCTGTCTAAAAAATTGGTTCCTATGGCTCCCCTGTCTGGCGCAATTATAACATCAATAGGATTCAATGGGACACCTACATTTAGCCCACTGTCACAGCCACTTGCATTTAGTCTTGATAAATTCACTGCAGCATGTCCATTTTTGCTTTCTCATACCATAACGGCTAACATTGTGGGTATCAATATGCTCAAACATTTTCGTGCTACAATGCGTTGTTCCCCAGAAGGTGTGCGTGTTATCTTAAATGATAACTATGCAATGGTTGAGAGGTCTTGTCTCATTAAAGAAGATATTGCTCTGGCATCGTTACCTAGTACTTTATGGGCTACATCAGATACTGATTTGGGACAAATGGTTATTCCACCAGTGCATATTCAATTCGATTGCCCCAATATAAAATATCTCGGGAAGGCGAGGAAGCATTGATGCACATTGTTCAGGATTTGATCAAGATGGGGGTTGTGGAAGAAGTCCCTTATAACATTTGTAATAGCCCTGTCCTTCCTATTTTGAAAAGAAACACTGATACTAAAATTTACAGATTCATTATTGATTTACGAGAAGTTAATGAAATTGTGGTGCCCCAATACTCGGTAGTCTCTGACATCACAACACTCCTTACTATGGTTCCTCCTACTGCCACTACATTTAGTGTCATTGATTTAAAAAATGCATTTTTTTCAATACCTATTCACCCTGATAGCCGTTATTTGTTCGGCTTCACTTTGAATAATAGATCATACAGATTCTGTAGAGCTCCACAAGGGTATACAGAGAGTCCTAGCATTTATAATCAGGCATTGAAAAGGCAGCTTGATTCTTTTCCTGTGCCGAAAGGGGTGGCTCTTATCAAATATGTCGATGACATCTTGTTGGCTGCCGATACCTCTGAACAGTGTAAAGAAGGAACACTGTCATTATTATCATTCCTTGCTTCTCGTCATCACAAAGTCTCTCAGAAGAAAGTGCAATTTTGTAGACAGCAGGTTGCCTATTTAGGTCACCTCCTGTCTAAGGAGGGACGTGCACTCACACCAGATTGCATTCAGACCATTTTAGATACTCCTGTGCCCAGTAGTCAGTAGGACATCCGTGCATTGATTGGCCTTACTTCTTTTTGTAGTCAGTGGATCCCTATCTTTTTGTATATTATTAAACCCTTGTTGGCCCTTTTGACTAAAGACACTCCGATGTCCCTCACATGAACTGCTGAGTGCCAGAGCGCCAATAGTTGCGCCAAGCTCTTTGTTCTGCACCAGTATTAGGAACCCCAGACATGTTGATGAGTGACAGCTTGTCTTCTATTTATCAGCAGGTGCGGCAAGCTCTTCCTTCATGAGCCCTGCTGTGCTGACAGGTCATTGTGACATTTTGGTCACCGAGAGAGGACGAGCTGTGTAACCTGAAAGACCTGAGGAAGTCTTCCCGACCACACGATCACTGGTACATCTAGATATCTGCTTCGATCCCGGAACAAAGACATTTCATCGCAGAAAAAGACTGTTTGAGCCACTGTCCTGGGTGGTTAAAGGCTGACTACAAAGGGGGGTAGCCTTTTAGTGACCACTCGTCTCAACATTAGTGAAGAAACCAACGCCGGCCCAGAACCTTAGGGCACCATCTGTTTTGTTGTTTGCCGATGAAAATGAGCTCGCGTAAGAAGAAGGAGATCGCTGTGACAACGTGCAATGGCTGTACAATCTGCATCCTTGGTCTGACTGTGAATACTACCATCATCGCTACTGTATGTGGGTAGTGGAGGAAGTAATGCCTGGAGCCTCCTTACCTAACATTATTGTTACATCACTTGCTGCAAAAGAGAACCATTATTTTGATTTGCCGCAACATGAACAGGGCTACCGGCAAAATCTGAGAAACAATTCATTTCTTCAACTGTTAGATTAGACACACCAGCTAAGCAATGCTACTAACTGTTGGGTTTGTGGCAAGATTCCTCCTAATCAGAACATAAAAGGAATCCCGTTGTCATGGCTGCCATTCTCTCACAATGGCTCATGCCCAGCTTGGTTCAAACTTCCATATGCCTCTAATGAACAAAGTCTGTTACCCCAATGAAGGTGGGGACCCACAAGCTAAAGAAACTGTATGGGAAATGGAGGAGTGTCACAGAGGAAATTCCTCCATACACTATGTTTTCCCCAACACTCGAACCATTAAGGGTAAAGGACCTCCTGTTATCGCTGTTAGTAGAGCTCGAGAGGATCTCTGTGTGAGCAGTATTGGCAATATTCCCGTGGGAAAAAGGGACTGTACTTTAGTGTTAAATATTACTGGAATGAACAATAGCAGTTTTTTGTCCTCACACAACACCTATTTCATTTGCGGAAGTAAAGGTTATTGTCATCTACCTATTGGTTGGTCCGGCATGTGCTATGTGACCTTTTTGCTTCCACCTGTGTTTTTGGCACCTGCATCCTACCATAAAGACTATAAACTGTATAATTACATTTCTAAGAGTCGATTTAAGAGGACAATAAACAATGATGAGGTGGATCAAACTGATACTGCACTACAACAGTATATTGACTTTAATTTGGGACTATTCTTTTTTGTTGGTGCGGCCTTAAACAGCAGAAAGATCTGACGCTTGACACGTATTGTAGAGGCTGTAACCAATCAGACAGCAATGGCACTTGGAAATATCACAGAAGGACTACAAATTGCGAGAATTGTGATGCTCCAAAATAGGACGGTCCTTGATGTCATCCTGGATGACCATGGTGGAGCATGTTGCATTATCGGGAGTAGCTGCTGCGTTTATATCCCCGACCACGCTCCTTCTGTTTTTGATGCAATTTCCAAGATACACAAAATATCCACTGAAATCCACCAGGATTCAGGGACATGGACTTTGACTGGATGGCTATGGAACATGTTTACTGTATGGGGCTGGAAATTATTGTCAGCCCAATGTATAATTTGTGCTATTCTTTTTACTTGTTGCCTATGGATCCAATGTGGCCCAATGCTCTGTTCCCTATGTATTTCTACTTGTACCTCATGTATACCGTCTAAACAAAATGTCCCAAATGTAAATGCTCGCTTAGCAATGGACCAAGAAATTACTGAATTAATGCAGATAGATGTGCACGATGTTTTCCATACTCCCTCAAAAGCATAGGAAGATGTCTTCAGCATTTGCTAAAAGGGTCGTCTGTGGAAATCTGAAATAATTTCTGTTAGCATAAGCTGAAGCCATCTTAGTTATGGCATCCATTTTGTTGGCTTTGTAGTTCTCCCATCCTCTGCTGCTCATCTTTTTCCCTGCCTGTGCTGTCTATTTTAGTTGACTTCTTGACTCAGCTAAAAACAATAAGCATGCTAAGAGTTTGTAGCTGCCAGAACACCTGGTTTCAGACTCAACTGTCAATCTCTTACTGCTGCCATAAGCACTCCTGCTCCCCCTCCCACTTTGCTGACTAAGGGATTTCCCATATGCCCATGTGTGTCGGTAACTATTCCTGTGTAGGCCTGTACCTTCTATTTGTATCCACATGCTTACCAGTGCAGAAAAAGCTGAATATAAGGCCTGTGTTCTGTGACTTCAATGTACGACCTCAGGCAGCACTTGATAGTGCTATGTGGACGTAGTCCCACTCATGAGTGATTAATAAACTTGTTATTTGAGTTCCAGCTTCAGTGCCAATCTCTATTTTGTTGGTCTAAAAACCCGTGGACAGAGAAGGGTGACCCCTGCACCGGTGTGCTCATTAAAAAGCACATTCCCACAAGGGTACCCGATGTAAAATCTGGTGGAATGATGCAACAAATGTGAAAAGTAACTGCAGTCTGCTATCAAATATAAGGGAACTTCAACTGGTGAATGGCTAAAGGGTAACCTTTGATACATAAGGGATACGAGATATTACAGCAATGCGTGAAGCATAATATTTGGTATCCCTATAGTAAACTATGTCGAAAAGCAAAAGGAAGGGTGCTGTTTGGCATTGAAATATTGTGCTCACCCATCCAACATAAGACCATGTCAAATTGAATCCTGGTAAGTTCTAACCTGAGAAACACAGGGGATACCAAATATTATAGGCGGTAGAGGTCATTATTTTTGGTATCCCCTAAGGGTCCCGGATGTAAAATCTTGTGGACTGATGTAAAAAATGTGAAAAGATACTGTTGTCTGCTATCAAATGAAAGGCAACTTCAAGTGGTGAATTGCTAAAGAGTTACCTATGTAACGTAGGGGATTCGAGATATTACAGCAAAGTGTGACCCATAATTTTTGGTATCCCCATTGTAAGCGATGTTGGAAAGCAAAAGGAAGGCTGCTATTTGTCATAGAAATACTGTGCTCATCCCTCCAATGTAAGACCATGTCAAATTGAATACTGGTAAGTTCTAACTCCTGAAACACAGGGTATACCAGATACTATAGCTGTTATAGGTCATTATACTTGGTATCCCCTAAGGGTATCGGATATAAAATCTTGTAGAAGGGTGTAACACATGTAAAAAGTAACTGTAGTCTGCTATCAAATAATGGGCAACTTCAACTGGTGAATGGCTAATGGGTAACCTTTGAAACATGGGGGATACGGAGATATTACAGCAATGCGTGAGGCATAATATTTGGTATCCCCATAGTAAACGATGTTTGAAAGCAGAAGGAAGAGTGCTGTTTGGCATAGAAATATTGTGCTCACCCATCCAACATAAGACCATGTCAAATTGAATCCTGGTAAGTTCTAACACGAGAAACAGAGGGGATATCGAATATTATAGGGGTAGAGGTCATTATATATGGTATCCTCTAAGGGTACCGGAAGTGAAAACTCGTGGAATGATGTAAAAGAATTTGAAAATATACTGCAATCTGCTATCAAAGAAAAGGCAACTTCAAATGGTCAATGGCTAAAGGATAACCCATTAAACGTAGGGGATACGAGGTATTACACGAGGTATTACAGCAATGGCTGAGCCATAATATTTGGTATCCCCATTGTAAAAGAATTTGGAAAGCAAACAGAAGAACGCTATTTGCTATAGAAATACTGTGTTCATCCATCAAACATAAGACCATGTCAAATTAAGTATTGGTAAGTTCTAACCCCAGAAACACCGGGGATACCAGATATTATAGTCGGTATAAGCCATTCTATATGGTATCCCCTAAGGAAACCTGATGTAAAATCTTGCGGAATGATGTAAAAAATGTGAAAAGTTGCAGTAGTCTGGTATCAAATAAAAGGCAACTTCAACTGGTGAATGGCTGAAGGGTAACCCATGAAACGTAGGGGATACGAGATATCACATTAATGCGTGATCCATAATATTTGGTATCCCCATTGTAAACAATGTTGGAAAGCAAAAGGAAGGGTGATATTTGCCATAGAAATACTGTGCTCATCCATCCAACATAAGACTTTGCCAATTTGAATACTGGTAAGTTTTATCCCCAGAAACACAGGGGATAACAGTTATTATAGCTGTTATAGGCTATTATATTTGGTATTCCCTAAGGGTACCGGATGTAAAATCTTGTGGAATGATGTAACAAATGTGAAAGGTAACTGTAGTCTGCTATCAAATAAAAGGCAACTTCATCTGGTGAATGGCTAGAGGGTACCCTATGAAACATAGGGGATACAACATATTACAGCAATGCATGAGGCATAATATTTGGTATCCCAATAGTAAACGATGTTGGAAAGCAAAAATATGGGTGCTGTTTGGCATAAAAATATTGTCCTCACCCATCCAACATAAGACCATGTCGAATTGAATCCTGGTAAGTTCTTACCCAAGAAACACAGGGGATACCAAGTATTATAGATTATAGAGGTCATTATATTTGCTATCCCATAAGGGTACCGGATTTAAAATCTTGTGGAATGATGTAACAAATGTGAAAAGTAACTGTAGTCTGCTATCAAATAAAAGGCAACTTCAACTAGTGAATGGCTAAAGGGTAGCCTATGAAACAGGGGATACGAGATATTACAGCAATGCGTGAGGCATAATATTTGGTATCCCCATAGTAAAAGAAATTGGAAAGCAAAGGGAATGGTGCTGTTTGGCATAGAAATATTGTGTTCACGCATCCAACATAAGACCATGTCAAATTGAATCCTGGTAAGTTCAAACCTGACAAAGACAGGGGATACCAAATTTTATAAGCGGTAGAGGTCATTATATTTGGTAACCCCTAAGGGTACAGAATTTAAAATCTTCTGGAATGATGTAAAAAATGGGAACAGAATACTGTAGTCTGCTGTCAAATAAAAGGCAATTTGAAGTGGTCAGTGGCTAAAGGGTAACCAATGTAACGTAGGGGATACAAGATATTACAGCAATGCGTGAGCCATAATATTTTGTATCCCCATTGTAAACGATGTTGGAAAGCAGAGGAAGGGTGCTATTTGCCATAGAAATACTGTGCTCATCCATCCAATGTAAGACCATTTCAAATTGAATACTGGTAAGTTCTAACCCCAGAAACACAGGGGACACCAGATATTATAGCTGTTATAGGCCATTATATTTGGTGTCCCCTAGGGGAACCGGACGTAAAATCTTGTGGAATGATGTAAAAAATGTGAAAAGTTAGAGTCGTCTGCTATCAAATAATAGGCAACTTCAAGTGGTCAAAGGCTAAAGGGTAACCCATGAAACGTAGGGATACGAGATATTACGGCAATGAGGGAGGCATAATATTTGGTATCCCCTTAATAAACAAAGTTGAAAAGCAAAAGGAAGGGTGTTGTTTGGCATACAAATATTGTGTTCACTCATCCAACATAAGACCATGTCAAATTGAATCCTGGTAAATTCTAACCCGAGAAAAATAGGGGATGCCAAATAGTATAGGCGGTAGAAGTCATGAGATTTGGTATCCCCTAAGGGTAGCAGATTTAAAATCTTCAGGAATGATGTAAAAAATGTGAAAAGATACTGTAGTCTGCTGTCAAATAAAAGGCAACTTGAAGTAGTCAGTGGCTAAAGGGTAACCAATGTAACGTAGGGAATACAAGATATTACAGCAATGCGTGAGTCATAATATTTGGCATACCCATTGTAAACGATGTTGGAAATTAAAAGGAAGGGTGATATGCGATGTTGGAAATTAAAAGGAAGGGTGATATTTGCCATTGCAATACTGTGCTCATCCATCCAATACTGGTAAGTTCTAATGGAAGAAACACAGGGGATACCAGATATTATAGCTGTTATAGGCTATTTTGTTTGGTATCCCCTAGGCCAACCGGACGCAAAATCTTGTGGAATGATGTAAAAAATCTGAAAAGTTAAAGTAGTCTGCTATCAAATAATAGGCAACTTCCAGTAGTCAAAGGCTAAAGGGTAACCCATGAAACATAGGGGATAAGAGATATTGCAGCAATGCGTGAGCCAAAATATTTGGTATCCCCATTGTAAACAATGTTGGAAAGCAAACAGAAGGATCCTATTTCCTATAGAAATACTGTGCTCACCCATCCAATAGAAGACCAAGTCAAATTGAATACTGGTAAGTTCAAACCCCAGAAACAGTGAGGATACCTGATATTATAGATGCTATAAGCCATTGCATATGGTATCCCCTGACAGAACCTGATATAAAATCTTGCAGAATCATGTAAAAAATGTGCAAAGATACTGTAGTCTGCTATCAAACAAAAGGCAACTTCAAGGGGTCAATGGCTAAGGGGTAACCCATGAAATGTAGGGGAAACAAGATAATACAGCAAAACATGAGCCATAATATTGGGTATCCCCATTGTAAACGATGTTGGAAAGCAAACAGAAGTATGCTATTAGCTATAGAAATACTGTGCTTATTCATCCAACATAAGACCATGTTAAATTGAACACTGGTAAGTTCTACTCCAAGAAACACAGGGGATACCAAATAACATAGAAGGTAAAGGCCATTCTATGTGATATCCCCTAAGAAAACTGGTTTTAAAATCTTGTAGGAATTATGTATAATATTTAAAAAGCTACTGTAGTCTGCTAACTTATAAAATGCAACTTCAACTGGTGAATGACTAAAGGTAGCCCATGAAACGTTGGGGATACTCGATATTACCGCAATTCATGAGACATAATATTTGGTATCCCAATAGTAAACAATGTTGAAAAGCAAATGGAAGGGTGCTATTTGGCAAAGAAATACTGTGCTCATCCATCTAACATAAGACCATGTCAAATTGAATACTGGTAAGTTCTACCCCAATAAGCACAGTGGATACCAAATATTATAGACGGTAAAGGCCATTGTATTTGGTATCCCCTAAGAAAACCGGTTGTAAAATCTTGTGGAATGATGTAAAAAATTTGAAAAGACCTGTGGTCTGCTATAAAAAAAAGACAACTTCAACTGGTTAATGTCTAAAGGGTAGCCCATGAACAGTAGGGGATACGTGATATCACAGCAATACCTGAGCCATAATATTTGGTATCCCCATAGTAAAGGATGTTGGAAAGCAAAGGGAAGGGTGCAATTTGGCATGAAAATATTGTGTTCCCCCGTACAACATAAGACCATGTCAATTTGAATCATGGTAAGTTCTAACCAGAGAAACACAGGGGATACCATATATTATAGACAGCAAAGGCCATATTTGGTATCCCCTAAGGAAACCAGTTGTAAAATATTGTAGGAATGATGTTAAAAATTTGAAAAGCTACTGTAGTCTGCTAACAAATAGAATGCAACTTCAACTGGTGAATGTCTAAGGGTAGCCCATGAAATGTAGGGGATACTCGATATTACAGCAATGTGTGAGCCATAATATTTGGTATCCCCATAGTAAAAGATATTGAAAAGCAAAAGGAAAGGAAAGGAGCTATTTGGCAAAAAAAATACTGTGCTCATCCATCCAACATAAGACCATGTCAAATTGAATCCTGGTAAGTTCTACCCCAAGAAACACAGGGGATACCAAATATTATAGATCGTAAAGGCCATTGTATTTGGTATCCCCTAAGGAAACCGGTTGTAAAATCTTGTGGAATAATGTACAAAATGTGAAAAGACCTGTAGTCTGCTATCAAATAAAAGACAACTTCATCTGGTTAATATCTAAAGGGTAGCCCATGAAACGTAGGGGATACGCGGTATTACAGCACTATGTGAGCCATAATATTTGGTATCCCCATAGTAAATGATGTTGGAAAGCAAAAGGAAGGGTGCAATTTGGCATAGAAATATTGTGCTTCCCCGTCCAACATAAGACCATGTCAATTTGAATTCTGGTAAGTTCTAACCCGAGAAACACAGGGGATACTAAATATTATAGAAGGTAAAGGCCATTCTATTTGGTATCCCATAAGGAAACTGGTTGTAAAATCTTGTAGGAATGATGTAAAAAATGTGAAATGCTACTGTAGTCTGTTAACAAATTAATGCAACTTCAACTGGTGAATGTCTAAAAGGTAGCCCATGAAACGTAGGGGATACTCGATATTACTGCAATCCGCAAGTCATAATATTTGGTATCCCCATAGTAAACGATATTGGAAAGCAAAAGATCCAACATCAGACCATGTCTAATTAAATCCTGGTAAGTTCTAACCCTAGAAAAACAGGGACACCAAGTATTGTAGCCAGTATAGGCCAATACACATGGTGTCCCTAAGGAAGCCTGATGTACAATCTTATGAAACGATATATAAAATGTGAAAGCTACTGTAGTCTTCTATCAAATAAATGTCAACCTCAGCTGGTCAATGGCTGAATGGTAGCCCATGAAATGTAGGGGATACATGCTATTACAGCCATGCGTGTGCCATAGTATTTGGTATCCCCATAGTAAACGATGTTGAACAGCAAAAGGGAGGATACTATTTGGCACTGAAATACTGTGCTCATCCATCCAAAATAAAACCATGTCAAACTGAAACCTAGTAGATTCTAACCTGAGAAACACAGAGGACACCAAATAATGTTGGTGGTAGAGACCATTATATTTGGTGTCCCCTAGGGAAACCAGATGTAAAATCTTGTGTAATAATGTAAGAAATTTGAAAAGATAAACACTAGAACAGACAGACTTGGGCAATATGCAGTAATTTTGGGGCAATGGGCAGGGGCCGTATTAAATATTATATCATTATATGTCCCTTCCACGCTGAGAGATTCGACTCTGAAAGATTTGGGACTTTACTACTAGACCTTCCGCCAGGCCAACTTTTCCTTGGAAGGGACTTCAACATGACGGGCAGAGACACCATGGACCGCATGCCATCCAGAACGCAGCTACCAGCAAAATCATGACTAACCAAATCTCTCCTAGCACTAGGTCTGATCGACATCGGAAAGGCGCTAAACTCAACAGCCTTGGAATATACATTTCATTCAGGGGCGCATGGCAGCCGATCGAGAATAGACCTATTATTTTCCCCTCAGACCTCCATTTCCAATTCACGGAAGTTAGGCACCTGCCTAGAGGCATCTCGGACCAATCCCCCGTGTGGGCAAGATATGGGTGGGAGAGGGGCGACCTTCGGGTCCCATGCCCATAAACCCCTGGTATATTAAGATCCCAAAGATAAGAAAGGGCCTTCCTAAAACCACAATTTTCTATTTTCAGGAGAATGTGGACACAGTCGCCTCATCGCAGACACTATGGGAGGCATACAAAATGGTGGTGAGGGCCAGGCCTTTTCGCTGATCGGAGGGTATAAAAAAAGAAAAAAGGGCGCTAGTCACGACACTTGAGCAAGAAATACTGGAGCTCAACCTTCAAGTAGTGGGAAAGATGGGCGAAGCTTTGCAACATAGGCTCAAATTGAAACAGCAAGATTATAGAGACCACGTAACAGAGAAGGCCAGGAATAAAATTAGGGAGATGCATCACCGAATATATGAGGCAAGCGACAAAGTGGGCAAACTCTTGACCTGGCTAGACCAGCGCCAAAGAGTGGACTGATGGGTCCCGGCGGTTGTTTGACCAAACTGGCGAAACGATTAAAGATCCGAGAGAAATTGCAGAGACCTTCGCAGATTATTACATGGCAGTCTACTCCGCCAAAGCACAATATACAGAACAGGAATCTTCAGAGTTCCTGAATGATATTAGGCTCCCAATCTTAACCAAAGAAGAAAGTTAGTAGTTAGAAGAAGACTTAACAGTGACGGAAGTAGCTCAGGCCATAGGAGCCTTGAAGCCGGGCAAGGCTATGGGACCAAATGGCATCCCAATAGAACTTAACAAACTTACGGCGCAGGGAACCACACCCCATCTGCTAGCCATGTTTCAAGAAAGTAGAGACATAGGAACACGGCCATCAGATCAGAGGTTAGGGACAATAGTTGTGATACACAAAGAGGGAAAACCCAGGGACCAATGTGCTTCATCAAGGCCAATTTCTGTACTAAACGCAAAAGCAAAAATCCTAGCGAAGCTGCTGGCCAAGCAGCTTTTACCCTAACTTCCGGCCCTGGTCCATCTGGATCAGTCCGGATTTATGCCTGGGCGTAACATGGCCCTAAACCTCCGACGCCTTCATGAAGTCATGGGAGGCGCATATAGGATTAGGGAGGATGCAGCGGTGCTGTCCCAGATATGCACATGGCCTTTGATATGATCGAGTGGCCCTAAATGATGGCAGTATTCAAGCACATGGGATTTGGGCCCGATTCCTTTCATGGCTGGGACTTCTATACACAGACTCCTGTGCGCAAGTGATGGTAAATTGGGTAAGTTCCTACATATTCTCTTTACATTGAGGGACGAGACAAGGTTGTCCCCCATCCCCACTTATTTTTGCACTAATGTTGGAGCTGGTGGCAGCATGGATCCGCAGAACCGCAGACAAGTCATCACCCTTGGCAAGTACAAGTCAACAGAAAAACCCCTGCTCTCTGGTGTCCCTCAGGGGTCCATTCTCATCCCAGAGCTCTTTAATGACTACATGGCCCCATTGATAAGTTTGATATCTACCTTTAACATCGATATCATCTCATATGCGGATGATACGCAGTTAATCCTGGTCCTTGATAAAAACACCACACAGGCGTAAGAAAATCTCCACTTATGTCTCACTGCAACTTTCCAATGGATGAAAACCAACCTTGTAAAGTGCAAAGACTGAAATGCTACCATTGGGACAAGGTGGGCAGCTGACACCCCCCCCCCTCCAAATACAGTAAAAGTAGATAGAAACCTGGGAATAAAATTTGATGCTGCACTATCCTTCAACCAACAATCATTAGCAGTAGCTGGGACCTGCTTTCATATTATAAAATCACTCAAAAGGTTTTTAGATTTGCTCCCCATTACAGCTAGACAGGCAGTTGCTGAGGCCCTAATCACGTCTAGATTGGACTACTGCAACAGCCTCTATGCAGGGGCCAACAAGTCAGTCTTACACAAACTCCAAATGGTTTAACACACAGCAGCCCGTTTAGTGCTAAAATGGCCCAGGAGATCATCTGCATCCACGGCCCTAGAAACACTACACTGGCTACCCATCCATAAAAGAGTTATGTTTAAGATTCTTATCATCACCTTCTGAATATTTCACTCCACAGGACCACAATATCTCTGGTCCAGATTTGCGCGTTATCTACCTCTGCAGAGCCTTAGATCATCTAACGCCAAACTGTTAAAACCACCAGCGTTTAGATATGTCTCAAAAGGAGGAAAATCGCTTGCAGTGATAGGCTCCAAAACGTGGAACCAACTCCCCAACCACCTCCATCATATCTAATCTGAAACTCTCTGCAGGAAGGCCCTAAAAACTTGGATCTTTACAGCCTCGAACGGCCTATTAAGAGCACTTATCTAACTCCTTTTTTCACCCTCAGATACCCAGTTTATGTGCCAACTCACCGATCCACCTAGCACCATGATGCTCCCAGGAGTGACAGTTGCGCTTTACAAGTGTCCGATTACATTACATTACATTACTTAACATTACAAGACTGGGAGGACAGGATCTCGCTCTATGCAGAAGACGTCCTCCTGTTTGTAGCGTCCCCCAGAGCCTCGATAATGAGAATATTAAATATTTTTGCCACGTTTGAACGGTTTTCCAGATGCACTATCAACTGGGCAAAGTCAGTGGTCTATGTTCTTAGTGGACCGGGGCCAACTTTGCCAGCAGATTGAGAGGCCCTAGTGACCTCGGAGGGCTTTAGATACTTGGGGATTTGTATTACTGGAGAACCCATGGTCTATGCGTCTCGGAATTTGCAGCCCCTTCTGAACAGCCTCAAAAGCGACATCTATCACTGGAGGGCCCTCCCACTCTCACTGCTCGGTAGAGCGGCATTGTTCAAAATGATTTTGCTTGCACGTTTTTTGTATGTTCTTCGAAATACTCCCTTTCCAGTTCCAGACACATATTTCAATACTATTGATAGCTTGGTTTGTACGATGCTGTGGGAGGAAGGTCCCCCAAAGATCGCCCTAGGTAAACTGACAGTAGCTGGTATGACGGCAGAAAAGCACTGCCGCACATTCAAACATACTACAGGGCAGCTCAACTGGCAATCAATGGGTGCATCAGCCACTGACAGAGCCAGCTTATACAATGGAGAGATTAGTGATGCAGCCAAGAGGCTACCTCCATGCATTATATCCAGTTCCACGCCGCCTCTCTATTGAAGGTCTCATGGCGGTCACAGTCCAACAATGACATTTCGCATTTGCCAAGCTTGGAATGGAAAAATAAACTTACCAGGGCCGTCCCGCTCTGGGAGTCTCAACAACTAGGTGCATGGAAACTTAGACAAAGTTTTAGTAAATGGGACCTAAAAAGAATTTCGAAGTTGGGGGGCTTGCATAAGGGGAGTAAAATCCTACTTATTAAGCAATTGCAAAAGACTTACGATTTGGCCAAAACCGAGTACTTTTACTACCTCCAAATTAGACATGTCATACAAGCAGCGGTGTCCAGGGGAACGGAGCTTCCAAAGTCATCCCCCCTCAAGTGTAGACTGCCTGAAGAACATCTGATGCATAAGGCACTTTCACTCATGTATCGTAAGCTAATCAATAATCTTCCTGATACTTTTAGAACACTAAAAGAACGATGGTCTTACGACATAACGAGGACTGGCCTGAGGCACTGGCCTCCCCGAGGGAGGTGGCCATTAGGGCCCGTTTTCGACTAGTCCAGTTAAAAATCCTTCATAGAACTTACATATCATGCACTACCCTAGTAAAGATGGGACGCAGGACTGAAGATCTTTCTAACAGGAGCTGGGGCGAGGTAGGGTCTTTCTACGACATACTCTGGGCATGTCGAGAGATCCAGGTTTATTGGCAGGTGATAATATCATGCATGTTGGAGGTGGTGGGGGAGGAACCTGCACCTTCGCCCAAATGGTGCCTCCTAAATGTGTGGGAGGACTCCAATCTGGGGTGAGCAGAGCAAACATGGGCTACGTTAGGTCTAATGGTGGGGAAACGCAACATAGCACAACAATGGGACGCAGCCTTGCTTCCCAGGCTCTGGGATTGGAAAAAAGACATGGATTGGTGTATGGTAGCAGAAAAAGCTATTGATGTTAAGAGAGGGTGCCTAAAATAATGGGGGGAAATATGGTCCAAATGTAATGACTACAAGGGCAATCCATATACTCCACCGGTGGGAGAAACTTTATTTTCCAGGATTCAGGCAGAGACGGATGGTATTCTGCAGCAAGGAGGGATTTGATTGCTGTACGGTTTTGCGAAGGACTGAGACATACTCTGTACTGTGCTGTAATAATTTTTGGTCTATGACTGTATGCTCACAAATGTCAAGTTGTCATTTCTGTTCTGTTGAAATAAAAAGATATTTAAAAGAGAAAATGTGAAAAGAGACTGTAGTCGGCTATCAAATAAATGGCTACTTCAACTGGTCAATGGCTGAAGGGTAGCCCATGTAATGTAAGGGCTACTCAATATTACAGAAATGCGTGAGCCATAATATTTGGTATCCCCATAGTAAACGATATTGGAAGGCAAAAGAAAGTATGCTATTTGGCATAGAAATATTGGGATCACCCATCCAACATCAGACAATGTCTAATTAAATCATGGTAAGTTCTAACCCTGGAAACACATGGGATACTAAATATTGTAGCCGGTATAGGCCAATACATTTGGTGTCCTCTTAGGAAACCGGATATAAAATCTTGTGGTATGATGTATAAAATGTAAAAATCTACTGAAGTCTGCTATCAAATTAATGTCAACCTCAACTGGGCAATGGCTGAATGGTAGCCCATGAAATGTAGGGGATACGAGATATTACAGCAATATGTTAGCCATAGTGTTTGTTATTCCCATAGTAAACGATGTTGAAAAGCAAAAGGAAGGGTACTATTTGGCACAGAAATACTGTGCTCAACCATTGAACATAAGACCATATCAAATTGAATCCTGGTACATTCTAACCCGAGAAACACAGGGTATACCAAATATTAAAGGCAAAAGATGCATTATATTTGGTATCCACTAGGGGAACTGGATGTAAAATCTTGCAGAATGATATTAAACATGTGAAAACATAACGTAGTCTAGTATCAAATAAAAGGCAACTTCAACTGGTCAATGGCTAAAAGATGACCCATGAAACATTCGGATACGAGATAGTACAACAATGCATGGACCATAATATTTTGTATTCCCATAGTAAGAGATGTTAAAAATCTCAAGGAAGGGTGCCAGTTGGCAGAAAAAACTGTGGTCACCGAGCCAACATAAGACCATGTCCAATTGAACCCTGGTATGTTTTAACCCTAAAATCCTAGGTGATACTAAATATTGTAGTCTGTATGGGCCATTATATTTGGTATCCCCAAAATTAACTTGATGTGAAAGCTTATGAAATACATTCAAAAGTACTAAAAGATATTGTAGTTTGGTGTTAAATAAAAAACAATTTCAACATGTCAATTGCTACAAGGTAAATCTTGAAAAGTAGGAGAAACCACATATTATAGCAAAACATGAACCTAATATTGGTATCCACATAGAAAGAGACTTGGTTTATGCCCAGGCGATTTCACTCATTATTACTTCAGATTGGCCAACATGCATTCATGGTTCCTCCTGGTCGGCCATCGCAACGAGCGCTTCCTCTGCTCTTTCCCCCTTGATCAGCACAGCACACTGCACTTTATGCATTCTTATGCATGGCACGTCAACTTTAAGAATGACCAGGGGGGCGCTAGAGGGCGCCAGGCAAGATGGCCGCACTTTAGTGCTGCTCGGCCCAGCTGATCACCCATCCGACAAATATCAGTTGAAAATAGCGGCATCCATGCGCTTCAAACGCGTGCCCTGAACTGGGTGACGTCCCCGCAACTGGTGGGAACCACAACTATTGCCAGAGCCTCTCGAGTAGCCAGAAAACCGGAGAAGACGCTCTGCCTGCAGCGAGGCTAACATGGCGACCGCCACCAAGCTGTTCTGACTGGGAGAGCCAACTGGTGCACTGTATTGCTATCGAGAGAGGATCCAGAGGTGCTATGCCTGGAGTGGATATCGCCGGCAGCTGCCCGCTCTTATCGCCCTGAGTTTCTTCCTGTGGGGGCTTGAGTTGGCTTGGTGGAGTCTGCACTACTTGGTGCCCTCACCCAGCTGCTTGCTGCCTGCGATCCCGGAGAGTGCTGCCTGATTACCATGTGGAGCCCAGAGAATCCCACAGAGCCCACCTGAGGACCTGAACTACCGCCGAGTGGGAGTGTCTGTGCCCGCCACGGGCTGCGGAAGATGGGGGGAGGCTCTTGCCTAGGCCTACGGACAGGAAGGTGTTGTGGACCTGGGCTGTGGGCCGTGGCCTGCTAACTTCGGCCTGCGTGCGAGGTGCGCGGCGTGAACAGGCCCACATATCCACTCCGCATTAGATTCTGTCCAGGAATATTGGTGAGGCCCCTCTGGTGCTTGCTGTGCCCTGGCTGGGCTAGTTCATCGGCTGCTGCCCGGGAGCTCACTCACCAGGGAAATCACACCCGCCAATTGGGAACTGTCCTTTGCACTGCGCCGGAGGCCTGTATTGTCAGCCGGGGTGCACTGTACGCATTGTAGGTGCAGTTGGAAGTGCGCGGAGCGTGCATTGCTGCTGTTTTTCCCCCTGCGGTGCTGCGTCCTGGATTGTTGCTGCCTGAACGTCCCCTTTGGGCCCCTGTGATTCAGAACTCTTGGCCCTCTGTGACTCTGTGTGGCCCACTGTGTGAGCTGCTCCTGGCATAGCTCTTCTTTGACTGCCTTACCCAGTCGCCTCTCCCGCATGTTTCTATATCGGCTTAACACAGTTGGAGGGGGCATACAGTGCAATAGCGCTGTTTATTCCTTGCCTTGCCATATTTCCACCCCTGGCCCGGTGCCTGGAACTTGCGCTACGAGTGACTGTGCGTGGGTTTATAAGGGGAGCCTCTTGCTACTTGCTAATTGCACTTTCGGACTCCTGCGTTCTGCCCGCTGCTTGAACCTTTGAAGGGCACTACCCAGGTGCTTGAACTGTTATTTCAGGGCTGGTTACTCTACCCTCCATTATGGGGAAGCCTGATAAGACACAACCCCGCCTCACGTTCGAGGCGCGAAAGTCTGGCAGGGTTCAGCAGAAAGCAGCTACGGACTCCGAGGCTGAGATACAAGGGGAGGGCCAGCCCAATCTGGAATCCACGTTGCTGGCAATGCAAAAAAGCCTCCATGTCCAACATAAATCACAGACTGGACCATATGTCCGCGCAGTTGGAAAAGCAAAACGCAAGAATGGGGGAGATGGAACAGCGGGTCTCCACTGCATAGGACCGACATAGTGAAAAGGTCTTGGTGCTTATACAGGCCAAGAACGAAGATTTGGAGTCCCGGTCCCACAGAAATAATATCCAGATTACGGGCCTTCCGAATCCACGAACACTTGTAGGATGGAGAACTTTGTTGAGAATTTAATTAAGGAAATATTTGGTTCCGAGCTCTTGTCCTACATGTTCATAATCGAGCGTGCCCACCATTCTTTGGCGGCGCTTCCAATCCCGGATGCTCCACCTCGCCCTATCGTTGCGCGGCTACTGAATTATTAGGACCGTGATGTCATTTTGAGGCTGGCCAGGGATAAAGGTACCATTTGTCATCAGGGTAACACACTGTCCATTTTTCCGGACTTCACTGTCGCTGTCCAATCGGCTCGAGTTGAGCTTGGAGCAGTTAAAAAATGACTTCAGTCCGGAAGCATTCCATACGCCATGTTGTATCCCACATGCCTCCGGGTGGGGCTGGAGTAGAACTTCAAAATATTCACGTCCCCCAAGGCGGCGATGGAGCACTTGAAGCAGCTGAGGAGGCGCCGGCGAGATGCCACATCTGAACAGGCTGAGGAGGAACTATGATGGTGCAGTGGGTGGGTATTGGGCCTACTTTATGGGTCATCCTGATTGTGGGACTCACCTTCTATGTCATTACATAATGTTTACTGTTCTAACATACATATGGTCGGGGTGGGGAAGTTGTACATTACACATCTGTTGAGATGGATGTCTGATGATTACATATTTGCTTTTTTGATCTTAGGATGAGTACTAGACCTGATCAGCCACCCCCTACATAGTGGGAGGTCAGAGGCACTCTGATGCCCCCTGTTTGGTAGATCCCCACATCATGCACTCTCTTTGTTTTTCTTGTTGGGGTTTGTTCAACCAAGATTGGGATGGCTTTGGCAAGTTGGGTGTGCCGAAGTGGGTGGGGGGTCAGTGGGGGGTGGTGGGTGGGGTACAACTGGCACTTTCTGATTGCAATATGTATGCATCCTGGCGTTATGCTCTAAATGTAGTACTCCGAACATGTATGCATCTAATCAATCAATCAATACATTTATAGAGCGTGCTACTCACCCGTGAGGGTCTCAAGGCGCTGAAGGGGGGGAAGGTCGTTTACTGCTCGAATAGCCAGGTCTTGAGGTGCTTCCTGAAGGTGAGATGGTCCTGGGTCAATCGAAGGTGTGCAGGGAGGGAGTTCCATGTCTTGGTAGCCAGGTAGGAGAACGATCTTCCTCCGGTTGTGGTTTTGCGGATCCGTGGGATGATGGCGAGGGCGAGGCTGGCGGAGCGGAGTTGGCAGGTGGGAGTGTAGAACGAGAGGCGGTTGTTGAGATATTCGGGGCCCATGTCGTGGAGCGCTTTGTGTGCGTGGGTGAGTAGCCTGAACATGTTCCTCTTGCTGACGGGGAGTTAGTGCAGGTTTCTCAGGTGGGGAGTTATGTGGCTGTGCCGAAGGATGTTGAGGATGAGTCGTGCAGAGGCGTTCTGTATTCGCTGCAGTCGTTTCTGGAGTTTGGCTGTGGTTCATGCTACAGGGCGTTCCCGTAGTCCAGTCGGCTGGTGACGAGGACCTGGGTGACCGTCTTTCTGGTTTCGGTGGGGATCCACCGGAAGATCTTTCGGAGCATGCGCAGGGTGTTGAAACATGAAGAGGAGATGGCGTTGACTTGTTTGGTCATCGTGAGGGAGGAGTCCAGGATGAATCCCAGGTTGCGTGCGTGGTCTGTGGGTGTAGGTGCGGTGCCCAGCGCTGTGGGCCACCAGTAGTTGTCCCAGGCGGATGGGGATTGTCCGAGGATGAGGACCTCCGTTTTGTCTGAGTTCAGTTTCAGACGGCTGAGCTTCATCCATTCCGCGACGTCCTTCATTCCTTCCTGGAGGTTGGTTTTGGCGGTGGCTGGGTCTTTGGTGAGGGAGAGTATCAGCTGGGTGTCGTCGGCGTAGGAGATGATGTTGAGGTTGTGATCGCGTGCGATGGCGGCTAGGGGGCTAATGTAGATATTGAAGAGGGCTGGGCTGAGCAAGGAGCCTTGGGGTACGCCGCAGATGATCTTGGTGGCTGTGGAGCGGAAGGGAGGGAGGCGGACTCTCTGGGTTCTGTTGGAGAGGAATGAGGTGACCCAGTCCAGGGCTTTTCCATGGATTCCAGTGTTGTGTAGGCGGGTTATTAGGGTGCAGTGGCAGACGGTGTCGAAGGCGGCCGAGAGGTCTAGGAGGATGAGAGCGGTTGTTTCCCCATTGTCCATCCAGGTTCTGATGTCGTCGTGGCTGCGATGAGGGCTGTCTCGGTGCTGTGGTTGGCTCAAAATCCGGATTGGGATGGGTCGAGTGCGTTGTTTGCTTCGAGGAATGCAGTCATTTGTTTGTTGACGGTCTTCTCAATGACTTTAGCCAGGAAGGGAAGGAGAGAGATAGGGCGGAAGTTCTTGAGGTCTTTTGGGTGGCTGTGGGTTTCTTTAGAAGGGCGATGATCTCTTGTTGCTTCCAGCTTTCTGGGAAGGTGGCTGACGCGAAGGAGTTGTTAATGATGTTCCGGAGGTTGGGTGCGATGATGGCGTCGGCTTTGTTGAAGATGTGGTGAGGGCATGGGTCCGAGGGAGAGCCAGAGTGGATGGAGTTCATGACGTGGGTGGTGTCTTCAGTGCTGACGGTGGTCCAGGCGCTGAGGGTGATGGGTGTGATTGTTGGTTCGGTGGCTGGAGGCGGGGTCTGGGTGCTGAAGCTGTCGTGTATGTCTGCGATCTTGCGGTAGAAGAATGTGGCGAGGGAGTTGCAGAGGTCTTGCGACGGTGCAATGTCGTTCTTGCTGGCGCTGGGGTTGGAGAGCTCCTTAACGATGTTGAAGAGTTCTTTGCTGTTGTTGTTGTTGTTGTTCAGCTGCTCTTTGAACAATGTCCTTTTGGTGGTGCGGATCAGCTGGTGGTGTTCGCGGGTGGCGTTCTTGAGGGCTGTCATATTTACTGTCGACCGTTCGTGGCGCCAGGCTTTTTCAAGGGTTCAGCAGGATTTCTTTGAGTCTTTGAGGGCGTCGTGAACCATGTGGTTTTCCTGTTGCTGGTCTTGCCTGGGGGGTTCTTAAGAGGAGCGAGGTCGTCGGCGCAGTTGGTGATCCACTGTGCGATGTTCTGGGCTGCGTTGTTGGTGTCTGGGGTGTCGACTGGCGGGTTCTGGCTCAGCAATGTGGTTAGCTGGTCTGTGGTGACTTTGCTTCAGTATCTGCGGAGGATCTGTTGCGTGTGGTGTTGGGAAGTAGTCTTCTTGAAGGTGAAATGGATGCAGCTGTGGTCGGTCCAGTGTAGTCTGGTGGAGTGGCTGAAGGAGACGTGGTTGCTGGCGGAGAAGATGGGGTCGAGCGTGTGGCCGGCGTAGTGGGTGGGGGTGTTCACCAGTTGCTTGAGTCCGAGGTTGGCGAGGTTGGCGAGCAGGGTGGTGGTGTTGTTGTCGTTCTTGTTCTCCAAGTGGAAGTTCAGGTCCCCTAGGAGGATGTATTCGGGTGAGGCTAGGGTGTGATGGCTGATGAAGTCGGCGATGGTTTCGCTGAATTGTGTGCGTGGGCCCGGGGGTCTGTAGATGAGGGTTCCTCTGAGTGTGGTTTTGGGGTTGGTGTGGATCTGGAAGTGTAGGTGTTCGGCGGAGGAGAGTGTGTCTTCGGCGTTGGTCATGATGTTGATGGTGTTCCTGTAGATGATGACGATTCCTCCTCCGGTTCGGTTGGTGCGGTCCTTCCGGGTGATTTTGTAGCTGTCCGGGATGGCTATGGCGATGTCGGGGGCTGAGGAGACATTTATCCAGGTTTCCGTGAGGAAGGCGACGTCTGGTGTTGTTGTGTCGAGGAGTTCCCAGAGTTCGATGGCGTGCTTGTGGACGGAGCGGGTGTTGAGAAGGATGCACTTGAGGTGGCTGTTGTTGGTGTTGGGTCCGGTGGGTGGGGTGCAGGTACGGAGGCAAGTGAATTTGCAGGCTAGGCAGGTGAAGGGTCTGTGGGTGCGCTTAGGGGTGGCTCGGTGGCAGGCGGGTGATCGTCTGGTGTTAAGTGCGTTGAGGGCGGCGGAGTCGTAGCTCAGTCTGGTTCTCTTGCTACGGCGAGGGCCAGGGGTTCTGGCACTGGGCTCGGATGGGCGCAGACGGGCATGCCTTTGGCGCGCCAGAGGTGCGCCCGCTGCGCACGTCCACTGCACGGCCGCTGCACGGCCTCCATATGAGGGGCTGTGGGAGGGTGGAGCAGCTGGGAGGCGGGAGCGGGGTGGCGAATGGGACAGCGGGGGGTGGGGCCGCTGGGACGCAGCGGCGGGAAAATGGCACGGAGGGAGAGGGGGGAGAAATGGGACACAGAAGGCAAAACGGGGGAAGGGGGGCACAGAGAGGAAACGGCGGAAATACAAGGGAATGAAACCAGGCAACAAGTGAGGGGGGCACACTCTAAAACAGGGGAAAGGGGCACAGAAAGCAAAATGAGGGAGGGGGCACAGAGGTTAAAAAATACGGTGGAAATACAAAGGGAATGGAGACAGGCAACAAGTGAAGGGGGCACACTCCAAAACGGGGGAGAAGGGGCACAGATAGCAAAACGAGGGAAAGGGCACAAGGGCACAAGGTCCAACAGCAGAGAAACGAAGGAAAAGGAACAGGTTACCAGTGAGAGACCAAGGAGGACTCACTCAACACGAGGAAAGGCAGCGGGAGCAAGGCGACAGCGGGGACAGCGTCGCAGGAGGACCGTGTGACGGCTGGGGGGACGAACTACCTGTGGGCAGGGTCTAATGTTTATTATGGCTCATGAGTGGTAATTTTAGATCCCTCACTTGAAATGTACGTGGCCTTAACAGTCCTAAGAAGATTTGCACCTAGCGCTGGGATACTTCCGGGTGACTACGCGCTTTATAAAAATAAATAATAATAATAATAATAATAATGATTGCGTGCCTGGACAGGTTGAATGTTCAGGTGGACCTGTTGCAGGAGATCCATCTGACTAAGCTTTCTGAACGGAATGTGGGCATGAGGTGGGCTGGGGTGCGGTTAGCCTCCTCTTATTCCTCATACTCCTGGGGGGTGCTGATACTTGTCAAGAAGGGAGTCCAATTTCAAGTTCACAGCACAGAGATAGACGAACAGGGCTGGCTGGCTATTGTGCATGGGATGCTTGGAGGCACGAGTGTGCTTTTAATGAACGTCTATGGTCCGAATGTGGATGATCACCCCTTCTTTGCGGAAGCATGGTTTCGCATTTCTGCTCTCCCCGCTGCTGAGATTATTTGGGGGGGGGGGTTTAATACATGTTTGGACTTCGAATGCTTACAGAGTTGGATCAGGGGAAGCGCGATATAGGCAATCCACTGATGCACTCCTGGGGATACTGGACACCGGGAAACTGCACGACATGAGGCACCCTGGCACCAGGGAAAGTACTTTTATCTCTACTGTTCATGGCACGTGGTCCCGATTGGATTATTTGTTGTCGGAGGCCGTTCGCACCTGGGTGGTTGATGTTCAACATTTGCCAAGACTTTGTCAGATCATTCACCTGTACTCCTTGAACTAAGGGTTCCCGGTTACGAAAGACCCCCGTTCTCGTGGCGGCTGCAACTGTCATCTTTGGCAGATCAGGTTTTTAAACATACAGTTGGTGAAGCTATTCATAATTATTTCAGGGAAAATTAAGGGACGGTTGCAAATATGAGGGTTATTTGGGAAGCGTTTAAGGTTACAATTCGGGTTCCTCCACTTCTGGCTTCACCCGTCTCCTTTTCAACTGCACGTCACGGTGGAGGCTGACCTCGCTCTCCCCTGGCCACTCTTGACCGATTTATTCACCCCAGCGAAGCCCCCACGTGACAAGATCACCACAGCGGAGACTTTGCAGTGGGCCTAGCATGCTCTATGCAAACGCCATGACATTGCACATCACCCGGCATTCCCCCCTCTACAGTCGGCTGGAATGGTTAAACACGCGACCCGCTTGGGGCTCTCCACAGTGTTAGACCTCTATCCCGGTGACACTTTCTTCACCCTCGCTGCCGAGTTCGGCCCCATGCATACACTGCTCTACTATCAACTTAGGGCTCTCTACAGGGAGCTTCATCCCACGTTTCCTAAGCCTCCCCCCCTCGATGGCCGCCCTCAATTTTCTCTATACATCCCCCTCCCCTCGTAAGCTGGTCACCAAGATCCATGCCCTTGCGCTTGCGGAGGGCTCCCCCTTTTCTACTGACCACATGCGCGTGGCGTGGAGTACGGATTTGAGCGCCGACCTCTCTCAAGACGTCTTTACCTACTGTTGCACTCAGACCAAACGCTTATCTCCAAACTACCCCCTGCGCCTCATTCACTTTAAGTATCTGCATAGGCTTTACCGCACCACAGCTCAGCTGCACAAAATGGGCCTCCTCCCCAGCGATAGATGTTTGCGATGCTCTGCTCCCGCAGCAGACTTCTCCTACCTTGCTTGGCTGTACCCCAGGATCTCAGCATACTGGCGTGAGGTATGCGCCGCTGTCACTGAGATCACCAGCCGGACCCTCTGCTTTGCCTCCTAGGGTTCGTGAAATTCTGCCCAGACGCTACACGCCGACTGACTGCGATGCTTCTTGTTCTTGCGCGGCGCAGTGTCTCCATGTGCTGGGGTCGAAGGTCTGTGCCCAAGGTCAGCGCTTGGCTCGAGGACGCTTCGCGCTGTCAGACACTCCTGTCTGAATTCTGGGACCTGATGCCGGCAACTTCCCGCCCAGTTGACATTTGGGGTCCCCTTGTCTCCTATCACTCGAGCCAGAACTCCCTGAACTCTGTGACCTCTCCCGCGCTCCCCGCCAGCTCTCCGCCAGCAGCGACACCGATGCTGGCCAGTGAGGTGACATTTCCCCGCATACACACTCCTCTAAACCCCTATTCCCTCTTCCACATGTCGGGCCTTTCCTAGACGCTCTCACTCACTCCCCCAGTTCTGCCTCAGAACCTCCTCTTCTGTGTAATGCAACGTGCTTTATGATTCTGATGTACCATCTGTTGTATACTATCGAATTTGGTTCTTCTCTATGATTGCGGACCTTCTGCTTGCATGTACTGTAATTATGAAGTGTAGTCTTGTAACCTTGATGTGCAATTTTTGTTCAATAAAGGTTTTTGAATATTTACAAAAAAAAAAAGTTACAATTCGGGGGGGTCTGTATTGGAGCACAGGCTGGGGTCCTCACGGATCTGTGCCGCAGAATTATTAAGCTTGCTGGGGAAATAGCCGCTTTGGATCGGGCCTACACTCGCGATCTCGCCCCCGAAACACTGTCTGTGATATCTGACCTTATTTTGGAGCATAACAAGACAGTGGACCAAGAAATGGTGCATAGATCTTATCAGAGCACTTCACGGTATTACAGGGAGGGGGTACGCCCTAGCCGTTCGCTGGTGCAGAAGTTGGCGGCTCCGCGTAGTCAGGCCTATATTACCGAACTGCTGGACGGGGAGGGAGTGGCGCACTTTGGCACTTCAGAAATTAGCAGAGTGGCGCTGGATATTTATTCAGACCTGTATGGGGACAGGGTACAACCATCGGCGGAGGACATCCATGCCTACTTAGATGATGTAGCGCTAGGTTGGTTGTCACTTGACCACCAAGAATACCTCACGCAACCGTTTGACATCGAGGATGTTAAACTGGTTATTATGTCGCTCCCAACTTGCAAAGCGGCAGGACTGGATGGGCATCCTAGCGAATTTTTTAAGGCCTATGTGGATGTCCTGGAGCCGCGACTGCTGGATGTATTTGCTGAGGCGTACGACTCGGGAACACTGTCTTCCTCCCTTAAGGAGGTCCTACTGGTAATGCTTTTGAAGCCTGATAAGGAGGCGAATGTATGTGACTCCTACAGACCCCTCTCTATTTTTAATATTGATGCCAAAGTATTGGCCAAAATGATTGCTAACAGACTTCAGCCATTAGTTCCCAAACTTGCACATCCGGACCAGTCAGGGTTTGTGCCCTCCAGATCCACGATGCACAACCTCCGCACTATTTTTTCTACATTACACTATTTCGAGCAGGATTTTCAGGCGGTGGCTGTGCTCCTCGACACGGCCAAGGCCTTTCATTCCCTCCAGTGGGAGTTTATGATTACCATCCTGCTGCGGATGGGCTTGTCACTGTTCTTTTTTTAAATGGATTCACCTCCTGTTTGTGTGAATGGCTGGGTCTCCATTCCCTTACCTATCAAACATGGCACACGGCAGAGCTGCCCCCTGTCGCCAATGCTCTTTGTGCTTGCGCTGGAGCCCTTCGCGTGCAAGCTGTGGCAGCGGCATGCTCAGGCGGCGCTGCGGTTTAGACAGAGGCCCTTGGTGGTGTCATCATATGCAGATAACATGCTACTCTACGTCCGCGAACCCGCCACATACTTATCAGAACTATTACGAGAGTATGTTAAATTTGAGAGATACTCTGGCTTGGGCATTAACTGGGCTAAGTCCACCGTGTTTCCACTGACAGCTGGCACCAAAGAGATAGAACTAGATTTTCCCTTGAAGTGATTCTTTGATCCGGTGAAATACCTTGGTATATGGCTACACAGGGACTCTGAGGTGGTGATCACAGCTAATTATGGCCAGGCCGTTACCACAATTACAGACCATGCTGCATGCTGGGCTAAACTACCTCTTTCCCTTGCGGACCGCATTGCGGTCATAAAAATGACTTTTTACCCAAACTCCTTTATTTGTTCGTCAACATACCCATCCGTTTGAAGATAGCGATGTTTAATATGCTGCAGTCGACCCGTTTAACATTTGTCTGGGGGGGGGGTGGGAAGCCCAGTTGTGACTGGAGCGTGTTGGTTCAGCCGTTTGAACGCAGCTGGTTTGAGGCCCCAGTTTGCATTATTACCCACAGAGGTTCCAGCCACATACGGCGGTTGAGGCAGACTCTGTGCTCCCGATGCCTCTGGTAGCGGCTGCCTTGATGGGCGGCAGAGGGGGGCCATGAGCTGAAATTAGTCCAGTTCACTGCACGGCCTGGGCATGGAAAACCCTTGCTAGTAGAGCGCATTTGGACTATCTCTATGCACCATCACTGCCGCTTGTCGCGCACCCTGATATTTCTGCTGCACGAGAACCAGCGGCCTTGAAGACACTGGGGGAGGTGGGGATTACTCAAATTACCTACTTATATAAGCAGGGCAAATTCCGGGCACTTTCGGACCTGCAGAATGGGCGGGACACAGGTCTGATGTTGGGCTTCACTTATGTGCTCGTGCGGCAAGCAATTAGAGACATTTACCCTGGATATCCGTCCGAGCAGCGCATGCAGCTAGCACTGTGGGTGGTGCTAGCAGGGGAGGACCAAAAGGACCTGATCACCAAATTTTACAATGCGTCCCTTCGGGAAACAGATCTCAGTGCGTCCCTCTCTTACACTCAATGGAATGCTGTCTTGTGCTCTACACTGTCACTAGATGCCTGGAAGTTCTGCTGTACATTAGGTGGGCGCTTGATGGCAAATTGCAACCTCCGCATCATCCATTTTAAATACTTGCATCAGCTCTACTAGACACCGCTTCAATTGCGAAGGTTTGGCTTGCGTGAAATTGCGTGCTGTGTGCGCTGTGGGCAGGCTGACGTGGATTTTATGCACCTAGCTTGGCATTGCACTGGTATATATAACTTTTGGTTACGGGTCACGCAAGTGTTAACTGAGATTGTAACGGAAACTGTAGGGTGCATGCCTGATATATGTCTGCTGGGCTGGGTACAGAAGCCTAACCCCTGCAATAGGCGGCTGGTAGTCATTTCCACCTTGTATGCCAAGCGGGCTGTACCACAGTGTTGGGGTGCAAAAACTGTACCGACGGTTAAGAGGTGGATCCGTGATTTAATTTATTGTAGGGAACAATTGGGAATCTACATGGAGGAGCTGCCTGAGGCCTCTCGCCCTAAGGACTTCTGGGCTCCTCTCTCTGGGTACCTTCTTGCAAATCCAGGCTTGACATAACTTCCTGAACTGATGAATTCTCTATATGGGACGGGAGCGATAGGACTGTTATTGAATATTGTCAAGTGTCATATTGTACTACTACCAGGTGTATCAGACGTATGTATAAGTGCCGGGGTGGGGGGTGGGAAGAGGGCTTGTTTGAAATAGTAGATTTTTGTTTGAAAAGTAAAATGGCTTGTTTAAGATATATTTGTTGATTCGTTGAGCCCTAATCTTGGGGCGCTTTCTGTTTGCTGCTATTACAAGCTGCTTAGTAAAGATACTTTAAAAAAAGAAAGGATAGAATGGACGCATTTGCACTATAAACTGCATGCTTCAAACAGACACACATCTTGACCGCTGCATGTTTCTCTGTTTATTAGGCATATTTCTGCTCCAGCAGGTTAGGCTTCCTTTCTTTTTCACAGACGGCAATTGTGAGTCACGTGGGGGGATCTCCTAATGTGGTTGTTAGACTTGGCATACTTGGCGTGGTTTTCCCTGATTTTTTGCCTCAACCTCCTGCACTTTTGATGATGTGCTGGATTCTGTTTTTGCTGTCTTAGATGCTTTGGGAACTTTGCCTCTGCTGATCAGTGTTAAAGTGCAAGTGCTCCCTGTATAAATTGCTAATCCAATTGGGTATCCCTGTTTGGTATCGTTGATTTACTGGTAAGTCCCTAGTACAGTGCACTGTGTGAGCCCAGGGCCTGTAAATCAAATGCTACTAGTGGACCTGCAGCACTGATTGTGCCACCCACAGGAGCAGCCCTGAAAAGGTATCTCAGACCTGCCACTGCAGTGTCTGTGTGCAGTTTGAACCTGTCACATCGACCTGGCAAGTGCACCCACTTGCCAGGCCCTTACCTTCCCTTTTCTTACATGTAGGATCACCCCTCTGGTAGGCCCAAGGTCCCCTCATGGGCATGGTGCAGTGTATGTGAACGGTAGGACATGTACTGGTGTGTTTTAAATGTGCTGATAGTAAAATTCTGCCAATTCAATTTTTCACTATTGACTAACATGGGAATTGCTTTATGACATCTTAGAAGCATAACTTTACATTGAGACAAGTATAGTAATGTAGTTTAGATTCTCTGAACTCAGAATTTAATAACACATATTTTAGTTAGGATGGTTTTTAGATTATGTGTTTGAAAATTCCAGTTTTAGAAAGTAGTGTAAACACTAAAAGATGATGGAGAGAGCGCTGAAACTTTTCAGACACTCACCCCAGTCGCAGATCTGAGTTGAATCCATCATCTTTCTTTAAATCAATTCGCCAACCCAGTTTTGGCACTTTTAGAAAGTAGGCACTTTCTTGCTTACCCATTCTGTGTGCCTTTGCTGGTTTGTATATTGACTGTATGGTTTTGGGGTGGCAGGGGCTAGATGTGCATTCATTGTAGACAGCCACCGGAGAGGGGGTGTTGAGGTGTGTCCTGCCTTTCCTGGGAGACTCATTGCTTAGCTGAATAGACCTTGGCTGCCTTTAGAGTGATGGGAAGAGTTTCCCTTGCACCTAAATATGGTGTATCTCCTTTGCACAATGCTGTCTCCACCTCCTGCGGCACTGCTGCACCAGGGAGGACAGAACTGATTAGACTGGGCTCAGAGAACCTTGTCACAAAGACAAAATGGAGTACAAGTAGAGAACCTTAAACCCCAGAGAATTAGATCACTTCTGGATTCAGGAGGAACCTTTGCCTAGAAGAAGAGTTGGACGGCTGTGAGGAGGAGTACTGCCCCTTTGCTGTTTGCTTTGCTGGGTTGGCCTGCAGTTGCTGCTTCTGCCAAGGAAAGGACAAAAACTGGACTTGTGTATGCTAGCCTCCTGTTCTGAAGTCTCAGCGACACCAAGACTTCACCTGCAACTGACTGGCCAGCACCTGGACTCCTGTGTGGACACCTGCATTCAAAAGAGCACCAATTCCAATTCCTGGGCCCTGAGACTTGTGTGGTTGGTCCTGCAACACAAAGAAAACCAATTCTGATGCCATCAGCGCCACCGCGACCAGCAACGAGGCCCGGGACACCACCCATGAAGTGCACGATGCACCGCTCTATGTACACTGCAGCTCCGATGCCCTTCAATGCCTGCAGTTATCGGTCTTTCTGACGCTCACACCGACGCCATCACCACTGGCGCCTGCATCCCATTATCGCGGAGCTAGTAGCCGACAAGGGTGAGTTCACGAGTCTTCGACTTTGCATCACTTGACTGGAACAGAAGCCTCACCACTGACTCATCTGACTTCTCCTGTCCTGGACTCGACGCATCGCCTCCTTATGAACATGATGCCTCGCCTCCCCCATGGCAACCAGGGAATTGGCCTCAACCTTGGCACCGATGCCTCACCTCCATGACACCATGCATCATCCAAAGACTTTGTTCTAAGGTACTGCTGCTTGGGGATCCGTGTGACTCCGCGCATCTCGCATTTGGCGCCGTTCTTTGAATTATTGCCTGTCACAATGTCATAATAGACCCAGGTGGAGCTATTTGTTTTCTGCAAGTTCTATTTTTGAGATAATTGTTTTAAAGTCATATTTTAATACATGTAGGTTGGATTTTTGTCATGTTGGTCTTGTTTGGTTTAGATAAAGTTACTTTATTTTTCTGAACAGGTGTGGTGTCCATTTCTGGTGTTTTCACTGTGTTACTGTGAGTGTGGGTACAATACTTTACACATTGCCTTTGGGTTAAGCCAGTCTGCTCACGCCAAGCTACCAAGGGCGTTGAGCAGACATTATCTAAAGTGTGCATCCCCCTTACCCTGACTAGAAGCAAGGATCCCTACTTGGACAAAGGCGCATACCTCTGCCAACTATAGACCTCTAGTTCTAACAGTGCTCTTATGTTTAGACCTGAGAGACCGGTCACCGGAAGCACAAAAGATGGATAGAAATGTTACTCAAGAAATTTACACTGAGGGTGCTCTGTGCCTTGCTTGCTTGTGAGTATAGACTGCTTCTGGGGAACTGATACTGTACGTCATTTCAGAGCTGTAACTATTAATGCACATGATCCCTTGTTTCTCCAAGATATATTGCGGAGTTGTTGGAAAATTTGTGTTCTGTTATGAAATCACACCCCACCTTAAAGGGCCTTGTAGTCCTCTCTTCCCAACAAAAATTCTCCAAGGCAAACTGTGGGTATCAAATTAAATCACTTTTTGTGCCTCTTCATCCCCTATAATCTCTGCTAATTTTACAATAATGCAGATGGTCTTCAGCTCCTCTAGACTTAAGGCAGCGACCTGCTCTTGCCTTGTTTTTGACACTGAATGTGGAAGACAAGACCTTTTTCACACTGAACCCCCACTACATAGCGTGCCCTCCACTGCGGCTAGAATCTCTCCACAGTAGTGATGATGTGGCTCCTGGCTCAGTCTATTGTCAGGCAGGCTTCCCTCTCCTCCCAACTCTTCCTGAATGCGCTTTCTGTTACCCTTCTGATTCGCCATCTGTTTTCTGCACCATTTCCCGATAGACATATGAGCAAATTAACCCCACACATTTCTTCTCTGTTTGATTTTGCAAATAGAAGAGCACAGGTGATATCTCAAGCAGATTACCTACTAGGTGCACTTATTGGTCTTACCATCAAATAAGAAGCTAGTATTTTTACAGTGCTTGCACATGTTTACGGTTTATAGCTCTGTGAATAACAAGTGATCATCATTACCCAACTCACTTAGCTGATTTTAGAACTATGAAATGGTCAGTTGGCCATGCCACTATCAAACCTGTGACTAGGAAGTTTATAATAATGATGATGATAAATAGTTTTATATAGTGTGTAATGACAGAGGTTTGCAGCTGTGGGCACTGTTATAACAAGTGTTACACAATTTAATGCCACTCATTTTATCTATGAAGGATGGATGCAAGGCTGAGCTGGTCCTGCTAGAATTCAACCTGGTAGGTCACACAGTAATATCAGCAGGGATCACATAACCTACTGAGCAGACCAGCTGACTAGGATTCATTGTGCAGAAAAACCAGAATTCCACTTGAATATGACCATTTCTCAGGAAGTACAGTAATCATAAAATCACAAGTCTTCGAAGCCCTCTGGAGGAAAGTGTAATTTATTGTTTTTGGCAGTTGATCTAAGTCCCTAGTGGCGAATGACCATCCCAAACACACCAGCCCTAAACACACAAAGCAATCACATTGGCGTCGAGGCGGGTCAGCATCATTAAAAAAGAAACAAGACTGCCACCAGCGAGATTCAACCCCCATCTCATTTCTCAAAAGGTAAACAAGGCAATTACAGATTGAAAATGCAGTGAAGAAAAGTTCAGGAATAAAAGGCCCTACTCTGCGCGGCCTGAAGCAATGATGCTCTTTAATGTGACATAAATGTTCATGCTTGTTTTTTTACCTCACTCAATAGCTATCTAAGGCTGAGGCATTTAATATGTTTACAGTTTCACAAGCAACCCACTCGCTGCCTGCTGAGTAGTGAATTAATGAAAAATCCTATGAATCACATACACATCTATGGGTGCTTTGTTTGGATCCCCAGAATCAGAATTCCTGTCACAAATGTGCCAGGCTGAGTTTAGATGAATTTTCCCTCCGCCACAGATGTGCAGAGCTCTAGCACCATTAGCAACCCAAACAGCACCCTACATTGTTCAAGCCCTCCCTAAAATTCACCAACACAAATGTCACTGGGTATTCAATATGCATGCTTTATTTGAGATATTTAGACAAGTCTTTACATATATAAGGTTTGGTAAATGTGTCCAGAATTAAAGGCTGCCTTTCTTTCTAATTATTTTTCATCATTTTAAAACTTGGTAACACAATCCACACAAATACACTCCATGCCATGCAAAATAATTCCAATCAGCATAATTTCACTCAACGCCCCACACTTCCACGCCACACAATTCAACTCTACACATTTTCATTCAACATCACATAATTTGACAACAAACCACATATTTCAACTCAACAACACAATTACACAACACACCACATACATCCAAACCACTTCACAAAATTCCACATCATGCAAAAAATTCAACAGAACACCACATAATTAAAATCCACAACATTCAACTCCACAACACAAAATGCCATTAGACATAGCTGCACTCGATGACACACAATTACACTCCACATAATTCCAGTACACTCAGTACCACATAATTACTATACACATGTTGCAACTGAAAACCATTCCACTTAATTCCACTAACAAATCCACTCTACACCACATAATTCCACATCTAACAATTCCAATCCAAACCACATAATTCCACTCCACACCACATATATCAACTCCACGCCAATCCACAACACAAGGGAAAAAGACATTAGCAATTACATCTCCAATACCTCTTACTCTCACAAATGAGAGACAAATTTGCATTGCAAATGCTTGTTTTACTTTCTTTCATGTTGCTCTACAGCCATGCTGCTACACACCATTACTTAAAAACATGCACAAATAACTCTCTCATAGGCAAACCCTATTGGTTTTGCCAATGCTTGTTTTATTGGGAACAGGCACAGAAATATCAAGCAGGCTGGTGATATGTCAGTAAGGTGGCATCCTGATTATTGTGTGTATAAAATGAAAGAATCACTGTTATGCACTTACAGTGCGAGTGACGTTTTGAAAACAGATTTGTAAATTCTTCATTTAAAAAAATTAGCAATGTTTTATTTCTCCATTTTCCTCTCCTGCTTTTTCTCATTGCCTTTTTCTATCCTTCACACTTTAGTATTTTGTCCGTACTAATGTGTTTTACTCTTTTAGGTTTTTTAATCTCTGCCATTATTTTCCTTCTCTGTCATTCTCTCACCTCATGTTTAAATTTATAATCTGATTCCATCTCTTGCAATTGTAATTGTATTTATATCTATATAGCGCTTACTACCCCTGATGAGGAGTCAAACCCCTTTTCGGCGAGTAGCACACTACTCCGGAACCCAAAGGATTAGTGGTGGATTAGTATAGGGAAATATGAGCATAGTATTAGTATTAGCATTAGTATTAGTACTCAAAGGTATGAGCTAATTTGAGCGAAGGACATGTAAATCGGTTAGTTGGATTGATAGTGTAATGGAGGGATAGAGAAGGGAAGAAATTCATAAGTGTTAATTGGGAGATCATAGTAGTTAGTTGAGGTCTGGGATGAGTAAAGGAGAGATGGAGAAGGGAAGAGCCTGTAGTAAGGGATTAGGGAGAAAGAATCAAGAGTAAAAAAAATTGGATTAGAATGAGTCAAAGGAGAGATAACATCAGGGAGAATTTTTTATGGTTGTTTGGGAGATGCTACTAGTAAACTGATGTTTGGGGTGAGCCAGGAGGTGTAGAGGAGGGAGGAGTTGCAGGTCCTCCTGGCTGCCCACAGTTTAGCATAATGTCATCAGGGACAGGAATGTCGTGCCCCAGGAGATGAATGAGACTTGTAGGGCTATATAGCTGCATCTTTTTCCTTGCACTCAATACGTGGGTATCCAAAGCAACCAACCATGTGAGGCTTAAGAGAAAACTGTTTGTTGCGCATTGGACTAATTTCACACACTTACTACTTGTTTACATTTTTTTTTTTAAATCTCTTTATTCAGTTTTTTAACATTAAAAAAGATCAGCACACAAACATAAACATACAGTAATAATGAGGCGAGAGCCAATGTCTTAACACACTTAATAATCAAAACAACAATAAAGAAATAGGCCAAAAACAACCATGACAAAGCCCCTCTGTCCCCCAATATCTATTGAGAGCATAACATAAATTAAATTTAGACAGTAATCAACAGAAGATATACAGAGAAATATACATTAGGCTTTTCAGCATTTTAAGCCCTATGCTTCCTTCCACCTTGCTAAGGGGGCCCAGATACCCCTCCCCATCGCTCTCGCCCGTTTCCCCTTTCTCTCATAGATAGCTCTTTCTATGATAAACAGTGATAGTAACCGTGAAAACCACTATTGAAATGTAGGGGGTAATGGATCCAACCAGGCCGAAGCGATACTGATGCGCACTACCGCCATTGCCACGAAAAGAAATTGATAAGCTGGGTTTTGCTGCTCACTAACTCCAAGAAGTATCAGAGCAGGGGTAAGTATCTTTTAGACCTAACAATACATCTAAAAATGTTGTGATGGACTCTAGTAATTTTACCAAGTGTGGGCAGGATAAAAACATATGTACCAAGTCAGCAGCTAATAAGCCACACCGAGGACATGTAATCCCAGCTGATCCCTCCCACTGTGATATTCTTGCCGGGGTGAAAAAAGGGTCTTATAGTGCTGCGCTTGCAGCCCAGCTGAGCAAAGAGCCACCTGGCCTAGTTCAAGAGATTCCGTGAACCACTCTGGTTAAGCCCCTACCCGTTCCGACCATTTCCCCGCATGCTTATCCTGATCGACTAGTTTTAGTTCAATTAGTTTGGCATACAGTAATCCAATGACCCCCTTCGTGTTACTCCTGATAATATCTATAACTTTAATTTTAGCGAACCCCTTGAGGCCCCCACCTTCTTACTGAGAAAACTACGTAGCTGTAAAAAATTTAAAAAAATATTTCTATCTAATCCAAACTCCGCCTGAATATCCCTAAACTGACGGAAGCCATTATTCTGTATAAGATCCCCAGCCATCCGGATCCCTTTCTCCAACCATTCTGCCATGGTTGGATCTGAAAAAATTGCAGGAAGCATAGGGTTTTTGAATAATTGGGTATAATAATTAAACCTCCCTAATCCAGTCTTTTTATTCAGCGCTACCCGGATTTTAAAAGCAGCCACCAAAGTCTTGAATTTAGTCCTTTTGTAATAACTAGGCTCGCTGTATTTCATGAAACAGTTTTCTGCATTGTCCCCCAACAACAGCTTATATGCATCAGGGAGCCCTAGTCCCCCTTCAATGTCCCCCGAGGTTGTGCCAAATAATATACTCATATATTGGAGAGCGGCTGACCAATAATAAAATCTAAAATCCGGAACCGCAAACCCCCCTCTCTCCCGTGGTAATGACATGAATCTGAGGGCCCTCCTTGTTTTCCCATGCTCCCAGATGAATCGATTTACAATACTTTCTAGTGTGACAAACCAATGTTTCTCCTATTCCAGCGGAATTGCCCTAAATAGGTAAAGAATTTTTGGTAAAAACGCCATCTTCACCACATTGCAGCGGCCAACTAAAGATAAATGCAGATTGTTGATTCTGTCAAAGTCACCTCTCGCCTTTTTTATAACTGGGTAGATATTTCTCTCTATAAGTTTCCCCAGATCTGACGTAATCGTGATACCCAGGTATACTGTCGATTCTGTAACTCGGGAATCATCTATAGTAGCGAGCTTATTCTTTATAACTTGGGTTTTAGATCTATTCAATGCATACCCAGAGTATTTGCCAAATTCATGTGCAACTAGCTCAACCGCCCTCAGTGCAGTAGAAGGATTTGCTATAACTATAGCCACATCGTCCGCATAAGCGAGGACTTTAGATTCATAACCCTGGCAGACGATAGGGGAGATTCCATTATTAGCCTCAAAGAGACGGATTAACGGGTCAATGTATATAGCAAAGAGCAGAGGTGAAAAGGGACACCCCTGCCGAGTCCCCCGTTCAATTGTAAATGGAGCCGTATAGCCACCATTTACCCTTAAACGGGCTGTGGGTGCCTTATATAAAACCTGTATGGCTTTAATAAAGCTGCACCCCAGACCAAACCATTTAATTGTTTCCCAGAAGAAATCCCAGGAGACCCTACCAAAGGCTTTCTCTGCATCCAATAGCAGAGCAGCCATAGGATCCCCTGAGACCTCCGTTGCATCGAAAAGAGTAATAACTCTACGAACATGCTGCGTTGTTCCGCAGCCAGCTATGAACCCATGTTGACAGGGGTGGATTGTTTTACTCAGAATGGTATTTAGACTCGAGGCCAAAGCCTTAGAAAAAATCTTGACATCACTATTTAAAAGAGTTATGGGCCGATAGGAGCATGACTCGTTTGGTGGCTTGCCTTTTTTTAAAAATACCACTACGTCTGCCCCGGCCCAAGACTCTGGAATTGAACCCCCCCTTTGAGCTTGCCGGATAACCTCAATCAGATCTGTACCTAATATATCTATAAAGATTTTGTAAAACTCTAATGGAATCTGGTCGGGCCGGCAGCCTTGTTAGATGGTAAGTTTTGCAGATTGTTTATTATTTCCTCTTGTGTTAAGATCTCCTCGAGTGCCGCCCTATCTATAGCTGCGACTCGCTGCTTGGGAATCTTATCTAAATATTCTTGCGTTGCCATTAGTGACTCTATAGGTTCTCTACCATAGAGCTGTTGATAAAATTGACGGAACGTTTCTTGTATCCCAGGGACATCAACTATTAAGCTTCTATTAACATCATAGATGTCAGTTATATCTCCTGCTGCGGCTTTTTGTCTTAGCCTGCTTGCTAGAGTATACCCCACACGCTCGCTGAACTCATGGCAGTGCTCTCTTTTTGCCAAATAGGTTTCCGCGGCTATACCTTCCCCCACTTCAGCTTTACTTACAGCCAGCTGGAGAATAATATCTTCTGTTGGGCTACCCGCGTTAACAGCCGTGGCCAATGCCTCCTCTAACTTAATTAGGTTACCTCTAGCCACCTCCTCTTGTTGTGCCTCTTTCCTTTGACGAAACTTGCTGTAGCTAGCTGTTTCTCCTCTGACCCCGGCTTTGAAAGCATCCCAAACGATCCCTGCACTAGTACTTCCTCTGTTAAAATCCCCAAATTCTCTTATCCAGCCCTTCAAATGAGAGACATATTCTGGGTCACATAAGAGCCTCCATTCAAAAGTCCATGCTCGAATATGTCTGGCACCCCCAGAAAGAGTGACAGTGAGAACTAACGGATTATGATCTGAAAGTATCCTGGGATGCTTCTCGATCCTAGAATTAAAAGTAAGCTGAGATGACTTGAAGAAATAATCAAGTTTTGAGATAGACGAGTGTGGAGCTGAGAAATACGTACTGCCGAGATCATTGGGTTCCAATTGGGCCCATACATCGATGAAGCCGTTATTTGTAATCATATTTGTCAGAGCTGCATAGACCCTTCTTTTCCTGCCATCATATCTGCTTCCGGGGGAGCCCCAATTCACCCCCAGCTCATTAATGTTAAAGTACCCACAGACAATCATTGGAGTTGGCCACAACGCCAGTTCAGAATCCAGAAATTCTAACAGTTCCTGATCATCGCAAGTTGATCCATATAGAGAACATATAGAACGTTTTTCGCCACCCACAGCGCATTCAACCATCACCACCTCCGCTCGACCGTCGTATGGCAGAAATCAGGCTGACCAAAGAAGGTATGCCCCTCAATGGTCCGTTTTGAGTCAGGTCTAGCACGGTCTATTATTGCCTGCCTTAGCAAAAAGTTGCCAACAAAAATCAAGATACCTTTAGGACGCTCCCCCTGATTTTTGGCTTGAGCTCTCCAGACTAATGGAAACCGGTGAGCCCGTTGGATTTCCATCTCCCTGTTCCAGTGGGCGAGATCAGGGAAGCCACCTTTCAACAGTTTAATAACGAAAGCCATAATGTTCTCCCCTTCCACTTACTACTTGTTTACAATGCTACCAATATCCTACACCTTGGATGAAAGGAGGACTAGCAAGAAATGACTGCTTACAACATATTTTAATAACACACAAAGTACTTAATAAGTCCAGGTGGCAACTTCTGAATATGAATGAATGAACTCTAATCGTGTTTCTTGATTTCTCAGCACAGGGTGGGATTCCACTACAGAGACTATCATCCTACACCATGCTTTAAACATGTATGTCTATGTACTTTGCTAACATCACCATCAAAATAACCTTTATAGTACAGGTTAACTTCTATGCATGTTACTATGAAAAAATGGCTAGAATTTTAGGCTTAGTTCTGACAACTAATACATTGTTTAAGAGGTTGAATGCATTTTTGTAGTCTTTGACCATATGGGATGAGCAATGTAGTCTGTATCATAATAAAAAATAAAAACAACATAACCGTGAAACTAAGAGAAGGTGATTGGGAATCTCTGCGCAGGGTAGTGATGTTCGTAATAGCAGTAAAGTATCCTATTAGAACTGTTGCCTCAAGGTCAACCATACGACGACCACCCTACGTCGTAAAATATGAGCAAAGCCCACTATACAGTTATTTGGAAAGAGGTAAACCGAGCAAAAACAGTTCTTATATCAATTAAACAAGTAAAGTCCAAATGTCCGTTCTACATTCGTTTCTTCTTCTTTAATTCACTCTTGTACATATGTTTTTCTTGTTCCTGTGCAAATTCTTCAAGCTAATGCCATCAAGCCAAGCCAACACGTGTTTCGTCCTCAAGGCTATCAGCCCAGGACTTCATCAGGGCCAAATACTAAACTCAATATCAAGGAGATAGAAAAGTACAGTCTTCTAAGTCCTTAGGAGTGGTGTTGGTAAGCTCCTTCGTATATGGTAATTATTAAGTTCCAAATATTAGGATTCCTTAGTATAGATTAATATATGGCAGCCAAATATCCTTGTACTGCATGGCCAAAGTCCGCAATCTGAACCATAAGCTCGAAAGTCGGCGTTTCGGGTTAGCTGTTGCCAACTGATACAAGACTCAAATATGGAATAGTCAGTCTATAAAGCCTCCTCCAGACTCATATGCAAGGCAGGATTCATGTGACTGCGCCATATAAATTCCAGCAACCCTCACCACTTTCTACACAAGGGATGGGATGCATTATGCCAACAAGGATGCATAGGTACTAAATCGTGCCAGCAGTCAATTTACGGCCTTGCACAGGAACAAGAAAAACATATGTACAAGAGTGAATTAAAGAAGAAGAAACGAATATAGAACGGACATTTGGACTTTACTTGCTTCATTGATATAAGAACTGTTTTTGCTCGGTTTACCTCTTTCCAAATAACCGTGAAACTGTAGAATGAAGTGGGAAGTTGCGGATAAACAGTGTGTGATATTTCCATAGATTATTACATTTGGTTGGGTAGTTCCTTTAAGCATCATACAGCTGGAACATTTGTGGGTCCAACACTACTGTTTACTTGCATTTAATGCATTTGTTTTTTTAACTAGAAAATGCAGGTGTTTGCGGTATCAGATCCACCTACCAATAGCACTGGTCTGTTAATTAACTTGAATCACGAAAGACAAACAGTAAATATGAACCCTGAACAAAATATACAAACATAAAACAATGCATTAGATATTTCTTGAGTTGCATTCCAATCCTTATGAACACAGGATGATATTTATTTTTTTAAGAGTAAGAAGCTGATCTATTTGAAAATCTCAAGAGTAATGTGCTGTTGTACTTTAGTTCTGCCACCATTCAGGTCATGGCTAGGCACAGCCTCTCGTCCACCAGGGCATTATCCCTATTGACCAAGAATCTAGCTGGTTGCAAATTTCAAAATGGCATAGTTTCATAGATAGCATTCTCATAATCCATTTGTACCGATAGAAATGATTCGTGGAGGGGAATCAAAGGAGTTTGCTGTTCATTTCATCCAAACAGCAGCAAAGACAAGAAATCTAACCCCAATTAAGGTGGTTGATATATTGAAAGGGTGTTAATCTTGCACCACAAAACACTTATTCAGTTTAGTACTTTAAGCACAACAGAGGAGCACAGCTGAGTATTCTGTGCCTTTTTAGGTCAAGCCTAGGCAGTGCATGCGCTGCTCTGCGTGCCATGCTGTATTGGAGTATGTACTTGAAGCCCCGCCCACTCTCCGCCGATATTTGTCATTGGCTTGTGTCATTGACCTTCGTAAAGGCTGGCTTCTGATTCGCTATTAGGCTTGTAGACCCTCCTTAGAACCGCCTTGTCTTAATTTGTAACCTACCATGAGGACTGGCCCTTTTACTTCGGTTGTTACACGGTACATCTTCATTAGTCTTTAAGCACTGTTTCCTTTAATGAGTTTCTCTTACTGCAAGAGTGTTCACTGGCTTGTTTATTGAACACGTAGCAAACGGGGAGCTCTTCAGGGGCCATGGGAGACAGAAGGGGGCAACTCAGCGATGCATTCAAGCGTTTGGAATACAATAGGTCTCGCATTTGCGAGAGTTGAAACTATTGGCATTATAAATGACAATGCCCTTTTTATGTATTAAAAACCAAAACATAAATAAAAGGCATTGTCATTTACAATGCCAATCGCTCAAACTCGCGTAAATGTGAGACCTATTGCTTTGCAGATGCTTGTTAAAACACAGACAGAGCGGCACTTGAATCATGAAAAAAACTTGTATTGTCATCTATTGGCCTGCTGCAGAGCATTTTCATGAAGTACGTGCAGATGCATGCTGTTCATATTAACCGGGTGTGCATACAACCAAATACACCTGCTTCGGTATTAGCTAGGAGTGCAAATATTCTTACTTCTACTCAACGCAGGAACTTTGACTATATACACAACCGATAACTACAAAGTATTAATAGCTGTGGCCAACTGATACAAGACTCAAATATGGAATAGTCAGTCCATAAAGCCTCCTCCAGACTCATATGCAAGGCAGGATTCATGTGACTGCGCCATATAAATTCCAGCAACCCTCACCACTTTCTACACAAGGGATGGGATGCATTATGCCAACAAGGATGCAGAGGTACCAAATCGTGCCAGCAGTCAATTTACGGCCTTGCACAATTCCCTTGCACGCACAATGCTCTAGTGTCTTCATCCATAGCAAAATCAGACCTGCAGATCACTTCCCCGGCCTAATCACGACAGCTGCACCACATGTATTAATCACCCTCTTCAAGCTCAAAAACATCTTACCATTTATAAACCCTATTCTTACGGGACTGCAAGATAATTTTAAACTGACCATGCTTCACATCAGTGGTGAATGAAAGTCAATGAATGCACACTGACCCACATTGCCAACCGTTCATGTAAAAGACCAGCATGATTTGCAAAATACCAGTTCTGCCAAATACCACGCATCAGGCGTTAGACTAACGCATTTCAGTGTGGTGATCTGCATCACCGCACTGAAATGCAAAATCACGCATTGTAGTGCTCCCTCACCTGTCAAACCGGAGAACTGCTATGTAATAATGTACCGTTATACAAGCTTAAGTGGCACCGCGCAGTGCACGCTGTTCCTGGCTGGCTTGTGGGCTCTGGCGCAGCTGCAAGAACTGCACATTGTTACAATGTAACTATTTGGACACGCGTGCAGCATTAGGGTTCACTGACGTCAGGATTTCAAAGTCAGTGCCTGCCCAGCACAATGGCTACCAAGCCGTTGTGTTGTTTGAGACATACAGCTTGAGCGGCCAGCATTTCGCAAAGCTTTCATGGGCTGCTGCCTGCACTAAGGGCTGCTGGGGCAATGGCAGTGTAGATGGCCCCTTGCACCACATGGCAGGTTCTTAGTGATGGACCCAACCCAACCGGGGGCTCATGTTCCTGCTGGCACACTGACACACTGCTGCAGCTGGCACTATGGGAAAAAGATTGCGGCTGCAGTGCATGCACGCAGTATGACGCAACCGGACCCGACCTAACCTGCCGCGTCTGAGACATGTGTGCATGTGTGCTCAGTCCCGGCTGAGCCGGAATCAAGCGGCGTGAGGAATCCTTGCTACCCTTGAAAGAAGTAAGTGTGCCTAAGTTCAATATAGTAGTTGCTAATGGCACGAAGGTCAGGCTCCATTCAGTGGGGCATCTATAAGGTGACCTTCCCTCAGCAGCATTTCTTCCACGGCTTACGAACTGGCAGTTCCTCCATGGGGTTGCAGAGCAATGCGTACCATAGTAAGCCCCTGGTGGGCCTCTGCTTCCGGACGAGCTGTGCGTGGGGTCTACTGTCGTTGTCAATGACTTCCACACTCTCTGGTCAAAGGCACTCTGAATGATTTGTATACACTCCCAAGCAGACATTCCACTTTACATCATGTTCAAAACGAAGGATTTTATTTTAACAAGAACGGTTGTCCTTTAAGAGCGCAGTTTCTATGTGACAATATTCACCCTGTGTGCCCGGAGCCATACTTTGTATAAATCTCATTTTACACACAGTAACCATAGATCGTGCTTGTAAGAAATAAGTAAAAACAGGGGCAACATCCACATATGAAGAAATGTAACTCATGCCTTAAAGTACAATTGACATACAATGACACAGATTTGTGGTAGCAGTAATATTAACATTTGTTTTTCTACAGTGCTCAAGGTGTCACCGGAGCTTCGCAGCACTATAACTAACAGCACACCATCCCACACAATCAACATCAGATAAAAATGAAGAATGGAGACCATATCCATACATGGGCTTTGCAGATTTCACAACGATCCTTGCAGCAGGGACTTGAACCTACTTAGCCATATTACACGGGGCCTATTACAGTTTAGTACCCCTTGCCCCAAGCACTGGAGGTCAAGTTAAAGGCGGCATTTACTTTTCCAAAAAACAGTAGTAGTAATAAATAACAATAAAAGAAAGCAACATAATTTAACAAAATGTAAGAATGATAAAGGTGAAAAACAATAGTTTTACATGGTAATTATTTAATGTCAAACTAGCGGCTCCAACTGCTCGCACTAGTATATAATATAAGTTAAGTACACCCAGTATGGTTTGGTACGGGTGAGCGACAATTATATTGGCAATGATAATGATAAATGAATCGGGGAGAATCTATAATCTATAGAATAAATTAATCAGAAAGGAATGGAATTTGAGAAGAAGAAACAGTTCACGTAGATGGGATTAGGCAATAAAGTGCACAGCATGTTGATTTGCAAGAAAGATGAAATATCGACGCAGACAGACAGTGTCATAGGACAGAAATACTGATCTGTCTTCAACGATTCCTGCCTAGTACCATTCAACAGGCGTAACGCATTTCAGTGTGGTGGTTTCTCCTCTGTATTGCTTGAGTCTGCTGGGTGAATGGGGGCTTGGGGGGCAGCCGAGCAAGGCGAGGTCTGCCCCCTGGGCAGATTGGAAAGGGGGGGGGGGGGGGGGACTGGCCGGTGAGCGGCCATTTTGTATGTTTTTTGGGCTACATTTGGGACCAGCCCAATTGTAGCCCAATATTTGTATTTGCAGCCCAAGGGGTATTTAGGCCATTTTCGCGCCTCCCCAGCCACCATTTTAGGTTTGGTGACCTGGTGGCTGGCAGCGCGGACCTAGTTAGGTTTTTTGTCATTATTTGGTTAGGCCTAGTGGGGCAATTTTATTGTTTGAGCATTTTCTTGTGAGTGCTTACATTATGGCTGGTGGCGATTATCTGGTGCTCGAAGCCCTGAGGCTTCTCAGGCAGGCAGGGAGAATGGAACTGTTGGCCCTGGATGTGTCAATGGCCCTGCGCCCGGTGGGGTGCGCGTCGGCCGGGGTGGCGGCTGCCGTCGCGGCTTGCTCGCACCCCCGGAAAGCCGGTGTGGTTAAGGTGAGTGCTGGGGGCCGCGCATATGTTAGTAGCGCGGCCCCTGCTGTCCCTGAAGTGACGGGTGCTGTCGCGGGAGGAGCGGGAGTTGGGGTGGCTGGTAGCGGCGATGAGCGGGGCAGCGAGGCGGGGGAGCGCATCTCGCGTATCCCCGCCGGGTAGTGTTTCCGTTGGGGGCCGCTCGTATGACAGATGAGTGGCCCCGTGGCGTCTGCTGTGGCGATTTCTTCCGGTGGGGGCCGCTCGGATACTAACGGAGTGGCCCCTGCTGGGTTGCTGGCGGAGTCGCAGCGGAGCAGCGTGCTGCTCAAGAGCGCTGCCTGGACTGCTGTGGGGAGGCGGGGGGAAAGGGGAAGGCCACGGGGACAACACCGAGACAGAAATGAGAACTCGGAGGGGGAGCGCGTCGCGTGGCTCCCCCGAGGTCTCAAGCAGAGAGGGGCCGCTCATATGCTAGGAGAGCGGCCCCAAGTGTTATCCATAGGCAGCTGGCACAGTTTGAAGCACTGGGTGGGCTGGGGAGGCACATGGGGGAGGAGCCTTCTCGGTTCGTGGTTATTGGGGGTGATCAGGCTTCTCTGGCTGCTGGGAGGGAGGTTGGGGGGTCTGGATTGGTGCAGGCTCACGGGGCAGGTGGGGTGGGCCCCAGGGGTCAAGTGGGCTTGGGGGTTGGGTCAGGGCAGGAGGGGGGTGGGGCGGATGGGGGAGAGTCCCCGTTACTGATAGAGTCTGAAGGGAGCGAGCGGGACTAGGCGGGCCTGGACATTTTCTCGTCTTGGGCAGAAGTGGTGTCTGGGGCACAGGGGACTGGGGAGTAGGAGGGGGTTGGTCAGGGTGTGGGGTCTGGGGTTTTGGGGGGGTCGATGTCCATACGGCACGTTTAGCTAGTGAGGGGGGTGCGACGGGCAGTGGGGGGTGACGTAGGGGAGGAGGAGGAGGCCGGGTCGAATTTTCAGAGATGGTCTGGGGCAGGGTTTTTGGAGTGGCGAGACGGGTAGAGGGAGGTGGGGGAGGTTGAGGAGGTGGTAGATCTGAGTGCATGGGTAGCTAGCACTTTGGGCGCAAGTTAGAGGGGTTGTAATGGGAGGCAGAAGAAAGGTAGGCCCAGCACACCAGACCATCCTTTTTTGTTGCAGGCGGTGGAACGACGACCTGAGCATCGCGGGATGCCAGACTTGGTAGGGCTGGGAGCGGCCCAGTGGCACCAAGGAAAAGGGAGGGTGGAGCCTCGGGCGGCGTACCCAGTACCGGCGGGGGATCCCGGCGTGGCTAGCATAAGTAGGTCCGGGCTCGCCGGCCCCAACACCCACGGGTCGCAACGCCCCGGGGGACAACGCGGACGACGGAGCAATGCTGCAGAAGAGTTTGGTTTTTCACGTAGGGTTAATTCGGCGCCACCAGCGGAGGAGCTAGATTATGACGATGATAGTATGGAAGAGGGAGAGGTGCGAGATGTTGAGGCAGAGGGAGAGGGGGGGCGAGTAATGTTGTGTCTAGTATTTTCCAGGTGTCACGACGCCAGGCGCTGTCCATGGGTCGGACATCGCCATGGGAGGACAGCTCGGCCCCTCGGCCGGACGCGGCGGGAACGGCGGACGGAGTCCTTGGCGCCAGGTAATCAGTCTTTGCTCGGGCGTCCTGTGATGGTGTCTGTGGGCGTGGGTGGGGCTGATAGGGAGGGGGAGGCGGGGGGTAGGCTGAACAAGGGTGCTTATGTGGTGGATATTGGGGTAGGCACTGAGGATTCAGGTAAGAGTGTGGTCGGAGGGACAGGTAAGACGGTCAGAGACGGGGAGAGCATGACGGACAAGAAGGTGACGGTGGAAATTCAGGCGGGGGACGGGGAGACAAAATTGGAGAGTAAGGAGTTGAAAATTAAATGGCTACCATACATGAGGGTTACTAAGCCTTTGGGCGCTCATCTAATGTTATCCACGAAGGAAAAGATTTGGAAGGGGGAGTATGTTGAGATGCTTAAACTGCTCCATAGGGAAGTGAGGGCAAAAGAGGGTTCGAAAGAGGAGGAATTCGAGTTAGCCAAAAGGCCTAAGGTGCCGTTAACCATTGAGAACTGGACGGCAGCATTTCTCATTTACGCTAGCGTGTATTGCGAAAAATTCCCAGACAGGTCGCTGGCCATGTTTAAATACATGGATGTAATCAGGAAGACTCAGATTACGGGGGGGCGGCTATGCCTGGGTGCAGTGCGACGAAGAGTTTCGGGCGCGTATGGCATGGGACCCGGCGGCAAAATGGGGAGAGCTGAATACGGATTTGTGGCAACATACGATGGGATTAGCGGGGTCTGGTAAAACTATTTTTATGGCCAGCGGGCTCCCGCTAGTGTATCAGCCCTTTCGAGGAGGCCCCACCCATTGGGGGTGGGGGGAACAGGTAGGGGGCAGCCGGGTCAAAAGGGGCTTGTTGATATTATAACAAAGGGTTGTGCACCAGGGAGTACTGCCGTTTCCGGCACGATTGCTCCGAATGTGGAGGTAGGCATGCTTTGGTCAAGTGTTGGGGCGGCCAGGGGCAGTTGGAGGGCTCCCAGCAGTGGCAGGCGGAAGGTTTTAAGGCAGGGGGTCAGCAGCAGCAGCAAATGGGTGGGGGGCGAGGGGCTAAGGGGCCTGGGCCCAAGGGCTCGTACTCCGGTTAATGTGGATAATTTGTTGGCAGCCTTGCAGGGATATCTGGAGAGGGAGGCTGCAGAGCGGTTGCGACTGGGGTTTCTGGAGCGTTTCAGACTGGGGTACGAGGGCCCTAGGTTGAGAAGGTGGGCGGACGATTTAAAATCGGCAAAGGAGCACTCTCAGGTAGTGCAAGACAAGCTTGATAAGGAAGTGCGTGAGGGCTGCATGGCAGGACCCTTTCAGGAATGGCTGTTGCCAAATTTGATTGTGTCACCCATTGGAGTTATGCCTAAAAAAGAGCAGGGTCAGTTTCGCCTCATTCAACACTTGTCGTGGCTGGAAGGAGGTTCGGTGAATGATTTCATCGACGAAAGGGAGGCCACAGTGTCCTATTCATCTGTTGACGTAGCCATATCACTGGTGGTGACCGCGGGCGCAACAGCAATGATGGCAAAGTGCGACATAGAGTCGGCTTTCTGGCTGCTTCCAGTTCACCCTGATGACTGGGATCTCTTGGGCATCCAATTTGGCGGTCACTGGTACGTGGACAAAGCTTTGCCGATGGGCTGCTCTATGTCATGCGTGCTTTTTGAGTGTTTCAGCACGTTCCTACAATGGTTGTTTACAGAACGGACGGGTCACCAAGGAGTTACGCACTACCTGGATGACTTATTTTTTGTAGGCACCTCAGGCTCCACGGACTGCCAAACAGCTCTGGACAGTTTCAATGAGATCATGAGGGAACTAGGCGTGCCGTTGGCACCTGAGAAGATTATGGGACCCAGCACGGCCCTTTCCTTTTTGGGAATTGAATTGGATTCACAGTTGATGGAGGCACGCCTTCCTGCAGACAAAAAGCAGCAAATGTTGGGGCTGCTGGAAGTCATGTTGGCAAAACAAAAGGTCACGGTGAAAGACATCCAAGTACTGCTGGGTCACCTCAATTTTTCCTGTCGGGTGGTCAGAGTAGGGCGGACTTTTTGTAGGCGACTGTGTAGGGCACTGGGGGTGCAGAGGCCTCCACATCATCATGTACGTCTGTCTGCCGGGATGCGGGAGGACTTGAGGATGAATGCAGTTTTTCTTGCAACAATTCAATGGCATACCTTTGATGAGGGAGGCGGACATGGTGTGGGGTGTCCAGATTTTTTCGGATGCAGCTGGGAGTACTGGTTTTGGTCTTTACTGGCAAGGGAGGTGGTGTGCCGAACACTGGCCTGAGGAGTCGTTGGAAGGGGGCAGGAGCATAGCCTTTTTGGAGTTTTTTCCCCTGGTGGTGGCAATTTCGCTTTGGGGGGATCTTTTAGCGCACAAGAAGGTCACCTTCCGATATGATAATATGGCGGTGGTGCACATTGTCAATCGCCAGTCTGCCCGAGATGAACAGGTTCTGAAGTTGTTGAGGGTCTTCGTGTTGGGGTGCTTGAAGCATGATATTGCTTTTCGCGCGGTGCATGTGCCAGGTGTGGACAATTACATTGCAGATGCTTTGTCTCGTTCGCAGTGGGGGAGATTCCGTGGGCTCGCCAAGGACGCAGACAGGGCCTTGACCAGAATGCCGCACCAGCTGTGGTACGTAGGCAACACAGGATGTTGCAACTGGTTCTAGGTTCCATAGCACACTCCACGAAAGCAGCGTATCGGGCAGCATGGAGGATTTTTTACGCTCCGGTGCACGGCGGCGGGCCTCGTTGGCGGCTAGGCAGGAAGATGTTATTCAGTTTATCTTGGACTTGGTGGAGAAGGGTCTTACGAAAGTGACGATAGTGGGAAAGCTAGCAGGAATTGCTTTAGTCGGGAAGCTATTGTGGGGCTATGCCCCCTCCCCGGGGGAACTTGGGGCACGTATTTTGGAGGGTTGGGCGCGGGAATGTGGGCGCGCATCCCGGGTGCGGAATCCTTTGTCATGGGAGCTGTTGCAGGGGGTGATTGAGGTGTTGCCTGGTTTTTGTTATGACAGTGGGGAAGTGATACTTTTCTCCAAACTGATGTCCTGGATGTTTTTCGGGGCCTTTCGGGTCTCGGAGTTGTTGGGGACCAAAGCGGAACAGGGGTTGAATTGGAGGGAGGTTTCTTTTAGTGCCGACAGCATTCACATATCGCTTAGGAAGGCTAAGACAGATCAGAGGGGCAGGGGAAAATGGGTTTCTTTGAAAAAGGGGCTGGCTCCGCAGGTTTGTCCTTTTCAGTGGGGTCAGAAGTGGAGGTCTTTTTCTGGGGATTTGGAGCGTTTGGTCTTTGGGCATGGGGATGGGCGGTGTGTCAAGGCTTTGCAGCTTTTAGCGGTACTGAGGAAAGCTTTGGGCAGGTTGGGGATCGATGGGAAGGCTTTTGGGACGCATTCGTTTCGGATTGGTGCAGCTTCAGAAGCTCACTCTAGAGGCTGGGAGCGAGGGGACATTATGAGGTTGGGCAGGTGGTCTTCGGACTGTTATCAACGTTATGTGCGCAGCGTACATGGGGGGTTATAGCGTGTTTGTTTCCCCCTTTTTTCCTGTTGTTCATTCATGTTTCTCGTTGCAGGTTTGGTGATGGGTCCGCTCGCCAGGGAGATGTCCATTTGGATTGTCGGCCATTCTTTTGTGAAACAGGTTCAATTCCAGGCCCACTCAAGCTATTTTGGGTAAAGTTTGGGGATTAATAAAGATCTTTTTTCGGTGCATTGGTGTGGCAGGGGCGTTATGCGGTGGAATGAGCTATTACAGGTTCTCAATGGGATTTTGGTGGCTGGTAGGTGCCCAGATGTGCTGGTACTACACTTGGGCGAAAACGACATGGTCAGGGAGATGGGTTTGGCACTCATGCGTGGCATGAAGAGGGATCTGTCTTTGATTAAAGCTCAGTGGGCGGGTTGTTCTATTGTTTGGACAGAGTTTGTTCCTCGCAGTGTTTGGAGAGGGGCGGTTACCCCGGGTGCGGTGGATAAGGCCAGGCATAAGTTGAACACAGAGATGGTAAGATATTGTCGGCAGTCGGGGATTTGCAGGATTGTGCATAAAGATATTAGGTATGACACGCCGGAATTTGTCAGAGATGACGGGGTCCATTTGTCCCAGCTGGGTATGGACTTGTACCTATTGGAAGTGAGAGAGGTGTTGGCCAGGCTGCTGGGTGTTTATAGGCGTTGAGAAAGGTTTTTGGGGGTGTTGTTGTGGGGGGGCAGAAAAAGGGGGGAGGCGGCGTCTCCGCCTACATTCCCGCCATTTTCTGGGTAGCGGCGTGTTTGACAGTTGGCCGGGATTGGCTGTAGTTTTTTGTTATATGTTGGTAGTTTGTGAGCAGGAGCAGGGAAAGGGTAACCAGGTAGGATAAGTTTAGATTAGAGGTTGGTTAGTTACAGTAGCACAAAGGCAGGTAGGGATTACGGTCAGGGGAGTTTAGGATTTGGAAACGATACATTGTGTAGGATTGGGTAACATTATGGTTATGGAAGGTTATGTTGGATTTTGTGGGGTGGGGGATCTGATGTGGGGATCGTAGGGGTGGGGGGGGAGGAGCAAGGGGTCAGGAAATTCTTGTATAGTGAGGTTTTAGTTTTGGAAGGCAGTTGCCAAGGGTTGAAATTGTGATATGCACCTGTTTCAATAAAGCGGCCTTTTTCACACACAGAAGGTGGTCTTGTGTCGGCTTGCTCCCCCCCCTTTATCTCCCAAAGTGTCACCCATAGTCGTTCAAATGTCGCTCGTAATTACTCTGACATTATGAACTGACATTATGAAATGTCACACATAGCAATATAAAACCTTGGCTCTATGAAATACTGGTTACAAATTAGAATGTAAATTAGAATGTAGAATCCATGTAATAAGAGTTTATTTACGTAATTTAGCCATTAACTGCGCTTCCATACAGTGTCACATCTCTTCCTTTTCTCCTTGAAAATGTATTTAATTCATTCACTCCGCGCATGCCTGGTTCCATTCTTTCACTCCGTGCATGCCTCGTTCCATTCTTTCACTCTGTGCATGTCTCGAAAACGTATTCCATTCTTTCACTCCATGCATGCATCGAAAATGTATTCCATTCTTTCACTGCATGCGAATATTTTTTTCTTTATTTAACGTTTCTTACTTTGTTCTACTCAAGATTTTCTTACTGTCTCTTCATTTGCAGCATTGACTCCTATATTAAAGAAACGTCGGGTAATTATTTGCTTCCTGTCACTTCATGTGCTGTTTTGACTCCTATATTAAAGAAACGTCGGGTAATTAATAGCCAGAGCTCCGTTCGGTATCTGGTTAAATCGTCTATCCCTGGACTCAGCCCGTGCAGAGATCGACTGCTTCCGTCTGATCATGCCCGGGCTGAGTTTATTCTCGGAAGAGAGCCGAAGAAGGGAATACATGATCCCAAGGGGATACCAGATATTACACAACACTTGTTCTCCCTCTGTGGCCCACAGATGGCAGCACACCACAGAATAACCAGCCCCTGGGACTGCTCTGTCATACCTCAAATCTGTCTGAAGCCACCCCATTCTGTCATCAACATGGCAAGCTAGCGGTCATCGTCCCAGTCCAGGGCAGCCATAAACAGTTAAACAGTTATCCAATCTGGCCCAGCTCAGCATATAGTGCCCAATATCAGTTCTTGTGAGCCTTCCACTCTTCTGCACCAATAAACAGCTTAATCTGTTGCCCCATGTCTGGGTACACAGAGTCTACTCCAAAATCTGTAAATAATGAATCATCACAGGGGACAATTATGACGGATTACAGATGGTAGCGGAGACCCTCATCAGGCGGCGGCCAACTTGCTTGGGCTGTCTAGCGCCCCCTTCAATAATTTTCAATATGTAAAATTGTATTATAATTTTCAATGGTTTGAATTAGAGTGATCAAAAAGATACTCAAAACATACATTCTTACAGAAAAAAACAATGATAACACCAAAGAAAGAGAAAAAGCTAAAATCAAGAGGGACAGGGTGAGACAAAAATAAAGAGGATAACAATCAACCAACTAACGAGAGAATATAATTTAAACATTACACATTTCATATGATATTTCACATTTCATATTCCATATTTCAAGACCCATGTTCATGGATGGGGCTAAACAATCAAAGAAAAAGAAAAAAAGTAATAAACATTGAAAAATGGGTGCTCAAATCGGCTTTGTGCAACTACCCCCTCCCCCCCCCCTTAAGCCGAAGCCCTGCAAAGGCCGTTTTATAGACATGACCAAGTAATGCCCACCACTGATAAACTGTGGGAGACACTGTCACTGTCCAATTTCGAGCAATACATAAATGAGCTATGATTACAGCAATAGAAGTGGCTGTGGACATATGGTTACTACCATCCTGTTGAAAGCCCAGCATAATATCTCTCACAGTTAGCTGCAAGTTGCATTAAATAAATACAGTGACAGATGCTCAGCTATATCACTCTGTAATGATGTGTTATGAAGTCACATCTGGAATTCTTGTGGTGGCTCACTGTGAGAATTCCATGAAGTGACAGTTGCTCTGACTTCGTCGTTGGATGGGGTCGTGTTATTAAACTCGGCTTTACCTTACCTCCTCTTAGTGTCTTCATTCATCTGAACATCACATTAGGCGGACGAGGATGGGATACTGTTGTGGATGCACACACTCCAACATGCTGAATCCACCTGGTCGCTCCTGAAGGCGGAGTTCGTCATGTCAGGCAAGCTGTCGTGGAGCCAGGGATCTTACAAGGAATGCGCATTATGAGCCTCACTGTGTGGTTATTGAGGCTTTAATAAGTTGGTTGCGCTCAGCGAATTTTTACTTACCGGAAGCGACGATCGCTTCCTAAAGCACACGGACTTCATTTGCGTACGTTGGAGTTGTGGGTGGCATTGGGCATTCCACCGCCTTCAGGTACGTTTTTATTTATAATCTATAGGCTCGGAGGAACGTCCGTTCGCCCTCTAGCCTGTTTGCCTTTCCACGTCGGGAGGAACGACTCTTCCCCCTCCTACATGTGTGTCTGTGCTTCGCGCATGCTCCTAGGTGGCTAGAGCATGTCACATGATCTCTTAGAAGACAACAACTAGAACGTGTAGGGAGTTAAACTCTGTTTTGTTCCTACCTCGTTTAAAATACTGCGAACTGACATAAAGAGTCTTCATGTTTTTTTTAAAGTTAAAGGAAATCTCATCCATTTAAGTCACTGGAACCTTAATATTACAACAGCACCTGTAAAATTGTAGGTAATGTTTTATCACTAAATATAAAGTCTATTGTTTATGCTTAATGTTATAAACAGGTTTTTGAAGAAGTTTTTATTAATCCTGTGATGACTATTTCTCAATTTCACTGTATTGGGTGTTTAAAAGACTTACATGTATGCAGTGTAGTATTTACAGTATAGATTTAAATATTTAAATGCTCATTACTTAGATCATCTTATTTTGTTTTTTGGAGGGGGCAATTAATTACTCAAAGAAAATGCAGAATGTCACTTCTGTTCCTTTCTTCCTCTCCTCCCCTAGTGATCACTCTATAGAGTGGTCCAAATGGAAAAAGGGTTTTTTCAAACTATGCGCGTGTTTGTGGCACTAATCTTAGCACTGAGAGGAAACATGCACTATTGTTGCACTGTCTAGGGGCAGAGGGGCAAGATGTTTTGGAGAACTTACCTAATCTTCCCCATATTTTGGCACGTGATTTAAATGAATATGAAATTGCCATTACAAAGTTAGATCAACACTATTTACCATGCGTAAGCATAATTTTAGAAAGATATCATTTTGGATTGAGATGTCAAGGTAAAGATGAGTCAGTTGAAGATTACATAACTTCTTTGAGGAAGTTAGCTTCCAAGTACAAATTTGGTGGGATGCTAGATGAAAGAATTAGAGATCAATTCCTACTTCGTTGTAATAGTAATAAAATTAGAGAGGAACTTTGGATGAAAGATGATCCCCCCCTGGAAGAAGTAATTATCGTAGCAAAGCAAGTTGAGCACATGGTAAAGTGTGTGAGTGAACTTAAAGTAGAAAAGGAAGTTGATATCTCTAATTCTACACAGAGAGAGAATACTACTGAAGTTCAGGTGGTTAGATCTAGTGGAGTCAAAACCCAAAATGAGACTAACATTAAACAACCAGTTGATGTAAAAGGAGCCAAAGGTAAAGATTATAGTCTCAATGTCACGTGTTTCAGATGTGGTTATACTGGACATCGAGCTAATGATAAATCTTGTCCAGCTTTGTTGCAATCCTGCAACTTTTGTGGGTTGAGAGGACATTTTAGCAAATGCTGCAGGAATCGTAGTAGGAAGAATTATAAGAGCCGAGATAAAGAGTCCTGTCAAGAGATATTGTTACAGATTAATCAAGATGGTAAAGTTTTCCCATCTGAGATGGTCAGTATTGATGGGAAGGTGACCAGGATGAAATTTGACTCTTGTTCTCGCATTACTATTATCTCGAAACAAACGCTGGCAAATTTGTTTTCTGATAATAAAACTCTCCGTGAAATGGATATTCAACCTGGGGGGTATGGAGGAAGCAAGATTGATATGATGGGTTATTTTACTGCCAAGATAGGTGTATCTGTAAGGTGACATCTGGCAGAGTGTATGTATCCTGCAAGGGTGATGATCTTTTGGGTTGGGCTCACCAAAAGGAGTTGGGTGTCAGTTTACATCCGAACAAAATTCCACAGGTACAAGTTGATCATGTTGAACATGGTAACAATAAATTTGTCAATTAATTTAGTGTTTTGTTTCAGAATAGACTTGGGAAACTTCTTGGTTATAAACACAAAATCAGACTCAGAGACAATGCCGTTCCTGTAGTAGCCAAAGTGAGAAGGATTCCTATTCATCTTCAAACTGCAGTTGAGAATGAACTTAAGAAATTGGTAGATTGTGGAGTCATTGAAGAGGTAGAAGCTACAAATTGGTTGGCTCCCATTGTCGTCGCGCGCAAAGGGAATGGCAACATTTGTCTTTGTGTGGACTTGAGGGTGCTAAACAAGGAGGTTGTGGTTGATAAATTTCCACTTCCCAACATTGAAGAGATTAGCACTACTTTCGCTGATGCCAAAATCTTCAGTACAGTAGATCTGATGTCGGCGGATCATCAGGGTGAATTACATGAGAGGTCTCAAGACTTGACAGCCTTTACACTCCTTTTGGTATTTTTCGTTTCAAAAGAATGCCTTTTGGGTTAATTTCTGCAGCTGCAGTTTTTCAGAGAGCGATGAACATGATTCTTAAAGGTCAACCTGGTATGAAATGTTACCAGGATGACATCATCATTTTTGCACAAAACGACATTGAACATGATCTACGTGTTCGTCAAGTTCTACAAAGACTTCAAGACTCTGGTCTTACACTTAAAGCTGAAAAGTGCAAGTTTGGAGTTAAAGAAGTAAGCTATCTAGTATATAAAATTACCGCTTCAGGAATTCAGCAAAAAGAAGAGTTGGTTGACACCATCAAATCTTTGAAAGAACCTACAACTAAAGAGGAACTCTCATCCTTTCTGGGGATGGTAGAATATTACAATTGTTTTATAAGAGACTTTGCAAGCAAAACATATCACATGAGGAAATTGTTAAAGAAGGACACAGAATTTGTTTGGGGTAATGAATGTAGTCAAGAGTTTGGGAATGTGAAACAAGATCTAAACAATGCTCCTTCCTTACAATCTTTCCAAGCGTCTTATGACAATAAAGTTGTGTGTGATGCGAGTGGGAAAGGATTGGGTGCACTACTAATTCAGACTAAGAATGGCAAGGAAAATTTAATTGCTTGCATCTCAAGAACTCTTAGAGACTCTGAACGGAATTATTCTGTAATTGAGCGAGAGTCGTTAGCTGTTTTTTGGTCCATCATGAGATTCAAACAATTTCTTTGGGGCATCAAATTTTCTGTTGAGTCAGATCATAAACCATTGGTGGAGGTTTTTGCAAAGAAAGGTCTTGATTTTATTTCTTCACGTATAAGAAGATGGGTTGTAGGGTTGCAAGATTTTTCCTTCAGTGTTCAATATGTTCCTGGAGCTAGAAATGTCTCCGTGGATTGTTTATCCAGGCTTGTTGATCTTGATTGTGTTCAGTCTGATTGTTGTGAAGATCTGGATCTGGAAGAACGTTTTAGTGTGTGTGAAGTTACTGAAGGATCCGTCAGTGAGGCAGAATGGTTGGAACAAATGATTAAGGACATTACTTTAGTCAAGATTAGGGACATTATTGCCTCTGGTACAACAGGTAGTTCTCAAATTAAAGAATTTTCTGGATGTTGGGAAAAGATTTGGAACTAACTAGCTGTTGATAGAGGGTTTTTGTTGAGAGGCACTTGATTAATCCCACCTGAAAGGTTAAGGAAAAAAATCTTGAGATTAGCTCACGAAGGACACATGGACATTGTTAAAACGAAAGGAAGGCTCCGTAGAGATTTTTGGTGGCCTACTCTTGATCATGATGTAGAGTGTTTGATTAGGGATTGTATTGAATGTTCTGACTCTGACAAAGGTCTCAGGACCAGTCAACCTCCCATGGTTTGTAGGTCTTTACCTAAATACACTTGGGAAGAAGTTGCATTGGATATACTTGGACCCATTAGGGGTGAGAATGCCACACCTTTTGTCATTGTGCTCTTGGATTTGTATTCCAGATGGGTTGAGGTTTCGTGTGTACAGGATATGTGTTCCTCAGCAATTATTAAGTTTCTTGAGAACATATTTTTGAGAGAAAGTTTTCCTAGATATCTGCTCACTGATAATGGAGTGCAATTTTGTTCTTACGAAACGGAGTTGTTCTTGAAAAAGTGTGGTATTATTCATAAAAAATCAGCTTTATATCATCCTCAGACTAATGGTGATATTGAAAGGCTTGTTAAAACTCTGAAGGAAGGAATTCAGTTAGCCAGGTTGAATGGTTTGGACTGGAAAAATGAATTGTCTAAAAGACTTCAGTGATATAGATTCTCTCCCCATAGCTCTACTGGGAAATTGCCTTTTAAATTATTCAAAGGTAGGGCACCTTCCACCTTTGTGTGCCCTGGGTGGATGAATTGGAGTAAAGATTGTGTGGATAATTCCCCTGGTCAGTGGAGAGAGAAAGAGTTAGCTTCTCAATGTAAAAGAAAGGATGACTTTGACTTTCGCAGGCGTGTGAGAGAGGTGGAAGTTGGTGGTGGTGATTTTGTGAAGATCAGAGCTCCCAAGGGATGTGTAGATTGGTCCAAGTTCACCAAAGAATTACAAGTTATCAAATGCTTTAGCTATGCTGTCAAGACTCATGTTGGCTGCATTTGGAACAAAAATAGAGTATTGGTTACACGCAAGATATCTAATCCTGTTTTCCTTTCAAAACCAAGATCTCTCCCGGTTGCAAGTGGTTCTTCTAGTTCTTGTTAGTATAATTCCTTTGGAAGAACATCATCTGCACATAGACGCAGTGTCAGGGTGATCAAGAGACCTGCTTATCTTAAAGATTTTGTAGTTTGAGCTACTCTGTTATTTTCGAATTCATTTGTTCTTTTCTAATTTTATCATTTATTTCTTTCGCTGTTGTTCCAATTTCATTTGCATGTCTTTGTATATTGAGGGAGAAGTGTAATGATGTGTTATAAAGTCACATCTGGAATTCTCGTGGTGGCTCACGGTGAGAATTCCATGAAGTGACAGTTGCTCTGACTTCGTCGTTGGATGGGGTCGTGTTATTAAACTCGGCTTTACCTTATCAATCAATCAAAGCTTTATTTCGACATGTAATGTCATAAAAGCACAGAAGTACATAAAACACAATTTCATAAAAATACATTCTAAAAACATGTCCTAAGAAAAATCTGATTACCATATATACAATAAATACTTAAAAGTGTATTAAACTTGGCAGCTTTGGAATTAAAAGAGAAGTTAGCTAGAGCTAATTAACCTCTGCCTGATCAGCCATGCCCAACCTAAGAATTTGGCCACCCCACAGACTATGGTAGTATCTGAGGTCGATTTAAGTATTCTCAGGGCGGTACGATAGTCCCTTGTCCCTAGGTGCAGACAAACGGGCCTAAGCCATTTCGATCTTGGTAGGGCATAAGCTGGACAAACAAAAAAGAAGTGGGAAAGGTTTTCAACAGCACCAGGGCAATTTGGACAATCCGGGGGAGTCTTATGCGGGGGATTCCACTTGCTGGTATGGTCACAGAGGGGAAGGGTCCCGAACCTAAACTGGATAAAAAGGGATCTATCCTTGGGCTTCGTAATGAAGTCCAGGTAAGGTTCTAAGAAGGGCGTGAGCTTGTGCTGACGGAATGCCTCTGTCAGCTTACCAAGATTGGGATCTCTTGAATCCTGAGCATCAACCCAGGCCCAAAAGGCTCTTTTAGTTTCCTCCTTAGATATTGGTGCCCCCAGATCCCGATCAGATGCAAGGCCTGTTGCGACCAAAAGCTTCTTGATGTTTGTGAGCCACTCGAGTTTATGAGCTCCTCGTAAATTCATAACCTCCCTTAGGCCGTCGGCGTAGCTGGAAAGCTCAGGGGTGCGCCACAGCCGCGCCCAGTATAACAGAGGGCGGAGAGTGACTAAATCTCTAATAGAGCGCCTACCAAGGTCGCTCAATAGTGGTTTAGTCGGGGTGCCCCTAGGGAGCGATACAAGGTCTCTGAGGAACTTATTTTTATTGGTCACTAGGGCGTCTACGCAGCAGAAGCCCCATAGTTCCGCGCCATAGAGGGCACTACCTACCGCCTTTGCAGCATAGATGTCCAAAGCTGGAGCAATGGGTTTGGTAGTAGAGGCTCGGAATTCCTTTCCCAAAGCTCCAGTTACCCGTCTATGGTTGAGCACCATTTTATCAATATGGGGTTGCCATTTGAGCCTGTCAGTGACTCTGATCCCTAAGTAATCAAACTCCTTGACACGCTCAAGTGGTTCTCCATCCAAGGTCAAGGTAGAACCAAAGGATCTAGTTGGGTTGAAGTAGAGAAGTTTGGTTTTGGAAGTGTTGATGACAAGGCCTCTCAGCTCACAGAACAAAGAGAAGCGATCTAAAAGCTTCTGTAATCCTGCTGGTGTTTTTGAAATTAGAAGCGTGTCATCCGCAAAAAGAAGGGCGGGGACTTTGTCACCCGCCAGTGTGGGGACGTCGGCTTCAACTTCGAGCAGGTAGGAGACAACGCCATTCACAAACAATGTGAAGAGCGTAGGTGCCAACACACAACCTTGGCGGACCCCTCTATTTACCGGAATTTTGTCGGTTTTTTGTTCCTGAGTCCCCCATCTGATGCGAGCAAAATTATTTTCGTGCATCCGAATGAGAAGATTCAGGATATATGGAGGGATCCCCAGCTCCTCCAAGATCAACCACAGGCGATCACGAGGAACCAGATCGAAGGCGGTCTTAAGATCAATGAACGCCAGATATAGGGCGCCCTTGCCAATGGTGACCACCTTCCAATAGAGAAGTACTAGCCTAAAGGCCTGGTCGATTGTACTGGTGCAGGCACTAAAGCCTGCCTGGAACTTGGTCATGATGCCATTTTCATCCACCCAGGAGTGGATCCTCTCCAGGAGGACCCTACCGACCAATTTCTGTCCAGAGTCAATAAGACTGATTGGGCGGTAGTTCGCTGGGTCTCCCCTGGAGCCCTTCTTGAAGATGGGAATTACTTCGGCTCCCCTCCAGGACTCAGGCACCGGTGAGCCATCCAACAGAGCATTAATAAAGATCGCAAAATCCGTCAACGTTGGCTTTGTATAGGTCACCCGGGATACCATCTGATCCCGGGGCCTTTGCGGATACAATTTTATTAATGGCGGACTCAACCTCTTTCTTCTCAATCCTGGTGAATAAAAAGTGAACAAAAGGTGCGGCTATGGGCCCCGAACGGGTGCCCAGGTCCTCCACAGGCTCCACCCCTACATAAAGATTCCTAAAGTGGTCAAACCAATCCCTGTCCGGAATGTGGTTGGAAATTTGGTCCTGAACGTGACTAGTGGATCTTCTCACTATGGACCAAAAGAGCTTGCCGTTTTTTTGAGGGGCTTGCAGACTTTAAAGAATCCCAACGCTGCTCTTCCCAGTCCTTCCTGGCAGAAACAAGTGCCTGTCTGTAAAGCAACCTCGCATGCCTGACCTCACCTGGATTGTTGGATTTGATTGCAAGGATCAGGCTGTTTTTTTTTAATCTACAGACTTTATTAAACCACTTGTTTTCTGGCTTAGCTCTTGGGTTGGATTTTTTCCTGTGGTCAAGGAACAGGGTACCAATCGAATCCATAGATTCCTCGAAGACTTTGGTATAACCAGACGTGTCCTTGAATGCTATGGAGAGCCTGTCAGTATGGTCAGCAAGGATTTTCTCCAGAGCAGCAAGTTTTGTGTTGCACAGGATGAATTTAGACCACTTAAGGAATCTGTTACAATTAGAGGGCTGGAGTATCTTTGTTATCATTTGCATTCCGTGAGAGGGGATTTGATCTTGTCTATGCCACAGCTCCCGCATGCTAAGAGACAAAGGGTTATGGTCACTATTGGTTGATGGTGTTACGATCATGTCAACAACATGTTTCCAACCTCTCCTGTCAATCAATATATAATCAATTCTGCTTTGATAGGCGACCCTATTAAAAGTGTTAGCGCCCACTGGGTCAGAGGTTGTACGCCCATTTGCAGCTCTTAGGCCGAATTCTAGTGCTAGGGCATTTAATTGGATCACGACCGGGGACCATCGTTTTACGGGGTTAAGAGATAGTAAGGGAATACCCCATCTAGTGTCCTCATCGTGTGTTCCCAAGATATCGTCTGTAGCAAGCGGTTCAAATGAACAATTAAGATCGCCAGCAACAAGTAGGAGGGAGTCAGGAGGGCAAGTGGAAAGCATATCTGAGAGGGCTGTGATGGTACAGGACTTGGCACCCCCTTGGGTTCCACGGGCATAAACATTGAAAAGTTCCCATGAATAGCCACTCTTAGTGCCTTTGATGGTAAGTCTCATTATGTCTGGCGTGGAGCGGCTATTAAGTGTAATCCTAAGGTTGAGGTCTGCCCTAACCCAGACCATAAGTCCACCGGAGGGGCGGCCAAGACCAATTGTGGTTGCAGGTACAAAAAAGCAGGAAAACCCCGGCTTGTACAGTGGCTCAACACTCCAGGTTTCCTGGAACATACATATATCATGTTCCTCAATTAGTGCGCTCCAGTCTGGGAGAGTGAGCTTGCTACGTAGACCTGCCACATTCCAGGAGACAAGCTTGAAATGACTGGAGAGGTTTTCCCGGGGAGTGGAAGCACTTGGGGGGTAGTCTTGGTGGTAATCAGTGCTGGTGGTGGGCCTCTGGAATAAGTTTAATAAAGTAGGTGGGTCCCGACCCAAATGTTCTGATGGTGTAATAGAATCTAGTGTGCGGCAACCTAGGGGGGTCGGGGAGGTGAATAATATACCTTCGTTACCCTGCAGTCAATCAACAGCCTCTAGGCTGCTATAGCGATTTTCCGTAGGGATAAAATCTAGCGTCGGTGAGGGTATAGGCCAGCTCCCCTGCGACAAGCCCCTCCTGTTCCGGTGAACAAACGTCCACGCTTCCATAAAGTGACCAGGAGGATAAAAATAGGTCAAGGGGTGTCGTACTTTAGAATTTGGGACCGCGTAGGAGGCAGGGCCCTACCCCTGTCTATCCCGGTATTAGTGAACCGCGAATGGTTAATGCGGTATGTACAAGTGCTTTGTGTAACGTTTTAGCTATGAATGCACTGTGTATACGCTATTATACATCACTACGTGGGTTCCATTTTAGAGCGGTGGCCATCTTATGGTTGCCCTCACATAGGCTACATGGTATGAAGCAAATACGGGCCTTTTAGAGCACATGTGCCTTTCTTTGACTTTTCTGTGACCTGGGTAGCTTGGCTCCGCTGCCCCAGGTCAGTCCGGTCTCACGAGTTCCCCGTCCTCTGGCCACCTGTGATTAGCATCAGGGCTTGACACACCATAAAGCCTTTACATTAAACACGAGCCTCCAGCTAATCTCTTTCTCACCTGACTGTTCCTGCTTTATGGCTTGTTTTCCAAACAGGAGATGCTCATGTTTATTGGGGCCTATCGATATCTGATGTGGGATCTGAGCCTTGCTGGGTAAATAATTGCGGGCTGGCTTAACTGGAATGTGGGATGGTCATCATGACTCTGCCTTTTCATTTGAAATGTATACATGTAAATGACCATGCCATAAAACTAGGAATGTATGCCTGAAGCAGGATATTTTGTATTTAAGGAGAAGCCCGTTTCTGTGATTTTTAGCAGTCTCCTGAGAACATACACGCTGTTCTCCTTCTAGGATGCCTGTAATTGGTCTGCAGCCAAAAAATTGATCTTTGACTTCACCCAGAAGACTCTGTGTTTCTGTAGGTCTGAAACAGGAAGAACCCAAAGTCATAGGGTGTGTTCCCCTGCACCGCTGGGCTTAAACTTCCCAGTACTTCAGTTGGCGCCCAACTCGGCGCGATTTCAGCGGTACCGGTCCAAGCCAGAGGTTCATGAGGAGCTTCGTGTGGAAATTCTGGAGGAAGGCCGCCACTTCATCGACCCCTGCATGTCGACGTGGTCCGAAAGTCTTTTCTGCGAGGTTCTCCGCGTCCCGACGGCTACGAAGGACTGCTGCCCTGATTAATCGCCCTGTTTTGGACCCTTGACGGTTTTGGTAGAGCGAAACAATCGAGAGAGTCTTCTGGTGACGTCATTGATCATCGATATTCAGTTAAGTATAAGTGGAGCGTCTCCCAATTTGTTTGGTATCCTTCGGGATAATTTTGGTTTATTTGGAGTTTGCAAACCCCAAAGCCAGAGGACTCGTGTATTCACGAGACTATCGTAATCGATAATCCTTTGAAGTTGGGAACTAGTCTAGTGAGCGAAGATGCCTGGTGCTAGTGTATTTGGTAATTGGTTTTGTTTGAGTTGTGGAAGGGATTCCCAATTAGAGGATTCATGTCCGGTTCCTCCAATTGGAACTCCAACTTATGAGCTTTATGTAAAACATGGTGTGGGCCCCATTGCATATAATGAAGTATGGATCCGATACACCAGAAAGGACGGTGTTTTAAAATGGCCCCAAAATGGTAGTTTCGATACAGATATCTTAGATAATTTGGAAGTAAAATTGTTTAAAAAGAAAGCCCGGCCGGCGATGTTTGATTCTTTCCGCCTATGGCGAAATGAAGCCAAACAGAAGGAAATTAAGCTAGCAAAGAGGAATAAGAAAGAAAGAGGTATGTCAGTGATGCAAGCAGCTGTGCAATTTAAAGATAATGAGGAGGAACAAATGAAGGAACAGTTACACAGACAGCGCAAACTAGGGATTGATAAATGTTACCCTGTTTTGTCACCCCTTGTGCAAGATGAGACAAAAGAGAAAGAGAAAGATTCCCTAATGTCCCATTTGTTAAGTTCGCCACCCCCATATGCGCAAAATGCCACAGCACCTCCACAGCTTGTAAATGCGCAGCCTCCAGTAAATATGCCGCAAGCATTCCCACAGCCACCAGCTCCTCCTCAGCTGGCTCCTATCCCTGCAGTGCAGCCCTCTCAAGGGCCGCCAGTTTTGCTACCTGTTACCCCCGCGCTTCTTGCGACTTTGCCTAGCACGCCAGCGGCTTCCCCTGGCGCTCCTTCTTACACTACCCAGGTACCTGTATCTGAATCTGTTTTTCTTCCCTCTGTCTATCCCCCTGTTTTCGCCTCAACTTCTCCTTCAGCAGGACAACGACTAGCTAATGTAGTTACTAGTCTAATGTCGCCTCTCTTTGGGTCATCTAGTGCGACTCCTGCCTTACAGCGTAAGCAATTGCGCAGTCAGCTGCCTGGTCCTGACGAGAAAGAGGTGTTAGATCATCTGGCGCATAGGTGGATTGGTTTCCCTTTACTTTATAATGTGGAATCAGTTGTTACCGTTTTTCACCAATGGGATACCCCAACACAGAGGTATGTCTTTGACAAAATGTGTGAATTCCTCTGTGAGGAATTGGAGGATAATGGTGCAAACCCAAACCCACAGGAATTGTGTCGAGTGCGATTTGATTTTGAAAAAGGTACAATTGTGGGTCCCAATGTAGATAAAGCAGTTGCGACTTTACTATCCTTCAGAAATGGCGATTGTCAGCAATCATTGTTCGAACAGGAACTTCCTGTGGGGAAAAAGGTAAAAGCGCGCCAATATCCGATGCGTGAGGTTCCTCCAGTTTGGAGACCTGCTGATCCAAATGCTGTTCCACCTGTCTTAGCTCATTTTTAGCGTGTTTGGGTGCAGGTCCCATGGAAGCGATCTGAGGTGTTAGCACTTAAGCAGACATTGCCTGACCCCCGTAAAAACCCTACAGGTTATTATAAGGAGTTATCACAAACTGCAGACTCATTTGTAATGAATCTGGCTGACATAGACATGTTGTTTGGGAATGTTGTTCCACAGCCTTTATGGGGATCCATTCGTAATGTAGTTCACGCTGCAGAATTGGGTAACACATGGGCTAATATCATTGCTGCAGATGCTGGCCAAGTTGGTGGTGCGAAACCTGATCCTTTAGTAGCAGAACTCCCTGGTCGAATTATTACCTACATGAAAACTATAATGCCTGCGATGCGCGTAAATTGGGATAAACTATCCGCATGTAAGCAGAAGAAAGATGAGACAGTGTCTGATTTCTTCACCAGGTTTGAAGAAACGTTTATCGACCACAGTGGTCAAGACATGAGCACTGAAGGTGGCCAACGGTTATTTGTTGATAAATTTGTGCAGAATCTACTTCCCGAGTTGTGTAAAAAATTAAAAGACTCAGAAAGTTCTTGGGCTGTTTCCTCAGTATTCCACAGTATTATGAGAATAGAGACAAAGATGAGAAGGATAGAACAGATAAGAAAACGAAAGAACTGAAAACCAAGATCCTCTTGCAGCAGGCTTATCCGCCACGTAATTATAGGCAAACACAAGGTATCTATCAGCAGCCCCAACAGTTTCAGAATAATCAGCAAATGAACGGGTATTATCAACCACGAATCCCTGTAGGTCCCAACCAATGTTCATATTGCAAAGAGGAAGGTCATTTTAAATATAGTTGCCCTAAATTAATGCAGCGTAACAGTAATGCGTATGGCGCAAGAGGTAGAGGTGGTCAGCAAGCTCCTAGGGGTAGAGGGCGTGGAAATGCTCCCCAGAACGCGCATCCTCTTCCGCCTCAAAATACCATAAATAGCTTTGATCAGCAAGCCAACGCGACTGGTAATACAGCTCAGTATTACAATAATGATTATTATGCAGAAGATGACAATGTAGAAGATAATGATTACTAGGACAGCCGTAGACAGAGAGAGGGAGTTGTTTCAGTGCCAGTGGATCAGAGCGGACCTTATGTTAAAGTAACTACAGCAAATGTAACGGAGCTCTTTCTGCTGGATACTGGTGCTGCAAAGAGTTCAATCATGCATTCAAAACTCCCTGGCGCGCCTTTGTCTGGCGAAATAAATGTCTCAGTAGGTTTTTCTGGCGCCCCAGTTAGGAACCCGATTTCTAGTCCTATGTCACTTTCTGTTGGACCTTGTGAGCTAAAAGCACCCCTCATTCTAACGACAGGTTGTGGTGAAAATTTGCTAGGATTAGATTTGCTAAAAAGATTGCATGCAACGCTATATTGTTCTCCCTCAGGAGTACAACTTACATTAGGCAAGAAAGTGATTTCCCCAATGTATTTGTCTAAAAATGCAATGCCACCTGAATTGTCATCCCTTCCGGATGTCCTTTGGGCTACTGGTCCCAATGATGTGGGTCTTTTGGAAATACCGCCATATGTGGTCACTTTAAAAGCCAATGTCAGATTGCCACGTATTCCCCAGTACAAGATCTCCAATGAAGGTCAGTGAGCATTGTTAGCAATTGTCAGTGATTTGATTAAAAAGGGTGTAATTGAAGAGACAAGAGGCAACGTTTGCAATAGTCCTGTTTTACCTGTCTTAAAACGAACGGACCCTTCACAGCCACCTGTTTACAGATTTGTGATTGATCTTAGAGAGGTTAATAAGATTGTTGTGCCACAGTTTCCAGTTGTCCCTGATATAACTGCCTTGTTAACTATGATTCCAGCCTCCGCTGCATGGTTCTCAGTGATCGATTTAAAGAATGCCTTCTTTAGCATCCCAATTGCAGAGGAGAGCAGAGACATTTTTGGCTTTAGTTTAGGAGCTCGCAGCTTCCGCTTTAAACGCGCTCCCCAGGGCTAGTGAGAGTCCATCAATATACAGTCAGGCTTTAAAAGCGCAGCTTGATGCACTTGTTTTACCTAGTGGCGCTATCCTTATTCAGTATGTTGACGATTTACTAATCGCCGCGGATACTGAAAAGATTTGCAAAAACGCTACCTTGTCATTGTTGCGTCATTTGTCTGCCTTCCATCACAAAGTGTCTCTCTCAAAGCTGCAATATTGTCGACAAGAAGTGACCTACTTAGGTCATCTCTTATCGAAGGAGGGAAGGAAACTGACCCCAGAAAGAATTCAAGCCATTGCACAGTTGAGTGTGCCAAGAACACAGAGAGAAGTGCGTGCTTTCTTGGGCATTACTTCATACTGTAGGCATTGGATTTTTCCTTGTTGGCAAAACGTTTGTTAGCATTAACATGCAAAGACACACCGAATCCTATCCCATGGTCTGAAGAGTGTCAGAAAAGTTTTTGGGAATTGCGTAATGCATTGTGTTCAGCTCCTGTGCTGGGTACCCCTGACTACAGCAAGCCTTTTACATTGTATGTTCATGAGAAAGATGGTTGCGCATTATCAGTGTTAACACAGCCTTTTGGCGACAGACCACGTCCATGCGCATATTTTTCGTCAACCTTGGACCCGGTAGCGAGGGCATTGCCAAGTTGTCTGAGAGCCACAGCCGCCGCAGCTATGTCTATTCGACAGTCTGCTGGCCTAGTAATGGATAATACATTGATTGTTATGGTTCCACATGCTGTGGACACATTGTTAAACAGGACCAAGACACAACACTTAACTAGTGCGCGATTATCCGGATATGAGCTAACACTGTTAGCAAACCATATACACATAAAGAGATGCAACACGTTGAATCCAGCTACACTATTACCAATTCCAGCAGACCTAAATGAGATTGAGCAACATGATTGTCTGTTCAGAACAGAAGAAGAGACGAAAGGAAGAGTAGATCTTAAAGATACTCCCCTGACTGAGTGTGATGGTACTTTATGGGTGGATGGTTCGTGTTTCAAGCTTCCAAATGGTGATACGACTGCTGCATATGCTATCACGACTTTGCACACGATTGTGGAAACTGCGCGTGTGCCACAAAATTTGGCTCAAGCAGCAGAATTGATTGCCCTTACGAGAGCATGCGTACTGTCTGAAGGAATGAGAGTGAACATATATACGGATAGCCAGTACGCCTTTGGCGTGGCTCATAGTTTTGGGCGATTATGTAAAGAACGTGGGTTCCTGACTTCGCATGGAGCTAAGATTCAGAATGGCAAGTTGGTGAATGATCTCCTTGAGTCACTGACCCTACCGTTACAAGTTGCGATTATGAAATGCAGTGCGCACAAGAAAATCACTGATGATGTTGGTCGTGGTAATGCGTTTGCTGATGAAGTCGCGAAAGAAACAGCAAAAGTTGTAAAGACTCGAATGTATGTTGCAGGCCCTGCCAGATGGGTTGGTGATGTTGGAATGTGTGAAAACACAATAGAGAGTGTAAAGTCCCTTCAAGCTGAAGCCACAGAGAAAGAACTGAGCAAGTGGAGAGAAAGTATGGGTAAGTTGGATGAGAATGGTTGTTGGATTGATCTGTCAGAACATAGGCGATGGTTGTTACCTGATGCATATGTGCTTCCAGTGGTTACTATGGCACATGGAATGGCACATATCAGTACGAAAGGAATCTGTAAGTTGTTGGCTCCAATATGGCAGAATGCTGGAATTCCTAAGTGTGCAGAGAATGTGGTCAAGAATTGTATGGTATGCTTGAAGTACAACCCTGGTAGGGGAACCCCAACTCCAGCTGGTCATTTTGCGCCTCCATCATATCCATTTGAAGTTTTGCAGCTAGATTTTATCCACATGGAAAGGTGCAACAACCTGAAATATGTATTGGTGGTTGTTTGCGCTTTCTCAAAATGGATAGAGGCCTATCCCCTAAAAGACAACACTGCTCTATCCACAGCCAAAGCCCTTGTGAAGGAATTTTTCCCTAGGTTTGGAATGCCAAGAATGGTGTGGAGTGATAATGGGAGTGAGTTTGTGGGCCAAGTGATGAAGAATGTGTGTGAGGGAGTAGGGATAAAGCAGAAATTCCACGCTGCAAATCACCCCCAATCAGCTGGATTAGTAGAGCGCTACAATGGCGCTCTAAAACTCAAACTGGCCAAAATCCAAGCGAGCTCACGTCTTAAATGGCCTGACGCTCTGCCTCTAGCACTCCTGTCCACCAGAATGACCGTGCATTCACGAGTGGGACTTAGTCCCTACGAGGTCGTTTTTGGCCGCCCGGCTAATGTATGGGGTGTGCCAAGACCGGCGAAATTCAGTGAAATCTAACACCCAGTACTGCTTGATTACTTGTATGAATTGACGGCTAAATTACGTGTTTTACACCAACAGGTGCACGATACTCTTCCCCAGGCCTCTGAGGCTCCAGGACACCCTATCGACCCTGGCACGTGGGTCTTGGTGAAAAATTTTCAGCGTAAGAGCAACGATGAGCCTCGTTGGATCGGCCCTCATCTCGTACTCCTATCTACAAGATCAGCTGTTCGAGTAAAGGGGAAGAAGAACTGGATCCACGGCGCCCACGTGAAAAGGATCCCTTTGCCTCTGCCGTATGACCAGCGGGTCCAGGAGGGTATCGCAGACTCTGAAACAGACACTGTACCTCGTTTTGTGCCGTTCAGTGATGCACGCATAAAAGGCACAACTTCAGCACAGGAAAGTGACGATATTTTGCAAGAAGCTGTGCCACCGTCAATTCGATTGGACACCACAGAGCTTGAACTCTTGTTTCAAGATCAGACAGTACCTGGCCGTTTTCATTATAATCTAAGACCAAGGCCTATGGACAAATAAATATTCTTTTTCCTTACCCTTTTTATTTTTTGATAACCAGAGCTCTCCCATCTGAAGGACTTTCTTGATTTTTGTTTTTCGAACCACCATCCGGGTTCAGCCGCAGGGTCGCGGTGCCAAGACTTTGGGGTACAGGCCGAAGACGTTAGGTCAACGGTTCTGGTTGGTCTAGGGCGTTCCCTGGACTGACAGGCGTACTCCTTAGCAGAAGATACTCACCCGCCGCGAGCGGCACGATTAGAGGATGGAGTTTTTCAAGATGGAGAGACCCGCTGAGGAAATGAACTTTAAAGCAAGAATGTGTAAAATAATGAAGAGCAAACGTTTTGTATTTTTATGCCTGTTTGTATTATGTAGTATGGTAGTGTTTACTGTAGGATTTGTATTCTTCTCCTCTCAAGAGCCCATTGCACCCACTGTACAGCCTATACCTCCTCCTACTGTCTCCTCACACTCTTTTCACCCTCTGCCTGAACATGAACAAGCTAGACGGTCTGAATTTGTAAACAACTCGTTTATTCAGCTCCTGCACCAGCACCAACTAGTCATGAATACAACCAATTGCTGGGTGTGTGGTATAATGCCACATACCATTAATAAGGGTATTCCCTATCTAGTGCTGCCGTATAGTTACAATGGATCGTCATGGGCATTCCAGACCATGTTTCTCTTTGAACTAGATGCGTACTCCCCGCGACAACCGCGTTCCATCAGACCTAGCACCAATAACAAAGCCTTAATGAAAGGAGTTGCCGATATGAGCAGAGATATCGACGCATACTCATCTATTCCCAAAGAAGAATTGAGAGCTTATGTAGGGTGGAACGCGACGGGGTATAGTATTAGTCTGGGTGAAAGACAGCGAAAAATCTCATCCCCAATCTGGGTCGTACCCCACATAGGTCGGTTCTGTTTGCAAGGTAATGGTCAGAATCCTAGAGCTCAACTGGGAAGAAGTGACTGTACTGAGACGTACACTTTTCCGTCACAGTTTTCCCCTGCGTTTTTGGCTGCCAAGGGTACATATTTTATCTGCAATGACCGAGCATATACATGGTTGCCCCCTGATTTCTCGGGCACATGTTATATTGCAAATCTGCTACCGCCAACATTTACTGCCGCCTCTGACTATCACAAGACCAGAGTTGTGAGAGGCGTGATTAGTAAGGAGGATACTGCCGGTCAGGAAGCGGGAGATTTCTTTTTGGGTTTCCTGCCGTTTTGGGGACCTATGGTCAATAGTAGGAACCTGAGACAGCTGACTTGTGTGGTTGAATCCACTGTTAATGTTACGGCTGGTGCCCTTGGTAATTTAACAGCTGAGCTCCAAGCGGGTCGCCTCATGACTTTGCAGAACCGCATGGTTCTAGACGTCATACTTGCAGACCGCGGTGGGGTATGTAAGGTTATCCAATCTAGTTGTTGCATTTTCATACCAGACAACGCTCCAACAGTTTATCAAGCCATCTCCAAACTACATAAAATATCTGAGTCCATACACGAGGATAAAGGAGATTGGTCACTGGTGGGGTGGTTCTGGGAACTGATATCTGCCTGGGGTTGGAAAATTCTGATGGTCATTGGAATGATCTTAGCCATCCTTTTCCTGTTCTGTCTGTGCATACAGTGTGCTCCTGCGATATGTGGCCTCTGTGCTACATTATGTGTAAGGAAACCTGTATCGAGGGACGAGCTAAGTAATAGGATGATGCTACAGCAACATCTCCATGACTTCGTGAATATTGACCTAGACTCGGATTGAAATGAGTATAGTTATTGCCTATGTAAGGGCAAAAGGAGGGTCTGTCGTACTTTAGAATTTGGGACCGCGTAGGAGGCAGGGCCCTACCCCTGTCTATCCCGGTATTAGTGAACCGCGAATGGTTAATGCGGTATGTACAAGTGCTTTGTGTAACGTTTTAGCTATGAATGCACTGTGTATACGCTATTATACATCACTACGTGGGTTCCATTTTAGAGCGGTGGCCATCTTATGGTTGCCCTCACATAGGCTACATGGCATGAAGCAAATACGGGCCTTTTAGAGCACATGTGCCTTTCTTTGACTTTTCTGTGACCTGGGCAGCTTGGCTCCGCTGCCCCCGGTCAGTCCGGTCTCACGAGTTCCCCGTCCTCTGGCCACCTGTGATTAGCATCAGGGCTTGACACACCATAAAGCCTTTACATTAAACACGAGCCTCCAGCTAATCTCTTTCTCACCTGACTGTTCCTGCTTTATGGCTTGTTTTCCAAACAGGAGATGCTCATGTTTATTGGGGCCTATCGATATCTGATGTGGGATCTGAGCCTTGCTGGGTAAATAATTGCGGGCTGGCTTAACTGGAATGTGGGATGGTCATCATGACTCTGCCTTTTTGTTTGAAATGTATACATGTAAATGACCATGCCATAAAACTAGGAATGTATGCCTGAAGCAGGATATTTTGTATTTAAGGAGAAGCCCGTTTCTGTGATTTTTAGCAGTCTCCTGAGAACATACACGCTGTTGTACTTCTAGGATACCTGTAATTGGTCTGCAGCCAATAAATTGATCTTTGACTTCACCCAGAAGACTCTGTGTTTCTGTAGGTCTGAAACAGGAAGAACCCGAAGTCATAGGGTGTGTTCCCCTGCACCGCTGGGCTTAAAATTCCCAGTACTTCAGGGGAGAGCCACGATAGATGCTCCTGGGCTAGAAAATTTCCAGTTGCAAATATGGTCAACAGTTTTAGGGTCATTAAAATTGATTAGGATACAATCCCCCCTTATATTCTTAGCCAGGTGACCTACCCATGGGACCCTTCTTACCATAAGTATTTTACTGCTTTTATGCGATGGCAGTGGTCTATTTTTGTAGAGACAGTGTACCACCCTGTTCCTCAAGGTTGTGGGTGACTCAACGTCATTTGTGCCTAATTCGGGGACCCCTGCTAATATTACGACATATGGGGCAGTTTCAGGTGGCAGGTTGGGAATATTTGCCCCTATAATAGGTGACCTAGCGACCTCTTTCTGCTGAGTTATGCTAGGGAGTTTAGATTTCCTGCAAACGAGAACTGGGGTGGGCTGATTAGTTACGGTTGCTGGTTGGCATTCAGGGAGGACTACTGGTTGGTCTTGGGGGACCACCAGGTCCTTTGCTACTCTTGTATTGACCGGTGTATTCAGGGCCCCTGGTCGATAGATGTTATTTGAAGTGTTAATCAAGACCCCAAGGCTGCGTTCAATCCTGGATAAGTGTTGTTCGATTTTAAGTATTCTATCTTCCACAGAAAGGAGGAGAAACCTGATAGCATCAAGTATGTCATGTATGTTCGATAAATCTGAGGACCCTCCCTTGTCTACTGCACTTGGCCCCCCAGTGACATCCTGACGCATTGAACTAGATGGTGATAAATATGAATGGAGGGTGGTCTTGTCTAGCAATGCCTCCAGTGGGGGCTGCTCAGGGACTCAAGGTTTTTTTTTCAGGTTTCCAATGTGGTTAGTCAATTTGTGCTTGCTTTTAGTAGTCTTGCCCTTCCCGCCATTAGAGGGTGGGCACCCTTGTTTGTTTTTGGGGATTGCCCCCTTATTACGCTCGCGCAGCTGCCTAGTGCCAAACTCTGGTGCTGTGCTGGTGGCAGTCGGCAGCGAGCGAGGAGAGATTAACAAAGAGTCAAGGGGCATAGACTGATCGTCCAAAGAAACAGCAGCAACTGTTCCACTTGATGGCAAGTCCTGGGCGGTTAACCACATCAGATCCAGTACTGGTGACGTGGCTGAAAATTTGCTGTACAGGAGAGCGCACATTAGCGAGGTAGCCCATAGAGGACCTCCTGGCCGCTGCAAGGTCCTGCGAAACACGACGTTCCAGGAGCATGATTTCTTGGTCAATAACACTGTTGACCTTAGTGACAAATTGGTCCATCGTTCCAGTAAGGCGTTCATTAGCCGCTTTACCTTTGGAGTCTTTTGGTGGCATATTAGGGCCCAGGGGGGTGGTAGAAGAGGGACCGGGCACAGCAAAAGCAAACGAATAACCAAGCAAATGTACAGCTTCAAATGACAGTATTCCTTACAATGGACCTAATAAAATAAGGGGACAACAGTACCTTGTCACGTGCGATGAGAGAGCGACGTTAGAGGGGTTGCCCAGTCCAGTCCGCTCCGGTCAGTGACGGGCAAGGACGGGCCCGCCCTTGGCCCGGGCTTCGCCCGGGCGCTGCCCGCGCGCGTCCCGTGCTGCGGTGGCACCCGGCGGCTTAAATGCTGCTCGGGCACGCCTGGATGACGTCACCCGCAGCGCCGATGGTGTGGGATGCTGGGTAGGGTAGTTTGTTCCAAGCCGTTCCCCTCACGGCGTCGGGAATTGAAGAAGTAACCAGGATTCCCCCACTGGCGATGCCGTTCCCCTCACGGCTGATCAAAAGGCACAACGTAAGTGTATGGCAAGCTCTCAGGTGCGTCCCGCGCTGCGGTGGCACCCGGCGGCTTAAATGCTGCTCCGGCACGCCTGGATGACGTCACCCACAGCGCCGATGGTGTGGGATGCTGGGTAGGGTAGTTTGTTCCAAGCCGTTCCCCTCACGGCGTCGGGAATTGAAGAAGTAACCAGGATTCCCCCACTGGCGATGCCGTTCCCCTCACGGCTGATCAAAAGGCACAACGTAAGTGTATGGCAAGCTCTCAGGCGTGTCCCACGCTGCGGTGGCACCCGGCGGCTTAAATGCTGCTCCGGCACGCCTGGATGACGTCACCCGCAGCGCCGATGGTGTGGGATGCTGGGTAGGGTAGTTTGTTCCAAGCCGTTCCCCTCACGGCGTCGGGAATTGAAGAAGTAACCAGGATTCCCCCACTGGCGATGCCATTCCCCTCACGGCTGATCAAAAGGCACAACGTAAGTGTATGGCAAGCTCTCAGGCGCGTCCCGCGCTGCGGTGGCACCCGGCAGCTTAAATGCTGCTCCGGCACGCCTGGATGACGTCACCCGCAGCGCCGATGGTGTGGGATGCTGCGTAGGGTAGTTTGTTCCAAGCCGTTCCCCTCACGGCGTCGGGAATTGAAGAAGTAATCAGGATTCCCCCACTGGCGATGCCGTTCCCCTCACGGCTGATCAAAAGGCACAACGTAAGTGTATGGCAAGCTCTCAGGCGCGTCCCGCCCTGCGGTTGCACCCGGCGGCTTAAATGCTGCTCCGGCACGCCTGGATGACGTCACCCGCAGCGCCGATGGTGTGGGATGCTGGGTAGGGCAGTTTGTTCCAAGCCGTTCCCCTCACGGCGTCGGGAATTGAAGAAGTAACCAGGATTCCCCCACTGGCGATGCCGTTCCCCTCACGGCTGATCAAAAGGCACAACGTAAGTGTATGGCAAGCTCTCAGGCGCGTCCCGCGCTGCGGTGGCACCCGGCGGCTTAAATGCTGCTCCGGCACGCCTAGATGACGTCACCCGCAGCGCCGATGGTGTGGGATGCTGGGTAGGGTAGTTTGTTCCAAGCCATTCCCCTCACGGCATCGGGAATTGAAGAAGTAACCAGGATTCCCCCACTGGCGATGCCGTTCCCCTCACGGCTGATCAAAAGGCACAACGTAAGTGTATGGCAAGCTCTCAGGCGCGTCCCTTACCTCCTCTTCGTGTCTTCATTCATCTGAACATCACACACTCCCCTATTGCTCATGATGTGTGCAGCTAGCAAACATATGATCTATGTCTTTCGCATGCAGCCCACATCTTGCTCCTACTGCTAAATGTATTAATATTCCATTCATCTATTACCTCCGGGGTATACTACAGCAAACTGAGAGTTCTAAATTTTTATATCCCCAGGTTAACCAAGGTAACTGAAGAATAGATAATTTCAAAAGTATCCTTAATATCCGACACCTGCCCTGGCAGTCCAATTTTAGAACTTCATTTGCACACTAGACCAATTAAATCATCCTCTCTATGCTCCGTCATTATTCAGTAACATTTCTGAATAGTTGGTTTTGCATCTTCAGAATGTATATATGACAATATCTCCCAGGCAACGATGATGGCATTACGGGGAGTGTTGTATTGAGAATAATCCTGTACCTGTAAATACTTAAAAAGGTATTATCACGAAGGCCTTATGCTAGTTGTAGCTTTGCAAAGGTACTAAACCCTTGATAGCGCGAAGACACCCCCGGGGATTTGTGCGCTCAACTATTTTCATTAATATTAATGTTAACATTAACATAATTGTATAGTTGAACTACTGTTCTAACTCCACTATTATATCAAAACCTAGCAATGTGTTCTGAAATATAGATGGTAGAGATGGATTCCCACAGTTTGAAACTTGGAAGGCAAAGCAGATATCTCCCTAAATACTGTGGGCATCAGTGACTAGCTTAAAGATACCCACTTAAAATAATTGGGGTCAGAGTGTCCACACAGAAAGAACTTAGACTCTTTCCCCACCATTGTTTGATACACAAAGGTATTACAATCCAGTTGACACTCTGTAAGGAGGCACCGAATATGGGATCCAAAAGCAGCCCAAGAATAATTCTTAAAATCTGAGACTACCCAATTGCCTTGGTAAGGAGGCAGTTTCAGAGAACCAATAGCCCTTTTTCATCCCCATATAAAGCTAGCCATTGCTCCTTCAAGCCGCCTAAAAAAAGAGTTAGGTACTCGCTGTGCAATAGCACAAAAGAGGTTAAAAAACTTAGGCTATTAGGATATTTATCTTTACAATGTTACAATGGCCGACATTTCTTATAGGTTGCCGGTTCCATACACGCATCTAAGCTATGGACTGACGCAGAAGCTGTTTGTAATTTAAGTCAATGATACGGTTAACGGAGGAGGTAATATTAAATCCCAAATAAATTGCAACTGAAACAACCCTTGGCTTCTTTACATAGATGCATGGTTCAGGATTGTTTGAATTTTTTGAAGGTTAAGGTAATACCCAGAAAAAGCCCAAAATCTATCTGCCTCATTAGCAATTAATTGAATGGATTTAATTGGATCTGACGATTATATAGCCATATTGTCCGCAAAGGCAGTGATCTTCATGTCCATTGTCAGATCGCGGATAAATGCAAACGGGACAGGAAAAGACTACATCTCTGCTTTGTTGACCTAAAGGCAGCCTTTGTCTGCGTGGACCATCACAGATTGCGGAAGAAGCTAAAAGACTGGAAAATTCCAGGAAACATACTCCGAGGAATAACCAAGCTCTATACCAACACCTGGTTAAGATTTAAAATAGGCGACGGAACAAAAGTCTCAAGGAAAGTCCAAAAAAACAGGGGCTTGAAGCAAGGATGTGTTCTGGGCTCCCACCTTTTCAACCTGTTTATGAGCAACCTGGCGCAGAGGATGGACCAAGTCAACTCCCACCCCCACGAATAGCACCACTACCCTTGTCACACCTATTTTATGCTGAGGATGTCGTATTAATGAGTCTCTCTCAAGGAGGTCTCCAGAGAGCACTAACAGAAATGCAGAACCATGCAAAAATAAACAAATTAGAAATCAATATAAACAAGACATAAACCATGCTGATATAAAATAGATCTAGCAGCAGACTAAAGATGTGGCTGAACTGAGAAAAGTTGGAGGAAGTCCCAAACTACAAAAACCTAGGAGTCTATCTAGACCATACATTCAACTAACATGCACAAAGGAACTATATGGAAAAAGGGCAAGTGCATTATCGTTCTCATTCAGCACGCTAGAGAAAAAACCTGGCATATCTGACGTTCAAGCCACTACTAGAAGTGATGGCAGCAAAGTTCCGGCCAACTCTAACTTTCAGCAGTATAACTCAATACGGAACAGATGCAGTATTATTAAACAAATTGCAGGTATCCAAACATTCCAACTCCCAAAAAGTGCATCATCAACTCAGGTAAGGCTGGAATTCGGATTCATTGACGAAACCCTATGAAGGATGTAATCGACCATAAAAAGTTAGTATAAAATAAAGCTTAACCGAGATCACTGCAAACTCAGCAAAGCTTTATGGATTAAAATTGAGAAAGATAAGGAATCATCATTTACAAATTTGATGATTTCTTTATTCAATGATTAATGCAGCACACATAGACGTTGCAAAACGTCATTTACAAAAACTGATCATTTATGTACAGGAAGGGGGACCTTCCTGTACATAAACAATCATTGGCCTTTTGCTGATTTCATGTGTGATGCACACATGAAAGCAGCAAAAACGAGGAGAAATGAAACATTTCTCCTCATTGCAACAGGGTTAGACCAGGTTTTCCCTAGTCTTATTTCTGGCACTGCCTCCTATTTACGCCTCCCTGTAAATAGGGGGCAGCATCAGAATCAATGGGTGTTGCGGTAGAACGCCCACAGCAACACCCATTGCCCTCCCCTTTCATGCTAAGCTTAGCGTGAAAGGGGGCCCTATTTAAAAGGAAGCATTAAGCCACGTTAAGTGGCTTAACGCTGCCTTGTAAATAAGGCGAGTCCCCTATCGCCATCACAACATCACTGAAATTGATGTTGTGATGATGATAGGGGCTTGGAAATATGCCTCTGAGTTATTAATTAGATGCAGCAGTTAGGGTTCCAAATAAAGGATGATCAAATGGGGGGATAGTGGACAATCCTGACGAGTACCATGAGAGATCTGAAACACAGAGGAACTAAGCTCAGCTAAAACTTCATTGGTCATTGGGCTCCGATGTAAGCTTGAAACACTGGTTAGAAACCTATCACCAATTCCAATTTTTTGCAAAGTTGACAACATATAAGTCCATCACACCCTGTTGAACACGTTCTCAGCATGTAATAAAAGCATACAGAACCTTGTCACCAGAATATTAGATACATTAAATAATGCTATTAGCGCTATTATGATTAGTGGTGTCCTTGCCATGCTTTTGTGGAATCACCACATCTTGAATACAAATGGCCAACTACGAGGCCAACACTTTTGTACAGATTTTAGCATCCCAGGTATTTAATGATGTAGGTCGGTATGAACCCCTTTCTTCATCTAGCTCATCCTTCTTGAGAAAAATCACAATATTAGTATAATTCCAAGATTCCAGAGTATTACTGCCTTGATCCATATAAAGTAGAGCACTGGTGCCAAAATATCTATGAATGATTCACAGAACTCCAGTGGCGAGGAGTCATCTCCAGCAGCCTTGCCAGAGAGGAGAGATCTCATAGACCCTGTTAACTATTTCAAAGGGATCCCATCCTTGAGTGCACCTACCTTACATGCTCACACAAATAGAATAAACCCTTGCTATCTATACTGAACAGCAGCAAATCCATCATGCTGATTAATATAAAATTACTAATATAATCAAAAATTAAATAAAGTAATAAAAAACAGATATAAATATGGAATTGAATAATCCCCAGAACCAGTCAGAACCTGGGCTACTAGGGGACAGCATTAAGAAATTGCTTCAAGAGGAACTGAGATCCTCTGTTAAAGAGGCCGTAGACACTGCAATATCTAAGAGGAAGAGGGGATTTTCCACAGAGGAGAATTATTAATCTCTTTCCAACAAAGAACCCCCTTCTACCTCTGGCCCCCAAAAGAGGGGGAAAGTTTCACAAAAAAGGAAACAAACAGAGAAGGCATTTGAACACACCTATTGCACTGGTAGCCCCCTCGCTACAATAGACAATGGCGCTCTTAGCAGCACAAGAGAGGATGGCCACCTGAATAGAAAAAGAACAATTGATGGACAGAATGCAGAACAATGTCATACATTCACCCCAGTGTAGAGATATGGGCCTAAATCCATAGTTTTTTTGCTCACCATGCCATTGCAGTTTGGACCCAGCCATATGCAGATCAGTCTTGACCCTGCGCCCAATGGGAACAGACCAGCCCGAACTGCCAGGCCAGGTCCTCCCTGGACTGGAAACAAGTATCCTAGGACCGATTTGGGCTTTCAGCCCTCATCAGCCAGGATAGCTTGACTCCAGTGGCATGGAGAGCACGGGACCCACGTCAGGGCATAACGGTCCCACTCGGGGTGACAAATGCAAAAAGAACAATTGATGGACAGAATGCATAACAGTGTCATACATTCAAACTAATGCAGAGATCAGGGCCTAAATCCATCGTTTTTTTGCTCACCATGCCATTCCAGTTTGGACCCAGCCATATGCAAATCAGTCTTGACCCGGTGCCCAATGGGAACAGTCCAGCCCGAACTGCCAGGCCAGGTCCTCCTTGGACTGGAAACAAGCATCCTAGGACCGGTTTCGGGCTTTCAGCCCTCTTCAGCCAGGATAGCTTGACTCCACCTGAATGGGACAAAAAGAAAGGTTGCCCCCAGCGGCATATCAAGAACGAGTGGCCTTATTGATACAATAGATCATAATAGCTTTATCTCATCGGCAGATACCACCACTGATTTGGATATGGATGAGTTCATATTTGATCCACAAGACAAGTCTGACCTATTAGAAGATATAGAGGAGGGCATAGATCAACCCTCCACTTCTCATGGGATCAAGGACCCCTTCGGGGGCGAAATGTTAAATCCCAAAACAATTAAATACCCTTGCAGTGCTGAGTGGTGGCCATTAGACCATGTCTCAAAATACCTGAGGTAAAGAAACCTCTAGATAAGGATACACAAACCCTCCTTAGAAATGAGTGCCCAAGACCCTCCACGGAGGACAAGGTGTGTAACACACCCAACTTAGACCCCGAACTAATAACCTTTCTTTTCAAGTTCGTCAAAGACCCTAGAAAAGGCATCGAGAAATCCCTGAAACTATCACAGGACAAACTCTCATATATCCTTGGCCCACTCACATGCATCTTGGATATGATGGAAGATGCCAGAGGCAAAAAAGTCCCAGTCAATACCAAACTCCTAGGAGGCTGGGCGCAAAGGGCATGTTTGTATGACATTACAATGCATGCTTTTACCCCGCATGCCATTACAACACAATTGTTTTACCCTGACTTGCTGTTGGGTGTGTGCTGGAGTTTGGAATAGTATAATTTACTATTGCAACTCCACTCTGTGCAACAGTAGAGAAGGTGTTGGAGTTAAATCCAACACCTTATACCTCCTTCAGCACGTCATTTTCGTTGTAATGGCATGCGGGGTAAAAGCATGCGTTGCAATGCATGCGTTGTAATGATTGTTTCCCAAGGGCATTATGCATGTTAGGCAATGCAAATGCCAACCTAATAATGGAAAGATGTAAAGCAGTCTTCATGAGAATGAATCCAAAGCTAGCAGATCTCTCCTCCAAGAAAGATATGGATGACACTAAAGCTCTCCTATTCGGAGAACGTTTTGTTAAAACACTGTGTAAAAGTTTTACAGCCTTCAGTAGAGCACAATCCAATATGCGCAGGGATTTTGGCTGGCGTTCCCTTTTTGAAAGGGCTGACAGGAGGGGACTGGCGGCCAGCCGTGGACCCTTTAGGTTTCAATTCTACCCTCAGGAACATCAAAACCCTCTGTCCTATGGGAGCAGTTATCGCCAAAACTCAAGTTTTTACCCTCGGGGGGGGGGGGGGGGGGGAGAATCCCAAGAAACCACGGAGGAAGAGCAAGATCATTGACCAAGGATATTAAGGTGAGCAACATTACACCTTCAAACTTAAAGGTGGGGGGAGACTAAGTTTGCAAAAAAATGGAAATTGATAACTTCCGACCCCTGGGTTTTGAAAACAGTTACAGGATTCAAAATGGATTTTTGGGAAACCCATACCAATTCACAAAACCCAAAGAATTATTCTTAGAGAAAGAAAAAATGACTCTTATAGATCTAGAAGTAACACAGATACTAAACAAAGGAGCTCTAACAGTAGTGAGAAATCAGGAGATAACACAAGGCTTTGTAAGTACAATCTTCCTGGTAAAGAAAAAAGACAAGGGCTAATAATCCTATAATGTTTGGGGTTGGGGTCTTTTGTTAAAATAGGTTTTAATAAAGACCCCTTCCAAGATAAGGGTGAAAGCCGGAATTGGCAATCCAGCTAAACAGGGAGGAATAAACCGTGGCCCACCAAGCTTTATTTGTCTTGTTTATTACTGCCGGGATATTATCGGGGACAGCAGCATGGGAAAGCTTTACTCTCTCAATGACAGCTTTTACCTCCTTAACTGAAAACCAAGTGATGGGGAGTTTTAGTCTAGGAAGTCTCCAGAATCTATCTAAACCAGAACAACCCTTACACCGGTCTGTCAAATAAATAGCCCAATGCTCTTTTGGGATCACACAAACAAGGGTGCCCCTATTTGGAGCAATAAACTGGTTACCTTTAGCCCAAAACTTTTGCTGATCTTTGAAGACGATAATTCTCTGCATACCCTCTTACTTATTGTGGTAGAAGGCAGCTTTTTTCGCCTACACAAGAGACTTATATTGAAGTTTAAGCTTAGCGAGCTCCTGGGAGGCTAGAGAGCCTGACTGGCGCCTAGCGCTCCTGGCTCTCTGTCTCACCAATCGCTTCAGCTCTTTGCAGGTGGAATCAAACCAAGCCCCCCCTATTGGTATGAAGGTCTATGCGCATACCCTTCTCCCTTACGTTTACTGTGATACAACCCAAAATTTGACATACAATTTTATTGTACCACACAATGACATCTTCAACATAGTTGGGGGGATATCAATCTTCTCCTCTAGATGGAAGGCGGCTAACTGTTGGAGATGAATAAAGTCCAAGCGTGTTGAGAGCCTACGCAGATAGGACATTTTTAGAGGCAATGCCCTGTCAGCGGACTTTGGCTTGCTCAAGTCAAGAACTGCAGCAGTTGCCCAATGGTCACTACCCTCATACTTTGCCACCTCAAAAATCTGAAAAAGATTGAAATGCCAAAAGGACGTGAATATATAGTCAATACGGCCTGAGGACTGGCCCTGCCAGGAAGTTGCTGCTGCTGGCGAATCATTTTTAAATCATCCGTTTAAATATATTAGACTATGATCTGCCAACTATTGACTCAGAACTTTGGCCTCCTTTTTGATGACAATTGGGAAAACAAAGCCTAGGCGCGGCGATGGAAACTTAGTGCTAGAAAGGCAAAAGGTAAGTTATAACAAAGGCTCTGTAAACACACATGCACAAGTACTGTCAGATTTTTATGTCATTTAATATATAGAAAAATATATTTTATGCTTTTTGTTATCTTTTGTTAAAAAATACATAAAGTTACCATAAAGTAACAAATGTTCATATAGGGTTATAGATACTTTACAAATCAAGATTAATTTACTTTCAAGAAATGTTTTTCATTAATCAGAACATATTACATATTACAAGTACATGTTTTGATTCAAGTGTTTAAATTCTGGACATATAATCATATCAGAAAAGCTTCTAATTAATCCTCTCATACATGGTGTAATACGGTATATATAGAAAGAACTGGCGTATGTTGAAACGACGCGCGTTTCGGTGAAGCCTTCTTCAGGGTTCCATCTCAGTTAATACTGAAAAAATAAATACAACAACAGAACCTCTGTTAACTGCCAATTGCCATTGCATCTATAAGTATTTTATTAGAAATAGGAATCGAGAGGATTAGCCAGGGAAGGGGAGGGGAGACAAATGATATCCACCAGTTGTGTACCATGTGACAAGGCCACATGATGTAGAAAAAGACCCAATTTCCAAGGACTCATTCTTAATATATCTCAGCCTTTCCTTTTTGATGACACCAGGAGGAAACTGTTCTGGGGGAATGTTATAAGATTCCAAAACTTCCTCCAGCTGCAGGTCCAGCTGTACGGGGAGGCAAGCGTTGAAATCTCTGGCCGTTATTATGACTGCTTTCGGGTATTTTGCTAAGAGGTGCGGAAAGAATATTCAAATATTTGCAGCCATCCTTTCATTTGTCGATGATCTTCTTTATGGATATAGACATTTATAAGAAGGAAGAATCTAAGAATGTTATTACTCAAGCTCAATTCAACTACTGAGAGTTGCTTGCCACTTGGCACATTTATAACCTCCACTGATCTCTTAAACACCTTATTGGAAACTAGTGTCAAGACACCAGTGGATGCTCTCCCTTCACCCCGGCTCCGGCCTTTGCTATTCAGTAGCATAAAATCTTTTACTGTCTGGTCCTCTCTCAGCCAGGACTCCTGAAGGAATATCAGATGGTAGGGTTTTAGATTTTCTTCGAGTTCACCACTGTTTTTCAGACGTTCAACCCCATGGATATTCCACATCAGGATTCTCAGGTTTAGAGAGGACCCCTCAATCTAGGGGGAAATGGGCCTAATATTCCAGTCGGCATCCTCCACAAAATGCTGTTGGCTCCTATTGGGTGGCTGTTAACCCGCCATGTATGTTTAAAATGGCGGGGGAGTACGGCCAGACTGGGGGACAAGTGGGAGAAGGCTCTTTTTTAATGGACAAAAAGCTAGGTCATCCTCAGCCTTAAGCACTAGCTGCGCAATACAAGGCGAGATAAAGGAAACTCTTGAAGCTTCTCTACCTTGTTCGCCATGTTGAAACTCAACTGAAGTTAAGTCTAACGAAGATATCCCTGAAAGGGAGGGAATTTGATGGAATATATGGAATATCTTTGAACGGTTCAATGGTCGAAGTTTCTTTGCTTTTTTCCCCCAGCGAGTAAGATCCAACAATAGTTCTGAAGGCCCTGGTTGCGAACTGGGAAAATATTCAAATGCAGAAGGGAGTTCTTTATAGGCTTTATTCTGAATCTGAAACGTAGGCACCTTACTACGAGCTAGATTTGAGCTTTTAATACATGAGGTGAACAAGCTACCGAAGGTTAGAGGATAGGATCTGGACTAACTTTAAGATGAGATTTTACAATTGGCTTTGCCTGATTGTTGGAGGATGCATCTATAACTCTCCTACCGGTGGGCCTCGAGTATTGATCTTAAAAGTGGGCACTGTTACTGGCTTTTCCCTTCATACTTAGTGCCTTCATTTTACCTGTACCTGGGGCATAAGATCCGGACAATCTATTCCGGGTACTTGCCCTCTGTGTACAGCTGTACCCTGGGGTAAATTTAAAAGGATGTAAACATTGATACTTTTTCCTTACAAGCATAGGCCAATTTAGAAATTCAAACAGATCCTTTTGAAACTGGTTGACCTTCATTTTCCCCTGTAATAGTACCATGGCTCCCTGAGACTCAGCAACCAATACTACGTCAGGTGATTTAGTAATCGTGATTTCAGCTGTATTATTTTTGAAATGCTGAAGTACAGGTCGGATATCTTTCAGAATTTTTTATTGGTCCACCTGATTTTTCCTTATTGACACCAATGCTTTCAGGATGCCATGTAGAGTAGTTTGCATAAGTGGCATTACATCCAACAAAGAATTGGCCAAGTTGCGAATAAGCAATTGATTGCAACAAAAAAGAGATCAGTCAAAAGCAGGAGGGGAGGGAGGAGGGCAAAGGGGAAGTACAAGATGGGGAGCACTGGACAAGACAAAAACAGGGACGAGGCCCAAGAAGGTCCAATGAATTTGACATGTGATGTTGATGATATCAATGATTTGCAAAATGATAATCAAGACTTAAAAATTGTTAATTTGTCAAATAAAGTTCTTGATGATGACAAAATCAAAATATTAAGTAGAGGTTTGAATTTCTGTCCCACACAACGTGGGGATTTGACTAATGCACACATTGACCTATACAAATTAATAAGAGTACTCAAATTAAAAGATTACTTTTCAAACAGACCCTGGGATTTATGGGGAGCCCCGGTTATCAAACACACAAAGGAGGATAATTCCCCCCAGGTAGACCTATCATTTCAGGGGTGGGCTTACCCACTGAAAAGTTAGCAGAATATGTGGACCTAGGATTACAAAAGCATGTCCTTAATTTACCATCCTATGTTAGGGACAGTAAGGATATTCTAATGAAGTTCAAGGATTTCGAGTGTTCAGCGAACGTTATGTTTGTCACCTTTGACGTAGAGAGCCTCTACACATGCATTGACAAAAAATATGGGATCATGGCTGTGCAGTCCTTCCTGGATAGGGAGGATGCGGAACTATATGACTATAATGAAATGGTGGTGAAAATGATTGATATCATCCTAACTAATAACATCTTTCTGTTTGACAGTCGCTGGTTCCAGCAGATGCAGGGGACCGGGAAAGGCTCCAAGTTTGCTCCCTCTTATGGATTCTGCCTCTTTATGGGGTGGTATGAGAGGGAGCATGCTTGGGGCAAAGGTGCCTCCCCCGGATTAACTACATCATGTACTGGGGGAGGTACATAGATGATATCATCTGTCTATGGTCCGGTTCAGAGGAACCAACTACAACAATATTTCACTTTCCTGAACAATAATGCCTTTAACGTTAAGCTTGCTATGTCTTGGAACAAATAAATTTCTTAGATATCCAATTCTACACAAAACAAGGAAGTATACAAAGTAGGCTTTTCAGAAAGGAGACAGCGTGCAATGGGATATTGCACGCTGATAGCGCCCATCCTAGTTCTATCATCAACAATATCCCTTTTGGAAAGATGACACAGATGAGGCGCAACTGCAGCGAGGAAAAAGCATTTAATTCCCATATTACTGCATCCAAAAACAGATTTGTCAGAAGGGGATATGCTTGTAAGACTCTAGATAAAGCTGAATCCAAAGTTTTCCAGTTAAACAGAGACAACACACTGAGGGACAAACCGGTAACCTGTACTACTAACAATTAGGCCAGGTTCATTAGTCAGTATAATACACACAGTAGCAAGATTTTTAATATGTTTCGAAAAAACTGGCACCTCCTGACAGAAATTACTGAGCTCAGGGATGCTATTGAAAATAGACCATCTATCACATATAGGAAGGGGGTGTCGCTGAGAAATTCCCTGTGTCTGAGTTATGTTGTGTTACACCCGAGAACATAGAAACTTGGTTGCCAGTAAAGCCAAAAGGTTTTTTCACCTGTGGGATGTGTAATGTTTGCCCATGAGGAAGGAACAAAATAAAGTCCTTTGGATATAACTCATCAAAGCAATACACAATTGGACATTTTCGTAACTGCAATACCACTTATGTGGTTTATGTATTTGGCTGTAAATGTGGTACTGTTTATGTTGGCAGCACGATTCGCTGCCTTAAATCGAGAATACAGGAACACCGAAGGGCTTTTAAAAATAGGGATGAAAGATATCCCATTACAAACCATTATTACAGTGAACACCCTGATGATCTTACCTTTTGGTTTCATGCTATAGATCATGTTCCTATGAACATAAGAGGAGGCAATAGGGAGTGCTTACTTAGGAAAACCGAGTCTAAATGGATTTGTCGTCTTAGGGCTACCCTGTTGGGACATAACACTGATTACTTTCTGTAATTATGTGTTAGAATGACGAATCACCTATGTTGCTGCAAACTTATTGGAATGTCCATATTGCCTGTCTGTCCTTAGATTAAATTGATGTACTGCTCTGTGTCTTCACTTACTTTTATTTATTAATTTTTAGATATATTTTTCTATTTGTCACTCATTTTCCCTGAATATTCGAATTGCCTCTCTTTACATATGCGTATCAAAATTCCAGGTAGCAAATGTAATACTCGCTATTTGTAGATCATTTTTGGACACATTGACCGGTTCCCTGCTCATTGGACTAGCTTAAGGACCGGGCGATATACTATCAAATATAATTCTTGATGGTGTCCGCTAACTTTAATTACCCTCTCAGCCCATTGTATGTTTCCGCGATTGGTTCCTTGTAAATTGGACTTGCCATGTGTTTGTGCTATACACTTTCATATATTCCAAGATAGCGACTGTTTTTCTGAACCATCCAATCAGCCCACAGTGTTTTTGGATGATTCGTTTATCACTTAACCTCTTGCGATGCCTAGTACCCCTCTACCAAGCTTAATTTTATATTGATGGTGTACAATAATTTCGGTATCACATATGGTCTTTCCTCTCTTTTCCGGCAAATTGTTATTATATTAATACATTTTGGATCACAATTCTTGGCAACTAAGGCAATTTATTGATATTTGTTGATCCCTTATGGATAAAAAACGGGTCCTTTATATGAGACAAGCCAGGGACTCGGAATTTACTTCTTACTATCATCCAATATGGCGACCGTTTACTCGAATTTCCGTCTCATTTCGTATTGTTCGGACAATGACGCTATGACGTTAGTATTTGTAGCACCGTGCACGCCCTTTTAAATCATGGTCGGATTTGGCTCCCGGTTTGAAATCTTCACACGAGAGAGTACTGCTGTCGACTGTGGACGTATCGTATCAAGGTGAGACTACGGGCTGGTCATGACTTAGATCTTAGATCTGTGAATTTCCAGGGTGGCGTGCTCCTTGGTATAACGGACATGTAAGCTGTTAATGATTGATGATTTGGCCCTCTTAGAGCATGGGGTTTGACACTGAGCAGTTATATTGTTTATTGGGTAGCATTAGGCGCCACTTGAATAGATCGCGTGACATATTTGATCTTATTCTCTCTCCAATTTTATGGGCTTTTGGTGCTTAGCTTTATAAAAATGTTTCGGTTTGGGGTGATTTTTTTACCCCTTCTATACATGTGTTTTTGACGCTGAGCATTGTAACTTCAATATTATGACTATTGCGGTCGTCAGGTCATGCTGATTAATAACAGCATGACTATTAATGTAAGGCACTGACTGCACTACTGGTCATCGGGGACTATTACTATCACGACAACTGTTAGCGCTTTTTATGCATATTCCCGTTTTAAATGTATAATTGGGTTATATATCCCTTTTAGCCAGGATACTGGCCGGTAAACTTGCTACCCATATTGTGGGGTGTAGCCGTTAAGGATGATATATTCTGAATTTATACTCTTTTGTAAGATACGTGTCAGGTAAGACTGTTCTTGTAACTTGCCTTGTATATGAGGTGTTGTGACTCCTACTCAATTGATATGTATTATAAATCTTTATTCACAATTACGGCTAACACCATGAAATCTTCCTTGCTAGGTTTTTGGACAAATTTTATTTCCACCTATTAAGATACCCTTTGACCTAGAGTGTGGGCATAGTATGCCTTTAATTACCATACGAGGTGAGAGTTGTGGCCTTGTATTGACACGTTTGGGATTTGGATGGCTATCCATCATATATTTTGTGATTCACTTGGACTGGTATCTAGACTTTTATCCTTGATCTTTTTTTGACATATTCTATTCTCACTCTGCCTTTTCTGTCTGTCTTCCAATATCTTATGAGTTTTTTCTCCCACCCTTTATTCCACTTTCCCGGAATTTTTTTGGTTATTAATGCAAACAATAATATTAATATAAATCCAGTTTAATTTTCAGGGTCATAATGTCTGTTCAATCTTTGTTGTTTGTTTTAAAAAAATATATTTTCTGTTAAGTGTACTGTCAACGTAACACTTTTTGCTTGTATTTTCATGTGCTATATGATTTTCCATATATGAGTTGTGGAAATCTTTAGTTTTGGGTCTTTCTTTTATGTTATTCTATATTTATGTATCATTTTTATGTCTGTGTTTTAACCCCTTCCACCGCAGCGCTGGGGGGGGGTTTGGGGGCAGCGCGGTGGCACTGTGCTCATGACGGAGCCACTCCGTCATGAGCCACGGTTGAGCTGTGCTCATGACGGAGTGGTTCCGTCATGACTCCGCCCACTGCGCTAATTGCCCGCACAGGCGGGGAATCAGCGCAGCGTGGGAGGAGCGGCGGCCAACGGCCGCAGCATGACAGAACCACTCTGTCATGAGCACACGGCACCCGTGGCTCATGACGGAGTGGCTCCGTCATGAGCGCTGAAGGAGTTAATTGTGTAACTTTACTGTGGATGTTGTGATTTACGTCTTGTTTTATATGTATGTTTTCAGCCCTGATGAAGTTCCCTCAGTGGAATGAAACTCGTTGCTGATGTCTTTTTCTTACTATCAATAACAATAGTTATTTTGGATATACTTGGAGGAAATTGACTCTACTTTTGGTGCACCTTCCCTTACGTAGAAAAATTGCGTATCTGATTTCCAGTGGCCCTTAACTGCGGCAAGCTCTGGAAATGGTTGCACAAGACTCTTAATACTCACAAAAACGTGGGATTTGATGTGCTGAACCTTGGGTCAGCCGTTGATGGGAGTGTCTTTTTGTTACATCCATAAAGATGATGAGGTGGTGGGCTGGATTGTTATTGACCTTCCCTGGGATCCAAAAGTTGAATTTGGTTCCCCTACCAGAGGAGCTGTGCAAGGTGAAAGAATAGTTTGGTTGGAACAATCTTTTCTACAGATCCTCTGTGAAAGATCAAAATCCTTGGAGCTTGATGATAAGGAGATATCTAAACAAGGTAAGGAAGACAGTCTTGGGTCCCGACTTGTAATCGCACTTGTGGCTTGTATTGAAGACTCCAATAGATTGCCTGTATGTGATTCATCTATTGCTGAGCACAGTACGTCTAATACGAAATCTAAAGTACTTGGTGGCTCATGGGGTATCTTAATCCCCATCTCAGATAATGGATGTGCTCCATTATTAAAATGTTTAAGAACAAAGTTCTTTATTGAGGTAACTAGAGGTGAGGGTGGGACTTCCTCATTTGTAAATGCACTTTGGTCAAGTTCACCTGACATCTTTTTCCCTCCCTATTTTCCTCCTTTTACAAACTCTCCCCTGAGATCTACCCTTAGAAGCGCTTGCAGCGAAGCACAGGAGGTGATATACGAGAGGAGCAATTCATTGCCTAATCAGCGGCCAAGCGATGGGACATCAAGGGAAGCAAAACAGCCACCACTACCCAGCAGCTCAGAAGAGTGGTCCAATGTGGATGAGCAAGATAACCTGCACCATTTCAGCCTCTTTATCAAGGAATACCAGTGGCCCTGCTTCTCCAGAGCAGGCCCGCAAATTATAAATCCCTTAATCCAAACACACAAAGTAGATCGGGACAGATGTACAGCTGGAAATAAGGCAAACAATACAGTTAAAAATAGGTGACAAGTCTACCAGCCTCTAGTTTCAGCTGCGGGCAAATATTGCCTAGCAATCAACCGGTTTCCAGCTAGGCTTCTCCCCCCTCATAACACCATCTGTCTCGTGGAGTGAAAATCTGTTGTCCAATTCAACAAACAGCGGACATCAAACCACTCTCCCACCAGTCAGTCTGGGGGGTAGTGAGGGGGGTGCTCTCCCGCTTTGGCTGCTCCCCCATTTCGGCTGCTCCTCCCACAAACAGCAGGTCCAATGGCTTGGTGTTCCTGGGATTAGTAGTCCCACCAGGGCAATTCAAGCAGTTCCAGTGAGGCCCAACAGAGTGGAGTGTTCAGAATACATGCCCTTAATGAGGCAGACTGACCCCTTTAGGAGGCCAGAAACCCTGCACAAAACCCAATCGGTTCAGGGGGCCCATCGTGTCACCTCCCACTCACACAAGAGCCTCCCCCACAGAACACCACCCCGTCTCACAGCAAGTGGTGCTGCAGTGGGAGGGGAGCCTTCTCTGAGCAGCCCACCCCACATATAACAAGATGGTCCGGCCCTGCGAGCTGGCAGGTGTGGAGAATTACAGTGGGACCTATTCAGGTCCCACGCTGGGTTCCATGGTCACAGTGTGCCCCAGGCTGCGCCCCCAGGAAGGACCGCCAATGTCCAGAAAATGCTTGTCAACGCCAGGCAAACGTCTGCCCACTGATCTGGCCGAGAGGAGCGAAGCCGGCACACCACCGCCAGACCGTGCCTGGAGAACAGCGGCCCAAAAACCAGGTATGGACTAGGAGTAGGATGGAATTAGGAACCAGGAGTTCAGAATATAAGAGCAGGAATTCCAATGATTGGAAGTTATATCCAGAAGTCTTCTCACTGATTCAAGACCTTTGGGGCCCAATACAGATGGATTTGCGAGCAGGTTAAGCTTCGAGGTACCAACTAACTTCACTTGGAAACCAGATCCAGGGGCAATGGCAGTGGACGCCTTTCTTAGATCTTGGGGCAAAAGCATAGCCTATGTATTTCTCCCCCTTCCCACTGAATCAAACAGTTCTGTGGAAATTGAGAGTAGAATCCAGCAGTATAATCCCTGTGACTGCTTTCAGGAGGTCCCAGGTGTGGTTCCCAGGAGTGATGGAACTAGCTATAAATATTCAACGCCTATTTCAAGTATCCCTAGGCCTCCTTCAGGGCCCAGATGGAGAAGAACACCTTTTGGTTCTAGAGAGGAAAATGAACCTTCTTGTCTGGAGGATCTCAGGGGACCTAATAGATATTCAGACCCTTAATCAGAAGCTAACAACTTATTGGATGAATCTTGGACCTTGGGGGACATTGCGAAGCAGCTTACCTGGCTGAAGGACGCTCCGCTGCGCACTCTGCATCACCCGGGGGCCCGAGGACGCTGTGATCTTCATCTGGGTCGCCATTGACCGCGCTGGACGCCGTGTAGGGGACTACAGCCCCCAGAGTCCCTAGCGGCATTTCCCGCTTCCGCTTCCCTGCGCGCCCCGAGGCGCTTAAAACTGTGAGGCTCCCTCGGTGGAGCGGGGGACATTGCGAAGCAGCTTACCTGGCTGAAGGACGCTCCGCTGCGCACTCTGCATCACCCGGGGGCCCGAGGACGCTGTGATCTTCATCTGGGTCGCCATTGACCGCGCTGGACGCCGTGTAGGGGACTACAGCCCCCAGAGTCCCTAGCGGCATTTCCCGCTTCCGCTTCCCTGCGCGCCCTGAGGCGCTTACAACTGTGAGGCTCCCTCCGCGTCGCGGGACGCGCGCGGGCGGCGCCGGGCTAAGCCCGGGCAAAGGGCGGGCCCTCTGTGGCCCTCAGAGGCCTGAGGAGACTGGACTGGGCCGGAGACGCTGGTTCCGTCTATAAGTTACACGAAGCAGTGGGGGTGATATTGAGTTAACTGCTAGTCGTAGCTATTGTTTTAAAAATTCAAAATTTATGCGAAATATTAACGGACATAACGTTATATCAATTCAGTAAGCTTTTGACGGGGGTGTGACGATTTACAATATGTCTAGATCTAAACCCTCTATGGGGCCACGTACAATGGATAATTACTTGGTCCAGAAGGTTAGCAAGATAAATTCGGAAAGACGACAGTCGCTGGGGAAAAATAGTACTCCGCATCTAGAGAGCCCTGTAAGAGGTCTATCAACCTCTAGCATGGAGGATGCGAACAATCACCCCGACACTATTATCCCGGAAGTGGTAGAGTTAACAGAGATGGGACACCTCGAGCTCGCACAAACTATCCCCAATGAGTTAAGAATAGATGACTTCCCTGACACGGTGGAACAATGTTTACCTTCCCCAAAAGTACGGGCAGTTAGAACATGTAGGAAATTTCCGATTAAAAAGGGGATTAAAAAGGGGACAATACGTAACGGGCAGAAACCAGCTGTCTCACCAGATAAAGACATGGAAAATAATGTCCTGAGTAAAATTAATAAGGTGGGGGCTGAGGATAATATTGTTAGTAACATTGAGGAGATTATTGGTATCAAGATTAGGGACATTATAGACCCACTGGTTTTAAAAATAGAGGAGTTAACAAAAGAAGTTGTCAGATTGGGTGGTTTGCTAAGTAAGGCCTTAGGCAAACCAGGAGAGGTGTCTGTTGCTACTACTGTTACAACTGCTGTAACTGACACTACTAACAACCAAGATAAGAGCCAAGCACAGGGAGACCCTGCTAAGAAAGCCACAGGGAATAAAGGGAATGACAGTGCTACCTTGGTAACACCCCAAATGAGCACGCATTCAACTAGCAATATTTTGCCTGCTATAGATAACACAAATAGGTGGGAGGAAAATAACATTAAGGGCGCTGTTAATCTCCCACCTGAGTGTGCTCCTTATGTGGTGGTACTTACAAATGTGCCACCGCTAGATAACAGGGGTCTTCAAGAAACCCATGATTCCCTAAAAAACAAATGCCTGTCGTGGCTAAATAGACAATGTGGTTTCCCATTGAATTTTTCTGATAATATTTTGACAACCAGGAGAGCCAACTGGATTGGGAGCGATAGGAAAAGATTAAAGGGGGACTGTGTAATTATTAACTTTAAATACCCACAGCATGTTACTACCGTTCTCCTAAGAGCGGCATCTCTCCCAATCTTAGATGGCAATGTATGTGCCCGAGCACTAGGATACTTTTATAATCACCTTAATGATAAACGGAGGGACAATACTAGAAGTTCTACTTATCCGCTCACTTGCAAACCTTATTTTGATATCCCTACACAGAATAGATTTCTTGCACTTAGTACTCTGGACTCTAACGATTGACGCACAAAAGAGACGGAGATATGTACAGGAAGGGAAGAGGGTCCCGATTTGGAGGACTGTAGAGATGATTGTATATCTGTAAAATCTGTAACAACAACTTTGGTCCCTGGATTTGTGTCTAATCAGAATGAGGCTGAGATCATACAAGAGGGTAGTATGAATACAGGTGAATTGGGCCAAATTTATGAGGCTGGCACTACGGAGGGAAACGCCCGAGGTCCCAATAGTGGGATTACCACCAGAACAGGTATATGCTCCAGGTTGGTGTGCTGGAACGTAGCTGGTCTGAAATCTAAAAGCAGAGACCCGGGTTGGAATTCCTTTATTAATAGGTATGATATCCTATGTTTTCAGGAAACCTGGTGCAAAGATAACATTGATTTTGAGGGGTTTGTTTCATATAACCTACCAGCATATGGAGAGGGACCGGGAAGAGCTAAGGGGGGTTTACTCACCCTTGTATTGGTCCACCGCCAGATGATGGTGATAAAGTATGTGCCGGTAGGTGATCTAATACAGATGATTTGGATCCGAGAAGGCAAAAGTCGGAACATCCTTCTGATCAATTACTATAATAACATTTTTGATAGTACCAGGGGCAGAATCGTAACCGAATTGGCCAATGCTATTGAGAACCTAAGTTTGAATTCCAGTGAAGTATTTGATATTATCTGGTGTGGGGATTTCAATGTCTCATTATGTGAATTATTATCCACAAAGGCTTGTGGGGTTACAAATAATGCTGGATGGGAGGTCCCACACTTTGGGCATGATATGTATGGGGAAAATGTGAATACATTAATGGGGTGCCTTGACCTGGAAATTTTGGATTGCTGCAGGGATAGTAATGGTTCACCTATCCCCACATTTAGGAATTGGCGTGCCAATTCTGTAATCGATCATGTGTTGGTATCCTCCAGTATTGCCGATTGTTTTGCCCCACTGGAAATGGAAATAATGGACACCAGTGATCACAATTGTATTATTGTGCCCATGACTTTGTGGGAAGAGAATGATAGAGAGATAGGGACTACGGTTGGAAATATTGAAGCGCACCGGGTTAATGGGGTAAGGCTGAGGTGGATAGGTGCAAAAGCATCTGAACTAACCGAATCTATTATTATGAAGAATTTAGCAGACATTGTCTTTATTTTAGAAAATAGATTAGATCATGAGCGGGTCTTATCTAGTTTTAAAGGAATCAACAATGCCATTAACGCTAAGTTCACAAGTGGTAGTAGGGGCAGTAAAAAACCTGGCTTTGTCTGGTTTGACAAAACCTGTTCTGCTGCCCTGACCGATCTTAAACAGGCCCTAGCAATAAGACCTAGGGATAAAAAACTAGTAACTACTCTGAGGCTAGAATATAAAAATGCTATTAAAGCAAGGAAGAAGGTTCTACAGCTTCAGGCATGGGACTCTCTTAACCAGGCGGCAGAACTTTCTAATTCTGTATTATTTTGGGCAACAGTTAACTCCCCATTCCTTAAGGAGACAAATATGCCTGAGTTAACAGCAAATGTCTCCTGCGAAGGCTGGATTACCCATTTCTCAAGTATTTTCGATTCAGATAAAAATAGTAACGTCGGGTCAGATAGCTGGCCTATTATACCACTCGATATTACTGTGGAAGAAGTGGAAATGGGGATTAGGGCAAGCAAGGGAGTAAAGGCCCAAGGTCCGGATGGGGTTCCAAGTGATGTATATAATGATGCGCCAGAAGTATGGGGTCCATTGTTGGCTGTTGTTTTTAACGCCGCGGTTTGTACAGACCCTCCGCTAACATGGGAGGAGTCTATAATTGTACCAATATATAAGAAAGGATCCAGGTCCGATGCAAAAAATTACCGACCAGTTTCATTATTGGATGCTTCGGTAAAAGTTATGAGTAGGATTATGCTGGTTAGACTGGAAGAATGGGTAGAACAGGATTGTATTCTGTCAGATAGCCAATATGGTTTTAGGAAAGGTAGGGGTACACTCGATCAATGCATTAATTTAGAATTATTGATCGGGAAATATAGCGAAGCCAAATCTGGCCATATTTATATGTGCTTTGCTGATTTAAGCAGCGCTTTCGACATGGTCGACCACTCTATTTTGTGGTCGACCCTGTTGGAAATAGGGGCGCCAAAGGGCATAATTTATTTTCTTGCCAGGATGTATGAGAGATTAAAAACATGTGTACGTTTTGGTAGGAAGGGCGAATGTACCCGGAACTTTAGCGTTAAACGAGGTATAAGGCAGGGTTGTGTTTTAGCTCCCCTTTTATTTATTCAATTTATAAATAATATTGATGCAATTTTAAAAGAAGCACCCGCAGATGCTCCCATGATTAACGGTGTCCCAGTACCGGTGTTATTATACGCCGATGATGCTGTATTGTTGTCAAGAACCCCGATTGGGTTACAACGATTAATGGACAGTTTTGCTTCTTTTATCAATGATAAAAAACTAGTTATCAACAAAAGCAAAACTTATACTATGATCTGTGGCCCAAAGAAATTTAAACATACAGCGAAAGGGTTTTTTATTGACAAGTTAAAAGTACAGCAGGTGGACAAATTCTGTTATTTGGGTATAACTTTTTCTGAGGATAAAAAGTGGACACATGAATTTAATAATATACGCAATAAAATGGCTAGAAATGCACACGGAATTTTTAGATTTGCTCAGAAAATTGGGGATCGTAGGACCAGAGATATGACAAAAATTTATCAGGCTAGATGTGTTTCGATTGCATTATATGGGGCAGGAATTTGGGGTTACAGTGGCGTACATGAATTGCAACTGGAACAGAATTCTTTCCTTAAAAAAGTTGTGTTTACCCACTTCGGCCTCTAATGCGTTATGTCACCAAGAATTAAATGTGAACTATCTATCCGATCTTTTGTCACTTAGACCTCTGATGGTTTGGCGGTCTATTTGGCTGAATGAAGAAAAATCCTTCACTAGGTCTATTATCCAGGATTGTATGCGACTAGATAAAGCTATAGCAATACCCTGGATTAAATACATTATTATGTGTTTCTCGGATATTTTTAACCTGAATATTGTAACTGATCCGAACGCTGTTTTATTGATCCCCAAGATCGAGTTAAAAAGGGTCTTTCTAGCCTTTGTTGAGAGGAAAAGAACAGTTATTGCTGGCACTTTGTCCACTGTTATGTTTTATAACAGATATTTGTCCATGGATGGATTTCCTATCTATTTAACTCTTGTCACCAGGCCGACACATAAATTTGTGCTGACCAGATTGAGATTTGGAACAGTGCATCATCTGGTGGCACAACCTGTAATGAGAAAATACCCTGTAGGTCCTTGTAGATGTGACGGGTTTTCCAAGCAGAGCACAATGCACTTTATATTATTCTGCAAGCTGTACTCTAACTTTCGTATTATCCTGCTAAAACCCATGTTTGTTAAATATGGTACACGTACGGTTGAGCAAGCTATGAAATTGATTTTTAATTTACAATCAGCTGACATTTGTTTTTATACTGCTACTTTTTTAAACAAATGCATCAATTTGAGGAAAAGCATGTGTTTTTAGATGTAGTTATGTAATTTTAAAGGTGTAAATTATTGTTTTTTAACTAATAATACTGTTTAATGATGTGTGATTATGTCTGCTATAAGTTGTTCATATTTTGTATTTGTGACTGTGATTGTGTATGCTTTTATGGACATTAATTTGTACCGAATAAAGCTGAATTGAATTGAATTGAATTGAATCTTGGACCCCAGGAACCAGAAAGAGATCTAGGGGTGTCTGGAAAAAGTGGTGCAGTTGGTGCATGGAGAGAAATTTGGATCCCGTGGAGTTCCCTGTACAACAAATCACCAATCAAATAGCAATCCTTTTTGACTCTGGTCTCTCTTGTAGGACAATTAAGTGTTATAGATCTGCAATTTCCTCTGGCCATGCCTTAGTGAATAACCTAGAGATTGGTAGCAATTCTCTAATCAAATGAGTAATTAAAGGTGTAAGACTTAAAAGACCCCCCAAAGCATGGTAAGAATTCATGTGGGATGTCAGTTTAATATTCAAACTTTTCATATCTTGGAAAGATAATTCTTTCCTGTCTCTTAAACAGATATCCATGAAATTGGCCACATTACTTTACTTAATTTCTTTTAAAAGCGTTTCAGATATAAAGGTATTTGAGTTAACTAACAGATTCTACTCCAGTGAGGGTGTACACTTTGACATGTGGAAAAATAACAAAAATAGTCTGATTCCATATTCTATCTCTTTTTCGATGACTCTTAAAAATGATGTGTGGTAAGATATATGAAAGTATATGATACCAAAATTTCAGAATTTAGAGCGATTGAGGTTGATCAACTCCTCCTATCCTATGTCAAACCCCATAGAACCGTTTCAACAGCAACACTAGCGAGATGGATACGTATGATAATGAGTGCAACAGGCATAGACCTCTCCTCTTTAGAGCAAACACTTCTAGAGGAGCCATGTCTAGTAAGATCTTTTGGGTAGGGTGTTCCCTAGCGGATATTCTTAGAACAGCTGACTGGTCAAATTCCAACACCTTTGCAACATTTTATTTAAGAACAATAGAGCATGTTGGTAATATAGCTCTTGATGGCTTTAAACATGCATAATGGTAGCCTCCGGTGTTGTAATGAAATGACGATTCTCCAATTATTATGCAGAGAGAATGTTGATTTCATTAAAGACAACGAAGGCTAACATTATCCCACCTCCTCACCCTTGAGGGGAGAACGTATTGAAGATGAAAATGGAAAATTTCTTAGACTTATATTTCTGGATTAATTATGGACTAACACTTTTTTTCATCCTATCGGACATTGAACATTACAAGTCTGTTAAATCTCCAGTCTATATTACCTTTTACTTTACACATTTTTTTCTCTTCGTTTAGATAATACCATCTAGGATTCAGAGAAGTAACAAAATGGGTCATCGAATTTTATTTACTCACAACCAGAAGTGGATAATTCAGTCCTTGTATGTTTGCAGCCAAAAAAAGGAAGATAGCCCTGTGCACTGGACACTTATACTTCACGAACATTCTAAATGTTTATGATGTATTAATGTTCTTTAAAAGGCTGCATGTTAGGGCAGCAATAAAAATATATTGCATGATGTTAGCCTACGTTGTTTTTAATGAAATCAAGATTCTCACTGTATAATAAATGGAGAATCATCATTCTCCCTGAAAAAAATAAGGAAATTTCCCTTCAACCAAAATCATAGCTGTAATATTAGTTCAACAACCTCTGAAACCGACACCCAATACCTATACCACAAAAAGAGAAACGGTCTAATGACCATTCCAAATCTTTTTTTTACAATTTTGCCAACCCCCCGTATAGTCATATCATTGCCTATGAACAAAAAACACTGAGGAGCCTATCCACTCACCCGTCTCACCTCCCGCCACCTCCTGCAAATAATAAGGGAAAAAAATCATCCCGATAACTTGATTGTCAGAAGGAAAAGACAGCCTTCCTGTATGCCCCCACAGCCTAAGTGTAAGATGAGGATATACCGGTGCAAAGCAAAAGAGCAACAACACCTAAAGAATTGTTGCCAAAAAAAGAAAAGAGGCCGAACTAAGGAGGAAAAGTAGATAAGAAGCCCCAATTGTATTTTACAACCAAACGCCCTAAGGCAACCTCATGGTCGAACTATTAACTAGCCAGTAAGTCCTCCTTGTTTTTGCCTCCGATGGAGGAAGCTCATTGTTTTCTAGTCTGTGAAGCAAATCCTTGTCTTCCCACCACTCTGTATTTTAAGACATACAGGCTCCTGCAAGTAAGCCTGCGTGATGGTTGCTTTGAACAGCTCATTCATTTACTTCAGCCTCCATCTACGATCCATAGTTAATTTGCAAACATCAGAGTGTACAAAGAAAGAAACTGAGTCCACTGTAATTGGAGAAAAAGGGGCAAGCCTTTACGTAAACAGCCTGTTGAAGGAGAAAGTTCCCCACAAATCAGTATAGGACATGAGTTAACCCTGGTGCTGGTAGGTTTAGCCCCCGTCATTATATTTTTTTAATAACCACATTTTATTGGTTTTAACACTACAAAGCATCATTCACTGAGCCTTATATACAAGTGACACAAACTTCTGGACCAGAGCACCCAACATTCGTAGTCACTAAGCATAATTTTGCAGTTTACATGTCCATGATAAGCACACCATCCACCCTTCATTTTCCCAGGTTTTAGGGGGCATCCCTGAGCTTTTTTTGGCACACACATCAGTGGACACCTCTCGACCATGCCACCAGGAAGTGGGGGTTTAGGACATTTCCAGTTATGAGCAGTATCTCGATTAGCCACCAAGGATGTAACCCCTATAAAAATCTTTTTCGAGTGCTACTCACCAACTCCCTCCAATGGGCCCACGAGCACCCCCCCCCCCCAAAGGCCAAAATCAACCTGGTGGCCCAGTACCCCTGAAATCTCGTGGCCCACCCGACTCCAGAACAGTGTCAACACTGGACATGACCAGACCATATGACAGAAGTCAGCACAAGGTGTGGAGCAGCCTCTACATGTGGCCTGGTCTGCAAGCCCCATCGACTGCAGTTACTGAGCGCACAGGTTTGTGGCATGGAGATACTTATCCTGAATCATTTGTAGTTGCGAGGAACTTGCCAGTTCCCCCTGGGCTAGGCATGCCTCCCGCCAGTCAACGTCATCCAACTCAACCTACCTACGACAGACCTACTACGACAGAGGGGGAGGAAAAGATCTGGTGCATTAATCGTTAGGGAGCGATAGACCAGAGATTGCACCCTTGCACAAGCATCCCATTATTAGTTTTGCCTCAAGGGGGTTTTATTCAGGCATCTGCGCATTCACCGGGAAGTGAACAAGCAGAGGATGATGCAGCTAGATATAATGGAAGAACTAATTATGAGATAGGCCACATTGGTCCTGCAGTTCCTGAAAGGACATCAGGGGCCCCTGCTAACGAATGTCGCCAATTAAGTAGTACCTATGCGGTCCCAATGGGAGAAGTCCGGGAGGCCCGAAATCCTGTCCCATCCAGGTACCTCGCTACAGTGGTGTCATGTCCGTAAGGTGGAGAGTCCACTGAGTGAGGCGCAAGGCCGCTCTCCAACAGAACAGCAACACTCTGATACAGGAGGGTACCATAGAGAGCAGGGGGCTACCACAAAGCAGGTCAAAAAGACCATCAAGACCCAAAACGTGCAATGCAAGTCGATATGTGGGATCATCCCATCCCCCGTAAACCATTCATTCACAGGAACCAGGTGTGCCGCAAGATAATAGCCATATAAATCTGGAATGCCAAGACCTCCATCAAACGGTGACTTGCAAGCTGAGACAAAAGCACACAATGCCGCCTGCCTACCCAGGCAAAGGATGTCGATCCCGAAGTTAAGGGCCAAAGCCACGTTTGTGGAATAGGAGGAAGGTAATTTGTCAAGACATATAGATACCAGGGGAGATGCATCATTTTTTTTTTTTTTTTGTGTTTGAGTTCATTAAAGAATAACAAAAGCAGGAAGAACAGCAATATAATGATATAAAGATATATTTAACATAGCGATAAAAAGATGAAGTAGAAAAATGTAGTAATATTGTTATCACGCTGTCTACAAAAGCTAAAATGTATCCTAGAAAGCAATGAGAAAAAGGGAAGGGGAGAGCAACCAAAATGTAATAAATGTAAAACAATTGAAAATAACAAGCATACTATGGAAAATATTTAGCATTGTAAGCATAACAATAATGAGATTGGAAAACAGAATAATGAACAATCAATAGTAAAATGACTAATGTGACTTGCGTTCATTGGCAGCTTTGGACAACGACCCTAAAGGTACTCTTTTTCTTTATCACGGGCAACGGACATATATCCCCATATATTTTATATTTCCATTTATGCATTCCCTTATTGGCGGGTGGCCAAAGTTTTAAACTATACCAATCCATCTGCGAGGCAAGTTCTGGTATATCAATCATTGTTTTTGTTTTTCGCCACTGTATGTTATATAATTTTTTTTTATCAATAAACAGCTGCCTGTTTCTAATCATCTAATTCTGGAATAACCTAATGGGGAAAAGGAAAGCCTTGGATAGTGGGCAGGGGGGTCCTCTAAAGAAAGACAAAAAAAAAACATCTAAACAAATGTTGTGTAAAACCCATGCTGTAATGGATCGCATTGTTAACCTTGTTGGTGATTGTGAGGAGATTTTACTCGCCGCATCTGGCCGGTGTAGTTCTCCTAACGTGGCCAGTGTATCACTCCTTACTTCAGCCCCAACCGACAAAAAAACTATCCCGGCAATTCCTGATATGTTCAATAAACCATCTCCAAAGGGCCACCAAGCTGCTATTCATGAACGTACTCTACCTGAAGAGAGTATCAACTCCTCTTTGCTAAGCCCATGACCCCCACAACATGTGCCACTGAGCCCGCCATTATATCCTCAAATAGATTTTTACCCCTACTGAAAATCTCCCAGGAACAAAATGTCCAGCAGTCCCAAGGGGCCAGAAGGTGAAAGTACCAGTTGTGATGATACAACCAATAGGGCAGATAACCGATCTAAAAGACCAGACTAAGCAACTTATGGAGGAAGGTAATGAACTGAAGGGCATGATTGACAGTCTTAATTTAGCACAAAAAACACGACCCAGCAAAGATTCAGCCACAGAAGCCCTGACCCAGACCCAAGTTTGCAGAACATTTAACACCACTAAAAAACTTATGTTGTCTAACTATTAAAAACAAAGCCAATGGACAAGTAGAAAGAATCCCTAAATATCGACCCATGACCCAAATATCATGCAGATTCCTGCCATTACTGAAGAGCCAGCGAACAGATCTAATAGTTTGCCCAACGCATACGCCAGAAGATAAATGCATATCCCTTATCCCCCACTGCTCAGCCCAGGGTAATTTTATGTTCAAGAGTAAGCAACTTCGATAAACCCTGTCTTCGACCTTTCAAGTCACAAATTATTCTAACTAACGTCCCAAAAACTTCGCCTAGTTTAATTAAGGAGGATGAGCAGTCCCTGAGCAACAAGTGTACTCAGTGCTTGAGACATGTGCGCAAATGTAGATCCATAATCAGGGAGCACATATTCCCTGCTGTAAGATATTCTTCTAAGGATAACAACTCTGATTATGTGTGTCTTACCCTTGTTACCCCATTGTTGGTAGAAAATCTGGTGGCTTTTGATTTAAGAACATCTCATATGATGCACACAAATATTAGGCTGAAATTGAACCCTCCTGACTTTGCCTCTCACATATCCGTTAACGCCCCAGAACCTATGCCTACCGGGGACTCGTCTCTTCAAAATATAGATTGACTTTCAACTGATTTATGCCCCCAAGAGAGATCCATAGTAGTTACCCAATCAGGAGGGGCTAAAATCCTCTGCATAAGATGTCCCTCTAGTACTGGCCATGATGGGACGGTCCGTGCAGAAGAACTGCCTAGGACTCCAACCTCACTACTGAGTGTACCCCCTAGTCAAACAGGTAATCCCAGCCAAACAGGAAATCATGATTTAGTCCCAGCCAATCCGAAAATGGGCATCACAGTGGAGGCCAGCCCAGGTAAAACTACAGACTCAAGATACAACGCTATTTAGAATAGCTTCCTGGAACATAGCAGGGTTGACCCACAAGATTCAATCACCTGACTGGTCAGATTTTATAGAAACACAGGATATCGTAGTGTTCCAGGAGACCTGGGCGCTAGCTCCGTTTCATCATTTTGGCTATTTAAATTTTTATAAATTAGCAGTAGGTGGTCACAAAGGCAGACCCTCAGGAGGGTTAACAATATCGGTAAGGCAGAGTTCTGCATTTAAGATAGTGGAATTGGAGATCGATAACAATAATATTATGGCACTACTCATTTGCCCTAAATATCCCCCAAACCTACTCCTAGTCAAAGTATATGCTAGGGACTTGGCGGGTGGCAGGTCATCTAAGACAATCACTGACCTTAATAGTTTCTTAGTTAGATTGGGCGAAGGGAACAACATAATCATAACTGGGGATTTTATTACTACATTTGAGCCATTGGATTATGAGGATGGTAGCCTTAGTGCCGATGAAGATGCCCAGTGGGGTATACCCCAACTGGAAACACCACCAATCAAAAAATGGACCGAGGCAGCGCTCCAGCGGAATGCTTTCAGCTTAGAGAGGGGAGTGAGGGCAGCAAATGGCCGCACACCCTCTGACCGTCTAGGATCTCATAATTATAATAACGGCCCGAGAAGCAGTCGTATAGATTACATCTTAATTAATATAGAGAATTGGTCATCATTAGTGGATATGAAGGTCTGTGAAAGGAATGAAAGCGACCACAATCCATTGCTGCTAAAACTCAAAGGCCCAGTCTACGCAGTATCCTTGTCCTCAGTCAGTGTAATTGAGACCGCTGATGCTATAATCAGTAACGACATGAGGAGGATCAAATGGTCCCGGGTTGTCGAACGAAAGTGCCCTTGAAAACCTGAAAGTAGAGGTGACAAACTCACTAGATCTTCTCCAAAAACGTATCAGTCAGGATGAAATCATTCTTAACATCACACACATTCACGAGACCATGTTTGAAAACATCAGGCGTTTCTTTGTTAAACCTTTTAAAACCCCCAAGAGATTTTCATCAAAGCATGACCACTTGTATAACAAGTCATGCAAGGTAGCATACAAACATTTGTCCCGGGCTATAAAAACCAATGATATAGGCAGGATAAGAACAGCACGTAAACATTATAAATCCACGCAAACACTAGCAAAAAAGGTATGGGACGAACAGAGGTGGAAGGAACTTTTGCAAGCTAGCAAAATGAAAAACATGCAATCATTTTGGAAGCTTGTTAAATGGGGCAGAGGAGGCCAAGGTAGTGTCCCGTCAAACCATATCGCCCCAGACCAATGGGTATCTTTATTTGAGCACCAATTTGCTGTCTCTGAGAATATACCTCCTTTCCTAGTTCCAAGTGTAGACACACCAGTAACATTTTCCCTAAAGGAAGTGGAAACTGCTGTGATTTCAGCTCCAAAGGGAAGAGGCCCCAGTCCTGCTTGTATCCCGGCGGACCTATTCTTATCCGATAGACAATTGTCTCAAGTATATTCTGATACTCGCAAATGCGATTGCCAGAGGAGCTCCCATCCCCGACTCTTGGCGAGGAGCCAAAATTTTGCCCATTTATAAGAAGGGGGACCGTTCAAGCCCCAGTAATTACAGGCCTATCAGCCTGACCGATTCCACCCAAAAGATTATGGCTAGATTGGTCCTGAACAGAATACAGATATGGATAGCAGAGAACAAATTATCCCCCTTCCAAGCAGGCTTTAGGGCCCTCATAAGCACAATTGACCAAGTCTTTTATTTTGTTTCAATTTATTGGCATGTTGTACTACTAGTGGGTGGAACTATCTACGCTAGATCTCAAAGCAGCATTCAATACTGTCCCGAGAAACAAACTCTGGGCCGTACTGAGTGACCTAGGACTACCCTGAGCTTTTGCAGCTTGTAGTCAAACTGCACGAATCCAATTATGGGCAGGTTCGCTGGGGGGCTCAAGGGAATACTATCCCCAAATTCCCAATCCTCAAAGGGGTACGTCGAGGGTGTGTACTGGCCCCCACCCTGTTTTCAATATTTATAAACGGTGGGGTCAATTATTTCTCAGAGTACCCCACTGATGCACCCTCTGTTGCTGGTATAAAAGTACCAATACTCATGTTTGCGGACGATACTCTAATTTTATCAGAAAGCACTGACCCAATTTGAGTTATTTGGAAGGAACATGAGCTACTGGTAAACGTGGATAAAACTAAATTTATGGTGTTCACAAACAAGTTATCAAGTCAAGGGTTGTTATGAATAACAAGCCATTGGAGCAAACAGATTTATTTACATACCTTGGAGTAAACATTGGCTGTAAATTAGACTGGAAGCCCCAGATAGAAATAATGGTGCTTAAGCATTCCCAGCTTGCAGGAGTGATTTTGAAAGAACACAGGCTTTCCCATACAAAGCCTGTTGGCCCAGCACTTATGATATACAATACCAAGGTTATGGCCTCTAGCCTGTATGGGGCAGAACTTTGTGGTTTTGAAAATCTGTCTTCACTAGCCCAGGCCCAAAACAGTTTTTGGTGAGTTTTGGTTGGCCAACCCCAAAGTACACCTCTTATCCCTTTATATTGGGGTCCCACTCTCTGACTGAGGTTGCTAGGTTTAGACCATTGGCCTACTGGCAAAGACTTTGGTCTACCCCGGAATTAACCCACTATGCCCTAGCTCTCAAAGACATCAGAGAAGCTGATACCTCTCATAAGATCAGATGGTTACAACAGGTGAAAAGCTCCCTGGTGAATATGGGCATGAGGCATCTATGGAAAGATCCGGTACACAATACTTTTACCCCAAAAAACGTTTTTAAAGAAGTGTACTGGGCTATGATTAGTTCTGGTAACTTGAGCCATTCTAACCCATCATCTTTGACCAGTACCTTCTTGGATCACAAGCCGGAACCTCTATATGAAGATTTTTGGGACTTTATAACCAAGCCCATTGACAGGAAACGTTACTTAAAGTTCCGGATAGGATCATTACCGACCAAAGTCTTCACCAAAACCTGGCACCATTCCCAAGATAGCAATTGCCCAATCTGTCTGAACCTGGGCACTTGGTCGAGTGCTGCTGCTCTACGATTATTGAAGACCAGCACACAAGAGGCAATTGAGATTGCTATAGCGAAGTTTTTAGGATGGGTGTGGAGAATTAGACATAAGATTTAAAGCAAGCAGACGGCGACAGTGCTTTGTCAGACTGTCTTCTGCTTAGCTCTCCAGTCTGGTTACACATCACCTATCATACTTTTTACCAGCATTGGGACCCGCCAGTATAGAGTATCCCATGAATTGTTTTTTAGCTTGTACTGATTCCTATTTTTTATTGTAAAAGGGGAAAAAACATGATTAGACTTTTTTATAGATATATAAATTGTTTGTCTTCCAACATGTTTTTTATTATATTTCTACGTATAGTCATTGTTGAGAAAAAATTGAGGATTTTATACCTGCACTTTTTGATGGTTAATATTTATTGTCTTTTATGATCAGTGCAGTCGAAATAAAGACTAATAAACGATTAAACAACTAATTAATCATCTGAAAGTGGGGAGGCAAAGGGAGAAATTAAGGTGGCTTCCGTACATCATCTGATCCATTTTTAAAAACATTTAAAGAGGCAGTTAGGGATAGTTAAGTTGTCAAAGGGAGCCATAAAAGATCCCTTTTGATTGCTAGGAATATGGGGGAGACATAGTTAGTATCCAGTCGATGATGAAAACAGACTGCGTTCCACCAGGGTCTGAAAGTTACTTTATCTGCCTGTTTCCTATTAGAGGTTATGAAATGAAATGCGATATCTAACAATAGATCTAAAAGCTTTAAACTCAGTGTTGATTGAGGCCATTGGGAGGATAGAGAACCTAGGAAGATGTGTGTGAAAGTTAAGGGATCTGCACTTGAAAAAAATTGTTAATGGGGGCGTGGCCAAGATGGCGACCTGAGCAGACGTGGACTGCCGAGGCTCCTCGCTCCTTACCCCTTCGTCCGGCTGTTTTGTGCATACAAGTCCTCAAGCTAGCACAGAATTGCTCCCTGAGCAGCGGCGAGTGACGAGGCTTCGGTCGCCGGGGGTGCTGGCGGCCCCTTCTGCCTGTGGGATTGTCGCTCTCGGTTGGGCCCGGCTGCGTGAAATGTGGCCTATCCGGAGCGGCCATTAATGGAGATCTTCCTGCCCCTCCCCCAGTGCGGCCAGTGGTGCCCATGCAGTGATATTTCACCGCCCTCTCACACACCGGAGGGCGTTTTGGCAGCGGAGTGGAGGTGGAGAAGAGTTGGACCCCTGGGTGAGAGCGCCTGCGGACCGGAGCTGCCCGGGGCTCCCCGAGCCGCTTCCAGACAAAGGCCGAGGCTGCTGGCCTACAGGAGTGGGAGCGGACGTCGCTCCCTCCAGCGGCGCGGGGGCCGCCAGCACCGGGCCGGAGGCGCGGTGCTGTAGCGCTGCCTCAATGTGTCAGGAGGGATGGCCCTGCAGTGTATGCCCCCCGAGCACTGAGCGCCGGCCTGCTGCGGGAGGTAGGAGCATGGCGGAGGACTGTCCTGGCGGCCGCTCCTCCGCAGCGAGTGGACCAGACTGGTGGTCGGCGGTGAACGGGTGCCCAGCTGTGGGTGAGGCATGGGGAGAGTGGTGTGCCGACGACGGGGGACCACATGGAAGCGCCCTAAGGTACTCGGGTGCTAGCGGGGGAGGTGGTGGGAGGGCCCACTCCCCCTGCTCGCCGCCTTTGCTGCCACCTGAGCTCCGGGCTGTCTCCTTCACCTAACCAGGACTTGAAATGTATTAATAGCGCGTCGGAGCTTCTGCTGCCCCTGTTGCAGGTGCGGGGCCCTGCATAGTGCATGTAGTCAATCGCTGGTGGGGTGATCGGGGCCTCCCTCACACGCATGCCTAGGGGCTTTGGATATTGGGTGGTTGTGGGGGCTCTCCGGATCTTCTCCCCCTAAGGAAGTGTATCCGCCTAGCATCGGTGTGGGATTAGTGACTCTACACAGCCCCAGGAGAGGGGCAAGCTGCAACGGTCCCTGTTTTCGGCCTGGGGAACAAGTTTTTTCTTTTGGTACATTTATCGGTGACCCCTGGGGGGCAGTCATGGCGTCCGCGCGGAAGAGAGGGGAACGCACATTAACGGACATGCTTCTCAAGGGCCCTAACAAAGGTGACAGAGGGCCCCCTTCCCCCGCCCCTACGCAGCACGACTTAAACCAGGGAGACGGGGAGGGGCCGATCCCCCTGTGCGTTTCTGGAGACCCTCTTTAACTCCCTCTGAGAAGACTTCCACTTGCTCAAGCAGGAGGTGGCGGGGGAAGTACGGGAGATACGCCGAGAGGTGGATGGTCTGGGGGAGTGGGTGGCCGCTGTAGAGGATCAGGATCACGCCAGAAGTGTGGAACTAGAACTCCTCCAACAAGAAGTTCTTCGGCTCAAGGACCAACAGGTGGACCTCCAAGCGCACGCGGAGGACCTTGAATAGGCCGCGCCGCAACAACATACGGGTCCGGGGCGTTCCATCATCTGCAGAGGGGACTGATCTCACCCAAAATTTGCAGGGCCTCTTCCGCGAGATCCTCAGGGAGGGGTCCGATTTTGACATCAGAATCGACCGAGCACACAGCCTGCTCCCATCCCCCCCCCCCCCCCAGACATTTTGGCCTTCCTACTGGATTTTCCCCTGAAAGGGTGTCCGCTTTCACCCCTCCTCTTTGCGCTCTATGTCGAACTCCTGGCACAGCGGATCTGTGACAACCCTGAGATTACCGGCGTCACCTTCAGGGGGAACAGCACACCCTTAGTTTATACGCGGATGATCTCCGGATCTTCCAGTGCAGCCAGGATAAGTCTGTACCTGCCTTCTTGGGGGAGTTGGAGACTTTTGGGAGGGTATCTTGGTTTAAGATGAACCGGGTAAAGTCCATGCTCCTCCCCCTGGGCAGTAGCATGCGCGCATTCCGAGAGGCGGCTTCAGACTTTAGGGGTTTGCAGATTCAGGATTCCATCCCATACTTGGGGATTGCTCTGACCTCCTCCACCGAGCGGACAGTTAGTCTGAATTACATGAATATCACTTCCCAGATTCAGGGTGACCTCAGGCGTTGGCAGAAGCAACCCCTTTCCTTGCTCGGGCGTGTAGCCGCTGTGAAGATGTCTATCTTACCCAAACTTTTATACATGTTTCAGACCATTCCGGTGTGCCCGTCCCGGGGCACCATACACAAGTTACAAGACGCAGTGCAACACTTCATATGGCCAGGGAAACGGCCGCGTCTGCGCAGAGACCTCTCCTACCGACCTCCGGATGAGGGAGGCCTGGGAATTCCGAACCTAATATACTACAAGGCAGCGCAATTGCGATATCTGGTGGAGTGGAGCCGACCGGAGTCGGAGAAGAGATGGTTATTTCAGGACAGGGCGCTGGCGCAAACATCGCTTTGGAAGTTACCCTTCCTAAAGCGCCCCGATAGGCCAGCCTACCTCCAGAAGTCCCCCATCACCCGCACAGTACTAAGAGTGTGGGATACAGTCGCGGTTCGGAGGGGGCTCACCACTTTTCCTTCACCACTTACTCCTCTGTTCGACAACCCCGAGTTCACCCCGGAATTGGAGAGGGGGGCTTTTCAGCAGTGGCGGTCGTCCCCATGCTGTTCAGCAGGTTATCTGTTTGACCTTGAGAGCTTCATTCTGTTTAGTGACCTGTCACAGTATCACGGCTCCGCTCCGACATCAATATTTTCAAATCCTACATTGGTTGACTCAGCCTGCAATTCGCCCGTTAGTAGGTAGAAAATTGACTGCTTTTGAAAAAAGGCTTCTCGCTAGAGATTCGGACCCGAAGCGGATTGCTGACTTATACAGGATGATCTGCCCGATGGCAACTTCACGCCCCTCAGCAGGTCAACAACGGTGGTAACGTGAGTTGGGGAGAAGCCTCTCTGTAAAAGATTGGCAGGCAATATATTACAGGGCTCACCACACGGCCAGGAACACTGCCAGCAAAAAAACCGCAGTCAAGGTGGTTACATACTGGTATTTAACTCCGGTTAGGTTACACAAGGGCAACCCTAGCGGTAGTTCCGCATGCTGGAGGGGATGTGGGGAGGAGGGTACCTTGACCCATTTGTTATGGGAATGTAGTGAGGTGACGGGTTATTGGACGGCAGTTCTTAACGACATTGACAAACACTTTGAAACCGAGATCCCCCGTTTCCCGGCCTATACGCTGCTAGGGCTGCCCAACACGCTCACTTTCCCTTTGAAGTCGCTCCGGTGGCGTCAGATGGGACTGGCCATCGGCGCGGCTGTACAGCACATTATTTCACTCTGGGGAACACGAACCCGCCCTACCCACACGGGTTGGTTGCATAGATTATGGTATACTGTAGGTATGGAGCGTATACAAGCTACCCTCACACAGTCCACGGCATCTTTTCATACGGTCTGGCAACCTATTCTATCACTCCTATTATCGGATTTTCATGAAGTCACTTGTCCCAAATATCTTCGTCTGTTGCGCCTTACCGATTCTCCGACCTCCAGAGAGCCTCCTGGCATCTGTTAGAAGGCGGTGCTTTCAGGGGACGGCCTCAAGAGGCAGGATTCGGCACACCGGTTGGGAGGGGGTGCTCCGGGGAAGGGGGGTATTGCTGTTTTTGATGGTTGGGAGGGGGGGTTGGGCAGTAGACACTCAACCCCGCTTGCACCCATGGATATTCGGGACTTTATTGATTTATTGCTATGGTTAGCGGTGGTGGAGTGTGGGGGGTTTCTGGGGGGCGTCTGCAATGTAATAGCAGAGTAACAGCTGTGTTTTGTAATGTACTTGCTGTGTCGTCAAATTTAATAAAAACAAAGTTAAACAAAAAAAACAAATTGTTAATTTGGGACCAGACAAGTTTCCAGAATTGATGGACTGCAGGACATTCAAACAACATATGTTTGAAATCAGCTGTAAGGCAAGGGCAGGACCAACATGTAGAGGTGTCTGATGAGAAAGATGCCAAATGCACCGGGGAAAATAATACTCTGATAAATAAAAAAAAGGGTTTGTGTGATGTTTGCAGCCCTGGAGGTTTTATACATTTTAGACCATATTTTATCCGAGGTAGGAATTGACCACTTCTGTGAAAAGTTTATTTCCCATGTAAATTCAACCTTTGTTTTGCATCTATCTGGGGAAGATTGCAAAGATTTGTGTATACTGGCTGCTGAGGGAGAATTGTCTAATAATGAAGATACGTTTCTGCATAGAAAAGGGAGATCGCAAGTATTAGGTAGATGTTTGAAGATATTGGGTAAGAGACGGATAAAGAAGACTATATTGTGATCTAGAGGACGAAGGTATGGAAAAATGAAATTGGAGATAAGAAAAAGTAAGGGGTTGGTTATGAGATATAAGTAGGGATATCCAACTTAAACATCTAGAATGCCAAGATTTTCAGTAAATAGAACGATTTAAAATCCGTACAGATTTATTATGCCAAATAGGTTGTTGGTGAAGGGAACTACTAAAGGGATAAGAGGAAGATAGTATAGGAGCCAGAAGTTTACGGGAATGGGATATGGTAGGAGAGCACAAAGAAGCAGTGTTGGAAGAGAAAGTTAAAATTTCCTGAAATTCGGAAGGAGCAATAAAAACTTTTTCTATTTTTAACCATATAGGAGGATATAAAGGAAGATCCGTAGACAACCATTGAACAGCTTGTTTTAATTGTTTTAATGAAAAAGCAGAATGATCATTTTTAAAATCAGGAAACCTAAGGCCTCCATTAGGTCTGTCCTTCTTTAAAGAGGACAAGGATATACAAGAACATTTACCTTTCCATAAGAATTTTGCTAAAGTAGAATACATTTACTTAAAGTAATACTCAGGAATATAAATAGGAACCAGGGAAATATTATATAATATAAGAGGCAAGAGCATCATCTTAATTGAGTCTAAACGACCCCACCAAGATAGAAAGAGGAGATGCCAACACGTAATGGTATCGTTAATTTTTTTAATAATATGATCAAAGTTTAACTTTAACGTTTCAGATAATAAAGGAGGTTACCATGTGCCCAGATATTTGATTTTAAGTGGCTGCCAAGAGAACCCGGAATGTTCAAAAAGATGTTTTAGACACAAAATTTTTAAAGGCAAAATTTCGCATTTATCAGCATTAAAGCGATAACCAGAGATTCTAGAGAAGGAGGTCACCTGTTGAAGAAAAGGGGTGATGGAGGATTCAGGATTAGAACAATATCAAAGAATGTCATCAGCATAAACTGACATTTCAACCTGATGGGGATCAAAATGAAATCCAGTAATACGTTCATTTTGTCTAATTTTAGTTAAAAAGGGTTCCAAGGCTATAACAGATAATAAAGGAGATAAGGGGCAACCCTGACGTACTCCTCTATGCGATGAAAAGTAATCAGAAGTGATACCCTTGACAAATATTGAAGCCTGGGGACCTGAGTATAATAAAGAAATTAAAGCAATTAATTTAGAAGGATACCCAACCTATCGTAAAGCATGCAACATAAAATCCCAACCAATTCTGTCTAATGCTTTTTCAGCATCTAGGGAAATCGCGGCAAGGGGATGATCTAAGGAAGAGGCTTTGCTTAAAACATTAAAAAGAAATTGAGAGTTGTTAGATGCTAGTCTCCCTTTAATGAAACCAGATTGTTCCGGGCTAATGAGATCGGGTAAAATTGGATCGATAAGAAGTGCCAAAATATTTGCAAAGATCTTATATTCTGTATTGACCAGAGAGATAGGTCGATAGTTCTTACAAAGAGAATGATCATTATCCTCTTTAAGAATTAAGCAAATCAATGCTTCTTTGTAGGAGAGTAGGATCTGCCTCTTATGTTGCCCCCACTTTTTAGGTCTCGCCTTGCTATCGCGTAAGCTAGCGCAAAGCGAGACTATTGTGGGTTTTAAAAGTGCTCCCAAAAAGCAGATTGCATTGCTAGCACACGCACAATCGCGCGCATCGTGCCGCCATGCAATCTGCTTTTTGGGAGCACTTCAAAGGGTCCGCTCCCCCGCCCCAAGCGCGCGCCACGCTCTGCCGGGTTTGTCTTGTTTTGCATGCCATCTTCTCCTTCCCAGCGTATTAACCAAGCATCTGACAACGCTGTTTTTAACAAATCATTCCCCCCCCTTGTTTTAACCCACCATGTCCTCCTTCCTGATCGCTGTTGATTTAAATCCCTCTTCCCCCCCCCCCCCCCCCCACTTCAGCCGCTACCCGCACTATCACTCGAATCCCCGAAGGTATCAGAGTGCTTTATAAAAGCACCATTTACATTACAAAGACACTTTCAGTTTGAGTTTTTTTTCTATTACACACACAGGCATTAAGTGATTTGCCCAGGATCATAGGATGTTGAGCCAACGCAGAGACTCGAACCCGCTTCCTTAGGTCGAAGGAGGAGGCACGAATGAGAACCATCCTAAAATGAAAGGGTCGGTCAGCTTTCTTTTAATACATTTTCCATGTGTATAATGTCCATTCCCGTCCCACATGCATGACGCTCACCACACCTGCAAACACTACTCCACCCATTAATCATGTCTACTTGTCACTGAGGCCTGCAATAAAGCTTCCACTTTGAGATTGGTTGACAACGCTTTGCCAAGTACTTGCTATCTTTTACCAGCCCACTCCATGGTTAGTACTCTTATCGGGGTTGCAGACCATAAACCAATCGCCTGGAATGCGCCTCCCGCCCCCGCCAAGCGCACGCGCCACGCTCCGCCGGGCCTGTCTTGTTTTGCATGCCATGCCAAAATAAAAAACATCACCAAATATTGGTCATAACGTGCTGGCAATATTAGACTTTCGAAAGCATGGAAGGTCTATTGCTGCGCGAAATTTCTCAAAGGTACCCACCGCAGCACTCAAGAGGATACACAACTTGCCGTCAGCCAGCTTTGCCTTTGACATGCATTGGTTGTTAACTCACCCTCCCAGCCCCCGCCATTGTTTTTAACAACTCCTCCTGCTTTTAAACCACCACCTCCTCCTCCCGCTCTCTGCTGATTAACCCACCCCACTTCTTCAGCCACCTCCTGCGCCCTCATTTGTGTCCCCGAATGTATTGGAGTGCTTCCTGCAAGCTATTTACTTCACGCACAAAAATCTGGGGTTTCCACAATTCACAGCTACTTTTCAGTATTAAGACACTAATCCCACTGCTGCGCCGGATAGTGCCCCGTCACCAGGCACCTTAATTCCACATGAAAACACACTTACAAATAGGCCTGGGCTAAATTTCCGTTCCGCTCGCGGAAATTGCAATAATTTTACATTTTCGCGTTCCGCGGAGAGCGCGAAAATTTCAATTTCCGCATTCCGCAGCTTAGCGATAATTTGTTTCTTGCTCGCGCTGTAAAATACATTCTCGCGCGCGATCGCCTTACCTGAATCCCCGCGTTCGCCGACAAGTTTTCCCGATCCGGTCGCGTTCTCCACGATATATTGGATTGTTGGTAGCCATTTGCGCTCTCGCGACAGTTCGCGCCCGCAGTAATGTCATTGGTCGCGCGATCACGTCTATCTTCTCGCGATCATGCACCGCGAGAACAGTGAAAACAAGATGGCCGTGCCCGCGAGCAACCGCATGGGTAAGTTGGCGAGCCGCGACCATGCAGAAAATACCGCGAACGGGCGAGAAAAAAACTTCCGCATCTTTGCGATATTTCCGCGTGTTTGCGGAGATTTGTAACATTTTCGCGATAATTTGCGAAAGTCACTTTCGCAAATTCCGCCCACCCCTACTTACAAACACAGGGCAATATGCAAAGTACTGTGGTGGGGGAGGGAGGGGGAGCGCGCACAAGCCCAAAGACGTGCAAGCCCGCTCCATTCATCAGCTTTTGGATGTGTTAAAATCCACAGTAGTTTAATACACCATAACATAACAAAACATAGCCTAGCCTAACATAAAATAACAGCATAACATAACAGAACATAGCCTAACATAACAAAACATACCATTACATAACATAATAAAACATAGCCTAGCGTTGCATACCATTGCATAGCATACCATAACTTAACAAAACATAACATAACATAACAAAACATAGCCTAGCCTAACATAACAAATCATAACATAGCATAACAAAACATAACATAGTATAGCATAACAAAACAAAGCATAGCATAACAAAACACAACAAAACATAGCATAGCATCACAAAACATAGCATAGCATCACAAAACATAGCATAGCATCACAAAACATAGCATAGCATCACAAAACATAGCATAGCATAACAAAACTTAGCATAGCATAACAAAACATAGTATAGCATAACAAAACACAACAAAAAATAGCATAGCAACAAAAAATATCAAAACAAAACATAGCATAACAAAGCATAGCATAAAACAAAACATAGCATAGCATAACATAGCCTAACAACGCATAGCCTAACCACGCATAGCCTAACCACGCATAGCCTAACAACGCATAGCCTAACAACGCATAGCCTAACAACGCATAGCCTAACAACGCATAGCCTAGCATAGCATAAGAAAACACAAAGCATAGCATAGCATAGCATAGCATAGCATAGCATAGCATAGCATAGCATAACATAGCATAGCATAGCATAGCATAGCATAGCATAACATAGCATAAGAAAACATAGCATAGCATAGCATGACATAAGAAAACATAGCATAGCATAACATAAGAAAACATAGCATAGCATAACATAAGAAAGCATAGCATAACATAAGAAAACATAGCATAGCATAACATAAGAAAACATAGCATAGCATAGCATAGCATAACATAAGAAAACATAGCATAGCATAGCATAACATAAGAAAACATAGCATTAAGTTTGATAAACTCATAGTAGCGGGCTAGCTAGCTTTAACGGCCAGTGAGTGTAAGCAACTCCGTCAACCCAGAAGCAGTCACTCGGTCACCTTTGCTCTTGTATTGCAGTGGCTTCGTTTATTAAACAGTGCCCATATTTATACTGTTAGCACTTTACTTGTGCACATTTCAGGGCTCACAAAACTTTGATGAATCGAAATTCACAACTGAGGCTGTTAAGTTCGTGCTATATAAAACCCTAAGGATAAATAAAAAACATTGCCATTTACAATGTGAATAGCTCCAACAAACACAAGACCTTTTTCAAAGTACAAAACATTGCCATTTACAATACCAATAGCTCCAGCTCCAACAAATGCGAGACCTATTGCATTGCCAATGCTTGTTTTCTGATGTTTACGCTGGTTTCTGGCTATAGTCTGGCTGGGACCCTGCTAATCAGGGCCCCAGCCTCTCTGTTCTCTCAACAATTTGGAGCGCATATTAGGGGCACTAGTGATTGGATACTGTGGTGCCTTATGAGTCCCTAGTATATGGTACCTTAGGTACCACCTTAGGTACCAAGAGCATAGGTACTTCACAGGCCTACCAGGGGCTGAAGCATGTATTACGCCACCCCTGGGAAGCAGACTAAATCTGACACCACAGGCCTGCTACTGCAGCCTGGGTGAGGTGGTGCTAGCACTCCTCACTGAGATATAGGTTCACTATATCTCTCCCTGCACACACATTTAAGCCTATCAGTCACCCCTAAGGCGGGCCCTATCAATCCTGAGGGCATGGTGCTTGGTTTCCATGTGGTGGGGGGGTGCCTCTCCCTGAGCAGGGCCCTCTGCAGCTCTCAGAGTCTATTCTCTGGGGCTTTTTGTAAATGCGGTCAAACCATATACTCTTGTGCATTATAACCTTGCGATTAATGCTAACTTTGGAATGGCTGCTTCAAAACATGTTGTGTCAAACGTTTTGGAATCATACCCCAACACCAGTAACTGGTGTGGGAGTATGATCCCACCCTTCTAGAGTGATAGACATGTACCTACTGTGGAAACGCGGTAGAATCCTGAAGAGCCCTGGCATCACAAAATGGATGCCACCAGTCACAAACACTGGGCTGCCCTCCTGCTGATGACCGAAACTCGCAGTAGAGGAGGTCCAAAAATAGGTATCCTGTCACAGGGAGGTGTGACCACTTCCCAGACAGGGTTTAGTGTATTGGGGCTGGGTGGGTGCACTCCTAGAGTGCTTTGAAGTCCTGCACTGGGGGAGCAGTAGGCTCCTCTGTGGATACACCAGTTCATACTGGCTCAGGGGCTACCTGCCCCTGCTCTGACGCGAAACTGGACAAAGGGAAGTGGGTGTAGCCACCCACTCCCCTGACCCTCCCATTGGTGAGTTCATAGAGCTAGTCCCTCCCTTCCTTTTAGTATAAGTTAGGGAACCCTTGCCATTGCAAACTAGATATCCCTGGTCGACGCTCTGAAGAAAAATCCTGGACCTTCGACGTTCCATTACCTCTGGAAGATGGAAGAATCTCCCTTTGAGTCAAGGAGTGACTTCCCTGCTTGGCAGGCACCAAATCTTGCAATCATAGGTCGCAAACTTTCCCGCTCCCGCCGGAGTCCGAAGTCCCTGCAGCCCAGAAAGAGGATCTCCTGACTAATCCAAGACCATCGTGAGTCCCCAGTGACGCTGAGGCAAGTGGACCCCACAACTGATGAGGAACCGCAATCCCTGCGTACCGTGCACTATTGTCGAGTGCAACCCCTTCACGACATTCTACAAACCTGTGCATTGGACCACGTGTGGTCCAAGCCACCAGCAGGAATCCCTCTGAAGATCAGAGACCTACCCCATCCCGAGTGACCGTGGGCCCCTGGTGATTGAATCCTCCCGAGGCGTCTTCACGATCCCTTGCCGGTTGGCTGTGGGTCCCCAAAAGACTGTTCTACAGTTCCTAAGTGCTCCTCGGTTTGCTCCAGGCCTGCCCTGACTTACCCTTGATGGGTGAGTCCCTCAGACCTTGCTGGTCTGCACTGCTGACTTTTTGTCCTTTTCACGAGACTTGCTGTTACCAAGGCTTGTTGGCTCAAATTTGGTCACCGACACTGTGGTAAGCTGCAGACTTTGTGGGACACACAGAATCCAGCTCCTGGTTGTCGTCGACGCCTCCTGAACCTCATGGCTGAAGAGTCAAGACACCCATGATCACCTGAAATCACCCGATGACTGTGGGCATCCATCTTCCTTGCCTCGGGTCACTGCCAAGTGACTTTGAACACTGTCCCCTCTGCTTTCAGGTCTTCCGTCTTGTGAATCCAGCCTTGGATTCCACCGGACACTTCTCCTGTCTTCACAAGCAGCAAGTCTTCATTGGCTCCCATTGAAAACGACGCCGCGACCCGACACCAAAAGACACCTATGCACCCGGCTTCCCTGGGTGAGGTAACTCCAGCACTACGGTGCTCCTGTGGGTGTTGGCTCTAGAACTACTTACCCTGTAAGTGACTTGCTTGTAGACTCTCCCGAAGTATCCTAAAACTCTTAATTTCCAATCGCGACTTGCTCCATTGAAGTCAATAGGGATTTGCGGCTGTGTTCTCACACTGCATGCGTCTCCCGCGGGTCCTTAACTTACCTGCCTTGGGTGGTTTTGTGAGGCCCCAGTGCTTCTGAAGGCCCTAGGCCTTGTCCCCTTGCAAGTCGTTATCGCTAAGTCTCTTTTTTAGTATATGGTCTGGTACGCCCCTAGGGCCCCAGCCATATTTGTGCTTAACTTATTGTGAAATGTTGATTAGTGCATATGTTCCTGACTTCTAATCTCAAAGAGATTAGCAGAGAGTTGTTAGTAATAAATACATATATATTTGATATATATATAGCTGCGTGGTGTCCTTTCATTTAGTAATTCAAGAGATTATAAGGTAAAAAAAAGCTGCTTTACATTCCTCTAAAGACTTAGCCTGAAGGCTGCTCTCCACAGCTACCACTAGGATAGCTTTCTTTAAAGGTTGTCTTAAACCTACTACCATAAGAGTCGAATTGTACTGGTGCAAGGTGTCCACTTTAACTAGTGATCAGCATATACCAGGCCAACTTCTCACATTGGTGTGCAGCGTGTGGGATTCCAGCTTGCCATTGTTTTACCAGAAAATCTCTATTTAAATTACTAACTGAAAACCACTATAGGTACTCAAGGTACAAATAAAGTCAAGCTTAGTATTAATAAGTTCTACTGAACTTAGAGCTGTGTGTCAAGGGATAGCACACCCTTTCTACAGCTCAAGCTAGGATCAGTAGGCCACAAACTAGTGTAGGTAGTACAACACTGCACAACACTAGAATGTCCTTAAGGGATGGAACCAGTGGGTCCACCCAGCCTCAGTACAAGGACATGACAGTCATTGACTTGAAAGCCATGTGTGCTGCAAGGCACCTGAAGCTAGGACAGAGTCCCTCCACACTACATCTGATAGATCTGCTGACAGCAGATGATCTTAGATTAGCTCTAGGAGCTAATAGGTCTGAATCAGTGGGTGGGTCAATTACAGTGTCTGAGTCAGATGATGAAAATCAAGATGATCAGGACTCTGTGGTTGAAGGGCCAGATCCACAAGGGTCTGAAAAGGACAGAGGAATTCTCCCTAAGAGAACTGACAGAGTGGAGGAAAGGCCTAGGTCCCTTTCTAGGGAGTCTGTCCACTCCTATCACTCTGGCAGAGAATCTGTCCACCAGAGGAGCTCCTACTTTCCTAGAAGGGAGACGTCCTCTGGCAGAATGCAAAAACTGCTGCAGTATGAGGAAGCAAAATTTCCCCTCAAAACCAAGCAGTAGGCATTAGATAGAGAAGCCTTTGAGCTCCAGAGAGCTTCTAGAAAAGAGGGGTTAGAACCCCCTGGTGGCAGCAACAGTGTCCCTAGAGGTAGAGAATATATTCCAGACCATAGGAACCTGAGCAAGGTTGTTCCTCCCTACCAGAGTGGGGATGATATCCACAAGTGGATAACTGCTATGGAAAGTACCTGTAGAGTACAACAGGTCCCCCAATAGCAGTGGGCAGCAATATTGTGGCTCTCCTTTTCAAAAAAAGGAAGAGACAAGCTCCTCACTGTTAGAGAAGAGGATGCTGATGACTATGAAGTCCTGAAGAGTGCACTGATAGATGGGTTTGGCTTAACCACTGAGCAGTACGGGTTGAAGTTCAGAGACACCCAAAAGGCAGAGACTCCGGACTGGATTGACTTTGTAGATTGTGCAACCAAGGCTCTGGAGGGTTGGCTGGTTGGCAGTATGGTTACTGATTTCAAGGGATCTTATAATCTTATGATGAGAACAGATCCTTAATAATTGCCAGAACCAGTTGTTGCATCAATACCTGGTGGACTCTGATCTGACCTCTCCCCAAGAATTGGGAAAGAAGGCAGACAAATGGGTCAGAACCAGGGTGAGGCAGAAAACCCAGAACCAAGGGGATGACACCAAGAAGCAAGATTCTAAGGGTTCTGAGAAAGATCGGGATAAGTCAAAAGTCCAGAAGTCTTCACAAGGGCCCCAAAAATCTGCGTATGGTGGGGAGTTACAATCCAACAAGGTAAAAGGCCAAAAGAAGCCATGGTGCAAATTCTGTAAACAGAAAGGGCACTGGACTTCTGATTGTACCAAGTCCAAAGACCAAACCACCACCACTCCAGCCCCTAAGGCAACTGTTCCCCCTAGTTCAGCTACTGGTGGAGGTGGTACTCAGAATAAGGGTGTAGTTGGGTTGACCCTAGGTTCTGAAGTGGACTCTGGCCTAGTCAGAGTACCCACTCAGACACTGCTGATTTGTGAGGGAGACATTGATATGTCCTTCCTAGTGAGCCCCAGTAATCTGGGCAAATACAAACAGCAGCCTGTAATACATGGCAAACAGGCTTTGGCATTTAGGGACACAGGTGCTAGTGTTACCATGGTGGCAGAGGATCTTGTGGACCCTGGACAGGTCATCCTGGGAGAAATGTACCAGGTGACCAATGCAAGCAATGTCAGGACCAACCATAGTCTGGCAGAAGTGAATTTCTCCTGGGGAGGGGTAACTGGCCTCAAGAAGGTAGTAGTCAGTGCGGACCTCCCTGTAGAATGTCTATTGGGCAATGATCTAGAGACTTCAGCCTGGTCTGAAGTAGAGTTATGGACACATGCTGAGATGTTGGGCATCCCTGCAGAGGTATTTGCTGTGACCAGGTCACAGGCCAAAATGCATAAAACTGAACCAGCTCTGGATCCTGAAACTATGGACCAGATGCTTCCTAAGAAGAGAAGCAGTAGGGTTAAGGCAGTGCCTTCCCCTCTGTCTCAGATCACAGATTCCCCTCCTGAGGGAGGAGAAGCAGATCCTGAAGAAGGAACTGCCCCAGAGGGACTTGAGCCTTATCAGGTTGAGTTCTTGGGGGCAGGGGGCCCTCTAGGGAAGATCTGAGTAAGGAGCAACTGTGCTGCCCCTATCTTGAACCCCTCAGACAGCAGGCTGCTGCTGGGAGTGCTAGTGGGTCCCATAAAGTTTATTGGGATGAGGGACTCCTATATTCTGAGGGTAGAGATCCAACCCCTGGAGCCACCAGGAGGTTGGTAATACCTCAGACGTTTAGGGGGTTCATCTTGACCTTAGCACATGATATCCTTTTGGCAGGACACTTGGGCCAAAACAAGACCTGGGACAGGCTTGTCCCTCATTTTCATTGGCCACACATGTCTGAGGACAACGAGGAGTTTTGTCGCTCCTGTGTCACTTGCCAAGCCATTGGCAAGTCAGGTGGCACAACAAAGGTCCCCCCTGATACCACTACCTGTGGTGGGGGTATCCTTTGAAAGGGTAGGGATTTACATTGTTGGTCCCCTTGACCCTCCAAATGCATCTGGGCACAGACTTATCCTGGTGGTAGTAGATCATCCCACCGGGTACCCAGAGGCAATTCCCCTGAGGACCACCACAGCCCCTGTGATGGCAAGAGCCCTCATTGGAGTTTTCTCCAGAGTGGGTTTCCCAAAGGAGGTCATCTCTGACAGAGGGACAAACTTCATGTCAGGATATCTGAAAGCAATGTGGAAGGAGTGCGGTGAAACTTACAAATTCACCACCCCCTATCACCCACAATGCAATGGGTTAGTGGAGAGATTCAACAAATCCCTAAAGGGAATGATTAAAGGCCTCCCAGAAAAGTTTAGGCGAAAATGGGGCCTTCTGTTTGCATACAGGGAGGTTCCACAGAAGGGGGTTGGCTACAGCCCTTTTGAACTTCTGTTTGCGCACCCTGTCAGAGGACCCTTATGTCTGGTGAAAGAGGGATGGGAGTTACCTCTCAAACCTCCCAAACAGGATGTGATGGACTATGTACTTGTTCTCCGCTCCCGGATGGCAGAGTACATGAAGAAGGCAACTAAAAACCTTGAGGCTAGCCAAGAATTACAAAAAGCTTGTCATGACCAAAAGGCTGTCCTGACTGTCTATCAGCCAGACCAAAAAGTGTGGGTGTTGGAGCCTGTGGCCCCAACAGCTCTCCAGGACAAATGGAGTGGCCCCCATACAATTGTTGAGAAAGTGAGAAGTCACCTACTTGGTGGATTTGGCAACTCCCAGGAGCCCCCTTGGGGTGCTCTATGTCAATAGATTGAAACCATATGTTGACAGGGCTGACATGGGCTTGCTCATGGCAACTGATGAGGACCAGGAGGAAGAGAGTGACCCTCTCCCTGACCTGCTCTCACAGAACCCTGATGATGGGTAAGTTGATGGTGTTGCTTTGGCAAGCAGCCTCACTGAGCATCAACAAACTGAATGCAGACAAGTTCTGCAACAGTTCAGACATATGTTTAGCCTGACCCCAAGTCAGACTTCCTGGTGCACCCATGAGGTGGACACTGGAGACAGTCTTTCTAGAGTAAAATCTACAGGCAACCTGACCATGTCAGGGATTGTATCAGGACTGAAGTCCAGAAAATGTTGGAACTAGGTGTTATTGAGCCTTCAGATAGCCCTTGGGCTAGCCCAGTAGTCCTGGTACGTAAACCTCATACCCAGGGTGGTAAGAAAGAAATGAGGTTTTTTGTTAACTACAGAGGCCTCAATGCAGTCACCAGGACTGATGCCTATCCAATTCCCAGGGCAGATGAACTTATAGACACTTTGGCTTCAGCCAAGTATCTTAGTACATTTGACCTAACAGCTGGCTACTGGCAAATCAAGTTAGCTGATGATGCCAAGACCAAAGCATTTTCAACCCCTGGTGGGCACTATCACTTTGTGGTAATGCCCTTTGGTTTGAAGAATGCACCTGCCACTTTTCAGAGGTTGGTGTATAAAGTTCTGACTGGTATGGAAACCTATTGCTCAGCTTATCTTGATGATATTGCTGTCTTTAGTTCCACCTGGCAGGATCACCTGGTCCACCTCAGAAATGTTTTGGAGGCCCTGCAAAAAGCATGCCTCACTATCAATGCGACCAAGTGCCAGATAGGGCAGAGTCAGGTTGTGTACCTGGGCCACCTTGTAGGTGGAGGCCAGGTTCAACCATTGCAGACCAAAATCCAAACCATAATGGAATGGGTAGCTCCAACAACCCAGACAGAGGTTAGAGCCGTTTTAGGTCTGACTGGGTACGATAGGTTTGTTAACGGATATGGATCTATAGTGACCCCCTTAAGTGATCTGACCTCTAAGAAAATGCCAAAAAAGGTTCAGTGGATAGCTAGCTGTCAAAAGGCATTTGATGACCTCAAGCAGGCAATGTGCACTGCCCCCATCTTGCAGAGTACAGATTACAAAAAGAAGTTCATTGTTCAAACAGATGCTTCAGAGCTGGGTGTGGGAGCTGCACTGTCAACTTAACGATGAAGGTCAAGACCAGCCAGTAGCTTTCATAAGCAGAAGGCTGACACCTAGAGAGAAACTATGGTCTGCTATAGAGAGGGAGGCCTTTGCTGTGGTGTGGGCCCTGAAGAAGCTGAGGCCATACTTGTTTGGCACTCACTTCATAGTTCAGACTGACCACAAGCCCCTCCTATGGCTCAAACAGATGAAACGTGAAAATCCTAAACTGCTCAGGTGGTCCATTTCCCTACAGGGGATGGACTATACAGTGGAACATAGACCTGGGACCCAACATGCCAATGCAGATGGACTCTCAAGGTATTTCCACTTAGAACATGAAGACTTAACTGGTCAAGGTTAGTTTAATGTCCCTGCGTTTGGAGGGGGGTTGTGTAGGAGAGTAGGATCTGCACTTTTGTTGCCCCCACTTTTTTTTCTGATGTATACACTGGTTTCTGGCTATAGTCTGGCTGGGTCCCTGCTAATCAGGGCCCCAGTCTCTTTTCTCTCTAAACGACTTGGTGTGCATATTAGATGCACTAGTGATTGGATACTGTGGTACCTTATGAGCCCCTAGTATATGGTACCTTAGGTACCTAGGGCATAGGCACTTCACAGGCCTACCAGGGGCTGCAGCATGTATTATGCCACCCCTGGGAAGCAGTCTCAATCTGACACCACAGGCCTCCTACCGCAGCCTGTGTGAGGTAGTGTTAGCACTTCTCACTGAGATATAGGTTTCTATATCTCAACATACACACACATATAAACCTATCAGTCACCCCTAAGGCAGGCCCTTTAAATCCTGAGGGCAGGGTGCTTGGTTTACAATGTGAGGGGGTGCCTCTGCCTGAGCAGGGCCCCTCTGCAGCTACCAGAGTCTATTCTCTATGGCTGTTTGTGGATGCGGTTAAACCATATACTGTCAAGTGCATTAAAATGCTAACTTTGGAATGACTGCATCAAAAGCTGTCGTATTTGGTGTCAAACCACTTGGAATCATACCCCCACACCAGGAACTGGTGTGGGCGTATGATCCCACCCATCTAGAGGGGACGACATGTACCTACTGTGGTAACACGGTAGAAATCTGAAAGAGACCTGGCATCACAAAATGGCTGCCACCAGCACAGAAACTGGGCTGCCCTCCTGCTGCTGACTGAAAATCGCAGTGGAGGAGGCCCAACAATAGGCATCCTGTCACAGGGAGGTGTCACTACCTTCCAGACAGGATTTAGTGTATTGGGGCTGGGTTGGTGCACTTCTAGAGTGCTTTGAAGTCCTGCACTGGGGGAGCAGTAGGCTCCTCTGTGCATATGCCAGCTCAAACCAGTTCAGGATACCTGTCCCTGCTCTGGCACGACACTGGACAAAGGGAAGTAGGTGTAAACACCCCCTACCCTGACCCTCTCAGAGGAGTGGTCATAGAGCTAGTCCCTCCCTGTTAGAAGGCGACCTCAGAGGGGCCCGGAGGGGGCCCCGACTGCCCTGAGACCCACCCTCGAGATATCGTAGCCGGGCACTGGCGGGAGACTCCTCAGGGGAGGAACCTCGTATCTAGGATCGCACACTCTGCACCACACGACAGAGACACCACACGAGGAGTTCTTAAGAGCAAATCTTTATCAGATCGGAGTGGTAGGATCTTTATGATCAGCAAGGCAAAATATATACAAGTAGAGCGCGGGCTCACAAAGTCTTGGAGGGGGGGTTAGGAGGTAGCGGGACAGTCTTTGGGGATATGGATCAAATGCAGGAGCGTACCCGGCGCACAGCTCACAATCCACGAGCTGGGGGATACGCTTGTCGTCGTGGGGTCCGGCGGGACCAAGAGTCTGTGGGCGCTGCGAGATACTCAGCAGGCTCGAGTATAAGTTCGGAGGTCTTACGATCTTCGGGGAGCCGCGAGTCACTCAGCAGGGCTCAAGCACGAGTTCGGAGGTCTTACGATCTTCAGGGAGCTGCGAGTCACTCAGCAGGGCTCAAGCACGAGTTCGGAGGTCTTACGATCTTCAGGGAGCCACGAGTCACTCAGCAGGGCTCAGGTGTTTCCAAGGCGAATCTGCCGGACAGTCCCAGAGCACCCCTTGTTATAGGGCGACTCCTCTTTGATGTCCGGAGTCTGTGCAGGCAGGGGTCTTGTCACCTGGGGGTCGCTTGTTGGGGGTTTCCTGCCATTGTCCTTTGATCCTTTCAGGGCCGGGTCGGGAGGAACCCCAGACACCCAGCAGGCGTGGAGCCAGCCCTCGGGGAGGCCGGCGGGTCGATCGAAACCCACCTTCCCAGGGAAGCGCAGAGGTGTGATGAAAACTGCTCCTCCCTTTTCATCCCAAGGGGAGCGCGATGTCCTCCAGCCAGAGTGGCGCCTATGGCTAGGGTCAAGCTGGGGCCGGGCGGCCATCTTGGTGCATGAAGTGGGCACGCGGGCCCGGGGTGGCCGAAGGAGGAAGGCCACGGACGGGGGAAGTCCGGGTCGGGTGTGTGTTCTGGTGGGAAGGATCGGCTAGGCCGTGGGCTCGGGGCTGGTGTGAGGTGCAGGGGTCAGGTCGGTCTATGTTACGAGGGCCGGGTCTAACACTCCCCTATCTTCAGTATAAGATAGCAAACTTTACCATTGCAAAACAGATAACCCTGGACGACGCTCTACAAAGAAGACTCCTGGCCCTTCGACGTTCCACTACCTTTGGAAGATGGAAGAATCTCACTTGGAGTCATGGAGTGACTCCCCTGCTTGGCAGACACCAAAAACCTTAATCAAAAGTTGCAAACTTTCCCGCTCCCGCCGGAGTTCGAAGTCCCTGCAGCCCTGGAAGTAGATTTGATGACTTGTCGACAGCCATTGTGAGTCCCCAGCAAAGCTGTAGCGAGTGGACCCCACGAGTGACGTGGAACAGCCATACCCGGGGACCGTGCACTATTGTCAAGTGCAATTCCTTCACGATGTTCTACGAACTTGTGCATTGGACCATTTGTGGCGCAAGCCTCCAGCAGGTTTTGCAGTGAAAATCAGAGGCCTACCCCATCCCGAGTGACCGTGGGCTCCTGTGAAGCATTTCCTGAAGAGGCGTCTTTGCGATCCCTTGCCCGTTGGCTTGTGGGTCTCCCGAAGACTTTCTTATCAACTCAAAGGGCTCCCCTGGTTGCTCCAGGCCTGCCCTCACTTACTCTTGCTGGGTGAGTCCCTCAGACCTTGCTGGTCTGCACCATCGACTTTCTTCACTCTACACAAGACTTGCCGTTGCCAAGGCTTGTTGGCTCCAATCTGGTTGCCGACACCGCCATCAGCTGCAGACATCCTGGTACACTCCGAATCCAGCTGCTGGTCGTCGTCTATCCCTCCTGGATCTCGTGAGCGAAGAGCCAAAACACCATCGATCTGAAATCTTAAACCTATCTACCATAAGAGTCGAATTGGACTGGTGCAAGGTGGCCACTATAACTAGTGACCAGCATATGCCAGGCCAACTGCTCACAGATGGGAACTTATTGCTCAGCTTATCTAGATATTGCTGTCTTTAGTTCCTCCTGGCAGGATCACCTGGTCCACCTCAAATGTTTTGGAGGCTCTGCAGAAAGCAGGCCTGACTTTCAAGGCCACTAAGTGCCAGATAGGACAGAGTCAGGTTGTGTACCTGGGCCACCTTGTAGGTGGAGGCCAGGTTCAGCCTTTACAGAGCAAAATCCAAACCATCATGGAATGGGTTGCTCCAACCACCCAGACACAGGTGAGAGCCTTCTTAGGTCTGACTGGGTACTATAGGAGGTTTGTGAAGGGATATGGATCTATAGTGACCCCCTTGAATGATCTTACCTCAAAGAAAATGCAAAAAAGGTTCAGTGGACAGCTAGCTTACAGAAGGCATTTGAAGACCTAAAGCAGGCCATGTGCACTGCCCACATCTTACAGAGTCCAGACTACACCAAAAAGTGCATTGTCCAAACAGATGCTTCTGAGCTGGGTGTGTGAGCTGTACTGTCTCAACTGAATGATGAAGGTCGAGACCAGCCAGTAGCTTTTATTAGCAGAAGGCTGACCCCTAGAGAAACATTGGTCAGCTATAGAGAGGGAGGCCTTTGCTGTGGTGTGGGCCCTGAAGAAGCTGAGGCCATACCTGTTTGGCACTCACTTCATAGTTCAGACTGATCACAAGCCCCTCCTATGGCTCAAACAGATGAAAGGTGAAAACCCAAAACTTTTAAGGTGGTCCATTTCCCTACAGGGGATGGACTATACAGTGGAACATAGACCCGGTAACCAACATGCCAATGCAGATGGACTCTCAAGGTATTTCCACTTAGAACACGAAGACTCAACTGGTCAAGGTTAGTTTAGTGTCCCTGCGTTGGGGGGGGGGGGGGGTTGTGTAGGAGAGTAGGATCTACCTCTTATGTTGCCCCCACTTTTTTTCTGATGTTTACACTGATTTCTGGCTATAGTCTGGCTGAGACCCTGCTAATCGGAGCCCAAGCCTCTCTGTTCTCTCTAAATAACTTGGAGTGCATATTAGGTGCACTAGTGATTGGATACTGTGGTACTTTATGGGTCCCTAGTATATGGTACCTTAGGTACCAAGGGCATAGGTACTTCACAGGCCGGGGCTGAAGCATGTATTATGCCACCCCTGGGAAGCAGACTAAACCTGACACCACAGGCCTGCTACTGCAGCCTGGGTGAAGTAGTGTTAGCACTCCTCACTGAGATATAGGTTCACTATATCTCTCCCAGCACACACATTTAAGCCTATCAGTCACCCCTAAGGCAGGCCCTATCAATCCTGAGGGCAGGGTGCTTGGTTTCCATATGAGGGGGTGCCTCTGCCTGAGCAGGGCCTTCTGCAGCTCTGAGTCTATTCTCTGGGACTGTTTGTGAATGCGGTCAAACCATATACTCAAGTGCATTATAACCTTGCGGTTAATGCTAACTTTGGAATGGCTGTATCACAACATGTCGTGTTTGGTGTCAAACGCTTTGGAATCATACTCCCACACCAGTAACTGGTGTGGGAGTATGATCCCACCCTTCTAGAGGGATAGACATGTACCTACTGTGGAAATGTGGTAGAATCCTGAAGAGCCCTGGCATCAAAAAATGGATGCCACCAGTCAGACACTGGGCTTCCCTCCTGCTGATGACCGAAACTCGCAGTGGAGGAGGCCCAACAATAGGTATCCTGTCACAGGGAGGTGTGACCACCTCCCAGACTAGGATTAGTGTATTGGGGCTGGGTGGGTGCACTCCTAGAGTGCTTTGAAGTCCTGCACTGGGGGAGCAGTAGGCTCCTCTGTGCATACACCAGATCAAACCGGCTCAGGGGCTACCTGGTCTTGCTCTGGCGCAAAACTGGACAAAGGGAAGTGGGTGTAGCCACCCACTCCTCTGACCCTCCCATAGCTGGGGTCATAGAGCTAGTCCCTCCCTTCCTTTCAGTATAAGTTAGGGAACCCTTGCCATTGCAAACTAGATATCCCTGGATGACTCTCTGAAGAAGAATCCTGGACCTTCGCTGTTCCATTACCTCTGGAAGACGGAAGAATCTCCCTTGGAGTCAAGGAGTGACTCCCCTGCTTGGCAGGCACCAAATCTTGCAATCAACGGTCGCAAACTTTCCTGCTCCCGCCGGAGTCCGAAGTCCCTGCAGCCCAGGAAGAGGATTTCCTGACTTCTCCAAAGCCATCATGAGTCCCCAGCGACGCTGAGGCAAGTGGACCCCACGAGTGACGAGGAACCGCAATCCCTGGGTACCGTGCACTATTTTTGAGTGCAACCCCTTCACAACATTCTACGAACCTGTGCGACGTGTGGTCCAAGCCTTCAGCAGAAATCCCTCTGAAGATCAGAGGCCTACCCCGTCCCGATTGACCGTGGGCCCCTGGTGAGTGAATCCTCCCGAGGTATCTTTGCGATCCCTTGCCGGTTGGCTTGTGTGTCCCCAGAAGACTTTTCTACAGTTCCAAAGTGCTCCCCTGGTTGCTCCAGGCCTGCCCTGACTTACCCTTGCTGGGTGAGTCCCTCAGACCTTGCTGGTCTGCACCGCTGACATTTTGTCTTTCCACTAGACTTGTTACCAAGGCTTGTTGGCTCCAATCTGGTCACCGACACTGCAGTAAGCTGCAGACTTTGTGGGACACGCAGAATCCAGCTCCTGGTTGTCGTCAATGCCTCCTGGACCTCATGGCTGAAGAGTCAAGACACCCGTGATCACCTGAAATCACCCGACGACTGTGGGCATCCATCTTCCTTGCCCCGGGTCACTGCCAAGAGACTTTGAACACTGTTCCCTCTGCTTTCAGGTCTTCCTTCTTCTGAATCCTGCCTTGGATTCCACTGGTCACTTCTCCTGTCTTCATAAGCAGCAAGTCTTCATTTGCTCCCATTGAAAACGACGCCGTGACCTGACACCAAAAGACACCTATGCACCCGGCTTCCCTGGGTGAAGTAACTCCAGCACTATGGTGCTCCTGTAGGTGTTGGCTCTAGAACTACTTACCCTGTAAGTGACTTGCTTGTAGACTCTTCCGAAGTATCCTAAAACTCTTAATTTCCAATCGCGACTTGCTCCATTGAAGTCAATAGGTATTGGCGGCTGTGTTCTCACACTGCATGCGTCTCCCGTGGGTCCTTTACTTACCTGCCTTGGGTGGTTTCATGAGGCCCCAGCGCTTCTGAAGGCCCTAGGCCTTGTCCCCTTGCAAGTTATCTCTAAGTCTCTTTTTAGTATATGGTCTGGTACGCCCCTAGGGCTCCAGCCATATTTCTGCTTAACTTATTGTGAAATGTTGATTTGTGCATATATTCCTGACTTCTAATATCATAAAGAGATTAGCAGAGAGTTGTTAGTAATAAATACATATATATTTGATATATATATAGCTGTGTGGTGTCCTTTCATTTAGTAATTCAAGAGATTATAAGGTAAAACAAGCTGCTTTACATTCCTCTAAAGACTTGGCCTGAAGGCTGCTCTCCACAGCTACCACTAGGATAGCTTTCTTTAAAGGTTGGCTTAAACCTACTACCATAAGAGTCGAATTGTACTGGTGCAAGGTGTCCACTTTAACTAGTGAACAGCATATACCAGGCCAATTTTTCACATTCTTGAAATGAGCCTCGAAGAGCCATTGTCATGAAAAGATTGCAATAAAAGTAAAAGATTTGGAAAAAGGATTTTGGCAAAATTATTATAAAATTCAATTGTAAAACCATCTGGGCCAGGGGCTTTCCCACAACGCAAAACCGAAACCGCGTGGGAAATGTCTGTCAAAGAAATACCAGCGCCCGAAGTCAATGTGACTCGATGGAAGCGAAGGAATGGATTGGAAATTGGAACTGATCTGGCAGAACTTTAGAAGTGTATAAATCCTTGTAAAAAGAGACCAATTCATTCAAAATATCTGTATCTTTGAAGATAGGAGTACCGGCAGGACCTTGCAGAGATTCAATTTTCCTTCTCTTTTCTCACTTTTAAATAGTTAGCCAACAATTTCCCTATTTTGTTTTTGCCCCCAATGTAGCGAGAGCTACTTTTCAATAAGTAATTAGAGGCTGCGTCATTAGATATTCTATTAAAGGTAAGTTTAGCGTCAATAAGATTCAATAAGAGAGGATTCATTATTTGAATGCTAATATATATATTCTAATTGTTTAATTGTATTAAGTAGTTGAGAAGATTGGGCTTGTATGGATGTTTTCTTTTATGAGAAAATGTATAATAAAACCTCTGGCCGCAGCTTTAAAGCAATCCCATACCATGACAAAAGGAGAATCTGGGGTACTATTTATAGTAAGGAACTCAGTGGCAAAGGAGTTGAATTTTTGACGACAAATAGGATCCAGGAGGAGGGAATTATTAAAACGCCATCTTCCTGAATGAGGAGTGTAGGAAGGTGGAATCTGACTATATGGTTGCCCCCAACTTTTTGCCTGGTATTTGAATGGTTTTTGACTAGTCTGGCTGGGATCCTGCTATCCAGGACCCCAGCCTATCTGCTTCCTCCCTAAAACTGATGTGAGTACCCTAGGTACATACCAAGTGGATACTGAGGACACCCTATCAGCCCCTTGTAGATGGTACCCTAGGTACCCAGGGCATGGGTCCCTCAGAGGCCTACCAGGGGCTGCAGCACTTATTGTGCCACCCCTGGGACAGCCATACAAACTGACACCACCGGACCACTACTGTAGTCTGGGTAAGGTGGTGCTTGCACCCCTTACAGGGATATAGGTATCCTGTATCCCACTTAATACAACACATATATCCTCATAGCTCACCCCTAAGGCAGGCCTTGCTAATCCTACAAGGCAGGGTGCTGAGATGTGTGAGGGGGAACCCCTACCTGTGTAGGGCCCCTCTGCAACCTTCGTAAAACTATTGCTGGGTTGTTTGCAGTGCAGCCATACCATATACTCTTAACCGCATTATAAGTAATCGCGATAGCGTAATAACGAGAGTGGCTGCACAGAACCATGTCGTGTTTGGTGTCAAACATGTAGGAATCATACCCCCAATCCAACCATGGGAGTGAGGGCATGATTCCCCCCTGCTAGCGGGGCGATATGGTAAAAGCGGCAGATTTTAGACACCAATTTAAAAGTGCACACGTAGTACAAAATGGATGCTACCAGCCACCCACACGACTCTGGCTGCCTGTTGCTGGGCAGAACTCCAGCCATGGCAGCTGGACAATAGGGATCTTGTTGCAGGGAGGTGCAACCACCTCCCCAGACAGACTATGTGGATTGGAACTGGGTGGGTGCACCATAGGATGTCTTTCAGACTTGCACGTAGGCTTCTCCAGTACCTACTTCTGCATACACCGCCTCAAACTGGTTCAGGGGCATCCTGTCCCCTGCCCAGGTGGGAAACCACACAAAGGGGAGAGGGTGTAGCCACCCTTTCCCGCCTGAACTCTCATTGGTGGGCTCTGATCTGGACACTCCCCTAATCTTTGGATAAAGGTGAATACAGGGTCCCCAGAGCCTCAGATTACTCTTGAACTAAACAGGCTTGAACTTCGACTTGCTGCCGCACAGCTAAAGGAAGAAATCTCCCTTGGGGCAAAGGAGTTACCCCCTGCTTGGCAGGCACCTGAAACACTGCAAGTGACCCGGTTGGAACTTTGCTGCTCCTACGGACATCGACGACTCTTTCCTACCTTGAGGTGGGTTTCCAAGCATCCCAGAGGCCAGTGAGTGTGCACAGCAAAGCTCAGCACCGTGGTCCCCGTGGGTGCCGAGATCCCCAATACCCCAGGACACCAGCCACCTCTTGCACAGCACACGAACCCAACGAGTGGGGAAGTTGTGCTTTGGCCCATTATTGAGCCAACCTCTCAGCATCATCTGTGCCAAAGATCGACACCCTAGCCCGCTCCGGCGACCCGAGGGCGCATCTTTACGCACGCCAAATTGCTGCCTCCCGTGGTCCCTTGTCTCTCAACTGGTGGGCCCTGGCGAAGGTCAATCTTCACTTCCAAGAGTTCCCCTAGTTGCTCCAGGCCTGCTCTTCAGTCTCCTTGCTGGAGACCTCGCTCAGACCTTGTGGGTCTGCACCAGTAGCTATTTTGTGATTCTTGCATGGGTTTCGGTTGCCAAGGCTTAGTGGATCCAATCCGGACACTAACACCGCAGCAACCCTCATCCTTTGTGGGACAGACGCCCTCCAGAAGCTGGTTTTCCTTGACACCTCCTGGACCCCATGGCTGACGATCCAAGCTACACCTCTTCCACCTGGAAAAACCCGACGTTCAAGGGCTCTTTCTCCTGAGCCCCCTGGTCACTGTGCCGTGACCCAGACTGTCCCCTCTGCTTTCAGGTCCTTCTCTTCAAGATCTAAATCTTCAATCTTCACGACATCGACGCTTCTTGCTAGCAGCAGTTCTTCACGTTTTGCCATTGAAAATCAGCCCGCGACCCGACATTGAAAACGACCTATGCACCCGGCTTCCCTGGGGCAGGTAACAGTGGTACCTCGGTACTCTCGTGGGTGGGGGCCCTTCAAAAGCTTAACTCTAAAGTCTTGAACTTGAACTCCAGCTAGAAGTGTTTTTAAACTTGTAAAATTCAACCGCGACATTCTCCATAGGCTTTAATAGAGATCCCGACAGTAGCTTCTGCCACTGCACGCGTCTCCCGTGGGTCCCCTCCCTCACTACCTTGGGTGGTTTCACAAGGGGCCAGCGACCCTAAATGCCCTAGGCAGTGTCTGTAGAATTGTTGGGGTTCTTATACCACTTTTTTGATATATGGTTTGGTCCTCTCCTGGGGCCCTATGATTCCAGTGCTATTTATTGTAACTATCAATGCTTGTTTGAATTGTATCTTTACCTCCAGCCTCATAAAGAGACTAGTGGGATTATTCTTAGAATAAATACATATATTTTATATATATACCTGTGTGGACTACGCTTTCATTTGGTTATTCAAGAGGTTATCTATGGAGAAACAATAAGCTTAACACTCCTTCAAGACTTAGCCTGAAGGCTGCTCTCCACAGCTACCACTAAGATAGCTTTCTTTAAAGGTTGTCTTTTAACCTATCACCATAAGAGTCGAATTGGACTGGTGCAAGGTGTCCCCTATAACTAGTGGACAGCATATGCCAGGCCAACTTCTCACAAGGAGAAAAAGGGATAGGATCAATATCAACAAGTACAGGGCCATGGTCTGAGATTAAGATAGAACCAATTTCAGATTGAATGGCATGTTGGGCCAGGGACTTACTTCGAAAAAGATAATCAATACGGGATTGTGAACGATGTGGGCCAAATTAAAACTACAGGGTGGCAGTCTCCAAATGTCCACCAATGCTTTACGACGTATAGTGGATGTAAATTGTGAATGCATTTTAGATGGAAGGAACTTAATTTTAGAATGTATCTAAAATGGGGTCAAAGATTTGATTACAATCACCACCAAATATAATATAGTCATCATATATGAGTAATTTATCTGAATCATTAGTCCAAAAAACCTTATCAACCACAGTAGGGGCATATACATTACAAATAGTTAAAAGAATCTTATCGATAAAAAGTTTAAGAATTCCCCCAACGACCTTCAGCATCATTTTCTTGATGAACAATGGAAACTTGTAATTTTTTGTGACATAAAATCAAAACTCAGTTTTTCTTACCCATAGCAGGAGAATTAAACACATGTCCCACCCAGCATCTCTTCAATTTTAAAGCTTCATCTTCAGTAATATGAGATTCTTGGAGTAAAGCAATATCAGTTTTTAATTTAGCTAGGTGAGATAGCACCAGTTGCCTTTTGATAGGATTATTTAATCCTTTAATATTCCAAGTTGTAATCTGAAATATAACTAATGAGAAAAATACAAACGGGCATTATGCTTACAAGAACAGGAATTAAATTTGAGTGAGAAATATACAGGGAAGGAAGGCAAAAGAAATAGAGATTGTTTTATAAAAAAGAACGAGGGAGAAAAAAGAGATAAACAACTAAAATTAAAATGAGAAAGAAAAATTAACAAGGAAACCAAATAAGATGGACCAAAAGGAGAAAGGAGAAGATAGAGAGCAAAGAGACAGTGCAAGTCATACAGAAGACGAGTGAAAAACATACTGACCGATACAAAACAAAAGGGGAGTGACTACACCAGAAGATGACGGCGACAGCAGCAAAACTCCACCGAGTTCCCAAAGGACTACAATCAAAGACTTTAACGTAACAGGAAGATCAGATAGGGAACGAAATTGTAGGAGTACAACACCTGTATATGAAAGAAAGAAAAATTAATAAAAGGAGAAGTAATGTGTGAGAAGTTGGCCTGGCATATGCTGTCTCCTAGTTATAGGGACACCTTGCACCAGTCCAATTCGACTCTTATTGATGATGGGTTTAAGACCACCTTTAAAGAAAGCTATCCTAGTGGTAGCTGTGGAGAGCAGCCTTCAGGCCAAGTCTTGAAGGAGTGTTAAGCTTATTGTTTTAACATAATAACCTCTTGAATAACCAAATGAAAGAGTAGCCCACACAGGTGTGTGTGTATATATATATATATATAAAATATATGTATTTATTCTAGACAGAATCCCACAGTCTCTTTAGGAATCTGTGGCAAAGTTACAATATCAAACAAGCATTGTTAGACACAATAAATAGCACTATTAACATTGGGCCCCGGGGGGGACCAAACCATATACTAAAAAAGTGGTATAAGAACCACGACAATTCTACAGGCAATGCCTAGGGCAATCAGGATCGCTGGCCCCTTAAGAATCCACCCCAGGTTATGAGGAAGGGGACCCACGGGAGGTGCGTGCAGTGCAAGTAGCTGCTATCGGGATCTCTATTACAGCCTATGGAGAATGTCGCGGTTGGAAATGAACAGTTTAAAAATACTTCTAGCAGGAGTACAAAGTTAAAACTTCAGACTTAAGCTTTTGAAGAGCCCACTACCACGAGAGTACCGAGGTACCACTGTTACCTGCCCCAGGGAAGCCGGGTGCATAGGTCGTTTCTGCTGTCGGGTCGCGGGCTGATTTTCAATGGGAAAATAGTCAAAAGTTCTGCTAGCTAAAAGCGTTGATGATGCCGTGAAGATCAAAGATGTGAAGATTGTAGAGAAGAACCTGAAAGCAGAGGGGACAGAGTCTGGGTCACGGCAAAGTGACCAGGAGGCTCAAAGCAAAGAGCCCTTCGATGTCTGGTGCTTCAGGTGGAAAGTGGTGTTGCTTGGATCTGCAGCCACGGGCTTCGGGAGGCTTCAAGGAAGGCCAGCTTCAGGAGGGCGACTGTCCCACGTCGGATGAGGGTCGCTGCGGTGTTAGTGTCCGGATTGGATCCACTAAGCCTTGGCAACCGCAACCCCCGAAGAATAAACAAATCTGCTATAGTGCAGACCCACGAGATCTGGGAGAGGTCTCCTTCAAGGAGACTGTAGAGCAGGCCTGAAGCAACCAGGGGAACTCTTGATTGTAGAGAGAGACCTCCGCTAGGGCCCACAAGTCGAGAGACAAGGGACCGCGGGAGGCGGCAATTTGGAGTGCGTAAAAGGGCACCCACGGGCCACCGGAGGGGGCTAGGGCGCTGGTCTTTGGCACAATTGCTGTAGAGTGGTTGGCTCGAACGGGCCAAAGCACAACTTCCCCACTGGTCAGGGTCGTGTGCTACGCAAGAGGTGGCCGGTGTCCTGGGGTATTGGGGATCTCGGCACCCACGCGGTCCACGGTGCCCAAACTCGTCGAGCACACTCACTGGCCTCTGGGATGCGCTGGAAACCCACCTCAAGGTTTCTGGAAGTCGTCAAAGTTCGTGAGAGCAGCGAAGTTCCAACCGGGTCACTTGCAGTGTTTCAGGTGCCTGCCAAGCAGGGGGATAACTCCTTTATCCCAAGGGAGATTTCTTCCGTCAGCTGGGCAGCAGCAAGTCGAAGGTCAAGACTGTAAAGTTCAAGATTAATCTGAGGCTCTGGGGCCACGTTATTCACCTTTATCCCCAAGATTAGGGGAGTGTCCAGAGTAGTGTCCACCAATGAGAGGTGAGGCGGGAAAGGGTGGCTACACCCTCTCCCCTTTGTGTGTTTCCTGCCTGGGCGAGGGGCAGGATGCCCCTGAACCGGTTCCAAGCGGTGTATGCAGAATGAGGCTTCTGCAGCTGCCTACGTGCAACTCTGAAAGGACATTTGGTGCACCCACCCTGTTCCAATCCACATTATCCTGTCTGGGGAGATGCTAGCACCTCCCTGCCACAGGAGCCCTATTGTCCAGCTGGCGAGGCTGGGGTTTTCCCCAGCAACAGCTAGCCAGGGTCGTGTGGGTGGCGGGCAGTAGCCGTTTTTTGTTACTTGTGCACTTTTAAATTGGTGTCTAAAGTCTACCGCTTTTCCCATATCGCCCCTCTAGCAGGGGGGAATCGTACCCTCATGCCCATGGCTGGACTGGGGATATGATTCCTACATGTTTGACATCAAACACGATCTGGTTCTGTGTAGCCATTCTCAAGTTATCTCGATAGACTTATAATGCGGTTGAGTATATGGTATGGCTACACTACAAACAACCCAGCAATGATTTTACAAAGGTTGCAGGGAGGCCCTACTCATGTAGGGGTCCCCCCTCACACATACCTCAGCACCCTGCCTTGTAGGATTACCAAGGCCTGCTATAGGGGTGACCTATGAGAGTAGATGTGTTGTAATGGGGTGGGATATAGGGTACCTATATCCCAGTAAGGGGTGCTAGCACCACCTTACCCAGACTACAGTAGTGGTCTGGTGGTGTCAGTTTTTTATTTTTATTTATTTTTTTGTTTTTTTTAGTTTTCAAAAACCTTTATTGACTTGTAAAAATAGTACAGGACCGATCATCTACAATCAACATAGTCGTGAGGGGGCTCTGCCCGACCGCTGGGCAGTCAGGTGAACGCATACAGAGCCATTTAGCCGACACCCCGAAGGACCGGCGGCGTTACAATAATACTGCATATTCAAAAACACAATCGTGCACAGTGTCAATAAGGATTGCACCAGTCCCCAGTCTATGACTCCGACTAAGATTATGTATGCGAAGCTTAAAAGTAGCCTCCGATGCCTGCACTCCAGGCTTAAACCAGGAAGTTCTAAACTGAACCGTAACCCCAACCACCCACCCCTCCCACCATACGCTGACTATTTCCCCACGTCTCCCATCCCCATGCACATTGAGCCGCAGCCCAATAATCTATGCACAACCATCAGCGGCACCCTCCCGCACGCAGTCCGCAGCTGACCCTACATTAGACATTCACCCCCCGAATCACCCTGCTTTAGCGTCCTGAACCAGTCTGCCAAGCACCCGTCCACACTCACTTCGTGCAAGCATCCATCCCAACAATCACTCCAGAGTCCTTCCCAATCACACGCCCCCAGAGTCCTGACCGTGTCCCGTGCCACCCTCGTCCAAAGCGCGCTCATAGGGTCCCTCGCTTCGCGCCTCCCCCTGGTCAGCCGCCTCAGTGGCCCTGGAAGTCAGATACGTACTGTACAGCTCCCAGAAGTTCTTAGGGCGACTTTTCGGTGGCAGCAATTCGCTGTACGTCTCCACCTGTGTGCTGCAGTACAGCATGTCGCTGGCCCAATGCTTCCTAGTAGGAAGAGGCCCCCTCATCCAGCATATCGCCACAACTCTCCGAGCCAGTAATAGCGCAATATCGGTCAAGCGCCGCAGTGCCGGTAGGAGCGGCCTGGAGTACCCCAGCAACGCCAACGATGGGTCGGGTAGTATCTCAGTTCCCAAAATCCGGCTCAGTTCCTGGAATACCTCCGTCCAGAACTTAGCAATTCCCGGACAGTACCAGGCCATATGTATGAAGTCCGCCACGAGGAAATGGCAACGTTCACACTCCGCTGTTTGGCAGAGCCCGTACCTGTGCAATCTCTCCGGGGTCTAATAGACCCGTTGCAAGAACTTAAAGTGCACTAGTCTATGCCGGCCATTCAGCGACACCTTTCTGGTGCTGGCGCAGCAGTATTTCCACATCTCATCAGAAATGTCCAATTGCAGGTCAATCTGCCAGTCTTGCCTCGCCTTGGTGCACTGATGCTCCGTGCGCTGGTCCCCCATCTTGGAAAGGGCCGAAACCAATTTGGACCGACAGAGCTCTACGGACCCTATGGAATTGAAAACGCTGTAGGAGCGTGGGAGTAGATCCCGCCACACCGATCTGCTCCCACGTTTTTGCCACCCCTTCCTGAAACAGATCCGCCATCCTGACGATGCCTAAATGTCCTAACGCCTGCAGCACCCCTTTCTCTCGCAGTGGGGGGGAGCCAGACCGCCCACTCCACCAGCATCAAGGGGAATACAGTAATGCACAGTCTTGGGCTTTCATTAACGCCTGCCAGGCATGATTCGTGGCTTTGAGAGAGTCCAAACTGCCCACGCGGCGATCAACCGGCTGGAAGACCGTCGCCGGCAAGGTAAGTGGGTCTGCAAACAGGCGCTCCAGAAGCATGTGAGGAACTGCAGGGTCTGCGTGGATCCACGAGTGCAGGTGAGCTGCCTGAGCTACCCTGTAATATCTTTCCAGATCCGGAGCCCCCAACCCCCCCCCATCTCGTACGGCAGCGTCAACACCTCCCACCGAATTCTAGGCTGCTTACCACCCCACGCCAGCCTGACTAGAGTCTGGGTCAGCTGCTTGAAAAAGACCTTGGACAGCACTAGAGGGAGGTTATTGAAGAGGAATAGGAATCTCGGCAAGACCACCATTTTCATGATGGCTATCCTGCCCAGCAGTGACCGAGGAAGCCGATTCCACACCTCCACGTCCTCTACTAGATTGGCGTATGCTACTCCGTAGTTTTCCCTAAGGAGAACCTCCGGATCCTTGTGAATCCGTATCCCCAAGTACCAAACCAAATCCGTCGTCCACTGTAGGGGATATTCCATCGTTAACGGTAGCGTAACCGGGGTCAGCGGGAACGCTAACGACTTACTCCAGTTCACCTTAAGGCCGGACAGGGCCCCATACCTGACCACCTCCCTCAGCACCGACGAGAGGTTCGCCTCCGGGTCCCGGACGTACAGGAGCGTGTCATCTGCATATGTTGATATACCGATCTTATAGGTGGGAAAGTTAACGCTCTCGAAACTGTGGTATTCCCGTATCGCGCACGCCAAGGGTTCCGCCACTAACGCATATAGGAGGGGGGAAAGGGGACAGCCCTGCCTGGTACCCCTGCCAACTTCGAAGGCCTCCGTAACCCGGTCTCCTATCCTCAGCCTGGCAGTAGGTCGGTAATATAATGCCCCGAGCATCTGTAAAAAGGGTTCACCCAGACCAAACTTCCTCAGCACCCACACCATAAAGGGCCACTCCAGAGTCGAATGCCTTTTCCATGTCCAGAAAAAGGGCCAAGGCTTTGCACTCCGGGCGCACGTGCTGCATGGTGCCCAAGACTGTACGGATATGATGGGTTAGGTTTCTGGCCGGGATGAATCCCGCCTGCTCCGGAGCCACGAGCTCCGGCGCCAGCAACGCAAGACGCGTAGCCAAAACCTTGGCGTACAGCTTGGCGTCCACGTTGATCAGGGAGAGAGGTCTATAGGAGCCGCACAGATTAGGAGGTTTCCCAGGTTTCAATATAGTGACAAGCAGGGCCTCTCTCATAGAAGCTGGCATGCACCCTTCCTGAAAAATATCGTCGAATAGCGTAAGCAGATGCGGGAGGAACTTATCCTTAAAGGCCTTGTAAAAGGCCACCGTCAGTCCGTCAGCCCCTGGGGCGCTGCCTGACTTCATCCCCTCCAAGGCCTCCAGTATCTCATCCCCCTGCACCGGTAACATCAGGAATTCCCTCTGCGAGTTGGACAAAAAGGGCATTTTGATATAGCTGAGGTTGTCCTCTATTTCCTTTTCCATCTGAGAGGACTTAGATGTGTAAAGCCCAGCGTAGTACTCTCTGAATTCTTCTAGTATCTCCTCCTCTCCAGTAACCACTGTGCCTGTAGAGGTGACAAGCTTGTCGACGACCAGGGGCCTCCTAGAATTCCGTAGTACCCTCGCCAGTAAGGAACCCGGACGTTCACTCTCCCCATATGTTCGGGCCGTAGCATACTTGCCCATATGCTGCACTTCCCTATCCGCCTCCACATTGTATTCAGAGACCAACGTTTGAATCCGAGCTGCAACGTCTGAGTCCGCAGCCGCCCGATGTTGCTCTTCTAACTGTGCTAGTTGCGTCTCCAAAGTCTTCAGCCTCTGCCGTATGGACTTGAGAACACCAGAGTGCTTGGTCATAGCCATGCCTCGGATGTACGCTTTGAACGAATCCCACAGCATCTGAAAACTCTGCACAGAGCCCAAATTCTTGTTAAAGAAGGTGTCAATATCCTCTGCCAATTCGCCCCTGAAGACCTCATCCAGCAGCGAGTAGGGCGGGAACCGCCATGTGAACGGCGGGATGCGTTTAGCCGGTGTGTCCAATATCAGGAGAAGAGGGGAGTGGTCAGACAGCGTACGCGGTAAGACCACGCACCCCTTAATCGCCGCTAGCAGCGACTGCGATGCCAGCCAGTAGTAGATTCTAGTGTGCACGTCATGGAACGCAGAGTAGTGCGTGTATCCCCCTTTCCCGGGGTGTCCATGTCACCAGACATCCACCATGTCAAGCCTGGTCAGTTCCGTTTGCATGTGCAATGCGGCAGCCGCCGGACCACGCAGCGGCCCCGAAGAACGGTACATGGTTGGGTCAAATGTGAAATTGAAATCGCCCCCCCCCCACACCATACTGGCGTGCGCGTATCGCCTGCAATGCGCGGCCAGAGTGGCATAGAACGCTGGGTTATCATAATTGGGTCCATACACGTTAACGACCACTAGGTCGCGACTGTTCCCGACGCATCTGGCAATTAAATAGCGCCCCTGGGGGGTCCACTTCCAGTGCCGTCAGAGTCAGATCTGATCGTGGATTCACCCATGTGACCACCCCTCTGGAATGCGTAGTAAAGCCAGCCGCAACGCTAGTGCCCGCCAATCCCCTCGCAGAGAGCATTTCCCTCTTGAGAGGGAGATGTTTCTTGCAGAAGCGCCAGATCGATGTGGTGCCTGCGGAGGTAATTTAGCACCTTCCTCAGTTTGAGAAAATCATTCAACCCTCTAACATTCCAGGTCAACGCTCTCAGTCAGGCCGTCGCCGATCGTATCGCTAGAGGCTGCCATCACCGCCATGTCGCATCATGTGAACAGCAAAGATGTAACCCCCGCGAAGGGCCACCCTGTAGGAGACACCTGGCAACTTAGTCAAGACTTGCATAGGCAAAGTAGAAGACGTACCGTTCAGCGTACAGTGCGTACCCCCAACCCCCCACCCAAACCATCCCCCAATGTTCCTGTCCCCCCACCCACAGCCGACCACCCCCAACCTGGCCAGACAGAACCCCAACCCTACCCCCCGCCCCGCCCAACAACAAACACCTGGAACTTTCTCCAAACCGGCCCCCATAGGGACCATGTGAGCCAACCGCACTGGGGCAGAGGTTACCTAGCTGGGTACAATCACAACCTGTCCACAGCCCATAGTTACGCAGCGCCCCACTTCCCCGCCCCCAAATAGTCATACTGCGCGAGCTGCTCTCGTGTCACCCCCATTAGGGCCAGGTACATCCCCCATAACCCCTTTACGGGTCCTAGCCCTATGCCCGGGGGAACCCTCCCGATGGACCCGAGGGGCCCGAGTTAGCAACCCCCCCTCCTCCCCTAGTCCCAGGCACAGGCCAGCAATGCGAATGTCAATAGCAGACCCATGGAAGGCCCTCCGGCCCTAGGGAGCTCGAAGCAATCAAGTTTTCTGCAGGTGAGAATCAACAAAGCCGCCCCCAGGAGTTCCACGCTAAGAAGCCCACCAAGACTGTTCATGCTCAAAGAATCAAAGGTCTCACCAAATATCAGCAGCATAGTCCTTATGCGTAGCGCCACCGTCCGCATTTGTCCGTTCAGTACTAGGCGTTCCGGTCACCTGCCTGAGCCGCGAACACCCCCCCCCACCCAGACCACAGACCCAGACCGCAGGGCCACATGCCAATCCGGACCACCTGCAGCGGACTAGACCCGCCCCTCCATACTTGAGGACTCCGCCAAAGTGTCGTTTTGCCCCCGAGGACTGTTCCGCTGTTCCCTAGACCATTCCTTCAGGGATTTCTGCAGCTCCTTCGGGTCCGTGAAGAAATGCGAGCGGCCCTGACTGTTAATCCGAAGCCTCGCTGGTTACAACATTGCATAATCCAGTCCGAGGTCACGAAGTTGTTATTTGTACGGGGCTTCCGCTCTTCCTGCACTTTCGCCGCGAAGTCAGGGTAGAGGGAGATGTCCATCCCCTCGAATTGCAGCTTCCCTTCTTCTCTAGCCACCCGCAGGGCTGCATCCCTGTCCCTGTAATTGAGTAGCTTAGCTATTATCGGTCTCGGTGGTGCCCCCGGCCTTGGGTGAGGCCCCAGCTAGCGGTGGGCGCGCTCCACCACGAACATGGGAGAGAACACTTCCGCCCCAAGCAGGGAATGCAAGAGCTTTTCCACAAAGGGTTCCATCTGTCCGGTGTGCGTCGACTCCGCCACACCAGTTATACGAATGTTTGATCTCCGCGAGCGGGCCTCCAAATCCTCCGACTTGTCCTGGATAACCTGGAGCAGTCTGCCGAAGTGCTTACGGTCCGCATCCCACTCCGTTTGTGCCTCCTCCACGGGTGTGACCCGCCTCTCCGCCGTGTCCAGGCGCTCCGAGTTCTTGTCCACCCGCTCTGACATGCGGTCCATACGGTATGTGAGAGCAGCCAGCTTGCCGTCAATGGCAGTCAAACTGCCCTGCAGGCCCTTTTCCATCGCCGCCAGCATTTCTTTGTCCGCACACATTGTGTTCTCCGAGGCGCCGCCGGCGGGCGCCTCCGGCACCGCGACCGTAGACCCCTTCTCCCTCCGTGGGTCAAAGGATAGCTTAGGCTGAGTCTTGTCGCTCTTGCCCATGGCGATGCGATAGGCCAACCCCTCCGCCAGGCCAAGGACTCTAGGCGTCCACCGCGTCCCGCGGCCCCGGCGTCGCAGAAGACTGTACAATATGCCGCTCAGCCTTGTGGAGCAAGAGCAGCCCCAACCTGCGGCAGGCCAGGACCTACCCCCACATCAGCCTCGGCAAACACCCCAGGACCGAGCCCAAGGGCCTATCCACGCATCTGGTAAGTCCAACCGCGGGCTCAGCACCACCATGCGACTGCCCCCGAGTGGCAGGGAAGGGGGCACCAACACAGGGGGCAACAGCAGGCCGCGCCTCCACGCAGATCCGGCGCCACCTCGCCGAAGAGCACCACAGGCCCAGCCACTACGCCGTTGCCACCAGTCTCCAAGGATCACTCTTCAGGCCGCAGTAGGAAGGAGGGCACGCCAAACACAGCTCCGCAAGGGCACAGGGGGCACAAGGGGCCACTACTCCTTCTCAGGCACTCCAGGAAAGGGCCGATGCGGCAACGCCCACCTCGGAATGACCCTCTGCATGGGTAAGCTGCCACCGACAGGGTCTCCAGATCGTCTCGGGCCCAGGACGTCGTCCACAGCAACGCGCGGGCCAACTCCGCCGATCTCCTGGATCTCCTCATCAGAACCCCCACCTTGCACCGCGGGGGCGCCCTGGTACGCACTGCACTCCAGGAGGGGGGGGCCGCGTCCCGGCCCCCTCCTATCCACACAAAGGCTGCGACCAAGCACGGCAGGGCGGGCCAGCGGCCGACAGCCAGGCCGCACGCCGCTCCACGCACTGCGGGTAGCGTCCCAGGAAAGTCCGGGGATGACGGCCCAGTCGGCCCGGAGCTCCGCCTCACGCCTTCCTCGCGCCGCACAGCTCAACCGCCGGTCCCCGGGGTCCGCACACCGCTCCGGCAGCTGCAGGGAGCACTCCCCGTCTAATCCACTGTGTAGCTCCGCAGGGCAGGATCTTTGACAGGATCATGCGAGGGCTACGGTGGAGAGCGCTGTGCTCACGCGTCCGCCATCGCTGCCGGCAAGCTCCGCCCCCTGGTGGTGTCAGTTTGTATGGCTGTCCCAGGGTGGCACAATAAGTGCTGCAGCCCTGGTAGGCCTACTGAGGGACCCATGCCCTGGGTACCTAGGGTACCATCTACAAGGGACTGTCAGGGCATCCTCAGCATCCAATTAGTTTGTACCTAGGGTACTTCACATTAGTTTTAGGGAGAAAGCAGATAAGCTGGGGTCCTGGATAGCAGGATCCCAGCCAGACTAGTCAAAAACCACTCAAATACCAGGCAAAAAGTTGGGGGCAACCATTAGTCAGATTCCACCTACATAACCCCCAAACCCCCCCCCCCCAAACGAAAGGAGATAAGGCTAACCTTGTCCAGATAAGCCTTTATTTCCTGAGTGGCCATATAAGGAAGAACCTGCACTAGCATGGTTGCTCCCTGTCTCATGGTCCACTTGGGAAATCCTACCCCAAGGGGTTCTAGAGTTTCTCCAAAGTCTAGGGGAATCACCTGTATTGGTTTTTGGGTCAGAGGTGGGCTGGTGGGGTGTCTGAGTCTGGAAGTGAGGCCCTATTTGGGGTGGTCTCAACCCCCTCAGGTCACTGGTCTCCATGGAAGCCTTTCTGCCCATGACTGTCGTATCTGGCCCTAAGGGTCAACCTCTGGCTGCCTACAGCTGGGGGTTGGATCCCTTTGGTTGGAATAGTGGAGGGCACTGGAAGGTTTGGGGCAACTATGCCCTAGGTTTCCCTGTGCTCAACATCATCCATTTGAGGGGTACCTATACCTAGGGGTAAGGGGATCCCTCAGTTTGTAGAGGAATATTCACCTGGCTGAAACTACTCTGCTGGGTGTCCCTAATCTGCTGATGAGGGTGTTCCTCTGGACAGGGGCCCATTAAAGGTCCACTGACCTCCCTGACCTCTGCAGCCCTGGGCTGACTGAGGCAGGGTAGAGAGGGGCAGGATACCTGCTCCAGACTGGGTACCACCTTGATAGGATCCCCTGCCATCAGAGAGGTGGCCAGGCCAGGCCTGTCCACTTCTGGGGCAGTTACTTCACAAGGGGCAGGATCAGTTCCCTGAGAAACTTGACCCTTACCTTTAGTCTGGTGGGGGAGGGCTGTTCCTCACCCCCTATGCTCTCTGTTTGGGTGGAGTGATCCATAGTTTCAGGCTTCACTCCCTTTATTTTCTCCTGGGGTGGAGGTGAGGCCCTCAGGGTCTCATCCACTCTCTCAGGGATTCCTACCATTTTCAAATGGGCCTCGTGATCTACCTCAGCCCAGGCTGAGATTTCCAGATCATTCCCCAGTAGACAATCTACAGGCAAGGTGGGGGACACGGCCACTCTCTTTGGGCCAGTGACCCCTCCCCAGCTGAGATTTACTACTGCCATGGGATGGTCTGTCCCAACTCCATCAACGTTGGTCACCTGGTAGCTAAACCCAGGTAACAGCTGTTCTAGGGGCACTAGTTTCTTGGTCACCATGGTGATACTGGCCCCTGTGTCCTTGTAGGCCACAGCCTTCTGACCATTGATCATGGGCTCTTGTATGCACCTGCCCAGGGTACTGGGGCTCATGGTAAAGTTGGCAAACCCCATGCCACCATCACAGACTAGAGTTGCTTGTGTAGGGGACCTGGTTAGGCCAGAGTCCACCTGAGTTCCCCAAGAAAACCCAACTAAGTTTTTGGGTGCACTCCCACCACCTGGGGGATTACTACTAGTAGCAACAGGAGGTGTTGGAGCTGCAATGGGAGGAACATTCTCTTTATTGCCATTCTTTGGACAACTGGAGTCAGTTTTCCAGTGGCCAGGTTGCTTACACACATGGCAATATGGTTTCTTGTTGGAAGAGGAAGGATTTTGGGACCCACCCCCAGCACTGGGTTTTTGGGGCCCTTCAGGGGACGTTTCTGCTTTATTATCCCCACCTTTCTCTTTGGGCTTGGTAGAATCTTTCTTCTGGTCACCACCTTGGTTCTTGGGCCTGATCCTGGTTCTGACCCATTTGTCTGCCTTCTTTCCCAATTCTTGGGGAGAGGTCAGATCTGAGTCCACCAGGTGCTGGTGTAAGAGTTGGTTTTGACAATTAAGAATCTGCTCCCTCATGATGAGATTATACAATCCTTGATAATTATTTACTTTACTGCCATTCAACCAACCTTCCAATGCCTTGGTAGCACAATCAACAAAGTCTACCCAATCTTGATCCTGTGCTTTTTGGGTATCTCTGAACTTAAGTCTGTATTGATCAGTGGTTAAGCCAAACCCATCTATTAAAGCATCTCTCAAGATATAGTAATCATCAGCATCCTCTTCTCTTACAGTGAGGAGCTTGTCTCTACCTTTGTCTGCAAAGGAGACCCACAAGATTGCTGCCCACTGCTCTACTGGGACCCTCTGTACTTTACAGGCCCTCTCAAGAGCAGAGATCTATTTGTGGATATCATCCCCTGTCTTATAGGGGGGCACAATCTTGTGGAGGTTCCTATTGTCAGGGACTTTCTCTCTAACTCTAGGGGTTTCATCACTGCCACCAGGGGTCTCTAGACCCCACTTTCTTGAAGCTTTCTGAAGCTCCAGGGACTCCCTGTGCAATGCTAACTGCTCTCTCCTGAGTTGTAGCTTTGCCTGCTCAAACTGGAGCAATCTGCATTTCCTCTCTTGGGAGGATTCTCTCCTCTGAGGAGAGGCAGAGGTCCTTTTGGATCTCCTAGAATGGTTGGACCCCACTGAGGGGGGATATGTTCCTTCTGAGATCCACCACTCTCCCTTTAGGGATGGAGGGAGTGCCTCTTTGGCCATCACCTCCATGTTGTGATTGGTCTGGTTCTTCCAAGTCAGGATCTTCATCCTCTTCCTGGTCCTCATCAGAGTCCTCTCTAGGAGGGTCCTCTTCTGAAGGGTGCCCACCCAACCTGTCTACCCCATCAGACCCTAAAGTCTGCTTAAAGTCTGCTATGAGCAGGATTTCCCTGAGACGTTGGGTATTGGCACCTTTGTTTGTCTTAAATTTCCTAAAGGTGCACATCTCCCTGAGATCAGCAAAGGAGAGATGATCAGATTTGTCGACTGGGACCCTTTGGGGTCCTTCCAGAGCCTTATGGGCACCTGAACCTAAAGACATTTCTAGTGTAGTGATAGTGTAGCTAGATACACTACTAAGTGTGGCCTACCAAACCCTTTCTTGAGTTGTAGTCAAGGTGTGCTAAGCCCTCTACATACAACTCCTAAGTTCAGTAGAACTTATTGTATTCTAAGCTTGAATTTATATGTACCTTTGGTACCAAGTGGCTTTCACTTTAGAAATTCAATTTATCTGGTAAAACAATGGCAAGCTTGAATCCCACCGCTGCACACCAATGTGAGAAGTTGGCCTGGCATATGCTGTCTCCTAGTTATAGGGACACCTTGCACCAGTCCAATTCGACTCTTATTGATGATAGGTTTAAGACAACCTTTAAAGAAAGCTATCCTAGTGGTAGCTGTGGAGAGCAGCCTTCAGGCTAAGTCTTGAAGGAGTGTTAAGCTTATTGTTTTACCATAATAACCTCTTGAATAACCAAATGGAAGAGTAGCCCACACAGGTGTGTGTGTGTGTATATATATATATGTGTGTGTGTGTGTGTATATATGTATATATGTATGTATATATATATATATATATATATATATATATATATATATATATATATATATTCTAGACAGAATCCCACAGTCTCTTTATGAAGCTGTGGCAAAGTTACAATATCAAACAAGCATTGATAGACACAATAAATAGCACTATTGACATTGGGCCCCGGGGGGGACCAAACCATATACTAAAAAGTGGTATAAGAACCACGACAATTCTACAGGCAATGCCTAGGGCATTCAGGATCGCTGGCCCCTTAATAATCCACCCCAGGTTATGAGGAAGGGGACCCACAGGAGGCGCGTGCAGTGCAAGTAGCTGCTATCTGGATCTCTATTACAGCCTATGGAGAATGTCGCGGTTGGAAATAAACAGTTTAAAAATACTTCTAGCAGGAGTACAAAGTTAAAACTTCAGACTTAAGCTTTTGAAGAGCCCACTACCACGAGAGTACCGAGGTACCACTGTTACCTGCCCCAGGGAAGCCGGGTGCATAGGTCATTTCTGCTGTCGGGTCGGGGGCTGATTTTCAATGGGAAAATAGTCAAAAGTTCTGCTAGCCAAAAGCGTCAATGATGCCGTGAAGATCAAAGATGTGAAGATTGTAGAGAAGAACCTGAAAGCAGAGGGGACCGAGTCTGGGTCACGGCAAAGTAACCAGGAGGCTCAAAGCAAAGAGCCCTTCGATGTCGGGTGCTTCAGGTGGAAAGTGGTGTAGCTTGGATCTGCAGCCACAGGCTCCGGGAGGCTTCAAGGAAGGCCAGCTTCAGGAGGGCGACTGTCCCACGTCGGATGAGGGTCGCTGCGGTGTTAGTGTCCGGATTGGATCCACTAAGCCTTGGCAACCGCAACCCACGAAGAATAAACAAATCTGCTACAGTGCAGACCCACGAGGTCTGGGAGAGTTCTCCTTCAAGGAGACTGTAGAGCAGGCCTGGAGCAACCAGGGGAACTCTTGATTGTAGAGAGAAACCTCCGCTAGGGCCCACAAGTCGAGAGACAAGGGACCGCGGGAGGCGGCAATTTGGAGTGCGTAAAAGGGCACCCACGGGCCACCGGAGGGGGCTAGGGCGCTGGTCTTTGGCACAATTGCTGTAGAGTCGTTGGCTCAAACAGGCCAAAGCACAACTTCCCCACTGGTGAGGGTCGTGTGCTGCGCAAGAGGTGGCCGGTGTCCTGGGGTATTGGGGATCTCGGCACCCACGCGGTCCACGGTGCCCAAACTCGTTGAGCACACTCACTGGCCTCTGGGATGCGCTGGAAACCCACTTCAAGGTTTCTGGAAGTTGTCGAAGTTCGTGAGAACAGCGAAGTTCCAACCGGGTCACTTGCAGTGTTTCAGGTGCCTGCCAAGCAGGGGGATAACTCCTTTATCCCAAGGGAGATTTCTTCCGTCAGCTGGGCAGCAGCAAGTCGAAGGTCAAGACTGTAAAGTTCAAGATTAATCTGAGGCTCTGGGGCCACGTTATTCACCTTTATCCCCAAGATTAGGGGAGTGTCCAGAGTAGTGTCCACCAATGAGAGGTAAGGCGGGAAAGGGTGGCTACACCCTCTCCCCTTTGTGTTTCCCGCCTGGGAGAGGGGCAGGATGCCCCTGAACCGGTTCCAAGCGGTGTATGCAGAATGAGGCTTCTGCAGCTGCCTACGTGCAACTCTGAAAGGACATTTGGTGCACCCACAATGTTCCAATCCACATTATCCTGTCTGGGGAGATGCTAGCACCTCCCTGCCACAGGAGCCCTATTGTCCAGCTGGCGAGGCTGGGGTTTTCCCCAGCAACAGCCAGCCAGGGTCGTGTAGGTGGCGGGCAGTAGCCATTTTGTGTTACTTGTGCACTTTTAAATTGGTGTCTAAATTCTACCGCTTTTCCCATATCGCCCCTCTAGCAGGGGGGAATCGTACCCTCATGCCCATGGCTGGACTGGGGGTATGATTCCTACATGTTTGACATCAAACACGATATGGTTCTGTGTAGCCATTCTCAAGTTATCGCGTTATCGTGATAGACTTATAATGCGGTTAAGAGTATATGGTATGGCTACACTACAAACAACCCAGCAATGATTTTACGAAGGTTGCAGAGAGGCCCTACTCATGTAGGGGTCCCCCCTCACACATACCTCCGCACCCTGCCTTGTAGGATTACCAAGGCCTGCTATAGGGGTGACCTATGAGAGTATGTGTTGTAATGGGGTGGGATATAGGGTACCTATATCCCAGTAAGGGGTGCTAGCACCACCTTACCCAGACTACAGTAGTGGTCTGGTGGTGTCAGTTTGTATGGCTGTCCCAGGGTGGCACAATAAGTGCTGCAGCCCTGGTAGGCCTACTGAGGGACCCATGCCCTGGGTACCTAGGGAACCATCTACAAGGGACTGTCAGGGCATCCTCAGCATCCAATTAGTTTTTACCTAGGGCACTTCACATTAGTTTTAGGGAGAGAGCAGATAGGCTGGGGTCCTGGGTAGCAGGATCCCAGCCAGACTAGTCAAAAACCACTCAAATACCAGGCAAAAAGTTGGGGGCAACCATTAGTCCGATTCCACCTTCCTACATAATGACAGAGAAATCTATAGAACAAGACACAAAGTTAAAGCATTACGAAAATATAAACACATCAGCAATTTGTAACCAAGACATGAAAACAACTACACAACATTAGACAAATATAATTAATATCAAACAGGTTTGGAGTTATCCATGATATCCGTTCCATTAAAATGAAGAAATTCTTGTAGTGCCGCTGGATCCTCAAAAGTTGTAGTTTTTTCTTTATAGGTGACTTTGAAGATGCAAGGATGTAGCGTTGACAGCACGCAGTTGAGGACGTAGATCAAGAATTTTGTTTCTGACGGTCTGCCGTAGTTTTAGCCACATCTTGAGAGAAAAATAAACAATGACCTTCCCAAAAAATGTGCTTCTTGGACTTGACAGCAGACTTGTAGGAGGTCAGTGTACTGCAAGAAAAGCATGATGACACCACGTGGTTTCTAGATCCTCGATGCCTAGTGATTTTAAGGGTCCTACAGGGGTCAGAGTAGTGGTTGAAGACTCTAACGTCTGTGCTTGTTCGATCACTACTCTGACCCCTGTAGGACCCCTAAAATCACTAGGCATTGAGGATCTAGACAGAACAGGTCATGCCAAATGTTCAAAAATACCGTAGGACAAAGGATTTCTTCCCCCATTATTTTTCCCCCTATTTTTGTCAATTATGGTTTTTGTGTAATATTACATTAAGGTGCCGATTCCGATCCGGTAAAAATAATTTGCGTACCACCCGTATCCGTATTTTTTTACGTACGAGTCGGACAAGTACCGTACAAACTGGCAAGTACGAATCGTCCGTGAAAAATAACTACGAATAGCGTCGTGTAAAGTCTACGAGAGTGATCCGGACATTTTTACTTGCAAATCGTAAAACACAAGTCCGAGCGTGCAAGTACGATCCCGACCGTCCGTCCGAATACAGTCGCACGTAAAAAGGCCTGTACGGAGCCAAAGCAGGAGCACACATGTACACGGGTAAACTCATGCCTGTGTACGAGCCGTACAGCCCCCCCACCCCCAAATATGTCAGCACTGTACCCCAGCCCCGCAACTGTACGTGCCGTACCCCCATGTACGCGCCGTACCGCCATGTACGTGCCTTACTCCCCCCTGTCCGCACTGTACCCCAGCCCCGCACCTGTACGTGCCGTACCTCAGCATGTACGCGCCGTACCCCAGGGCCGCACATGTACGCACCGTACCCCCACCGCATGTACGCGCCTTACCCCCCCAATGTACGCGCCGTACCCCAGGGTCGCACCTGGACGCACTGTACCCCCACCGCATGTACGCGCATTACCCCCATGTACGCGCCGCACCCCCGCATGTACGTGCCGTACCCCAGGGCCGCACCTGTACGCACCATACCCCCACCGCATGTACGTGCCGTACCTCCGCATGTACGCACCGTACCTCCGCATGTACTCACCGTACCCCAGGGCCGCACCTGTACGCAGCGAACCCCCACCGCATGTACGTGCCGCACTCCAACACCGTACCCCAGCACCCTCACCCAGCATCGTATATGTACGGATCGTACCTACGCGAAAATTACGCTTACAGAACCAGAACAATGTAAAACAGCACAGGGAGGGTCAATTCGACTCAACACCACAAAACACGTCTACATGACAAAATACATCTCAAAGACTGACCTGGCACATCCAAACAGGCAAACAGAGGCCCAAACTCACAACCACCTCTTATAACACACCCACCAAAATTCAAACACAGCCACACCCAAAAATGGACCAATAAAAAGGGCCCACACACACAACCCATGAGCCTTTGCAACAGACGCACTGCTGCCAGACCCCACAGAGAAACTACTCCACATCACTCATACCTCCACTACACCTTCACTCACACACCTTCACACAACCTCCTCCACAAACATCCCCCTCTTCACATTCACACACACACACCGTCACATTCACACCCACACACCCACAACCATCCACACCCACACCCCACACCATGCCCACAGACAAGAATCCAAAGTTCACAACGGCGGAGCTGGACCTCCTTGTCAACGAAGTCATCAGTCGAGCCACAGCTGTTTGGAACATTGGTGAGACAGACCAGCATATCTGCCATGTGGCAGAGGATTGTCGACAAGGTGAATGCTGTTGCGCCCATCCGAAGGACCAGGCATGAATGCGAAGCCAGGTGGTACGATCTGCGCAGGGCAGTCAAGAGGAAAATGAATGAAGAATATGCCCAGACTAACATCACTGGAGGTGGGCCGCCCTGCAGACCCGTACACTACCATCCCTGGGAGGAGAAGGTGATGGCCCTGCTACCGCCGGTGGGAGTACACGGAGTGGAAGGAGTCGCAGGGCCTGGTGGGGACACAAACAACTTACGTAACATGGGGGCAATGGGGTCCACACCACATATACACCAAATGAACGCAACTTCCCCCAAGCACTCACCGCAAACAACCACACTCAAAAACCACGCACATGCCACTAACGTCACCATGCACCCTTCACAAATCAAGGCAAGGCCATGTCCAAGCCTACAACAACCACAAACACAAGACTGGATGTCCGGGAGGCTGGGAGGGTGGGCCCCACACAACACATTGTGAAAATGAGACGCAGACACCAATGCCCTCAGCCCATATGGCATAGGTACATAACCATGCACAATGCACAGGGACTGGCAAAGTACTGACATGGTAGATGACACTTGGCCCTGCTGTATGCAGCACAAGGCCCTCCTGGGACCACTGTACACCCAAACACCAACTCCACAAGCACAGGTATCTAGCACATGAACTCGCACTCACTGTCATGCCAGCATGCACCATGAGGGAACACACATCACCTGGGAGACCCAATGACAACTTACACTACACACAACAGCAGGCCCGGTCACAACCCCCCCCCCCCTAACACAAGCACCCACACACGGGGCAGGCAACGGATTTACACACTCCCACAATGGACATGTGACACAACAAGACCGATCCACAGCCAAATAAGCATCAGAGCCACCAATCTACAGGTCAAACACTCAGGAGAACATCCCAATCTGTCCCCCGCAACATACCCATCCCCAAGTGGACATTGAGAGGAATGCTATGCACATCCAACTACCTGGAGGAAATGTGTCAACTTGAATATGTATGAAACATAGATGTCGCATGAAACACCATTAACATTGTCTCTCTCTCTCACACACAGGGCAACGTCATCGATCTCCCCCCAACACTGGGGGGGAAGAATCACAGTCCCAGGCACCGCGTGAAGACGATCCCACCGGCAGCGACGACTCACCACTCCGTGGATGACCCCGACCAACCTGGACCCTCTGGTGCCCAAGCCCCTGCAGCACCTGCGTCGGGTACATCTGTGCCAACCACCACCCCCATTCCTGCCACATCCAGGACACACCCAGGAGCCCTGCTCACACTGAACAGAGCCAGTCTGACCAGGAGGGACAGGGTTCTCCGGGCACCCAGGAGGAGCAGGAAACCCTGCAAATGCCATCCCTCAGGGGTCCCGTAGACCCGATGTGCCCACAAGGGCAGGCCAGGCTCAAGTGGTCAGGGGTGGTGGGAGTGGAGGCAGGCGGAGGCGCGAACCTGACCACCCAGCTCAGGACCCCGGTATGTCACACATACGCAACATCCTGGACTCATACCGGCATGACACCAGAGGCCTCAACCAGGTTGTCAAGACTCTCCGAGATGCAGGGGGCCCTTGATGGCATTAAGAACCTGCAGGTCGAGCATCATGCCAGTCATCAACAACACCAAGGACGGATGGAGGCAAGACTGGCTGAGCTCCTGGCGGTGCACAGGGACGTGAGCCAATCACTCCGTCAGATCGCCCAAAGCCTGGCAAACCCTCCCTGTGCCACCAGGCGTAGACCAGCACCAGACACAGGGAGGAGGAGGAGGAGGAGGAGGAGGATTCATCTGACGGAGCATCCCTAGCATCGTCCAGGCCTCCATCTGAGGGTCCCCGGAGGAAGGTGGGTCGTCCACGGAAAAGACGGTGAGAGTCAGCGGACCATCCCCATCGCCCAGGTCACCTGGTCTGGCACCTGGCCCTCTGGCGCAACAGCACCACCTCATCCAATGACATTCTCTGCCACATGGACTTGCTGGTCACAGTCTGACCAATGATGACCAACACTGTGGTCTGGACTCTGATGACTTCCAATGCCAAGGATACCATCTCCCCCTGTGAACTTTGGATTCTATTCCCCCGGAACAGCACCCAATTGCATCTACCAAACCACTTACCCCACCGTAAATAAATATTTCACTTTGGACATGAGACGTTCCTGTCATTTTGCATCATTCAACGACATGTGTGTGGAACTGTCAAACTATGGCTGAGTGTTGAACCAACTCCAGCCATCCATACCCTGGGATCAGAGTCTGGTACAGGACACACATGGGTCACAAGGTATCATTCTATGTAGGCAGGGAGCACAACACTCACCTGTGATGGCCTCTGGCTGCTGAGGGGGGGCTTGCTAAACTGTGCGGAGAGACCTATTTGGGAGATCATCATCAAGGCGTAGAGGTCATGGCTCATGTGGAGGTTCCCGGGGAGGGAGTCCCAGGTATGTGTGGGCAGGTGGGAGAACAATGTCCTGTATGCTGGAGTAAGGTGGATGTGAAGAACGGTGGCCAGGGCAAGGTTGGATGCACGGAGATGGCCCAACGGGATCTAGGATGACAGACGTACAAGGTTGGTCGGGGTTGTGGACTGCCTCCTGAGTGTGGGTGTGGAGTGTGGAAGTCACCCTGCAGCAGACAGTGATCCATTGCAGCTATCCATGGTGGACAGTGAGGTGGCTGGGGCGCAGGCTGTTGAATCTGAGGTGTGCAGATGCCCCCTGGAAGTGGACCAGTTTCCTGGGAGGTTGGATGTACTTGCTTCGTAGAGGGCAGGGCAGTATTTGACACGGATGTTGTCTTGGACCTGGGGGATGGTCTGTCTTTTCTTGGAGTGGATCTAGCTGTGGATCATGTGCATAATGCAGAGGGGTTGCAGCATGAGGTACAGATGCTGTGGACTAGCATGGCATATGTGAGCGAGCCAAACATGATGCACACAATCTTGTGTGTGTGGTACTGGGTGCTTGTGCAGGGCTCTTGCGGGTGGGACACAGGCACTTGACCCAGCTGTAAGGGGACAATCCTCAAGATGTTCACCTCAGTCCTGCATTGGCATGTGGTATTTGGCCTTGGGTGCGACAATACTGTTTGTTTCCCAGTGGACAAGAGGTGGCATGCCTTCATAGTCTTGCTGTGCTCAACTGATCCCAGACACAAGCTTCTCATGATCTTGTGAATTCAAGTTATTTGCTGTTGTGTCCTAATTTTCATTGTTTGCAAGTGGCATGGTGCGTCAAACAACTGGGGAGTGCAGGGCTCACATATGTGGGGAGTATCCTAGATGTTACTCATGATGCCTTTCCTGATATGCACTGTTGCCTATTTTGTGTGGACTCATGTATCAGATGTATACAGGTGACTGATTTTTTTCCTGTCTCTTCACCTTGCCCACAGAATCATCGGAGGACACCGAGGGAGACACCGGCACGGACGTGGAGGAGGGATCGAGCAGTGGTGCCACCACTGCTGTGGAGTCGGTGGATTCTAGTGGCACGGAGGGCGAGGGGAGTGAGGCGAAGGACCTGCCCAGTACCAACACAGACTACGAGGCAGACGGGTCCGAGGCTGAGCTCCGAGAGGGGGCGGAGGCTGCTTCCAGAGCTGAAAGCAGCAGTACATCTCTCGCAGCCCCCTCCATTCCCATCACCGCCCTCCCACTTGCTCGGGTCCCTTCTGTCCGTGCTAGGCCACACCGTGTCTCCTTCGTGCCAGGCACCGCACCCCCTGCCCCTGTCCCCCCTGCTGCCCTCACTGCCGAGTCTGTGGACATTCAGCGGCAGTTGCAAGTTGGGCAGACATCGATCCTGACTGTCCTCCATGGCCACACCAGACTGCTGACCCAGATGGTGTCGTACATGGAGGGCATGTCATCAGCGATGTCTGACCAACGGATGTTGCTGAGGTCCATGGACTCTTCACTGACGGCAGCAGTGAGTCACCTGCAGCGCTGCCTCCCCCTACCCCTGGCCCATCCACAAGTCCAACACCCATGCTTGTCCCAAGCACACCCAGACATCCACACACACGCACCCCACCAGACAGAAGCAGCACACCACCACGTAAGGGCAAGCGCACACCTCCTGACACGCACACTCAGGGGGTAGCAGGCACACCCACTGGGTCTGGGGCACACAGGCAGGCATGCAGCCACAGTCCTTGTCCACATGACTCACTCCCCAGTCCCTCCGATGTCACTCCCCTTGGCTCCCCTGCCCCAGATTCGGAGAAGGAGGCCTACTTTGCTGGGCTGGGCCTCAGCCCCACTAGTTCACCTGGACACAAACGGTCAAGGCACTCCACGGGTAGGGGAGTTAAGTCCCCCAGCCCGTCCACCACCTCCCCCAGTAGCGCAACCCATCCCTCCGACCCCCCACTCCTTGGGGCCTGTTTCTCCGGGTGCAGGGGAGATGCTTGAAGAACTGGCAGATGTGTGCAGCACTGAGCTTGCCTCCACCTTTGGCGCTGCCCCATCCCCTGTGGTGGAGTCGTCCGTCCCTGCACCCACAACACCTACCCTTCCCCCTCCTGTCCCTGCGGTGCCTGGTCCTTCCCCACATGATGCCCCCCCCCTTCCTCCCAGTCGACAAAACACTTTTGTGATGTGCAGGCAAGCTAGGGGAGACGCATGGCCATGTGTCCCCCCCAAGAATTGCTGATATGGACTGGCCATTGGCCTTTGTGAATAGTCTTGTTTACACATTAATATTTTCATGCTGAATAAAGCATTTTCTTTTTCGTTGCAAAAGTCTTGCATTTCAGGTATTGATGTTGATGCTGATGCTACAGGAGTTGGGGTTGTGGGCATGTGTTATGTTTCATGGAAATGTTGTGGTCTGCTGCTCATGGGGTAAAACCCGGTATCTGCGTGCCATCACGCAATCTCAGCAAAGATTCCTTGTCGTGTATGCTCTTTGTGTTTCGAGACATTGTCCCAAGGGGTGTCCCTTCCTCTGTGGCACCTGACATCTCCCCTGCAGAGCGTTGCACAATTGTTGTGTTGCCCTGTGTCTACGTGTCCTTTGTTGGTGATGGGTCCCTTCAACTCTGGGCATGCCTGCTCAGCAATGTGTCCGGCTGCATCGTCTGTGCCATCCTTGGTACTCACTGTACTTGTGTATAGAGTATTTTGCCATGCCTTCATGGAGAAATGGTCCCTTTTCCGCACAATGAATGTGTGTAATCCCAGCCTAATACACATATGGTACTTGTTCTGCTGGGTATTTGAACACCTGACTCACAATTGTGGGCATTGTATCTGTGGGAACTCCACCCTATTACTTCCATGACAGACAACATCTTGGTGGCTAGCCCAGCACCTGATCATTCCTATCAGTCCTGGGATGTGCGTGACAGTGTGTGTTCTCTTTGGCTCTTAGTTTGTTGGGCAGTGACATGACTATACAGTCTTGTGGCATGATCTCAGTGTGTGTATTGTGCTGCATCTGCCAGGGGTGGGTATGCATGTGTTATTTGTCCTCACACCCACATGTGAAGTGTCATGCAGTGGGGGTAAGACCTCCTTCCTCCTGGGAGTGGGACAATGCTGTCAGTGATGTGTTGTCATGACACTATCCTCATTGTCCTAAGTTAGGGTTACATACATACACCCATGGAGCTGTGGTCATCTGATAATGATGTACACCCCCCATGTCTCTGTCCACTGCTGGGAGTCCTCTGCACCCACCCCCATGTCTCTGTCCACTGCTGGGAGTCCTCTGCACCCACCCCTCACATGTCTGGGCACTGCATGGGAATGAAAGGCACCCACCCCTCATATGTCTGGGCACTGCTGGGAGTGAAAGGCACCCACCCCTCATATGTCTGGGCACTGCTGGGAGTGATAGGCACCCACCCCTCATATGTCTGGGCACTGCTGGGAGTCCTCTGCACCCACCCCTCATGTATGGGCACTGCTGGGAGTGATAGGCACCCACCCCTCATATGTCTGGGCACTGCTGGGAGTCCTCTGCACCCACCCCTCACATGTCTGGGCACTGCTGGGAGTGATAGGCACCCACCCCTTCTATGTCTGGGCACTGCTGAGAGTGATCGGCGCCCACCCCTCAAATGTCTGGGCACTGCTGCGAGTCCTCTGCACCCACCCACCTGCGCCCTTGCTGTGGTACACTGCTGTCCTGGCCATGCCCCACCCCCAATTTACAGCTGATGTGCTGCACCAAGCCGTACACCTACATCCATGGCGTGTGTACGCCTTGTATCCATAATGTATTGGGGCTGTAGGGGTACGCGTGTACGGCCCGTACCCACGCACTGGGGGCGTGGGTACGGTCCGTACACGCGTACCCCTACATCACCACTGCAATGGTGGTACGGGCCATACCCATGCTCTGGGGGTGTGGGTACGGGCCGTACCGCCATTGTAGTGGCGATGTAGGGGTACGCGTGTACGGCCCATACCCACGCTCTGGAGAGCGTGGGTACGGGCCGTCCACCATTGTGGCGGTGACATAGGGGTACGCGTGGTACGGCCCGTACCCACGCTCTGGGGGCGTGGGTATGGGCCTACCACCATTGCGGCGGTGATGTAGGGGTACGCGTGGTACGGCCCGTACCCAGAGCGTGGGTACGGGCCGTACACGCGTACCCCTACGTCACCACTGCAATGGTGGGACGGCCCGTACCATGCTCTGGGGGCGTGGGTACAGGCCGTACCACCATTGTGGCGGTGACGTAGGGGTACGCGTGGTATGGCCCGTACCCACGCTCTGGGGGTGTGGGTACGGGCCGTACCACCATTGCGGCAGTGACGTAGGGGTACGCGTGTACGGCCCGTACCCATGCTCTGTGTGTGGGTATGGTCCGTACACGTGTACCCCTACGTCACCACTGCAATGGTGGTACGGCCCGTACCCATGCTCTGGGGGTGTGGGTACGGGCCGTACCACCATTGTGGCGGTGACATAGGGGTACGCGTGGTACGGGCCGTACCCACGCTCTGGGGAGCGTGGGTACGGTCCGTACACGCGTACCCCTACATCACCACTACAATGGTGGTATGGGCCGTACCCACGCTCTGGGGGCGTGGGTACGTCCCGTACCACCATTGTGGTGGTGACGGGTCCCCGTCCACTTCCGTTGTGGCGGGACGTGGGATTGGTGGACACGCACCCCGAAGTGACCAGACCATGGAGGTAATTATTGTGCAGGATGTATTAGTGATTTGTGGGGTGTGGGTTATGTTTCCTGCCCCTTGCACCCCCCCCCCCTTGCCCCTGGGGGTTGTTCTGACCTTCTCGGGCGTCTGCATTGGTTTCTGTACACGAGGGGGTAGGCTATGAGGCCCGGTATGACGCGTAGGTTGGGGTCCATCGCTGTCCGTCGCGTACCGGGGCTCCTTGTTCGCGTCGTCCTCAATTTCCCGGCAGTTTTTGGCTCCCGTAAAAAATGCTGTGTGCGGAGTGACGTCGGCACGAATCATACTTGCTGGTCCGTAGAATGCTGCCTGACTCCATCCGGACGTCGCGTAGCACCGTCCAGATTCAGATTTGTATGGATGTTTTTTGCCAGTCGGTGTTTTTTACGACTTGTACGGTAATGGTATTTCTGTGCGAATCGTACTTGCGAGTTTGTAGGCTGTTTTTCACGGGTACGAGTCGGACGGAAAAAAACGCTCCGTGTGACCATTCGTACCCGGGTTTTACCGGATCGGAATCGGCACCTAAATGTATGTTTTGTCATGTAGTAATTTTGTCTTGGGAACATTAGGATGTACTATATCTGTGACTTGTAAATATTGTTCTGTGTGTCTACACAGTTTGTGAAAAACGATAATTAGGTGTATGTACTAAATGTGTAATAAGGAAACCACTCAATGTAAAAAAGAGTTATATAAAAAAAGAAAAGCTCAGTTAATAAATATGGCTTCTGATGGCATTAAGTATATTGTTTTATTTGTGGTGAGAGAGGCATTTTTTGTTATATTAATTCGTATGTGATTCCAGCCTATTTTTTCCAGAATTTGAATCCCTCCCCGTTTTTTGCTCTCCATAACAGAGTAGTCACCACACCTACGAGGGAGTCTCTCAAGGTAAAGTACTTGGGGATAAAATCCTATTTACAGGTGGCAATTTAGATCCACTTCTAGAACTTGCAAATAGTTTTTTCCTGTCCTTAGAATACCTGAAGGACAACATCCCTCTGTCGCAACTGTCTCTTACATACCGGCACTATCAGTGAGCTAATGTCAGAACCCAAAACATTAAGCTTCAGGGAGGAGGAGATAGAAGAGCTTATGAAAAGACCCTCTACACTAAACCCCAGGAATTACAATCACCAATCCAGGGCAATAAATGGAGTTAGAAAAAAATCACACACCTTGGCTACTTGGCCAGATATGGGACACACTAAAATAGAAATGATCCAACTTTTCCGGAAAATGCGTTTGAAAGCATTCTTTGCCGGTCAAATAGAAACACCGGAAAGAAATTACTCAGGCTTAAAAAATCAATCCACTTTCTTTCCATCTACAGCAAACATGCCGATAGAACTCCTCACCTTCAAAAAGAACGTGATGAGAGGCCTGGATATATTAGAGAAAAAGAAAAACTACACAAAGTGGAATCTGTCTTAAAAAAAGATGCCTTAGACAACTTGGTGAAAAATCAGGAAATCATAATAAAGCCCGCAGATAAAGGCGGAGCGATTGCGATTATGAAACATGACAAATATGAAACCGAAGTTACTCGCCAACTTTCCAATCAAGATCATTATAGAAAGACTAATGAAGACTGGACTAAATTGGTGCAGAATAAACTAAGTAAAATATTAGCCACCGGGGAAGAACCAGGTTGGCTATCAGAAAAAGAAGCCCAATATCTCCTGAAGCACAACCCGAGGACACCCTTTATGTATGTCCTCCCAAAAATTCACAAGGATCTAGAAAATCCTCCAGGAAGGCCAATAATATCCGGGGTCAATTCAGTACTGGAGAGACCAGCTAAATATATTGATACTTCCTCAAACTGCTGGTTGGCGAAATACTGAGCTACGTACATGACACTATGCAAGCCATCACATTTCTTGAACAACCTTTTGACCCAGAGGCCGAGGTATTGGTGACTTTGGATATAGTTAGTCTATACACCAATATTCCCCAAGAAGTGGGCCTAGAAGCTCTCCACGTTTTTCTGCACAAACTGACAAGGCCACACAATTTTCCCACCTCCTTCGTAACGTTAGCTGAAGTGTCTTTTAAACATAACTTCTCCGTTTTCAACGATGAACAATATTTACAAGTTAAGGGGACCACGATGGAGTGTCCCTTCACTCCTGAAATGGCTGTGATGTTTATGGCCCTATTTGAAGAAAAATGGGTATACAACAACCCCTTCGATGGACACATAAAAATCTGGCGTCGATATATCGACAATGTGTTCATGATATGGAGAGGCACAAAGGAACACCTTATTGAATTTCAAAATTGGCTAAACCGGAGGAATCCTGATATCCAATAAACACTTAACTATAGTAATATGAGAAACTTTCTGGTTCTCCTGGTCAAGCATGACAAGGGAGCTTTGTATATCACGCTATATATACAAAGGCAACAGACAAATATGTTTCTGCATTTTTCAAGTCCCCATCAACGAAACCTGTGTGAAAACCTTCCATGTAGCCAATTCTTAAGAATACTGCGTAGCTGCACAAAAAAGGACTATTTTACCAACGCAAAAATCCTCCTGAGCAAACTGATCGAAAGAAACTACCCAAAGAAACTGCTAAAACATTCAAAAAAAGAGGGCATGGTACACCCCTAGAGATGCATTACTTTCCCCAAAAGAAAAACCGAAGGAATTGCCATTAGTTTGTGTTGCAACCTTTTCGGGTCACACAAATGAAGTAAAGAAAATTGTGAAAAAGAACTGGAATACTGTAAAGGGATTGGATGACTTTAAAAATTTACCGATCTTTGCTCTAAAGAAAAATAGAAGCATAAAAGATAAATTGGCCAGAGCAAAGAAGTCCACCATCTTTGAGAACAATGTTAGCCCTGCCTCCTATCAAAGGCCACCGAAGATGTGGTAACTGGACATCCTGTGCGAGCACTATGGAAGGAGCACAATTTGTTAATGGCAACAAAAGTGTGAAACATGAGGAGTTCACCAATTGCAACACACATAATGTCATATATTGTGTACTATGTCCATGCCTCAAGGCATACATTGGAAAAACCTCACAGCAAGTAAAGAAACGAATACCACAACATCGTACCAGAATAAGATGCCAAGTAATGAATGCACCCATGGTCCAACATTGTATCGAAAAAGGACATGGTCTCAGTGACATAAAATGGACAGTCTTGAAACATGTTACAGGCAAGAACACAAAGTCTCCTCTTGAGATTTGAAGCAACAACAATTATGCATCTGGGTACTATAGAGAATGGCCTAAACGGAATCAACGAGATCATGTACTGCGTGTAATAGTTGACTGTTGTCGTGTCCTGAGGAAGCGATCACTTATGTCGCGTGCTACAAGACACGGGGCCTGGACCAGGAAGGAATATACTTGGACGCAGGTATGCTGGTTGTGGTCCGTAGCCGTTCTGGCGTGCGTGCGCGACCTGCTTTTATTAAGATACACCACGTGACCTGATGCGTAAGCCTCAGCGTATCGCATCAGTGTCACAACATAACATTCCTCCCCAACACACACAAACTTCAACAACTCAAAACTTGACAAAACACCCTGGATCTAGAACAAGTCCCTGACCCCGGAGTCTACCTGTTATCAGCCTGCACAATTGCAATGCAATCAAAATCAAAACAGTCTTACGTGACAGTCCTTCAGGCGACAGGAGGGCTCTGGATTGTGCCTCAAGTTGTACCTGGACACTCCTCTCGACGGCGATTCACCGGGATTGCGACCTAAACAGTCACTGCTAGCACCGCCGTCGTGGTCCACAGGATCATCACTCCCGCCTCGCAGGGGCGCCTCGGACTGTGGAATGGGTAGCAGGGGTTCAGTGTCACCAGATGGGGGTGCGGCTCCAACCCCCGCCTCATCCAGGGACCCAACAAGGGTTGGCTCCCCCGAAGTCTCCACACTTCCGGGGCTGTCGCAGGGCACCCTTCGATTCGGGCTACCAGCCCTTTGGGACGGCTGAATTCTTTTGAAGTACGATACATTTCGAGTCACTCTTTCCCCTCTCCACCTGGCTGTTACGCAGGTGCCTTTGACGTCTTCCACGGTCCACGGCTCCTTTTCGAACCTCAGCCGGAACTTGCTTCCGGGTGTTCTGTGTTTGAGCACCAAGTCACCTGGGACAATATCCGGCACCACCGCTCTCCGTCGGGCATCAGCATGTGCATATGCTCCTCTGCGGTGGGCATCAATGGCACTGTCATCCGGGGCTTCTGGTCGCCATTTCGGGTGATGTGGTATTGCGTCCGTGACCACCCTTCCCATCAGCAGTTGAGCGGGAGCAACTCCCGTGGTGGAGTGTGGCGTTTGGCGGTAGCTCCGGAGGAAGGTGAAAATGGCTAGCTCCAATGACTGATTCTTGTCATGAGCAATACGGATTACTTTGTTGAGGGTTCTCATGAACCGTTCTGCCTCTCCATTCGCTTGAGGCCATCGGGGCGTGATTCGCCGATGACTAATGCCCAGGGTCTGCAGGTACGTGGCGAACTCCTGACTCTGGAAGGGTGACCCATTGTCTGTCCGGATCTTTCACCAGTCCATGGGTGGCCATTATTTTCTCTAGCTTGGGAATCACCTCGCTGGCACTGAGTGCCGACAGTATTTCCACTTCAGGATACTTTGAGTGGTCATCAACGGCAACTAGAGTATGTCGTCCGTCTGGCAGGCTCCCAAAATCTACACTTATTTGGGCCCACGGAACTCTCGGCCGAGGTTCCACAACGATGGGGGCAGGCCTGGGTGCTTCTCCTGTGACCTGACAGGCAGGACAGGCACGAACGGTTGTTTCTACCATCTCATCCATGAGGGGGAACCACACTTTTGTGCGCAGTCTCGACTTAGTTTTCACCATGCCTTGATGGCCTAAGTCTACCATCCTCTGAGTTAGCGACATCGGGATGACAAGTCTGTGCCCCCTCAGCAGGCATCCCGTGTTGTCTTCGGTCAGTTCATCCCTCACATGGTACCGGCCATCCATTATTCTTTGCGCCATGGGCGTCAGGCTCTTCCACTCTTCTTTTGCTCGGGTCCAACTATTGTTCTGGACGGCTCGCTTGGCCCTCTGCAGACATTCGTCCTGGCTGGTGGCATGTTGGAGACTGTTCATGGATACCGGTATGGGGCATGATCGAGCTGTGACACCTGACATACTCTTCGGTGTCTGCGGCTTCTTCCATTTCCTGGGGAGTGGCCTTCCGAGGGTGGCGAGAGAGGTAATTAGCCGGGTTCCTTGCCCCAGGCTGGTATTCTATCTTGCAGTTGTAATTTTGCAACTGGAGCATCCACTTCTCAATTCGCGGCGGCGGTTTCGTAGAGGTGCCTGAGAAAAGCGATACTAGGGGTTTGTGGTCGGTTGACACCACAAACGGTTTCCCATACACATACAAATAGAAATGATGACATCCCCAGTGAATTGCAATTGCCTCTTTCTCTATCTGGGAGTACCTTTGCTCCATCTCAGTTAGTGACCGGCTGGCGAATGCGACTGGAGCCCACTTATCTTGAGGCGTCTTCCGCTGTAGGAGAACAGCACCCAGTCCGACTGGACCAGCATCCACAGCAATCAACGTGAGCTTGGCGGGGTCAAAGAATGCGAGCGTTGTTGCTTCTGAGAGCGCCTCCTTGATTTTGTCGAACGCCCGAGCCTGCTCGCTGCCCCACGTCCACGGGGTGGACTCCTTTGTCAGTTCTCTCAGTGGAGCGGTTAGGTTGGCCAGGTATTTGATAAATCATCCACAGTAGTTTACCATTCCTCAAAAGCAGCGAACTTCGGTGATGTTCGTGGGGGCAGCCGCCTCTTTAATGTCCTTTACCTTGTCGGGATCGGGGTTCACTCCCTCCGCCGAGAAAGTGTACCCGAAGACCTGCAGTTTGTTGTACAGGAACTCGCACTTCTCGCGATGCAGTGTGAGGCCGGCCTCTCGAATTCGGCGTAGCACTTGAAACAGACGCTCATTGTGTTCTGGGACCGTCTTAGCGTGGACCATGATGTCATCGCTGACGTTGATGGCTCCAGGGATCCCTGCGATAAGTTCCTGAATTACGTTCTGAAACACCTCAGCGGCACTCGATACTCCGAAGCTCAACCGGGTGTACCGCCTGAGTCCGACGTGTGTTGAAAACGTGGTAATATTTCGGGAAGCTTCATCCAACGCCAGTTGGTGGTACCCTGACCAGAGATCCAACTTCGAGAACAACCTGGCACCCGCCATTTCCCCGATGGGGTAGTCAATGGTGGAAGTGATGTGGCGCTCCCTCTTGATTGCGACATTGGGGTGCCGCATGTCCACGCATATCCTAACTGCACCGGGTTGCTTAGGCTTCCTGGCCACCACTATGGGAGACACCCACGGGGTGGGTCCAGATACCTTTTCGATTATTCCGGCCGCCTCGAGCTTCTTCAGCTCTTCCTCCACCAGTGGTCTGAGGTGGAACGCTATCCTCCGGTGTCGCAGTGCCACGGGCTGGACGGTGGGGTCTATGGACAGGTGGATCTCTTTGCCACAGAGCTTTCCGATCCCTTGGAATACTTCTTCAAACTCCTCCAGTATGTTGTGCATGGACTTCTGGTGCACCCCGAACGCAAAAGTCACTACCCCTAGTCTTCGGCTGCCCGGCAGCCCAGGAGCATGCCCTGGCCATCCTCCGTGACATATATATTGGACGTGACTGACCGTGTGCCGTGAGATATTGTTGTCTTGAACCGTCCGCACACTTTCAGCGTTGCTTCTTGACCATACGCAAACACCGTTATTGTGGACGGGTGTAGAGCGGGTTTCGGGTGCATTGTGCTGTATAGGGTGGCAGCCATGATGTTAATACTGGCTCCGGTATCAGCAACTGCGGTGATTTATTGCGATTCCACCCGGACGTTGCACTGCAGGAGTCGTAGTGTCTTGCGCGTTGCGGTGCCGATCATGTGGATCCTATGCACCACTCTCTCTTCTTCGCCATCATCATCCATGTCGCTGGCCGCCGGCTCTTTCCTCATCGGTGTTCACCACTTGACGCGGTTTGCGGTACCTTTTTGACCGACACACCTTCTCGAAGTGATTGAAACGACCGCACCCGGAGCATCTCTTCCCTCGTGCAGGGCATTCGGCTGCGGCATGTGGCACACCCCCACAGTACCCGCATGACTTCGGTTGTTCTGGTGCAGTGGCTCCCGCCCCTTTCTTGTCCCATCTCTGTTTGGGCCTGGCGGACACCGCGTTGACTGACACTGCGTTGACTGGCTCCACCTTCACTGGCGCTTGAAGCGCAGCTTCCATGTGCGCGGCGCGCGCTTTTGACAGCTCCTTCGTCTGACCCATCGTTAATATCTCCGCCAACGGTTTGCCAGACTCCTCCAATATCCGCTCTCTCAACTTGACTGACGCGCACCCCTGAATTATTTGCCCTCTTATTTCCTCCGTTTCGTCTCGGAAACCACAGGTGGCCGCTAGGTTCTTGAGACGGGCATGAAACTTGTCCAGCGACTCCTCTGGGAGTTGGCGCGCCTGTCGAAATATGAATCGCTCGTAATCGCGGTTCGCCATTGGTTCGAAGTGTTCATTTAGTGCGGCTATTAGCGTCGTGTGAGTTTTAGGGGTAGCTTCAGCAAGCGTCTTGACGATATTGTGAATATCCTTTCCCCCGAGGTGAATGATCATCGCGCGCTTTTGGTCCCTATGGACTTAAGTGGCCTCAAAAAAGATGCGTAGCCTGTCTTCCCAATCTTTCCATCGGGCCGCCACGGCGGAGGGTGACCCCTTCACTGTAAAGGGATCAACGGGTGGAATGTTCGTCATGGCGCGCGTGTGCTGCCTTCGCTAGACGAGACCTGGTGAGGAAGTTGGTGTGTCTATGTGGGTGTGTCATCCCTCCCACGTGTCAGGCAGACAAAAATCAAGGCGTGGGGGGACTGGACGCTACCTCCCAGGCGCTGCCGGCAGTGTGACCCCTCCCAGGGCTCCAAGCGCTGAATGCCAGGTATTCACGGGCCCCCAGCAGGGGCAGGTGCACAGTCTCCCTCGCGCGCAGGCTCCAGCACTTAGGGCAGGCACCGCTAGAAGCGGGACACGTGGCAGGCAGCCTCGAGCTGATTCAGCAACGGAAGCGCACGCCGGCGCTCCGATCGTCCACCGGGCCACAGTCACGTGGGGCACAGCGACGGCCTCACCACCGCACTCTGCGTGATGCACCGGCGCTCTCCAGTGCCGCACCGGGGACAGCAACGGGGCCTCACAACGGCCTGCAGGGGCACGAGCACTCCGTGCTATGCACAACACGCGGCCGCCACTCCCGCACCAGCACAATGTCGAGGGCACGCCCACCCTCGTCGCCACTTTTGTGGTGTCCTGAGGAAGCGATCACTTATGTCGCGTGCTACAAGACACGGGGCCTGGACCAGGAAGGAACACACTTGGACGCAGGTATGCTGGTTGTGGTCCGCCACCGTAGCCGTTCTGGCGTACGTGCGTGCACGACCTGCGTTTATTAGGATACACAGCGTGACCTGATGCGTACGCCTCAGCGTATCGCGTCAGTGTCACGACATAACAGACTCATCAAACTAGCAATCTAATAAATGCAACTGTGAAAGCCGCACTGTTACAAAAGATGATCACTGTCCCCCGTGTACCTGATAAATAACAATGGCAACTGAAGTTGCCCTCCGAGAGAGAAAAGTGAAGCACTCTTGCCTCGAACTTAAGAAAAAGCAAGTGTGCTATAAGATAAATCGACTTTCCACAAGTCATAAACCACATGTCCCTATGACAATCAGCTGGAGTAGACGGTCCACAGAAGTAGCACAAAAAGAAATTGTCAGAACCACTCATGCCACGGACATAAGATAAAAGAAGTAATGGCATAAGAAGAACCGGCTTACAACACGCCGCAACGAACGTGTTCCCATGGCAACCACTGGGAGCCGAAAAGAAACAGGAAGCCAGGCAGGAACAGGCCACGCGCAGAAAGTGCGTCAGCCGTACTGAGGAACTCAGAGAAGAAACAGGAATCTACTCCTTTATAATCACATATCCTCGCAACGTTAGCTGACCGAAACAAACGCGGAGCAACTTGGAGCTCATTAGCCCAGTTTGCACAACAAAAGACATGCCATCAGCAAGGAAAATAAAACTAATTTTGATTTATTTATGGACACTGCTCGAGAGAAGCATGCAGCCACTGTGGTGTGTAGCAAAGCGCTGGTAGCTAATGATCAGCATGCAGCAAAGTACGCGTCTGTTTTATATCTGGGAGCCACTAGCCCCTGGTGGTCGCTGTAATTTATCCTAAGCTCACTTAAATACTCATACACCCCGCCTCAAGTAAGCATTTGCCACTCCTCGAACACAAGATGCAAAAAGATTCAATACATGGTGTGTTCACTGAGGCATTTGCACACTGATATTTTCCACATAAACAACTTCGAATAGCAGTCTTCACCTTGAAACCACGCCCGTTTTAAATCCAGAGCACGAATACCCACTTTTGTATGGACGCTTGGAATAGATCGGTTTAAAAAGAGTAAAACTAATCTTTCCATTCTCCCTACTTCAATAAAAGCGAAAAAGGCCCTGACTAATGAAGTGTTATGAAATTTGGAGAATACAAGCAACAGGCATTCAACATCCCTGCCCGATCAAGACCTTTTAGGTCCAGAAAGACCTCAACGACCGGTATGTAAATATATATTTTTTTAAGAGAAACACACACAAAGTTTATATTGTATAATATTTGAAGTAGACACACTCACAAAAAATTCCACTGTCTCTGCTTTAGGAAAGCTGCAGTGTCCTTCATGAAAATAAAAGATGCCCTGATGAATACCTTCACCTAAAACAATCCCATGTCGGTCTATGAAGGTTGAAACACGTCGGCTTATGTTCTCTGTGAGGCCAAGAGTAACCACAAAAGAAAAGGAACGCACAGAAAAGTGCAATGTCTGGACTTGAGTAAACAAGCACAGACAGAGGTGCCGATCACGATCCGGTAAAAAATTCCCCCGTGCGACTCGTATCGGGTCTTTTTACCGTACGAATCGGCAATCACGATTCGCATGGTAAAAAGTCCATACGAACCGCACCGGGAATCATTCCCCACACGTCCTCGGGTCGGAAAATGTGTCCGACACGTCCTCGGACGATTTACTTTACAAACGTAAAAATCCAAGTCCGACCGAGGAATCACGATCCATCCCGTGCGTCCGAGCCTACAACCGTATGGAAAAAACACCGTCCGCACCGAACACCAATAGCAACCATGGAGACATGTGCCCGCATACGCGCCCAACACTCCCCCCAGCCCCCGTACGTCCGACACGTACCCCCGTATATGTATACCCCCACCCGTCTATGTACACCCCAGTACGTTCCAGTCGCACCCCCACCCCAGTACGTGTCGTACCACCGTCAATGTACACCCCCCCACCCCTGTACGTGTCGTACCACCGTCTATGTACACCCCAGTACGTTCCAGTCGTACCCCCACCCCAGTACGTGTCGTACCCCCCGTGTACCTACACCCCAGTACGTTCGAGCCACACCCCCACCCCAGTACGTGTCATAGCCCCGTCTACCTACACCCCAGTACGTTCCAGTCGTACCCCCACCCCAGTACGTGTCGTACCACCGTCAATGTACACCCCCCCACCCCTGTACGTGTCGTACCACCGTCAATGTACACCCCCCCTGTACGTGTCGTACCCCCGTGTACCCCCACCCCTGTACGTGTCGTACCACCGTCAATGTACACCCCCCCACCCCTGTACGTGTCGTACCACCGTCTATGTACACCCCAGTACGTTCCAGTCGTACCCCCACCCCAGTACGTGTCGTACCACCGTCAATGTACACCCCCCCACCCCAGTACGTGTCGTACCACCGTCAATGTACACCCCCCCACCCCTGTACGTGTCGTACCACCGTCTATGTACACCCCAGTACGTTCCAGTCGTACCCCCACCCCAGTACGTGTCGTACCCCCCGTGTACCTACACCCCAGTACGTTCGAGCCACACCCCCACCCCAGTACGTGTCATAGCCCCGTCTACCTACACCCCAGTACGTTCCAGTCGTACCCCCACCCCAGTACGTGTCGTACCACCGTCAATGTACACCCCCCCACCCCAGTACGTGTCGTACCACCGTCTATGTACACCCCAGTACGTTCCAGTCGTACCCCCACCCCAGTACGTGTCGTACCCCCCGTGTACCTACACCCCAGTACGTTCGAGCCACACCCCCACCCCAGTACGTGTCACAGCCCCGTCTACCTACACCCCAGTACGTTCCAGTCATACCCCCACCCCAGTACGTGTCGTACCACCGTCAATGTACACCCCCCCACCCCTGTACGTGTCGTACCACCGTCAATGTACACCCCCCCTGTACGTGTCGTACCCCCGTGTACCCCCACCCCTGTACGTGTCGTACCACCGTCAATGTACACCCCCCCACCCCTGTACGTGTCGTACCACCGTCTATGTACACCCCAGTACGTTCCAGTCGTACCCCCACCCCAGTACGTGTCGTACCCCCCGTGTACCTACACCCCAGTACGTTCGAGCCACACCCCCACCCCAGTACGTGTCATAGCCCCGTCTACCTACACCCCAGTACGTTCCAGTCGTACCCCCACCCCAGTACGTGTCGTACCACCGTCAATGTACACCCCCCCACCCCAGTACGTGTCGTACCACCGTCAATGTACACCCCCCCCACCCCTGTACGTGTCGTACCACCGTCTATGTACACCCCAGTACGTTCCAGTCGTACCCCCACCCCAGTACGTGTCGTACCCCCCGTGTACCTACACCCCAGTACGTTCGAGCCACACCCCCACCCCAGTACGTGTCATAGCCCCGTCTACCTACACCCCAGTACGTTCCAGTCGTACCCCCACCCCAGTACGTGTCGTACCACCGTCAATGTACACCCCCCCACCCCAGTACGTGTCGTACCACCGTCAATGTACACCCCCCCTCCCCTGTACGTGTCGTACCACCGTCTATGTACACCCCAGTACGTTCCAGTCGTACCCCCACCCCAGTACGTTCCTGGCGCACCCCCAACACAACCTCCTAAGTACGGAGCGCACCCCATGCCCCAACATCACAACCGCATGTACGAGTCGTACAAAGCCACACACAAGGACCAAATCGTACAACCAAATGGCCCATGTACACACCGTACACACGCACAAAACGCACGTACACAACAAGGACAAAACAAAACAACTCAACAATACACCATTCGAAAGGCACACAGCCACTAAACATGGCCAACAACCACTAAAATAACACAATCACTGACCTGCAACTGTCAAAAACAAACAGAGGCCCAATACACCACCACTCCTTATAACACACCCACCCAAAATTCAAACACTGCCACACCCACCAATGGACCAATAAAAAGGGCCCACACACACAAACCATGAGCCTTTGCAACAGACCCACTGCTGCCAGACACCACAGAACCAGACTACAAGCGACACCACATCTTACACTTGCACACCTTCACACGACCACCCTCACAAACACCCTCTCATCACATTCACACACACACACAACCATCCACACCCCCCCTAACATCCACACACCCCCCACACCCACACCATCCCCACCCACACCCCTCACCATGCCCACTACCAAGAATCCAAAGTTCAGTCACCGAGAGTTGGAGGTCCTTGTTGATCAAATCCTCAGAGTCGAGCCACAGATCTTTGGAACATTGGTCAGAAGCACCAGCCAGGCAGCCAAAACAGCCATGTGGCAGACCATCGTCGATGCTGTGAATGCTGTTGCGGACACCAGGAGGACCAAGCAGGATTGCCAGAACAGGTGGTACGATCTGCGGAGGAGGGTCAGAGCCAAGAGACAGGAGGAACACGACCAGGCCAACGCCACCGGAGGAGGGCCCTCCCGCAGACCCGTACAGTACCATCCCTGGGAGGAGAGGGTGATGGCCATACTGCCGGTGGAGGCAGTTGAAGGAGTAGAAGGACTCCGAGACCCGGGTGAGTACACAAACAACGCACCTCACATGGGGGGAACTGCAACCACAACCAAAATTAATAACAGGCACGCAACCACCACAAGCCATCGCATTACTCAACCACACTCCATGAGCAGGCACATGCCACTGCTGCCACCATGCCCCATGCACCCAGCTGGACAATGTCAAGTCACAGGCCACAGAAGACAACAACACATGACACGGTAACCCGGATGGCGGGAGGCTGGGCACCAAAAATCACATAGTGCGACTCCAAAGCAGACAACAATGCCCTCTGCCCATATGGCCTAGGTCACAGCCAGACAAACACTGTGTCCCAACACAGGAATGACTTGCCAGCAAATGGCGGATGCCTTGCATCAACACATGGGGGTGAAGGCACTGTTTTGCACATGCCAGCAGCTAATGAACAGCCAACAGTGTGAAAGAGTGGCAGCACACACCACCACAGCAGCAGCGCACAGACACACAGCAGACAAAATGGGTGCCTGGAGATCAGAAACAAACTCACATCAACAGGCCAAGGGCCACTCAAAGATCTGCTAACAGTGTGTGCCCAGGAAGCTGGGCCAAGGTGACAGAGGGTGACACACGGAGGGAGGGAGAGGGGGACACAGAGGGAGGGAGAGGGGGACTGAGAGGGAGGGAGACGGACAGAGGGAGGAGGCTGACACACAGAGGGAGGGAGAGGGGGACAGAGAGGGAGGGAGAGGGGGACACAGAGGGAGGGAGAGGGGGACTGAGAGGGAGGGAGACGGACATAGGGAGGAGGCTGACACACAGAGGGAGGGAGAGGGGGACAGAGAGGGAGGGAGAGGGGGACAGAGAGGGAGGGAGACACAGGAAGATGGACAGAGGGAGGAGGCTGACACACAGAGGGAGGGAGAGGGGGACACAGAGGGAGGGAGACACAGGAAGATGGACAGAGGGAGGAGGCTGACACACAGAGGGAGGGAGAGGGGGACACAGAGGGAGGGAGAGGGGGACACAGAGGGAGGGAGAGGGGGACACAGAGGGAGGGAGAGGGGGACACAGAGGGAGGGAGAGGGGGACAGAGAGGGAGGGAGAGGGGGACAGAGAAGGAGGGAGACACAGGGAGAGCAAATCAGTCCTGTGGTGTGTGGGAATGTCTGCTCGTCAGCAGGTGGACTGCGTGCATGTAGACAAGGGTGGCCAGTGCCAGAACCCCCCCTCTTCATCATGGCAAAACGCAGGGCCATGTCACAACCTGTACACGAGCACAAGGACAGCCACCTGCATCATATGAGTGTGTGGATCCACTCCATGTGCACATGTACAGTGCTACAAGGAAGGCGCAAATGCATAGCTCGGCACACATGCACACTCCACTGCTGACTGCAGTCACACTTGACGCAGCAAGTAAGACTGTGCCACACATAGTTAAAGGGGCCAAATTGGTGCCCAAGGGACACACACATGCACAAGTGCACTGTGAGTGGAATGCAAGACAGATCCTAATTCCAAGAGGAAATGTGCCAACTTTGTAACGGATGAAACATGGATGTTGCATGGATCAAAATTAACATTTTCACTCTCACACACAGGTCAACGTCGTGCTGCACCCCCCAACACTGGGGGGGAACACTCACAGGACCCGGATCTGCAGGAGACCGATCCCACCGGCAGCGACCACTCTCACCACTCTGCGGACGACCCCGAGCGACCTGGCCCCTCTGGTGTCCAACCACCTGCAGCACCTGCGTCAGGTACAACCGTGCCAACCACCACCCCCACTCCTGCCACTTCCCAGGAGACACCCAGGATCCCTGCCCCAACACCACAATGCAGCCAGGCTCGCCAGGAGGGACACGGTGTCCCGGGCACCCAGGAGGAGGCAGGCGACAACGCCAATGCCACCCCTCAGGGGTCCCGGAGACCCGATGTGCCCACAAGTGCAGGCCAGACGCAAGTGGGCAGGGGTGGTGGGAGTGGAGGACGGCGGAGGCGCGAGCCTGACCAGTTGGCTGGGGATCCGGTATTTTCACATGTCCGTAACATCCTGGACTCATACCGGCAGGACACCACGGGCATGGCCCAGGTTGTGTCCGTCCTCGAGGGGATCAAGGTCCAGCAGGCCCAGCAACATGCGGAGCTAATAGCCTGTCTACAGCTACACCAACGGAGGATGGAGGACAGACAGGCTGAGCAAGTGACGGCGTCCCAGGGGATTCACGCTGAACTCCGTCGGATGGCCGACACCATGGCCGACCCTCCCTGTGCCAGAAGGCGGAGAACATCACCACCCACAGGGAGGGATCATGAGGAGGAGGAGGAAACATCCGACGGAGCATCCCAGACGTCGTCACGGCCTGCTGCTGAGGTTCCCCGCAGGAAGCCGGGTCGTCCACGGAAAGGACCGTGAGGGTGGCTGCTACATCACCATCGCCCAGGACACCTGGCCTGGCACCTGGCCCACTGGAGCAACAGCATCACAGCATCAAGAGACATTCTCTGCCACATGGCCCTGCTGGTCACTGGCTGACCAATGTTGACAAAGACTGTGGCATGGACTCTGAGGATTTCCAATGGCAAGGACACCAACTCCCCTACTGAACTTTGGATTCCCTAATCCCGGAAAGCCCCCCACTTTGTCCCCCCCCCCCCCTAATAAATCACACTATTAAGAGTAGATGCCTGCTGGTAGCATTATTACCTAACATGTGTCTTGTACAGTCTAAACATGCCTGAGTCATCTGTTCACTTCAACCATCCACACCCTGGGGCCTGAGTCTGGCACAGGACACATGGGTCACAGTTTATTAGGCAAGACAGACATGGAGCACCATACACACCCGTGATGTGCAGAACCAGCTGAGGGGGTGGCCGAACAACCGTGCTGACAGACACATTGAGTACAGCAACAGTCATGCGCAGAGGTCAGGGAACCTGGCCCGTGTCCTGGGGGGCACCCAGGTACGTGTAGACAGGTGGCAGAACCATGTCCTGCAAGCTTGAGTCCGGTGGATGCAGAGAATGGAGGCCTGGACAACGTTGGATGCATGGGGATGGCACATGTCACACTACCCACACAGTCATGGACATCATGCCCAATACACAGTCTCAGCACACACACACAGCTTGCATCTTGCCACTCGACACATTGACACATAGCCACAATCTGGGAATACCATGCCAGACATGCAGGATGCACCGTGCCAACACACCAGCATTGACTGAGCAGAGGCACCTTGGAGGCATAGGGACACCTTTAATAGTCATGTTTTTGGGATTGCAGAGGCAACTTGAAGTACACATGAACACATCATGTGGAGTAACATGTGGCTCAAACACTGGCACCCCCCTTCTGCAGCACAAATGCGTGATAGCCATGGTACTGGCACACAAGCGTCGGCTAACAGCTAAATACCCACAGCTGCACACGGAGAGCCTGCCATACACCATAGATCCGCTGATGTGGAAGTCCCACGCCATGTCAAGCCAATGTCAACCGTATGTGTCCGAGGGCAGTGTCACACACATTGATGCCATCATCACAATCCACCATCCCATCACTGATGACTGACAACCAGGCAGCCCATCTATTCTGGTGTACCCAGCTGCATGTCGTGTCCCATGGGGATGCCACATGACTGCAGAGGAACCAAACCCCGACCTGGGCAGTGTGCACACATCGTGAACAACTGCCACACCCAATACACCCCAGATGCATCCCTTACCCCATGGAGACTTCCAAACGTGTCCGTGCCTGTAACGCTGAGTCAGCCCACGATGCCATGTCCATGAGGAATAGCAGTGCCACAACAATGCAACCAGCAGATGGCATGCGCAGGTACCTGGGGAAGAGAGACACACAAGAAGTCAGCCACAAAAAGCACAGCCACTTGCATGTGCATTGACTCGACACATGTATGGATGACAACATGCTAGGTCACAATTATGACTGGGGAAATACTACCATCACTGCCACCATCACTCCAGTGACACACCCACACACACCTCTGACTCACGTGCCATACATGCAGGTGGACACACACATCACAACACATGCCACACGGGGACCAAGGCGTGCACACTCAGACACTGGTACTCACCACTAAGCAAAGAAGTCGCGTATGAGCCGAGTCCGGATGTCCTCTTGCGGCTCCACATCCTCCACATCACTAGCCCCATTGCCAAGCCCTTCGTCCTCCACGGGTGGATGGTCCTCGTCATGTTGATTCAGGATGAGTGGCACAGCTCTTTCAACTGCCATGTTGTGCAGCATGCAGCAGACCATGAAGATCTTGCAAACCTTTGCCGGGGCATATGGGAGTGCGCCGCCGGTCTTGTGGAGAGGAGAGAACATAAAGGGTCAACCCATATGAAGTCACTGGGACCTGGGTATGGAACAGTATAAAGGAAAGTGGTCCCAGCATACAGTTCATTCAAAAACAAAACATTGGCATTATTGGAACATAATTTAGACGGATAACTTAAAGTTCGAATGTTATTTAATCACATTGAACACGTAACATTCTTTCAAAATTGAATCAGAAGAATTTTTAAGCAACAATTTGAAAAACTAAAACACGTGCCCAAGGGAAGGGAGGGGGGTGAGTGAAATAGTGCAGAATTTGGGAGGAAGTGAATACAGTGGTAAAGGTTACTGAATTACACTTAAATTGGACGGCATTTAAGAATCACTGCCGTATTTTGAACATAGATTCAATCATAGTCACAATATTAACAATTCGGAATAGTGCCATATAGAAACAATCACAGTACACCATGTACTGTTGACGATGTTGGCAAAAGATGTTGAGTCGACGTTTCGACCCCTTGAGTGTTGTAGGTATTGAGTGGAACCTTACGGGGTGGGGTCTTCATCAGGACTAGGATAGACACAAAGGAAGGATGGGCACCGTGTCCGAAGGTGGACAAGCCTCTAAGACGTCCGCAGGTCGTCAAAGAGAGAGGGAAAAATCCTCGGCGGTAACGGACTGGCGTGGAGAGTGGTGGACACCATCGACCACAAACCGTGGGGGTTAAGTCTTAGGAATCATAGAAAAGCAAAGCCTGGAGATTAATCCGGGTTTAGGGGATGGTTGAACTGCTGGAGAAAAATCACTGCTAGTTCACACAAAGGAACGAATCCTGAGTCTCAGCGTCCGCTGCATCAATGAATGGAATCGGCTCTTCAGCATGCCAAACGTCCTCTCTATCACTCGCCTTGTCCGGCCATGGGCGGTGTTGTAGCGGAGCTGGGCCGGCGTGATGGGGTTGCGGAGAGGTGTCAGCAGCCAAGGCATGTTGGGATAGCCAGCGTCCCCTAAATGGAAAGCACATGGATATCGTTAGAACTGGCGAAGCGGTAGTGCTGCTCGGCCAAACAGAATACAGGACAGACAGACTGTACCCACCAACAACACATGCTCGTTCGTTGCGCAGCTGCATCATCATATCAGGCATCCCGCTACGCCTCATGATGTAGGCATCGTGTGCTGATCCTGGGAAACGAGCACAGACATGTGAAATCACCATGTTGGACAGACACACCACAAGGGCATTGATGGAGTGGTAGTGCTTCCGATTGCGGTACGCCACCTCCCGTGCGTGTGGTGGTACCAAACCTACATGTGTCCCATCTATGGACCCAATGACATGGGGCATCCCTCCCAGGGCATAGAAACCACGCTTGACCTCAGTCATCTGTTCAGGGGTTGGGAACTTGATGAAGTCATCCAGGTGAATCAACATGGCCTCCAAGAAATCATGCAGCACACCGCTGAACATGCTCTGGGACATGCCACCAACATGAGCTATGGTATTTTGGAAGGTACCCGTGGCAAGGAAATGTAGGGCAGCCATTACCTTCAGCTGGGGTGTCAGTGCCGTAGGATACCTGTGCTGCGGTTGCAGGTGTGGTGCCAGTCTCGCCGTCAGCTCCAGAATCAACGGTTGGGTGAAGCGGTAGAGCCGGATACTGTCATTCTCCTGCATGGTGGCCAAGTCTGGAATTCTTCGGGCAACAGGAGGCGCTCTGCAGTAATTTGGAAGTGACAAGGAAGAGTGAGTGCACTACGAGAACAACTCATGTCTACTGAGCACATGTAAATCTGGCAATACACACATGCCACATAGGGAGTCAGGCATGTGCTACATGCCCAGGACACGTATGGATGCAAGGTGACACTCCTTCCAAGACCCAGCTACACACGGTGATTGAGAACCTCCCCATGCCACGCCATGGAAATAGCTGTGTCCCAGTGCAAGTGCACTGCCCGACGCAAGACAGGAGTGACATACACCCACACATCAGCAGAAGTGTGATGCCGATTGCAGAGACTGGCAGCGGAACACTTGAGCCACAGGTCACATGACATTACACTAGTCCAGCCCACACACCTTGCCATGAAGGTGCACATGTCATGACTCACCACACATTCCTTGTGAGTTTGCTGACATGGCCTTGTCACGCTACTCCGTGTCCCTTGCATACATGTGCACCTCACATCCGAGAACACATGTGGCATGGTGTTGGGAACAGTGTGCAATGACAATCTACACACAGCCACATGTTGGTTGCTGCAACGGCTGCAGCTTTTGAGGGTGCTACAACATCAACCTGATGTAAATCCCGGACACATATATGGCATAGTCACATTGTGCACTGTGGGTAGTGATAAGTCATGTGTCATGACCCCTGTACCTGGCATCATGGGACACTTCCGTGTGTTGGTGTCGGTGCCATGCCAGTGACGCTCACACCAAGTGCGCAGTCCCACATGCACACATGTCAAAGGAGTCAAGGGCATGCCTGGCACACATTGCACCCTCACACAGTACACATGTACACATCTCATCATACATCTGGTGCCTTCTCCACTCAGGAGGCATGTTCCATATCACAGCCTGTGACACCTGTGCCCCACACATGTGGTAATGCACAGACGATGCCTTGATGTCCATTCCTGGACAAGTATGTCCATCCATGGACAAGTATGTCCGCCCTATTCCTACATGTGTGTCGCCTATCACCACAGTGATGTGTAAAATCCGCCGTACTGCTGCTGAGAGGGCCTGTGCATGTTCCCAAATCACTGTGGGAGTGCTGCCGTATGTGTACCCATCGTGATGGCGAGCGTAGATGCGAGTGTACGGTCCGTGTCACTACGGGTACGCATACGCGTGCAGACCCATAGTGATGGAGAGCGTAAATGTGAGTGTACGGTCCGTACCACTACGGGTACGCATACGCGTGCAGACCCATAGTGATAGAGAGCGTAGATGCGAGTGTACGGCCCTATCACTATGGGTCTGCACGCGTATGCGTACCCGTAGTGGTACGGACCGTACACTCGCATCTACGCTCACTATCACTATGGGTGTGCAGGCGTATGCGTACCCGTAGTGGTACGGACCGTACACTCGCATCTACGCTCACTATCACTATGGGTCTGCACGCGTATGCGTACCCGTAGTGGTACGGACCGTACACTCGCATCTACGCTCACTATCACTATGGGTCTGCACGCGTATGCGTACCCGTAGTGGTACGGACCGTACACTCGCATCTACGCTCACTATCACTATGGGTCTGCACGCGTATGCGTACCCGTAGTGGTACGGACCGTACACTCGCATCTACGCTCACTATCACTATGGGTCTGCACGCGTATGCGTACCCGTAGTGGTACGGACCGTACACTCGCATCTACGTTCACTGTCACTACGAGTACGCATACGCGTGCAGACCCATATTGATGGAGAGCGTAGATGCGAGTGTACGGTCCGTACCACTACGGGTACGCATACGCGTGCAGACCCATAGTGATGGAGAGCGTAAATGTGAGTGTACGGTCCGTACCACTACGGGTACGCATACGCGTGCAGACCCATAGTGATAGAGAGCGTAGATGCGAGTGTACGGTCCGTACCACTACGGGTACGCATACGCGTGCAGACCCATAGTGATGGAGAGGGTAGGCATGCATGTACGGGCCGTTGCCATGCATTTGGGGTGCCCTAGGGCCCCCACACGCACCGTACCTGTGTGTGATGCTCCAAATTACATAGGGGACAAGTATTAAGGCCTACATGCATGCTGGTTGTCATGGAGACCAAGTTCAAAATTCGAAATTGTTCTGGAAGGTGCACAGCAGAAGTCAGTTGGAATTTGTCTACTTTGTTGCAATGTGTTTGTGGGGCTGACATCATGCAGGAGAATGAAACCGATAGAGAACACACAGACTGCTAGGTTTGTAGGGATTGGTGGAAACATAGGATGCAAATGTGAGTGACCAATCTCTCTGTACTCCTGTGCATGAGACTGGGCAGAAGGGCACATATAAGGCAGCCTGGTCCCATGAGGGAGCACTTGCCTGCACATCTTTGCATTCGTCGACCCAGCTGCTGCTACTGATTCCCTGGAACCATGTCAAGGGCTGTGGAGAGGACACAGCCATTCACCCTGGAGGAGAACATGGCTCTGCTGGATGTGATCCTCCCACAGTACCCCATGCTGTATGGGCGACCAGGGTATCAGGTGAGTGCATAGGCCACTGCCACAGACTGTCCCTATGTTGTGACTGTGACTTCGGCCATTGCGTCCAGGTGTAACACACATGCCATGTACTGTTGGGGGGGTCCCAGGGGGGGGGTGCCTGATGTCTCCCAGCAGTGCCCTGAGACAGGAGGGGTGGGGGCCTATCACTCACAGCAGTGCCCTGAGACAGGAGGGGTGGGTACAGAGTGCTCCCAGCAGTGCCCTGAGACAGGAGGGGTGGGTACAGTGTGCTCCCAGCAGTGCCCTGAGACAGGAGGGGTGGGTACAGTGTGCTCCCAGCAGTGCCCTGAGACAGGAGGGGTGTGTGCCTATCACTAACAGCAGTGCCCTGAGACAGGAGGGGTGGGTGTGATGCACAGTGTGAGCCTTGATCATTGATTGTGACATTGCCATCATTCCACCTGTGTACCCACTGTGGCACGTAGTGCTTTTTCCCCTCAACAGGGGATGATGTCCCTATGACAAAGGTGCAATGCGTTGGCTGCATGACATGCCTTGTTGTAACCAGCTAATTTGTACCCATATGTCTCTCTGTGACATGTGGCTGGTGTATTGATGTGGTGTCACTTGTTCTACCTCACAGGTGGGCGCCACTGCCAAGGAGCAGATCTGGCTGACCGCCGTCAGTGCCGTGAGGCGTGTGGATGGTCGGAGGCGGAGCCTGCCCCAGGTGAGGAAACGCTGGCAGGATATCCGGTGCTGGACGCGGAGGATTGCACGGCTCCTGCTGGGGGACTCACCTGAGAGCCACAAGAACCGCAACCGCCGCCGTCTGAGCCACCTCCACAGGCGTGTGCTGCCGGTGGTCTTTCCAGACCTGGAGAGGCGCTTACAGGCGATGCAGCAGCCGGAAGGGGGTAGGTACATGTGTGTTTGTTGTGTGTCACCGGCATTTGTAAGGGCACAGTAGCATGAATTCACTGGCAGGGTTTAAAGGTGCTGTGCAGATCCTGTTTGCCCCAGTATAGCGCTGTGCCCCTGCCACCCTTCCCCTCCTTGCAATGTGTTCCCTGGTCTGTGTGTAGTCACTCCTCCACAGGGTAATGTAGGCTGGCGCTTTGTCCACGGGAACAATGTCTGTAGCATCATGTGTGGGGGTGGTGTGTAACAGGTTGTGGGACATTGCCTGTGCACTGTCAAGTTCACTGCATGTGGGTTCCATATCAGTTGGCACTGATGCTGACTCCAGACATGGGAGTTGGTCTCTCATGTGTCATGCCTTACAGCGCGCATGTCCCATGTAGTGGCCTGTGACATGATGTGCATGAGTGTGCGATACACATAGTGCAGGGATGGTGACGTGTGTTGCAGTCATTACCATTCAGTAGCATGTAGTTGCGTGCCCACTACTGTCCCCTGGGGCACCTTTTCCTGAGTGGTGTATGTGTCATCATACACGTGGCCACTGTCAGTGTCTACAGCGTAAGTTGTGCTCTCTGCCATTGTCCCCTGTCACCATGTATATAGACGTGCTATTTTGTACAGGTGTCCACTGTGCAGCCTGACCTGATTGTCCTTCTTCATACTCACAGTTGCCAGTGCCTGTGTGTCTTGCTATACTCATCTGAGGATGGGCACTGGTACCACATTATTTGTACAGGCGCTCCTTGGCTGTTTGGCGTTCAATCTCGCTTTTTGCCTGCCCCTGTGTGTATCACCCAGACTATGAGATGTTGGTGCCACCTGTGTCTCAACAATTTGCCTCGTGTAGGGTCTTGTTGGGGCGGGCAATGCCTATGTGTTAAATCCTGATTACCACTTGCTGGGTCTGGGCAGTGTGTGATGTGTCTGGACACACACGCAATGTGCAGTGACAGAGTCATGTTGTGCATGTTTTCAGCATTACCTATGCAGCATGTGTCTCAAGTTCATGGATATGGTCCCTGGTCATCGGTATTTTCGCCAACGCTGTGTGGTGCAGATGCAGTGCTGGATTGTCCCCAGGGCCTGGGTGCTATGTCAGACTCCTTTTCCTGTGTTTAGCTATTGTCTCATGCTCTCCATGGTATTTCAGTGGCATGGTGGCTCAACCAACTGTGTGTTTCATGCCCTACATCGGTACCCTGTTCAGTAGATGTTAGGGATCTTCTTTTTCAGGCCATGCAATGTTACCTATGTGGATTGGACTCATGTGACAGATGTGTACAGATGTCTGATTATTTCTGTCTCTCCACCCTGCCCACAGCATCGTCGGGGGACACAGAGGGAGACATGGACACAGACCAGGCGGAGGGACCGAGCACCAGTGCCAGCCGTGACATCGGGTCTGGCACATCGAGTGGTACAGAGGCGGAGGAGAGTGTGGCCGAGGACCTGTCGACTGGCACATCAGACTACGAAGCTGACAGGTCCGGGGACGATGTCTCCGAGTGGGCGGAGGCTGCACCAGCAGCTGACAGCGGAACAACACCTCGCACCGCCCCCTCAGTTTCCACCAGCCGCCTCCCACTTGCTCGTGTCCCTTCCCAGCGTGCCCGGTCACAGCATGTCTCCTTCCTGCCAGGCACCGCACCCCCTGCCCCTGTCTCCACTGCTGCCGCCAATGCAGAGTCTGTGGACATCCAGCGGCAACTGCAGGTTGGTCAGGCTGCGATCCTTAATGTCCTCCATGCCCACGGCAAAACCCTCACCAACATCGAGGCTTTCTTGGAGGGCATTCATTCATCGCAGGCTGACCAACGCAACTTGCTGAGGTCCATCGACTCCACACTGACTGCAGCAGTGGGTCTCCTGCAGCGCGACCTCCCCCCACCTACCCCTGCCCCATCCACACTTCCCACTCCCATGCCTGTCACACGTACACCCAGACGTCGGCATGCACCCACATCAACAGACACGGGCACCACACCAGCAGGGAAGGTCCACCGCACTCCTCCTGACACGCACACACAGGGTGAGGTAGGCACACCCACTGGGTCGGGGGGCAAACGTGTGACACGCAGCCATAGTGGGAGTCCGCATTCCACCCAGTCCACTCCCTCCAAATCCCCTCCCCTCAGCTCTCCTGGCCACATCTCCCCCAAGGACACCTTCATGGCCGCTCTGTCCCTGAGCCCCACAGTTACACCACCACGCAAGCGGTCAAGGAGGTCCCCGGTCAGGGTGGTTGAGTCTCCCCCCCTGTCTCCACCCTCCCCCGGTGGCGCTGCGACCCATCCCTCTGATCCCCCCCCCTCCTTGGGGCCTGAGGTCCCTTCGGGTGCAGGGGACTCCCTGGAGGACCTTGCAAAGGTGTGTAGTGCCATCCTGGCCTCCGCCTTTGGCACTGACCCACCTCCTGTGGTGGAGTCCTCCATCCCTGCACCCACAACGCCTCCCCTTTGCCCTGATGTCCCTGCGGTGCCTGTTGCTTCCCCCCCCCCCCCCCCTGATGCCCTCACCAGTGTGGAAGACGATGCCATTTGACTGTGCAGGCAATGTAGGGGACACGCATCCCACTGTGTCCCCCATCCAGCTGAGAATCATTGACTGCCCTATGGGCTTTGTGAAGATTGAACTGCCTGCGATCCACGGACATTGTGCTCATGCTGAATAAAGCTTAATTTTGTTTTCATTATCACACTACTGCTATGCTGGTATTGGTGTTGGTGGGGCTGCTACATGGTTTTTGGTGGTGTGTAAGGGTTTGGGTGTGTGGGATGTGTAGTAGTGTACTGCTCATTGGTGGGACCCTGTGATCTGTGTGCCATCACAAGGTGTTGGCTAACTTTCTTTGTTCATGTAAGCAGTTACTGCATGGTGCACTTGTCCCAGGGTGTATTCCTTCCTCTGTGTACCCAGCTTTCTTCCCTGCAGGGTGTTCCCAATGTTTAGCGCAGAGCTGTGTCTACATGAGCTGTGTGTGTGACGGAGCCCTTCTACTTTGGCCATGCATGCAGGGCCATGTCTCCACCTGCGACAATCGTGGCATCCTTGGTGATCACTGTACTTGTGTGTGGAGTCTGTTGACATGAGTTCATGGGGACATGTTCCCTTGTAGCCAGTATGCATGTGGATGATTCTGGCCTCACACACATGTTACACCCCTCCTGTATCAGGGCACTGCTGGGAGTGATGGGCACCCACCCCTCCTGTCTCAGGGCACTGCTGGGAGGACTCCACACCCACCCCTCCTGTCTCAGGGCACTGCTGGGAGGACTCTGCACCCACCCCTCCTGTCTCAGGGCACTGCTGGGAGGACTCCACACCCACCCCTCCTGTCTCTGGGCACTGCTGGGAGGACTCTGCACACACACCTCCTGGGTCTGGACACTGCTGGGGGGACTCTGCACACACCCCTCCTGGGTCTGGACACTGCTGGGAGGACTCTGCACCCACCCCTCCTGTCTCAGGGCACTGCTGGGAGGACTCTGCACACACCCTCCTGTCTCTGGGCACTGCTGGGAGGACTCTGCACACACACCTCCAATTTCTGGATATGTACGCTTGGGACATACACGGTGTGGGTGCGCTCCATGCATTCGAGGTGAGGGTACGGGTCGTACTTACACTGTTGGGGTGGGGGGTACGCTCCATGCATACGCGGGTGAGGGTTCGTGTCGTACTTACACTGTTGGCATGGGGGGTACGCTCCATGCATACGCGGGTGGGGGTACGGGTCGTACTTACACTGGTGGGGGTGGGGGTACGGTCCGTACGTCCGCGGGTGAGGGTTCGAGTCGTACTTACACTGTTGGGGTGGGGGGTACGCTCCTTGCATACGCGGGTGGGGGTACGGGTCGTACTTACACTGGTGGGGGTGGGGGTATGGTCCGTACGTCCGCGGGTGAGGGTTCGAGTCGTACTTACACTGTTGGGGTGGGGGTTACGCTCCATGCATACGCGGGTGGGGGTACGGGTCGTACTTACACTGTTGGCATGGGGGTTACGCTCCATGCATACGCGGGTGAGGGTACGGGTCGTACTTACACTGTTGGCATGGGGGTTACGCTCCATGCATACGCGGGTGAGGGTACGGGTCGTACTTACACTGTTGGCATGGGGGGTACGCTCCATGCATACGCGGGTGGGGGTACGGGTCGTACTTACACTGGTGGGGGTGGGGGTACGGTCCGTACGTCCGCGGGTGAGGGTTCGAGTCGTACTTACACTGTTGGGGTGGGGGGTACGCTCCATGCATACGCGGGTGGGGGTACGGGTCGTACTTACACTGGTGGGGGTGGGGGTACGGTCCGTACGTCCGCGGGTGAGGGTTCGAGTCGTACTTACACTGTTGGGGTGGGGGGTACGCTCCATGCATACGCGGGTGGGGGTACGGGTCGTACTTACACTGTTGGGGTGGGGGGTACGCTCCATGCATACGCGGGTGGGGGTACGGGTCGTACTTACACTGTTGGCATGGGGGGGACGCTCCATGCATACGCGGGTGGGGGTACGGGTCGTACTTACACTGTTGGCATGGGGGGGTACGCTCCATGCATACGCGGGTGGGGGTACGGGTCGTACTTCCACTGTTGGCATGGGGGGTACGGTCCGTACGTCCGCGGGTGAGGGTTCGAGTCGTACTTACACTGTTGGGGTGGGGGTACGCTCCATGCATACGCGGGTGGGGGTAGGGTCCGTACATATCCGTCCCCACGCTATGTGATGCTTGTGCGGGCCGTACCCAGGCCTTTGCCACGTGGGTACGATCCGTCCCGCCATTGTTGGGGTGACGTGTGTGTGGGCGTGGTACGACTCGTACCCACGCTCTTGAGGCGTGGGTACGGGACGTACCTGTCTGGTTGTGTTGCCGGTTCGCGTGGTGACGGACTTCCGTTGTGGCGGTCGCTGGCTTATCAGGACACACCCCCACCCCCTCGTGGTGACCAGGGCATGGGAGTCAGGTATGTCCAGGCCATGTGTGACTTATGTGGTTGTTTTGTGGTCTGCCCTGGTCGTGCCACCCCCACCCCACCCCACTTTCCCCCCTCCCTTAGTTATTCTGACCTTCTGCGGCGTCTGCGTCGGTGCCTGTAGAGCAGGTGGACTGCTATGAGGGCAGGGATGACTCGTAGGTTCGGGTCCATGTCTGTCCGTCGCGTACTGGTACTCCAATCGCGTCGTCCTGTCGCGTACGGGTCCTCCTTGGTGGCGTCGTCCTGTGTGTCCGTCACGTACTGGTCCTCCTTGTTCGCGTCGTCGTCTGTCCGTCGCGTACTGGTGGTCCTTGTTCGCGTCGTCCTGATTTCCCGGCAGTTTTTGGCTGCCGCAAAATATTCACCGTGCGGGGTGACGTCGGTGCGAATCGTGATTCCTGGGTCGTGAATGGCTGGCTGCGAGCGTCCCGACGTCAGGTCGGCACTTTCCCGGATCGCATTGGTAGGTGTTTTTTTGTTCGGTCGGACTTTTTTACGAATCGTACGGTCATGGTGTACCCGTGCGAATCGTAATTCCTTGTTTGTAGAAATTGACGACCGGGTACGCGTCGGACGGAGAATATGCTCCGTCCGACGGTTCGTACCCGGTTTTTACCGGATCGTGATCGGCACCAGAGTCTTCGACCACTACTTTGACCCATGTAGGACCCCTAAAATTGCTAGGCATCAAGGATCTAGACAGAACATGTCACGCCAAATGTTCAAAAATTCTGTAGGACAAAGGATTTCTTTCCCCATTATTTTTCCCCCCTATTTTTGTCAATTATGGTTTTTGTGTAATATTACATTAAATGTATGTGTTGTCATGTAGTAATTTTGTCATGAGAACATTAGGATTTACTATATCAGTGACTTGTAAATATTGTTATGCATGTCTACACTGTTTGTGAAATACGATGAGGTGTATGTTCTAAATGTGTAATAAGAAAAAACTCAATGTAAAAAAAGTTATATAAAAAAAGAAAAAAGCTCAGTTAATAAATGACTTCTGATGGCATTAAGAATATTGTTTGATTTGTGGCGAGAGAGGCATTTTTGTACATCCATTCTTGGCAAGATCGGGACATACTTCAGTTGCAGGCAGCCAAAGAAACTCAGTTCTGGATTCAGATTTATGGGCTGAGGACATGTACATGTAAGAGTGCTGTGCGATATTCCAGGAATGCCAGGCATCACAAAGACCCCAGGAGGTGAGGGTCGCAGACCGTGCCAGTTTGCCTGGGTATGGAGCGTCTGATGTGTCTTGTATGTGGTCTCGGACCACATTAATGACTCCGGAGGCTGGCCTGCCGCCAAGGAGTCGCTGTAGTTTGGATTGCAAGAGTTGCGGGGTAACGTAACAGGAAACAAATTAAATTGGCAATCCGCCAAGCATCCCTCAATGCGCTCATACCGAACCTGGGGAACCTCATGGATAGCAGATACCACCAATGGAAAGATTTTATTTAAGAGAATCGCAATCTCTTTCGAACCTCTAGAGAAGCCAGTATCGTAAACACTGTAATACGAAAATCGGCCCAAAAAAGGAGACCGAGCTCTCAAGAGGTGAGTCTCCTGAACCAGGACTACATCCAGCCAATATCTCTTAACATGTTGCAGAACTGCTGATCTCTTATTATGGTCCAAGAGACCAATCACTTTACAGGAGAGAACTCTAACCATTTGGGAGAAGGGCTAGGAAGTGACAGAGCAAGTCAAGATTCCCCAAGAACGGGGCTGAGACGGTGGACAATGTTTTGAGACTCTGCCCAGAGATAGGATTAGTGCAGGGGAGAGCTTGTGTGGTAAAACCTGAAAGTAAAACAATTCAAAACATTTCTATATGAAACAATATACCCCCCACACCCCCATACTTCTACCCTCAAAGCAGTCTGTTACCCATATAAAGATAATTTTACTACTAAGTTGAGTGGAATAACCATCAAGAGAAGAACCACAGTAGCCCATGGAAGTATAACCTTGCCTGACAGCAACATCTAACAAGTTTGAGAGGATCCCATATGCACAGCAACTAGAGAAAGAACGTCCTCTCAACCCCGGTAATTTCGGCAGCCCGGCTATTAATTATACGTTACCACCTCCGGCCTGGCATTGTGTGTTCCATCATCTTGGAGTAAGGCCCTTATAATGTCTCTGATGGCAGTCACGGTGCATTTAGGTGAACGAGTGTGGCAGGCTCTCTTGATTTGAATAGCGTTGGAGTGTCAGAGAGGAATTTGTCAAGTCAATTAGGCGCAGGTTATTTCTCCTTGACCAATTTTTAGTGTCCCCCCACCCTCTCGTCCAGAGCCATCACTGTGGATAACTGTTGGGAGACCTGACGTTGATATCTGTCTCTGCTTCAGTAACTCTCTCCGCCACCTTACGGAGATCTTGTCGTAAAAGGGAGAGGTCGATACAGACGCCATCTACTTTGGACTCAAATGTCCCTCTGGATTCATTGATTGCTTTAAGGATGGACCGCCAGGTCTGTAGGTGATTGGGCAGGGAAAATCAGCAGGGACTACCTCACAGCGCCCCTGTTATCAGACACCAAGTTGGTATATTGGTCCATCTTAGTTTGGGCTGCCCTTGGCTGCGGGGTTTGTAACATCCCTTCTCAGCTATGAGGTGATGGGCAAGGTGGAATGAAAGAATGTGAAAGAGGCGACCCGCTTGTCTCAGGGCAGCACAAGCAGCCTGCTCCACCAAGCTCAGAGGACTGTCCACTGATACCGAGGTTGTCTTCTACACAGTCTCAACAAGGTGAGACTGGACAACCAAGCAACTGTAGAAGCATGTAGCACCGACCCTCTTGCCCAAGGGGAGTTTGAGCAGTCGGCAGTGGGAAGTCTGGGGGACTCCCTGGGGGGAGGCCCTAATGCCTTCCAGACAGAGGTCAAGTAGAAAAGCAATTAAACAACAAAAGATTGACAAGGGATAAGGGAGCAAAAAAGGCACGGGCAAAAACCAAAAAGATTTGTTAAAAGAACCCTCACTCACCAACCTAGTTGGTGACATGCTTCATCATCGGGTTCCCACCAGAGAGGCCGAATGCCTCTCTGGTGTGCTGCGACGCCTGTGTTACAGCGGAGCTGGTTTCTGATTGTGAAAGGGAGTGAGATTAAAAGGTTAATGATTTTAACCAATAACAAATTTAATCTTGGGAAATCAAAGACCAATAAAAACGTGAGTTGGGCAAGATCTGGCTTGTTAGGTTAACCAGAGCTTGGCCAGTTTATAAGGTCGACATGTTTCTGCTTATTGCGCCCAGTTGGCTAAGCTTTCATCAGGACCACAAGGGTCTCCACGGCGGTATGCACACGCTAAGGCGCACCCTAACCTGTGGAGAGCAAATGGTAAAACTCACGGTTTTACCGAGAAGCCTCCTATTTATCCGGGGCTCAGAATGTCTGAAAAAGAAAATAAGACAGACAAACCACATATAAAGACACAAAGAGACAAAACATTGTTGATTGCATTTCATCTTTTTAACGTGCTTGTGTGAACAAAACTTTTTTGTAAACCGTGCTGTGGAGCGAGAGTGGGTGTCCGAATAGCGATAATAGCTAACAACACCTAGATACGAGTGATTATTCGTCGTTATGAACGGACTTATGGAAATGTAGGCTATTTTCACAAGACCGTAAACACTAATTGTGCCTGCATTTGATTACATCAAGTGGTGTCCGAGATACTGACAAAGTGCAATCGTAGTGGCTATTTAGCCGTAGTGTATGCCGAAGATATAGCGAGCTCGTGAAGTGGTAGGCATGCTAAAAACTCCCTGGTGCATACCCGTCCGAAAGTTCAGGATAAAAATCAAGAACAGTCCATCGTCAGTACGTGGGGTCTTCCTCCCATTGTTGGCCACTATCCTTGTGGCTCATGCAGTGTCTGCCATTTGACATCCCCCTCTAAGTATTTAATTCTTGAACAAGGAAAACAATGGATGCAGAGGATGCACACCAATTGCAATTCCACCGATGTGGTTTACTTGATCACTTGCCCATGCGGACTGAGATACGTCGGCATGACGAGTAGGAAAATAAAACAGCGCATCTGCGAACATCGCAGCACCATCCGATGTCGCAAGCTGAGTACAAAACTGGCGGAACACTTTTTGCTGTTAAATCACACAACAAATGACATGAAATGGACGATCATTGAAAAACTGAGGCCTGGAGCAAATACCCAACAATTGCTATTTGAGAAGGAACAACGTTGGGTTTATCGTTTATCTACTCATCTCAAAGGTCTGAATGACAATATCCCTTGGGGTTCCATATTGAAAAACTGATTTGCTGACCCGACCTAACCAGTTTGGCATCAACATCTTAGTAGCCTCCGTGCAGTTCCTTGCCCGTACACAGCCTTTGATTCCCCAATTTTCTCGACAATCCCAATTATCATGTTGACAAACTGTCTTCGATCAAGACTCCCCATAGGCAGTTTTATGATTTGGTATATGCCAACCCTTACAAACTGACAAACATCAGGGAAAAGAGTCTACTAATTGAGATTAGACGTTGTAATTTAATTTATTGACAGAGGTTGTATTTGGCATTATCAACCTGTTGAATAAAACACGCCAGTTCAAAACCTCCCCATCACGAGGGGAGAACCAATAGGAACACGAACTCAAACTTCGTAATCATACGCCCCTTCGGAATGCATCACACGCATACGCACGTAAAAACAATCACGTGACGGGAACCACGGAGTATTTACTTCCGTGTTCCCCATTCACTCACTAATATCCGGGCCGAGGAGGACAGATCGAGGTTGATCGCGGGAGTGTGCGAGCATGGAAGTAAGTTGACGAACCACTTTTTGACACGGCACTAGGTTCCTTTCAATTTATCTTCCTTAAACAGATCAAAACAGTTATGATTTGTCTTTTTATTTCGCCAGATACTATAGCTCACTACCCCCCTCCCGGACCCATGATGCTAGTAACACCAAGAACATAAGTAAGAGGGCCAATTGGTTTTTCCATGCAGCTGTTTTTATAACTAATTTTAAATGTTAGACATGCTCTGGAGCAACGGCGCCTGGCAAACACCTCAGACGCTTGTTTTTAGCATGCCTACCACTTCACGAGCTCGCTATATCTTCAGCATACACTACGGCTAAATAGCCACTACGATTGCACTTTGTCAGTAGCTCTGACACCACTTGATGTAATCAAATGCAGGCACAATTAGTGTTTATGGTCTTGTGAAAATAGCCTACATTTCCATAAGTCCGTTCATAACGACGAATAATCACTCGTATCTAGGTGTTAGCTATTATCGCTATTCGGACGTTAAAAAGATGAAATGCAATCAACAATGTTTTGTCTCTTTGTGTCTTTATATGTGGTTTGTCTGTCTTATTTTCTTTTTCAGACATTCTTAGCCCCGGATAAATAGGAGGCTTCTCGGTAAAACCGTGAGTTTTACCATTTGCTCTCCACAGGTTAGGGTGCGCCTTAGCGTGTGCATACCGCCGTGGAGACCCTTGTGGTCCTGATGAAAGCTTAGCCAACTGGGCGCAATAAGCAGAAACATGTCGACCTTATAAACTGGCCAAGCTCTGGTTAACCTAACAAGCCAGATCTTGCCCAACTCACGTTTTTATTGGTCTTTGATTTGCCAAGATTAAATTTGTTATTGGTTAAAATCATTTACCTTTTAATCTCACTCCCTTTCACAATCAGAAACCAGCTCCGCTGTAACACAGGCGTCGCAGCACACCAGAGAGGCATTCGGTCTCTCTGGTGGGAACCCGATGATGAAGCATGTCACCAACTAGGTTGGTGAGCGAGGGTTCTTTTAACAAATCTTTTTGGTTTTTGCCCGTGCCTTTTTTGCTCCCTTATCCCTTGTCACTCTTTTGTTGTTTAATTGATTGAATCAGGGGGAACAAGAGTGATAGTCCCTCACCCTCTTTGTGTTCTTGTGTCAAGTAGAAAAGCAGCCACACAGCAGGCATAGGTCGCCCCAGGCCTCTATCAGCCACCCAGCTGCGACCTCAGGGGGCAGCAGCTGTGTGAGCTAAGGTACACCAGGACACAAACCTCTCCAGTCACGTGGAGACAACCTCAAAGTCCGAGTGTCACTCCGGGGTCGCCATGCTTTTCATTACACAGGAGAGTCCCCCGAGTAGAGTGAGTACAGTGAGTAAGAGGGATCACTCAGTCAGTCAGGGACCATATTCACCTCATTTAGTGTGCAGTTTTCAATGTTATCAGGCACCCCCAACCGTATCAGATTCCCCTCGCTGGGTCCCAGAGCCAGTGAGGGCGCAGCCACACACCTCCTCTCTTCAGCTCTACTAGTCTTATAGTGTCTAATCAGGGCCCCTGATCACTTCTCCACAGGGCACTTCATCAACATGCTCCCACAGAGCGCCGTCACGTGGGGCTCCAAACTCCATTCAGGCCCCACAGAGCGGCCAACGGCTGCCAAAATATAATATAAGCCTCACAGGAATGTCCAGCACTTTTACAGCTGTCTCTCTGGATGGTAGGTGGAACGATAGCACCACACAACCACTTAGTGCAGTGAATAACAGGGGGCAGGGTTCCCAGCAGTGGAAACAGTTCACCTCACCTGCTCCGCCACGAGGTTGTCTCAGTACACGCTCCGCGAGCAACAGGAAGTCCCATACCCGCCCCCACCAAAGGCAGTCGGGTCACACCGGAGACCCGCATGGTTTCACTTGTTTTATGCCAGCTTCCTATACGCACAGGGAGCTCCACTCTCCACATCAGGCACAGGCAGCCAGCGATCGCCTCTTAGGTGGAAGCGTGCAATGCACCAGTACCTGCAAGTCATTCACTGGCCCCTGAAGGGACGCTTTGTGGCCGCCATGTTGACCATTGCTCATCCCGCAAGCGGGGCCTGCTGTGAGGCCACCACCATTCCCTCATCCTCAAAACAGGACCAGAGGGAGTGTCTAGCATGTCACAGAAGTTGGTGGGTCGAAAAGAGGCTGTTCCAACTGTGCTATCAGGCAGGATGATGGGTGATTGGAGTCGGGTGTCAGGAGCTCTGTTTGAGGTTGACTTCCATCTTGGCCTCCTTTTAGTGCCTGCCATATTGGAAGCTGATGTGTGCACTGAATATGGCATTCCCAGTCGCAATCCGCCAGATCATAAAAAGCTTGTTGGAATAGCCGGACTACATATTGTCATGTATCATCGCCTTCTTTACCGTCCGTTATCTCAAGGATCTTGAGGTTAATACACCATTGGCAGTTTTCCATGTCCCCCAATTTTTATTTTGTGTACAAGATCTGGGTTTCATGTTCTTTTACATCCCTGTAAGTAGATATCGCTGCCTCTTCAACATTTGCTACCCTCTGCTGACATCTGACAGGTCAGAGCGGACTTTTTCCCAGCCATATCTGAGTTATCCACTCCAACCTCAACATAGTACTTATAGGTCACAAAACAATGAGTTTCAATTAGCTGAAAAAAGAGGCAATAGATGGCTTAGGAGGGCTTGCCATACAATCACTTAGACAGTCCATATTCTCCTCTAGAGGACAAGCGAATACAGCATTAGTTGAAGTTGCCTGAGTCATCGGGCCTTGTGAAAAAGTTGCCTCCTGAGCAGCACAGTGCCTAGACTGAGTGTAGCTAAGAGCAGGTACTCTGTCAATATCGTTGATCTGTGGAGAGGGTGGCATATTTACCTGCACCTTTACTCGATTACATACTGCTCCCTCTATCTTAGGTGCATTGTACGTTTTAGGAGTTTTAGAGCAGTTGCTAGTGTCAATCTTCCAGGGCCTTCTGCCTGCTATTTGTGAATTTTAATCTCCATTGCCACAGTATGGTTTCTTCATGTGAACATTAGATCCCACAGTGCCTCTAATCCCAATGGAGCTAAGAAACTTTCTTGCTTCCCCTTTCAGATAATACAGAATCTCCCACACTGTGGCTCAAACCCGGAGCAGCAAAACGTAAAACACAACAACACCTAGGAAAGGGTTTTATTTTACAAAATGCAAAGACTCTTATTAGAATAAGGCTTGGGGTTTTATTTTACACAATGCTCTCTAACAAAGGCTTTCCCAGATGCCAAATGCACAACATTCAAATACACATAGATATATATAAATATATTTATATGCATGCATTAATAACACACTTGGTAAATGCATCAGTTAAATGCATGAATAATTCTAATGAATAAACAAGCAGCAAATAATATGAGAAGACTCAAGAGAATATAATGGACGTCCTGCAAGAGTTCAGAAAGTTATATATGCTGAGGGATTAAAAAGCTGGGATAAGAGCCTCAGCAACCAGGGTTCTGCTGTACCGAAGTAGACATGTCGGTCCCCATTTGGATTCCAAAATCCCAGATTCTAAGTCAACAACCCACAGCTTTATAATCTCAAAACACACACTAGAAGATTTGTGAGTCTTCCTCCCTAAACAAGGAAACTTACCAGGACTAGCCAGCTTCCAAACAAGCATTCCATGGCAGGAAGGAGTTCTCATGTTAACTCTACATTCTCGCATGTTCCAGCCTTTATCTTGACGAAGCTCACAAAAGCCTTTCAGGGTACATTAAACAATCTCCCACAAAAACAATCCTTGAGGGTGATAAACCCAAACAACTTGCGAGCCTGGCTGTGCGCGCAGAGAAGCCGAAGCCAGCAGAGTCAGAATTCAGGATGACATGAGGCCATGTCAAAGCCAATAGTAAGAAATTAATAATACTACCAATGTACAACACAGTGCACATTTGTGCGACACTGCTTATACCATCACAAACTTCATCTCTCAATGTACAACACAGTGCACATTTGTGCACCTCTGCTCATAACACTGCACTTCAAGACCAAAAAGTATATCCCACACCTCGCTCTCTCTCTCATGCTTTCAAATGCAAATCCCAAACGTTCTGTTCTTGACAAGGTTGCCCTACTCTGTGACAGCTCCCACTGAAAGACTGCAATATTACAAGAAAGAAACCTTTAAGAGAAACAAGGCATATGCAGGACATCGTACACTCAGGCTAGGATAAAATATCGCACCAAAGTCAATTTAAATAATGGCAGTTAAAGGTCATCACAGGGTGTCAGACCACAAGTGTGCCTCTAGCACTACAGGAACCTTGAAACATAGGTGCCTTCATACTATCCATTTTCCTCAGCCCTTCTATTTATCTCAGATATCTCACACATCAATGGAGTTTTGCTGCACCCTCTTGCAATAGCTGTGCAAACGTCATCCGAACAAGGTGCTGAAGATATGGTCCATGCTGTTTCAGGAGGAGCACTGAAACTTCTTTCGATTAATGCCAAGGGCTGGACTGCATCATTACATTACGCCTCCACCTCTGGAGTAAATGCCGCCCCATCCAGCAGATTCCCTTCTGCCAAAGTAACATTGTTGCCTTAACAACTGTAGCTTCAAACTGTATCACCTTCGCGTCTCATCTGGAAGAGCCACCCACTCGGGTGAAAGAGACGGAAGCGGTAGAGAGAACCTGCAAAGTTTTCTTTCCCTGACGGCGTCCATCACCTGCACTGCAACAGGTGAAGTTAATGGTACAGCATCACTGGAGGCATCTACAGAGGTGGCTATGGCACCTACACACACCTAGCTAAGCTGAGCAGGATGGCTGGTAAGACATCTTGTGACAGGGCGACCAATCTGTGACAGAGTGCCCCAACTGTGTATCTGGGATTGCTGCTGCTGCTGCCACAAGCCATACCGTGCTGCAGAATAAGGGGTGCCCATGCTCCACAGCCTACACAACTCACAGCAGTCCTCATGTGAGCCATTCCCAGTGTCTGTGTGGCCCTTGTAAAGACAATTCTTGTTGATAAAAACTTGTTGATAGAAACAATGCCCAGACACTCTACAGCACGACTGAGCAGGTCCGTTAAATATCCAGCTCAGAAATCCATCGGCTTACGGTGGTCAGTTGAAGCACCAGACAATGAGAGGGGATAGTAGTGGGAGCGCACATATGGTGGCACCAGAGGCATTTCCTTTCACGTACTTTAGCCTTGGGAGCTGGGGGAGAGCTTCCCCAGCAGTCTGAGGCATTTTTTTAGTATGTAATGATGATCGGCGAGCATGGTACGCTGACAGCAGTACATTGAAAGTGAAATGAGCCAAAGAGTGATACACCCACTAGACCCCAAGGGAATAATTTTAGGGAGGGAGCAGCCCCCCTGGCAATGGGCAAATGTTTACTCCTCCCCCAGGCCTAAACTTCTTTTGGCTATTAGAGGTTCTTACCTCCAATCTGCCCCCCATGGGGGAGTAGAAAGCCCACTAGTCACTAGGGATTTTTTTTATGCAAAATGGTTGGAGGAGGCCCTCCCATGCATCGGGCCTAGCCCCTACCCACCCATACAACCCCCAGCAGTCTTTATTCCCCCGTCAGGGGAAAATTGGACGTTTTTTCCTCCAATCTGCCCCAAGCGGGGGCAGAAAGCCTACTAGACTGCCAGGGATTATATTTGGAGGGGGAGCAGTCACCCTGTCAGTGGGCTAATGCGCTCCCCTACCCAGCTCCCAAAAGGTTTTCTGTGTCCCCCTGGGGACGGATTGAAGGTTCTTACCTCCAATCTACTCCCAGGGGGGCAGAAATACCACTAGAAGCTAGAAACCATGGATTAATTTTTAAAGGCAGAATGGTAAGGGTGACCAGCAGAGTAGCAGTCCTTTCAGCAGCACAGCATCTCTTCTTCCTGTCTGAGTAGCCACAGATCCAGAACTGTACTGATTTAGTAGGGCAAGAGGTCCAGTACTTATACCCAGTGGGGCCTTTGAAGTGGGGGAGACTTGAAAGAAAGCGTTGAAGTGCACAGAGGTTCTCCCTTCCTGTCCTGGTTACAAACACACTACAGTGGGGTAATCAATCATCTGTGTGCAGACAGGATACCGCTCTTTCAGGTGTAAGTGTCAGCTCCTCCCTCCCATTCTGCTCAGGATGACCCATCTGCATGCAGATGGCCACTAAGGCCCACCTACCCTTACTTTTTGTGTGACTTTCTAGAGGGAATGCAGGAAGCCAGCTGTCACACACTCCAGACAAATATTCCAGAGACAGGCAGAAAGCACCAAATGGCTAAAGTAAATAAAAGCCAACTCTCTATCTAAAAAGTGGAATTTGGATGTAATAAGGTAATCCCAATGTTATCCTATGGGGGAGATAGGCCTTGCAGCAGTGAAAAACCCAATTGGTAGTTTTTTTACTACCAAGATACATAACGTTTAAAAGTACATGTACTGCCTTTTAAATATACTGCACCTTGCCCTGTGGGTTATACAGAGCCTAACTTAAGAGTGAGTCATATGTATGAAAATAAAAAGTTTAGGCCTGGCAGGAGGGTTTACTTGCCAAATCAACAAGGCAGTGTGAAACTGCACACACAGGCTCTGTAGTGGCAGGCCTGAGACATGGTTAAAGGGCTACGTATGCAGGCCCACTAGTAGAATTTAATTTACAAGCCCTGGGGACATGTAGTGCACTTTACTAGGGACTTATAAGTAAATGAAGTATGCCAATTGGGGGTGAACCAATATTACCATGTTTAGGAGAGAGAGCGCACAAGCACTTTTGCACTGGTTAGCAGTAGTAAATTGTGCAGAATCCTGAAACCAGCAAAACGAGGTCAGAAAAAATGGGGGGAGGCAGGCTAAAAGTTGGGGGAAGGACACCCTAAGGCTGTCAGGTCTGACATAAATGTACTACCAATACCCTAAAAAGGAGCACATGGAGATTAGAATTGCTCTGTCACACATCCTGCGACAATAACTATAAAATGCCAGTTGACCCTTTTGGGCATACTCAGTATGAAACATGTAGACTAGAATAGAGAGACTAACAAACAACTAATGTTCCATTGGTCCTCTTGTTTGTTTTTAATCTTGACCGGAATCCCCATGCGATAAAGTGAGTGCATGACCCTTTTCTAAGTCACTTTTAATCTGCATGTTTACTACGCTCTTTATTCGCAATCACCCGCTGCATCACTGACACACAGATCACTGTAAAATGCAGTGAAGAGATCTTTCATCAAAAGTGCCTTTCCCCTACTTTGGGCGTTGGAGGTCCCTTCAGGCTTTGCAGCACACGTCTGAACCATGCTGCCTAAATGGTTGAGGGTTCTAAACCCCTAGTTGTGAGATGCCCTTGGTATTTTATAGACTGATTACCTAACTCTTAAGCTTGGGTTAACATCTTTTTGTTGTTTTATACTACTAAATGTACTACAAAATAAAGTTTGTTAAAATGTCTAAATGCTTCAATTAATTTTGAAGGCAGAACAACTATTTTTGGTTTAGACAGTTTCCAACAGTTAAAATTTTAAAACCACCATTGTAAAGTGTCTGTTGGCAGAACAATATAATTCATGGGTTGGATGAATGTGTGTATTTCATTTGATGAATGGATGGGAACCAACACCACATTTTAAAAGTGCTTGTTACTAAACCAAATAACTTGCGTCTAAACCCTTGCATGTGTTAATCTTGCCAGCCCTTATTGTATATAGGTATGTGTATAACTTGCGGAACGCATATAGTTCTGCTCTCTCCTGGTACTAGTATTTTAGGGAGTGTAATTAAAGAATATTTTACGTATTACAAGATAACCATGTATCTGTGTCTGGAATCTGAGCTCTGCTGCTCAAAGAAAATAAAAATATTAAATTCAGCTGTAAGGAATATATTTCTCCATACTAAAAGTTTTAACACGATTAAACTCCTTTCCTAATCAACATTTGGATTTATATAGACTTGAATTTTTTCTTTAGTGTTGTGGTGAGCTTCATATACAGCAGGGTACCACTTACCTACTATATTTCAATATACTAATAAACATCGGAGTCTCCTTTTGTACTGTAAGGGCTGTATGTAAGGGATTACATTTGATTTGCTTAATTGCAACCAATTCAGCTGGTGAAGCATGTCTTTTGTCCAGCCCTAAAGCCTCCTTTGATCAAGTCCAAGGTAAAGATCAAGGAATATCCCTTTAAGCTCAGCGTCAGATCTAGTGGGTCATAGTCAGGACGGTATTTCAGTAATAAAGCTATTGGTATCCGGATCTGGGCAGGTAGAGTAAAACCCCAATTCACCACTCACTTTTACTGATGCACCCAAATTCCTGGCTCCTTTTTTTTCTGATGTCTGTCTCAAAACCATCCCAACGCCCCTGAACCCAAAGCTTCTGAATAAGGGGCTCTCTGGAAATTTCCATTCTTTCAGGATGATGAAACCCATGCCTGATATTTTCTAGGCTTCAATGTGAGGCTTCTTCTAATGGTAATTTAAGGCAGTAGACGTCTTGTACATTACATATCTATGAATTAGTACAGAATCAACAGTCTGTGTTTTTGCTTCTCTTTGAAAGTGATAGATTAATCTGTTAAATTACTGTCTTCTAGTTCTAAAGTTTCAAAATCTAGGAGTGCATCACTCTTTTGGTTGGTCCTGAGAAAACTGAGCCACCAAACCACTTTGGGCCCGATTCACTTAGGGCCTCCACACTTGTGGGGGAGTCCCGCACATATAGTGAACCTCTGTACTGCAGTTACCCATTATAGAGGTCCCACCAAGAGTGCAGTCCCCCTGCCATGTGTGTGGGCCCCTACCACAACTGAGTCCCTTTGTTAAGTGGCCCCTGTGTCTGCAGGCAATGAGGAAAATTGTATTCAGTATTCGTATCTGATAATATTGAATGCCCAAGGTACTGAGAGTGAAACATTGCAGAAAGTCATCCTCCCACTGGAAACCTTAAAGACTCTTGGCATAGTCAGGATCAGAATATCTTTGTAGGTAAGGAGGGTGGAGCCTTGTAAACTATAATTGAAAGGATCTTTTTTGCATGATCACCTCCCAATTTTGGGAGTGATGCTGCTGGTTTTTGACTCTGACGTGCACTATGCCCTGCTGAATGTGCTCTGAACACCTCAAAGTGTAAGTACAACTGGTTAAGTCCTGGTTGGCATATTTAACTAACCTGTAAGGTGCAAAGAGTACCCAGGGCTAGTCAGTTAAATGTCACTGGTGGACTGCAATACTTATTGTGCCACCACTGCAGTGAAAGTGAAAACACGGATCTAGGTTTGCCACTGCAGCCTAGTCAGGCAGCTTTTAAACTCTTAACTCTACATGGCAAAATAATCCTTCTGCAATGACCAAAAATTATTTTTTTAACTGTGTAAATCACCCCTAAGGCAGGCCTTAGTAGTCCATAAGGAAGGGTGCCAGCTATTAAAAAGAAAGACGCTGAATTTAAACTTGACATGTTCTGACAATTGAAATTGTAATTTTCACTGAAGTAAGGCTGGTAGTTCCATTGGCTATCATGGGGTTACAATAGCCCACACCCTAAGTGCTAACTTCCACTCAATACCACCGAATATAGTACTTCAAGGTATCAAATTAATTGTTACATTAAGCCCAACTTATTGCTGAAGTCGGATTTAAAACAACTTTAATTCAAAGGTGACTTTAAAAAAGTTACTACTTTCTTGCCCCAAAGTTCTATTAGCCATTTCTGCTGAACTACAGTGGCCACAGATAGTCCTGCTTTAGAGGGGTTGCCGCCTCTGATAGCCTGCCCTTCCCCTTGTGCAGGTATACAATCTAGCATGTCTTCCGAGGGGAAGGGGAGAAACCTACTGCACAACTAGTTTTCCAGAAGGGGTTGCTAAATATACTGGACACACCGCAGGGGTGCGCTCTGTCCCAGGGAAGAAGGGTGCGGACATCTTGGATTTAAGCAGAGAAATGCACTGAGGACTGTTTAGTGCCAACCCAAAGAAAATTATGTAAAAGTGGGTAGGGTTGACCCGTTGAAATAGTAGCCCCATTGGCTAGTGAGTCCTTCCCCACACAAACTCAAAATTGACATAAAGGTGGCACCTCTGGCTTCCAGCTTCAAAACATCGCTGGACTCAAAGAACAAAAGGACTGCTCCTGCTGAACCTCAGAAAGAAAGGCTGCACCAATGAACACTGCACCTTCTGCACCTACTGAACCAAGACCGGACTTCAGAAAGACAGGTTGCTCCTGCTGTTGAACTCATGGAGAGAGACCCCCAAGGACGTGGCCTGCTCCCAATCAGACCAAAGACCAGTGAGTGTACTCCAGGGGCTAGTTGGCTAGCCTCCTGATAAGCTTCAGGGACATAAAAACTAAAGAAGCCTTGCAGCTGCAATGTGCCGGGCTGACCAGTTCACCCAGGACTTCGCTGGTGTAGCTAATGTCATGTAGTTTCTACAAATCTATATAGGATCTGCGTGTATAGACAACATAAACTAAGGGGTTGGTGTCCAGACTGATTCCAGACACCCCCAAATGATTTGTCAGTCTGTAGACCAGCTAGCTCACAGTGCCACTATACGCTTCACAACCTTACCAAGGAGCAAATAGTTTCTGGCAACTATCAAACATGACAACCCTGACCCCTCAGGGATCATGGAAACAGTACAGTACTTTTCGCTCAGTCACTCATGCTCACTTGTTCTCAGAGAGATTACAGATTAAACGATGGGGACGTTTTCAATAAGCATTTATTGAACCTAACTCATTCTAGTATAAAATATGTGTGCTGCAACAACCATGAGACAAACGGATACAGACGATTACAAGCACCAATAGAGTAAATAAAAGGTTTAATTCTACCATAGTGCTAAAACAGTGAATATATGCAGGCATATAGTTACATGACAGTAATAATGCGTTCTCCTATGATGCAAACCCTAACTAGATGTGCCTAAGTGTACCTACCATGTATGTAGGTGTATAGCCAAGAATCCTCCTAGGAAAGAGCCAACCACGTTACATGATGTGAGAGAAAGAAGGACCCCGTCTTGGTCTCGAGATGGACACCCGCGAGAGATGCCAGACCACTGCATGCTGGAGTGTCTGTGTGCAGGGACCTCAGCGTCTCGGTCAGCGTGTCAGCATTGGAAGTGTTTCTCCTTTGGTTTGCTCAGCGAAGATGTGGTGCCTGTATACCCGAAAGGTACCCTCAGGGGTTCTAGCTAGATGTGTCATGGTACTGTGCACATGTCCTCCAAGGATGACAATAGTGTCTCTTATACAGAGTTAGTATGCGGAAGTTGGTAATCCTGCTGTGATACTGAGAATCCTCAGGCATAATAAATGAGGCTAGTTTGCAGAGAACCACACAACATTTATGCAGCACCTAACTAGGTAAAAGGTCAGTGACAGACCAGTTATGTAGGACAATGGTAGGACAAATGTAGGTAAAAGGTCGTGCAACTACCTAGGCCTATATTGGGGTACATTAGGGTTCATAGGACTAAGAGAGAAAGCTTAGCCCCAAAGAGGTCCCTCTCAGGTCCTGGTCCCTTGATTAGTGCATGGGTGGGGGTAAACAACCTTTACAACGCAACTTTTACAACGCACTACCATTACAACGGGGTTTTTACAACGCAAGTGGATTTACAACGCATGCTTTTACAATGCCTGCTTTTACAACGCAAGTACCTTTACAACGCAAGTATTAAGTTTTCTATGGAATTGTTTTTTTAAATATTATGTATATTAAATTATATTTGGGGCTTAGATAACAAACTGGCGGTGATTAATGTATACGCCAGACCCGTGAATTTTTGTGCGGAATCCCGGGTGATTGAGGCCCTTTCGAATGTTTTAATTGGAATACCCGACCACATAACGCTTCTTATAGCTGGTGATTTTAACTCTCATTTTGAACCACTCGAGGGCTTGGTGGACCAAATAAACCTGGAAGAGGACGAAATCTGGAATATTCCTCAGGATTCTGGTCCAATGGCTAGGGCCTGGACACCTTTGGCTATCCAGATTACCTCCTTGACAATGGTCCACTCTATTAGGGCTTGCAATGGTCGAACTATTCTAGATAACCCTCCTAAGCCCACATTTAATAAAGCAGGTAGAGAGGCCAGGCTTGATTATATTTTTGTTCAAGCCAAGGACTGGAATAGAGTCCTTGATTTTCAAGTCATCCCAAGGGGGGAGAGTGACCATAATCCTCTTATACTGGATGTCTCCTTATCTGGTTTGTCCCCTCTAGATTTAGCGTCACCACCTAATAACGGAGCCATCGGACTCAGTTATTCTTTCTAATAATAAGCGGAGAATTAAATGGACCAAAATGGTTCGCAATGATAAAGAAATATCCCAAGTTTATGCTGCAGTCGCCTCGGTTCTAAACAATATAGCGGAGATCCTAGAGCAGTATTCCCCCCCAAACTATCATGAGAAACTGGCAACTGCCCATCAGGAATTGTTTCTTATGCTGTCTGGGTTATTTAACCCTATTATTCCTTGTAAAAAGGGATTCGTCAACCAGCCTAACTGGTACAATAAGACCTGCAGATCGGCAAAGAGTGACCTACTCGGTGCTATAAAGAAGAAAGCCTCTAAGGCTGACATCCAACACAAGAGACAGATTTATAGATCCCTGATACATTTTGCCAAATTGGAATGGGCTTCTGAAAATTGGGAGAATTTAACATCTGCCCTAAAATCAAGAGATTCAAGGAGATTTTGGTTGATTGTATCTACTGGGACAACCGAACCTCCCGCAATTGTAATTAATAACATTGCCCCAGAAGCCTGGGAAACCCACTTTAGTACTCTCTATAGGGGCCCGACGTCTGCCCCTGCGAGCCCATTACACGCAGTACCAAGCCGGGACCACCTAATTTTTACGTTAACTGAAACCCAGCTTGCAATTTCCCAACTCCCTGCTGGGAAAGCACCAGGATTGGATGGGGTACCAGGTGATTTGTATAAACACGAACCTAGTGTATGGGCACCATATCTTACATTACTGTTTAACGCTATCCTCGACGGCTTGCCTATTCCCCCTACTTGGTTAGGCGCCGAAGTTGTGCCTATCTTTAAAAAAAGATCCCCACTGTTGCCAGGGAATTACAGGCCTATTAGCTTGATAGACGTTGCACAAAAACTCTTCTCGAGGCTGATCCTGAATCGTATTATGGAATGGGTTGAGTCATCTGAGATCTTGAGCAACTATCAAGCTGGCTTCCGAAAGAGCGTTTCCACAACTGATCAGATTTTTAGGTTGTGTATGCTCTTCTGGAAAACAGTAAAGATAGAGGGGGGGTCCCTCTATACAGTTTTTGTCGATCTCCGTGCGGCTTTCGACTTAGTTCCCCGCACAAAATTATGGACCGTGTTACAAGATCTAGGCCTTCCAGGGCCTCTGTTGCACATACTGGTGCGTCTCCATACTAATAATTATGCGAGGGTAAGATGTGGTAGAGGTGGCAGCCTCTCCGCTAGTTTCCCTGTTGAAAGAGGGGTAAGACAGGGGTGTGTCTTGGCGCCCACGCTGTTTTGCCTTTATGTAAATGGTCTCATTTCTCATTTAAATGATGTACCCAACAGAGATGCTCCACGTCTTGCGGGTACTGGCATTTCGGCCATTATGTTTGCCGATGATACGTTGCTTCTAGCCAAGACCCCTATGGGGTTACAACGTGTTTTGGATGGTTTTGTATCCTTCTGTATTGATCGGGGGTTGGAGATCAATACGGCTAAGACAAAATTTATGATCTTCAACCCCCCTAGGTCCCTTCGACCCAATCCTACCATAAATGGAACCAGCTTAGAAAGAGTCCACACTTTCGAGTATTTGGGTTTAACACTCAACGAGAAAATGACCTGATCTCACCATCAGATCAAATCAAATTTAAAGTCAAATCAAAGGGTAGGGGGAATCCTGAAACTATGGAACCAATCTATGACCCATCCGATTGGTCCGCCTCTGGAAATCTATAAAATGCAGGCTCGTGGGGCTTTAATTTATGGCAGCGAACTCTGGGGCATTGATTGTGCCCCTGAGATTGCCGCTACGGAAAACAAGTTCTTACGGAACCTGTCTGCCCTTCCACCTAGCACGCCGTTACTTCCCCTTAGGCTCGATATGGGACTAAGACCGATAAGGGAGGAACTTGGCGTGAAGCCTTTAACTTTTTGGAGGCGTCTCTGGACAACCCCTGAACTTTTGAGCTATCGCTCTGAACTTATGGAACTCTACCTTCACCCAGCCCTGGGCAAAATCCCATGGCTGAATTATGTCAAAAATGAATTTATTAAGCTGGGCCTACAGACCCATTGGACAAAACCCCTAGAGGCCTGTGCGACTATACCCCGTAAAGAACTTGTTGCACTATACCACAATTTTAATCTCTCGGCAACTCTTGCAAATGAGAACTTGGGATCAATGACCACTACTTTTTTAATCACTAAGGATCACTATAGATTGGAAACCGTCCTGAATGACATAAATCCTGTCGCCCTGAGAACTATTTTTACAATGGCGATATAACGCACTTCCAGTTAGAGCACTCACCAGTAGGTGGCACCCCCCTACCGTAAAAAATTGTCCTACATGCTCTAGTGAGCTGGAGGACGATATTCATTTAATGTTTTTTTGCCCTATGTACACTAAATCTAGGAAGAAATGGATTGCTCCTATTTGTAGGAGTTGGGGATTTAGACGACATTTAGATGCCTATAGGCTGCTGAAAAGTGATTTATCTCCTTCTACTGTTTTTGCTATCAGCAAGTACTTAGCAGCAATATGGTATATTAGAAGAATTCACCTGCCGAAATGAAATGTAAATTGTTTATCTCTGGCTAGGACTATGTTGCAATTCCCCTATTCGTAATTGTATTCTCCCCAGTTTATAGTGTATTTTTTATTAATGAATGATTTCTTTCTTTAAGATAATCTGTGTGATTTAAATGCATTTGTATGATTTCTTTTATGATTCACTGAATCGAAATAAAGATTTGAAAGAATTATATTTCTGATTTATTATATTTTATGAATTAAAAAATGTTATAATTTAGTGAAGTTGTTTTATTAATATTTAAAATTAATAAATTGAAAAAATACTCAAGTATTGAGAAATAATACTTTAGTATTAATATTTTAAAAATAGTAATAATATTGAGAGGTAAATTGAAAGTGTTATCAATTGAAACAAATAGTATTAAAAGTAAGCAAATATATAAAAAGGAATGATTTAAAACTCAGGTAGTAAATATTATATCGATTTTAAAAAAAAAACAATTGAAGAAACAAAAAAAATTGGAAATTAATACTCTAGTATTTTTTAAAGAAAATATACTGAGTAAATTTGGGAATTTAATTTTAATGTGGGAATAATTATTGATTATATTTAAAAATAAAAAAGTAGTGTAAAGGTAATAATTTAATACTTAGGAATTAAAATTAATATTAAAAAAAATAAGATTTTAAATAATACAATTCTAAAAAAATTAATAAAATGTATTAAAAGATAAATGTTAAATATATATATATATATATTTTAAAACATTGTTAGTTGTAAAAATAATTTAAACTATTGTTATTAAAAAAGGTCCAACGCTTTTGCATTGTTTTCTATGGGAAAAATTGTCCTTCATTTATTTCCATATATGAAGTTGTTTCTCCCGCGGAACTGAAAAGGAAGGTGTTAAAAAAGAAGAAAGGGGATGTTTTGCAAGGAAACGAAGTAAGCATCCAGGTAAGGATAAAATTACGTTATTTTACAAGTAATAACATACAATTAAGATGTATAGATAAAATAAATACATTAATAAAAATAAAGTTCACATAGTTTCGATAATTATTTTTTTTATTTGAAAAATATAGAAAAACATTTTTTGTTGATATTTTCACATATATACAAATTTATTTTGAAGTAATATATTATTTAATTAAATAACAAAAGTAATTCTAAAAATAATATAAATAAATAGTCCGTTAATCTTTGCAGCTTCAGATGATGTAAGCACGTAAACGTGAACGTAAGCGGCCATTTTGAAGAGCATCGATGGAGGAAGCAGCAGGAAGCTGATCTACGTCCAGGTAGGAAACAATTTAAACTTTATTTATACATGTTAAGTTAAAAAAGGATACATATATTGTAAAGAAAGGGTAAGGAGAGGTTGCGGTTTAAGAATGTAATGTAAAACTGATAAAAAAGCATGTCGCCGATCGTGTTATTAGAGTATGCCTATGTCGGGTCAGAAAAAGTTATCGTGAAAAGTTATTTGTGTTTACAATTGGTTTGAAAAAAAACATAAATTATAATATAAATGTTTTATACAACGTATTTGTTTACGAAAAGCTGTATTTAAAAATGTATTTTCAAGAAATAATCATGCTGGTTTTGCATTAAAAAAACACTCTGAAATGTGGTTAATTTACTATGGAAAAAAGCTTACTTTGTGACATTTTGGCAAGAAAAACTTTAAAGAATTTTTTTTACATTGTTTGCGTTGTTTTGTTAAAGTATTATGGCAGATATAGTGAGAGTATGGTTTGGTAGGAGGTAGTAATTGTTTAATTCTGAATTGGTTGGTCAGAAGAAATACGATTTTATTTCTGGTGCAAAAAGGAAACTAGCACAGGTTGACATAGGGAGAATATGTTTTCGTAGGAGGTAGATTTGGATCTATTTTTAAATAATGGAAGTACATTTTTGCATTAAATTGGTAAATAGCAAGGGTGACAGAGTGAGAATGTTTTGCTAGGAGTTAGTATTTTATTTAGGATGCTGTTATAGTACTGTCATATTTTTGCACTATGTTTGAAAAAAAAAAAAGAAGATGGATCTACATATTCAATCAACAAGGAGTGGAAAAGAGTTTGAGTTTTCCTTATCGTGGTCTTCACCTGGATGCTTATGGACAAGGATTTTTTTATAATTTTACCAAGAAGAAGAATAATGGATTTCTTGGATTTTTTCGTTTTTTAACTATGGTTTTGTTTTAAAAGATTTTTGGGACATAAAATACTAATTAGCAAAACATTTCCTCTTAGAAATTTTTTATAACAACTCCGAAAGGAGAAGAAAAAGTTTAACGACTGAGTCCTAAAAGGATAGACAATAGATATGGTATATTTATTTTCAAAATTATACAAATATTTTTACAAAAAAAATCTGTTTAGATATTTTAGCAAGATAAAGAAGTTTACCTTTTGAAAACATTTTGGGTGCTTATAACTAAAATTTTGAAATAAAATACATGCTTATTTACAGAAGCTTATTTAAGAATACATTTTTTGAGAAACACTAGAAGATAATATTTTAAACAGAACAATGCTTTTTATGGAAACAAAATATGCTTTCTGATGGTTACAAAATTGGAATGGATATTCACTTTTAGAAAAATAGAATTTTTTTTTATCTCCTTTATACTTTGGATTGCTTTGGTTTTTTTGGATGTTGCAAAAATTGGATTTATTATGGTGGAAAAAGGAGAAGAAAAAAAGAAGGCAACAAAAGGTAGGCTGACCCGACGTATATTTTGGAAAATTGTTTTGGAAAAATGTTATTGCCAATTGTAATTAGTGTTTGATTAAATTTAGGGCAAAGCAGGAAAGTAAGGTGAAAAAGTTATTTAGAAGTTTAGAATGTTAGCAACATTTTCAAGGTAATCTAGAGCCACACACAACGAAAACTGTTGCATAATACCCAATAGTCTCTCAGACATTTCCTTTGTTTTTTGTGTAACTCGTGGGTTTAGACTACCAGTTAATGTTTGTGAAAGTCTCATTTCCTGAAAACTTTGCTCCTTCTTCAAAGTTTCCAAAAAAGAGTAGAAATTAGGGTGTGGTTTGCCAATTGTATGGTTGAAGGAGTTATGCCATCCCTCAATGGCATTATTTGTTTTTGCTTCTCCCTCTAAACAGCTCGTGTAACAGTTCCACCACTCCACGTGGAAACGTGTCTTCCTCCTGCGACCCGATCTGCTTAGGTGCCCAATCCATGTGTCTTCAAAATAATTTAGGATGGGTGCCAATTTCTCTTCATTTACATTGTAATAATCTGATTCTGTAATGGCAGTGTAGTATTCGTCTACACTTACGGGAGGAACAAAACAAAGAGCTGTTAATTTTTTTAACTCAAATTGTAGTTTGCTATCTGTTGAGTATTCTGCAACCAGGGATGTTTTCTGTAACTTACGTCAGAATGCCTGGGAAAAATGGAAAAAACAGCCCTAAATTTGTGTATCCGTGTACGTTTTACTGATCACATTGATCATGCTCAATTCAAAATCGACAATTTTCCTAGGACTTTTGGATGTTTTATTTTTAATAACTGATAAAAGTTCTGTGTAGGTTGCAGTAGTCTTATCAGGAAGCAAACTATATACTAAGGGGATCACATTATGGTTAATTTTAGCGTGTATAGTGTAAATTTGAGTGAAAGGATGGGGTGTACTTTTAAACGTACCATCCATCATCCAAATTTCACTATTTTCTAACTTAACAAGGTTGCGGGGTGTACTAAAAATTACTATACGTTTTTGAGGGTTTTTGTTGTCAAGGAGAAGGAAAGGTTCATCAGCAAAAGAAATAGTAAGTTCATGTGGAATAATAATGTCAGAAAAGGTATGAGGTGTTGTGGTTTGTGTGTTACTTGCCTGCTTTTGTCTTTGTATAATTCGCCTCAAATTAGGAATTATAGGCATATTACTAACATGACTGGGGAGATGCTGTGCAACCTCTCTTAAAATGGATCCAGTAGAATCATTGGAGGTGCTTGCAAGTTGTTTCATTTTATTTAAGGTTTCCCTTACATCAATCTCCATTGCAGAGGCAGAGTGGTTATGATCTGTTGTCTTAATAATGATATCATCAAGGGTAACTGCTCTTCCGGTGCAATGGGATGAGTAATATTGCACACACCTCCAATGATTTCTTGGAAAGCTTATCCTTTCTTTACAATATATGTATCCAGCATGCTTCAGTAATCTGTTTCCTTTTCTGGATTTTATGTAGGAAGCTGTTTCCTGAGTAGACATTATCTGTGAAGAAAAAATGTTTGATTTTACTATGTGGAATAAAAAGACAAATAAGAAAGAACAATATCCGACATTTTCCATAATGCTGCACTTTCCGGGAGTTAGAATAGTAAATCCTGCCTTTACACTATCCTCCACTTTCCCTAATGTTCCACCTCCTTGGAGCTAGAATAGTAAATCCTGCCACTACACTATCCCACACTTTCCCTATTGATTTACCTTCCTGGAGTTAGAATAGTAATTGTTACCCCTACACCATCCCACATTTTCCCTACTGCTGCACCTTCCTGGAGTTAGAATAGTAATTGTTACCTCTACAGTATCCCACACATTCACTACTGCTGCACCGTCCTGGAGTTAGAATAGTAATTGTTACCCCTACACTATCCCACACATTCCCTACTGCTGCACATTACTGGAGGTAGAATAGTCATTGGTTCCCTCTACACCATCCCACACTTTCCCTGCTGCTACAGATATATGGAGTTAGAATAGTAATTGATATTTGTATACCATCCTATACTTTTTCTACTGCTGCAGCAACCTGGAGTTAGAATAGTAATTGTTATCCCGACAATATCCTACACTTTCTGTATTGTTGGAGCTTTCTTGAATATGTTGTTTCAAGTTTTGCCAATTGAATGGTTTCCTATTTTGGAGTGTTCATTTTAAATACCTTTTGATTTAGGTGTTTTCTTCTTGGTCTGCTTGTAGTCTGGTTTCTCCTTTTTTGCTGGTCTTTTTTGTTGTCTGGTCTTGTGGGATTCAACTTGGGATTTGGTGTTGAGAAGATTTATGTGAGTATCTGAAAAATTGAGAAAGTAATGGAAATGCTATTTTTTATTGTAATGTTTGTGATATAGTAAAAAATGTAAACATTTTATGTGCATAAGTGACATTTTACTTAATTGTACCTTAATACTATACTACACTTTTCCTACTGCTGCACCTTCCTGGAGTTAGAATAGTAATTGTTACCCCTACAGTATCCCACACATTCACTACTGCTGCACCTTCCTGGAGTTAGAATAGTAATTGCTACCCCTACACCATCCCACACATTCCCTACTGCTGCACCTTACTGGAGGTAGAATAGTAATTGATACCCCTACAACATCCCACATTTTCCCTACTGCTGCACCTTCATGACGTTACCTGAATTTTTTTAACCTGTACACTTTTTTACACTTTAACAATCTTTTTTGCATTCATGAAGACAGAAAAAAAAAGTTATTTTATGTTTAAAAAATATTCACCTTCTTTAAAAATCGACCATTGAATTTTCAAAGATGAAAGTATTTTTGTTGTTTTCGTTATCGAATTTCTGTGTGAAAAACAGATTAAATATGTGTGGATTAGAAAATGTTTTTTCGTTTTACTAATTTAGAATAGTGTTTACAAAAATTTAGAAAAATACCTTCGATTTATTCTTGATGAGTAGTGTGGCTCCTTTTGCAAAACGCAATTTTTTTAAAGTAATCTTTTTCGTCACACTTTATAGAAGTTGTATTTTAGAAAAAATAAATCATTTTGTGATGTTTGAAAAATAATATATATTATAATTTATTTGACAATCCTTTTCTTAAATAAACAATTTACTTTAGATCTTAGTAAGGTTACAATATTTTGTGTTTTTTTTTTTAATAATATATGTTTCCATAACTATAGTAATAGGTTTGTGCTTTTTTTTTTTTAATTTAAAAATGCAAACTCAGACTTATTAGGTGCAGCGTTTTAAATGTTTCAAGTAAACATTTCTGTTATTCGTTTTCGAAACTTACTTGTATTTCGGCAAAGAATGCTTCTTAAATGGATTCGGGTCTTATCTCCTTGAAGAAGTCAGAGGGTCAGCTTTTGGCGTCTGGTCACTCTGGGAGTTGATAATCAACTGATTTTAAAATGGTGTGTTGGTCGTATTTATACGTTTTAGCAAGTGTCATTGTTAATTTTAAGAAATACAGCGTTGGTTATATTTAAAAAAATTATTTTAATTACTGTGGAAACGTATAATTTTAAAAAGCATGTTAAGATGTGTTTTCACTTTTTTGTTCCATTTTGGCATCCATTTTGCAAGTAGTGTGGTGGTATTAATTTCATGGAAAGTGTTGTAGGACAATTTTGGGAACTACAATGTTTAAAATGGCGACTATGTGTATGTCAAATTTTTACGAATACTTATTTAGTGAATTAGTGATATATTGTAAGTATATTATATTTAATAATTCGTTGCCTGTGTAAAATTTTCAAACATTACAAATAAGTCAGTATTTTTTTAATACTCTAGTATTAATTTTAATAAATGCTTTGCATTTCATTACATTAACGTTCCGTTTTTCTCTACATTTTAAAACACTTCCCCACCCAAAAACCCCTAATTTCCCTGCATCCGGTGCCAGGTTTTATTTTACAAAAAAAAAAAAACACTAAATTTCTGCGTTGTAAAGGTATGCGTTGTATTTCAATTCGTTGTAACAGCACTTTACAACTAATAACACTATATCGCGTTGTAACAGTATTCGTTGTAACATGCGTTGTAAAGGTATTTGCGTTGTAAAGGCATGCGTTGTAATAGTATGCGTTGTAACGTCATACATCCTCTCATAGGCTCCTTGCCAAGTTGTAGGTAGCCTCGAACGCAGCTGAGAACCTAGGCTTTTACCGGAGCCCTGGACTTTACTGATCAGCCAAAGTAAAACCAAAGGCCCACGCCAACCTCACCACTGACAAGAAAAAGAACCAGAAAAGTTTCTAAGTGCAAAGGTTAGATCTTACCCGGTCCAACCAGTTGTCCAGATCTGTCTTTGACTTCTATTGTGGTCAGCCTGTAACTTTTACTTTGCCTCAGACCCTCAAGTTCGAGGCTCATAGACTACTGCGAAGTGTGAAAAACAGTGATTTACAAACATTTTAAAACTTCTCAAACCTTATTCGAGTTAAAAGCGGTGATTTATGAAAACATTCCAAAAACCATGACTACAGTTCCCTCCATCTGATTTTGTCATTTTGGTGTCTGTTACAACTGGGGGTCCCTAGTTGGCAGAGGTAGGTACCTTTTAAAGGGGACCCTTGCTTCTAAGTCGGGGAAAGGGGATTACACTACTGGATAACCCCTACTCACCCCCTTGGTAGCTTGGCACGAGCAGACAGGCTTATCTCAGAGGCAGTGTGTAAAGCATTTGTGAACACATACAGTAATACAGTGAAAACACTACAGATGGACACCACACTGGTTGTATTATAAAAATAAGTATTCTTTATATAGACTTATCACAAGACCATAGACGACAAAACTTCACAATACTGTAATCAATCAGAATTCTTCAAGATGGTAGAAATGGTTCAAAAATAGGTTATTCACTTAAAAGCAGTCTTTAGCAACAGATAACCCCAACTGGAGCTATCACGACGACGAATTCAAAGAAATACCAAAGTACGGCGCCGACCGTGAGGTGCGCGGCATTGGGCCCCGAGTCAAAACAGACCCACAAAGAACAGTACCTTGGAAAAGTGAAACCAAAGCCAGCTCACGGCGTCGGGGAGATGCGGCGTCGTTGGTGCTGCGGCGTTGGCTCCTTGCGTCGGGACCTGGATACTTGCGCAGGCAGGGGAGGCGTCGGTTTCTGACCAGAGTGGAGGTGAAGTCACGATGGCGCTGAAAACCACGGTTCCGTTCGATGTCACAATGTCGATGGATCGGCTCCGCGATGATGTCGGCTTTTGAGTCAATGCGGCACAGCTGCAGGTATTGGGCCGGCGTCGCAAGTAGGAGCAGCACTTACGGCTATGGCAGGCATACGATGTCGTTCGCTGGCGTTAATGTGGCACGGCGGCCGGTGTCTGGTCCACATTGCAAGTCGGAGCGGTGCTCACGACTTTGTTGCAGATTACGGCATCGCTCGCAGGCGTCGGTGTTGCAGATTCCTACCGTAGCACTAGAATTGCAAATTCCAGATGCAGGCAAACAGAGAGTGAAGTCTGATATTCCTGAGACTTCAGTCAGGAGGCAAGCTCAAATCAAGTCCTTGGAGTAATATTCTGCAAGATGAGGAAAGTTCTTTAAAAGTTCCTTCTCCTCTCCTTGGCACTGAAGACACCACTGTAGGCCAACCCAGCAACACAGCACACTGGCAGGGGGGGCAGTCTAACTCCTACAGGTTTCTTTGGGGCTTCTCCTTGGCAGAGGTTTGTCTTGTTGTCCCAGAAGTGATCTAAAGTCTTGAGGTCTGGGTCACCATATTTATACTACTAAATCCTTTGTCCTCTGTAGGCAGAGGGGCCTGCACCTAGTCCAAACCAGTTCTGTGCAGTCCTGGAGCACTTTGTTTACAGGACTCCTTCTTTCCGTTGACAGTGTGGGCCAGGGACATCAGACAGGAGGTGGAGCCAGCATTGTGAAAGGCAGACACAGCCCTATTCAGACCCAGGTGCTATCTCCTCCCACCACTCTACATGCAGATAGGTCTATTCAGCCCTGTGCTGACTCACCCTGTCTCATGGAATCCCCCAGCCCCTATCACTCACAAAACCAGACACACAATACATAAGCTAGCAGAGGTAGGCTGGATGGTTAGGTAAGAAAACACCTACTTTCTAACAGTGGTATTTTCAAACTCAAAATGTTAAAACCAACTTCACTAAAAGATGTATTTTATCATTCTGAGTTTAGGCATACTAAACTCGAATTTCTACCATGTTAACTGAGTCAGTTAGAATTATAAGGTGTTATAATCAAACTGCCCATTCTGGCCTATGGGGACTGGTAGCCTTGCAATAGTGAGATACGAAAATGGCTATAATTCACTATTAGGACATGCCACACACACCAAGGCATGTCCTACCTTATATTTACAATGCACCCTGCCCTTGGGCCTACCTTAGGGGTGTCTGATATGAAGAAAAGGGAAGGTTTGGTGACTCGCAAGTGAGTGCACTTACCATGTCGACATGGCAGTACTAGACTACACATAGGCTCTGCAATGGCAGGCCTGAGACACACTTTACACACTGCTTCTGTGGGTGGCACAACCAGTGCTGCAAGCCCACCAGCAGCATTTGATTTACAAGCCCTGGGCACATGGTGCACTGTACTAGGGTCTGACAAGTAAATCAAATAACCCAATCATGGAGTCACTAATTAGTACATCAATTTAACATAGGGAGCACTTGCACTGTGGCACTGAATAGCAGTGGCACAGTGCCCAAAGCATCTAAATCCAGCAAACAGATCAAAAACAGAGGAGGCACTCAGAAAAAAAATGGAAGGGAGACTCACGCCAATGGTCCCAGGTCTGACAGTGTCTATTTGAAGATAAAAATATACTCTATTTTTATTGGAGTGGGGTTTTTATTGTCTTGTGTTTCTTATTTATTGGCAGTTTTTGTCTTTTGAGTTTATCCTGCAGCCTTGTGCCACAGCTACCTAGGACAGAGCTGAGGTTTAATATAAATAGCCCTGACTGGATCTGACACATAATAGAGACATTATTACTTAGTTAGGTCTCACAACTAATAAACAACCTTTCTCACAATACATTTTGTTGTATTACTGTCTTGATATTTTCCCTTGCAGTAGGAGTAGGAACATTTTGCAGCTCTATCTGAGCAACAAAATGAGTAAAATCTTCACTTTTCTGCCTCTGGTTTTTCAGAAACTCATAAGGGTTTGCAATCCTTAAACTTTGGATACTATTTGTTACAGCTGAGGATTAAACAGAGTTTGTATTAGCTTCCATGGGACATGTACCAGCGATGAGGCTGAAATGTTGAGCCTATAAATCTTGTTGCCTTATTCCTTAAATGTGATATGCATTGAGGTTTGTGTATTCTGCTTCAGTGGGGAGAAGATGCTTTTGAATCTAGATTTGACACCCGTTGGTGTCCTGTGGGGGGGTGAGGGTTGGAGTGAGATAGTGTACGTCCAGACACATTGAAACTTTGGGACTTGTATGATAATGTGGTTTTGTTATACTTGTCCAGGGTGGTGGTGGTGGGGGGGGAGGGGGGGGGGGGGTAATGGTTTTTGTTTTCTTATGTTGACCTGTGGGTCATTGCCATCTTGTCATGGGGAGGGAGGCCTCGATCTCCACGTATACCTTACTAATAATGGGTAGGTCCAGACATGCAAGCTCATCTCCTGGAAAGTGGGAGGAGTGGAAACTTACAAGAAGCATTCTAGGATTCTCTCCTTCCTTAAGAGGCACGCTGCTGATATGGCCTGCTTACAGGAGATGCACCTCTCAGATGCAGAGGTTTCTAAGCTGGCCAAAAAATAGAGGGTACAGATCTACTATGCTAACTATTAAACTATCTAGGGGCATCTCCTTATTTGGATACCACCTGTTGTTCCATTTGCCCTTATGTACACAGACGGATGAAGAGGGTCCTTGCCTACTGATACAGGGCAGACAAGTTGAGGTGGACATCCCCATTGTTAAAATCTATGGACCCAACATTGATGTTCGGCAATCTTATCTGAAAATGCAGGATGTACCTTCACCGGTGCTGGACTGTCGGGTCCACTGGGCTAGTGACTGCAACATGAACAGGGAGCTAGAAAGTTACCCCCTATGCCACAATACTAAGCCTAGTATGACTTCTTCACTTCAAGAGATCACCCCCCACCTGGGGCTATGTGACATATGGAGGGATACCAACCCCACTTTGAAGGAATTTGCCTGCTAATCAAAAATGCATAATTGATACAGTAGGTTGGATCGTAATTTATTATCCTCATCACTGGGGGTGGGGGTTCTTGCAGTGGCCCACCTGTCCTGATTAGAATCTGATCATGCCCATGTCCACTGATATCGGATGGGGGAGCAGTGCTCTGTCACCTTTGTGGGGGGGAGCCCCCCACAGGGTTCTTCAAGATGTGGGGGGCAGGGAGGCACTGGCAGAAGTGCTGTTGGATTATTTCAAGATTAATTGGTCATCAAATGGGAGGCAATGAAGGCTGTGGTCCGGGGTGCTGTGTTGGCCTCACCTGTGGGATTAGACACACTCTCCAGGCTGAACTCACTCAGAGGGAGGAGGAATTGGTGCATTTACAACAGCTTCCCTTGGATAATATGTGGGGAGATAGGAGGAGTTAGTGGCTCAGCTGTAGGTAGCAGAGGTGTGGGACAGATTGACCAAATACACCATAAAATCCTACAGCCAAGTTCTCCATAGGAAGGGGGACAGTTCTGGAATGCTATTAGCTTGGATCCTACAGCATGAAACTCCCCTCTCCCTCATACTTCATTTTAAATCTTCCCAGGGCCAGGACGTACACACGCAGGGGGAATAGTGAATGTTTTAAAATCATATTTGGAGCAGATCTACTGCAGCCCTCACCTTCCTGACCCAGAGTGCGTATATGCATTTTTTATCCCTTTGCCGCTGCCCTGACTGTGGTGGGGGCTGTCCTGGACCTCGAGGCAGAAATCACACTAGAAGATATTTGGGCAGCGCTTCAGCAATTATTCAGTGGGAAAGCTCTAGGCAGTGATGGCTTCCCTGAGGAGTGTTATGAAGTCTTCTCCCCGCTCTTCCTAAACATCTATTTGAGGTTTATTTGAAAGCCAGAGACTTGGGTGTCTTCTCACTATTTCCATAGGGTTGCATCTCTATGATGCTGAAGCCTGGTTGGGTAGCTCAGACCAGTCCTCATATAGACCACTCACAATGATAAATACAGACATAAGAGTGCTCTGTAAGACATCCATTTGGTTACGCCCTGTGATTACACATTTGATACATGAGGATCAATGCGTGTTCATCCCCAGTCCTAACACTGTCACGGCAACGGAAAAACATATCCACAGCCCTGAATAGCATTATTTAATTAATTATTAATATACATCCTATACTCGGCCCCTCTTAGGACCAAACTTGGCCCGGCCAGGGACGGCACACAGCTGATGCATCCCCGCTGATGTGCACCTCAATCTAAAAATAAAGTCACACAGCGAGCATATGCAGCAACATACTCTAAGGAGGCACATATCAGTTGATAATTGACTCTGATGCCTGACCACTAAATGGCGGATCCGTGAGTGCAGTACCCCACGATCAGCTAGTTTTTCATAACAGACAGCGCAAGAAGCGACTCTGGTCCTCTCCAAACCATGCCTGACCCCAAAATGGCAGTCCCTTGAGTGCAGCCGCCACCGTCATACTTTTGCAGACAGCGCAAGGAGCGACGCTGTTCCATGATATCCCGCACCAGAACCATTCATTAAGTCTGACAAAAAAAATTAGCGACCCAATCAGGTGACCTACACTATGATCGTCTGAAGCGAGAAACCTTGGGAGTGAAAGGAAGCTAAGGGGCCATACAACAGGTTAGTTAAGCCCTACCTCCCTGACCCAACTCAAGGCGGCAAATCTCACCAACCCCTAGCTGTATCGTCCAAACACACCAAAAGTCCAGGACACCCTATCAGATCTACTGTCCCCCCTCAAAGAAACCCAACAATGTCACCGGGCATGCCAACTTCCTCCAACAACCCCATATCAACCTACTTGAAACCCCACGGCGTGAACTCCTTCACTATTAGCCCCCCTTCCCAACCTCTCCCTTAAAGTGAAAAGAAACTTAAAACATAAACCGATTAGACAGCACCCAGAAACACTATTCTCGGACACATACCACTGCTCCTCCAAAGGGCAGATTAAGATGGATTTCATCTTCCACACTGAAAGACCCGACAACTGGAATGCCACATTCAGAACACAACTTTACATCTCTAAAACCACGACTACTTCGCATAGCTGCAAACTGATGACCTCACTCCCTAACCGCTCATCAAGCGGCGGGAACACGTCTATGACCATCTACCCGAACGGCACAGTCCTGATATAGTTAAACAATGAGAACCTAGAGGCCTTTGAGTCCCTCTTCCCCGCACTCCAAATCGCTCACCTGCACTTGCTGCCCTGACCCAGTACTCACCACCTGACAACCTGTCCCACCAGGGAAAGCAAACCATCATTTCCACGCCCAACACCTCCCTCCCTCCCCGAGTCACCTCCCACTCCTGTGCCCCCAACTCCCAGAGGAACGCCAAACTCAACTTCCCCCCGATCCACCCACATCAACACCATGACCCTGCCCTGCCGACACTGGCCATGAACAACACTAGCACTCCCGCAGACTTCAGGAGGACGAAACCACGACATGACCCAATACACCCCCTACCCAGGGTCCCAAACAGAGGCAGCATGGTCTACACAAGTAGCAATAGGCATCATAACTTATTCAAGCACGACCACCACCTTACGAGGCAACCCCACTCAAGATTCCCTCACCCCCGCCCACGATAACATGGCACAGCGTCTTGCTTCACTAGAAAGCCAGCTAGAAACGATATTCCGGGGTCTGAATGAAATCCTAACTAACCTCAAAGGCCTGAAAGCCCCTGCAATCCCCTCCCAGGGCGCCCACTCTGACCAGCTCCAATCATCCAAAGCGCCCTACCAGGCCCTTAGCGAACCCAGTGACACGGATACATAGACCCTCAAGAACGGACACTGAGATCCCGTCACAGAAACCCATAGGAGCCAAAGCCTCCGCGCCCAGGTTGCAGAGACTCATAAATACTGACACCGAGATCCTGACACTAAGACCCACAAGAACCAAAGCCGCAATGTCGCCCGAAGAAGCGGCCGATCAAGCCTCAACATACGACTCCCCTTCCACAGATTCCCCAAAATCCAAGATCCAAGTGATCACGGGTTTCAGAAGAAACTAACCCCTCACGAAACCCCCTAGACCCCCGCCCTTCCTCACCACCTTACCTAGGGCCCCCTGGAAAGAATCACATTTAAAAGAGCTTTCCACCAAATGCATGCTCATTAACTGCAAATCAGCCTCTATGCATGCAACTGAACTAGCAGAAGCCATCCTCTCGCAGGACATAGACATTGCGTTCATCACGGAGACTTGGCTCAATGAGCTCTCCTCACCATGCTTAGATATGCTTGTGCCCTCAGGTTTTACGATTATTAACAAAGACAGAAAAGATCAATGAGGGGGAGGTGTAGCTATCCTACACAAGGACAACATCGCCATCATGGAAATGGACTCTTGCAAGTACAACACCTTGAATGTCTTTCCATGAATATCAAGACTAAGGATAATGGAGCAATACTCTGCCACCTTCTCTTTCACCCACCAGGCAACACCCCCGCATTCAGGGAACATTTTTCCGACCTCATTGCTCACTGCGCACTCGGGGACGCTAACAATCTAATTCTTGGTGACCTAAACCTTCGTTGGAATGAAGGGAATAACCCGCTAATTCAAACGCTATCCAATCTTCTCCATGACAACACTTATTCCAACACTGTTCAGAGGAACGCACAATAATAGAGCAACCTTGGATGCCGTTACTGCTCAACAAGACACACTACATACTCCCCGTGGGCTGGTCGGACCATCACATGATCTTATTCCACATTAACCAAAAAATGCTTTCCCAGCCACCCATGCAAGACCCCCCTAAATGGGCTAGAAACCTCACCCAGATTCCCCTTGTCACCCTAGAAGAGAGCATAAGCTCGCTCTTTCCCAGCGCCAACTACCACCTCACCACAACCAAACTTACCTCGCTCTACAATTCAAATATGATGGCCATGCTTGACCAACTAGCCCCCTTGAAATTAAAAAAAATCCTAGCCATTCCGTCCAGATCATGGTTCAACACGGACATCAACTCCAAAAGGAGACAACTAAGAGCCACAGAAAGACACTGGAGGAATAATTCTTTTATTATCCTCCATGAACAACTCTGTTGGAGCAAGGTTTTGTATAAAAAGAAACTTGCTCGTATGCAATCCTCTCAAATAGCCTGTAATACAATAACCAACATGTTTGTGAGTACTAACGTTGCACCACATTTTACATATTGTATCTAGGGGAATCTTTTCTATGTATTTTACTAACCAGTAGCCCAAGTGTCCTTAAAATGGCCACCAAAAATGCGGGAACTTTCTGCGCATGCGTCTACTGAATCGAATCTACGTAGTATGACGTTTCCTGTCGCTTGGTGGGAAATCTGTGCAGCTGAGCAATAGCCTCTAACATGGCTGCTCGAAAACCTTGCATTAACGCACATGCCTAGCTGAAACTAACCCGTGCAAGTTTTACTTAGCCATTAATGCAAAAGATATATTAAGTAAATGGGGTTAGAGTAGAAGTAAGTGGTATACAGTGAATTCATTTAATTTTGTATTCTAACATGTTTTTCTCTGACTTTATTAATAGCTTGTATTTGGGCCTTGGAGGGTGACCGATGTTCCTATCCCTTTGCGACAACCACGCATGCGTGCTACATCTTTGTTCTGAGAACAATGAGGTCAATGAACGGCTGCCAAAAACATGTGCCCAGAAGCTCAACTCTTGAACCTACGAAAGGAAGAAGCTGAAACATTGTACTACAGATTTATCGATCCACATATGAAATGCTTGTGGGAATAAAGCTTGAGGGTATTAAAATGAAGGGGCGGGGAAATAGACAATAGAACTAAAGAAAGTTATTGCACTTAGTATGGTGTGATGCCCTCACCCCACTGCTTGGCCCAATCAAATTGAGGGGTGTTCATGGAATTGAAACATTTGGGGGTGGAGCATATGCTGGAGCGGGTAATACAAAATTTTGTATACCCCCCATTCTGCATGTTTATATTAATCCGAATAATCAATTAATTGTAATATTATTAATCCGTTTGAAGTGATAACTCACCAATTATAATAACAAAAGATTTATATGTGGGAATTGCACCTTGCATGGCTATATTAATTGTGAACTAACTTGAGTACGCATATTAAAAGTAGAAAATTAGAATATTGCATGTTATATGTCGCTTTGGTGATGTATTTGTGATTTATGCTTTATTCAGTGAGTATAAACCGCTCTGAGTGTTGCTTCTGCTAGATAAATACATACACATATGAGTATTAGCAAGGGGATAACATTTTATTAGCCATTTTATATGTTTTAATTAAGTTTTTGTGTTTCTTTTGCTTAAGTTGACCATTTCGGCCTAGACAAGATGGCTGAACGAGACGTTAAACGTGACTGCCCCGACAACACGAGGTTCTGGGTGAAGTGCGCAGGCGTCACCGCCAGCAGCAGTGGCCGGGACCTGACCCCGGGAGAATATGTACCCTTCAAGTACGCTCCGGGAACCTATCCAATACCAAAGACAAAGCGCGATTTAAAAGCCGGAACAAGCAAGTTTGATGACTTCATCATTTGACACCCTGAGAACTGTACCTCTCGACCCCAAGTGGACCAATCAGGACTTTCTAAACCCGATCTTGATACTTTTTGACATTATTTTCATTATAAAAGTAGGTAGGGAATTGAACTATTGAACATGCCCTTCTTTGACGAACTCGATTTCCTGACGTTATGCTGACGGAGAGGACGGTGACACTGCTGGACAGCTGTTATCCTGAATCTTTGAGAGACTGAATTGCGGCCTAACTTTGCTGAATAAAATTCTTCCTTGACTGACTGACTTAGAGGACGACTTTAGCTAGAATAGGTAAATATGATGCTCTGAAATGCTGATGATGATTTCTAAAGTTTCTGGCAATATTTCTTAGATAAAGAATAATTGATTAATTGACAAATGTGTTGTGTCGATTATTTAAGAAGAGAATTTAATCAGATTTAAAGATTAGATAAATGACTGAATCTAGACCTGCAAACAACTAAATGATCCATCTCCTTATGAGAGGGATGTCTGAGGTCAATGTGTTTAGTGTAAGGTAAAGGTATTCCTTTTATGTCCGCGTTTGGAAACTTATTTCCCAAGGAAAACAGATCAACGGAGTGTAAGTATTGGGGTTATGGGCCCCACCAATGAATGTATATGAGTGAATTTGACGCGGAGGTATTTGGTCTGACGAAGGGGGAATTTGATGTTCCGCGCTGCAACAGTTTTTCTGGTAGCAGTATGATGGTTTTTATTGTTTTGGTTTGGTGATTATTGCTTGTAAATAGCTTATTGATTATTGCTTTTTGTACTAGCACTCTATGGTAAGTTGTGTTGAGTTTTATGTTTGCTTCTGGGATATAGGAAGTCGGAAGTTTGTAACGGTTCCGTAGTAGAGCAGAGGTAAGCGCTGTTCTCGGGAAAGACGGAATTGTTGTTATCCTGTAGGTACACAGGAGAAAACGTGTAACGATTGAAGTTGCACGACGCATTGTCTGGGTTCGATTCGGTGACATCGCCGTGTGTTGCCATTAGAGACATTTTCTCTGTGAGAGAAGTGTGTATGATAGCGAAGGTTACCTGTGAAGTTCTGGTCTTGGTTACCAGGGATCCAATTTGCATTCCGATAACGCTTATCACTGGAAAGGTAATAAGTACTCTCTGAGCTTGTTAGAAGGACAAAGGAGAGGTAAGCGCTGCTTTGTTAACGTATGTCATAATTCTGTAGTAGGACAGACTGTTCGCTGTTCTTGGGAAAGACAGGTTTCTGTGTGAATGTACTACTTTTTCTTGTGTGAAAGTGCGTGAATGAAATAGCATACAGGTTAATTGTGAAACTCTAGTTTTATTTCTCAGGAGCATTGGGTCTCCAACTATGTGTCTTAATTCTGGAGAAACGGTTAGCTAATGCTTGTTAGAAGGGTGAATTAGAGGCATGTGCTACTTTATCAACGGAAGTAACGATTCCGTAGTAGGGCAGAGGTAAGCGCTGCTCTCGTGAGACTGAATTCTCATGAGAAAGGTCTATTGCTATTCCTTGGTTAGCAAAGCGGACAATGGAGACGTTTTTATGTTACTAACCAAATTGTAGAAATTGAAACAAACGTACTGAGCAGATTTGTAAAGGAGGGGTAGACAGGAGCAGGAGCTGCCGCAGCGGCTGCTGACGTCAGAACGACCGCGCTGGGATTGGACAGATGGTCAAACGTAAAACGCTCTGGATTGGTGCGTTAGTGTGCGCCGCGCTAGGAGTGGAGAAATACAGGGTGACGTAAACGCTCCCTATTGGTGCGTTAGTGTGAGTCGCGCTGGGATTTGAGAATTGTAACAGTGACGTAGATGCTCCGGATTGGTGCGTTAGTGTGAGTCGCGCTGCAAGTGGACAGAATAGCGGTACAGTCGTAAGGAGAAACTTGTGAGACACGAAAGAAAGGAAAATGTATTACGATCCAAAAGAAAAGGAGAAAAAGTCATGGTTTGGTAAAATTAAGAATGGTTTGTCCTTCTTAAACCACATCATAACTAGGGAAGGACAGTTACTTCCTCCACCGAAAACCCCTGCATCCTTTATGGTTGCGAAATATGGATATCACACCTGCATTTGGTTAGATAATTGGGTTAAATACACTGAAAAGGATGGAGTATTGGCTTTTCCAGAGCATGGTTCATTTAATTTGGCTGTTTTGAGAAATTTGAGAGAGAAAATGATGAATTTAGAACTGAGACCTAGACCGACTCAATTTGAGGCTTTGACGGAGTGGGAAGACTAAATGCATGACCGAGAAAGACAGAGAAATGGTAGAGGATATAGGTACCCGTTTGGCAGATCATACGGACATGAGACGCATGATGATCGAATGAGAAGGTGGCGAAATGCGAGTATGACTGAGGGTTTGTTTCCCGTAAGAACTGAAAATGAAGGACAAAAGTGTGTAGAAAAGAGGCATAATGTAGAATCGAGAGGGTATGGAGTGAATGAGTCAGAAGATGAAGTACTTGATATGTTCTATAAGAATCCACGACCATACCGACCAGAACCAGAAATATTAACTCCAAGTGCCCCAATGAAAGAAACAGTACGAATCATAAAATCGGAACCAGAGTTCCAAGATTTGGGAAGAAACAATTCCATTAGAGAGGTAGAAAAGAAGTCTGGAGGAAAATTGGATGGAGAAAATTCAGCAGAATTAGCAAAAACAACCCTAGAATTAACCGAGAAAATAAGAGAATTGTCTAAGAATTTGGAAGCGGTAACTGTACCAGTAACAATAGGTCCAGTAAAGCCTATTTTTGACAAGCAGAAAGACAGTGAACATTGTTTGACAGTTCCTTATAAAAGTAATAAACCGGTTGAACAACCAAGAATGAGTCAGAGTGAGAATCCATGGAGACAGACTATGAGTATGATTGAACCGAATTTTTCAAATAACCCGTTTGTAGGTCAAAACTGTGCAGAAAAACGTATGACAATGATAGAGACAATGTCAGAAACTCAGAAAGATTTTAGACAAGGAAATGTAGAGAAGCCAGTAGGACAATCTACAGAGGAGTTGAGTGAATGGTTGAGAAGCTTGCAAAAGAAAGACAAGGAATCCCAGTCAATAGATGTAGCTAAATTACGAATGGTACCGGAAGAATGAATAGTAGGAACTATCCCGACAGAGAAGTTAAAAACTTACCAAGATGAGGAGTTATTTCTGTGCAAAAGCGTAACGTGGAGAGCAAAGAGTCTTCATGAAAGATTAGAAGAAGTGGCCAATGAGATGGGTATTGATATTGAAAAGGTAAAAGCCTTACAGAAACCCTATCGAGTAGATTTCACCGAAAAAGATATTGAAATCATGAATACCACAAGACGAACAGGTCAGATTAAGGAAATAAATATTTTGTTGAGGAAATGGGGGGATGTGGACAAATGGAAGAGCAGGTGGTATCGCAAACGAGACAAAGTTTCAGACAAAATGTTTTCAGCTTATCCTGTGAGAGAAAGAGAAGGTTGTGACAGAATACCCTATGAGAGAGATTCCCGGAGGAGGATATGTGCATGTCCCATGGACTAGACAGGATATTTTGTCATTTACGAATGACTTCCCTCGACTGCGTGAAAAACCCATCGAGTGGTATAGACAGGTAGACAGATTTGTGAAATTATCCAAAGTATTGTGGATCGATCTGAATAGCCTGTTTGACATAATCGTACCAGCAGATCTATGGACAGAATGTAAATTAGTAATCGATTGGCCGACACAGGAATACCCAAGGGATCCTAAGACAGGAGCTCCAGACCCTGAGGTAATGAAGAAATACGTACAGGTTATGACATTTTTGAAGAACAAAGTACCCCCTAAAGAGACAGATTGGGTAAAAATTGACAGAACACATCAGGAAAGCAAAGAAACAGTACATGCCTATTATGAGAGGTTAATTTTAGCCTTTAAACAATTCAGTGGAGATGAAAATTTGAGTGACAAGGATTTGAATCATATCGTATACAGATTTGTATATGGTCTTCATCCAGAAATTAGTGAAATGATAAAGCAGCATACAGTAGATTGGCAAAATAAGAAAATAGACGAAGTATTAAGACATGCTAAATATTTCAGTGATGAAATTGAAGCAAAACAGCAAACTAAAAGAGAAGGCAATGTGGGCACAGGTAAAAGTAGCAGAGAGACGGGAAGCACAATTAGTGGAACAAGCTGGGTCAAAACAGATTTAATCCTGGGAAAAATAAATGGAATATTGAGGAAGCTAAGAAGAAATTTCAGTGTCATAATTGCGGTAGGATAGGGCATTGGAAATCCGAGTGTAAGAATCCACCAAGTACTAACAATGAAAATTCATCCTTGAATCCACAGGTGCAAAATGAGGTGAGTGGTCAACAGCAACGACAACAGCAGGGTGTAACACAACAGAATCAAAATTGCCAGAAGTATAGTAAGGAGAATGGATTCTACAACGAAGAACAGGTAAATAAGCCGCAACGCGCTAGCGCTGCTTCACAGTATTGGCTGCAACGTGATGGAAGCGATTCAGAAGATGGTTATTGACGGTGCCGAAGGGAGGAAGAAGAGTGCGTACTTGGCGCAACTCTAGAAGTAGACCACACAGGCCTATTTGTAGATGGAAAGGTTAATAATGAAAATATTACTTTCCTAGTTGATACTGGTGCTACTCGATCAACAGTTAGATCAGCTGATGTTAAGAATCTTCCTCTCTCGGATTAAACAATCCAAGTAGTTGGTGTGTCCAACAAACAGATTAAAACTTACCTTACAGAACCAGTGAAAGTTAGTATAGGGACATTTTCTGAAATGCACAGATTTGTAGTGTGCGATACCAGTCCTGTGAACTTGTTAGGTAGAGATTTATTGTGCAAGATGAATTGCATTATATTTTATACTCCAGATGGAATAGCCTTTGAAACACCAGATGATGATGTGTTGTATAAAATGACAATGGCAAACAGAGAGAAAGAGGTTACAGGAACCTATGCTGTATTCAACCCTGACGAACTACCAAAAGTATTAAAACAATCAGTAAAAGCAGAAGTTTGGGACTTCACAGGAGAAGATGTAGGATTGATGAGAAATGTAGATCCAGTAAAAATAACCGTAAAAGGAGTATGTTACCCAAATGTCCCACAATATAAATTGACACCTGAAATAATCGGAGGAGTTACTCCTGTGATGGAGAAAATGATAAAAGAAGGAATTTTGAGAGAAATAATGAGTAGCCCATGTAATTCACCAATAATGGGACTGAAAAAGCCTAGTGGGAAGTTCAGAATAGTGCACGATCTGAGAAAGACAAACCAAATTGTTGTACCATGTTGTCCCATTGTACCAAATCCATCTGTGATTTTATATCAGATCCCTCATGACACAGAATGGTACACAGTGATTGATTTGTGCCATGCTTTCTTTTCCATCCCATTGCACCATGACAGCCAGCAAATGTTTGCATTTCGTTTCGGCGAGCGTATTTTGGCGTGGTGCTGAATTCCACAGGGGTATACGGAAAGCCCCTCAATATTTAATCAGCTATTGAAAAAGTCTTTGGAGAGTCTAGAAATGCCTGAAAATTCAGTACTAGTCCAGTATATCGATGACCTACTTGTGGCATCAAACTCGTGAAGCTTGTGAGGTAGACACGGTAGCTTTGCTGAATCATTTGGCAGATGGAGGATTAAAAGTGTCACCATCAAAATTACAATTTTGTAAGAAAGAAGTCCAATATTTAGGACACAGCATTGAGAAAGGACACAGGAAAATAACCATAGACAGAATCAGGATCATAAAAAGAATGAGTCCACCCATGACCCAAAGAGATGTGAGAATGTTTCTGGGAATGGTTGGATATTGTCGTCAGTGAATAGGAAATGTTTCACTGATTGCAAAACCTTTGGTACGATTGACAAGAAGTGATGTAAGAGATCCAATTGATTTGAACAAAGAGGAGTTGGCAGCATTCAAGAAGTTAAGAGAAGGATTGTGTGAAGCGCGTGCATTAGGAATGCCTGACTACTATAAGGAGTTTGAGTTGTATTGCAGTGAGAGAAATGGATGTGCGCTCTCTGTTCTAGTACAGAAGCATGGAAAACTGAGGAAACCAATTGCATATTTTTTATCCATGTTGGACCCAGTAGCTGTAGCCCTTCCTGGGTGTCTGAAAGCAGTAGCTGCTACATGTCGAAGTTTGGAACAGAGTGAAGGAATTGTGATGGGATACCCTGTGAAAGTGTTTGTACCTCATGATGTGGCAATTCTTTTAACAAGGAGTCGTACTCAGTATATGACGCACAGCCGACTGACTAAGTATGAAAAGGTCATTTTGGGTACAACAAATGTGAGTCTTGTGAGATGCGTGAATGTGAATCCTTTAACATTGTTGCCTGATGTAGAGCATGTGGAGGTAAGAGATGAAGCAGATCATGATTGTTTGGATGTACTTGATTTCTGTACAAAACCAAGACCTGACATAAAAGATGACCCTTTACCAGAAAGTGATTGTCATGTTTGTTGATGGATCTTGTTTGAGAACAGATGGAGTGCTGAGTGCAGCATATGCGGTATGTACAGTTGCAGCAGTGATGGACGCATCCTATTTGAAAGCAGTAAGGTCGGCCCAAGTAGGTGAACTTATCGCCCTGACCAGAGCATGTAAGATCGGGAAGAGAGTGACTGTGATAACTGATAGCCAGTATGGCTACGGGGTGGTCCATGATTTCGGCCAAATTTGGCTGCAAAGAGGTTTCCTAACCTCAAGTGGAACTCCTATTAAGAATGCTGAAGTGTTTGGAAAGTTGCTTGAGGCAATACAGCTGCCTAGGCAATTGGCTGTGGTAAAATGTGCTGCTCATAGTCGCAGTGGTGATTACATTGCCACTGGAAATAAGTTTGCGAACGACATGGCGCAATATTGTGCCAGAAATCAGAATTCAATCAATCGGGCAAACGAAAAGGAGTCTGTTTCTTGCTTCCCAATGTTTACTAACACTGTGGGAACATGGGATGAGGTAAGACAATTGCAAGAAGAAGCAGGAGAGGAAGAAGTAAAACAGTGGGTAAAAGCAGGATGTGCATCAAGAGAGATCATGTGTGGGTCTATCGAGATGGAAGACCAGTTATGCCTGATAGCATGATGTCTGCCATGGCACGGATGTATCATGGACAGGGACATATAGGGAGAGACGCCATGATTAGGTCTTTTAAACAAACTTGGTAGAATGCCAGTTCAGGCTTGTGGCGGAGAGTATTTGTCAAAGATTTCTAGTTTGTCAGCAATACAATCCAGGAAGAAAGACAGTGGTGAGTCTAGGAACAATAGGTCGAGAGGGAGGGCCTTTCACCAGAATGCAAGTAGATTTCATTGAGATGCCTCCTTGTAACAGGTTGAGGTATGTTCTGGTGATGGTGTGCCTATTCTCTAGGTGGGTAGAGGTGTTCCCAACAAGAAGAAATGATGGAATGACAGTGGCAAAATTATTGTTGAGGGAATTTATACCTAGGTTTGGGTTCCCAGTAACAATTGAATCACACAGAGGAGGACATTTTCATAATGAGATTATAAAACTGATTTGTGAAGCATTAAATGTACGACAAACAGCATTGTGCCTACCAACCAGAAGCTTCTGGTGTAGTAGAACAAATTAATGGTACTATCAAAAACAGAATAGGGAAAATGTGTTTAGCCACAGGTATGAAATGGCCCGATGTCTTGCCTCTGGTACTCATGACTATTAGATCAATACCAGACAGAACTACTGGTTGAGTCCTCATGAGATCCTCATGTGACGCGCAATGAGACATTTATTTATACCAGTCAACAAGCTAATGACAATAACTGATGACATGGTATTGGAATACTGTAAAACCATGGCTGACGCAGTTCATTCTGTGTTTCATCAGGTTGGAGCGGATGCCACCACTCTTGAAAAGAAGCCAGCTCATGATCTGAGCCCAGGGGACTGGGTAAGGATAAAAGTGCACAGAAGAAGAAACTGTTTGGTTCCCAGGTGGGGAAAACCAAGGCAAGTCATTTTGACTACAACAGCTGTGAAGTGTGCTGGATTAAAGAACTGGATCCATGCAAGTCATACTTGGAGAATTCCAAATCCAGTTGACTGTAAAGAAAAGGAGTATTTTGATGAATCAGAATCCAGTACTGAGTCAGATGACGGAGAGCCAAAAGATAAGGAAGGAGAAAACTCTGAAAGGGGGGAGACAGAGCCACGGTTAACATTGGTCCCCAGAAGTAACTCCCTGAGGAAAAGGTTACAGATTTCTGAATCCAGTTCAGACTCAGAGACAGAACAAAGAGCACATTCGTCCAAGAAAGAACAAAGGAGGAACAAAGAAAAAGAAAGCGGAGAGACAATAAAAGAAATCCGTGAGAAGGAAGTGCCAGATGAAAGATTGAGAGAAATTCCACCTGAAACAACACCTTTAGATGGACAGGTGCCAGATACAGAGAGAGAGGGAAAGATTATTGCGGAAGACCCCCAACGAGGCGTTGGGAACTCCAACATCCAGTTAGAAGCAGGGACAAGTAGTCAGCAGGAAGATTGCGTGACGGAGAATTGAGGAGGGACAGAAGTAGGGAAAACAAAAGAAGAGGTGGAAAAAGAACTTGTTGAAGGTAAAAAGCAAGTTGAAACAGAATCTGAGGGAAGCGAAGATGAAATACCAGAAGGCCGAGTTCTGACAAAGAGCTTGGAGAACTGAGAAGAATGATAAAGGGAGTAAATTGAAAAGAGCGGCAAAAGACGAGGTGTGGCCAAACAAAATAGAGACTGAGATATCGACTGACACGTGTAAATTCGCCAAGAGCTGAACAGGTGAATGAAGTAACGAGTCAGGAAAAATCGAAAGAAGAACGGACAGTAGTCAAAGAAAACAAACGAACAAGAAAACCTAACCAGAAGTATAAATCACCGGAATGGACATATGTGGCCCTGCCTGAAGTGAAAGAAGAGGCGGATAGCCAAGGAAATCCAGAGGTGGTTGTACCGGAAGTGGTTGAGGAAGACGAAGAATCGGAAATCCTGAGAGTTATCTTGTCCGATATTGGAGAAGAAGCGGATGTTCAGGACAACCTGTATGTTGAAAATGAAGGGAAGGTGAAAGATGATGAGATGCCAATCTGAATGAGATAAGAAATTACTGATGGAAAGACAATAAAATACTGAAAAAGACAAAAACTGGTAGAACCACGTAGGTGCTTAGAAGCCTTGGGTTAGAAACTAGTTGTGAAGTAGAAGAGGCTAAGTCAAAAGACACGGCTCATTTTAGAAAACGATGGCAAATATAGAAAGTAGCAAAAGTAAATGTACCTTCCTTAGAAGATGGTGCAAAATGTGTTGTTGTTGTACAGGATTATTAATGCTTCTTTGGAGTATTCTTGCTCTATTAATTTCATTCAAAGCTACTGTAGATACATTAGAAGGACATAGAGATAACATAACTAATATAGGGAAAGTTCAAAAGGTAGTCCCAACTAGATAGATAAAAATTATTTACATAAAGACAGGTAAATAACAGATTTTTCTAACAATGTGTTTTCAAAGTTGTTGTATGAATATGTAAAAACAATGGACGTAAGGGATTGCTATGTATGTATGCAATTACCTGCATCTGTATCTGAAGGAATGACTTATCATCTTCCTGTAACATATGGAATAACATGTAGTGTAATAGCTAGTTTATTTTACCAAACAGGGAAGTTAGAATATTATTTTTCAGATGTAGATACTATATTTTTACAAATACCAGCAGTTAACAAACTAAACAAGGTAAAACCTGCAAAGGAATTAGGTGAATTTTTCTTAGAGACCAATGAACTAACCTTAGAATATATATTTAGAAATAACTTGACTTGCAGTTTAAAGAAAGAGGAGAAGACATTTTTGGATATGGTTGAAGAAAGGAGATTGAAAATGCAAAGGAAGGTTTCAGAAGGGACAGTGGAGAAAACTGTTTGGGATGTAGAAACGGAGAAACATTTAAGAGGGGAAACGAGTCCAACTATGGCTTTAGATTGGCCTCAGAAAGGGAAATTGTGTATAAGAAGGAATCAGACGGCGTATTACAATTATTTTCTAGGGAATAGTGAGTGCCATGATACATACCGAATCATGGGAGGATGAGGATTTAAAGGTGGAAGAGATCCAGTCTTTCCAGGACTGTATTTCATTTGTGGGAACAGGGCATATTATCGTTTGCCAGACCATTGGTATGGCACATGTTATGTTGGCCTGGTTTTTCAAAAGATTTTCCACATGGACAGAGGAGAAGATAGTGTACATAGTCTTGGTCAGCTTCAGCTCCCAACCGACGCACGCCACGACCGAACCAACGCCCCCCACCACCACCCTCCGCGCCTGGACCCCGATCAGCACCGAAGACACCGTCCGCACAATGAACTCCATCCACTCCGGATCTCCTACCGACCCCTGCCCTCACCACGTCTTCAACAAGGCCGACGCTGTCATCGCACCCCACCTGCGGGACATCTTCAACACCTCCTTCGACACCGCTACCTTCCCGGAGAGCTGGAAGCACGCCGAACTCAGCGCTCTACTAAAGAAGCCATCAGCCGACCCCACCGACCTCAAGAACTACCGCCCCATCTCGCTGCTCCCGTTTCCTGCAAAAGTCATCGAGAAGACCGTCAACAAGCAGCTGGCCGCCTTCCTCGAGACGAACGGATCCCTCCACCTCTCGCAGTCTGGCTTCCGGGCCAACCACAGCACCGAGACCGCCCTGATCGCAGCCACCGATGACATCCGAGCTCTGCTTGACAACGGAGAAACAGCGGCCCTCATCCTCCTAGACCTCTCCGCGGCCTTTGACACTGTCTGCCACCGTACACTAGTGCAGCGACTCAGCAACGTCGGAATCCAGGAGAAGGCACTGGAGTGGATCATCTCCTTCCTCGCCGGCAGGACACAGAGTCCGCCTCCCCCGTTCAGATCTGAAGCCACCGAAGTCATCTGCGGCGTTCCTCAAGGCTCCTCGCTCAGCCCTACCCTCTTCAACGTGTACATGAGCCCCCTCGCATACATCGCACACCAGCACAACCTCAACATCATCTCCTACGCCGACGACACCCAGCTGATTCTCTCCCTCACCAACGACCCCGCCACTGCTAGAGCCAACCTCCACGAAGGGATGAAAGAGGTAGCCGAATGGATGAAGAACAGCTGCCTGAAACTGAATTCGGACAAGACGGAAATCCTCATCCTGGGAGCCTCACCCTCCGCCTGGGACGACTCCTGGTGGCCCCCCGCCCTAGGCAACGCACCCAAACCAACAGACCATGCACGCAACCTGGGCTTCATCCTGGACTCCTCCCTCTCCATGACCAGACAAGTCAACGCCGTCTCCTCGTCGTGCTTCAACATCCTGCGCATGCTACGAAAGATCTTCCGGTGGCTCCCCACCGAGACCAGGAAGACGGTCACCCAGGCCCTCGTCACCAGCCGTCTGGACTACGGCAACTCCCTCTACGCCGGCACCACCGCCAAACTCCAGAAAAGACTTCAGCGGATCCAGAACGCCTCAGCACGACTCATCCTGGACATCCCCCGCCGCAGCCACATCTCCGGACACCTGAGAGACCTGCACTGGCTCCCGGTCAACAAAAGAATCACCTTCCGACTCCTCACCCACGCACACAAAGCCCTACACAACCAAGGACCAGGATACCTCAACAGCCGCCTCAACTTCTACGCTCCCAAACGCCAGCTTTGATCGACCGGCCACGCCCTCGCCACCGTCCCCCGCATCCGAAGAGCCACCACAGGGGGACGATCCTTCTCCTACCTCGCCGCCAAGACATGGAACTCCCTCCCGACCCACCTCCGCCTGACCCAGGACCACCTCGCCTTCAGGAAGCAACTCAAGACCTGGCTGTTCGAGCAGTAGCGGACCCACCCCCCCTAGCGCCTTGAGACCCTCTGGGTGAGTATTGCGCTATATAAATGCTTTGATTGATTGGTAGTTATTTAGCACGTAGCAAGAGCGAATCTTAGACTGAAATTGTGGGTGACATTTTTGGAGCACTGATACCCGCAGCAGGAAAATCTGATTGCGAATAAAATTAGAAAACTTTCAACAGTATTCTTATTGGTGAATACTGAAATGGTTGCCATGCGTGCTATGGTAATGCAAAATCGACTTGCCCTTGATAATTTATTGGCAAAAGAGGGTGGAGTCTGTGGAATGCTGAAATTTCAACATTGTTGTACTTACATTCCTGACGAAAGTAGAGATTGGAAAATTTATATTAAAAAAATTACAGAATTGCATGACAAAATTGTACCACTGGAGGTTGAAGATGTTTGGGAGAAGATTGGTAAGAAAATATCCGCTATTAAAGACTTTGCAGTAAAATTAGGTAGTACATTTATAGGTAATATAATATTTCCATTAACTTGTGTGATTTCCTTAGTATTAATAATTAGACTAGGTTGTATTTGTTGTAGAAAGAATAAAAATCAGAAAAAAATAAAAAAAGAAAACTTAAGGAGAAGGGATAAGAAACAAGAATGAGAATTTGAAGAAATAGAACTAGAAGAGTTAAAGGACAGCATGTATAAAACAGCAAAAAGAGAAGAAACAGGGGAAACTGAAATATGAATGAAACAAGAAATCAATTTAAATTTCCGTAAAAGGGATACAACATTTTTAATTAGTGTGTGATATAATCACCAAAGGGGGGATTGCTGGAGCGAGTAATACATTTTGTATACTCCCCCATTCTGCATGTTTATATTAATCCGAATAATTAATTCATTGTAATATTATTAACCCGTTTGAAGTGATAACTCACCAATTATATTAACAAAAGAATTATACGTGGGAATTGCACCTTGCATGGCTATATTAATTGTGAAATAACTTGAGTACGCATATTAATAGTAGAAAATTAGAATATTGCATGTTATGTCGCTTTGGTGATGTATTTGTGATTCGTGCTTTATTTAGTGAGTATAAACCGCTCTGAGTGTTGCTTCTGCTAGATAAATACACACACATATGGGTATTAGCAAGGGGATAACATTTTATTAGCCATTTCTATTTTTAATTACGTTTTTGTGTTTCTTTTGCTTAAGTTGACCATTTCGGCCTAGACAAGATGGCTGAACGAGACGTTAAACGTGACTGCCTGACAACACGAGGTTCTGGGTGAAGTGCGCAGGCGTCACCGCCAGCAGCAGTGGACTGGACCTGACCCCGGGAGAATATGTACCCTTCAAGGACGCTCCGGGAACCTATCCAATACCAAAGACAAAGCTCGATTTAAAAGCCGGAACAAGCAAGTTTGATGACTTCATCGTTTGACACCCTGAGAACTGTACCTCTCGACCCCAAGTGGACCAATCCGGACTTTCTAAACCCCGATCTTGATACTTTTTGACATTATTTTCATTATAAAAGTAGGTAGGGAATTGAACTATTGAACACGCTCTTCTTTGACGAACTCTATTTCCTGACGTCATGCTGACGGAGAGGACGTTGACACTGCTGGACAGCTGTTATCCTGAATCTTTGAGAGACTGAATTGCGGCCTAACTTTGCTGAATAAAATTCTTCCTTGACTGACTGACTTAGAGGACGACTTTAGCTAGAATAGGTAAATATGATGCTCTGAAATGCTGATGATGATTTCTAACGTTTCTTGCAATATTTCTTAGATAAAGAATAATTGATTAATTGACAAATGTGTTGTGTCGATTATTTAAGAAGAGAATTTAATGAGATTTAAAGACTAGATAAATGACTGTGAATCTAGACCTGCAAACAACTAAATGATCCATCTCCTTATGAGAGGGATATCTTAGGTCTGAGGTCAATGTGTTTAGTGTAAGGTAAAGGTATTCCTTTTATGTCAGCGTTTGGAAACTTATTTCCCTAGGAAAACAGATCAATGGAGTGTAAGTATTGGTGTTATGGGTCCCACCAATGAATGTATATGAGTGAATTTGACGCTGAGGTATTTGGTCTGTGACGAAGGGGGACCACACAGTTAGTGTTAGACACACTTGATGCCGAGATGCTGATACTATGCTGAGATGCTGCCCGATTTTGCTGAAATCTGACTGAAGAATCCAACACTATGAAAGAATCGTGGAACAACCGAGGAGGCACATCTAGGAAGGGGTCCAGACGAGCCCGAGCGAGTAGCACCAGAGAGGGGTGTAACGCTGGCGTTACACTAGAAGAGGTCACCTTCCCGGTCCTGAACCTGTCCTGAATCTTTAATACTCTGATGTCTAGGTCCTCACACCATTCTGGGTAAATATAGTTCTGTGGGGTTATGCTCCGTATTTGCTCTCTGTTCTTTCTCTCCTCAGGGAGTGTCATTACAAGTATTTAATGTGAATTGATCATAAGCTAACTGTACGATTTTTCCTGATGGGGAATTTTGGTGTATCTACGTGTATTCTGATTTGACTCACAATTATTAATTCAGACAAATCCTCAAAACTCCTACTGAGTCTGTGGTTATTTGAATTAAGGTTAAATGTGTTATTATTTCCTTCCTATTTTAATCTACAACTAGATCTATCTACAAAGTACATTTACATAAGGAGACAGGGAATGGTAATGAAACTGGTGAAACAGGTCTCTAAGGTAAATCAAAATTGATGACCACCGGATATTTACTAGTTCATTGAATGTATGAATGTATATGGGCCCAAACGAGAGTTGTATGTATGTTTGTGAATAGAGCTGGTATACTCCGCTGCATAATTTTTACTTGGTAGCAGAGGCATAGTTAGTTTAGTTAGGCGAGGATTGTAATTTGTAAAATTGAATTATTGATTTATGTTTTAACCAAACCAGTTATGTATTGATTTATGTTGTATGGAAATTCCCGGGAATATTGAATAGTGGGAGGTGTATGGAAGCCACACTGCAGTGAGGTTATTGGTCTGGATCGAGAAAGTGCTGAAAGTTATGCAGGACTAGAAGCATTAAGTTAGGGAATAATTTCTTGTATATTAGTGAGAATGATTGGTAGCGAGGAGTTCGCTGGTGAAAATTTGGTATTCTATCACCTAGAAAGGGTAATACTGAAGGAGTAGCAGGTTCTCTGATGCTTGTGTGAAGAGTAAGCGTAAAGGTTTTAGTCATAGTGTGTGAAGAGTAAGTGGAAAGGTTTTACTCGTAGTTTGTGAATAGTAAGCGGAAGGGTTTTACTCACAGTGAAAGACATTTTACTATCATTTGAATTAGTGGGTCAGACACAATAGCGAATGTTTATACGTTAATTAATGAAATTTTGTATGAATTTTGTGAGAAAAAAAGTTTTCGCATTACTTTGTAAAGGAGGGGTCAGTTGAGGGTGCTGCACTGACGTCATTGATTGAAACAGAGGGCGTGTAGTTGATGCGAAATTGTAAAGGAGTCAGAAGTAAGGGGTGATCCTGACGTCACAGAAAAAGCCGCACAAGCATTGGCTGAGTGAGCAAGCAGAGTAGAAGTCTATTGGTCCTCAGACTAGAAAACGCGCTGGTATTGGAGAATTATTAGAATTAAAGCAAGCGTCTGATTGGTTATCAAAACAGAAATCCCAAGAATAATAATAGATAGTGGAGTTTGCATGTACGATCTAACATTAACAGGGACTCGTCCAGACAGAAGATTTATAGGGTTTGCTTACGAACAGTACCTTAACAAACACAAGCACGTAATGTACGGAGAAAAGAGAAAAATGTCATTTATGCAAAAGATTAAGAATTATTTTAAAAAGGACAAACCCATTAAGAGTAGAGAAGGGATTCTCATTCCTCCCCCAAATACTCCTGCATCATACATGATAGTGGAAAGAGGCTATCATACCTGTATATGGTTAGAAAATTGGGTAGAATACACAAGATGATGGAATATTAGCATTTCCTGAGTACGGAATCTTTAATGGGATTTTTGTGGGAAATTGTACTATTTAAGAACACGGATGAATGAATTAGAACCCAGACCTGAACTGACTCAGTATGAGGCTTTAGAAGAATGAGAAATGAAGTAACAGGACCCTAAGTAAATACTATCCGAAATTTCCCCGAGAGACTAGAGATAGTCAAATGAAGCAGTGGAGACAAGCCATGGTGGCAGAAGGTTTATATCCTGTGCTAAGATCAGAAGAGCAGACTGGAGGTAAATATACAGAGAAAATCAAGCACTTAACCATGATAGATAGCGGAGAAGCAGATGAAGAATATCTAGAAGAAATATTGATAAAGTCCTCCACCTTATAATGAAGGATTTGATGGAATGACCCTTAGTGCCCCAATGATACGAACACCTTTGGTTCCACAAATAGTACATGACACAGCAAACAGGGTACTTCAAGAAAAGGAAAAGGAAGCAATAAATAAGAATTGAGATGAACTGATCCAGAAAATAACTCAGATGAATACACATCCTGATGCATTGACATACCAGTAACCATAGGTCCGGTAGTCCGGCAAAGTCAAACTGTTCCAAAGTTCCTGGAATGCCTACCCCAAGCATAGAACCTAGAAAAGAAAAGGTAATAATAGATGATCAATCAAGTGAACGTGAATCAGTAATGTCATTAATGGATTTACCCATACGAGGACCAATAATGGAAACCCCGAGGAGAAATTTGCCCAGTTGCTCAAAGGAAGTTAGATTGGAAACCTCAACAGGAACTAGAAGTGCCACAATAGTAACCCCAGAAGATATAGAGAGATGGTCTTAAGAAATAGAAAGGCTAAAGCCAAAGCCACAGCCAAAAATATTAGACATTTTCAAATTGCGAGTAGAATTGGAAGAAATGGTAGCCGGAAATGTGGGTTGAGACAGATTAAACACATACAGTGAGGAAGAGTTACTGTTTATTTGCAGAAGCATTACACAAAACACAAAAACATTCCATGAAAAAACTGACCAATCTGGCATCTGAAAAGGAAATTGACATAGGCAAATCAAAGGTGTTGCAGAAACCATATAGAGCAGAATTTTCCGACAAAGACTTGGAAAACAGGAATGTGTCTGGAAGAAAATTACAGATCAGGGAGTTAATATTTCTGGTACAAAAATGGGGAGATCATAAAAAATGCTAAGTTAGGAGGGCAAAGAAAAAGGAAGAAGCGCAGGTAAATTGAACGACATCTGAATGTACAATGAGAGAAACAGAAAAGGCTGAAAGGTTGTATCTGATGAGGGGAGTACCCTGAGGGGGGTACGTACATGTACCATGGACTAGACAGGATATTTTGTCGTTTACAAAAGATTTCCCTAAATTGAGAGAGAAACCAGTGGAGTGGTACAGACCAGTTGAGAGGTTTGTGAAAGTATCATAGGTTTTGTTAAAAGATCTGGATGGTCTGTTTGACATAGTAGTACCTGCAAATTTGTGGACGGAGTGTAAAATTACTATAGATTGGCCTAGCGAGGAGTATCCAAGAGATTCAAAGACAGGAGCCCGTCAGAAGATGTAATGAAAAAATATCACCAGGTGATCACTTTTCTGAAGAGTAAAATTCCCCCGAAAGAAACTATTGGGTAAAAATAGACAGAACAACCCAAGAGAAAAATTAGTCTGTACATGCATACTACGAACGTCTTGTACAGGTGTTCAAACAATATAGTCGGTTTGAAAGTATAGAGAACAAGGATATGACTTAGTTTGTGTTTTGATTTGTGACAGGGTTAAGATTGGATATATCGCAAATGATTATGCAGCACATGTTACGTTGGCAAGCAAAGCCCATAGACGAAATTTTAAAGTGTGCCACATATTATGGGGATGAAATTGATAACAAACGAAAAACCTTAGAAGAAAAAGTCATGTGGGCTCAAGTAAAATTAGCTGAACAGCAAGAGCTTCAATTGAATAAACAGTCAGAAAATCAAGGAAAGATACAAGATCAAAGGGAAAATAATGGGGGTAAGTCACGGGGAAGATTGAACAGGGAAGAGGCAAAGAAAAGATTTCCCTCTCACGGATGAGGGAAGTTGGGGCATTGGAAGAACAAGGGTAAATTTGTACAAGTTAATAATGGCCTGAATCAAAATTTAAATCCACAGACGCAGAATGAGGTGTTAATGAGTCAACCGCAACAGGGTATAGATCTTCAGAGTCAATTGCCACCTGCCCCTAAGTCAAATTTTGTGACTCACGCAAAGTACAGTGTGGATGCCGGATTTCCAAAAGGAAGTGGTAAGAAAAATATTGTAACATCGCAGTTTCTTTTGTAGGACCCACTACTAGATTATGAGCAGGAATGACGGTGCCTGAGGGTGGAGGAAGGGGAGTGTGTACTTGGTGCATCCCTACCGGTAGATCAGTCAGGTCCATATGTAGAAGGTAAAGTAAAAGGAAAAGATATCTCTTTTTTGTTGGACACTGGTGCTACCAGGTCTACTGTGAGAAAAGCAGACATTCCTAACCTGCCCCTCTCGGGTGAAGCCATACAAGTAGTAGGTGTCTCAAACAGATTAGAACCCCGATCACATAACCAATGGAGGTGCGAATTGGAAATTTTAAAGAAATGCATACATTTGTGGTCTGTGACTCAAGTCCTGTAAACCTGCTTGGAAGGGACTTGTTGTGAAAAATGAATTGCACCATTTATTGCACACTGGATGGTGTCGCAATACAAACCCCAGGTGAAGATGGAGTTTATAATTTCATGTTAGCTAAACAAGGGACAGAAGTAAATGAAATGTATTCAATGATAACCAGAGATGAATTGCCTACCAAAGTCAAACTGACTGTAAATGCAGAGATATGGGATTTTACTGGAAAAGAAATAGGATTAATGGCAAATGTAAGCCCCGTAAAAGTGACAGTGAAAGAAGGTGCTGTCTATCCGAATACTCGACAATACAAAATGAGTCCTGAAATAAAGGCAGCAGAGATTGAGCGGTTAGTCGAACAAGGCATCTTGAAAGAAATAATTAGTAGCCCTTGTAACTCACCTATAATTGGCATTTACAAACCTAACGGGAAGTATAGGGTGGTTCAAGATTTTAGGAAAATTAATAAGATTGTTGTACCGTGTTGTCCAGTAGTCCCCAACCCAGCTGTGATTCTTTATCAAATACCATGGAAAGCAGGTTGGTTCACAGTAATTGATTTATGTCATGCATTCTTTTCTATGTTTACGTGTGGAATCGTGTGCCTCAAGGGTATCCTGAAAGTCCTTCAATCTTTAATCAAATTCTCAAAAGAAGTCTTGAATCTCTTGTGTTGCCCAGAGAGTCAGTCCTGGTGCAGTATATTGATGACATATTGGTGGTGTCGAACACTCGAGATGACTGTCACTGATTCAATTGCATTATTAAATCACTTGGCAAAAGGTGGACACAAAGTGTCCCCCCGAGAAACTTCAGTTTTGTAAAAACTCAGTCAAATACCTGGGACATCAAATAAAGAGAGGAATTATAAAGGTGACCTCAGAAAGAATCAGAATAATAAGACAAATGCAGTTACCACGAACCCCAAAAAGAAAAAAGAATGTTTATTAGGGTCGTAGGATATTGTAGGCAGTGGATTGTAGGATTTGCGTTACTGGCTAAACCCCTGATACAGATGACCAGAAAGAGAGCCAAGGACCCCATAGAATGGGATGATGAAAGCATGGAATCATTTATAAAGTTGCGAAATTGTTTGAGTGAAGCACCTGCTTTGGGAATGCCAGACTATTCAAAAGAATTTGCATTGTTCTGCTATGAGAGAGGTAATTGTGCACTCTTAGTTTTGACACAGAGACATGGATTAATGCGAAGACCAGTGGCGTATTTTTCTGCTACCCTAGATCCTGTGGCATGTGCATTACCAGGTTGCCTGAAAGCTTGAGCTGCAATTTGTGTGAGCATAGAACAAAGTGAGTCAATTGTGATGGGACACCCTGTAAAGGTGTATGTTCCCCATTCAGTTGTGATTTTGCTGACTAAAACCCGAACGCAGTATCTTACTCCCAGTAGGTTAACAAAATATGAGAGAATAATACTGGGGGCTGAAAACGTGACTATAGTGAAGTGTACTGTTCTTAATCCAGCCACCTTACTGCCTGATTCATACCAAGAAGAGGTGAAAGATGAGGCCGAACATGAGTGCCTTGATATGACTGAACTTAGCACCAAACCACGTCCTGATATACAAGAGGAACCCCTGAAAAATGCGGATCATGAGCTATTTGTAGATGGCTCATGCATGCGACACGAGGAGGGAGGATTGAGTGCGGCTTACGCTGTGTGTACATTAACTGGAATAGTCGAAGCATCCTTTTTACCAGAAGTCAGATCTGCACAAGTAGCCAAATTAATTGCTTTATTTAAAGCATGTAAAATTGGGAAAATTTGAGAATAACCATATTTATTGACCGCAAATATGGTTATGGGGTTGTGCATGATTTTGTCCAGCTATGGATGCAGAGGGATTTCCTGACTTCCTCAGGAACTCCCATTAAAAATGGAAATTTTGTGAGAGAATTAATTAAGGTAGCCGTGGTTAAGTGTGCTGCTCACCAATCAGGAGATGACTATGTGACAGCTGGTAACAGATATGCTGACCAGGTTGCCCAGCACTGTGCAAGACATACAATTGCACTAAACAAGAAAATTGAAACTTGTGGAATCAGCTACCAACTTATGCTACTTGCAGGAGTGGGAACCTGGGAGGAGGTTAAAGATCTGCAGGATGCAGTAGAAATGAGAAAAAAGGAAGAGTGGGTGAAGATAGGATGTCAAAGAAGGACAGAAGATGGTGTGTGGGTTTGTTATGATGGCAGACCAGTAATGGCAGACAGTATGCTTGCACCTATGGCTAGGATGTATCATGGAGATACACATGTAGGCAGAGATGCAATGATTCGACTTTTCAGACCAGATTGGTTTAACGCAAAGTTCTGGAATGTAGCAGAGAGTCTTTGCCAAAGATGTTTAACGTGTCAACAAATGAATCCTGGCAGGAAAACCTTGGTTAGTATGGGAACGATTGGAAAGGCAGAAGCCATTTGCTTTCTCCCTCTTCCAGAACCTCGCACATGCTCAGAAAGGCCTAGCTAGTAGAATGCATCTGCTCCTAGAATAGAACTGTCAGGCTGTTCTAACTGATGTCAGCAACTCATTATTCCTCCTACTTGTTGACTGTGCGTTTTCTCGATGACCATCTATGTGTGTAACTCTTCTCATGTGTACTTGTACTGCCTTCTTTTGATCCCCTGGGTGGGTATATAAGGCCCCTGTTCTCTGTACTCCTTAGAATGCCTCCTACAGTGACTTGAGGGTACTGTGTGACGCAATCTACCTCATGTGAGGTTTAATAAATGCATTGATTTTATATTACAGCTTCTGTGCCAATCTCTTCTTGGTTGGTTTAAAAGGACCAGGTGTATCAGTGAAACCCCTGAGAAGGTTTATATTTCTTCAGAATAACAAGTTCAAGGGTCCTGAATGGACCTATGTCATTCTCGAAGATTTTAAAAATCTCGACTGAAATGAAGGAAGTGACGAAGAACTGAATGTTGTACGAATTGATGAAGAAGTGAGACCGACTTGAAAGAGAGAAGACGCTTAAGGTGTTATCTCATACCAAGTTTCTGAGTTAAAGAAGAGACAAATCTTCGTGTCCAAAAAAATGTCTGATGATAAAGTTACTGGAAAACCAAAACAAAGTTGTATAAAGAAGTGCTGTAGGATCTGTGTATGTAGCTTAATATTAGTCCTCAGAATGTGGGTAATATTAGCAATAGCTATACCTTATTTGATGGTTACGAACAAACAGAATAGTACTAATATCCCTACAAAAGTAGAAAACAGTAAAGGAGATAGAATAGACTTAGAAACACCAGATGAGTTAGATTTACACAATACTGTGAATAAAAACTAAACTGATTTAACTGTATTTGCAAACCTATTACTACATTATGTAGAAACGATGGAAGTTAGTGATTGTTATGTTTCTATGAAATTACCAACCTCAGTAGCTGAAGGGGTAACTTATCATCACTTACCCTTGACATATGGTATTTCATGTAGTGTACTGGCTAGTTTATTTTATAGAACTGGAAAACTGCAATATTATTATTCAAATGTAGATGTAATATTTTCAGAGGTCCCTATGCGAAAGAGCATGAACCCCATCCTTAATACTAGAGACTCGCAGTTCATGGGTGAATATTTCCCAACAATGAAGGCAATAGATATAGCTGATGCACACAAACGCAACCTAACATGTAAATTACATGAAGAAGAAAAGATATTTTTAAATTTAGTAGAACAGAGGAGACAGGATTTCCAAAGAAGGGCCTCTGAAAAGAAACCTCAGATACCTAAATGGGCTGAGAAGGAAGACCTTTTGGTAACTGGCAAGACTCATTCTGGTATGTCTCTGGATTTTGAAAAGATGGGGGGAAATCTGTCTCCATAGACTAAAAACAGATATAACAATGCATTTATTGGTGCCAGTGAGTGTGAACATAACTTCTTAGTAATTGGGGGATGGGGACTAAAAGGAGGAACTGATCCAGTATTTCCTGGAATTTATTATATCTGTGGAAACAAAGCCTATTTTAGGCTGCCGGATCATTGGTACAGGAGTTGCTATTTCGGAATAGTGTTCCCTAAAGTTTATGATGTTAAAAGAATCACTGGAAGCAATAATGACAGTAATGGACTAACCCGATATAAAAGAGCTAGTTTTTCTGAAATAGTAGGCGATATATTTGGTGCATTGATACCTTCAGTGGGGGTTCTGCTGAATTCTCGAAAAATCTGTCAATTGTCGTCAGTAGTTGATCAGTTATCTACTGACACTGCTGGAGGATTTTTATTGATCAATACAGAATTAGTTGCTGTTAGATCTATGGTTTTGCAAAATCGACTTGCCCTTGATATCTTATTGGCAAAAGAGAGTGGAGTCTGTAAAATGTTGAAAGCGCAACATTGTTGCACTTATATTCCTGACAAAAGTGTACAGATTGGAAGGTATAGTAAAAATATTACACATTTGGAAGAGGAACTGAAACCACTGGAGGTTGACAATGTATGGCACAAAATAACAAATAGTTTTTCCACTATCAGTGGTTGGTTTTCTAACATAGGTAAAAGTATCTTAGGTCAAATATTATAGTCTATCATGGGCATATCTTTGTTAGTTCTGATGATAATGTGTTGCCACAAATGCAGTGGGAAAAGAAAAAGGTACAAAGTGAATGAGAAGTGCAGAAAAATAAAATTAGATGAAATAGGACTTGAAGAATTGGAGGGAAATATCTACAAAAGAATGAAGGGAACGCAATTTAAAAAGGATAAAGAAAGAAATAAAAGATTTGAGGAAATCGAAATGGTAGAATGCTAAAGTTGGCATCTGATTTAATAGAAGCTAGTGATGGCATAAAATGCCATCAGAGAGGGGATTGATGGAGCAAGGCTTCGTATAAAAAGAAACTTGCTCGTATGCAATCCTCTCAAATAACCTGTAATACTACAGCCAACATGTTTGTGAGTAGTAGCATTGCACCACATTTTACATATTGTATCTAGGGGAAGCTTTTCTATGTATTTTACGAACCAGTAACCCGAGTGTCCTTAAAATGGCCGCCAAAAACGCGGGAACTTTCTGCGCATGCATCTACTGCATCCACTTAGTTTCCTGTCACTTGGTGGGATTTTTCTCTAGCTGTGCAATAGCCTCTAACATGGCTGCTCGAAAACCTCGCATTAACGCACATGCCTAGCTGAAACGAACCAGTGCAAGTTTTACTAAGCTATTAATGCAAAAGATATATTAAGTAAATGGGGTTAGAGTAGAAGTAAATGGCATACAGGGAATTCAATTAATTTTGTATTCTAACATGTTTTTCTCTGACTTTATTAAAAAGCTCGTATTTGGGGCTTGGAGGGTGACCGATGTCCCTATCCCTTTGCGACAACCACGCATGCGTGCTACATCCTTGTTCTGAGACCAATGAGGTCATTGAACGGCTGCCAAAAACATGTGCCAGCAAGGACATGAGTAGCTCAACTCTTGAACCTACGAAAAGAAGAGGCTGAAACATTGTACTACAGATTTATCGATCCACATATGAAATGCTTGTGGGAATAAAGCTTGTGGATATTAAAATGAAGGGGCGCGGAATTAGACAATAGAACTAAAGAAAGTTATTGCACTTAGTATGGTGTGATGCCCTCACCCCACTGCTTGGCCCAATCAAATTGAGGGGTGTACATGGAATTGAAACATTTGGGGGTGGATCATACACTCAAATTGGTATAACAGAGGTAAGTTTTAGTTAGACACACTTGATGCCGAGATGCTGATGCTATGCTGAGATGCTGTCCGATTTTGCTGAAATCTGACTGAAGAATCCAACACTAGGGAAGATTCGCGGAAGAACCGAGGAGGCACATTTAGGAAGGGGTCCGGACGAGCCCGAGTCGGAGAGAGTAGCACCAGAGAGGGTTGTAACGCTGGCGTTACACTAGAAGAGGTTGACTTCCTGGTCCTGAACCTGTCCTGAATCTTTAATACTCTGATGTCTAGGTCCTCACACCATTCTAGGTAAATATAGTTCGGTTGGGTTATGCTCTGTATATGCTCTCTGTTCTTTCTCTCCTCAGATAATGTCATTACAAGAATTTAACTAATGTGAATTGATCATAAGCTAACTGTACGATTTTTCCTGATGGAGAATTTTGGTGTATCTACGTGTATTCTGATTTGACTCACAAAATTATTCATTCAGATAAATCCTTAAAACTCCTACTGATTCTGTGGTTCTTTGAATTAAGGTTAGATGTGTAATTATTTCCTTCCTATTCTAATCTACAACTAGATCTATCTACAAAGTACATTTACATAAGGAGACAGGTGAAACAGGTCTCTAAGGTAAATCAAAATTGATGACCAGCGGATATTTACTAGTTCATTGAATGTATGAATGTATATGGGCCGAAACGAGAGTTATGTGTATGTGTGTGAATAGAGCTGGTAAACTCCGCTGCATCAACTCAGAACAGGTCGCAGGAAGTACAACAATCACATCAAGAACACAAAATCCATGTTTTTTCGCTCCGCGCTGGACAGCGCAAAAAATAGACCCAAGGAGCTCTACAACATCATCAGGCAACAAACCTCCAAGCCCGCTACATCCTCAATTCAGGCGTCCAGAGAACTATGCGACAACTTTGCCAACTTCCTTAATGACAAGATCACCAAGATTGAACTCACTGGCCAGCAACCCCCCCCAAATAGCAGCATTTTGGGGGTGTATGAGAACACTTCCATACCCCCTACCAAATCCTGGTTAATCTTACACCCCATTCAGGAAGCTGAGATAGTCAACCTTATCTCCACCTCCGAACCCTCATCTCATGTCCTAGACCCTATTCCCCCAACTGACCAAAAAGCTGAAACTCTCCCTAGCACCGCTCTGGTGCACGATCATAAACAGCTTCATGAGTCGTTCCAGATTGCCTTAAAGTGGGACAAGTCACGCCACTGCTGAAAAATCCCGGACTTGACATAAAGGATTTGAATAACTTTAGACCTGTCTCTAACCTTCCTCTCCTATCCAAAATCCTGAAAAGATGCGTACTCCAACAACTAACCCAACACTTGGACAACATCAACCTCCTTGACTCCCATCAGTCTGGCTTTAGAAAAGTCTGCAGCACTGAAACCGCGATCCTCAACATCATCGACGATATCCACGATTCACTTGACTCAGACCAATGCTGCCTTCTCATTCTCCTAGACCTATTGGCAGCATTTGACAGGGTAGACCACAAACCTCTTATTAGGGCTCTCCAAGAAAGAGACAAACTTGGCGAGGTGGTCCTCCAATGATTCTCATCCTTCTTACACAACCGCACCCAAAGAATCAAAATCAAAAACTTTGCGTCCAACCTTCATCCAGTCAGCAAGGGAGTACCTCAAGGTTCAGTGCTCTCGACCCAACTTTTCAACATTTACATGGAACCCCCACCAAACTACTCAAAAAAGCCAACATCCGATTCCATCTTTATGCTGCCGATACTTAGATCTACCTGGAAACCTCCTCCATCAAGGGCATTCAACGACTCAGTGACATACTGAGAGATGTCCAACACTGGCTGTCAAGTAACCACCTTAAACTAAACCCTGACAAAACCGAAATACTCCTCATCTCGAACAAAGAGGAGAATCCCCAAATTGCTGATTGGCGAAAAGCTATTGATGCGCTCAACGGGAACCTCACCCTGGCTGACTGTCAAATCACACTTGACCCGAAACTGGACATGACCATACACATCAAGAACTCAGCTAAGAGCGCCTTCCTTAACCTAAAGCTACTGAACAAAATAAAAACTTTCATCCCACCCAATGATCTCAAACAGGCCACCCAAGCATTGGTGTTGTCAAGACTAGACTATGGGAATGCAGTCCTCTCAGGAGTAGCAAAATCACATCTTGCTCCCCTCAAAACAACGCTTGATGCAGCAGCCAGAATGGTCACCGGAATCAGGAAATTTTATCACATTTCTCCGCACTCAGAGAACTTAAGTGGCTCCCAGTCGAAATGCGGGCTAGCTTCAGAACAGCCTGCCTCACACACAATGTAGTAGGAAAACAATGGTTCTGGTGTGGCCTAAAAGGTTCAAATATACATACCACACCAGATCCATTGTTTTCTTACTACATTTAAAAGCCCCAGGTTCACATATTGGGATTCCCTTGTCACTCTCAATACTTGCCTCACACACAAAGCCTTGCACACCAGCAGACCCGAATATTTGGTGGCCAAACTCAAAAAAGCTGGTCAGACCAGGAACCTCAGAAGCTCAAACTATCTTCTACTCATTCTGATGAAAATTCGAAAACAAAAAACGGTGGCCCGATCCTTCACCGGGAGTGCGCCCAAAATCTGGAACTCTATTTCCCCTCACATCAGAACTATTTCCTCTTTTGTAAAATTCAAAAGTCAGCTCAAAGTCCTGTTCCTCGACCGCTCCCTAGGGAACTGTTAGGAGCAGTCAGAGTGCGGAAGCAGACACCTTTCACTGCTTCGCCTCTTTGTCCGCAAGGCTTTGAACCATAACTCTCTGCCAACGACCTAAACTATTATTGTATTATGTGATTCTCTGCACTGTATCTGATGTAAAGCGCTTCGGTACCCTCGGGTCAGGCCTGCGCTATGTAAAACTAATTAAATGAACATTTCAAAGGTTAATGCATATCTTACACAAAGTGCAGGGTAGGGAGGTGGAACTTGCCATCGTCTCCATCGAAATTGCCAAGGCCTTCCATACTGTCGACTGACAATACCTCATGCAGGTACTGGAAGTGATGGGGTTTGGACCACAATTTCGAGCTTGGGTGAGACTCCTATTCACAAGACCCAATGCTAGGGTGCAGGTTGGTAAGTTATGATCTGCCACTTGGCTAGTTGGCAGAGGAATGTATCAGGGTTGCACACTATCTCCGCTCCTTTTCGTCATTGTGCTAGAGCCGCTGGCCAGTAAGATACAGAAGATGTCATGCTGGGGGATTAAGGTGCGCAACGTTCACCACCTTGTGTCTCTTTATGCTGAAGATATTCTTTTTTTATCTCAACTCCTAGATGCTACCTCCTGTTGGGGCACCTAGATACTTTTAGTGAGCTCTCTGCCCTTAGAATTAACCTAAAGAAATGTGGGTTGTTTCCCTTGGGAGTTCTTCACCCCCGAACTCAGCAGACGTTACCAGAGTTGCGCCTCCAATGGGAAATTCATGGTTTCATTTACTTGGGGAGTGGTGGGAGCGCAAACAATACAGCAAAACCTAAAGTATAATATTGGCAGGGTCATAAGGGTCTCTGGTCCTCAGTTCAATTCTGGAATAACCTTCCCCTCTCCCTCATGGGGAGTGCGGCCATCTAAAAAATTGTGCTTTTATCGTGCTGTCTCTACTCCATTCAACACTCATTCGACAGTCTTTCTCAGACTGTGTTCAAGCAATTGCGTTCCCTACTTACTTCTTGATTTGGGTAGGGAGGCGTAGCAGGGTGGAGAGAAATTTCATGTTCTTGTCACTGGAGGAGGGAGGATTGGCAGTAGGGAATTTGGAACAATATTATCTGGCCTCCCAGTTACAGCAAGCTGCCGATTGCCAACTGGGAAAATGTGCTTTTGCAGGGCATGACTATGGGCTTGACCTTCCCTCAGATTCTGATGGCAGAGGTGGAGGGGGACTTTTATTACACACACTGCTTCTTTGTAGGAGCATGCTGTGAAAGTGTTTTAAAGAGCGCCCCTTTTGCCAGTGAATTCCTTTTCTGGGACTTGCAAGCCTTCAGGGTGCTTGCGACTCCATGGATGTGTCCGCCTGGCAGGAGGGTGGTTGTGAGACCCTGAGGGATCTATACCCCAACATTTGAGGATGTGCAGAGCAGTTTCAACTTGGGAACGGGGCAGTTTCTACAACATTCTAGTCTTGCAGCTATAGTAAGAGACATATAGTCCTCATGTCCTGCGACTCCGAGTGAGCCACTTGGACACTTTCCCAATAAGTCTGCCGGATGCCCTTGATGCCAGAACCCTGTAGCTTTTTGTATACATTTGGCATGGATTTGCCCACCTGTGCAGCCTTCTGGGTGAGTATGGTGGCTCTGGTGTAGGAGGTGGTGCTCATTACCTGTTCTGTAGAGCCCATCATTTGCCTGTTAGGTGACATCCGTGGGAAGAAATGTCAAATCACACTTGACCCGAAACTGGACATGACCATACACATCAAGAACTCGGCTAAGAGCGCCTTCCTTAACCTAAAGCTACTGAACAAAATAAAAACTTTCATCCCGCCCAATGATCTCAAACAGGCCACCCAAGCATTGGTGTTGTCAAGACTAGACTATGGGAATGCAGTCCTCTCAGGAATAGCAAAATCACATCTTGCTCCCCTCAAAACAACGCTTGATGCAGCAGCCAGAATGGTCACCGGAATCAGGAAATTTGATCGCATTTCTCCGCACTCAGAGAACTTAAGTGGCTCCCAGTCGAAATGCGGGCTAGCTTCAGAACAGCCTGCCTCACACACAATGTAGTAGGAAAACAATGGTTCTGGTGTGGCCTAAAAGGTTCAAATATACATACCACACCAGATCCATTGTTTTCTTACTACATTTAAAAGCCCCAGGTTCACATATTGGGATTCCCTTGTCACTCTCAATACTTGCCTCACACACAAAGCCTTGCACACCAGCAGACCCGAATATTTGGTGGCCAAACTCAAAAAAGCTGGTCAGACCAGGAACCTCAGAAGCTCAAACTATCTTCTACTCATTCTGATGAAAATTCGAAAACAAAAAACGGTGGCCCGATCCTTCACCGGGAGTGCGCCCAAAATCTGGAACTCTATTTCCCCTCACATCAGAACTATTTCCTCTTTTGTAAAATTCAAAAGTCAGCTCAAAGTCCTGTTACTCGACCGCTCCCTAGGGAACTGTTAGGAGCAGTCAGAGTGCGGAAGCAGACACCTTTCACTGCTTCGCCTCTTTGTCCGCAAGGCTTTGAACCATAACTCTCCGCCAACGACCTAAACTATTATTGTATTATGTGATTCTCTGCACTGTATCTGATGTAAAGCGCTTCGGTACCCTCGGGTCAGGCCTGCGCTATATAAAACTAATTAAATAAATAAACATTTCAAAGGTTAATGCATATCTTACACAAAGTGCAGGGTAGGGAGGTGGAACTTGCCATAGTCTCCATCGAAATTGCCAAGGCCTTCCATACTGTCGACTGACAATACCTCATGCAGGTGCTGGAAGTGATGGGGTTTGGACCACAATTTCGAGCTTGGGTGAGACTCCTATTCACAAGACCCAATGCTAGGGTGCAGGTTGGTAAGTTATGATCTGCCACTTGGCTAGTTGGCAGAGGAATGTATCAGGGTTGCACACTATCTCTGCTCCTTTTCGTCATTGTGCTAGAGCCGCTGGCCAGTAAGATACAGAAGATGTCATGCTGGGGGATTAAGGTGCGCAACGTTAACCACCTTGTGTCTCTTTATGCTGAAGATATTCTTTTTTTTATCTCAACTCCTAGATGCTACCTCCTGTTGGGGCACCTAGATACTTTTAGTGAGCTCTCTGTCCTTAGAATTAACCTAAAGAAATGTGGGTTGTTTCCCTTGGGAGTTCTTCACCCCCGAACTCAGCAGACGTTACCAGAATTGCCTCTCCAATGGGAAATTCATGGTTTCATTTACTTGGGGAGTGGTGGGAGCGTAAACAATACAGCAAAACCTAAAGTATAATATTGGCAGGGTCATAAAGGTCTCTGGTCCTCAGTTCAATTCTGGAATAACCTTCCCCTCTCCCTCATGGGGAGTGCGGCCATCTAAAAAATTGTGCTTTTATCGTGCTGTCTCTACTCCATTCAACACTCATTCGACAGTCTTTCTCAGACTGTGTTCAAGCAATTGCATTCCCTACTTACTTCTTGATTTGGGTAGGGAGGCGTAGCAGGGTGGAGAGAAATTTCATGTTCTTGTCACTGGAGGAGGGAGGATTGGCAGTAGGGAATTTGGAACAATATTATCTGGCCTCCCAATTACAGCAAGCTGCCGATTGCCAACTGGGAAAATGTGCTTTTGCAGGGCATGACTATGGGCTTGACCTTCCCTCAGATTCTGATGGCAGAGGTGGAGGGGGACTTTTATTACACACACTGCTTCCTTGTAGGAGCATGCTGTGAAAGTATTTTAAAGAGCACCCCTTTAGCCAGTGAATTCCTTTTCCGGGACTCGCAAGCCTTCAGGGTGCTTGCGACTCCATGGATGTGTCCGCCTGGCAGGAGGGTGGTTGTGAGACCCTGAGGGATTTATACCCCAACATTTGAGGATGTGCAGAGCAGTTTCAAGTTGGGAACGGGGCAGTTTCTACAACATTCTAGTTCTACAGCTATAGTAAGAGACATATAGTCCTCATGTCCTGCGACTCCGAGTGAGCCACTTGGACACTTTCCCAATAAGTCTGCCGGATGCCCTTGATGCCAGAACCCTGTAGCTTTTTGTATACATTTGGCATGGATTCGTCCACCTGTGCAGCCTTCTGGGCGAGTATGGTGGCTCTGGTGTAGGAGGTGGTGCTCATTACCTGTTCTGTAGAGCCCATCATTTGCCTGTTAGGTGACATCCGAGGGAAGAAATGCGAGAAAATGGTATTTAATTTTTACATTTGCTGTGGTTTCAGGCTAAACACAGTCTGGCAATCACCTGGATGGGTCAGGGGGTCCCAGTTTGGGGCGCTGGCTGGGCGACATGGCTGAGTTAGCGGTTGCGGAGGAGGTGCGACTGAAACAGTGTAGGCATGATGACAAGGACCTAGAGGCCTGAAGGGAGCTATTCGACAACTTTCTGGACCCTGCCGGTGAGGAGGATTCCACCGCATCCGTTGATCCTTGAATGTTGTACAGGAAATACCCTTGATGTGTTGGGAGTGCTGAAGTCGCATTGGCTCAGATACCAGCTTTTTGATAAAGACTGGATTAGGTACATTATTACATTACAAATCTGCTTGTGTCATGCCTGCTTGTTCTCTCTGTTACATGGTTGTTGATGGCTATTGTTAACTGGTCACTTGTTCTTGTACCGATAAACTGTAAACACTCTAAGGAATGTTTAAAAAAGATAAGGAGGAAGGAGAATAATCCTTACACATCTTGTGATTCCCATGTAAACCTGAGAAGCATAAAATGTATTTTAGAGTCTCCATCATGAGAACTTTAAGATGCACTTCATGCAAAAGGAGCAAGTCCCTCCGAAGTGTCATCTCAGGGAAAGTTTGCTTGAGCATCAGGATCTGCATATGGTAATGCTCCATGTGAGTATTACCTATTTTTTATGTAACTGCCTGCCAATACTGATACTTGCAATTTGTGTGATAGTAAACTGAGAGAGAGCGAGAGAGATAGAGCGAGAGAGAAATCTATCTCAATAAATAGGCAGGATGGGGCCTTTGACCTTACAGTTTCATAGGTGCCCAGGGTGCCTTAGAAACTGCATAATTCATACAAAAACATTTGAACCATAATGCAATATTATAATATCATCATCTGACCATACAAGTGCAAGGTGCAATACAGCTCATATAAATACAATAAAGCTAAAAATAGACATGAAATCCATAGTAAGGACATTGTCAAGTATTAATCTGCGTTGAAATGGATACATAAGATAACCACTCAGTGCACAATGGAGACCAAGACAACCAACACATCTGCCTACTCTTTGGAGAACAACATGGCCCACTTTGCTGCCAGAGTTCTCAGGGTGCGCTACAAATAAACACTTTTATATGCTTTTGATAAAATATTAGCAAGCTATTGGATTAAAACAATTTAAAACAGATAAAAAGAAGAAATCCTTCTTCATAACTTCAGCAGTTTCCTCCGGATTGCCCACATGTGTACCAAGAACTTTGCTACTGAACAAGAAACCACCGGTCTTGGGTCAGATCTAATGATAGAGCAAGCTTTGCCATGGATATGTGTAACCAGCTGCTTATGTATTGGTTTAAGCCATTTGGCTCCTAGGACAGAGTACGTGGAGCAAACGAAAAATGAATGGGTACATGTCTCTATCATTGAGGTATAAAATAGACAAAATGTAAAACTCATAACTTGACATCCTTTGAATTCTAGCTTTTTTATTAATCAGCCACATCAACTGGTAACATAGGGGGTCATTCTTAAAATTTGACTGTGATAAAGGCTCTAAAAATAGGCCCTTTGATGCCAAGAAGAGAAAATAAGTCGGCCTTCCCTGTATATAACCAAGGTCTGCTGTATATCAGGAAATAGTCCTGTGGAGTGGAGCTTAGGGGGGTCTTGAGAAAGGACCACATAGTATAACTTACCAGAGGTAAGAGACTGTTCAGCCCTCCACAGGGCTTGGTCGCCCCACTCACTGCTGCTGCTCCTGCCTGCCTTTGCCGCCTCCTGCCTGCAGATTCCTTCGCTCGCTGCCCGCTGCTCCTGGGAATTTCCCGCTGCTCCTGGGAATTTCCCGCTGCCCGCTGCTTCTTGGAATTTCTCGCCGCTACCTCCCTGCGGCCCCGCCCCCCTGTGATTCCATTCGCCGCCCCGTTCCCGCCACCCAGCTGCTCCTCCCTCCCGGCTCCTTACTTATGACGCCCCCAGAGCGACCGCGCAGCGGACGCGTGCAGCGGGAGCGCCGAAGGTGCGCCAAAGGTAAGCCCGTCCGCGCCCGTCCGCACCTGGACCGCGCCCAGCGCCAGACCCCCTGGTCCTCGCCCTCGCCAGCACACCCTGCACATATACGACGCCAAAACCCTCCACACACTCAACGCCGGCCGAAACACCGCCTGCTACCGAGCCACCCCGAGACGCACCCACGGACCCTTCACTTGCCTGACCTGCCGCTTCAGCGGCCTCCGACCCAACACCGCACCTGCTAAACCGAGCCCCAGCAACAAACACCTGATGTGCATCCTGCTCAACACCCACTCCGTTCACAGGCATGCCGTCGAACTCTGGAACCTCCTCGACTCGACCGCACCAGACATCGCCTTCCTGACGGAAACCTGGATGAACGCCTCCTCAGCGCCCGACGTCGCCATCGCCGTCCCAGAAGGCTACAAAATCACCAGGAAGGACCGCGTCAACCAGACAGGAGGAGGCATCGCCATCATCCACAAGAACACCATCCGCATCACGACCAACTCCGATGACACCTTCACCTCCGCCGAGCACCTCCACTTCCAGATACACACTGACCCCAAGACCACGCTCAGAGGCACCCTCGTCTACAGACCACCGGGACCACATACACAGTTCACCGAAGACATCACAGACTTCGTCAGCCCGCACGCCATCAATTCCACCGACTACATCCTCCTGGGGGACCTCAACTTCCACCTGGAGGACAACAAGGACCGCAACACCACTGCTCTGCTGGACAACCTGGCCAACCTCGGACTCAAGCAACTGGTAACCACCCCCACCCACTACGCCGGCCACACGCTTGACCCAGTCTTCTCATCCAGCAAATACGTCACCTTCAGCCACTCCACCAATCTCCAGTGGACTGACCACAGCTGCGTCCACTTCAGCTTCAGTAAAACGACGACCCACCACCACCCTCAACAAGCCCCCCGCAGGAGCTGGAACAAGATCACCGGCGACCAGCTCACCACTTTCCTCAGCCAGAACCCCCAGCTCAATGGACCCCAACGAAGCCGCCAACAACCTCACACAGTGGATCACCAACTGCGCAGACGCCCTCGCACCACTGAAGAAGAACCCCCCCAGCAGACGCGGCAGCAAGAAAGCCTCCTGGTTCACCGACGAGCTCATCACCTCCAAGAAGAACTGCCGCTCCCTGGAGAGCACCTGGCGCACCAACCAGACCACAGACAACATGATGGCCCTCAAACACGCCACCCGCAAACACCACCAACTGATCCGCGCCACAAAGAAGACAGCCTTCAAGGAACGACTGGACAAGAGCTCTCCAACCCCGACGCCGGAAACAATGACATCACTCCCTCGCAAGACCTCTGCGACTCCCTCGCAGCCTTCTTCCACGACAAGATCGCCAACATTCACAACATTCACAGCACCTTGACCACTCCACCCCACCAAGCCACACATACAGCAACTAGCCACTCTTACCGGTCAACTGCGAGCTCTCCGGACAAATTAGGCGGAGGGATTGTTGCTAGCCCTGAAGCAGAAGTACCATTGGGGGGGGGGTGACAAGGTGGGTCCTCTCCTTGACCGCAGACTGTGTCAACAAACCCCACGAACACATATCACTAAATTTAGGTTGGAGAACAGAACATGAGCTATTAAGAGGACTGCAAAACAACAGGCATTCCATAGCTTCTACCAGGCTCTCTACATGGGGAACAATCCGCCCCAGAAGAGCATAGATACGTACCTTAATGATTGTCCTTGATAGTCCCTGGACCTTCTTCATTTGGAGCTCCTGGACTCTCTTATCACCTTGCTTAAACTCCAGAGCGCTCCTAGGGACCTCCCGGGGGGCAAATTCTCTGGCCTCGATGGGCTTCCTGTGTTATTTTACCGCAAATTGCTCCCTCAACTCCAGGAGCACTTGTTCGCTCTCTTTGCCTCTTTCACTGCAGACAAGGGCCAAACACCCACTATGGCAGGGGCAGAGGTTGTACTTATGCACAAACCTGGAAAAGACCCAACTTTGTGTGACTCCTACCGCCCAATTGCTCTTCTGAACACAGACGCCAAGATCTATACCAAGATCCTTGCCGGTCGGCTGGAGCACTATCTACTTGGGCTCATTGACCCTGACCAGTTGGGGTTTATCCAGCACCAACAGGGAGCTGATAACATCAGTCACCTTGCACACTTGTAAGAAAAAGTCCACTGGTACAACATCCACACTTGCCTTCTATCACTTAATGCAGAGAAGGCTTTTGACCAAGTCAACTGGAGCATTCTAAGTGCCACCCTTATTAAGTTTGGACTTGGCCCTGGCCTGATTTCCAAAATCATGGTGGCCTACACTACACCCACTGCTGCTATCTGTGTCAAACGACACTTATCCCCACAAATCTCCCTGGCAAGGGGCAATAGACAGGGCTGCCCGTTATCACCCATATTCTTCACCCTGGCAGTGGAATCCCTTTTGATTTGTTTTCGCCAGGTGGAGGACATCAAAGGCCTCTCCTTTGGCGGGCACGAGCACAAGGAAGCCCTATTTGCAGATGACCTCTTGCTAGACCTCTCTTGCCCTGACTCTTACCTCCCTGCTCTGGTTTCCATGCTGTCTTTGAACAAGTATCTGGCTTCAAAATCAATATGACTAAATCGCAGGCCTTCAACCTGACAATTCCTAAAGCCGATCTCCCTCATTTAATGGCCCTTACCCCTTTTCGATGGGCTCCCAAATCCATAAAATATCTGAGACTAAAGCTTACCTGAGCCTCGCACAATGATGAGTGCCAATTGGCCATAATATCGGCGCTCAGTCCTGGAAGATCTTCGCCGATGGAAGCCGCTGAAGGTCTCCTGGCTGGGCCGACTCAATGCTGTCAAAATGTCCATCGTGCCCAAAATGCTCTACCTGTTCCAGATGTGTTACACCCCTTTCCCCCAAGATACCATCCCTACTCTTCAACAGGATAGCCGCAACTTCATCTTGGGGGTCTGGGGGGCGCCCAAAGCTCTCTAACTTAATACTGAAACTCCTTAGGGACCGGGGAGGTCTGGTATGCCTCAATCGCTTCAAATATCACTGGGCGGCCCAACTGTGCTATGTCTCAGAGTCTGTGGTTAGAGCAAGTGAGAAGCACTGGTTCCACATGGCCCATGCTGTGGCCTGTAAACCTCTCTAGGACTTGGCATGGCATCTCAAACACGCTCGTCCCTGGAGCGCCTACATAGCCATCCCCACCAAATCGGTCCTCGAAATCTGGGACAAAATTGCTCTCAAGAGAAATATTACCACCTTCTCCTCTCCCACTACCCCTCTAGCTCTCAATCCAGAGTTCTCCCCAGCACTGCAGGCCCACTCCTTCGCAGATTGGAGGGAGGGTGACTGTCGCACCCTCCGAGACTTATTTGAAGGTGAAACCTGTGAACAATGTAAACACAGCCTTAGCATCCCGGAGTCAGCTAGACTACAATACTACCATCTGGAGACCTGGGTGCTCCATCCACCAATGCCCAGGAGGCCACTTGTTCCCTCACGCCCTTTGAGTCTATGATTCGGTCCTTCAGTGGCACAATGGGTTTGATCTCTCGCACCTACAAACTACTCCAATACTCTCCCTCGCCCAATATACACCCCTACCAAATCCAATGGTATGGAGATACTACTGAAGCTACCTCTCAAAAGTAGTGAGATCAGCTTTTGCAAGATATCCCCAAACTGTTTAGGAGCTTATCCCAATGTGAGACCGCCTATAAATTGATGATGCGGTGGCACTATACCAGGTTGGCTCGCACACCATCTACCCAATGGCCTCTGCAATGCTGAAGGTGCAGTTCAGCTGATGAATACAGGCCCCAGCTAGGCCCGCAGGACACAAGGGTTCGCTCTCCTGTAATGGAATCTATAAGGAAGTTGGCACGGAAACTGCAAAGTACAAAGACAAGGTTTATTAACCCTTAAGGGTGGTCCTACAATCCATACAATACCCTTCAGTATTGCATAGAGTAGCACAAAGAACTTGCGCACACGGTCCCCTTTTATACACAACAGAGGGGCTCATAAGTGGGAGGATACAACATGAGGCAAGGAATGTTACCTTTTATGGACATTTTCGATACAAGATCAATATGTGGGCGGAGCTGACATACTCCTTGAGCCCGTGAAAACATGGTCAAGCAAGGACTAACTGATAACAGATGTGGTCAAGCCTGGGCATGCGCCAGGCGGACAAAAGAACTATTTATAGACTGTTACTAGGCAGATTACAAGAGCAACTAACACGAAGATAGGACTCTTCTCGTGTTGAGCACGTGGAGACATAACAATACAAAATGGAGTCCAAACTTCAGTCAACATAACGAAAGAGACATGTGTAAGGCAGGAGAATTCATGTCTTTAGTAAATGCTTAATCACATGGTGGTTTCAATTTACAACAGACGACCCTTTCAGCATTTACTGAAGACATCCGGTTTGTTAGGATAATCATCGTATATGTCAATTGTCATCATTTCTTCTACTTCTTTGGCTAAACGGTTCTGATAAGTGACATTGGCAATAGCTTTCTTATCCGGAATACAGAATGATACACATGAGGAACAGAGCAAGGGACCACATTGGACACAGATGCAGCAAGAAAACAGAACTGCTATAATTATACAGAGACCAGTTAAAACCTTCCAACCCCAAGCAGTGATCAATGCCCAAAACCATCCAGAAAAGGACCAAGTGCCGTTTTCTGTATGGATTTCAGCTGCAATTTTATGCAACCTGTTGATTGCATTATAGACTGACGGTGTGTGGTCAGGGATAAACACACAGCAACTACTCCCAATAATTTTACAAGCTCCACCTCGATCAGCTAACATAACATCTAACACCATACGATTCTGCAATGCAACAATTCTGGTAATCTGCAATTCTTCCGTAAGATTCCCAAGAGCAGCAGCGGTTTGGTTTGTCACAGCCTCTACCACTCTTGTTAACCTTCGAACTTTCCTACTATTTAGGGCAGCTCCAACGAAGAAAAACAATCCTAAATTAAAATCAATGTACTGCTGCCGACTGGTGTCAGTCTGATCCACGTCATCAATTGATAGAGTACGTTTATACCTATTTACAGTCACATTATTTAACAACTTCAAATCCTTATGATAGGATGCAGGTGCCAAAAATACAGGAGGCAATAGAAATGCTACATAACATACTCCGGACCAACCGGCTGGCAAACGGTAATAACCTTTATTTCCGCATACGAAGTATGTATTATGGGATGCTAAGAAGGTACTGTTATTCAACCCGTCGATGTTTAATATGGTAATACAATCACTAACACCAACAGGAATATAACCCACACTCTGGACACACAGGTCCGCTTGAGCTTGTGCCACTTGAATCACAAATCTGTCTTTTCCCACAGTGTCTCTGGTGTTCGTGAAAACATAAGGAATCGATTCATTGTCTGGTCGATACTCTTCCCATTCCCAAATTGTCCCATTCGCTTGCGGATATCCATCTTTATCCTGATGACATTCTTTATTGAGTCTGAAGAGTAATCGTCCCACTGTGGGTTTCCGGGTGGCAAAAAGCAAAGTGTACCATGCCCTACAAGAGCCATTATGAGAGAAAGGAAGAGGTATGAATGGCGTTCCTCCTTTCTTCTGATGAGCTGGCATCATACCACATATCCAACAGTTCGTAGCATTCGTGGCAACGTGGGTATGATGCAACATCTGGATGAAAGTGTTATTCAAATAAGACTGAGGATGCTTCAATTCTTGATACGGAAGAGTATAGAAGTAGTGCTCCTCAGGCACTGGAGTGGTCAACACAAGTAACTCTCGAGCAGGAATCACATCCTCCACAAACCATGTGGTTATCCCAACAATAGCTACTGTGAGCATAAAGCCTGTTGCACAAAGAATTTTCTTTTTCTCCATGTCAGAATAAAGAATCAATATCTTCCTGAAACTAAAGGCTTGTCAGAACTCTTCCCCTTGGGCAGCGGTCGATTTCTTCACCAACGGGCCAAGACGGGTGTCGCTACACTAATGCAGGGCTGATCCCCCCCCCCTTGCCTCATTGGCTCTCCGTTTCACTAACCCAAGGGCCGTTCTGACAACATGTCCCGATACTGAAGGATTCACTTTCTTGGCCTCAGATGATATCGCTTTCCTCCAGGAGTCGCGTGGTCCGGAAAGAGCTCCTCAGCGTCGTTCGATTCCACAGCACGGCCTTTCTCTGTGGTCAGAATCTCTCGTTGATCGGTCAATACAGCAGGCTCCACCAATCCGGGCGGTACTTTGTGGCAGTGCAGGGAATGGATCCAATTCTTTCTGTTGGAAACTCGCACAGCCGTCCTCGTTGCAAGTAAGACTTGCTCAGGACCAACCCATCTCGGCTCCAAGCTGTTCGTCCTGTCAAAGATTTTTATCATGACATGGTCGCCAGGCCGGAGACCATGTCCTTCACCGGTGGACCGATCAGGGAGCGCCTCCCGGACCTGTTGATGAATAGAAACCAAGTTATCCGTTAACTGTGCCAGATAATCATTCATCATTACACAAGGTACATCATACACAGTCTTAGGTTTTGGTGGACCCCAAATATTCATTGGACGTCCAAAGACAATCTCGTACGGTGTAAGACCGATTCGAGAGTGCGGTACCGACCTAATTGACAACGCCAGCGGTAAAGCATCTGGCCAAGTCAAAGACGTCGAAGCTTGGATTTTAGCGATCTTGAGCTTCAGTGTACCATTATACTTCTCGACTAGTCCTGCAGATTGAGGGTTAAATACTGCGTGGAACTTCTGGGTGATGCCCAGACCCTTCAAAACATACTTTATAACATCCGCTATAAAGTGGGGTCCGTTATCACTCCACAGAAGTCTACAAACACCATATCGAGGGAAGAACTCCTTCAACAGCATCTTGGCGGTAGTCATTGCAGTATTGTCTTTCGTAGGGTATGCCTCAACCCATTTGCTAAAGGCACAAACCACTACTAGAACATACTTCAAATTGTTACAGCGCTCAAGCTGGATGTAATCCATCTGCAGAACCTCAAAGGGTGCAGTAGGTGTTACAAATCCTCCTGCTGGGGTTCGAGTACCCTTTCCTGGGTTGTACCTCAGGCAGATCATACAGGTCTGCACCACCCTCTTTGCCGTGCTAGCAATCTCTGGATGCTCCCAGACTTGGGTAAGCAATTTTACAATTGCGGAAGCTCCAACATGTGCTAGCCCATGTGCCATCTGAACCATAGGTTGTACAAAAGCCGTGGGTAATTTTCATCTATCCATCTGCTTATTTCTCCAGCAACCCTCATCATCCAATTCTCCCTCACTGGACCATTGCTCCCGTTCTTTATCAGAAGCGGTCCTCTGTATTTCTCGCACTTCTTCCTTCGCATCATGCCATCTTTCTACTTGCGACTTCACTACATACATGGCAGTAGCACCAGGCTGCATCGCAGTCTCCCGTGCCACCCGGTCTGCTAACGCATTCCCTTCTCCAACTTTATCGACTACTTTCCTATGGGCGCTACATTTAATGATGGCAATTTTCTTCGGATATGTCAATGCAGTTAAAAGATTATGAACTAACTCCCCATGCATTATTTGTACTCCATGTGACGTTAAAAACCCTCTCTCCTTCCAGAGCAGGCCGAAATCGTGCGCTACTCCGAAGGCATAGCGGCTATCTGTATAAACATTCACACACAATCCTGTACTGAGCTCACATGCTCGTGTTAATGCTATCAGTTCCGCTGCTTGAGCTGATTTCTGTGGTATGCGTGCTGCCTCCACTATTGTTTGCAATGTGGTAATTGCATACGCTGCTGAAGTCGTACCATCTGGTAGCTTCAGGCAGGACCCGTCCACCCACAGTTCTCCATCTACATCTGGAAAGGGCGTATCCTGGAGATCAATACGACCCTTTGTTTGTTCCTCAGTCACAAGAATACAATCATGTGCTTTCCGTGCTTCAGACTGAGTCTCGAGGTATGGCAACAATGTGGCCGGATTTAACGTCACGCACCTCTTTAACGTAATATGAGGAGCCAAAAGCGTCAGCTCATATCCCGTTAAACGGGCACTGGTCAAATGCTGCGTCTTTGTCTGATTAAGCAGGGCATCAACAGCATGGGGGACTAATACCAACAGCTTATGAGATAACACAATTCCCTCGCTTTGGCGTATTGACACAGCTGTCGCCGCAACCGAGCGAAAACAACCAGGCAATGCTCGGGCAACAGGATCAAGTACAGCCGAAAAATATGCACAAGGGCGCTGCTTGTCGCCGTGCATCTGCACTAAAACTGATAATGCACATCCATCTTTCTCATGCACATACAGCGAAAAAGGTTTGGTATAATCAGGAGTCCCTAACACTGGTGCTGAACAGAGGGCCTGTCGCAATTTCTGAAAGGCAGTGTCACACTCATTCGTCCAAGGAAGCGGAATAGGTGTGTCTTTTGTCAAAAGGGCTAACAATGGCTTAGCTATGTGTGAAAACCCTAGTATCCATTGCCTACAAAAGGAAACGAGACCCAAAAATGCACGCACGTCCTTCTGCGTGGACGGCGTCGGCGTGTCCAGAATTACTTGGACACGATCTGGTGTGAGTGCACGCCCCTCCTTAGACAAAAGGTGACCCAGATAAGTCACCTTTGGTCTACAGAATTGCAACTTTTTCCGAGATACTTTGTGATTGTGGGATGCTAAAAAGGAAAGCAAAGACAACGTACTCGTTTCACACAACTCGATGTCATCGACATATTGAATGAGGCCGACACCCTCGGGCAGAACAAAGGAGTCCAATTGTCTTTTCACAGCTTGACTGTAAATGCTAGGGCTTTCCGTGTAACCCTGAGGGATTCTACAAAATCGGTAAGACCTATTATTTAGAGTGAAACCAAAGAGGTATCGACTATCGGGATGAATAGGAATTGAAAAGAAGGCATTTTTCAAATCAATAACCGAAAACGTGGTCGCCGTAGGCGGGACCAAAGTAAGCAACGTCGTGATATCAGAAACCACTGGGTACTGAGGTATCACGATCTTGTTCACTTCTCTCAAATCAATGATAAACCGATAGACTTTGGCATCCGTATCCTTTTTCAAAATGGGTAGAATCGGGCTATTATAAACGTTATAGGGAACTTCTTCCACTACTCCCACCTTAATCAAATCCTGCACAATCTGTATAAGAGCCTCCTCCCCCTCCTGGGAAATACGATACTGTGGGAGGCGTGGTAACACCGCCCCCTCCTGGACACGAATGTGAACAGGCGGAATCACCATCTGTCCCACATCAGTATCCGAGGTGGCCCACAGAGCACAAGGGAGGGTAGCTAACACAGCATCTTCTGCAACCACACACATCCGTTCAGACAGGGGGTAATTGTCATTCAATATCACCCGCACTCCAGCAGGGGAACAGCGGATCGTAGCTCTGAAGTGCTTCAACATATCAAGGCCCATAATATTGTCCGGCGTGTTCGGAGCAAGCAGAAACGGACAGGGTGCAGAAAAAGAATCAACCTGAAATGTGAGGGGCCGCGAAAGAGGGCTGCGGGAGAGTGTACCATCAAACCGTACCGATGTAACCATTAAGCCAGATGGGGGAGCCCTCGGAACCAATTGTTTAGACAGCGCACTACGAGTCGCTCCTGTATCCACTAGGAACTGATCAGTAGAACCCAAAACCTCAGCTGATACGTAAGGACCCTTCTGATCAACCGGCACCTCAACTGATTCTAACCCCCATCCAACGCGTTCCTATGCGTGCTGAGAATCATGGTACCCAGAACGGTCAATCCCCGACACTTGATACTGGTTTTGTCGATCGAAAACATTAGGCCTATCTCGTTGCTGCCCGGCAGGGTCAAAACGAGCGTGATCATTAGAATTCCCTCTGAAATTCGAGAAACCCCCTCTACCTCTCGGGCCACCCTGATTGTGTCCCTGACGCGAAACATGCAACGCCGGGCAATCTCTGGCCCAGTGTCCCGATTGCTTACAATACGCACATTGATTCCTGTTCAAATCAGATCGGCCCGAGGGAGGACCATAAAATCCTCCCCTACCTCTATTTACACCCCGTCGGGGCGGACCATATACTTGTGCTAACATCACCTTCGTTTTTAAATCCTTCGATTTCTTCTCCTCCTGCCCCTTCGCTTCTTGCTCCTGGCGCTCATAGTACTGAGCTGTAGTCAGGAGGGCTGTCGGGGTCGCAGTAGACCAAGAACTTTCACTCGCTTTTAGGCGGGCTGCGATCGCCGGTAATAAATTTGCCACATATTTATCAGCAAAAATGTGTCGACCCGTGTCATCCGTAAGTGACTGACCACTAAAATCATGAAACGTCTCCTCAAAGCGCGTAAAGAAATCTGCAACTGATTCATCGACTTTCTGCTTGCACGAGGCTAGCATATTCCAGTCAATCTTTTTAGGGGGGATGATTGTCTTCAACTTGGCCAGAATAGCAGCAGGGAGATCTAAGATAAGCTGAGGTGGTTTCTGCGCGGGCTTTCTCTCCCTATCCTCATCCTCAAGCTCAGACCATCGAGCCTTAAAAGCGGCAGCATCATCCACCTTCCGCACAGACCGCCACATATCTGGTGGTAAAATAAGCCCAAAGAACAAATCTATATCTGCTAAGGTCATAGTACAAGAATTCAAGGCCCCCTCGACTTCTTCGTAAAAGGCCGCTGGATTCTTGCGGGGATCAGGCAACGCATTCTTTAACGCCATGACGTCAGCCCTGTGCCAGGGAGTATAAACCCAATTATACACAAAATATCCCTTAGCATCGGCGGAGGTAGTATCCGAGCTAGTCCCCGCTCCTTTAGGAGGAACATACAAAGGCGCCGCCTCTCGCATTGGTTTAGCATGCACTAGGTCGCTCTTATCTGACTGAGAGGTGGATGAATGGCCATCTCCGGCACGCGAATCCGACCGCTTCTCCTCCTCGACTTGTTGGCGTGCTTTCTCTTTAAGGTCTTTCGCCGCATCCCGCAACGCAAACAGTCGCCGAACCGCATCAGGCGCCTTAGAGGGAGAGAAAACACCATTACGCAATGCTTTAGCATCTAATACCACATCGTCAGGTTCAAAGACACTGGAATATTTCCGGAAAGTAGCAATCACTTCCTCAGAAAAGTGGCCCAAAAAATACAACCTTTCTCTATCCTGCCACAACTCCCAAGAATCCAACAACTCAGCAAGGGATAAGTTGCCCGTAAGTGCACGATAGGAAACTTGCCGAAGCTCACCCATTCGCTCAGCCGATAACATGGACCGCGTGTCTACCTTACCCGAACCCGATCCAGAATCTTGTGGCCTCGGGGCAGACGCGCCGACATAAGGAGGCGGAGAACGATCTAATAAATAAAAATCATCGTCATGATTATTAAGGACAGGATAGAGTGACTGACGAACAGCATATTGACCCGAGACTTGTAACCTACGCTCTTTCTCTTGCCTCTCCGTCTGCTCTCTTTCCTCCCGACGCTTTGCTTCCTGCGCTCTCACATGATCATTCTTCCGTTGCTCTTTATCAAACAGCGCTTTCTCACGTTTCTCTCGCTCACGCACTTCCTTCACCCATAATCGCACACATTCAAACATGTCTTGACGAGCACGCCGTTTACACATACACTGTTCCACATACTCAATCTTACGCATATCAAACGACCCATACAACGGCCACCGTAACTCAGGATCCTTTCTGGTATATTTCCTCCATACTGCGCTGTACATTATGGAAGAAAGACCATGCTTCACATACATATCCCTATTAGGAGTCCCCTCTGGGGGAGCTGGAGCAGATTCCTCGAGGTTTAACCGGTTTCCAAAGCAGCAGCACCACTTACGGAGTGCGCTAAAAGCAGGCATGCTCAAAAATAATGCAGAATATGCAGTATTATCAAAAATGGCACTTAAACGTTGTGCCGTTCAAAGTTACACAGTTCCGGAGAAATATCTCCACATTACCTGCCTATATGTGTTGCAACGCATATATTCTCACAATAATCAATACAAGATATGACCGGTCATCACAAATCAAACTCAAATAGCCAAACCACGCTTCAAAAACTCGGAGCAAGTACCGTACAACGGTTCTTACCAATCAAGAGTCCAGATTCCAACTGCCAAGCTCCAAAATTCGCCCAAACGGCTGTCACGGCAGGACCGACAGAAGAGGTCTCAGTCGAGGACCGGCGCCACCCAGATGGTCAGGTCGGAAGGGAAGGAAGAAAAACCTCGGGATGCCAGGACTAAAGTGCCTCTGGCAGTGATCACATCCCCGGCCAAATTCCTCACCTTCGTCGCGACCAATCCTTCGAGCATCCGAGTCGCCGATGAGCCCCACGTTGGGCGCCAATTGATGAATACAGGCCCCAGCTAGGCCCGCAGGACACAAGGGTTCGCTCTCCTGTAATGGAATCTATAAGGAAGTTGGCACGGAAACTGCAAAGTACAAAGACAAGGTTTATTAACCCTTAAGGGTGGTCCTACAATCCATACAATACCCTTCAGTATTGCATAGAGTAGCACAAAGAACTTGCGCACACGGTCCCCTTTTATACACAACAGAGGGGCTCATAAGTGGGAGGATACAACATGAGGCAAGGAATGTTACCTTTTATGGACATTTTCGATACAAGATCAATATGTGGGCGGGGCTGACATACTCCTTGAGCCTGCGAAAACATGGTCAAGCAAGGACTAACTGATAACAGATGTGGTCAAGCCTGGGCATGCGCCAGGCGGACAAAGGAACTATTTATAGACTGTTACTAGGCAGATTACAAGAGCAACTAACACGAAGATAGGACTCTTCTCCTGTTGAGCACGTGGAGACATAACAATACAAAATGGAGTCCAAACTTCAGTCAACATAACGAAAGAGACATGTGTAAGGCAGGAGAATTCATGTCTTTAGTAAATGCTTAATCACATCGTGGTTTCAATTTACAACAGAGCGACTGGTGATTTCTTCCACTTTTGGTGGTCATGCCCCCTCATAGCAACCTACTTGAAGGAGGTCCTGAGCCACATCAGAGGGGTGTTGGGCTACCCACTCCCTGACTCATTCAATATGGTGAACCTGGGCATCCACCGTCTGACACTACAAGCTATAACAAACACCCACTGGCAGCTTATAGCTCACATGCTGGGCACAGCCAGACAGCTAATAACCCTCCACTGGAAGAACGCCTCAACCACATTAATAGTCCAGTGGCTCCAACGCCTCTGGTACGTACTGACCATGGAACTGCTGTTCCATAGGGTGTCCAAATCTGACAAGAAACTTACATGCACAAGGCAACCTCTGATAACTTACTTCATCCACTTGGAACACTTGTGCTTTACTCCTCCTAGACTCAAAGCCCTAAAACGATTCAACTAAATACCTTCATCAAAGAGACGCCCACATATAAGGCACTTATGCCCCCCTACCAGCCCACTCACGTCCTGATCTCTCCCAACTCCCTTAACCAAGCAACCTATGCAGAATGACCTCCCTGACAAGGCATAGTTACACACCTATTTCACGATGACCCTTCCTCTGTTTAGGTTTGTTCTAATCCTATCTTATCATCCTCTCAGAAATGGGCATTCCTCCCCTCCTCTCCCGGGCTGAATTTAGCTATTAAGATTCCATATAAACCTGGCCCTGATGTGGCATTTTTGAGGGGACTTTATTGTATACTTGAGATAACGCATGTTATTTTTAATGCCCTGCTGATTCTTGCACTTTTGAATAATTCTGAACCACTGCTATGATCGGATGCATACGCCCTTGACAACTTTGTTCTTCATGTTTCCATCCTTCTGTTTGTTTACGAAATGTCAATAAACATATTTCAAACAAAAAAAAAAGATAGCAATGGATGCTCAATGCCTCGTGTAGTAGGGAAGGGGACAAGGAAGTGACTCCAAGGGGAATTCCCTGGTGAATCAGTAATTCCAGATGTGATATTCTTTTAACTCCTCTCTCTCCTGTAGCTTCCCAGAAGATTTTGACTTTAGAAAGCATGAGATATAGGTTTGTGTACCTTATGGTTCCCAATAGTAATCTGGTTAACTGGCCCCAGGAATTACAGGCCTTGCTTAATCAGACCTTGTTGCTGCAAAGAGCTAACATATTTCAATGTAGAAAAGCAAAAAAGTGATGTACGGAGCACTGTAGTTCACCTTAGTAACCAAATAATTACTAAAGTCACCATTCAGCTCATCATTTTATGCACACCATGCTATACCAGACATAAACCAGGTAAATGCAGATCAAATTTGGTCCTGTCAAGGCAGGTCTCCTCTAAACCGTACTGCAAGCAATAGCATACAAGTTTCATCTGGGGGGCACATGAGTCAAATGCAGTCGGCTAGGGCCAATGTGTGGGAATATCAGTCACACTTACGGAAATATAAAGAGGGATGGTTGGAATAACTGAGTTAGTCACATCCACTGGTAATGATTTAGGCTGCGTTCAATTCTAATAATATATTTTAATGCAGCTCAAGAAATAAAAGGATAAGAAGATAGGATTCTTAGTGAGCCCCTACACAAAAATAAGTTTCCTTGATGAACAAAAAAATAATGAACAACTGGCCTGATGTGGTGCGATCACTAAAAGAGCAGTGAGAGGGTGAAGTGGAAGACTGGGCGAAGAAGGAGTGGGAAGAATGAATAATGAATAAATTAATTTTTAAAGAGCTCAACTACTAACAGAGTGTCCGAGCGCTATGGTAAACGGCCAAAGGAGAACATCAGCCACCCTGCAGATTGAACAAATGAGTTGTCAGTTGTTTTCGAGATGCATTTTTATCTGGGATACATCTGAGTGGGAGCGAGAGCTCGTTCCAGTACTTGGCTGTCAAAACAGAGCAGGCAGCACCGCCCAACTTCTGTTTGGTGTGAGGAATAGCCAGCAACCGGGCTGACTATCATCGCAAGGATCGTCTTGGGCAGCATTAAAAAATGTGGGTGGATAGATATTTAGTAGGGCCAGCATTGTAAAGGCTGAGTGCGCCACAGTCAAGACTTTAAAAATTATTATTTTTTTCACCTGTAGCCAATGCAATTGGTTACGGTAGTGGGAGATTGAGGCATGTTTGGGGAGCTTCAACAAAAGGCAAATCGCCGTGTTCTGCACAATTTGTAGCACCTGTGGGAGATAGTCCTGGATCCCCAGGTAAAGGATATTAGTGGAATCCAATCTGGAGAGGATCAATGCCTGAACTACTATTGTCCCAGCCTCCTAGAGCAGGTTAAGAAATATTCTTAGCATTCTGAGCATCCAGCAGGAGGTTTTTACCACTGCTGAAGTTTGAACCTTGAGGGATAGAGGGGTATATCCAAGTGCACTCCTAGATTCTTAGCCACCTCTGAGGGTTGGGGGGGTAAAGTAGAGCGTGTTTATTTGCATGCGTGCTGCACACATGTGCCGCATTCACCATCGGAGGGTTGCCAGCATTGCCCCTCCAACACAACACTGGCGACGAGGGTGGGTGTTCCCCCGCTGTGTGCAAACTTGTGGCGGCCGTGAGGGACGCTTCCGCGCCCCGCGGTGCTCGTGCCACCTACATTGCAGCCCGTGACACCTGGACTCTCGCCAGGGAGAGGATACATCAAGGCACACTCAGCGCATCTATGGTGAGACCGTTACAGACCTCCTGCCACCGTCGAAGACACCCTGCCCAGGCCCCGCGCATCGCTGCCACTGACGCACGTGAGCGGTAATGATTTCTGGCCTACAGCGGGCTCTCTGCTCAGCGCCAGCCAACGCGCTCACCTGCTAGTGTCCCCGCTGTGGCAGACAGAGATTCAGCTGGCCCCTTGTGGGGGGAGAAGAGGTCCTAGATGCACAAGGTGCCACAAAACCGACTGTAAAAGCTCACCCCAGTGGGCAACGCTCCAGGGTGCCACGGAGCCAACCACGTGGGTGCTCTCCAGAGCACAACGCCACAGGCGCCTGCCATGTCCACGATTCCTCCAATAGAACCCTTCGCAGTAGAGGGACCTCCGTCAGCTCAAGCACCCAAATGGAAAGAATGGGTGGAACGTCTCCTGATCTTCTTTGAGGCCACAAAAGTACACAAAGATCAGAAGAGAGCCCTGCTACTACATCTGGGGGAGAAAGATATTCATCGAATAACTGAGACACTCGCTGAGGTAACGCCCAAGACACACCACACGCTTATCAATGCCCTCACTGGCTACTTTGAACCCATGGCCAACCAGGACTATGAGCGGTTCATCTATCACCAGGCGCGCCAACTGCCCGAAGAGTCGCTTGACACTTTCCATACTCGACTGAAGAACTTGGCATCCACATGTGGTTTCAGGGACGAAACCGAGGAGATCAGAGGGCAAGTCATACAGGGCTGCGCGTCAATGGAACTCCAAGAATGGATTTTGGAGGAATCAGGCAAGTCACTAATGGACATTTTAACACTGGGGCGCTCTAAAGAACTATCAAAAGCCAGGGCGGGCCACATGGAAGTGGCACTACAATCGCCTGTCAAGGTAGAACCCGTGAATGCGGTCACGACGAAGCCAGCCTCCCGATCTTACAAGAAGGAACCAGTGAGTGCCCTGCCGGGGAACCAGCGGAACTGCGGGTACTGCAGAGGCCTACTTCACAAGGCAGCCGAGTGCCTGGCAAGGGGCAAACGATGCTCGGGATGCGGCAGGTTCAATCACTTTGAAAAAGTATGCTGACCAAAGAAATACTGAAAACCCAGAACGACAGTGAACGTCATCCCCGAAGGAGGGGGTGACACGAGTGACATGGATGATGATGAGGAGGAAGAACGGACAGTACACAAAGTACACATGATTGGAGCGGCGACTGGCAAACGCAGATGGCTGCCCCAGTGTCACATCCAAGTAGGACAACACAATATCACAGCCGGTGTGGACACTGGAGCCACCATAAACATCATGTCGGCGACTTTGTATGAAACCATGCAACCGGCACCTTCCTTACACCCCACGACGATCACCGTCTTTGCATACAGTCAAGAAAAGGCGCTGAAGATGCGAGGTAAATTCAAAACACAAGTGGCCCATGAAAACAAATCCATCACAACCATGGTATCCGTCACTGAAGATGGACAAGCGGAATACCTAGGCATAGTAACTTTCGCATTTGGGATTCATCAGGAGTCCGTTCAGCACATCCTGACAGAGTTCACGTCAACATTCGAGGGAATTGGAAAATTCAAAGGAAAAGAGATACATCTGATGGATGAACTTGTGGAGGCAGCAGTACGAAGATGCCTGTGGTGCCAGGTAACCGGAGAAGCCCCCAGGCCTGCTCCGGTGATCACAGAGCCCCGGCCCCTATGCCCTTGGGTGAGTGTCAGTCTAGACTTTGGGAGCCTCCCGGACGGGAGGCACACATTCATGGCCATTGATGATCATTCCAAATACCCAGAGGTACAAATCATCAACACGCTGAGTGCTACCGAAGTCATCCCCAAACTTGAAAAAGTAATGGCTACCCATGGCATATTTCAAGAACTGAAAACAGACAGCGGTCCCCTTTTCAGGGCCAGGAACTGGCCACCTACTTAACCTCACTGGGCATCAAACACCAGAGATTCACCCCTCGCTGGCCGCAGGCTAACAGGGAGGTGGAGAGGTTTATGAGGACTTTGAACAAGGTAATCCGCATGGCCCACGAACGCCAACAGCCAGTGGAACTGACCATCTTCACATTCTTGCGCAGCTATCAACAAACTCCACACTCCTCTACAAATCTGTCCCCGAGACATTTGTCAATGGGTTGAGTAATCACCGACTCCATTCCCCATCAGCCGCAGTGGTGCCCTACACCACCCAACAATGAACGAATTGACGAACGAAGACAACGGGTGCATGCTCAAGTCAGCCTCCGTCGGGGTGCCCAGCATGAGCCTGTCGAATGAGGCCATCTGGTACTCCTAAAGAACCGTCCGAACAGCAGCAAGTTCAACCTCCCATATGAAAGACATCTTTGGACCGTTATTCATGTGAGGGGGACCCGAGTTATGGCCCGGCGAGGTGGTGATACAGTTACCAGGAACATTTCACACTTCAAGAGATTTCATCCCTCAGAAACCTCGTTGCTGCCTGGTAGTCCGGTGAGTTTGAGACCAACCCGTGGAGAACCTCGGCGCGAAGAGAGTCAACCCGAAGAGGCCCCCTGCATCTCCTTGCCAAAGCCCTGCTCATGACGAGGGGGAAGACTTGGATAATGCTGCCCCTGAAGTGAGAAATGCGGAAGGGCCCGACAGTCATGTTGGAGCCCAAGGCCTTGCTCCAAGTGGCGAGGCAGAGGAAGGTTTGAGTGGGCTTGGAAGTTTGCAGTACCAACTCCGAAGAAACCCAGAACCTAATCGCAAGCTGAAGGACTGCTTCACGTAAGACTTCTAATTTTTCTTAGGAACTTTTAAGTTAAGAAGCTGTCATGCAGTAAACGGTACTGGTGTTTTGAAGATTATTTTGAGGAGGAATGTTGTGTCACGTCCATGAAGCAATGGATGCGCCCGTAGGGCGTGCCGACCTCGAGACCGAGGAAGGGACGCCTGCAGGTTATCCCCATTATTGTTTGGCCAGATAGTATGGCCCGTATCACATGATCGCAGCTTAATAAACTGGCGACCGCGGACGTGACGTCAGTTGGCATGCGGACACGGGAGTCATTAGCACACTAACAACAGCTCTGCGTGGTTATTTGCATGCGCACTGCACACACGCGGCCGCATTCACCATCGGAGGGTTGCCAGCATTGCCCCTCCGACACCACACCCTACCATGCTACAGCTGACCCCTCTACTCCAAAAGAGGCTTGACGTTGTAACAAGATTTCATGTGAGATCGTGTCAAATGCTGCAGAGAGGTCTAATAAAATTGGTCTGCGTTTTGGCCAGAGTCCAGTATAAGTTTAATAGAGTCTTTTATTTCCATGAGTGCTATCTCCATGCTATGGTGAGTCCTGAAGCCTGATTGCATGGGTTGGAGGAGATTGAAGTAATTCAGATATGAGAATAGTTGGGTGTTTACGATCTTCTCAATAATCTTAGAGACCTCGGGGAACAATAAAATGGGCCTAAAGTTAGAGAGGATTTATGGTTCCGCATTTATTTTTTTCCGATGAGGGATAACATTCGCCCTTTTGCAGGAGGTGGGGACTATCCCTGATCTCAATGAAGTAGACAAGAGGTCCTGATATATTGGGCTTAAGTTATACCCTAATAACCTCATAATATGAGGAGTGAAAGGGTCCAAGGGGGAACCAGATCTGCATTTGTTAAACAAACTGTTCAGTTCTTCTACAGTAGGAGGATTGAAATGTGATAGTTTAGTTTGAGCAGGGGACATTATTTGATTTAGAGCAACGCCAGTAGGCTCATTGCCCTTCATCTTTAAAAGATTGTCCTGTATCTTTAAAACTTTGTCCTTGAAGAACACACTCAACCTTGTACATAGAGATGCATTCATCTCAAGTGGGGGTTGCGTTTACTTTTGAATCCGTAAAGTCAGCCACAATTTTGAAGATTTGTTTGGCGTAATTATTTGCTTCACTCATTTTATTACAGTAATAAGTGTGTTGTGCAAGAAACAGATTATTATTGTATGTGCACAAGGCAGCTTCATACAAAGTTTTGCCTATTTCAGAACACTGTTTTCTCCACCGAAACTCTAAATTCTTATAATTCTTCCTTTCTCCTGATAGTTCAGTGAACTAGCGGGCAGAAGGATGGTGTTTTGCTACATTCAGGGGCAATCATAATAGCAGCGGCTATAAGCCACTTATTCACCGTCATCTTGTCTGACACATGGTCACTAATTAGAGTAGACTTATAACATGCTAAGATTTCCTGTAGCGTGGGTATATTAACCTTGTTCCAAGCTCAGCTCCCAAGGCAAACTTGAGAGGTATCATTGTAAAGGGGAGAATCTTCCCCAGTGGATCCCTGCTTCGAGATCCCCGCAGGAGGGCAATCCCCAAGCAGGGATCCACCCACTAGACACCAGGGAGGGGGGAGTTGCACCTTGGGCAAGGGCCTTTGCTCCACCCATAAAAATTTGGCAAATGTCAGTCTTTCTGACTCCCTGAGAAGCAGATGGGGGCAGGAGCCCCCAATCTGCCCCCCCAGGAGGGAAGAAACAGCACTAGACACCAGGGATTTTTTGGGGGTGAAAACTTAGGGGGGGCTGCCCTAAATTATAATGCCCCCGCCCCAGGGGCGCAGATGGGGCAGAAAGCCCACAAGGCACCAGGGATTATTGTTTTTTGGATGGGGCTGCCCACAATGGGCATGCCAATGCCCTCCTCCCAACAAAAAGGGACAATCTTTCTACCCCCCAGGAGGCAGATGGAGGTTATTACCCACTAGACACCAGAAATTCTTTTCTATCTAAAAGAGGGATGGGGGCTGCCCAGAATGGGCAAGGTCATGCCCCCACTCACAATTAAAACAACAGACGTCTTTCTGGTCCCCTGGGGGGCAGATGAAGGTACTAACTCACAATTTGCCCCCCCAGGAGGGCAGAAAGCCCACTAGGCATGAGGGATTTTTGTTTTAAATATGTAGGGGTGGGGGCCGCCCAAAATGGGCATGCTAACCCCCAAACAAAAAGGGACAGTCTTTCTGCCCCCTTCAGTGGGCCAATGGGGATTATTACGCCCGATCTGCCCAGGGGGGGCACAAAGCCCACTAGACACCAGGGATATGTTTCTGGGCATGTAAGGAAGCGACCCCTTAGGCAAGGGTAGCTCCCCTTTTTTTTTTGTGAACACATTTTCACTGCTTCTGCCTCCCCTTGGGGGCAGAACAGCAATATTTGTAGGCTCATCCGCCTCCAAGGGGTCAGAAAAACACTAGACACTAGCAAATGTTTCTGTGTGTGTGTGAACTGGAATTCGGCTGATGGTCTGTGTGTACTGCTGTTTGGCTGGCTGTGGGTGAACCAGGATTTTGCTGGCAGTGTGCGTGAACTTGCGATTAGCTTTCAGTGTGTGTGGACTAGTGCTTGGCTGGCAGGGTGCATGGATTTCCCTTGGCTAGCGGTCTGCGTGGATGGCATATGTCTGGTGGTGTGCGTGGACTGTCGTTTGGCTAGCAGTGTACATGGAAGTTGCTTGTCTGGTGGTGTGCATGGATGATGCTTGGCTGGCTGTGTGGCTTGCATGGCTCCTCCAGTTTTTTTTACCCGGAATTTCTTGCAAGCCTTAAATCTAGCTACAAAGTCACACTTTACTCACATTTCTGTGTGGAAATGTTGTGGAATCACCGCTCCAACACATATTTCCCACCACCCAGCAATCCCCTCGGTCTCCTGATAAAAATGATACCTCACTTTTGTGGATGCTCAAATGTCGCAAGCACTTGGCCCACTCTTACAAGTAAGGTACCATTTTTATCGGGAGACCTGGGGGAAGGCTAGGTGGTAGGAAATTTGTGTCGGCCCAGTAATCCCTCAACTTTCTCACATGGAAATGTGAGGGAAATGTAACTTTTTTTTAGCACAATTTGAGGTTTGCAGGGGATTCTGGGTCAGAAAACATTGGGGGATACACGTAATTCACACCTTCCTGACCTCCACAGGGTGTCTAGTTTTCAGAAATGTCTGGGCTTAATAGATTTCTCTAGATGGCCGCTGAGCCCGGGAACAAAAACGCAGGTGCCCCCTTTTAAAAACCAGGTTGTTTTGTGATAGATATTTTTGATGTCTCCGCAATACAATTTGGGCCCATCGCTGGCACTTGGCCCACCCATACAAGTGAGGTACCATTTCTATCAGGAGACCTGGGGGAACACTGAGTGGCAGGAAATTTGTGGTGTCCCAGTCATCCCTCACACAAATGTGAGTAAAATATAATTTTGCTTAGCAAAATGTGAGGTTTACAGGGCATTCTGGGTAAGAAAACTTTGGGGATCCATGCAAGACACACCTCCTTGGACTACCCCGTATGTCTGGTTTTCAGAAATGTCTGGGTTTGGTAGGTTTCCCTTGATGGCCACCAAGCCTGGGACCAAAAGTGCAGGTGACTCTCTCTCTAAACCATGTCATTTTGTGATCAATAATTTTGAAATCTCCACAGTACGTTTTGGACCATTTCCCTTTCACGGGCACAAGGTCTACCCACACAAGTGAGGTACCATTCTTATTGTGAGACTTGGCTGAATGCTGGGTTGTTTGAATGTTGTGGCTTCCCACCGATTCCAGAACTTTCCATCACAGAAATGTGAGGAAAATCGGTTTACTTTTTACAAAGTTTGATGTTTGCAAGGGATTCTGGATAACAGACCCTGGTGAGAGTCACACAAGTCACCCCATCCTTGATTTCCCTGAGTGTCTAGTTAAAAAAAAATGTACAGGTTTGTTAGGTTTCCTTGGGTACCGGCTGAGCTGGGGTCTGAAATCTACAGCTAGGCACATTGTGAAAAACGTTGTGTCTAGGTTGAGTTTTAGGCCGTTTCCTGTCACAGAAACTAGGCCTACCCACACAAGTGAAGTACCATTTTTATCAGGAGACTTGGGGGAATGCTGGGTGGGTGGAAGCTTGTGACTCTCTGCAGCTGCCAGAACTTTCCAACACAGAAATAGGAGGTAAATGTGTTTTTGTTTTTACAAATTTTGAGTTTTGCAAGAGATTCTGGGTAACAGAACCTGGTGAGAGCCACACAAGTCACCCCATCCTGGATTTCCCCGGGTGTCTAGTTTTCAGAAATGTACAGGTTTGATAGGTTTCCCTACGTGACGGCTGAGCTAGGGTCCAAAGTCCACAGCTAGGCACAGTGCAAAAAAAGGGTCAGTTTTCACAGGAAAAAAATGATGTGTATATGTTACATTTTGTGCCGTATCCTGTCACAGGTAAAATTGATACTTGTATAGCGCACTACTCACCCGCAAGGGTCTCAAGGCGCTTGTACGAATACCGCTGTGGAACCCATCCTGTCTTTCACTGGAGGCCAGGCATCCTTAGCGTTGTGGGGGCCATTGTGGAGATTAAGCAAGCTATTGCCCAGAGTTGCACTATATGATTGGAATAGGCACCGAGGCGAGAATTATCAGGTCCGTGGAATTTTTGAGCCCAAGACCCACCGAGGCGGGGAATTGAACCCTGGTCCCAGGCCAGACCTCTGCATGAGGGTCTGCCACACTAACCATTGAGCCACACTTCTCCAGGTACTAGGCCTAACCACACAAGTGAGGTGCCATTTTTATCTGGAAACTTGGGGGAATGCTGTGTGGGAGGAGGTTTGAAGCTCCCCGCAGATTCCAGAACTTTCCATCACAAACATGTGAGTAAAATGTGTTGTTTTTTTTTACAAAGTTTGAGGATTGCAAGGGATTCTGGATAACAGAGCCTGTGGGAGCCACACAAGTCACCTTAGCCTGGATTTCCCTAGGTGTCTAGTTTGGAGAAATATACAGGTTTGCTAGGTTTCCCCAGGTGCCAGCTAAGTTAGGCCCAAAAATCTACAGCTAGGAACATTGCTAAAAAATGGTCTGTTTTCTGTGGAATAATTTGATGAGTCCACATTAAGTTTTAGGTCATTTCCTTTTACTGGAACTAGGCCTACCCACACAAGTGAGGTACCATTTTTATTAGGAGACTTGGGGGAATGCTGGGTGGTGGAAGTTTGTGGCTGCCAATGGATTCCACAACTATCCATCACGGAAATTGTAGGAAAATCTGTTTTTGTTTTACAAAGTTTGATGTTTGCAAGGGATTCTGGGTAACAGAACCGGGTAAGAGCCACACAAATCATCTCAACCTGGATGACCCTGGGTGTCCGGTTTTAAAAGATGTACAGGTTTGCTAGGTTTCTATAGGTGCAGGCTGAGCCAGAGTCCAAAATCCATAGCTTCGCACATTGAGACAAAAAGGGTTGGTTTTCACTGGAAAAATGTGATGTGTCCACGTTGCGTTTTGGGCCATTTCCTGTCACTGGAACTAGGCCTACCCACATAAGTAAGGTACCACTTATATCGGGGGACTAGGGGAAATGCTGGGTGGGTGGAAGTTTGTGGCTTCCCAAGGATTCCAGAACATTCCATCACAGAAATGTGAGCAAAATCAGTTTTATTTTTTTTTACAAAGTTTGATGTTTGCAAGTGATTCTGGATAACAGACCCTGGTGAGAGTCACAAAAGTCACCCCATCCTGGATTTCACTGGGAGTCTAGGTTTAAAAAATGTACAGGTTTGATAGGTTTCCATGGGTGCCCACTGAGCTAGGGTCTGAAATCCATAGCTAGTCACACATTGCGAAAAAAGGGTCAGTATTCAGTGGAAAAATGTGAAGTGTCCACATTGTGACCCATTTCCTGTTGTGGGTCTTAGGCCTACCCACACACGTGAGGTACCGTTTTGATTGAGAGACTTAGGAGAGCACTGAATAGCAGAACAAGTGTTTTTACCAGTTGTATTTCTGTGCATTTCTGCCTTCCTAATATAAAACACTGTAAAAAATAAAACATTTTCACATGCTAGTATTGCTACCCACAAATTCAGAGATGTACAAATAACCACTGCTTCTAAACTCTGTATCTTGTTCCCATTTCTTAAATACATAAGTTTCCTTGATACCTATTTTTCACTCTTTATATTTTACCAAATGAATTACTGTATACCCTGTGCATAATGAAAAACAATTGCAAGGTGTGGCTCAGTTATTGACTCTGGGTACAGTGGGTTCTTGGTGAACCTACAAGCCAGATATATCCCCGCAACCAAAAGGGTCCCTTGGCCATAACAGTTTATTGCTTTGAAAGATCTAGCATTGTTAGAAGAAGTAACCGGTGAAAATGTTTCTTTCTACTCAATTTCAATATTTTTTTTCCAACTGTTACTTTGTATAGGAAAACCTTGAAGGATCTACACAAATAACCCCTAGCTGAATTCAGAATTTTGTCTTCTTTAAAAATGTATAGCTTTCTTGGATCCATTATTGGTTTCACACCCATTTCTACCACTAACTAGAAGGTTGAAAGCACAGAAAATAGGAAAAATAGGCTATGTCCCAGTAAAATGCCAAAACTGTGTAGAAAATGTTGGTTTTCTGACAAAAGTCTACCTGTTCCTGAAAACTGGGAAGATTAGCAATTAGTGAGGTATCCCTCCCAATACTATTCAGGATAAGTATTGGACATACGCAAAGATGTAACGGATTGTCTTCACACACCACCGGATGTTATGCTTCATCATAGGACAATTCACGCTCCCCAAAAACCTCGTTTGATGGGGAGCAGGCCTTTGGAGTCAGGGAGGCACTTCTAACTAAGAATGGGCCCATGATTAAAGTATGTTTCAAACAAATGTGGCATCCTGAAAAGAATTTACTCGCTAGACATAACACTTGGTGTTAAAATCAATTGTGGAGATAAGGGGATTTAGTACCCCATCACTGCTGTTACCATATTGCCCAGAAAGTCATACGTTTTAAAGATAATTCTGAAAGGGGCCTCTTGAAATAGACAAATGCTTTAGAACCTAGCCTTATATCCAAGAACATTATTTCACTACAGCAGCAAACTGTCTATTTAATGGTTTTCTATAACTTCTGCTCCTGGGTGGCTTTTCTGCACTTTAAATGGAACACACCAGCATGAGAGTATGCAAAGGCTTTACAATAAAATATAACAAGGGCAAACAATTGTATAATGAGATTGAGACTGAGAGTGGCATAGCGGTTACCAACCTATGTATAGAGTGGGCATTATTATTGTTCAGAAATGAGTGGTCTCTCAATGAAACCGAGAGAGTTATATTGATATTGAGTACTTTTTTATAGAGCACAAATGCAAGAGGACATCTTGGCGCTGACATCTGCTAGATTAAGTACTGACTGAGACAAGGAGCATATGACAATTGAAAAGCAAATAATTTACATGGACACTGGAGTATAGCAGAATGGTTTAATTAGGAGATTGGCTTTTCCGTTGTAATTTAGCCTGTTGGAATCCGATGTAACTGCTTGGATTACTTACAGCTAATTTTCATTACTTCAATTATTCCTTACTTGTCCCAGTACTTATTATTTGAGTAAAGCAGCCCATTTACTCCAATGGCCGTTCTTTCCCAAAGCTGTATTTTGTTTTAATTAAGAGGAAATTGTTTCCATATATTCCATCCCTCCTAAACCTTTTCCTGTTTTAACCAAGCCATTTCAAGTAAAGGCTGATATGGGAAGTAGGGTGGTAGGGAGGGTCGCGAGTATTAAGACGAGTAAGGAAGAACCTGTTTAATGAAGATTACCAGTAAGAAATCCACGCATTGCTACGCTTCTCATTCCTTCTACCGTTCCTTAAAACGTGAGGATTATCTAAGCTTGGAACTCCTCATCTGCTGATACGTTACATGTAGAAGTTATAAATGAAGGAAATCCCCAAACCTAGATCACAAAATAGTGGACAAAAATGTTTTGTCTTTCAGTTAGAACTAGAAAAAGTACCCTTTCAACAAGACAAAAAGGAAAATAATAAAAGAGAAAAATGTATTCCCTTTCATCTAAAACCAGAAAAAGGACCCTTTCAATAAGACAAAAAGGAAAATAATTACTATTTAAGCTGATATCGATTTCATTATGAGCTCTGATCCGAATACAAACTGGGAACCCCGAGCAGCATGCAGTCTAGATCGAGAAATAAAAGTGGAAAGGGAGACCTATGTGGCTGCTCTGCACAAAACTCGGCACTGGAAACCCTTGCTCACTGTACTCTGCAAGCCTCCATTCCCACTGGTGAAATGGGCTTTAACTGACCAGCTCATCAATTTCACACAGTCCCAACATGCAAAGGAAATTACAGTTTTCACTCATCTCCCTAAGGTGGAAGTAGATGGTTTCTTATCTCTCTTAACAAGTTCAAAACTAACAAAGAAACTGAAGGAGCGTCGGGCCAGGGTGTTCCAGCCAATTCCAGCGCTGCTCTCATGTTGCCTGGGTAGCATGAGAGCAGCAGCGTCAGGATTGATGTAGGGAAGCTGGACGAGCCTCTGGGAGCCTGCTTCCTGTGCTTGAGGAACCTCCGGGTGCCAAGATGAAGAAGAGCAGTGGGTAAGTAAATCTTTGTTTATTTTAATAATCAGATGATTTAACTCCCTAATAAGCACTGTGAGTAACTCGCTGTACCTTCAGCCTCAACTCAAGGGCTCTCTCAATCGTGGCCCGTTATAAACACTGTTTAAAACGGGCCGTGATTGAGAGCTTTGGCGCTGAGCCTAAAGACAGTGCTGTTTTTTTTTTTACCAGTGCCTGTCAGTGGGTTAAGTATTTGAACCACCAGTTATGTTTGCCGCTGACCACCACTGAATGAATTAAAAGATCTGACTCAGATGAATTTGGTTGGAGGGATTGAAGTATCATATCCTTATCTTTGTGGAATGCTGAATTTACCTTGTAGAGGAAACTCGATCTTCAAAACTCCTTAGGTAAACATTTCAATGTACAAGGGCACTCAGTTCTCCCATCCTTCTTGCAATAGTTAGGAAACTAAATCGAAAACTTTGAGGGTAAGAAAACTTTCAGAAACCGTTTCCTAATATTGAAAAGGAGTTTTCTGCATGAATCATAAAACCAGAGGTATATCCCAGGATGGAAGAAACACCCAACCTTTGGAAGGTCAAACTCCCTAAACAGCTTTGAAATTAGAGGTTCTATTGATGAGAAATCATCCAAAGAAAACCTAAAAACCTTAATAGCTTACCTCGCTGTAGTCAGAGTGTAGAAAATGAATATTTATCGTCAAAAGCATCTTGCATGAAGTGAACGATACCAGCTGCTGATATCTGAACTACAGATAAGGACTTGCCTCTACACCAACAATAGAAAAGGCCCAATGGTGACTATAAGCTTTAATAATGGACTTTCTTCTAGAGACCTGAAAAAAATCCGAGACAGTTATAGATCGGCCTCAGTCCAGGAACCCCTAGCTCCCTATTCTCAACTTCCAAACCAACAGTCTTAGTTGGGCTAGGGTGTTAAGAGACAGAAGAGGGTGCGTCAGAGGAGACGAAGATAAAGGAAGAATTCATTACTGATCCACTGCCATGTGGCGGAGAAGAGGAAACTATGGGGTCCTTGTCTAAAAGGGGAGCACAATTATCGCATCCACTGATTGTCTTTGGAGCCTTTGGATTCTTCAAAATCAGAGGAATGTAAGGAAAAGTGTATAGAAGACCTTTTAGCCAAGGACTCTCGATGCTTGCTAATCCTGGTACCTCAAAACAACTATAAAAGATGGACATCTTAATAGATTGCAAAGACATTCCCTTGAGGGACACCCTCTCTGGCAGATCTCCTGGAATATCAAGGGGCTGAGAACAAAGTCCTAAGAATGGGAAGACCCTGATGAGTATGCCTGTCTAAGAATTCAAAACTCCTTAAATAGCTTAATTGAATGAGAGATCTAGAACATGTACCGAACTGATGATTCAAGTGATAAATACATGATCACCATGTTGGTAATACAGATCAAAGAGGACTTCCTCTTCAAGTGATCTGCAAAGAATTGTACGGCCGTCCAGACAGTCATTAGTCTCTAAAGTTGGATGACATGCCCCCTTGACCTCTTCCAAAGACTGTGTTTTCTGGGTGTCTAGGACTGGCCCTATTCTATGCTCCTGGTATCGGAAGGATTACTGGTTCAGGTAGACAAACATTGTCCCTCGATACAAAGATGAGGGCCTCATCCACCATCTCAGATTGTCTCTAATTGATCAAGCTTTAGAAACTAGATCCTTTTTTCTCTTGTGGAGAGGAACCCATTACTCAGGATGTAAAGCACCACTTCTCCCAAGTGTAAATGGGCCCATGGTTCAATCAATAGAGTTGCAGATTGTTGGGAAAGGGAAACAAAAAGAAGGAACTGAAAATCTTATCAAATGGGAAAACGACAAGCTCTGGAGAATAAAAGGATTTATTATAATCATATACCATGTCTCCCTGGACTCAAAGTCATTCTCTTGCAGGAACGTCTGATTTCGCCAGTAAAACCTCCAGGTGACTTCTGAGCTTTATCTTCCTAGACTCAAGAGGAAGACTCGTTCCCCAAGTGGTGTTGAACAAAGCATTTATATATTGTAGCTACTGGGATGGAATGAGCTGTGACTTTAACCAGTTGATCGGGAACCCAAAATCTTGGAGAGTCCGAACAACCAAGGCAGTGTCTTCCTGAGAAGGAAACTAAATTAGAAGATTGTATAGGTAAGGGTGGATCATCACACCCTGGCTGTAAGAGAGACCCAGCAAAGGCACCCACACAAAGGGGATATATTTTGCCCTTAGCCCAAAAGGTAGAACTCGAAACTGCCAATGTTAGATTCCAATTGTAAACCTGAGAACCATCCCATGAAAGTGAGCAATTAGTATTTTAAGGTATGCATGTTGCAAGTCGATCTTGGTGAAGAAATCTCCTTTGGGAATAATGTGAATGGCCTACTGAAGAGTAATCATTTCGAAATGAATTGTGGAAATAAGCCTATTGAGAAACGTCAGGCCTATTATCATTCTGAATTTCCCCAATTACTTCCTCCCTAAGAATACTATGAAGTAGCACCTCCAACCTCTCTCTTGAAAAGGAACAGGAAGAATGGCTTCCTTTATTAATAGAGATGTGCTCTCCTGAAGAGCTTTCTTTCTTATTTTGTTCATTGGTCCTGGAGTTTGAACAAAATGTAGCTCTTGAAATTCTGGGGACATTTCTATGCTAAAGCAGCGTGAAGTGATTTGTAAGACTCAGTTGTCTGAAATTCTCCATTGCTGCTGAAAGCAGACCAAATGATCCCCAACTGGACCTGATGAAGTCCCAGCATAGTCAGGAATTCTGCTTAGATGTTACCTTTTCTCCCTGACTGATGAGGTGAAGGGTTAGAATGGACTCCTTCAGGCTCAAAACATGATCAGATATGATAGAAATATTTTCTCTTCATCCTTTATTGATCAGATCATGGTTTGCCCCTTCCCATGATTTTGGACTGTGGCAAAAATGCTGGGTGTGCATCTGGATTTTGAAAGACTTGCAAAGCACCTCTTCTAATGTCTCAATGAACAGTCTATTACCAGAAAAAGGCATCAGTAAAAGACAGTTCTTTCGGGCTGTTTCTACCGTACAACTTATGTCGTCCTGAAGTGACTGAACCAACTGAGGCACCAGCAGAAGCTCTCAAGTTATCAAACATTACATCCCACAGTAATTTAGCCTGCATTTCCATCCGCTCTAATAAGTGAAAGAAATCTTCTTCCTCCTGAATGCTAAAAAAGACAAGGTCTGGAAGGCCTTACTCAAGTACTTGGAGGCGTAGACAGCATAAATCTCGGACCTCACTGCCAGCCTTAGACTACCCTGGGCTCTCTTCAGTGCACTCTCTACCTTCTTATTGACAGGGTCTGACATCACAACATCCTCTGTCCGCAGGGAAGTTTTTCCACCAGGTTTGCCAGAAGAGGATCCATAGCTTACCGCTCTCATCTGCCACCATCTGTTGCCTCACTGGGGGACCACAAGCACCAGAAGTCTTTGCTACCTGGAGGGAGGGACCGTTGATGCGCTATAAAGCGCCTCCCGTCATCCACGGCGCGGGATGCACATACTGCTGCCATCTGCCACAATCTGTTTCCTCACTGGTGGACCACAGGCCCCAGAAGCTTTTGCTCCCTCGAGAAAACGAACTGCTGACGTGCCATAAAACCCTTCCAGTCACCCATGGCGCAAGACGCACGCAGCCCAAGGGCGGGCCCATCATCAGGAAGTGGCAGGGCAGGGTCACCCGCCTTGGATTTTTGACTTTGGGCATGGCGCCTTACTTGTGAGTGCACTAACTATTTTGACTTTGATAACTAGGCTTGTTTTTTCTTTTGAGTTCCTTCTATATCTGGGCTCCTCGACAAGGGCTAACTAGGATTGACATTGGTTTTTGCTGTTGGGCGCAATATTGTAATTGACTTGTGTTGAGCTCTGATAGTGTTGATTTCCCCCCCCCTTAAGAGCGTGCTAAATTCTTTACTATAATACTGGTCTATTGTAGTTGGGCACTGCTATTGAGAATCTTTTGGTGAAACACAGGTCTTGCACTTGGTTGCTTTCCATAGTTGCAATGATGGGGTTTGCCTTCCGGAACCCCGGATAGGGATGTAAGCTGAGTCCAGGGATGATGGGGACCTTGCGGTCTATCTAGGAGAGCAAGTTGAACCAATAAAGCTTACCCTATTATCTTGGAATGTGGCTGGGGTGAGGTCCAAGGTAAATCTTGCTCAGTGGATCCAATTCTTAGACCAATTTAATATATTTGCTACAAGAAACATGGTCTCCCACTTTTATCCCTGGGTATATCACATTTCAGCGCCCAGCGATCACCTATAAGCGTGGTCGCCCAGCTTGGAGCTAACTGATTTTAGTAAAAATTGAGCTTCATTGCTCTGTCCAAGAACTTAAGACAAATAACCCAGAAATCCTAGCGGTTCACATCAGGGGGGAAGATGGGGAAGGGGTGGATCTTTTTAATGTCTATGCCCATGGGTGCAAGGCTGGCTGTATATTGCTCACACTACGCGAACTGGAGGAACTTCTTGACACTTGGGAAAATCAATCCCCTCTAGTAGTTTCTGGTGACTTCAATGTCACTTTGGAATCTTTAGGGCAGAAAGACTTGTGTGATAGTAGGGAGGAAGATGAGCTGTGTCTCGGTCCTCCTTTAGATCTAGCCCCTATTAAAAAATGGTCCCAAACAGCCTTGCAACTCAATGCACTAACCCTAGAGTTTGGCCTGAGGGCTACTACCGGCCGCACTGAATCGGACAAATATGGGGCAAGTACTTACAACCAATCCACTAATACAAGTCGCATCGATTATTTTCTGTTGGATCTGAGACTGTTGCCCAAAGTAATTGATATGGTAGTAGAAACCACTACGAGCAATGACCACAATCTCTCGAGCTCACTATGATTTCACCTCTCTCCCAAACATTACACTCACAACTAGGGAGGTAGGCCCTACCAACGACAATAGGAGACTTCAATGGGAATGCATAGTCATGGACACTGAGAAACTAGATTCAATTAACACCAATCTGGAGATTAATACTAATCAGATGCTCAAACTACTAGAGCTCCTAGGAGACGTGGCTAAGATAGCTCATTGCCACACCAATTTCTTTATTCAGCTGGCCTTATATTTTAGAACATCAGGACGCACTCAACATGCCCTTAATTGCTCTAGGCCACAACATTCCTGGTCCAATCTAGAGTGCAGGAATCTGAGATCTAAACTGGCTATTGCTATTCTAGCTAATAATGTGGCTGTAGTGAGGGGTACTAGGAGGTTCTACAAGATAGCTTTAAATAAAGCCAAAAAGGAATGGGAAATAGATCGCTGGTTGTCGATCAGTGAGGCTTGTCACAAAAATGACATGCAGCGGTTTTGGCTTTTAGTGACCAGGGGTGATGCAGTAAGACCTCAGCCACCCAACAATAATGTTGCTATTGATGCCGGGCACTGTCATTTTTCCTCATCATACACTGGAGAGCTTGAGCATGCTAATGAGGCCCTCCAGCCTGAATTTGATTGCCCCCAAACAAATGGGTTTTTTACCTCATCAGATATGAGGTCCAGTATCAACTCAATTGTTGGATCTAAAGCCCCTAGGCCGGATGCTATCCCTGGAGATGTCTTTCTCAGTAATATTGAGAATTGGTTGATCTATATTCTTACTTTGGCCAATGGTATTGCAGCAGGTTCCACAATTACATCTTCTTGGAGGGGGGGTGGATGTAATTCCGGTGCTCAAGAAGGAGACCACTCGATGCCATCCAATTACAGACATATTAGCTTTATCAATAGTGCTCAGAAGATCTTTGTCCGTGCACTCCTTGCGAAAATTCAAACTTGGGTAAATGACAATAACATTCTGTCTCCTTATCAAGCAGGATTTAGAAGTAAAGTAAGCACTATCAATAAAGTTTTCCGCTTTCTGTTACTAGCTTGGAAGACTGTAACTATTGGGCAGGGAAGTTTATATGTAGCTTTTATTGACCTAAGGTCTGCATTCGACCTTATCTCTAGACACAAACTCTGGTATGTTCTGAGGGAGATGGGCCTCCCCTTCAAGATACTAGCATTGGTTGTTGGAGTGACCCCATTAGGGTAGATAGGGGGGTCCGTCGGGGACGAGTGTTGGCTCCTACCCTTTTTTCACTTTTTATTAACGGTGTTGTACAACATCTTGCCGACGCGCCGACCCGGGGTGGGGATGGGGGACAAGGTGACAACTTTACTCTTTGCCCACGATACCCTGATAGTCTCCAAGACCCCTAGCGGCCTGCAACATCTTTTTAAATGTTTTGAATCCTTTTGCACACCGTGAGGCCTCGAGGTTAATACCTCGAAGACCAAACTTTTAATGATGAATCCTCATAGATCTTTTAAGGATGAGCTCTTTCCGGATGGGACCCCTCTCGAGAGAGTAAGCACCTTTGATTATTTGGGTGTCACTCTCTCTGAAGATTTGACTTTGAAACATCATGTTAAGAGGTGGTACCTCCAGCACAGGAGAATCACAGGGGCCCTGATGATCAAAGAGCACAAGACCTCATCGAGGAAGCCAATAGCTGTCCCTCTTTGGATTTACGATCATAAGGCTGTGGGTGCAGCTTTATACGGGGCTGAACTCTGGGGGGTTTGACAAATTGGACGCATTACTTGCGACCAAAAATTACTTTTTAAGATCACTATACTCACTTCCCTAGTGTACCCCCCTGCATCCGATGAGATTAAACATGGCAGAACCTCAATTGTAGAAAAAGCCCAGTCACGACCCTTACTCTTTTGGTTACGCCTAAAAACCACCCCTGAGTTACATCCATATGCTGTTGCTCTAGATGAGGTATATTCACTTGATCACTTCAGGAAAATTGAATGGTTGAACAAGGTGAAGTCTATGATTGTTACTATAGGGTTGAAAGGCGCATGGGACAATAAGACCAAGAAATGCTGCCAAGTAAAGCTCTGATCAAGAAGCAATACTGGGACTGTGTGGTGCAGTTTTCTATTACTTGTCCAACTTGGGGCCGTTTAACACTTGATTTTATGGAGTTTAAATTGGTAGGTGCGTTTGAGCAATACATGGAGGCTATCACAATACCGCAGGATAGGAAGCTTGACATGCAATTCAGATACGGCTCTCTTCCTGTAAACACCTTCACAGCCTCCTGGAGCATGTCCCCCTCTGTATCGCAGCTTTGTCCAGGCTGCGCCCTTGTAGCCGAGTCAATAAGCCATATTTTGTTTGCCCTAGATACCAACTAGCAAGAACTAAGTGGTTGGCTCCAGCATGCAGGCGGCTTGGTTGCCATCGCGAAGCCCTGCGCATTTTAAAATCTGACTCCAGTCTTTTAAAAGTTTGTGCAGTCACCACATTTCTAGGTAGAATGTGGATCATCAGGAGGTCCGTAATGAAATCGCAACCATTGTAATTCTTTTTAATGAATTGTTTTTATATTTTTTCATTTATGTATATAACTATTTCTGGTTTGGTTTGAGTGCTATTTTTAGCATAATGTCCCCATGGCGGGTCATACTGTATCGCTCTTACAGTATAGACTTAAGCGGACATAGCTTATAATTGCCCTGCAAACTCATTTAACAGCGTTTATCATTGTTTTAGCAATTGTTTCTAAGTGGCCACTGTTTGATGAGTCTGATCTACTGTTTTTTGTACGTATACACCCACTTCTTTTGTATCGCAGGCACAATATTTCCTAGGTTACCATTATATTTTTGTCGATCAATGTTGTAGATGGACTGTGATAGTTTTTAACTACTAGCTTTAGTATGTTATGCTCCATCTTCTTTTGGGATTGTACTCATTTGCACTTTTTAGTCCTCTCACCATTGGTTGCAGACTATTAATCATTCCGGATTTCAATACCATGCAGCTATTAACCTCCTTATATGGGTATTTAGATGGACTGTGATCGTTTTTTGCTATCAGTTTTAGTATGCTGGTTCATTCACTTTTTGTACTGTATGCACTTGCACTTTTTGATCTTCTTACCAGTGTTTGCAGATTATTAATTGTTCTGGACTTTGAAACCATGCAGCTATCAACCTCCTTACTTCGATACATAACTTGTTGGTTGTCATAACGAAGGTCTGGTTAACCTACAGTAATGATTTTATATGCCAGTTTCTATTCCTTATGTACTGTATGCGTTGCACTTTTATGGTCGTAATGACAAAAATAAAGTTATTACTATTGACTTTGAACTAATGACTTCAGGAGTTCAGTTTCTCCCGTTGCTAGGCGATACCTTCGGCTCACGAATTTGGGTACTGAAACTCTATCTGGATTCTTCCACTCTCACTTCAGAGGACTGTGAATGGCAGGGTTAATAGGAACTTTAGGGAAGGGTGGCTCTGAAACTGACGGAACAAGTCAATTCCCCACTTGTTCCAGATTGATTTCTTTTACTGTAAGTTTCAGGTTAGACGAAAGATGAGAAATTAACGGCGTGAGAGCTTCCTTTAAAATGTATTTCCTCCAAGGAGTTGAAGAGTCACCAGCAAAATCACATTCCTTCTAATCGTAATCAGGAGATGTCCATGATGAACCTGAGGAAGGGGAGGTAACAGAAAAACAGGATCCCTCAGAACGTGTTGGGGAAAGCAGAGAGGCAGCGTCCCTATTACACTGGTACATGCAAACCTCAGATAAAGATCTAACCATCTACTGTAAGTCCTTCTCAGAAACTGGTGGAGACCAAGATTTTTGGCAATGGTTTCCTTACTCTATGAAGATATCACCCCACAGAGTAAGAGGTAGAAGTATGATGTATTTTCTGTGAGTGCTTCCCCATGTTTCACAGCAAGAAAATCATCACAATGTAGGACAGGCAGGAGGAGTAACATATATACGCCCTGGGTCCTTGGATATAGAAGGACTACAAAAATGTCTGAGAGGAATAAAGAAAATACCCTCCCTTATTTTCCCTAAAGGGCAGATATTTATCTGCAAAACCCAAAACATTCAATTCCACAAATCTTTCTCTTACATGTAATTGTATTTATAAGAAATGCAGAAAATAAAGATCGCAGGGAGTAGCAGCTCCCGATCAGAGACTAAGGGTCCCATTTATATATTGGTGGATGGCCCGTTGTTCTGCCAGGTTGACAAAGTAAATGAATCGATTGCTCTAGTGGAGGGACCGCCCGCCAGATTTATAATTGACCCTGGCGTTCATTTATAAAGCATTGGCAGGACCCGTCAATACTGCTGTTCCAGTCAAGGCATTTTTCAGTTTGGTGCAGGGCTACAAACTGGATTTTCTTTTTGAAAATAAAAATTATAACGCTCTTACCTCACATAGGCGAGGGGAGCATTTAGTAGTTTTCACTGCCCCTTACCTCCAGGGTTTTCCTGGAAGTGACAGACAGTGAAAACTGACCTGTAATTCCACCCATCTAAATTAGGTGGACAGAATGACATGTCAGAGTCTGACGGCCTTTACTGATAGTCTCCGCCGTTATTAACCTTAAGGTCTGCCCGCATTTAAATTCAGCACACGGACTGTATTCTTAGCGTTAAGGATACTCTGTCGACATTCTGATGGAGTATCTTTACCGCCATGAATTAAATCAGCCCCTAAATATCCCCACGATCCCTGCTAAACCACAGGAAACCAAACGAAGAAAACACAGATTCCTCTCAGGCCCCTTGCACAACAGGAACATTAAATATTAAAAGCAACCGCTTACCTAATCTTCAGACCCCTGCAATTGTCCTTTGAAAGCATATAAAGGACCATTGCACCCTCATACATCAACAAAAACAGGAAAACATGAAAGGTGTCCCAGCAACTTCACAACAGCTCAAAGTTAAAGTAATATCACATAAAAGGAGCAGGGAGAGGTTTCGAGTGGGATACGTTTTATAGGAGGAACTTCCTCTTTCTGAATAAATACAAAAGACACCTTTGGGAAAGGGTGGCTGTTGGAAAAAAATGGATACATTTACTCAAATTGTAGGTACTGAAAAAAGAAGGAGAGGAGGAGGTAATTGGAGTTTTAGAATCTGCCTGCTGCGAGAGAACTTGATGACCAGGGCCGGACTGGGAACTGAAATTAGCCCTGGCAAAATTTGGCAGACCAGCCCCTGTCAAATTTGGCAGACCATCCCCCGTCCAGCGCGTAGCGAGCGAGCGCAGCGTGCGAGCCCGACCGCTATTAGGGGGGTTTGGGGGTGTTCTGCCCCCAAGAAAATTTTGAAAAACAACCGACCAAAATTGTGAATTTTACAGCACATTTTTCATTACATATTCAATTGTATCAACTTTCAAACCACAGTAAATAGTAGATGATGACCTTCAAGAGCACCAGGTTACCCACCCAGTCATATGTACCCATAGACATTCTTTCAGAGAGCACCAAAAATAGGCACAAGTAGTAAATCAGAGAGAAGTAAAAGTGAGACCAGCCCCCACATGGTGTGTATCGAGCAAGCGCAGTGAGCAACCATTGCTAGGGGGTACTATGGTGTACATGGACCTGCTCCTAAAGGGCAAAATGGATCCTTTATCAAGCTTATGAGTGAACAGGACGTCTTTCTCGTTATCTCCTCCAAGTTTCTCCCCCCAAATTTCCATTTATCCCCCCTTTCCTTTCCCTCCTCTCCAGCATTTCCTGGCTTTAATTGCGTCACTGGGGGATTTCAACATATGACACTGGCCTTGTAACCATAACAAACATACAATTATCTCCTTTATCAGTACAATTTAGTGATCTTGTGCCATGGGGGGGGGGGGGGGGGGGGGTCACAGTGGTGGACATTTAGTGTGGTATGGTAAATCTGGTCCCATTCTCAACAGATCAGTATTACAATTATTCAGAGATAGCAACGAGATTGTTGAGCAGGCAATGCAATGCAAACTGTAATGGGAATGTTTTGAAAAGTTAATTAGAAACTTCAATGCGGAAGGCCGGTGTTATTTCTACGAGACTGTGTTCTTTCTGCTACTGTACAGTACCTGTGCCAATCAATGCCTCTTAAGTGATGAATGTGATCTGGCCTCAGGCTCTCCTCCTTACTGCAGCATGATGTTCTATTAATATCATTTTGTAGTGGCAGGCCACATGAAGTGAATCAGTGTAAAATTGCTATAGATTTCGCATATTTGTGTGATTACATATTTGATTGCCGGCCTCAGCGAGGTAGCAGTACTTGCGAGATAAAGAACACAGCGCGGAAATAGAAGCCACTGTTTTGGGGGAGGTCGCAGATTATCTCGTTGAATCAATGCGCTGCTTCAGAATGTACAACCGCATAAAAAGCTGCACCGTATAGAAGTGCGCGATCCCGGCTACTTGGAGAAGTGTCCGATAGCAATTGGTTTTATCATGACAAAGAAGTAATACCTTTCCTGGAAAGGTATTACTTCTTTCCTCCCCTTCAACACTGAAGCGACCAATTTCGGCTTTAACTTCCTGGTATAGTCATGCCCTGCCCCCCCCCCCAAACCTCCCTCACTGCACCCACCAGCACGTCACCGCCTCCCTGAGTGTGTGTCTGTTTATGTGCGCCAGGGTCAGGAGGGAGAGTGTTGTTTGGCACATGGCTGCCAAGTGCTAACTCGCTAGCCAAGCGGAACTGATTGGGGCCGTTTCGGTTTCCTCACACAGCAAAAGAGCAGGCCCTAGCAGCAGGAGGCGACTTTCAAAAGAGACACTAGCACTGAACACGCAAGTGCACATTTTACCAGCGCAAACTCCTTTCTTGTGAAATCCGGCCTGAAATCCGGAAAATTAAACAAAATATAGGTCATGATTCATGAAGCAACTGAGCCAGCGCATAGGGAACGCACCGAGGGCTACCTTCAACAGATGGAACTGATACAAGGGTACAAAGACCCATTAGAGGTCAAAAGTTACATTGAAGAAGATGGTAGCAGCGCTGAGCCCTTTACTCTATAACCTGCACCATAAGATGTTAAATTACAATCCTATATCAGAATCGCGAATGATCCTGGAGCCCATAAGACACTTCTTGTAGGCTAGCTTCAAATTCTGTTCGCATTAGTTGGTGAAAACTTTATTAATAAGAACGTGCATGAGGGGCACACTTTGGAGTGCTTTAATAAAATGCTGCTCTCCCGAGAGATGTGATTTGTCTAGTACTGTTTTTATTTAATGTATCCCCATAATGGTAGCGAGAGGAGAATGTTGCTGCAAGGGTGTGGCCCTAAAATAAACACCATCTTTAAAGAAAAGCAGCTGCCACCTTTGCCTATGTCTGTGTTTCAATGCAATGCCCTCTTCTATGTTGAGGTCACTCGCCGATATTGTCGATGCGATGCTAAAATTACTTAGATAAGTAAAGGCATGTAAATATTGTGCGCAGCTCATCATCTTGTCGCTGTGTGCCTTGAATACGAAGCACACTTCCTACAGCGAATACAAAATCAGGCACCGTGTTAGCAGCCGGTTAAGATGCGCTGTCTCTCAGCACACTACATGGGTTATTTAGCGTGAATACTGACTGCACAATCACAATGACATCTAGATACAAGAAAAATCCATGTGCACCACACAATAATTTGACACCGAATTGAAACATCTAACCTAATTCAGGAAACAATGCGGACTACACTACAACAACCACCCTGATGTAAGGATTGAACGCTGCGCCGACCAGGCTGACTGCCACGTGTTGGCAGTATGTTCTGTTAAACTCGGTAATCCACATGGCTCGGACTCCTTCCCAAAAAACAGACTTATCTTTCATGTTCAGGACAAAGCCTTTGTCCTGAAAATGAGCTAAAAAAGGCCCCCCACGTTAGCCTAAGCGGCGCAAGTGCCAGAGCCCAGTGGCAGCACCAGGCAGCGGCCAGTGGAAAACAAAACAAAAGGACTCAGTCGTGTTAAAAAATTTTTTTTACATAAATAAACTCTAGAAAGCCCTGTTGTCTGCTTCAAATATATTTTTCAGCACAAGCCCCAAGTTTGGGCTTGTGCTGAAAAATATATTTTAAGCAGACTTGCTGACCCCAACCTTCGCCCCAGTTACAGCCCCCCCAAGAGTCAAGCAGCACAGCAGCGCCACCAATGGGAGCACCGTCACACATATCCACAGTGCTGCACTAGCATAGCCAGACTCTCGCAGGCACAGGCAGGCAGCCACCGACCCACCATCACCTCGCTCCGGCAGCAGTGGACTCCGCCGGTGAAAGGAGGAACCAAAGGGTTGCCCGCAAAAGGGGGGTGTAGGTAGCAGGCCCGGCTCCAGGAATTTTTGTTTGGGTGGGCCAAACGTACATTCGGGTGGGCCACTGCTGGCCCGATTTATCACTTGTATATCAGCCAAGCCTGCTTCTGGGCCCTACTTTTATCTCTCCTTAGTCTTACAAGGTACAGTAAAACACACTCTTTCTAAATGTTATCACTCTAAAAAAGTGCTTTCCTTCCATGTAATGTCCCTTTGATGGGAAGAGGAGGTTTTTAAGGTGGGAGTATCTAGCAAGTGACTCTACTCGGGCTCCCTCTGTGCGAGCCTTCAGGGAGAAACCCTCTTCATTACTACCTCCACCTGACCCATGACTGTGCAGCGCACTCCCTTACAGACTTGATTATCCACTTTTCTACCACCCCTCTCCATTGCACCTTATCTCACAGCTGACCTTGGGACCCAGCCCCATATCAGGCACCATCGGGCTCCACTTTCATTATTCCCAGTAAAAAACAAAAGTAAAATCACCTTCAAACTTGAAACATTGAATATAGCAGAAAATGTAATCAGCATGCATGTTAAAGTATGCTCAACAGTTGTACTAATCACCTGACTGTTAATTAAATGAACACAAACAGAAAGGCCATGACAGGGCCGGCTTTAGTGCTGGTACAAAAGTCTTTTTAACCTCTTTTTTTACCTCTTTCTCTGTAGATAACTTACCAACCACCCTCCAACAGTGCTCTTCATCTCTCCGTAGTCACTCCCCCTCATGGCCTCTTCCTCACACCCTAACTACCACCCTCCACCAGTACCTCTCATCTCTCTGTCGCTCCCACACCCCATGACCTCCTCCTCAGATTCGCTCACTGCTCCCTCATCTGTCTGTAGTTCCCCCCACGCCCCACCCCATGACCTCCTCCTCGGCTTCCCTCGCTGCCACTCTCCACTAGTGCCCCTCAGCTCTCTGTAGTTCCCCCCACCCCGTGACCTCCTCCTCTGACTCCCTCACTGCCACCCGCACCCTTCATCTCCCCGTAGCTCCCCCACCACCCCATGCCCTTTTCTGGTATTCCCTCACTACCACCCTCCACTAGTGCCCCTCATGTCTCCGTTGCCCCTCTCTCATATCCATTCCATTCGTTGTATTGCGCTACTCATATGAGTGTAGGGTAGGGTGTCACAGTACTTTACATAGCACACATTATACAGAGACAATAAATCGGTTTACACGAAATGTCACAAACTAATGAGGATTACAAGGTGTAGAAATCAATTCATCCATTCTGGTGGGTAATATATTTTATGGGGGTTTGGTCAGGGCAGGCTTAGTGCTGGTGGCGCCCTGTGCGAAAGTGTTTGTTGGCCCCCAAGACCACCTCCACCACGGATTCTCTCACTAGCACCCATTACCAGTGACCAAGTCTCCATAACCACACTCTCTCAGATGCATTGAACTAGTTATATAGCGCCACTCATACCAGTGTAGGGTGTCCGAGCACTTTGCATCACACACACATTACACAGAGACAATCAATCATGCGTGTGTAAATCAGTGTATAGGAAATGTTACATAAGCCAAAGGACTAAAAGAGTCACATGTCATCCATACTGGTAGGCAGTATAGTTTAAGAGTGCTTTGTGTGGAGAAGAACAAACGCAGAGTCGAAAAAGAAACAGCATAGTTGGGAGTTTTCTTTAATGATAAGAATCGATTTCTAGCCAAATTATCCCTTTTTGCAACATTAATCAATGCTCTAATAATGTATACTTTGCAGTGTGTATGCAGTTCTAGGATGAAAGGTAATAGCTCACTCTTCTATATCAGGACTTTCAGTTATAAATTGCAAGTAACAAAAGGATGTCTCTTTTGAAAGCAGTAATCTGCTGATCTGTTTATATCATACGCACTCTGTAATCTACTTGGTACAGGTTCTTTGCAGCAGGCATGTTAACCCTCTACACTAACTTCACCGAAGTCAAAACCTCAACTATACAAAATGCTGATCTCTCTCCAGGAAGATAATTAATCACACGAGTTATCTTGACATTTATGTGAGGCCTGGTAAATGCCGGGGGTCAAGAAACGCTGCAGCAGGTGCTTCAAAAGCATAATAAACTTTAAAACACGGCGCCCCCAGGAAGCCAGCACCCGGTGCGGTGGCACCGCTCGCACCGCCCTAAAGCTGGCCCTGGGTTTGGTTGGAAGAAACACAAACTCAGGATTTAAAGAGTACTCCAGTGGTCAGGGATGGCTTTACTAATAAAAATGTATAACTGCCCAAACTCTTTTTAGTAACATTAGAATAATGAAAGAATGGAGAAGTTCTAACTACATCACAACACAAAAAAGCAAAGTTTGCATGCAGTTCTTTGATGACCGTTCATAGGTCACTGTCTTATGTTATGAATGATAGCAACTTCTGAACTGCAAGTAACACAAGGATATCTGTGACAAAGGCGTAACCTACTGAGCTATTCCCATACAATTCAGTTTATCTGCATTTAAAAACTACCAACAGACAAATGGTTGCTCTGCAGCAGCCAGCAGGAGGATCGTAAAGACAAGAACCGTCCTGGTAGGTAGTCAGGGGCCGCCCAGGGCGCTAGTGCGCTGCCGCTGCGCAGAACCGGCCGGGCCGGGGGAAAGGCCTATACCCTTTGTTAATCCCGGCCCCTCGGCCCGGCCCACAGAAGTGCCAATTTTGCATGTTTGCTGATAATAAATAATTGCCTAAAGAGTGACACACTGACTCACCTCTCTGTGCGGCGGGCGACGAGTCGATGACGGATGGACAGTCTCGGTACTAGAAATAAATTATGGGGTGCCCGTCCGTGCGTTCCTTCCCTGTCTTCTTAGTGGCTCAGCTGGCTGTTGTTCTGGAATGCTCCGTCCCCTCGGTCGGGGTCACGAGTCATGCGCACCTTTTGTTGGAACCCCAATGCGCATGTCACCACAAGGTGGGTGAACTGAGACCGTGCACTCGCGGGGGCTGGCGCCGGCAGAGATTTCTGCGACTGCGCGAAGCGCGCGAGCGCGACCCGACGACCCACCCCCCCAATATTAATGCAGGTGATTATAATGATTGCAGGCGAATGCGGCGGCGCTGCCCAGGCAGTGTAGAGAGCCTGAGAGTGTGAACAGTGATGTGTGCGATATAATTGTGCTTTCTGTCCCGCACCCACACGGAGAGAGTAGCGGCTGTAGCGAGTGTGTGTCTTATGTTATCCAATTTATTTTCTTACAAACGCCGTTGTCGCGTCCGCACGTTGGACCAAAAAATCGGCCCCAGGAATGAAACCGGCCCCCTACCAAAAAACCGGCCCCCACCCCTGGCAGCCTACCGGGGGATTGCCCGGTGCCCGACATTGCCAGTCCGGGCCTGTTGATGACCTGGGCCTTCGATGTTTCGTGATAGTTAGTAGCAAGGGTCGCATTCTTACATAGGTGCTCCAGAGTTCCTGAAGGACCTTGCTGTCCCACAGAACAATAGGTTTTGTGTTTGATAGCATCTGAAGTTCAGAGTTTCGAGTTGCTGTTTTTGACAAATAAGTGGGAGTCTTCCGGTGATTTTCTTTGTAAGGCAAGTATCAGCTCTTTAATTTCACCTAAACTTCCAAATGTGCTGTCAAAGGCACAGTTTGGTGTAAACATGTTTATACTTTTACAGCGGAAGCCTTTCACCTGTCTTTCTCAGGAGAAGTTGGTCTTGCTCACTGTGCTAAATCACTTCCTCAGTGGAGTGTGGGGCCGGGGTAAACATTTTTACCAGGCTGGTTTAGATTTCCTTTCTCTGACTGGTTTTTATCATTTACCATGTTTACTTGTGCATGCTTTTTGAAGGAGGAGTACATAAGGAGGTATGGTGTTATTTCCTAGGTTCATATTATGTGTTGCAATAGGTGAGAGACTCTAAATGTATCACAGGCAGGCAAGGGCAGTATTGTGGCAGGTAACATATAACAGTTGTGGCGGGTTTTAGGGTGATCTTTGGTGGCTTTTCCAAGGTTCCAATGTCTTCTGTATCCTGGTCTACGGTCATATTTCAGTCCTGGAGTGATCACCATCTGAGAAAGGTACTTTCTCTTCAAGAACTGGTTGGCCATAAAAATATATATTTGGAAAGCTATTCTCCTTCCTGTCTTCTGTTTTACAGCAGTATGTAGGTCCTAGTTGCAACAAGCTATGCTGATATTTAGGTGTGGCCTGAGCCAAGACCTTTTGATTTTATTAAAATTACATATATAAAATACTTATTAAAAGGGACTTTCCGCCACCTCTCTTCCTCCATTGGCCTGTTGTTGTGTAATTCACATTTTGCTTCCTCCTACCACAGCATACAGCGTGTGGCAATGAGTCAGTCTACTTTAGCCACTGGTTAATTTCATGTTGAGTGACTGAATTTTACTCTCTCACAATGGGTATATCCCCACACAAAGTATTTCTCTTCAGTGCCAGTGTTCTTTTGTTTGTAGGGTCTGAAGTGATCGCAGAATGCTTTCTACCAGATATGAGAACAAGGCACATTCCAGCTTTATAAGTTCCTGGCACCTGCCAATGCTGTTGTAAATTCCTTTTGAAGTGACCTTTTTTTATCTTACTGCTGCTTTTTCACACCAAACCAGCAGCTTACATTAACTCTTGATATAAGTTCATGAGGGTGTTCAACCTTTGAAACCCTATCAGTCTGTCATTCCTTCTTTCTGTTTTTTTTTCTTCCTTGTCATTTCCTTCTTTCTTTCCTTTCTATTACTCTCTTTTCTTCTTTATTTCTTTCCTTTTTTCCTTCTGTTTTTCTTATTTGCATCTTTATTTCCTTCGTTCATTCTTTCCTCTTTATTTCGTCTTTTATGTCATTTTCCCTCTTTCTTTTCTTATTCTTTCCTGGCTACCTATATTTTTCCTGCCTTAATTTTCTTTCTTTCTCTCTTCCTTCCTTTCTTTGTTACTTCATTTCCTCTATCATTCTTTCTTCCTTTCATGCTTTTCTGTCTTTATTTGCCTTCCTCTTTCTTTTGCTGATAGGCTAGGGAGTACTATGTAAATGCATGCTTTTTTTAGCCCAAGGCCACATTATTTGCTTTGGAGAATCTTTTTAAAAAAAAAGATTTTCGAGAGCCCGGTAGTTTCCTGAACAATAAAGTTTTGCAGAAGCCATGACAGAACAAAGCAGGAATTTCAAAAAAGGCTAGTAGCAAACGCTTTGCCAATGCTCGTTTCTTTTTAAGACTCTGTCCCTGCGCCCTAGGAAAAAATCCAGTAATCTGTCTATCCTGATACTTATTCAGGCTTTACATCTTAATGCGAGTGCATTTTGACAAATATGAAGAACACACATACATCATTGACACTAATTCCAGAAAATGTTAAATGCACATCAAACTAAACAAAAAGCAAACCACTAGCCAGCCAGACATCTGAAATAACCCTCTAATTTATTGAAAGATTAAAACAACACCATTGACCAACCATTTATTTCACAAAAATAAAATCCTTCGAAAGTACAATAGTTCCATAAATATTACTGAAGTGGATAACTCTCCTTCATAACACAACTTTCATTGAACATTTTTCTTTTAACATCCAATGTAAAAATACACCAATGTAGGTGTCTTTCCAGAGCTGCCTTATCGGAACGGGGGACCTGCTGCTTGCTCCCGGGCATACCTGCTTTGCAGCCGCTCCTGGGGTCCTGACGCTGTGTGCCTCCCCTGCCGCCGCTTCAAACCATTGCGCGGCTACTGCAGGGGGAGACTACAGCTCCCAGGTTGCTTAGCGGCCAACTGACGCTAATCTCGCGCCCGGAGGCGCAGAAAAGGGAGAGGCTTCCTCCGCATCGCGGGAAGGGCGCGGGCGGCGCCGGACGAAGCCCGGACAAAGGGCGGACCGTCTGTGGCCGTCAGGGGCCGGATGAGGCCGGGCTGGGTCAGCCCCTGACATCTATTGGGAACTGTGAGTACCATATAAAATGAGTTCCTAGTACTAACACTTGACCATTATGGCTGCCAGAAGGGGTGTGAAACCGACACCAATAGGGCTAGTAGCCGGGACTCTAGACCAATTCATCACGAGAGCATCATCGGTATTGGAACGTGAAATTGTAATGACGCAACGTCGTTTGTCCCAGGACCCGGCCTTCTTAAGGAGATCTTCCTGGGCCCCGTTGCACAAGCATGTTCACCTAATCCTCCCCAGCTAAATACAGCTATCGAAGAGTTCCCCACTAACTTATATCCTACTGGAAATAATTCACTAGACCAGGTGGATGGGTCAATCCAACTATTATGTGGACAGTCCATAAATACAATACCTGCCCAAACCGTAGCGAGTATAAATACTCTGAACAAGACCAGATGCAAAGAGGGTGCTATCCCGAAAAGGAAAAGAGCTGGCGCCTCACTTCGGGGTAGAAAACCTAAACAGTCTAAATTTAACACTCAACCGGAACCCCTAATCGTAGATCAACCCGAGTTTTGCCCCCCTGTGGCTCCTATAAACAGCCCTGTTAAGAATGGCATAGACTCCATATCCACATGCTCCCTCGACCTAGATTTATTGGTGGGAAAACTAAGTATGGTTCTATCTTCTCTTATCCAGCCAGTGGAGCAAAAACTGAAATATTTAGATGATAGACTGGAAAAAATTGAGGTACTGCTCGTGGAAAACATGGGTCTTCGAAAAGATCTTTCTGCTACCCAAGCTCAAGTTAAAGCTCTGGTTACACCAGCGAATGTTTCGCAGTCCCAATATAAGCCAACACCTATTATTGTAAATGATCAACCCACATCGACCATTACCCAGGGGCCAATTCCGAGCTCTAGTATAACTGGCCCAAAAAATAACCCAACAGTTGTGAAAAAGGCACAGCCCTTGCAATTAGTAAACTCTGTAAATATCGAAACTCCAGGAAAGGAGTCCCCAAACCAACTCGGGGAAAATGACGCTTCTCGAGACTTACCCCCGGATTGTGCTCCATATGTGGTTATCCTAACTGGGGTTCCAAAGTTGACGAACACTAAATACGAATCGTATGAGGAACTCAAGAATAAGACCATGCATTGGTTGAACACCCATAGACCTTTGCCTAGATCCATCCAAAGTAAAATTCTGTTTGTTAGAAGGGTGGGGTGGGTGGGTTGTAATTCAAAAAATGTGGTTGGGGACTGTGTAATTATTAATTTTGAGGATTACAGGGCAGTCGATTATGTATGTAGCAGGCACCAGACAAGCCCTAATACAATCATTAAATCTTTGAGGTTAGACCATTTTTATCAAACAGATCATGCTCACCATGCCTTCAACCATAGGAGCTATGACCCACGGTTCCAGCAAGAGGACTCCTGGCATTATGTAGATAGAAGTAGGGGTGGACGGGTCAGGGGTGAAGTGTTGGGCTTTCCAACAAACAACAGATATAGTCTGCTGTACCAAGTGGATTGACTTCATATGCCCCCCAGTCCCCCATTGGTCCATCTAACAGATGTTAAAAAAAGGGAAGGTTATCAGGAGGGATTGTTTGGGGGCAAACATCGCAATTAATTCTTTACCCTCTACTGAAGCAAGAATGATGCCTAAGGAAAAGTTTTATGTAACCTCAGGGGAGCTAGGGGATGGTCCAACTCCCCCTGTGATTGATAATTTTATTCCCGTGCCCCAACACCAGACTGTCCGCGCGCACTTGGATCGGCATCCAGCCGGTCCTGGGATGCACGGTCTTGCCGGGTTTGGCCATGAGGGATGTTCGGAAAATAAGCAAGCAATGACAAAAGGGACCTTAAAAATCTTATCTTGGAATATAGCGGGCCACACATCTAACTTAGATATCCCGGATTGGTGTACATTTGTGGATTCTGATGGGATCTGCTTATTCCAAGAAACGTGGGCGGTAGGTCCCACCCATAGACTGGGTTATGTAACCTTTGCGGAATCTGCAGTAAAAGGCCCGAGAGGCAGACCGTCAGGAGGGCTGTGTATATGGGTGGGTGTACATCTTGGATTCACGTTGAAAAGGCTAGAAACAAATAGCCCTGATCTCACGTGCATCCTGATGTCTCACAAAGAAACACCAAAACTGGCCATCATCAATATATATTCACGGCCAGTGCGATCGGGTGGAACATCTAATACCCTAGACAAACTAACCATCCTATTGCACTTGCTTGGGGGTGATGTTGCCTTGTTGATCGGAGGAGACTTCAATTGCCATTTTGAACCACTACAAGGGGTCCCTCCGATCACAATGGAAGAAGATGAAATCTGGTCAGTTCCGCCCTCCAATGCCTATCCTGTAAAAAATTGGACAGCTCTAGTCCTTCAGTTGACTTCCCTTATCTATACGTTCTCTATCAGAGCCTGTAACGGTCGATTCCAGAGTGATACCCCAGCCCAGCATACTTACAGTGGCATGGGGCATGCATCTGTAATAGATTATTTTTTGGCTAGTTTGGCTCTGTGGCCCAAAATTATAGATCTTAGCGTTCCTTTTCGCATTGAAAGTGACCATAATCCCCTGATAATTGAGATGGACTTCCAACTAATCAGGGTGGACAGTGCTGCAATGAGCACCCCAAGTAGTGATTTAAGAATAGTGCAAGGTGGGAGAAGAATCCGATGGGCGGCTGTGAAATCGTCCAGTGAATCCATGGCAAAAATATATCGAGATGTAATCCCCCTGCTCGAAAGGGCAAATCCTACCCTTACCAATTCCTCGGATATTGATTTGGGTGAACTTATGGGTATCCATAGCAAAATGGTCGCAATATTAAAGGACACTTTCTATAAGATAGGTTTTGCTAAGCCTAAACCTCGTAATGATGGGAACCCATGGTTTAATAGGTGCTGTAGGGACGCGAAAGCTGCACTACTGTTGGCCCTAAGCCAAGGCAATAGATTTTGTGTTACAGAAGCTAGACAAGCATATAAGAAAATGCTAAAAAACGCAAAATTAGAATGGGAGGCAGATCGTTGGTCCGCTATTACATCTGCACTTCTGGCAAAGGACCCAAGGTTATTCTGGAATCTTGTCCATACTGGAAAATCAGAAGGCAGGTCTACAATCGCCCCAAACGTTTTCGAAGAAGCATGGTCTTCTTATTTTAAAGATCTTTATTCTCTCTCCTCTACACTTATAAGTGAAGCCCCTCCGAGCCTATTGGCTCCGAACCCTATGTGGTCAGTACAACTATTCACGTTGGCCGAAGTCCAGTTGGCCATTTCAAGTATTCAGCCAAATAAAGCACCGGGACTTGATAGGATCCCAGGTGATTTATACAGAGAAGAACTGATAGTTTGGGGCCCATACCTACAGGTATTATTTAACGCGATATTGCAGGGGCTACCACTCCCAAGTACCTGGCTGGGGGCGGAGATAATTCCAATTCTTAAGAAGGGTTCTCCGCTTCAACCCTCTAATTATAGGCCTATTAGCCTTATTGATGTGACCCAAAAAATTTATGCCAGGCTCCTGTTACAACGTTTACAGGCTTGGTCCAACGATAACATCCTGACGCCGCTTCAGGTGGGATTTAGGGCCAAAACATCAACAATAGACCAACTATTCCGGTTGCAAGTCCTTTACTGGAAGCATGTGGTCTTGGAAGGGGGTAGTCTATACCTTACATTCGTCGACTTAAAGTCCGCATTTGATATGGTGGACGGAACCAGTTATGGTCCATTTTATCAACAATGGGGGTTCCGCCATATTTATGCCATCAGTTTAAGATCTTACATGAAGGCACCTTTGCTAGAGTTCGTTTTGGTAGGCAAAGTCAGCTAACTGGACCATTCCCGATTGAGAAAGGCGTTAGACAGGGCTGTGTGCTTGCCCCATCCCTGTTTTCTCTCTTCCTCAACGGGCTTATTGAAGATCTCCTTGCAATAAACGATATTGACTCCCCCAAATTGGCTGCCCAAAGATTTCCCGCACTAATGTTTGTGGATGACACGCTGCTGCTTTCTAAATCCCCAATGGGGATGCAGCGGGTGTTGAACCAGTTTTCCAAATTCTGTATGAAAAGGAACCTGGTGGTCAATATAAATAAGACTAAGTACATGGTTTTATTGCCAATACTGTTAACTGCCCCCATCCAATGATGGAAGGTAGTCCCCTCGAAAGGGTTCCAACTTTTAACTACTTGAGTTTAACTTTGAATGACAAAATGGGGTGGGGTCCCCAACTGGCCAAGGCCAATTTAAGACTAACCCAAGCAGCTGGGGGTATCCTAAAAGTGCAGAAGAATTGTACTCACAAAATAATAAGCGCCCCCCTTGAAATCTTTAGAGTTCAAGCCAGGGCATCATCCCTTTATAGGGCGGAACTCTGGGGACATACACCAGTAAGCGACATATCTATAACTGAAAATAATTTTATAAGGCAACTATTGGATTTGCCAAAAAGCACTCCCTTGGCCCCGCTCAGATTGGATTTGAATATTCGCCCAATCGCAGACGCTATTGCTGTTCGGCCCCTACTTTATTGGAAGCGCCTGTGGAGCATCCCAGAGCTGGTGAACTACAAGGAGGAGCTCAAAGTAGTCATGGCTTTATTAGGATCTGGTAGGATCCCTTGGTTAAGATTTGTAAGACAGTCACTTACATTGACTGGGCTCGAGGAACTCTGGGTAAACCCCGAGGTCTCCTGCCCAGCCATTTCTAAGAAAACCATGACATGTGTTGTAAAAGACTTTAATCTAAGGAATCTCTTTCGCTCAACAAAAACTTTAAACTTAACTGACATCTTTTTGGACGTTAAGTCCTTTTATAGCTTTGAGCCGGAGATTGATGTAATACAACCAACTTTAGCGAAGAAGCTCTACTTGCAATTTAGATATGGCACTTTGCCTTTTTACTCTAATATTGATAGGTGGAAAAGGGGTCCGGCACGTCCTTGCCCAGGTTGTCGAACTGAGGAAGAAACTACTGTACATGTTATCCTTTCTGTCCAGCATATACTAACATTAGGAGGAAATGGATAATTCAGCTGTGCAAAAATCTGGGTGTAAAGCAATATTTGGTTTTCTTTAGGATTCTAAAAACTGATACCAACGCAGTGATTGTGTCTGCAGTAGCCAAATATTTGCTCTCTATGTGGACAATTCGAAGGAACCTGATAAATAACATTGCTATATATCTGCACTAAGTCTACTGGATAATGAGAGAAAAGATTGCACTTTATTTTTTATAACGATCATTGTTTTAACAATTTTAGAATTCTGGATAGCATTTACATTTTTTAACCTTTTAAGAATACGTTTATAACCATCTAAACAATTGTGATTTTATGCATGAATTGAACTGACTGACCCACTGTAATGATTGTTTTATTTTTATGTGCTTTTATGGTAAACCAAACCGCAATAAAGCTTGATTGAATTGAGTATTCTTTTTTACGTGTACAAGAATCAAGGTGCTGACATCTCAAACCATGCAGTGTGTAATAGAGAATGGAAATCCAACAATGTTCTTTTTTCTCTTTCACAAATAACAAATTAACACATCCACAATGAATTAGCTCCTTTTATTTATTTTTAAATGTGCATACAAATCCATTTCTTTTTTTTTAATATGAAGTCAAAGATGCATTGCACACATTAGTTTCGTAATCTCTGAAAAGAACATGAACTCCACCAGTGCGGAGCTCATGGAAATCCAACATTGTTCCTCTTGCATAAAAAATTATGAAAATTGCCCTACTTTCACTTGTAACAATGTAAATGTGTACTCACATTATACATGAAACATTTCTTTTAAGAATTTGAATTCAAAGCTAAATTCACAATTTTCTTTAATCTCGTATAAGAACATGAGCTGCATCAGAATGACTCTGCTTATCTACATTTAACAGCACCCTCGCAAAATGCACTCACTGAAATATAAACACAGCTTTTTTTCAAAATGCCTATAATTTTAAGGTAAACTACAGGTGTGTTTAAGGTCCTACATGGAGCAAAAAAAATGTAATTTATTCGAGATAAAAGGATTATCTGAGAAGCCACTCAGTTTATTTGACACCCGGCCCTAACAGTAAATAGATTTTCAGCCAACACATTCAGGGAGTTACTTATATATCTTTATAATTATATGTATGAGATTATTGCATTTATTTTTTAAAGGAAATAAGATATCGATTACAAATGTATGACTAGTAATTGAATATTTGGCAAGTTAGAACTGTCACTTAAGCAGATTAAAGCTTTTCATAAAATATTAATAAAAACAGCTCCCCACAAAACATGAATTAATCACTAGCAGAAAACTTGCCTTTCAGCAGGTTGTTTTTGGTTTTTACCTATCTTGATGGAGATAGTAATTTTCAGTTGTTTGGCTTGTAGATCAGCACCCAAGAATTTACATTGGGTAGGAGCCAGATCCACCATCCCCAATATTCAGTTCTCAGATATGAATCAGGCTCCCAGATAACAGCAGGCAATCACAGGAACCCACATCCAGAAACAGGATCAGCACAGCAAGACCATTGCCAAAGTCCAAGACTGCTCCCAAAAAGACCATAAGACCATAGGGAATGACAATATGAAAAACGCTGTGCCCAAAAGACTGAGAGTATGCTGCCATATCTCTAGGTATAACATGCTGACCAAACCCCTTCAAGTCATTGTAAAATAGAGACTTTTTTGACCACTCCAATTAGTATTGCTCCATGAATGCCTATACACAATGGGGACTATTCACCTCTCAGCAAACATTCCACCACGCTGGAACTTTTAATACAACTAAGCTGCATTTGTAGAATATGCTGGGAAAAAGCCCCGTGGAGTGGTAGACATTGGCCTTTGTTGTCAGAAACACAAGCTTCTTTTGCAACATTATGGGACAAGATAAGAGTGGAAACCACAATGAATAACTTTTAGCTTCATTTTAGGGAATTAATATTGTACAAACCAAGAGATATGTGCAAAAATTAATGTTTCAACTTCGATTGACACCATAGGCCAGATTTCCAACACCACAAAAACTATTTATTATTGTATCTGAAGGAAATATTGCCAGACAGCCCCTACTTGCTATATGCAAACTAGTGATACAGAAAAATGAAACAACTGAGTAAACGCCTGCTTGAATCAGGAGAATGTGCGACTATTGTAATTTTCCAGAGCCCAGCTACCAACCCTGGCTCATACAAATAATGCACATGATGTGCTGCAACTCAATTCTTTATTGCTACAGCCTCTACCTTTCACAAGCAATTACTACTTTGTACTTATTTGTTATATATGTAACATCCATATGTATACATAAAGCACATCCATTTGCAAACGTGACAATTCATATTGGACTCAGTTGTAATGCGTGAAACAAAACATTTCATATCCTTTTAAACCTGATCCTTGATAAATGCTTACTACCTTGATATTATATCTCATTCTTGAAAATCAATCAAACAAGACATAAGACTCCATATAGTGGAACTCGAGAACAGACCAGTATTGCAGCAACCTCCCTATGATGAATGCATTAGGCTGAGAAACAATCTTTGCCCAATTTCTTCCACTCGATTTCTGGATCCGTACCTTTCAGTACTTCTTTTCTCCCTCCCCAGCATGCCACAGGGAGTAGGCATCCATTTTATGTGCAAGAGTTACAGTTATGCGTCAGACGATGGATACTGATAAATGAACGGAGAGGGAGACATTTTTTGTGTCCAACGACTTGACTCCCGGATTCCTTTTTGGGCACCAACCTTGCTGTACCTGGGGTCATAGTACAGCACACATTTCAGTCTATCCTTTTTTGGTATGATTGGTATCACAAGATTACGCCGCGTGCGATGTCACACACTTTCGGTAAGCAGTGAGTGAGCGGTGTGGTGTTGTGGGCCCTAGGCCCACATGCTGGATAGAATGACCACACAGACACATGGTATGAGTACTGGTAACTGGCCCAGGGCGCGTGCGCCCAGCCCCTTTTATTAGCAGGGTCACCTGACTCGTGACGCCTGTGATGGGTGGATGTATAGCGTGGGTTAGCACTGGGCAAAACACTAGAACATGTCCAGCCGGACACTACATCCCTCCCAAACTTAATGAAGAAACAAACGAAAACACCCAACCTATGAAGAAAAACAATCAACAATACACAGCACCCATGAGTCTCTTCAGGCCATCTGCTAGGCGGTGCTGGAGCCCCGGACCACTCGGTCAGGAAGCTTTGGTCTGCCTCGCCGATGAAGTTCAGACCGACCTTGTCTCGCAGTGTTGGAGTCTATTTACAAAGTTCAAAGAGGGGTGCATCAGGAGCGGTGGAGGAGTATACTTTGGAGATCTTCTTGCAGGCGCTCAGTTTCTGGTGGACAGCCAACCTGCAGATATGGAGGATGACATTGGTGGACGAAGTTTCCTTTGCGGTGATGATGCTTTCCAGTTACCAATAGCCGGGCAGCTTCAGACTTGCCTCTCCTGTCTGGACTTCCTTTTCACAGGAGTTTCCTGGAGGGCCTTCCTGCCAGGCTGCCATGGGAACGTGTGGACTGTGCCGGCTTCGTGTAGGCCACGCGAAGGCGTTGCTGGGGAACTGCCAACGGGAGCAAAGCCAAATCGCTCATTCAGATGCAGAGGGTGGTGTCTCAGTCTGTGTGCTCTCGCAGTTGGGACTTAGGTTCTTTGCCTTCCTCATATGGTCTTTGGGGTGACAAGTTTCCATCTGTGACCTCCACGCTTCCCGGTGCCTGCCATGGAGCTGCTGCAGATGCATCTCTCCAATTCGTGTTCCCCTCTCACAGGAACTCCGTTGAGGCCACGTGACCACGTGGGCTCTGCGGGCCTTTTGTAGGCTGTTCTGAGGGGTCACTGCAGAACTCCCCACGGGCCATGGCCAAGCCTCGTGTAACCCCAAGGGTGGATAGTCCAATGGTCTGGTATTCTCTTCTTCGACAAACTTCAGGTTTACAGGGGCACACAGAAGGTTCCTGGGTGGGTAGCCTCGTTGAACTCTGGATGTCCTGAGTGTTTGGACCCACTCTGGTGGTGCAATGCTCCTCGGGTGTTCTTGCTGATGCTGCACCTGTGTGATGGATACAATAATTTTCTTTTGGTTGGGCAAAAGGCATCAATCTCTTGCTTTCGGTCACCTCGTGGATTGAGAAGGACTGGAGGGACTTCGTGCCCACTTACGGTTGTCTTCTGGCAGGTGCACTTGCTAGATATGGTGCCATCGATGCCAAGCAGCCGGTGACAGGATGGTGCACTGTGAAGTGTGGGGCCTGGATGCAGATCACGCTTACTGGCAGCTTACAGTTGGTCCTCCAGTGAAGCTGTCTCCAGTGACGTCTCTGCACCCCGGTGGCTGGCTTGTGCTGTTGAACACCTTATCCAGTGCTGGCAAGAATCCTCTGTCTTGTAGTTCTTCTCCTTTTCCCTCTTGCGTGCCTGTGGTGGTTGCTTGCCCTGTGGCATCGTGACACTCTCCTTTCATCCTTTGCAGAGTGGTGTCATGCCACTCTCTTCTTCTTCCCACCAGGTTTGACACGTGGATGTGACGTCCTGCCAAATGTCTCAAGTTTGCGCCACATGGACGTCTCGCTGGTCATGTCCGGTTCTTGGGACGGTCTTTACTTTGTTGCTGACCTGTCGCAGGTCTGTCCTGTGGTAGGACATGCTTCTACTCCTTGAGGACATCTTGCAGGCCCCTTCTCCTCCTCAGGGGTTTTGCGATGCTCCTCTGCTCTTCAATTGAGTGTGTTGTTCTTGCGCCTCCACGCTGCTCCATTGTGGCGCTTAGTCCTGCCTCCGTTCAGGCATGCTTGGTCACTTAGAATGATGTGTTCTATGCTTGCAGTGTGAATGTGGCGCCCGGCCACATGTCACCTGTCATCGGAGAACACGTTGCGGTGGCAGCTTGCCAAGTGAAGTGTGCAACTCTCCTCTTGCCTATCTGGGGCCACTGGCAACTCCATCTTGAGGCAGTGTGAGGGAGGACACTCTGCTGTCTTCGACCCGCTGCGGGGCTTTGCAGGTGCAGTTGAGATGTGGAGGCTCTCTGCTTCCTTCAGCATTGCTTCTTTTCTGTGGAGATGTCTCTATCTGTGGTACTTTAAATTTTGGGACCACGTAGGAGGCATGGCCCTACCCTGCCTATTTCGGTATCAGCGAACCGCGAATGGCCAATGCGGTATGTACAAGTGTTTTGCATAACGTTTCATCGATAAATTCACTTTGTATATGATATTACACATTGACTTCGTGGGTTCCATTTTAGAGCGGTAGCCATCTTATGGTTGCCCTCACATAGGCTGCGCATTAAGGCCATGCATAGGCCTTCAGAACACATGTACCTTCTATTGACTTCTCTGTGACCTGTGCGAACTGGCTCCACTGCCCGAGGTCAGTCCGGTCCCACGAGCTCCCCTTCCTACGGCCACCTGTGATTAGCATCAGGGTTTGACACACCATAAAGCCTTTCATCCCACACAAGCCCCCAACTAATCTTTCACACCTGACTCTGCTTCCTGCTTTATGGCCTGTTTTACGAGGAGGAGGTGCCAGTGTTTATTGGGGTCTGCTGATATCTGATGAGGGATCTGAGCCTCGCTGGGTAAATAATTGTGGGCTGGCTGAACTGGAATGTGGGATGGTCATCATGACTGCCGAGGAATGTGTGCCTGAAGCATGATATTTTGTATATAAGGAGAAGACTGGTTTTGTAACTTTGATCAGTCTCCTGAGAACATACCCGTGTGTACATCTAGGATTGCTGTTACTGGCTGCAGACAATAATAAAACGATCTTTGACGCCACCACAAGACTCTGTGTTTCTGTGGTCCAAGACAGGAAGAACTCGAAGTCATAGGGTGCTACCCCTGGCACCGCTGGGGTCTTAAATTCCCCAGTACTTCAGTTGGCGCCCAACTCGGGGCGATTTCAGCGGTACTGGTCCAAGCCAGAGGTTCGTGAGGAGCTTCTTGTGGAAATTCTGGAGGAAGGCCGCCACTTCATCGACCCCTGCATGTCGACGTGGTCCGAAAGTCTTTGCTGCGAGGTTCCCCGCTTGCTGACGGCTACGAAGGACTGCTGCCCTGACTATCGCCCTGTTTTGGACCCTTGATAATTTGGTAGAGCGAAACGATTAACAGAGTCTTCTGGTGATGTCATCGATACCTAAGTTAAGTATAAGTGGATCGTCTCCTAATTCTTAGTTTGGGTATCCCTTCGGGATCGCTTTGATTTGGAGCTTGCAAGCGCCAAAGCCGAAGGACTCGTGTATTCACGAGACTATCGCGTTTTGATAATCCTTTGAAGTTTGAAACTAGACTAGTGAGCAAAGATGCCTGGTTCTAGTATATTTGGAAACTAGTTTTGTTTGGGTTGTAAAAGGGATTCCCAATTAGAGGATTCGTGTCCGGTTCCTCCAATTGGAACTCCAACTTATGAGCTTTATGTAAAACATGGCGTGGGCCCCATTGCATATAATGAAATATGGATCCGATACACCAGGAAGGACGGTGTTTTAAAATGGCACCAAAATGGTAGTTTCGATACAGATATCTTAGACAATTTGGAAGTTAAATTATTTAAAAAGAAAGCCCGGCCGGCGATGTTTGATTCTTTCCGCCTATGGCGAAAGGAAGCCAAACAGAAGGAAATTAAATTAGCAAAAAGAAATAAGAGAGAAAAAGGTATGTCGATGGTGCAAGCAGCTGTACAATTTAAAGAAAATGAGGAGGAACAAATGAATGAGCAGTTACATAGACAGCGTAAACTAGGTATCGATAAATGTTACCCAGTCTTGCCGCACCTTCAGCAAGATGTGTTAAAAGAAAAGGAGAAAGATCCCCTAATGTCACATTTGCTGAGTTCGCCACCTCCGTATGCGCAGAGTGCTACAGCACCTCCGCAACCCTTGAATGCACAGCCTCCAGTTAATGTGCCGCAAGCTTTCCTGCAGCCGCCAGCTCCTCCTCAGCCGGCGCCTGCTCTTGTGGTGCAGCCCCCTCAAGGGCCGCCGACTTTGCCCCCTGCATCCCCTTTGCCTTCTGCGACTTTGCCTGCCCCATCAACTGCCTCCCTTGGCGCTCTTCCCGATACTGTCCTTGCATCTGCATCTACACCCACCGTGCTTCCCTCTGTCTTTCCCCCTGTTCTTGCCTCACCCTCTCCTACTACACGACAAAGAATATCTAGTGCAGTTACTAGTTTCATATTGCCTTTATTTGGGTCGTCTGGTGCGACCCCTGACTCAAAGCGTAAGCAGTTGCGTAGCCAGCGGCCTGGTTCTGAAGAGAAAGAAGTATTAGACCACATGGCACGTAACTGGATTGTTCATCCATCAAGGTATAATGTGGAGTCTGTCATGAGTGTCTTTCGTCAATGGGAAACACCAAAGCAAAGATATGTTTTTGAAAAAATGTGTGAATTCCTCTGTGAGGAATTGGAAGATCATGGTCTAGACTCAAGCCCGCAGGTTTTGTGTCGCTTACGGTTTGAATTTGACAAAGGCACGATTGTGGGCCCCAACGTTGATAGAGCAGTTACGACATTGTTGTCTTTCAGGAATGGGGATTGTCATCAGTCACTGTTCGAACAACAGTTCGCTGTAGGGAAAAAGGGAAAAGTGCGACAATACCCTATGAGAGAAGTTCCTCCGGTATGGAAGGAAGCCGTTGCGGCTGATGCCGGTCGCGGTATTGCTGCTGCTCCAGCTCATTTCCAGCGTGTTTGGGTGCATGTCCCTTGGAAACGATCTGAAGTAATAGCGCTTAAACAGACATTGCCTGATCCCCGTAAAAACCCTGCAGGATATTATAAGGAGTTGTCACAGATGGCAGGATCATGTATCATGAATCTAGCTGACATAGATATGTTGTTTGGAAATGTTGTTCCACAGCCTTTGTGGGGATTGATTAGAAATGCAGATCATGCTGCAGAGTTAGGTGACACATGGGCTAATATTATTATTGCTAATGATGGACAAGATGGTGGTGCCAAGCCTGACCCTTTGGTAGCAGAACTCCCTGCTAGAATCATTGCTTACATGAAGACTTTAATGCCCGCGATGCGTGTGAATTGGGATAAATTGTCTGCGTGTAAGCAGAAGAAAGATGAAACAGTGTCTGATTTCTTCACCAGGTTTGAGGAAACGTTTATTGACCACAGTGGTCAAGATATGAGTACGGAAGGTGGTCAACGATTATTTGTTGATAAATTTGTACATAATTTGCTTCCCGAGTTGTGTAAGAAGTTAAAAGATTCAGAGAGTTCTTGGGCTGTTTCCTCATCAGCGCAAATACTGGCTACTGCACAGTATTATGAAAATAGAGATAAGGATGAGAAAGATAAAGCAGACAAGAAAACGAAGGAATTAAAAACGAAGGTTCTTTTACAGCAAGCTTACCCGCCACGTGGTGGCCAGAGTAATTATCAGCAACAGCCACAGATTCAGAGAAATGTGCAGAGGTACGAGTATTCTCAACCACGTGTCGCTGTAGGCCCTAATCAATGTTCATATTGCAAGGAAGAGGGTCATTTCAAGTATAGTTGTCCTATTCTGTTACAGCGCGCTAATGGCGCTTTTAGCACCAGAGGTAGAGGTGGTCAACAAGCTCCTAGAGGTAGGGGACGCGGGAATGTTCCCCAGAACGCGCGCCCCCTTCCATCTCAAAATACGATTAATAGTTTTGATCAGCAAGGCAATGCAACTGGTAGGACAGCTCAGTACTATAACAATGACTATTATGCAGAGGATGAAAATGTAGAAAGTAATGATTACTAGGATAGCCGTAGACAAAGAGAGGGAGTTGTTTCAGTGCCAGTGGATCAGAGTGGACCGTATGTCAAGGTGACTACAGCGGGTGTGTCAGAACCTTTTCTGTTGAATACTGGTGCTGCAAAAAGTTCAATCATGCATTCAAAACTCCCTGGCGCACCTTTGTCTGGCGACACGAATGTTTCAGTAGGTTTTTCTGGCGCCCCGGTTAGGAACCCGATCTCTAGTCCTATGCCCCTTTCTGTTGGACCTTGTGAGTTGAAAGCACCCCTTATCCTAACGACAGGTTGTGGTGAAAACCTGTTAGGATTAGATTTGTTGAAGAGATTACATGCAACATTATATTGTTCCCCCTCGGGAGTACAACTTACACTTGGTAGGGAAGTGATTTCTCCAATGTATCTATCAAAGGATAAACTGCCAGCTGAATTGTTGTCTCTTCCGGATGCTCTTTGGGCTTCTGGTCTTAATGATGTGGGCCTTTTGGAAATACCGCCATACGTGGTAACTTTGAAAGCCAATGTTAAATTGCCACGCATTCCCCAGTACAAGATCTCTAATGAAGGTGAAAAAGCGTTGCTAGCGATTATCTATGATCTGATTGAAAAGGATGTAATTGAAGAGACAAGAGGTAACGTTTGCAATAGCCCTGTTTTGCCTGTTTTAAAACGTACTGACCCTTCACAGCCACCTGTTTACAGATTTGTGATCGATCTTAGAGAGGTAAATAAGATAGTTGTGCCACAGTTTCCAGTTGTCCCTGATATAACTGCTTTGTTAACTATGATTCCAGCTTCCGCTGCTTGGTTCTCAGTGATTGATTTAAAGAATGCTTTCTTTAGCATCCCGATTGCAGAGGAAAGTAGGGACATTTTTGGTTTTAGCCTAGGAGGTCGTAGCTTCCGTTTTAAACGCGCTCCTCAAGGCTACTGTGAAAGCCCATCAATATACAGCCAAGCTTTAAAAGCACAACTTGATGCAATTGTTTTACCTAGTGGTGCCACCCTTATCCAGTATGTTGACGATTTACTAATCGCCGCGGATACTGAGGAGATTTGTAAAGAAGCTACGGTGTCATTGTTGCGTCATTTGTCTGCCTTCCATCACAAAGTGTCTCTCTCAAAACTGCAATATTGTCGACAAGAAGTGACCTACTTAGATCATCTCTTTTCGAAGGAGGGAAGGAAACTGACCCCAGAAAGAATTCAGGCCATTGCAAAATTGAGCGTGCCAAGAACACAGAGAGAAGTGCGTGCTTTCTTGGGTATTACTTCCTACTGTAGGCAGTGGATCCCGAGTTTTTCTTTGCTGGCAAAACCTTTAATAGCATTGACATGTAAAGACACACCGAATCTCGTCCCATGGTCTGAAGAGTGTCAGAAAAGTTTTTCTGAATTGCGTGAGGCATTATGTTCAGCTCCTGTGTTGGGCACTCCCGACTACAGCAAGCCTTTTACATTGTATGTTCACGAGAAAGAAGGTTGTGCATTGTCAGTGTTGACACAGTCTTTTGGAGACAAACAGCGCCCATGTGCGTAATGTTCATCAACCTTGGATCCGGTAGCTAAGGCCTTGCCAAGTTGTTTGAGAGCCACAGCGGCAGCAGCTGTCTCTATTCGACAGTCTGCTGGGTTAGTAATGAATAACACGTTAATTGTGATGGTTCCGCACGCAGTGGACACGTTGTTGAACAGGACCAAGACACAGCACTTAACTAGTGCTCGATTGTCAGGTTATGAGTTGACACTATTAGGGAGTCACGTACACATAAAAATATGCAACACATTGAATCCAGCTACCTTATTGCCAATTGCAGAAGACACAGATGAGATTGAACAGCATGATTGTCTGTTTAAAACAGAAGAAGAAACAAAAGGGAGAGTGGATCTTAAAGATACTGCCTTGACTGAATGTGATGGTACCCTATGGGTGGATGGTTCATGCTTCAAGCTTCCGAATGGTGATACGACTGCTGCATATGCTGTCACGACTTTGCACACGGTTGTTGAAACCGCGCGTATACCACATAACTCGGCTCAAGCAGCAGAGCTAATTGCACTTACGAGAGCATGTGTGTTGTCGAAAGGTATGAAGGTGAACATATACACCGATAGTCAGTATGCGTTTGGCGTGGCCCATAGTTTTGGGCGCTTGTGGAAAGAACGTGGATTCCTGACTTCGCATGGAACCAAAATTCAGAATGGTCAGTTGGTGAATGATCTCCTTGAGTCACTGACCTTGCCGCTACAAGTTGCGCTTGTGAAATGCAGTGCGCACAAGAAAGTTACCGATGATGTTGGTCGTGGTAATGCATTTGCTGATGAAATCGCGAAAGAAACAGCAAAGAATGTAAATAATCGAATGTATGTTGCAGGCCCTGCAAGATGGGTTGGTGATGTTGGAATGTGTGAAGACACGATAGAGAGCGTGAAGTCCCTTCAAGCTGAAGCCACAGAGAAAGAATTGAGCAAGTGGAGAGAAAGTACGGGTAAATTGGATGAAAAAGGTTGTTGGGTTGATTTGTCAGAACATCAGCGTTGGTTGTTACCCGATGCGTATGGGCTTGCAGTGGTGACAATGGCTCATGGAATGGCCCATATTAGTGCAAAAGGGATTTGCAAGTTGTTGGCTCCAGTATGGCAAAATGCTGGAATTCCCAAATGTGCAGAGAATGTGGTCAAGAATTGCATGGTGTGTCTGAAATACAATCCTGGCAGGGGAACCCCAACTCCAGCTGGTCATTTTGCACCTCCAACGTATCCGTTCGAGGTTTTGCAGCTAGATTGATTTCATCCACATGGAAAGGTGCAACAATTTAAAATATGTACTCGTTGTTGTCTGTGCCTTCTCAAAGTGGATAGAAGCATACCCCTTAAAAGACAATACTGCCTTGTCCACAGCTAAATCCCTTGTCAAAGAATTTTTCCCTAGGTTTGGAATGCCGAGAATGGTCTGGAGTGATAATGGGAGTGAATTTGTGGGTCGAGTGATGAAAGAAGTATGTAAGGGTCTAGGGATTCAGCAGAAATTTCACGCTGCAAATCACCCCCAATCAGCTGGATTAGTAGAGTGCTATAACGGCACCTTAAAACTTAAATTGGCCAAGATTCAAGCAAGCTCTGGTCTTAAATGGCCTGACGCGCTGCCTCTAGCACTCCTGTCAACAAGAATGACTGTGCACTCACGAGTGGGACTTAGTCCGTTTGAGATAGTGTTCGGCCGCCCGGCCAATATATGGGGAGTGCCAAGGCCTACAAAATTCAGCGAAATCGAACATCCAATACTGCTTGACTATCTGTATGAATTGACGGCTAAATTGCGTGTTTTACACCAACAGGTGCACGATACTCTGCCTCAGGCCTCCGAAGCTCCAGGACATCCCATCGATCCTGGAACGTGGGTGCTGGTGAAAAATGATGAGCCCCGTTGGACCGGCCCCCATCTCGTCCTTCTTTCTACAAGATCGGCTGTTCGAGTGAAAGGAAAGAAGAACTGGATCCACGGCGTCCACTGTAAAAGGGTCCCTTTGCCTTTGCCATATGACCGGTGGGTCCAGGAGGGGATCGCTGATTCTGAAACTGAGACCGTGCCTCGTTTTCTGCCTTTTAGTGATGCGCGTGTGAAAGGAACAAGCTCTGAGCGAGAAAGCAACAATATTCTACAAGAAGCTGTGCCACCATCAATCCGATTGGATACTACAGAGCCTGAACTTTTGTTTCAAGATCAGACAGTACCCGACGAGAACGCTATAACCACCATCCGGGTTCAGCTGTAGGGTCGCGGTGCCAAGACTTTGGGGTACAAGCCGGAAACGTTAGGTCAACGGTTCTGGATAGTCTAGGGCGTTCCCTGGACTGACAGGCGTATTCCTAAGCAGAAGAAACTCACCTGCCGCGAACAGCACGATTAGAGGATGGAGTTTTTCAAGATGGAGAGATCCGCTGAGGAAATGAACTTTAAGAAAAGAATATGTAAAATAATGAAGAGCAAACGTTTTGTATTATTATGTCTGTTTGCACTAGTTAGTATGATGATGTTTACTGTGGGATATGTATTATTGCCCTCTCAAGTGTCATTTGCACCCACTGTACAGCCTATACCTCCTCCTACTGTCTCCTTACACTCTTTCCACCCTCTGCCTGAACACGAACAAGCTAGACGGACTGAGTTTGTAAACAACTCGTTTGTTCAACTCCTGCACCAGCACCAACTAGTTATAATTACAACCAATTGCTGGGTGTGTGGTTTAATGCCACATCCCATTAATAAGGGTATCCCATATCTAGTGCTGCCGTTTAGCTATAATGGATCATCATGGGCATTCCAGACTGTTTCTTTTTGCATTAGATGCCTACTCCCCGCGACAACCGCGTTCCATCAGACCTAGCACGAACAATAAGGCTCGACGCATACTCATCTATTCCCAAGGATGAATTGCGAGCTTATTTAGGTTGGAACGCGACAGGGTATAGCATTAGTCTGGGCGAAAAGCAGCGCAAAATTTCATCCCCAATGTGGGTCGTACCCCACATAGGTCGGTTCTGTTTACAAGGTAATGGTCAGAATCCAAGAGCTCAACTGGGGAAAAGTGACTGCACTGAAACGTACACTTTTCCATCACAATTTTCCCCTGCGTTTTTGGCTGCCAAGGGTACATATTTTGTTTGCAATGACCGAGCATATACATGGTTGCCCCCTGATTTCTCGGGCACATGTTATATCGCAAATTTGCTACCGCCAACATTTACTGCTGCCTCTGATTATCACAAGACCAGAGTTGTGAGAGGCGTTGTTAGTCAGGAGGATACTGCCGGTCAGGAAGCGGGAGACTTCTTTTTGGGTTTCCTGCCATTTTGGGGACCGATGGTCAATAGTAGGAACCTGAGATAACTGACTTGTGTGGTTGAATCCACTGTTAATGTAACGGCTGGTGCCCTTGGTAATTTGACAGCTGAGCTCCAAGCGGATCGCCTCATGACTTTGCAGAACCGTATGGTTCTAGACGTCATACTTGCAGACCGTGGTGGGGTATGTAAGGTCATCCAATCTAGCTGTTGCATTTTCATACCAGATAACGCTCCAACAGTTTATCAAGCCATCTCCAAACTGCATAAAATATCTGAATCTATTCACGTGGATAAAGGAGATTGGTCACTGATGGGATGGTTCTGGGAACTGATATCTGCCTGGGGATGGAAGATTCTGATGGTCATTGGAATGATCTTAGCCATTCTTTTCCTGTTCTGTCTGTGTGTACAGTGTGCTCCTACAGTATGTGGCCTCTGTGCTACATCGTGTATAAGGAAACCTGTATCGAGGGACGAGCTAAGCAATAGGATGATGCTACAGCAACATCTCCATGACCATATGAATATAGACCTGGACTCGGAATAATATGAGTATAGTTATTGCCTATGTAAGGGCAAAAGGAGGGTCTGTGGTACTTTAAATTTTGGGACCACGTAGGAGGCATGGCCCTACCCTGCCTATTTCGGTATCAGCGAACCGCGAATGGCCAATGCGGTATGTACAAGTGTTTTGCATAACGTTTCATCGATAAATTCACTTTGTATACGATATTACACATTGACTTCGTGGGTTCCATTTTAGAGCGGTAGCCATCTTATGGTTGCCCTCACATAGGCTGCGCATTAAGGCCATGCATAGGCCTTCAGAACACATGTACCTTCTATTGACTTCTCTGTGACCTGTGCGAACTGGCTCCACTGCCCGAGGTCAGTCCGGTCCCACGAGCTCCCCTTCCTACGGCCACCTGTGATTAGCATCAGGGTTTGACACACCATAAAGCCTTTCATCCCACACAAGCCCCCAACTAATCTCTTTCACACCTGACTCTGCTTCCTGCTTTATGGCCTGTTTTACGAGGAGGAGGTGCCCGTGTTTATTGGGGTCTGCCGATATCTGATGAGGGATCTGAGCCTCGCTGGGTAAATAATTGTGGGCTGGCTGAACTGGAATGTGGGATGGTCATCATGACTCTGCCTTTTCGTTTGTAATGAATACATATGAATGACCATATCGTAAAACGAGGAATGTGTGCCTGAAGCATGATATTTTGTATATAAGGAGAAGACTGGTTTCGTAACTTTGAGCAGTCTCCTGAGAACATACCCGTGTGTACTTCTAGGATTGCTGTTACGGGCTGCAGTCAATAATAAAACTATCTTTGACGCCACCACAAGACTCTGTGTTTCTGTGGTCCAAGACAGGAAGAACTCGAAGTCATAGGGTGCTACCCCTGGCACCGCTGGGGTCTTAAATTCCCCAGTACTTCACTATGTCCTGGTAGCACAACTGTGTTGTCAGGTTCACCGGTATGGCCTTCTGCGCACCTCGTGCACTCCGTCCTCTTCTTGGGTTCCCTCCTCTGGCACTAGGCGTGACCGCTCTTCTTTCTTGTGGTGGTGGCCGTTCACCATTGAGGGTCGTTGGAGCAATTTCCTCGCTGGCTATGTCGTTAGACGGTCACTGGGGGTTTTGTGCGTACTGTGCACAGGGGTCCTTGTGGCTTACTAGCTGCTTAGCAGTACTCTGTCTTTAGCTGTGCTGTTTGGGTGTAGCTAGACTACTGGCAGCGTTTGTGGTTGGGTCACCTGTGAGCTTCCTGTGGCCCTCTGAAGGGTTCATGGTTCTTCTCCCCTTTGAGCAAATAGACAAACAGGTAGTGGGTGGCACTCGGTTGGCCAGTCTTTGGCTGCAGGCAATGGAACTTGCAGCTTTACCAGCCTCTGCTGAAGTGCTATTACTACGTAGGGGACGGGGCAATGTTGCAGGCTATATTGGTTCTTTCCTTCTTCCTTGTGGTGGAGTCAGATAGCCACTGGTGGCGCATGCAGTGCATATTTTCCTTACGCTTTCCCTGAGGCTTGCTTTGGATGCCTCCTGTTCCATTACCTTGGTCTTCACATTCACTCTCTACTCTCCCTGTGGTGGGGCTGTACAGTGTTTGTCGTACTTTAATCTCTGGGACCGCATAGGGAACAGGGCCCTACCCCTGTCTATCTTGGTATTAGCAAACCGCAAATGGTAAATGCGGCATGTACAAGTGCTTTATATATCGTTCTAGCTATGAATGCACTGTGTACACGTTATTCTGCTTCACTACGCGGGTTCCATTATGGAAGCAGTGGCCATCTTGTCATTGCCCTCACATAGGCTATAATGGAGTAAATACGGGCCTCACAGTACATGGGCTTCTCCTCTGACTTCTCTGTGACCTGGGCAGCTGGCTCTGCTGCCCCAGGTCAAACCGGTCTCACGAGCTCCCCTTCCTCCGTCCACCTGTGATTAGCATCAGGGCTTGACCCGTCATAAAACCCTTTCATTCTACACAATCCTCCGGCTAATCTCTTTCACACCTGCTTGTTCCTGCTTTATGACTTGTTTCCCAAAACAGGAGATGCTCATGTTTATTGGGGGGTCTATTGACATCAAATGTGGGATCTGAACCTTACTGTGTAAATCATTGTGGGCTGGCCGAACTGGAATGTGGGATGGTCATCATGGCTCTGCTTTTTCGTTTGTAATTTATACTTGTAATGGCCATATCGTAAACCAAGGAATGTGTGCCTGAAGCATGATATTTTGTATTTAAGGAGAAGCCCGTTCCTATGATTTGCAGCAGTCTCCTGAGAACATACACGCTGTTGTACTTCTAGGATACCTGTAATTGGTCTGCAGCCAATAAATGAATCTTTGACTTCACCCAGAAGACTCTGTGTTTCTGTAGGTCTGGAACAGGGTGAACCCAGAAGTCATAGGGTGTGTGCCCCTGCACCGCTGGGACTAAAATACCCAGTACTTCATGTTCTCCTCACTGGATGTGAGCACATGCCTTCTCCTTTTAATATCCTTGTCCCATTCTGTGTGGAGTGGAATGAGTGATCCTCTAATGGGGTCACTTCAGGCGCTGGCTGGCTACCTGCAGTGCAGGATGTGGTACCTCTCACCACGGTTAGGGGTGCTATGGCTACTTTGCATGATGCGGCAGCGTTGCTGAAACTGAGCCACACTGGGGTGGAGATGCAGCTGCAAGGCTGTTTCAATGTCCTGTCTTTGCTTCGTTCTGGGTGCAGTACCACCTGTGGCCACTAGGCAGTGCACATCAGAGAGCTGCCTCAGAGAGCAGGGCGAGGTGGCGCAAGTGTTGGTTTCAGGCTCCAGCCCTGGCCCAGCCCCGGTGTGTGGCCCAAGTTTGTGGTCCGTGGTCCCAGCAGCCTGTTTGGCTGACAGCTTGAGGAACTAGATGGAGAGCAGAGTGGGTGTGACTGAAACCTCCCCCGGTGGCATGTTGTAGCCTGACAATAACAGTAAAAGGTGGGAGACCCTATTGCCCGAATTTTACCTGACTTTCCCCTGACGTTCTCCTGTTCTTAACGGAGCTGCTGGAGATTTCTACTCACCCAGTTTGTTTGCTTTCTGCCACTGCCCTGTTCTCTGGTAAATCTGAAAAATATCTGTAGCGAACTGGTAGAGATGGCACTGGGAAGCCCACTGCAGGGCATTGCACTTTTTAGAATAATGCGTGGCACAGCAAACCCACGGAGAGGATGAATTGTTGTTTACGGGACTATTTTAATCATGATGTACTTCAATTCACTTGAGGCCCACTGAGGGCGGAGAAGTATTTAATCAGAAGATTAGCCCGTAACAATTCTTGCTTTTGTCACATTTGGGTCAGTGATCAAAGACTGGAAAGCCCAAAACGTGTTTGTCCGGATGGTTCCGGTGCTACTGACTATGTTTGCTACAGAAATAAACAAGAACTTAATTTGCCAATTTGTGTGTCTTTGCCCGGGGACAATTCCTTTCTATACAATTAATACGGATAGTCCAGCCGTGAAGACTGCACTACTGAACTAAAGGTCAGTTCTGACAAGGCTTGAAGTCATGTACTGAGCAGCAAATCTGAAAAATATCTGTGGCAAACTGGTAGAGATTTCACTGGGAAGCCCACTGCAGTGTAGTGCACTTTTGCGTGGCACAGCAAACCCACAGAGGGGATGAACTGTTGTTTTTTTTTTTTAATTAAACTTTATTCAAAGTGTGATACATGAACAAAAAAGAAAGGAACCAGAGACATTTCGTTCAAGAGTCCTTAAGTACAACTTACAGTTTGACAGTGCATGAAGCAAACTCATTTCTCCTTTATGCTACATTGCATGTTTGCATTGATCATCCCTAGGCCTAGGTCTTTGTGCATCGTAACAGTAGCTAGCAACACAGAAAGACATTTCCAATTGTATATAGCATCACATCCCAATACCACTGCAAATCAAAAAATTGTGTAGAAAAGAAGCCCCAGAAGCGCCCCCTGGGCCTGTCGCGACTATTACAGCCACTCAGCCAGCCCCGCCATAACCTACTCATGACCAGGGTCGTCCTCGCACCCAACATCATTTTCTTTAGCAGCCAAAGAAGTTCGGTATAATTCCCAAAAGTTCTTAGGGCGATTGCGTGGGGGAAGGAGTTTACTATAATTTTCAGTCTGCGTGTTGCAGTACAGCATGTCTCTCGACCAGCAGGCCATAGTCGGGGTCGGGCCGCGGGACCAGCATTTCTCCACCCTACGTCTAGCTATCAGCAGCCCCATATCTACCAGCCATCTAATAGGTTTTGACAAGTGTAGGGACTATCCCAGTAAAGCCAGCATGGGGTCCGGAATTAATGTTGTATCAGTAATGTCCTCTAGAGCCTTGAAGATCAGAACCCAAACGTTAGCAATCCCTGGGAACAATCATGCCAGGTGAAAGAAATCTGCTGGGCAAGCACCGCAGCGCTCACAATCGGCAGAGTCCCGCAGCCCATACCTGTTAAGTCTCTCAGGGGTGTAGTACACTGTGTTAAGAAATTTGAAATGGATCAGCCTGTGGCGGCCATTTAGGGATATGCTTTTCGTGCTCTCGCAACAATACACCCACTTTGCATCATCTATATCTTTCCCTATATCAGCTTGCCAGGCCAGCTGAGCCTTGGTATAATGGTTAGCCAGATAGTTCTGAGCTAGTTTATATAGTTTGGAGACAATCTTAACCAGCGATTCCATTTTTAGGTCTCGCCTACGCAGCGGGCATGCGCTGCATAGGAGGACCTTTAGCTGTCGCTCTGCTCTTTTTGGAAGCACACACTTGTACTTGTGGTGGAATCCAGCTTGCGGGAGCGAGCAGGGGTGCGCCACAAGGACGAGTGCAGTGCTTCCAAAAAGAGCAGACTGCGCAAATACGCATGCGCGACGGGTACGGGCCACGCTCCCTCACGCTTGTTTAATTTATTAATTTATTGCTACCTGCATCCGCGCATTTGTACACCACTCCAATTTGTTCCATTTGTTAAGTAGCTTTCTTTGTGACTTTGAACGATACTACATTGTACATATTTGTTATTATTTGGTGCAACTAAAAAAGATGTCGCAACATTTGCACAAACTGATGCCACATTTTTCTGCTGTTTTCTTTAATTGACGCAATCCGTCAGACCCAACTGTTGGCAGTTAACTGAGAAAATAGCCTCGTTTTGTGGCACGCAGCACGTTTTCTTTTGGCTGTGGTGTCCCTACTTCATTGCAAATAATTTAATCTGCTAAAAATCTGACAGTGTGGGTCAGGCGCTGCTTCCAGTCACAGTACGGCTGCGTCATATCTGTCATCACATATGGCCAACAACGCAGCCAGGCCGACAGAGGCAGGACGCAGTGCACTTGGGACATTTGGGCATTTTATTTATTGCCAAGGCGTGGATATGAAGAAAGAGCCTTTCTACACAGGTGTACAGCATCAGAAGGCATGATAACTTTTCTTCCGAGTTTACAGCCTCTTGCACTAACGTCAAATAGCGACTTGTGGTTTTTGAGTTATAAGCGGTGCCGATAATACACATTAGCTTTATGGGAGGATGGTACTCCTCCTGCGTCTCCCTTCTCCTATCTTCTTTCACTCTCCGTGTTTTTCTGTCTTTGTCTCTCTACCTGTGCTATTTCGGTCTCTTTTGCCTCTTTTGTCTATATCTGTCAATGTCTTTATCACTGCCTTTGTCTCTCTATGTTTTTCCTTCTATCCGAGTTTCTTCCATTCTTTTTTATCCAAATCTCACCATCACAGTTTTTTCTATTTGTCTACTGTTCTTCCTCTTTATCGCCTTCTCTCTCTAATTTTCTCCTTGTCTGTTTCTGTCACTGTATGTCTTTTTATTAGAAGTTTCCGCACCTGTCTGTCTTCCTGTATCTTTTTATCTTTCCCTTTGTATGCCTCTAACTACTGTGCATTCTTCCCTTTTCTTTTTGTCTTTCTTGCTACCTTTCATTCTACTCTTCTATTTATCTCTTTGCCGGTAACTCTTCCTCTGACAGTCATTTTATCTTTTATTCTGTATATCGGTTTTTCCTCAACTTTTTTCTCTCCAACTGGGTTATCTTTCTTCACTTTTCTACATATTTTGTCTTGGCCTGCTTCTCTTGTAGGTTTTTTTTTTGTCCCTCTAGTACCTGTCTCTCTCTGTGTCGTTCTTTGTTTATACCTGGAATTGCCTCTTCACTGTTCCTCACTATAATTCGTAAATCATTTCATTCTGTAGAAGAAAGTGTTTTAATTTCATGGTTATAGCATTTAGTGGTGTCCAAAAGCTTACCCCAGCAAGCACTGGGGGCGTATCCCATAAAATGAACAGTGGAACTGCTAAATTAAGATGCAATGTCTAGCACAGTGTTGGGGTGACTGGTGTCTTAAGTAGTTATAAATGCTAATTTCCCACCACAAACAGTGGTAAATGGATATATTCGAGGTACATTGTTGCTTATCACAAGAACTTTAAAGGCATGTACTTCTTATGGCTGAAAAAGTAGAAGCAGTAGTATTGCCCTGCATAGGAGGACCTTTAGCTGTCGCTCTGCTCTTTTTGGAAGCACACACTCTGCTTGTGGCGGCATCCAGCTTGCGGTAGCGAGCAGGGGCGCACCACAAGCACGAGTGCAGTGCTTCCAAAAAGAGAAGACTGCGCACGCACCACGGGTATGGGGCTGTGCCACCCTCCCTCACGCTTGTTTAATTTATAAGAAAAATAAGGATAGTCTGACTGAGCATTATCTGCAGCAGTACTTGTTCAAGACAGGAGCTTGCTCATACTGCCAACTAGGCACTTTAAAGCTTCAAGTCCCAGCTCTGCTGCTAACTTACTGTGTTTCCTTAGGCGATCATCTTGTAACCCATATTCTAAAGCCATCAGTTTGAGGATATCTATGCATTAGTGCAACAGGATTACTTAGAAAAGTCTATATGGTGAAGCTTCTTTACACAGGGAGCTCGTTAAAAATTTAGCCTGAAGCTTTTTCGCCCGTTGTTTGAGGGGACGTTACAGTTGGAATCACCGGAGTGGAGCGGAGTTACCGGAATCCACTTCCCGGCACCTCCTGCGGCGCGCACGCCACCGATGAAATCGCCCAGCGCCAGGAGGCGCACAAAAGGATTCCCGGGCTCCTGCAGTGTTGGAGCTCATTAAAAACTTTGCCTGAAGCTTTTTTGCCCGTTGATTGAGAGGCCGTCACTGTTGGAATCACCGGAGCGGAGGTACTGTACTCCACTCCCGCGGAGCGCACGCCGCCGACGAAATCACCCAGCGCCAGGAGGTGCACAAAAGGATTCCCGGGGTCCAGCAGCGCGGGACGTGCCTGGGCCAAGGGCGGGCCTGTCTGCGCCCGTCCGTGAACAGACTAGGCCAGGCTGGGCCACACATCTTGGCTAAGCTACTTCCAAGGAGATCCTGAAGTAAAGATATACCGGTAAGGGGTCAGAGAATTACCTAATTCCACACGTTGAAACCTGCTAGCCGGGAGCAATAAACATAACATAAACATGGGGAAAAGAAACTAGCCTCAAATAAGGGGAATGTGGCCGGAAAAGTCATCCCTATTACGAATTATCTGAAGAGTGCTATGGGTATCTTAAATGACGAAATAGTCCAAGTTGAAGAACAATTGGCAGCCGCCAAAACAGCCCTGAACATTGTACATAGGAAGGCCAAGACTACAGTAGAGGTCTATGACCCTGCCTGTGAAAATAGCCTGGCCCCAGTCAATTTAGGAGATGTGCGTGATTGTGCACAGAGGGACAGCAGTAACAGGAGTAATAGTCCTGATATCTCCAAGCTATACTCTCCAACTATATCAGGTCCATGTGTATTAAACACCCCATTAGAAATATCAGTGTCACCGGAAGTTTATGATCCAGCCTCATCGCCAGCCAAAAGAAGCAAACAGCACACTGCCCCAGTAAAGCCCAATCACCAAAGAAAAAAGCAGAGAAAGGGGAACACTTTAAAGCATGATGGATGTGACATGGGGTTGGAACATGGAGTGTTACCACCTAATATGCTTGGCATTGAAGTCCTTTTTAAGAAATTGCACGGAAATATTGATACCATCGAAAGGCACATTATGACTGAGTTAAAAACAGTGCAAAAGGATATCTACCAACTAACTGAACTGATTACAGACTTAAAACAACAAAATATTTCTACAGCAGGTATTAACAATGCGCCAAGCAGAGAATCCGTTAAGCCATCATCTTTGCCTGATAAAAGTAAAGGAATAGATATTGACACAAGAAAGATTAACCCTGAAAATTATCTGCTACTCTTGATAAAGAAAGAACTGGAAGATTACAAAATCAATCAGCTTGCAAATCCAGATCTGAGGATTTTCAACAACCTAAAAATCACCATGGTATATTTTTAAATCTGCCCCCCCAGGCTACTCCTTATGTCATCGTATTAAAAAATGTACCTATATTACCAGAAAACCGCATAGAAACGTGGGATTCATTGAAAAATAGTGTGATACATTGGTTTGCTAGTAACACTTGTTGCATTACTGAGGTTCGAGGGTGATTGTGTTGTAGTACATTTTCGCCACCCATATTTTGTGGCCTACGAACTAGATGAGGTGTTAAGTAAGTAGGAGCAGTCAAGTAGAAATTATCATCAACATGCTGGCATTGCCGCAGTACCCCTTGGGTACTTTTATAGACCTTGCTCTGAGCAATACTTTAAACCTGGAAGACCCCAGTATTGTAATATTGAAGAAGCAATTCCAATCATGCCTTACAAGTTTGATCCCCTGAGGAGATGTAGTGAGGTGGACTGACTAAATATAAAACCTGATCATACTGTTGATTATTTCTTGACACGAGAATCCATGGATATTGAGATATTGCCTAAAGTATGTAATTCTCCCTTACCTTATATCAGTACAGTAATTTTGCCAGTAGAAGCTATGTCGCCTTGCTTTCATAATGATCTTAATCCATCTAGCTACCCGAGCGAGATTGGAAAAGTAAGCAGTCGTTCGAGTGGCTCATTGCAAATCCTATCATGGAATGTTGCAGGGGTTAACAATAAACTGTTTTATATATCCTGGCTTAACATGATAGCAAATTGAGATCTAATTTGAATGCAGAAAACCAGGCAAGTAGAACCTTTTTATGTAAATGGTTTTAAGACCATTTTTTCTGAAGCAATTCCTTCTAAGGTTTAGCTGTATTACTATCCGTAACTTCACCGTTAACCCTACAGAAAACCTTTACTAAGTCACAGTATTTTCAATTTTTACACCTTAGTGTAAAAGGAAAGCAAAATATTGTAGTGATTAACTACTACAATAATGTTTTTAATAAAACTAGAATAGGGATAGTGACTGCAATGGAGGAAGAACTCAATACTTTTCTGAAGAGACTGGGGAATGAGTATATAGTGATTTGGGGTGGTGATTTTAATATCGAATTATGCAAGTCACTGAAAATGAATCAATGTGACAATACAGACGATTTAGGAGATTATATCGTTCATTTCCCACATAATCCCTATGGCGAAATACTTAACTATGTTATGTACAAATATGGCCTGGAAGTTTTGAAGTTGGGTGACAATGATGGAGCAATTGAGGTATACACTTATGAGGGGGCTAGGTCTTCATCATGTATTGATCATTTCCTGACATCAAGGAACAGTAGGCCTTTTGTGAACAATTGCACTATATCGCACAGTTTACTTAGTGATCATCACCCCATTTTGTTAACGTTAAACTCCAGCTTATACTCTGTTGAAAAGACTTGTGCCACTGCAGTTGACATTAGTACACAATGTGAAAATGGGATCTCTATTAAATGGACTGGTGTTAACCCTGCCAATTTATGGAAAATGTGGCTACTAGTAAAAATCATGATATAGAGGTTTGCCTAGATGGAACTTCAAATAATATTGACATCGTCATGGCTTTTAATAATATTTCAACAGATATTAACAAAAATTTGACATTAAAAAATAAGAGTCATAAAAATAAAAGAGATCGCTGTCCACGTTGGTTTAATCAAGGATGTTCGAAATTAAACAGAGACCTGAAGGAAGCTCTGAAAGTTGAGCCAAGAAATAGAGAAAAAATTAGTAGCCTTAGAAAAAGTTATAAACAAGCACAAACCGCTAGGAAAACAGAAATTAGAGAGACTGCATGGGATAATTTGGTCCAGGCAGCTGGGACCAAAAATTCTACCCTTTTTTGGAAAACTATTGACCACTCCCTGTTTAAGGATATTTCTATGGCAGGGATTGATACAGTAGTTACCGCAGAAGACTGGTTATTGCATTTTGAGGATATTTTTAACCCCACTAAATGCTGTAATGAAACGAACCAGGGCAGCAGTATTATTTTAATTAAAACAAATAAAATTGAAACTATTACTGTTGATGAGGTTGAAACTGCTCTTCAAAAAAGCGCAAGCGGGAACCTGCTGGCCCTGATGGGGTTCCGATTGATATATTCAAATACAATGGTGATTTTTGGTCCCCCATTTTAGTTAACCTTTTTAATGCTATCATTGATGGGGTGCTACCCGTAACTTGGGCCGAAAGTGTGATCGTTCCGATTTTTAAAAAAGGCAACAAAGCTAGTGCTAAGTGCTACCGCCCCATTTCTCTCCTTGATTCCACTTTTAAATTTATGGGCAGGATTTTATTAGCTAGACTTGAAGGTTGGGTCAAGGATTGTAATATTTTAACTGAAGTCCAATATAGCTTTAGAAAGGGAATTGGCACGGTTGAGCAGTGTGTAAATTCAGAGTCACTCATAGGGAAATATACTATGGCTAAAACAGGCTCACTTCACCTATGCTTTGTTGACCTTTCCAGCGTGTTTGACTTAGTAAATCATAGTATGTTAGGGCAAACGCTGGAAGGGATGGGTGCTCCACCCAACATTATCAGCCTCCTGTCACAAATCTATGCCCATTTAATTAAAAAAATTCGATATGGACAGAATGGGGAATGCACATCGCACTTAACCTGAGGTATCAGGCAAGGTTGTGTCCTTGCCCCACTCTTATTTTCATTATATATAAATGGAGTGGACTTTTTATTACAGAGTTATAAAACAGATGCCCCTGTCGTTGGTAAACGTGTAACACCGGTTTTATTATACGCCGACGACGCAGTCCTGATTTCTAGGACTGCATATGGCCTACAACTTCTGATTGATGAATTTACTAATTTTATGACTAATAAAAACTTATCGATTAATTTGTCCAAGACTCTAGTAATGACGTGCGGAAAAAGTAAAGCTAAAATTAGAACCCATTACGTCAATGGTGCACCGATTGAAAGGACTTCAACTTTCTCTTACCTGGGGCTACTTTTCAATTGCAAAGGCTCATGGAATGCACACGTTAATTTATGTAAACTAAAATTCCTAAGAACAACTGAGGCCATTTTTAGATTCTCACAAAAAATAGGCAATAAGCCAGTGCGAGAGATTTTAAAATTGTATAGGAGCAAATGTATAACTGGGGTCTGCTACGGCGGATCGCTTTGGGTCATGGCGGATACTTCCCCATTACAAATATTTGAAAATAAATTTCTACGAAGAGTATTATCAGTTCCTAATTCTACAGCTACATATATCATACATAGGGAAACGGATGTACCTTTTTTAAGTTACTTGATTAATGTGTCCGCCCTAAGTTTATGGTATCGAATCTGGACGAAGGAAGAAACTCATTTTACCAAGGACATTATACGTGATTGCTTAACCCTTGACTATTGGAAGAACATACCTTGGCTGAAATACATTCACAGCTTCCTTATGGAGTGTGATGTGAGTGCTAATTAAGGAGATCCAATGAGTTTTGAGAAATTTAGTATGGGGGAACTAAAAAGAAGATTCCTTAAATCAAGGGAAGCTGCCATGGAAACAGAAGTATGTGTTAAACCAAACGTTAAATTGTACCGTGACGGACCCCTGTCTCTGGGCACTCAGCCATATCTTATTTTCATAAGAAATACCCAACATAGATTTTATTTAACTAGATTAAGGCTTCCAAATTGCTTTCCCAAAGATGGGTAAATGGAGTGCAAATCTTCCAAAATGTCCGTGTGATGGTAAGTCCATCCAAAGCACTGTGCACTTTGTACTTTTTTGTCACTTTTATAGGGACCTAAGGAAATTAATTTTACGCCCACTTTTTATCTCGAATAGACTGCACTCATACAAAACCGCCTTTTATTTTAATTGTGATTTAGAATATGTCTACATATGTAATGCGGTAATTGCTTATATCCAACTGGCTATTAAGCGAAGAAAGTAGCTTTCCTATTTGGAATCTCTTGTTTATGAATAAGTTGTACAATCTTATTCCAGTCTTTTTACGCATGTTTTAAATGTCTTTTATGTCTTGAAATTCCCGTGCACTGATAAGAAGTACTAATTGACTGTTATGATGTATTTACTGTAATATGTAAAAGGTGAAATTATATCTGAAAGATTATAAATTACTGTCTATTTTACGATGAATTGGTTTTTGTAATGTTGAATGCTTTTATGGATATATTTTTAATATACCGAATAAAGCTTGTTTTGACTTTGACTGGTGTCTTAAGTAGTTATAAATGCTAATTTCCCATCATAAACAGTGGTAAATGGATATATTCAAGGTAAATTGTTGCTTATCACAAGAACTTTAAAGGCATGTACTTCTTATGGCTGAAAAAGTAGAAGCAGTAGTATTGCGCTGCATAGGAGGACCTTTAGCCGTCGCTCTGCTCTTTTTGGAAGCACACACTCGTGCTTGCGGGAGCGAGCAGGGGCTCGCCACAAGGACGAGTGCAGTGCTTCCAAAAAGAGAAGACTGCACGCGCACGCACACACCACGGGTACGGGGCCGCGCCACGCTCCCTCACGCTTGTTTTATTAGGTAAATAAAGATAGTCTGACTGAGCATTATCTGCAGCAGTACTTGTTCAAGGCAGGACCTTGCTCATACTGCCAACTAGGGATTTTAAAGCTTCAAGTCCAAGCTCTGCTGCTAACATACTGTGTTTCCTTAGGCGATCATCTCGTAACCCACATTCTAAAGCTGTCAGTTTGAGGATATCTGTGCATTAGTGCAACAGGATTACTTAGAAAAGTCTATATGGTGAAGCTTCTTTACACAGTGCCGGTGTTTGCATCTCTGTCTGTGGTCGCACAAACAATGCAATAATGGTATATTGGCATGACGCTGCATACAAGTGTTGCCAGAGTGGTGTATAATTTTCAGACGTCGTTAATATCCTAGGCAGTAAAGGAGAAAATGTACTTCTGCTTTATTCATTAACGCCTGTAAATTATGCCAAGGATTTGTGTCAGACTGCCCTTGTGCATTTTTTTAGCAGCCTTTGTATAGCTCCTTCTACAAAAAGTGTTGCATCGTAGCCGTTTCTTAATCTGGGTAAATTTTTCGATCGATTCTGGCCTTCTGGATGCCTTATATTGGCATACACTTGCCTGTACTTCATCACTATTCGCGGCGGCTACGCCCTCCCTTAAGAGCAGTAGTATCCAGCTACCAGAGCTCGTATTGCATTTTTCGCATTACTGGCTCGCCTGTACTCCCACACAACCTACTTCGATCAGTGCCTTTGTTTGTCGCTGCAAGGAGAAGGAATGGGATCTGGTGGGTTTACTTACTGGCTCTTGCAGAAGTAGTTTCCTTCCCAGGCTTCACGAGTGTGGACTGGACGTACTAGCCACAGTAAATTATTAAACTTATAGCATTCATAACTGTTAAGATATGTTATTTCATGCTGAGAAATGAGTAATAACAACAACATATACAAGTTATTTCATAAGAACGTATGACTTAACACTGTGCACATCACGAAAACCATCCATGTGTGTTTATTGTCAGTGAGGCACATTCAACCGCTCTCCGGTTTTTATCTAACAACGCTTCAATTGGTTAGTCTTGTGGGTTCATGCTTAAATAAGTAACTTTTCCATACTACAAATAACCTCGCCCAACATTTAAGGTAAAAACAACGACTGTCTTGTACAACATATGCTTCTTCTCCCCTTCCCCATTCGGGAATTGTCCCAGCTGCAGAAGGATGATGCACTAGTGGGCTTCTTAGCCTAGGGCACATGTTTGACTCTCAAGCATTGGCATGGCCAATAGGTCTCGCCTTTGGGACCTTATAAGTGTTTAGTTATCCAGCACAATATCCTTGGTGCAACAACATCAAGTGTTCCATGGCTAAACACTTATAAGGTCCCAGAGGCGAGACCTATTGGCTATGCAAATGCTTGTTATCAGAAAGGTAAGAGCAGCCACATCTGGTGGCTCAGCCAAGTCCCTGCCCTGGATGTCCTTTAGCAATTGCCTTATCCTATGGAATTGAAATCTGTATAGCAGCGTATTATGTCAACCCTGCATCGCCACGTTGTCCCACGTTTTTGTAACACCCTGTCAAAGGTGCACTGGATTCTCCACAGAGGCAGAATGTCGCCGTTTCCCAATGCCCTCCTCCCAGAGCTCACTGCATATAGCAGCTTCTCCAGGCCGGGGGAAAGGAGAGTGGACAGAGAAGAGACACTCGTGCTGGACCTGAACTCCTTCTTCACCTTTTTTAGATGGTAACTGGAGCACCTAATGCACAGAGGGAGACAACACTTCAGTTTTAAACAGTTGAACCTGCTTATAACCTTCTTCCTTTTCAAACTCACTCCCTTCTCATTCCTGCCAGGTTCGGCGTGAGTAACTGCTTCTCTTCTGGTGTTATGGTGATAGCAGCTTGGATTGAGCCACTGCTACTTCCTAATGCACATAGGAGAGAAAAGTGGCAGTTAAGACTCCCTTCCTAACCTTCTTCTCTACTACTTCAATGGGTCTGTCTTCATACCATTTAATTGCACTGAGTCTTTCCAAAAAGAAATGAATGTTTACAAAGTAGTCAGCAATTGTGTTTGACTTCTTGGCGACAGTAAACCAACTGTTCTCTTGTTCATCGAAGGTTTTCTAATCTCAGGATTGGTTCAAGTTTGAAGAGATACTCCTTATACTCAGCTCCTTAGGATTTACGCACAAAAAGGAAACCAGGTAAGGAGAAAAGGTGGGAGGACGGAATAGGGTAGCACGCATGGAAGGAAGGGTAGAGGAGGCTGAGCATGAATGGTCAAAGTTGCCTTGTAAATACTTTACTTCACAATGAAGTCTTAGTAAATAGTCTTTGCGCTTACTTGTCTGTGGTCTTCTAAGATATAACCCACTTGCTCAACTTGGGCTCAACGGTAAGCCTACCGGAGCGGTGAAACAGCGGTTGCCTCTGACGATTTCTACGAAGTGATTAGCCTTCTGAATTCACTTGCTGAAGCGGCAGCTCTAGATTTAGACAATGCTCTTCTTTATTCTGCCGAACTCTACCGATACTGGAACTGTGATTAAATATTTCTAGTCCAAATAACTTCCCAACGCTACGGAATGCTAGCGTGGGAAAACTACGAGGGGCGCTACCAAGTTTTGGTGAACTGTTGTGCGACACAGGAAACAACTTCTTCTCTAGTCAGGATTCAAATTGAAGTGCTCAGTAGAACGCGCGCGCGCTGAGGAAGAAATCTCGAGTCACGCGAGATCTACTCCTTCTAGTACTAGTACATCAGGGGAGCTGGCAAATAGGGCGGCCATCTTAAAAGGGTCAATCACTGCCTTAAACATTAACCCAGCAATTGCAACTAGGGGGTTTCACAATAACCCTACATTTCCGAACTTGATTCTTCATTACAGAAATGACGTTCACTAGATTCCTGACACACCCTCTGCAAACATATCTCCCATTGTTGTAATGTTTATGTCATTTAATGCTCAGGTCATCCCCCTATCTGGGCATGCACATAGCCAGCGGCACCAATCCAAGGGCGCCAGCGGAGAAAATAATATAGCTCCAGCTTGTAGCTTCAGGAGGTGGTGACAGGCATATACTGTCGAATTGATTGAATCCAGGATCCCTGTTCTGCGTTCCTGTGGAGTGAATAATATCGCAGGCAGAGGAAGCGGTGCTGTCACCCCCTTCTCAATCTGGATGTGTGGTGTGTCATCTGGCCCATGCAACCAGTAGTGAGCCTGCACACTTTGTGAAACCCTATAGTACAGGTTAAGGTCCGGGACGCCTAAACTCCCCATGTGATAGGGTAGTGTAAGTATCTCCCAACTGACCTGGGCGTGTTTTTCAACCCAAGCTAGTCTTAGTAGTGATGTGAGCTTTCTGAAGAAGGAGCTAGAGAGAACCATTGGGAAATTGGTGAACAGAAGCAAGGATCGGGGGAGCACAATCATCTTCATGACCGAGACCCTGCCCCCCTAGTGATAGTGGTAATCGGATCCAACGCTCTATATCGGCTTCCAGTTTGCTGATGGCGACCCCATAGTTTTCCTTAATTACCACCTCCGAGTCTGTGTGGACCTGTATTCCCAAATATCGCACGGGTCCATCGTCCATTGCACGGGGAAGTCAGGGGCGAATTTATTCTTAATGGGTATAAGCAGGAATATGATTGATTTGGTCCAATTGACCTTAAGTCCAGATGGTGCAGCAAACTTGACTACTTCTCGTAATACGGGGGACCGATTATGTTCCGGGTCCCTGATGTAGAGCAATGTATCGTCAGTGTATGCGGATAGGACTAGCTCATACCCCGGGAAACGAATACCCCTGTGACTATGGTATACCCGCAGTGCACAGGCCAGTGGTTCCGCAGCTAGCACGTAAAGTATCAGGGAGAGCAGGCAAAACCTACTGCGTGCCTCTAGTGATTCGTATCGTGTCAGTGACCGTGTCGCGTGTCGCCAACTTTGATTCTGGCTGTGAGCTGTTGTAAAGAACACCAACTAATTGCAAAAAACACTTCCTAGCCCCAGTCTCATCAAAACGGGATTCATAAATGTTCATTCGACAGAGTTGTATGCCTTTTCCATGTCAAGGAACACGGTGATTGCTCGCACATCTTGCCTAATGTGTTGAATTGCGCCAAATACTATTCGTAGGTTATAAGTCAAATTTCTGCTAGGGACAAATCCAGCCTGCTCCGGCGCTACAAGCAGCGGGACCAGTTGAGTCAAGCGATTCGCTAGTGTTTTAGCATCTAGTTTCGTGTCTACATTCAACAGTGACAAAGCGCGGTATGATGCACATTCTGTCAGTGGTTTATCTGGCTTCAAGATGGCTACGATTAGAGCCTCCCTCATCGATGGTGGCATCTGACCCCGTTCACTTATCTCATCGAATAGTGTGCTCAAGTGTGGGATAAGTATATCTTTGAATTCCTTATAGAAAGATACCGTTAGTCCGTCAACACCTGGAGCACTGCCAGCCCTCATTCTCGTCAGCGCTGCTATAATCTCATCCTTCTCTAGTGGGCGCATGAGGTATTCCCAGTGTGAATTCGTCAGCCATGGGAGTTTGATGTGCGCCAAATAATCTAATATCTCTGCATCAAGTCCCTCAGTTCTAGAGGCATATAGTGTGGTGTAATATTGCTTAAATCTGTCCGCTATTGCTGTTGGTTTCCTGATGGTTTCTCCCGGTTCATCATTGATTTCTGCCACTCCTGTTTCCCTGCGTTTTTTTAACAGAGAAGCCAGAACCAAGCCTTGCCTCTCACCCTCTCCGTAAGCACGTGCCGTCGCATATTTGCCTAAGTGCTTCAGTTCTGAGTCAGCCGTCTCGTGGTACTCTTTCAGTAGCTTTTTGAATTCCTCCTGCGCGTGTAGAGTTAGTGCATTCATGCTCTCTTCAAGGTCTTGTTCTCGGAGCCTTGACTTTCGCTGTTCAAAGTGTAGCTTAGGTTGTGTATTATCCACCCTACCCATGGCCACTATCCACCCTACCCATGGCCACTATGTCAATCTATCTGCTTCCCCTCCAATATTGGGCCAGTGCACTTGAAAAGGCCAGCTGCGTCTCACCGGTGTACCTCCCTACCAGCTGCATTCAATGTCCTTTCGAGGGACAGTGTCTGTGAGCGCCAGCGAGGGCCGTGCCGAGTCACCACCCCCCGTGGGGTGACACCGCAGTCCACCTAAGTGCTCCACCAGATGGTATCTGGTATCTGTACCAGCAGGCTTCCAAGGCCCCCCAACCTGGAGCTAGGTGCCTCCATATGACGATGTGGTCGGGGGTCGGCTATTCCAACTGAAGCCCTTCTATTGAACGAGCTATACAAAACGGCCCTCAGCAATTGTTCCAGTGATCACCAGTGACCCGCAGCTCCATGCACATGCACCAACAAAAGAGAAAAAAACGCTGAGCAGACAGGCTGCCTCTACTATTCTTGAGGCATGCAGGTGTCCCGGGGCAAATCTGCGAGACGAACTAAAGTCTCCTCAAGCGCCTGTCTCCTTGTTGCCGATTCTGAATTTCACCCCTGCTCAAGTCCAGATAGAGTTCAAATGTGTTGGTCTGCCCTGCCTGACCTTCTGTATGAACCGAGGCAGAGAGGTGCGCAGGTCCAGGGGGAAGGCCGCGGCCCCCAGCGGCCGCCCAACGGGTGCAGAGGTGCCAAATATCTATATCTAGGTCCGGCCCGCCAGCTTGGTGCCGGTACGTCTGCAGAACAATCGTAGCTGTCGATAGGTGGGTCACCTCACCTCAGCGCAGCCCGTGGAGAAGGTCGCTCCAGAGTTTGCATCCGAGCAAGCTCCCAAAATGGCCACACCGGGCCGCACTTCGTTTCAGCAGGCCTGATTTCCGCCACCAGGTCAGCCGCGGGAGGAGGGAGGATCACAACCCAGGGGAGCCCCCTACATGCGAGCTCGCTGCTTTGCTCCGCACGCCCGCTCACGTGGCAGCAACCGGGGCCAGCATCACCTCGCTAGTGCCAGGTCTTCAGGTCGGCGGCGCTCTCCGCTTATCTCCCCGCAGCGGGGGCCTTGTGGTTCGATCAATCCGAGCTGGAGCCCAACAGCGCCTCCACAGTCGTCCCGACTCCCCGCGGCCCTCCGAGTCACCAGAATGTGCTGTTTTCCTACAGGTGCCTTCTCCGCATGTACTTTCCTGGTACACTCTTCGCGGGCTCTCTTGTAGGGGAAGCCGTATCACGCTCCCTACCGAGTTCGCGCAATAAGACAGACCACACCAAATTTTGACTTAGCAAAAAAGGTCACTTTATTAGGACAGGTAACTAAGAACCACTTATTGATACAATGTAAATATTATCAAATTGCTTCCCAAACATTTTTGCCACAAACAATTCCAAAAATACCCCAACCAAAATTTACCATAAATTACCCCATGTACTGCCCCAATGGCATCATTTCCTTTTTGACCATTTTGGTTTACCTGTCCAGCTTTTCCTCCACCCTCCCCCCGCCCCAGAGGGAAGGATAAGCCCGCTCCAGACTATCCAAACCCTCAAAAAACCGCATGAAAGAAAAACACATGAACAGAAACAAAATGTCACCTGTCCTAAACGTGACTTAAGATCAAAAAATTCATCAATATATATTATATATATATATATTTTTTTTTTTATTATTATTTTTATTTATTTATTTATTTATTTTTTTTATATATTTTTTATTTTTTTATTTATTTATTTATTTTTTTTTTTTTATATATATATATATATATATTTTTTTTTATTATTACTTTTTTTTTTTTTTTACAGAAAAAAGAGGGTGGGAGGGAGGGTCACAAAAAACGACCGTCTCCCTGCCTCAGCGATCGTTTCCCGCCTAAACGCCTTCCCAACGGTGAAAAACCTAAGCCCCGCCCCCTACCTAACACGTGATTCGCTGCGTGGTCTGTACCATCGCGCGAACCTTCCCAGGGGGACACCCGGCTCGCGCCGCGGTCCCCCCGGGTCCCATTCCACTTGCGACCCAGGCCCAGACTTCATGGCCTATTGCTGGTCATACACGCCAGTCGTCCGCTTCGGCACTTGTGGAAGGTCACGGCGAGATCTGTGCGGCTCTTTGTCATCTCAGCGCTCTCCGGTGTTGTTGCCGGTTTAGTATTGAGCAATTAGTTTACACATATGTCGGATAAGTGAAGGATAGTTAGATGGCTCAGCAGAGCTCTCGATTTATGCGGCCATTTTTGACTCGGGCAAGCTCCACCCCCGGGGGGATGAACTGTTGTTTATGGACTATGTTAACCATGATGCACTTCAATTCACTTGAGACCCACTGAGGATGGAGAAGTATTAAATGAGATGATTAGCCCGTAACAATTCTTGCTTTTGTCATGTTTGAGCTTGTGATCAAGGGCTGGGAAGCCCGAAACACATTTGGCCGGATGATTCCGGTGCTACTTACTGTGTTTGCTGCAGAAATAAACAAGAACTTAATTTGACGATGTGTGCTTCTTTACCCGGGGACATTTCCTTTCTATTCAATTAATACGAATAGTCCAGCCATGAAGACTGCACTACTGAACTAAAGGTCAGTTCTGACAAGGCTTGAAGTCATGTACTGAGCGGCAAATCTGAAAAATATCTGTGGCAAACTGGTAGAGATTTCACTGGGAAGCCCACTGCAGTGTATTGCACTTTTTTTTGCGTGGCCCAGCAAACCCTCGGAGGGGATGAACTGTTTTTTTTTTTAAATAAAACTTTATTCAAAGTGTTATACATGAACAAAAACTTAATTTACGTCTTTGCCCGGGAACAACTCCTTTCATTTCTTTTGCCAATATCTTTGACGCTGTTTGATGAATCTTCACAAAAGTTTCAAAACTAAAGGTTCACTCAGGTCAGCTCCTGTCTTTAAAGTTTCGGGGTGATTCGTTAAGTGGGGGCTGAGAAAAAAGGGGGTCTGAAAACGCATTTTCCGCCATGTTAATTTTCATAGGAACTTTAGACACAGCTACAGCCTGAACTGCTGAACGGAATTACACAACATTTGGCAAAAAAAGTAGCTCTTGATTTTTAAAAAATAGTGTAAATCCATTCAGTAGTTGCTGAGAAATAAAAAATAAATTGATATCTGATGGCCAAGGAAGATTCGTGAACCCTCCCAAGCACGATCTTCATTCCGATTGGCTGCCAACACTCCAAACCAGAATGTGTTGGCAGCCATCTTGTGACTTGGTTTTAAAATCAGTTTAAAAAAAGAACAAAAAACAGAAATACCCTGACCCCCTAGCCCAAAAAAGCATTTTCTTCTTTACGAATCGGCAGAATATGCGCTGGGTGCGCAAATCCAGCCAAAAAAGGAAAAATAAATGAAGCATTGTTAATTATGAGATGGGGGACTCCACGGGGACCCAAGCCCCGGGAACCGCCATCTCCTTGGGACTTCAATATAAAGTAAGATAAGTGTGGGGGGGGCTCCTGCCCCCCCATACTGCCCCAGGGGCCACCACCTCCTGGGGGCACACTGAATTTCAGGGCGGGGGCCTTGCGGGCCCCTCCCAAGCCCCTGGGACCGCCGCCTCTCCCCGTTTTCAATAATTGAAATATGTGTGTGGGGTGGCTGTTGCCCCTCCCCACACTTACTCTGGGACCACCACCTCCCAGGGGCACACTTCATTTACATGTGGTGGTCCATTGCAGGAGTCCTAGATGGCCCTGGGGACCGCCACCCCCAGGGACGGCCACAGCAATGTCCCGGGGTACCCACCTGGGACATTGCCCGGGACATTGCCATTTGCCGTTTACAGGTACCTCCAGTAAGCCCCACACAGTGGAATTGCTGAAAGGTGGTCCGAAGCCACGCCCCTTTTTACACCATTTGCCAACACTCCTCTTGGCGCACTGCTGGTGGGGTGAAGAGGTACTCTTATGTCCTGAGGACCTCAGAACTAAAGTGGACTACATCCCCCGATCAGCAGCGGACCAGGAGGCGGGCTTGCAGAGTGGTGTAAAAAGGGGGCATGGCCTCAGACCACTCTCACTAATTCAGCTGTGTGGGGCTTACTAGAGATAACAGGAGGGCTAGTTGGCTCCCAGGGACCCTCAGGAGGTAAAGGAACCTCATCTCCCAACCAAGAGGACACCAGGAGCCAAATGCAAATGCACCTCCTGGCACACTATGGGTTGGGGGATGAAGTTCGCGTTACTCCTGAGGGACTTTGGGGGCCAAGAAGCCCTCCTGGTACCTCCTGTAAGTCCTATGCAGCAGAACTTCTGAGCCCAGCCCCCTTTCTCGACCACTCTGCAAACGCAACTACCAGTTAAAGAAGCATTTGTAATGTAATAGGTCTCACATTTGCAAGAGTTAGAGCTATTGGTGTTGTAAATGTAAAAGTTTTTTTCTAATGTTTTTTGGAGTGGAGTGAATGTACGTTGTGTGTAGTGGAATTATGTGGTATGTTGTGCAGTGAAATTATGTGGATAGGAAGTATGTGGTATTTAGTGTATAGGAATTATGTAGAGAGGGAATATGTGTTATAGAGAGTAATTATGTGGTATGCTAGTCTGTGTTGTGGAGTGGTAACCTCAGGTTTAGTCTTCCTCATTTCCATAGAAGCTAAACTATGAACTCAATCAGACAAAAAAAAAGGAATCACTGAGGAGCACTTCTGGACCTAGTCAGAGGTATGAGCAGGGCCACTGGGATTATGTGACTGTTTGGTTGTACCGACTTTCGCACAGTTATCCATTTTCCGCATTAGCCACATAATCAGGCATCTGCTGCCTAATCTGCAGATTTGAACAACAAAAGCGTTGTTTCTAGCTCAAACGTTACCAAAAATGCAGCGACAAGTGTTACAGCATGGTGGAATGTCCTTTGCAAACTTTGAATGGTCACCTGTTACTCACAGCTAAATGTTGGTGTTAAATTGGTACTAATGGTGTGCAAGCCACTTTTGCTTCTTTCTGCACCTCTCTTGCCTCTTTCTGCATTTCTATTGCTTCTTTCTGCACCTTTCTTTCTTTTTCTACACTTCTCTTGCCTCTTTCTGCAAATCTCTTCTACTTTCTGCAACTCTTTTGCCTCTTTCTGTACCTCGCTTGCTTCTTTGTGCACCCCTCTTGCCTCTCTCTGTACCTCTCTTGTCTCTTTCTGCACCCCTCTTCCCTCTTTCTGGACCCCTCCTGCCTCTTTCTGCACCTTTGTTCCTTGTTCCTTGTTTCTGCATTTCTTTTGTTTCTTTCTGCACCCCTCTTGCCTCTTTATCCACCACTGTTCCTTCTTTCTGCATGTCTGTTGCTTCTTTTTGCACCTCTCTTGCTTCTTTCTGCACCTCTTGTGCCTCTTTCACACCCCTCTTCCTGCACCCCTCTTGCCTCAGTCTGTACCTCTGTTCCTTCTTTCTACACTTATTTTGTTTCTTTCTGCACCTCTTACTTCTGTCTTCACCCCTCTTGCTTCTTTCTGCACCTCTATTCCTTCTTTTTGTACTTCTTCTGTTTCTTTCTGTAGCTCTCATGCTTCTTTCTGCACCCCCTTGCCTCTTTCTCTATCCCTCTTTCCTCTTTCTGCACTCCTGTTGCCACTTTCTGCACCTCTCTTCTTTCTTTCTGCACTTCTTTTGTTTCTTTCTGCACGTCTCTAACTTCTTTCTGCACCCCTAGTGCCTCTTTCTGCACCCCTCGTCTCTGTATCCCCTTTTTGCATCTCTGTTGGTTCTTTCTGCACTTTTCTTGCCTTTTTCTCTCCCTCATCCTCTTTATACACCTCTGTTGATTCTTTCTGCACTTCTTTGGTTTCTTTCTGCATCTCTCTTGCTTCTTTCTGCACCCCTAATGCATCTTTCTGTGCCACTCATCCCTCTTTCTGCAGTCCTCTTATCTCTTTTTGCACCTCTGTTGCTTCTTTATGCACTTCTTTTGTTTCTTTATGCACCCCTTGCTTCTTTTTGCACCTCTGTCCCATCGTTCTGCACTTCTTTTGTTTTTGTTTCAGCACCTCTCACTTCTTTCTGCACCCATTTTGCCTCTTTCTACAACCCTCTTGCCTATTTCTGCACCTCTGTTCCTACTTTTTGCACTTCTTTTGTTTCTTTCTGCAGCTCTCATGCTTCTTTCTGTACCCCCTTGCCTCTTTCTGACCCCTCTTCCCTTTTTCTTCACCCCTGTTGCCCCTTTCTGCACCTCTGTTCCTTTTTTCTTCATTTCTTTTGTTTCTTTCTGCAGGTCTTTTGCTTCTTTCTGCACCGCTCTTTCCTCTTTTTGTATCCCTCCTGCCTCTTTCTGCACTATGTTGCTTCTTTCTGCACTCCTCTTGCTTCTTTCTACACCTCTCTTGCTTCTGTCTGCACTACTCGTGCTTCTTTCTGCACCCCTCATCCCACTTTCTGACCCTCTCCTACCTCTTCCTGTACCTCTGTTCCTTCTTTCTGTACTTCTTTTGTTTCTTTCTGTACCTCTCTTGCTTCTTTCTGCACCCATCTTGTAACTTTCTCCACACCTGTTCCTCCTTTTTGCATCTCTGTTGCTTCTTTCTGCACTTATCTTGCCTCGTTCTCCATCCCTCATCCCTCTTTCTGCACCTCTGTTGCTTCTTTCTACACCTCCGTCCCTGTCTTTCTACAACCCTTGTGCCTCTTTCTGCATCCCTCTTGCCTTTCTGCACCTCAGTTCCTTCTTTCTGCACTTCTTTTGTTTCTTTCTGCAACTCTCCTGCTTTTTTCTGCACGCCTCTTGCTTCTTTCTGTACCCCTTCTGCCTCTTTCACACCCCTCTTCCCTCTTTCTGCACCCCTCTTGCCTCTTTCTGCACCTTTTTTCCTTTTTTCTGCACCATTCTTGTTTATTTCTGCATCCCTCTTGCCTCTTTCTCCACCCACTGCCCCTTTTCTGCATCTCTGTTGCTTTTTTAGGCATTTCCCCTGCTTCTTTCTGCATCTTCTCTTGCTTCTTTCTGCATCTCTTCTGCCTCTTTCTGCACCCCTCATCCCTCTTTCTGCACTCCTCTTGCCTCTTTCCACACATCTGTTGCTTCTTTCTGCACTTCTTTTGTTTCTTTCTGCAGCTCTCTTCTTCTGCACTCCCTTGCCTCTTTCTTAACCCCTCTCCCTTCTTTCTTTACCCTTTTGCCTCTTTCTTCACCTTTGTCCCTTCTTTCTGCACTTCTTTTGTTTCATTCTGTACATCTCTTGCTTCTTTCTGCACCCCTCTTTCTTCTTTCTGCACATTTCGTCCCTCTTTTTGTACCCTCTTGTCTCTTTCTGAATCGCTGTTGCTTCTTTCTGCACTACTCTTGCTTCTTTCTGCATCCCTCTTGCCTCTTTCTGCACCTATGTTCCATCTTTCTGTACTTATTTTGTTTCTTTCTGCAGCTCTCTTCTTTCTGCACTCCCTTGCCTCTTTCTTAACCCCTCTCCCTCCTTTCTTTACCCTTTTGCCTCTTTCTTCACCTCTGTACCTTCTTTCTGCACTTCTTTTGTTTCGTTCTGTACATCTCTTGCTTCTTTCTGCACCCCTCGTTCTTCTTTCTGCACATTTTGTCCCTCTTTTTGCACCCTCTTGCCTCTTTCTGAACCGCTGTTGCTTCTTTCTGCACTACTCTTGCTTCTTTCTGCACCTCTCATGCCTCTTTCTGCAACTCTCTTGCCTCTTTCTGCACTTCTGTTCCTTTTTTCTGCTCTTCTTTTATTTATTTCTGTACCTCTTGTGCTTCTTTCTGCACCCCTCATGCCACTTTCTTCACCCCTGTTCCCCCTTTTTGCATCTCTGTTGCTTCTTTCTGCACCTTTCTTGGCTCTCTCTGTGTGAGAAGTTGGCCTGATATATGCTGTCCTCTAGTTGTAGTGGGCACCTAATATCAGCCCAAACAACACCTTATGGTGATAGGTTAAAGACAACCTTTATTGAAAGCTATCCTAGTGGTAGCTATGGAGAGCAGCCTTCAGGCTAAGTCTTGAAGGAATGTAAAGCAGCTTGTTTTACCAGTCTATAATCTCTTGAATGATCAAACGAGAAGACAATCACACCAGGTATATATTTAAAATATACGTACTTAAGATAAAACACACCCCTCTAGTCTCTTTATGAGGCTGGAGTTCGAAGTACTTAAGTTAGAGTCAGTATTCAACTGTAAAAGCACAAATACACGTTTGGGCCCTAGGGGCGTACCAAACCATATACCAATAAAGTGGTATAAGAACCACGACTGCACTACACACAAGGCCTAGAGCCTGTAGAAGTGCTTAGACCACAAGGAACCACCTAAGATAGTGACACAGGGGACCCACGGGGGACGCATGCAGTGTGAGAACACAGCCACGAATCGCCGTTAACTTCTAAGGGGAAAGTCGCAGTTGGAAATTAAGACTTTAAGGACACTTAGAGGATGACTACGAGCGAACCCTTTTGGACTTAGAGGTGTCTAGGGCCAACACCCACGGGAGAACCGGAGTACTCGAGTTATCTCACCCAGGGAAGCCGGGTGCATAGGTGTCAAATGATGTCGGGTCGCATCGCTGGTTTCAATGGAAACTGCTCAGGAAGTGCTGCTGCCGTGAAGAGGAGAAGTGTCCGGAGAGATCCAAGCCCAGATCTAGGATGGAAGGAACCTGAAAGCAGAGGGGACAGAGTCTGGGTCACTTACCAGTGACCAAGGGCACGATAGTCCAATGCCCACAGATGTCGGGTGCTTCAGGTGAGTTGATGGGTGTCTTGTCCAGGAGGTGCCGATGACAACCAGGAGCTGGTTTCCAGCTGTCCCACGAAGTCTGTCGAGTGCTGTGGTGTCGGCAACCAGATTGGACCCAACAAGTCTTGGCAACGGCAAGTCACTTGGAAACAGAGAAAGGACGTCTGTGCAGACCAGCAAGGTCTGGGGGACTCACCCAGCTACGGTAAGTCGGGGCACGTCTGTAGCAACCAGGGAGGCCCAATCAGAAGAGGAGTCGCCTTTGTGTCACCCACGATAGCCACGGGCCTCAGCTTTGCTGTGGACTCAGGGTAGCCTCGGGGAAGTCTGGAAATCCACCTCTGGGGATGCAGAGACTTGACCCCAAGGGAGATTTCCTCAGTCTTCTAGTTAAAGTATAAAGTCGAAGGTCCAGGATATATGTTGCAGAGTTTCGTCCAGGGTAATCTAAAGTCTCAAGGACTGGGTTCCCATACTTATACTAAGTTTGGGGGTTGGACATACTCTAGGGACCCACCTATTGGAGGGTTTGGAAAGAGAGGTGGTTACACCCATTTCCTTTGTCAAGTTTCACGCCAGAGCAGGGGCAAACCGGTTTGAACTGGACTATGCACAGGGACACCAAGTGTGCCCCCAGTGCAGGACTTCAAAGCACCATAGAGTTCTCCCACCCAGCCCCAATACACATCTGCCTGTCTGGGGAGGTGGTTATACCTCCCTGGGACAGGAAACCTATTGTCCAGGCCTCCCCTGCCAGAGTTTCGGTCAGCAGCAGGAGGCCAGACCAGTGTCTGTGGCAGTGGCATCCATTTTGTGATGCCAGGGCTGTAGAAAGGCTTTACCGGGTAGACCAGTGTGAACATGTCTCTCCCTCTAGAAGGGTGGAATGCTTCCCCCGTCACCAGAACTGGCGGGGGGTAGTATTCCAAAGCACTTGACACCAAACACGACATGTTTCCGTGCAGCCATTCCAAAGTTAGCATTTACCACGAGGTTATAATGCACTTAAGAGTATATGGTCAGGCTACACTACAAACAGCATCAGAGGAGGTACTCTGAACGCTGCAGAGGGGCTCTGCTCATGCAGGGGCACCCTCTCACATAAAAACCAAGCACTCTGCCTTCAGGATTGTTAAGGCCTGCCGTAGGAGTGACTTAGAGGTTTAATATGTGTGTGCCATGGTAGTGATATAGGTAGCCTATACCACAGTAAGGGGTACAAGCAAAACCTTACCCAGGCTGCAGTAGCAGACCTGTGGTGTCATTTTGGAGTGCTTCCCAGGGGTCTCATAATACATGCTTCAGCCCCTGGTAGGCCTCTGAGGTACCTATGCCCTAGGTACATAGTATACCATATACTAGGGGCTTATAAGGCACTCCAGAATCCAATTAGAAATGTACCTAATGTACATGGAAACCATTTTAGAGAGGAAGGAGCTGGGCTGGGGTCCTGATTAGCAGGGCCACAGCCAGACTAAGGTCGAAAAACAGTGAAAAACCAGCAAAAAGTGGGGGGACCCATGTGAAGCAGATCCTACTCTCCTACACTCTGCACCTCTGTTCCCTCTTTCTGCACCTCTGTTGCTTCTTTATGCAGTTCTCTTGCTTCTTTCTGTACCATTGCCCCTTCGATTTGCAACCATTGTGCCTCTTTCTGTACCCCTCCTCCTTCTTTCTGCAACCCTCTTGCCTCTTTCTGTACCTCTGTACCTCTGTTCCTTATTTCTTTACTTCTTTTGTTTCTTTCTGCACCCCCTTGCCTCTTTCTCTACCCCTCTTCCCCCTGTCTGTATCTCTGTTGCTACTTTCTGTACTTCTGTTGCCTCTTTCTCCACCCCTCTTCCCTCATTCTGTACCTCTCTTCCTTCTTTCTGCACTTCTTTTGTTTCTTTCTGCACTCTTCTTCCCTTTGTTCATCCCTTTTGCCTCTTTTTGCAGTTCTCTTGTCATTTTTTGCACTTCGCTTGCCTCTTTCTGCACCTCACTTGGTCTTTCTGCACTTCTCTTGCTTCTTTCTGCACCTCTCTTGCTTCTTTTAGCAATTTTCTTGCCTCTTTCTACACTTCTCTTGCTTGTTTCTGTACCTCTCATGCATCTTTCTGCACCTCTTTTGCCTCTTTCTGCTCCTCACTTGCTTCTTTCTGTACCCTTCTTGCCTCTTGCTGCACCCCTCTTTCCTATTTCTGCACCTCTCTTTCCGTTCCCCTGTCCCCTCTTTCTGTACCCCTCCTGCCTCTTTTTGTATCCCTTTTGCCTCTTTGTGCACCTCGCCTACCTCTTTCTGCACCCCTCTTGCCTCTTTCTGCACTCCTCTTCCCTCTTGTTGTACCTCTCTCGCCTCTTTCTGCACCTCTTTTGCTTCTTTCTGCACTTTTCCTGCCTCTTTCTGTACCCCTCTTGCCTCTTTCTGCACCTCTGTTGGTTCTTTCTACACTGCTCCTGCTTCTTTGTGCACCTCTGTTGCAAATTTCTACATCCCTCTTGCCTCTTTCTTTACCCCTCGTCCTTCTTTCTGCACACCTGTTCCCTCTTTCTGTACCCCGTTTGTCTGTTTCTGTACCCCTCGTGCCTCTTTCTGCACCTCTGTGCTTCTTTCTGTACTTCTCTTGCCTCTTTATGCACCTCTGTTCCTTCTTTCTACACTTCTCTTGCCTCTTTATGCACCCCTCTTCCCTCTTTCTGCACCTCTGTTGCTTCTTTCTGTACTTCTCTTGCATCTTTCTGCACCTCACTTGCTTATTTCTGCACCTCTCTTGCCTCTTTCTGCACCCTTTTTCTTTCTTTCTGTACCTCTCTTGCCTTTTTCTCCACACACAGGACTAGTTTTAAACTGACCTCAGGCTCTGCAGTGCTCTCATGCAGATGCAGAAAAGGGATGCTGGCCTCTAAATTGCCATGCCCTATTATATGCTAGGTACTTAGAGGTAGTTGTAATCCCCCTGCCCTATTAAATACTAAGGCCTTACAGGGGAGGTCATGAAAGTCACAGGGGTGCCCCAAACCACAGTGCACCATAGTGTTTGTAGGTGTATTTACTGTATTCTGAGTGTCTTTCAGCATAGCACTGGTTAGGCCTTTTGCCTCTTTCTGTAGTTCTCTTGTCAATTTTTGCACTTCTCTTGCCTCTTTCTGCACCTCACTTGCGTCTTTCTGCACCTCTCTTGCTTCTTTCTGCACCTCTGTTGCTTCTTTTAGCAATTTTCTTGCCTCTTTCTACACTTCTCTTGCTTGTTTCTGTACCTCTCATGCATCTTTCTGCACCACTTTTGCCTCTTTCTGCTCCTCACTTGCTTCTTTCTGTACCCTTCTTGCCTCTTTCTGCATCCCTCTTTCCTCTTTCTATACCTCTTTCCTCTTTCTGTTCCCCTGTTCACTCTTTCTGCACCTTTCCTGCCTGTTTCTGCACCTCTCTTCCCTCTTGCTGTACCTCTCTTGCCTCTTTTGCTTCTTTCTGCACTTTTCTTGCCTCTTTCTGTACCCCTCTTGCCTCTTTCTGCACCTCTGTTGGTTCTTTCTGCACTGCTCCTGCTTCTTTGTGCACCTCTCTTGCAAATTTCTGCATCCCTCTTGCCTCTTTCTGTACCCCTCTTCCTTCTTTCTGCACACCTGTTCCCTATTTCTGCACCCCTTTTGTCTGTTTCTGCAACTCTCTTGCCTCTTTCTGCAGATCTCTTGCCTCCTTCTGCACCTCACTTGCTTCTTTCTGAACTTCTCTTGCCTCTGTATGCACCTCTGTTCCTTCTTTCTGCACTTCTCTTGCCTCTTTCTGCACCCCTCTTCCCTCTTTCTGCACCTCACTTGCTTCTTTCTGCACCTCTCTTGCCTCTTTATGCACCCTTTTTCCCTCTTTCTGTACCTCTCTTGCCTTTTTCTGCACACACAGGACTAGTTTTAAACTGGCCTCAGGCTCAGCTAAGTATAACTTGTGCCCCCGCAATGCACTGCTGATGACATCACATATTACGTCACGCATGACATGGTCATTAACATCACTGATTACATCTCAAATGACATCACTGATGACATCGCTGATGATATCATCCATGTGATAATCTGATGCACCTCCTCACACTCTAATATAAGCTTTGATACACCCATTCTAAAATACAGACTACCATTCTCGAAACCATAGATACACCAATACTAATTACTACATACCCAACCACTGATTCCTGGGTCTACATGCACATCCACTCACTCACCCATACAGTCACTCATACATGCAGTCACTCATCAACACAGCCACTATCATATGCACTCATATACCTATACAGACACTCACACACCACCACTCACCCATAGAGTTACTTACACAGCTAGCCAGTCATTCAAAGAATCATGTGTATGGAGACTAATTGCATGGAATGGTAGTCTGTGTTGTGGAGTGGTAACCTCAGGTTTAGTCTTCCTCGTTTCCATAGAAGCAAAAGTATAAACTCAATGAGACAAAAAAAGAAGGAACCACTGAGGAGCACTTCTGGTCCCAGTCAGAGGTATGAGGAGGGCCACTGGAATTATTTGACTGTTTGGCTGCACCAACTTTCGCACAATTATAAATTTTCCGCATTTGCCACATAATCTGTCATCTGCTGCTCAATCTGCAGATTTGAACAAAAGAAATTTGTTTCTGGCTCAAACGTTACTAAAAATGCAGCGAAACGTGTTAAAGAGTGGTGGAAGGCCCTTTGCAAACATAAATTAGTCACCTGTTCCTTTTTGCTCAATGTGAGTGTTAAATTTGTACTAATGGTGTGCAAACCACTCTTGCTACTTTCTGTGCCTCCCTTGCCTCTTTCTGCATTTCTCGTGCTTCTTTCTGCATCTTTCTTTCGCTTTCGGCACTTCTCTTGCCTCTTTCTACACATCTCTTCCGCTTTCTGCACCTCCCTTCTTTCTGCACCTCTTGTCCTTCTTTCTGAACCTCTCTTGCTTTTTTCTTCTGCACCTCTCTTGCCTCTTTCTGCATCTCTGCTGCTTATTTCTGCCCTTCACTTGCCTCTTCCTGTACCATGTTCCCTCTATCTACACCTCTCTTGCCTTTTTCTATGCCTCACTTGCTTCTTTCTGCACTTCTCTTCTCTATTTCTGCACCACTGTTCTCTCTTTCTGCACCCCGGTGCTTCATTCTGCACTTCTCTTACTTTTTCCGCTCCTCTCTTGCTTCTTTCTGCACCCTTTTGGCCTCTTTCTGCACCCCTTTTCCCTCTTTGTGTACCTCTCTTTCCACACCCTTCTTGCTGCTGTCTGCACCCCTCTTGCCTCTTTCTGCACCCCTGTTGCTTCGTCCTGCACTTCTCTTGATTCTTTCTGCACCTCTCACTTCTTTCTGCACCCTTCTTTCCTCTTTCTGCACCTCTCTTGTCTCTTTCTGTACCGCTTGCCTTTTTCCACACCCCTCTTACGTCTTTCTGCATCTCTGTTGGTTCTTTTACACTGCTCTTAGTTCTTTCTTCACCTCTCTTGTAAATTTTTGCACTCCTCTTGCCTCTTTCTTCACCCCTTTTCCTTCTTTCTGCACCTCTCTTGCCTGTATCTGTACCTCTCTTGCCTCTTTTGTACTTCTCTTGCTTTTTTTCTGCACCTCTGTTGATTTGCTTCTTTCTGCACTTCTCTTGCCTTTTTCTGCACCGTTCTTGCTTCTTTCTGCACCCCTGTTGCCCCTTTCTGCACCTCTCTTGCCTCTTTCTGCACCCCTCTTGCCTCTTTCTGCACCTCTCTTGCTTCTTTCTGCACCCCTATTGCCTCTTTCTGTACCTCTTTGGCTTCTTTCTGCACTTCTTTTGTCTCTTTCTGCATCCCCCTTGCCTATTTCTGTACCTGTGTTGTTTCTTTCTGCACGTCTCTTGCTTCTTTCTGCATGTCTCCTATAAATTTCTGTACCCCTCTTCCAAATCAAAATCAAATCAAATCAGGTGTTTGTTAAGCGCGACTACTCACCCGTAAGGGTCTCAAGGCGCTGGGAGGTGGGTTTGCTGGTTCCAGTCCATCAAGGAGGGGGTCTGTCGAAGAGCCAGGTTTTGGGGTTTCTTGCGAAGATGGAGAGCGATGTTATCTGTCTGAGGTGGAGCGGAAGGTCGTTTCAGGCTCTGGCCGCGCAAAAGGAGAAGGAGCGGCCTCCCGATCTGGTCTTTCTGGTGCAGGGGACCATGGCGTAGGAGAGCTGGGCTGATCGTAAGTTCCTTTGGGGTGCGTGGAATTTGAGTTGGCTATTCAGGTATGCTGGTCCGGTGTTGTGGAGGGCCTTGTGAGCATGGGTTAGCATCTTGAAGGTGACTCTAGCTTTGATGGGGAGCCAGTGGAGTGTATGCAGGTGCTGGGAGATGTGGCAGTGTCTTGGCAGGTTGAGGACCAGTCTTGCGGCGGCATTTTGGATGTTCTGAAGCTTGCGGGTGAGGTTTTTGTTTATGCTGGCATAGAGTGCGTTGCTGTAGTCGAGCCTGTTGGTGACCAGGGAGTGAGTGACGGTTGTTCTGTGTTAGAGGGGGATCAATTTGAAGGCCTTACTTAGGAGGCAGAGGGTGTGGAAGCAGGAGGCCGAGACGGAGTTGATCTGGCGGTCCATTTTGAGCTCTGAGTCCAGGATGATTCCCAGGTTGCGTGCATGGTCCGTGAGGCTGGGCCGGCTTCCGAGGGCAGGGGGCCACCAGGTGTCATTCCAGGAGTCTGGGGTTGGGCCCATAATGAGTACTTCCGTTTTGTTGGTGTTTAGTTGTAGGCAGCTGTTTTTCATCCATTTGGCAATGGCTTCCATGCCCTCTCGAAAGTTGCGTCTGGCGGTGTTGGGTTCGTTGGAGAAGGAGAGGATGAGTTGGGTGTCGTCTGTGTATGACACAGTGTTGAGTCCGTAGGTTCTGACGATGGGGGCGAGTGGAGCCATGTAGACGTTAAAGAGCGTAGGGCTGAGGGAGGACCCCTGGGGGACTCCGCAGGTGGTAGGTGTAGGGTCTGAGAGGAAAGGGGGGAGTCTGACCCGCTGCATTCTACCAGGGAGGAAGGAGCGGATTCAGTCGAGGGCCTTGTCTTGGATTCCTGCGTAGTGGGGTCTGCGTATTAGGGTGCGGTGAGAGACTGTGTCGAACGCCACTGAGAAGTCGAGGAGGATGAGGGCTGCTGTTTCTCCTTTGTCCAGTAAGATACAGATGCCGTCTGTTGTGGCGAGGAGGGCAGTTTCCGTACTGTGGTTTTTTCTGAAGCCTGATTGGGAGGAGTCAAGGATGTTGTGCTCTTCGATGAATGTGGCGAGTTGGCTGTTGATGGCTTTCTCGATTACTTTCGCTGTGAACGGGAGCAGGGAGATGGGTCTATAGTTATTGAGGTCTGTGGGGTCCTCCGAGGGTTTCTTCAGGAGGGGGTTGATCTCAGCATGTTTCCAGTCATCAGGGAATGAGGCGGTTGCCAGGGAGCGGTTGATGGTGTGCCAGAGCATGGGTGCTATGGTGTCGGCTGCTCTGTTGAAAATGTGGTGAGGCAGGGGTCAGTGGGGGCCCCAGAGTGGATTGACTTCATCGTCTTCAGTGTGTCTTCAGAGGTGAGGGCTGTCCAGTTGTCGATCGCTGGCTTCAGGGTGTCAGGGGTGGTTGGTGAGGGTTCAGTGTGTTGGTTGGCTTCGTCGAAGTTGTCGTAGATGCTCTTGATTTTGTGGTGGAAAAAGGTGCTGAGTTTGTCGCAGAGGTCTTGTGAGGGAGGGATGACGGTGGACTCGGTGGTGGGTTGGGCGAACTCCTTGATGATGTTGAAGAGTTCTTTGCTGTTGTGTGCATGAGTGGAGATTCTGTCTTCAATTGCTTTTTTCCTCGTTTTTCTGATGAGTTGGTGGTGGGCGTTGGTTGGGGCTCTGAAGTTGTTGTGGGCTTCTGTGGATTTGGTGTTCCTCCAGGCCTTTTCGAGGCGGCGGCAAGTGCGTCTGGACTCTCGAAGTTCAGTGGTGAACCATCTAGCTTTCTTGGCGTGGGTGATGTTGTTTTCTTGAGGGGGGCTATGGTGTTGGCGCTGTCGAAGGTCCATCTGTGCATGGTTCAGGCTGCGGTGTTGGTGTCATCGTTTTCTGCGATGGTTGGGGTGGAGTTGCTGAGTGATGAGCTTAGCTGGTCGTCAGTTATTCTGGTCCAGTTTCTTCGTGGGGGCAGGTGCTGGCGTCTGTGGATGGGGGTGTTCAGAAGGTGAAGTGGACGCATCAGTGGTCAGTCCATGGGAGTTAGGTGGTGTGGCTGAAGGTGATGGAGTTTCCTGTTGTGAAGAGTGGGTTGAGGGTGTGTCCTGCTGAGTGCGTGGGTTCGGTCACGATCTGGTGGAGTCCAATGTTGTGGAGGTTGTCCAGCAGGGATGTCGTGCTGGGGTCCAGTTGGATGTCGAGGTGGAAGTTGAGGTCTCCCAGTAGGGTATAGTTGGTGGACGCGATGGCATGCGGCGAGATGATGGCGAAAAGTCCGGGGGGTCAAGGGGGTCAGTAGATGAGGGTTCCTCAGAGGGTGGAGGTAGGGCTGGCCAGTATCTTGAAGTGAATGTGTTCCATCAGGTCTGTGGGCTCATCGGGGAGTGTGCTCAGGCGGAGGGTGGATTTGTGGACAATGGTGATTCCTCCTTCCGGGCGGGTGGGGCAGTCCTCCCTGGAGAACTTGTATCCTTGGGGAATGGCAATGGCGATATCCAGTCCCGAGGTGGTGTTGGTCCAGGTTTCGGTAAAGAATGCTACGCCCGGGGTTGTGCTGCTGAGGAGGTCCCAGATTTCAGGGGCTGTTTGTGGAGGGATCGGATGTTGAGGAGATGCATTGCAGGGTCTTCAGTTCGGTTGTGTTCTTGCGGGCAGATTGCACCGGGTCAGTGGTCTTGGCGGTGCTGCAGGTATGCCAGCAGCGGTGACAGCTGAAGGGTCCGTGGGTGTTGGCTGGTAATGCTAGCTTGCAGTTGTTGTTGAGAGCGTGGAGTTCTGCTGGGTCGTAGCGTTGGTAGTGCAGAGATCCAGCGTTCCTGGCACTGGTCGCAGTCGGGTCGCAGTCGGGTCGCGGACGGACGCAGACGAGCTTGCCTTTTGCGCAGCGGCCGCCATTAAGTAGGGGTCGGGGAGGGCTGGACAGCTGGGAGGCGGGGAGGGGAGCTGGATTGGGCCGGACGCACTGGTCGTGCTGGGGGGAGGGGCCGTGGGGGCAGCAGAGGCAGAGAAAAACGGGCTGAAAAAGGCAAAGGGAAAAAGGCAAAAAGAGAGAAAAGTGCAAATAAGGAGGCAAAAGTGTAAGAAAGAATGGAGAAAAGACACAGAGGACACAGGAGAGTGAAAGGGGGAGATTGAGACGAGGGTAAAAACTAGTGAAAAACAGAGGAAAGACACAGAAGGGGGGTGAAGGGGGAGCTTGAAATGAGGGTAACACGACAGAAAAAGTGCAAGAAAGAGTGGAGGAAAGACACAGAGGACACAGAAGGGTAAAAGGGGGAGATTGAGATGAGGGTAAAAAAACTAGTGAAAAACAGGAAAGACACAGAAGGAGAGTGAAGGGGGAGCTTGAAATGAGGGAAAAATGACAGAAAATTGAGGAAAGACCCAGAAGGAGAGTGATGGGGGGACATAGAAGTGAGGAAAAAAACGAGTGAAAAGGAGAGGAAAAGCGGAGCAAGATAATGGAGACAGAGGTCAAATGGACCACCAGGGATGAGGTGCAGGTGAAACCTGCGGGTGGAGGAGGGCCTCAAACACCAACACTCGAGAGTGCAGGGGCTTGGGGGAAGGCCTCACTTAATGGTGGAGCTGCGAGAGAGGGAGAGCAAGTTCACTGACAATGAGTCAGCGGTCTTCCCTCTTTCTGCACTTCTCTTGCATCTATCTGCACCCTTGTTCCCCTTTCTGTACCTCTTTTGCCTGTTTCTGCAACTCTATTACCTCTTTCTGCAGTTTTATTGCCTCCTGCTGCACCTTTGTTGCCTCTTTCCTCACCCCTCTTGCTTCATCTGCACTTCTCTTGCTTTTTTCTGCACTTCTCTTGCTTAGTTCAGCACCCCTCTTGCTTCTTGTGAGAAGTTGGCCTGGTATATGCTGTCCACTAGTTATAGTGGGCACCCTGTACCAGTCCAACCAACCCCTTATTGGTTATAGGTTAAAGACAACCTTTATTGAAAGCTATCCTAGTGGTAGCTATGGAGAGCAGCCTTCAGGCTAAGTCTTGAAGGAATGTAAAGCAGCTTGTTTTACCAGTCTATAATCTCTTGAGTGCCTAAATGAAAGACATCCACTCAAGGTATGTATATATATATATATATATATTACCTACTGGCGGTCGCCAGTAGGTAGTTATAGTTAGGACCCTGTTTCCATAGGAAATCCGCAACATTCTATTTTGAATAACTTTTGCGCCGGTCGACGAATCCTCGCGAATTTTTCAAAATAGGTGGGGCGCTCCGCTCCGCTCCTACCCTGAAAGTCTCGGGGGGTTTCTTCAAGCGGGGGCTGAGATAAAAGGGGGGTCCCAAAACGCGTTTTTCCCATGCATTTTTCCATAGGACCTTTAGACACAGCTACAGCCCGAACGGCTGAACAGAATTACTTGAAATTTGGCAGAGAGGTAGTCCTCAGGTCAAGGAAGTGCCTTTTGTAGGTTTGGTGTAAATCTGTTCAGTAGATTCTGAGAAAATAGCCTTTAAATCAATATATATATCTGAGCCAGCTTACGGTGCGCTTACGGTGCGCTTACCGTACGCGTACGGTGACGTGCGCGAGCGCGATTCTGATTGGCTCTTAGATCTTAGTAAACATTCGAATCGGCCGAAACCAGGAAGCGGCGGCCGCCATTTTCTCTCTCGCACTCTGAGTAGGGCAGCATAAATGAAGCCCAAAAATGGGTAAAGGGGCAGTATATTGAAATAATATTCACCCAGCAATGATATACGGGCCCCCAAACAACCCACAAGGCCAAAAAAAAAAAATTTTTTTTTTCGAAAAATCGGCGATTACGCTTACCGTACGCGTACGGTAAAAAAAATTAAAAAAAAAAAAAAAGTATCCACACTCTCCCCACCCCATGTGCAAATGGTGCCCGAAGGGCACCATTTGTGCATGGCTTATGAAATAATTGAAATTAATAAACAAAACATTTCACAATGATGCGCATAATATGTCCCCCATGTGCGCACGGTGCGCGAAGCGCATCGTGCGTACATGGCCCATCTCGCATAATGTGGGCACGCGGTGCGCGCAGCGCACCGGGTGACCACCGTGCGTGCATGGCACTAACTGCGTAAAGTGGGCGCGTGGTCCGCGAAGCGCACCGCGTGCTCACTGTGCGCGCACGGTGCGCGAAGCGCAACGTGCGCGCACGGAACGAACTGCGTTAAGTGGGCGCGCACGCCACGAATGGCGCAAAGTAAGTTAGCATTTAAAAAACCGTACAAATTTACTGAAAAAACCATAGGTTTCACACACGTTATAGTTAGGAATTAGCATTTAAAAAACCTTGCAAATTCACTGAAAAAACCATGGGTTTCACACATGTTATAGTTAGCTGTACATTTTACTGATAAAAAACCAATGAAATTCCCCCGTTATAGTTACTGTAGGCAACTATAACTCACGCGACCGTAATCCTCTGCTGATGACATATGTGTCTTTATGAAAAAAAAATATTTGTAATATATGTATAGCTAAAATTTAATGGAAGAAGACATGGGCAAATAAGTGTCTAAATACAGTATTAGCATCAGCAGAGGATTGCGGTCGCGTGAGTTATAGTTGCCTACAGTAACTATAACGGGGGAATTTCATTGGTTTTTTATCAGTAAAATGTACAGCTAACTATAACATGTGTGAAACCTATGGTTTTTTCAGTGAATATATATATATATATATATATATATATATATATATATATATATATATATAAAATATATGTATTTATTACAAAACACAACCTTCTAGTCTCTTTATGAGACTAGAGGTCAAAACACATAACTTACTCTTCAAATATTACAGCAAAATAGCACAAATACATGTCAGGCCCTAGGGGCGAGCCAAACCATATACTAAAATAGTGGTATAAGAACCACGACTTAACTAGACACAAGGCCTAGAGCCTGTAGAATCACTGGGACCCCAAGGAACCACCCAAGGTAGTGACACAGGAGACCCACGGGGGCCGTGTCCAGTGTGTGAACACAGCCGCGAGCTTCTGTGAGCTTCTATGGGGAAAGTCGCGGTTAGATTTTTAAAGATTAGGGACACTTAGAAGTGAGTCAGGACCAAACCCTTTGGGACTTAGGAAGTTCTTGGGTCAACACCCACGGGAGCACCAGAGTACTCATGTTAACTCACCCAGGGAAGCTAGGTGCATATGTGTCAAATAGTGTCGGGTCGTGTCGTCAATTTCAATGGGAGCTGGTGAAGAAGTGCTGCTGCCGGGAAGATGTGAAGTGTCCGAAGAGATCCAAGCCTAGATCAAAGATGAGATGAACCTGAAAGCAGAGGGGACAGAGTCTGGGTCACTAGCCAGTGACCAGGAAGGCAATAGGCAGATGCCCACCGATGTCGGATGATTTCAGGTGAAGAAGGTGAAGCTTGACTCTTCAGCCATGAGGACCAGGAGGTGTTGAGGATGACTAGGAGCTGGATTAGAGCTGTCCCACAAAGGATGTCGAGTGCTGCAGTGTCGGTGCCTGGATTGGACACAACAAGCCTTGGCAACAGCAACCCACGCAGAAAGGAGAAAGATGTTTTGGTGCAGACCAGCAAGGTCTGTGGGACTCACCACTTGGTAGGGAGTCGGGGCATTTCTGGAGAAACCAGGGAAGCCCAAGGAAATCCAAAGTTACCCCCTCAGGGATCCACCAGTCAACGGACAAGGGATCACAAAGGGACCTCGAGATGAAGCACAAAATGGCGGCCCACGGGTTACTCGGGGTGACTAGGCTGACAATCTTCAGTGGATTCTGTGCTCAAGGTGGGGGCTGCAAGTCAGCCCAAGCACGACTTCAAGTGACGTTGAGAAGTCAATGTACTGCAAAAGTGCACGGTGACCAGGAGTTCCGGTTCCACGCTACTCACGAGGGCTGCGGATCCCAGCTTTGATGGGGACTTGGTTCAGCCTCTAAGATGTCTGGCAATCCTCTTCCTGGGCTGCAAATACTTCAGAGTCCAGCAGGAGCTTCAGAAATACAGACTGGCAAATTGCTTTGTTGGTGCCTGCCAAGCAGGGCAGTCATTCCTTGACCCCAAGGGAGATTTCTTCAGTCCTCTAGTCTTGAGTAGAGCGTCAAAGTTCCAGGATTCAGCTTCAGAGTTTCATCCAGGGATATCTAAAGTTCTGGTTACAGAGGTTCCTTACTTATACCTAAGGAAGTGGTTGGACTAGCTCTGGGGACCCACCTATGGGAGGGTTTGAAAAGGGGTGGCTACACCCATTTCCTTTGTCCAGTTTTGCGCCAGATCAGGGGCTGGAAGCCCCTGAACCTGTTTGAGCTGGATTATGCACAGGGACGCCAAATGTGCCCCCAGTGCAGGACTTCAAAGCACTCCGAGTGCTCCCCTTGATTCCCAATACACATGAGCCTGTCTGGGAGATGGTTACACCTCCCTGGGACAGGAAACCTATTGTCCAGGCCTCCCCTGCTGGAGTTTCAGTCAGCAGCAGGAGGCCAGCCCCGTGTCTGTGGCTGCAGCATCCATTTTGTGATGCCAGGGCTCTATTAGATTTCTATTGGGTATACCAGTACTGCCATGTCTCTCCCTCTAGAAGGGTGGGATCATAACCTCACATCAAGAACTGATGTGGGGATATGATTCCAAGATGTTTGACACCAAACATGACATGTTTCTGTGCAGCCAGTCCAAAGTTAGCATTAACTGATTAAGATATAATGCACTTAAGAGTATATGGTCAGGCTGCACTACTGACAACCGTAGATTCCGAAGGCTGCAGAGGGGCTCCGCTCATGCCTGTGCACCCTCTCACATATAACCAAGCAGTCTGCCTTCAGAATTGATAAGGCCTGCCATGGGGTGACTGATAGGTTTGTATGTGCAGTGATAGGGGAGGTATAGTGAACCTATACCTCAGTAAGGGGTGCATGCACCACCTTACCCAGGCTGCAGCAGCAGGCTTGTAGTGTCACTTTAGGTGGCTTTCCAGGGGTGTCATAATACATGCTTCAGCCCCTGGTAGGCCCCTGGTGTACCTATGCCCTGGGTACACAGTATACCATTTACTAGGGACTCACAAGGGTACCCCGAATCCAATCTAGAGTGTACCTAAAGTACTTGCAATCAATTTAGAGAGGAAGCAGCTAGGCTGGGGCCCTGAATAGCAGGGTCCCAGCCAGACTAAAGTCGAAAAACAGTGAAACACCAGCAAAAAGTGGGGGTAAACATGTGAAGCAGATCCTACTCTCCTACACTTCTTTCTGCACCCTTCTTCCCCCTTTGTGTACCTCTCCTGCCTCTTTCTATACCTCTTTTACCTCTTATTGCACCCCTTTTGCCTATTTCTGCACATCTCTTGCTTCATTCTGAACCCTTCTTCCATTTTCCTGCACTTCTCCAACCTCTTTCTTTAGTTGTCTTGCCTCTTTCAGCACCTCTTTTGCTTCTTTCTGCAATTCTCTTGCTGCTTTCTGCACTCCTCTTGCCTCTTTCTGCACCTCCGATGGTTCTTTCCGCACTGCTCTTGCTTCTTTCTGCACCTCTCTTGCAAATTTCTGCACCCCTTTTGCTCTTTCTGTACCTCTTTTACCTCTTTCTGCAACCCTATTGCCTTTCTGCAGTTCTTTTGCCTTCTTCTGCATCTCTGTTGCCTGTTTCTGCACCCCTCTTGCCTCTTTCTGCACCCTCTTACCTCTTTCTAGCACCCCAGTTGCTTCAATCTGCACCTCTCTTGCCTCTTTCTGCAGTTTGTCCCTCTTTCTGCACCTCTCTTGATTCTTTCTGTACTCCTCTTGCCTCTTTCTGCACCCTTCTTTCCTTTTCCTGCACCTATCTTGTCTCTTTCTGCACCTTTCCTGCCTCATTCTGCAGTTCTCTTGCCTCTTTCCATACCTCATTTGTTCCGTTCTGCACTTTCCTTGCCTTTTTCTGCACCCCTCTTGCCTTTTTCTGCACCTCTGTTGGTTCTTCCTGTACCCCTCTTGCCTCTTTCTGTACCCTTCTTCCCTTTTCCTGCACCTCACTTGCCTCTTCTGTATTTCTCTTGCCTATTTCTTCATGTCTTTTGCTTCATTCTGCATTGCTCTTGCCTCTTTCTGAACCTCTTTTGGCCCTTCCTGTACCTCTGTTGGTTCTTTCTGCACTGCTCTTGCTTCTTTCCACACCTTTCTTATACATTTTCGTACCCCCTTGCCCCTTTCTGTACCACTCTTCCCTCATTATGCACTTCTTTTGCCTGTTTCTGCAACTTTCTTGCCCTTTTCTGCAGTTCTCTTGCCTGTTTCGTCACCTCTTTTGCTTCTTTCTGCACTTCTCTTGCCTTTTTCTGCACCTCACTTGTCTCTTTCTGCACTTCTATTGCTTTTATCTGCACCTCTCTTCTTTCTTTCTGCAACTCTCTTGCTTCTTTCTGCATTTCTTTTGACTTCCTGCACCACTCTTGCTTCTTTCTGCAATCCTCTTGCGTCTTTCTGCACATCTTTTTGTTCTTTCTGCACTTCTCCTCCTTCTTTCTGCACCACCCTTGATTCTTTCTGCACCTCTCTTGCCTCTTTCTGCACCCCTCTTCCCTCTTTCTGCTCCTCTCTTGCCTCTTTCTTCCCTTGTCTTGCTTATTTCTGCACTTCTCTTGCCTCTTTTTGCACATTTGTAACTCTTTTTGCACCTCTCTTTCTTTTTTCTGCACTTCTCTTGCTTCTCTTTGAACTTCTCTCGCCTCTTTTTGTGTACTCAAATGTGAAGTGGAAGTTGTGAACTTTAAAGTTTTGTGTGCTCTCATGACTGAGGTATATGTCTACTTGTACATGTATTCTTACATGGATTATGCATATGAATATGGTAGCTTAAAATGCGGGTAGCTTCTCCTGTAGGTGGTCAGAGCTTCTCAGTTCTGTTCTGTCATTCGCTTGCACAGGTAGACATGTCTTATGTATATAGGTGTTATAGAGCCCCTCAAATATACTATTGAATACCCATGTGTCCTGTATTATGTGCAAAAAGAAATGCATACACCTTTTTGTACACAAATATACAGAGAATGCTGTTTGAAACACAGGTATTCAAGTATTTGTATGTTTATTTTTATGTAACATGTCACTAGGTAAAATCTGAGACACACACATGCATACCTTCACAAACTTGGTGAGACTTACAACAGTGAAATGGTTAGGATTGCTGTTTTACATTTGGTTGGCCTAACATTTTGAGCAGTCGATGAATAGTGAACCTTCAAGAGAAAGGTGAGGTTTAAGACATCTTTGGAGACGGATTAGTGAATAGGCTACTTTGTATGAGTCTGTGGAAAGGGACTGTCAAAGTGGGCCTTTTTCTGCACCTCTAATGCTTCTTTCGGCACTTCTTTTGCTTCTTTTTGCACTTTGCTTCCTCTTTCTGGACTTCTGTTAGCTCTCTGCATTTTTCTTGCTTCTTTCTGCGCCTTTCTTCCTCTTTCTGCACATGTCATACCTATGTAGGCATAGTTAGAAATTAGCATTTAAAAATCCTTAGCAATTTGATGCCGTGGGAGGAAGGCAAGATGGTGACTGAGTGAGTCGGTCATTCTGCTGCCCCCTAACCATGATTTGAAATGGAAAATGGTAGTAACTGGCAGCAATCGGCAGCAATAGGATCGCAAAAGGATCGTAATCCAGGAAGAAAGCATATTGGATGAAAATGCCAGTTATCTAAAGAAGACAACTTGATAAAGGAATACATAACTCTTACGAGTGAAGTAACAGGAGGGAAAGAACGGACCGGAATGCGGAAGCCAGATGGAATAGGATCGTCTCTCACTCACCTGAGACTCTGTGACGGCTCCAATCAGTGGGAAGCTGCGCTGTGTTGCACAGAGCTGGCAAGGGCGCTCCTTGTCTCTCTGCATGTATTGATGGCTGGCGGAGAACAGGGGATGTGTTGCCGGTTTTGCTCGGGCTTCTCCCCGGTATACTGTAGAGAAACCATGGCTTCAAAGATCCCCGGGTCTACGGCTGTTAAAGGGAAAACGAGGTCTGGAGTGGATGCAATCGCTGGTCTGTCTCCCAAAGCAACAAACTCGGACCCCTGACCGCGACAGGGAGAGGTGAAAAACTAACTGTGGGGGCTGTGGTATCTAGGAATGACAAAACGGAGGAAAAATAAAATCGTACCGCACTGCCACCTGCCAATGAGCCCTCTGTGTTGGATCTCTTACGTGCAATGTTTGGTTTAAAGAATCTGCAAATGCAAGAAGGTGAGCAGCTACAGGGGGGAGAGGCAAAGATGACAACGAGGTGGCGACGGAGGCTAATGGGGAGGACCATGCTGTTACGCAAGAACCCGTATTTATGACTGTTACGTTGGCGGAAGAGGCGACCAAGGATGGCCAGCCCAATATGCCAAATCCGTCAGATCACCCCCCCCCCCCCCCGGTGCCCTCCCTTACTGCTTCCGCTCCCTACCTACAATCGGACTTGAATAACTGCATGGGTGGTAGCAACCTAGATGTAGCTGGGGGGCAAACATCAACCATTATATCGGATACTAATATGCTTCACTCCCCGCTCATAAAGGCTACGGTGGCAAATCATGCTGCTTCATCAAATCACAGTGAACAAGATATGTACTGTTTTTTTCACTCTCAGATGGGGTTTGGTCTGTGTCAGGCTCTGGATCAGGGTCTGATTTATAGGCAGACTCTAGTGAGGAGGTTTTTGGAGGCGGTAAAGAGGTCAGAGCCACAATACGTAAAGCAGCAAGGAAGACAACTCACCCTAGTCTGCAAAAGAAAAGTTTAAGATGGGACCATACAGGCGCAGATTTACTCAGTACCTGTACAACATCATTCCCTAAAAATGAAGCAGCCCCCTCAGAATCCCCTACGCTAGATACGGTTCTCCAATGCATTCTTTCCCATCGTGAAGAAACGCGCCAAGATAATAAACGTGCACAGACGGCTATGCGTAAGATTCAAGGGGCCGTAAGGAACGTGGTGAAGTCATGTGCTGATATTAAGGAACGCCTGACTACTCTGGAAACTCAAACAGAAACCTTAGCGAATTACCTAGCAGCCACGCGCACAAGTACTAATGCTCATGATGCCCAAATAGTTGATATACAATGGAAACTAGAGGACCATGAAAATCGACAGCGCCAAAACAACCTGCGGTTGCTAGGTATACCAGAGGGAAAGGAAGGGTTTGATTCGCGGGCATATATGGTCGACATGTTATCGAAAGCTTTTCCAGATCTCCAGGGGTGGCAGTGGTCAGTAGAGATACAGAGAGCTCATCGGGTTCCTTTTATTCTTAAGCACCCAGTGAAACCTGACACAAAGCCCTGGGCGATGCTTGTCTATTTTGGCAATTATCTACTCCGGCAGGCAATATATGATAAAGCAAAGCCAATATCGAAGCACAGTAGTGGAGACTATTAATTTTTTGTACAGCCAGACTTTTGCCACTACACAGTGGAGAGACGTTGGCGTCTTCGGCAGATGGTTAAACCAATACAAGATCGGGGGGCAGGCATACCTGCTGCATCCGGCGCGTCTGAAAGTGATTAAGGGAGATCACACTCCGATCTTAACTTCTGAAATTAAAATGAACAAATATCTGGAAGCCTGGGACCATAAGAACTAGACTATTATTTAGTGATTAAACACCTGAATCTGTTAAAGTTCTCCCCCTTTCTCCTTATTGTTCTTTTTTTTCTCTTCACTCTCTCTCTCTCTCTCTCTCTCTCTCTCTCTTTCTTCCCAGCATAAAAGCAGCCAATAACACTTCAGTGGGGTGAGAAGTTGGCCTGGTATATGCTGGTCACTAGTTATAGTGGCCACCTTGCACCAGTCCAATTCCACTCTTATGGTAGATGGGTTTAAGACAACCTTTTAAAGAAAGCTATCCTAGTGGTAGCTGTGGAGAGAGAGCAGCCTTCAGGCTAAGTCTCAGAGGAATGTAAAGCAGCTAGTTTTACCTTATAATCTCTTGAATTACCAAATAAAAGGACACCACACAGGTATATATATCAAATATATATGTATTTATTACTACACACTCTACTAATCTCTTTATGAGATTAGAAGTCAGGAACATATGCAAATATCAACGTTTCACAATAAGTTAAGCACAAATATGGCTGGGGCCCTAGGGGCGTACCAGACCATATACTAAAGAAGAGGTTTAGGAATGTCGACTTGCAAGGGGACAAGGCCTAGGGCCTGTAGAATCGCTGGGGCCTCACTAATCCACCGAAGGCAGGTAAGTAAAGGACCCATGGGAGACGCGTGCAGTGTGAGAACACAGCCGCGGGTTCCCTATTGATTTCAATGGTGCAAGTCGCGGTTGGATTTTTAAAGATTTAGGGTACTTCGAAGTAGTCTACAAGCAAGCCACTTACAAGGTAAGTAATTTGAGGGCCAACACGCACAGGAGCACCGAAGTGCACGAGCTACCTCACCCAGGGAAGCCGGGTGCATAGGTGTCTTTTGGTGTCGGGTCGCGTCGTCGTTTTCAATGGAAGCCGAAGAAGATTTGCTGCTTGTGAAGACTGGAGAAATGTCCGGTGGAATCCAAGGCTGGATTCAGGATGAAGAAGACCTGAAAACAGAAGGGACAGTGTTCACAGTCCCTTGCCAGTGACCCGGGGCCAGGAAGATGGATGCCCACGGGAGTCGGGTGATTTCAGGTGATCAAGGGTGTTTTGACTCTTCAGCCACGAGGTCCAGGAGGCATCGACGATGACCAGGAGCTGGATTCAGAGTGTCCCACAAAGTCTGCAGCTTACTGATATGTCAGCAACCAGATTGGAGCCAACAAGCCTTTGCAACAGCAAGTCTTGTGGAAAGTGAAGAAAGTCAGCAGTGCAGACCAGCAAGGTCTGAGGGACGCACCCAGCGAGGGTAAGTCAGGGCAAGCCTAGAGCAACTAGGGGAGCCCTTTGGTTTGATGAGAAAGTCTTCAGGGGACCCACAAGCCAATGGGCAAGGGATCGCAAAGACGCCTCGTGAGGATTCGCTTCACAGGAGCCTACGGTCACTCAGGATGAGGTAGGCCTCTGATTTTCAAGGGTAATCCTGCAGGAGGCTTGGGCCACACGTGGTCCAATGCACAAGTTCATAGAACATCGTGAAGGGGTTGCACTCGACAGTAGTGCACGGTACCTGGGTATTGCTGTTCCTCATCACTTGTGGGGTCCACTCGCCTCAGCTTTGCTGGGGACTCACAATGGCCATCGAGAAGTCAGGAAATCTACTTCTGGGGCTGCAGGGACTTCGGAATCCAGCAGGAGCGGGAAAGTTTGCAACCGTTGATTCAAGGTTTTGGTGCCTGCCAAGCAGGGGAGTCACTCCTTGACTCCAAGGGAGATTCGACGTCGAAGGGCCAGGATTCTTCTTGTAAAGCATTGTCCAGGGATATCTAACTTGCAATGGCAAGGGTTCCCTATCTTATACTAAAGGAAAGGGATGGACTAGCTCTATGACCACTCCTATGGGAGGGTCAGGGGAGTGGGTGGTTACACCCACTTCCCTTTGTCCAGTTTCATGCCAGAGCAGGGGCAGGTAGCCCCTGACCCGGTTTGAGCTGGCATATGCACAGAGTAGCATACTGCTCCCCCAGTGCAGGACTTCAAAGCACTCTAGGAGTGCACCCATCCAGCCCCAATACACTAAATCCTGTCTGGAAGGTGGTCTGGAAGGTGGTGACACCTCCCTGTGACAGGATGCCTATTGTTGGGTCTCCTCCACTGCGAGTTTCAGTTAGCAGCAGGAGGGCAGCCCTGTGTCTGTGCTGGTGGCATCCATTTTGTGATGCCAGGGCTCTTTCAGATTTCTACCGTGTTTCCACAGTAGGTACATGTCTTCCCCTCTAGAAGGGTGGGATCATACCCCCACACCAGTTACTGGTGTGGGGGTATGATTCCAAGTTGTTTGACACCAAACACAACATGTTTTGATGCAGTCATTCCAAAGTTAGCATTTACCGGGAGGTTATAACGCACTTAAGAGTATATGGTTTAACCGCATCCACAAACAGCCACAGAGAATAGACTCTGCCAGCTGCAGAGGGGCCCTGCTCATGCAGAGGCACCCCCTCACATTGTAAACCAAGCACCCTGCCCTCTGGATTGATACGGCCTTCCTTAGGGGTGACTGATAGGTTTATATGTGCGTGTATGGTGAGATATAGGGAACCTATACCTCAGTGAGGAGTGCTAACACTACCTCAATAGTGTATAAAAACTATGGGAGTGACCCCACTGCCCAAGAGACAGGGTACCACAAAAGTGTAAAGAGAGAAATTCTCTTGGGTATGTTTGACCACCTAAATCACAATCATGCCAAGTTCAATCATACAAATGTAAGTAACATCCGATATTAAAATAAACTAAACTCAAATACTGGAGCACCCAAATGAATAACCGCATATAACTCAAGTGTAAAAAAACAAAGTCCAATAAAAATAAATTTTGTGATTTATTGATAAAATTCAATCCACATGTCTATGACCCTACATGTAGGACTGTGAATACATTCAACATCGAATACAAATACAATATAAAAATATATCAACAGAGAGCGAGGAAGTAATGTGAAATCAATATGTTCATCACAGAATGGTATAATTCCAGTGTAAGTCAATGTATATGTATCATAGGTCTGAGGTATCCGCATAGATATTGCAGGATTACCATAATCAACGCAGTCTTCTCGTTGAAGGTATCTTTTTTTCTAAAAAACCACCTTCGTAATGTGGTGTCTTATAATCCTTGAAGGGTGCCGCACTGCCTCCTCGTATCTCTCGTTGTCGTTGTCGGGTAAGTGACCTGTCGGTCACTTACCCGACAACGAGAGATACGGGGAGGCAGTGCGGCATCCTTCAAGGATTATAAGACACCACATTACGAAGGTGGTTTTTTAGAAAAAAAGATACCTTCAACGAGAAGACTGCGTTGATTATGGTAATCCTGCAATATCTGTGCGGATGCCTCTGACTCACCGGGCTGGACCTAAGTGAGCCGAGAACAACATTTCCAATAGAATTGTGCGATCGTTGAGGAATGCACAGTCCGAACAAACAGTGACTTCAAAACTTTTTATCAAGAATATATGCATAACAGAAAATATCCATACTTCTGTTTTTTTGTGTGGACTGCACCCTTTATTGGGGTTTTTAAACTGTTTAGAAAAATTGGAGCAATTTTATCTGTGTCCTGATGAAGGTGGAATTTAAATAAGAATTTGCCACCGAAACGCGTCGACGCCTGTACAGTTCAGAATTGGTCTAGAATCCAGAAGCGGTTTCATATGTTGATCTATTGTATTAAGAATAGACCTATGATACATATACATTGACTTACACTGGAATGATACCATTCTGTGATGAACATATTGATTTCACATTACTTCCTCGCTCTCTGTTGATATATTTTTATATTGTATTTGTATTCGATGTTGAATGTATTCACAGTCCTACATGTAGGGTCATAGACATGTGGATTGAATTTTATCAATAAATCACAAAATTTATTTTTATTGGACTTTGTTTTTTTACACTTGAGTTATATGCGGTTATTCATTTGGGTGCTCCAGTATTTGAGTTTAGTTTATTTTAATATCGGATGTTACTTACATTTGTATGATTGAACTTGGCATGATTGTGATTTAGGTGGTCAAACATACCCAAGAGAATTTCTCTCTTTACACTAACACTACCTCACCCAGGCTGCAGTAGCAGGCCTGTGGTTTCAGATTTAGTCTGCTTCCCAGGGGTGGCATAATACATGCTTCAGCCCCTGGTAGGCCTGTGAAGTACCTATGCCCTAGGTACCTAGGGTACCATATACTAGGGGCTCATAAGGTACCACAGTATCCAATCACCAGTGCATCTAATATGCACTCCAAGTTGTTTAGAGAGAACAGAGAGGCTGGGGTCCTGATTAGCAGGGACCCAGCCAGACTATCGCCAGAAACCAGTGTATACATCAGAAAAAAAGTGGGGGCAACAAAAGTGCAGATCCTACTCTCCTACAAGAGGTATGTTGTTTTTAGTATGCTTTGGGAGGATCAGGGGTAGAAGAGAAGGTTTTGGGTGGGTTTAAGTTTTTAGTTTTGTTTACCTTAAGATTTGAGATACCTAGCTGCCGGGAAAACTAATGTTGAGTTAGGCGGCAGCACTTATCACAACAGACTTCATAGTCTGGATGCCTTTCTACAAGGGAAGGGGTGGTGGCAGGGTTCAAGGGCACGGGTGAGGGGGTTAGAGAAGGGGGCTGGAGTGGGGGGGAGGTGGGGGTTGGGCGGCTGGGCACAGGGTGGAGAAATAAATAAGTGGAGAGGATATAACAAAGTGAATTGAGATAATAACTTTAAACAAACAAGAGCATCTATTTCAGCAAAAACCAAAAGATCTAGATGGGTAGAATAACTCTTTGCTCAGTTAATGTTGGTGGTCTTAACGACAAACAGAAACGCTTCAGAGTTGGTGAAATATTAAGAGGTCTAAAAACTGATCTAATATGCCAACAAGAAACACATATCCCCTGGGGAAAAGAGACATGCTAGCTATAAGGGGCTATAACCGCCTCTCCTGTTCCACCCAAACCTCAACTATCAGGGGAGTAACGATTCATGCAAAGAAATGTATTGGCCCAGCTAAACGGGTATTGGAAGATAAGTGGGGAAGATGGACTATCGTACAGCTCCATACGGGATTGATTATCTGCACGATTTACGCTTCTAATGAGGATGACCCACAAATTTTTCATGACTTAGAAATTGAGTTAACAACATGGGTAGGCCCATTAGTGATCTGCGAGATTTGAACATCCACTATGATACTGGGTGTGGGGTAATTCAGAAGCACCAAGGCAGAAAACCCCAGGTTCATCATGCCCTCTCAGCTCTGCGGGCTACTTACAACTTGAGGGATGTGTGGGGAGTAAAACATCCAGCTGACCCTGGTTATACCTATTTTTCAAATCCGCACAAGAAGTATGTCAGGTTGGACTACTTTTTGGTATCACCCCCTCTGATTACGATCGTTGGGATAAATAAATTGCCTAGGCTAATGTTAGATCACAATCCTCTTCTTATGGATCTAGCATTTCTGATAGAAGACCAACCTCAGGCAAAGTGGACATTTGATAGATCTTTATAAGCCAATGATGAATATCTCAAACATATTAAACAATGGGCTATACAATATTATGAAATAAACCGATTTAGCTCCTCGAGGGGCATAGTTTGGGATAGCTTCAAGGCAGGCCTCCGGGGGGAAACAATAAGTTTTGTGGGAAAGAGGATAACGCAAGAAAAGAAAGAGATAGCTGATCTGATAATTACACTGGGACTATTAGAAGAACATACTAAGGCAATTAGACAAAGACAAGAGGGGTGAGAATTAGCATTGCGACAAAAAATAATGATTATGAAAGCAGGAATAAGTAGCTATTATATTACAAAGAGGGCAGCCTGCTATCAGACACATAAAAATGAAAGATACAAATATGGGGACACTATTGGTAAGATACTTGCTTTGCGGACCAAGCAAAGAACAGCTAGAAACAACATCACCGAGATAAGATCCCAAGATGGCAAACGGCACACTAAATTAAAGGACATCAATAAGGCTTTTGAATTTTTTTATCAAGATCTATATCAACAGAATAACCTTGACCTCAGGCTTTTTAATGAAACTGAGCTAATTTTAGTAAACCACCGTAGGTTCAGTGAAGTACAGCGACAAGTGCTTGAAAAAGAATTTACGATGAAGGAGGTTGTAGGAGCTTTGAATTCAATGGCCTCAGGGAAAGCGGCAGGGCCCGATAGGATTCCACTTGAGTTATATAAATTAATTCAAGTGGAAATAACTTCGATACTCCTAGATTTGTTTCTTGGAATACAATATAGTGGGACTCCCCCGGAGTCTTGGCAGGGAGCAGACATAGTGTTTTAAAAAAAAAAAAAGGGGATACCAGCTGTCAACCCTGCATCATACAGGCCCATATCCCTTATGAACGCAGACGCCAAACTCTATTAAAAAATCCTTGCGTCTCGACTAGGGGGGATCATAGCCAACCTTGTTTCACCGTGGCAGCATGGCTTCATACCAACAAGAAGCACTACGGATCATATTAGACGTGCTATAGCCTTATTTGACATAACTGAGGCCACGAGTGAAGAGATGGCTATGATCCTCCTTGATGCCGAGAAGGCAAATGATCGCGTTTCATGGCAATATTTATGGACAACCATGGTACAGAGAGGATTTGGGTCTGGTTTTATGACAGCAACTAAAGCAATGTACCACAAGCCATATGCCAGGTTAAACAGAATGGTGCAATAATCAAAACCTATAGACATCGCAAGAGGGACAAGGCAAGGCTGACCTTGTTCACCAATCTTATTTGCTCTTTATATTGACATTTTCATAGAGCAAATACTTCAAGATCAAGCAATCATACCAGTTAAGAGCAATGGATTTGAAACAAAGATTATGGCTTATGCCGATGATTTGGCAGTGGTCACTACTGACCCGATAAATGCAATCAGCCCGAATTCAGAACCAAGCCTATGAATATGGCCGTAAATCTGGCTATCTATTAAATGCAGGGAAAACCCAGATTCAATGCAATTCTAATACCGTGTGTAATGACTCTCGAAGATTCGATGAGGCAATTTTTCTGGGTATTAAAATTAGTAGTAAAATAGAAACAATCTGGAATATAAACATGGTCCCTATGACTGATAAGATCAGTACAGATTTGCGTAACCTAGATAGATTACATTTAACTCTTATAGGAAGATGTAACATACTTAAGATGATTATGCTTTCTAAGGGTTTTTACATGTTTAGATCGAGCCCAATAGCAATTGAATACTCACTTTTAAAGAAGGTAGACGGCATATTTAGTAATTTTGTATGGAAGTACTCAAAAATTCGGCGCTCCCTTAAATTCCTAGCACTACCACAAGATCGAGGTGGATGGCCTGTTCCGAATCTTAGATTGTATTATTACGCAACTTTTTTTTACAACAAATGGCTCTAGTGATTTTACCTGGTATGGGTGATAGCCAATATGTTATAAACAGGGATCTCCCTTCGATCTATGAGCTGGCAATAGGAAGAAAAGCACAGGCAGTACTTCTGCGCCAATTAGAGCCCAGTTACAATAAGAAAACTACATTTAAGATTATAATTGCAATCTGGAGTATATGGAAAAGAATGGTAGAGCTCATGAAGATACCGAATTTTAACAGGTATACGCAATTGTGGCGAAACCCCCCTTTTTCCTCTACTTATGAACGATAATCTGGCCAAGCAATGGGAAGAAAAAGGTATTTTGAAGTTGGGAGATATCTATTTTAATGAACAACAGCTGTCGTTCTATGAGCTGCAGCAAAGGTATGGCATTGCGGCCAGAACAAACTTTAAATACAGGCAGATTACCTGCTTTCTGAATCAAATTACCGAAGAAATAATTTTTCTAAGCAGGAATCTGCTAATAGAAGTTATGATCTTACCGCAAACAAAAATAAAAAATTTCTATAAGATCCTGATAGATACTCTTCCAGACGACCTCGAGGCAGTAGAAACCAAATGGGTTACTAAAATAGGAGATACTGACATCGATGTGTATTACTCATTGACCTTAGCCAAAGGGACGTTCCTCGTAGCTACTTTGAAAGCTCAACACTATTATACGGCATATGACCTCTATTTTACCCCTGCAAAATTACATCGGTGGGGGAAAAGAGAAGATGATAAATGCCCGCGATGTGACCAAGGGCCAGCAGATATAGTGCATATGTTCTATGGCTGTGAGAAACTAGGTCCTTTGATTAAGCAGATAGGGGAATTTTTGTCATCTGCAATCAACACGAGCATTAATATAACCCCTACCCTAATGTTGTTGGGATGTGATGAAAAGGCCCAAAGCGATCGCCATAAGGACAAGTTCGTCTTTGTCTCAATGGCGGTAATCTGTCTCCTTATTGCCACACACTGGAAAGATGCAGATCCCCCTCAATTTCAGGCCTTGCTAGGTCGCCTGCTGGCAATTTACCATCTGGAGGAAGGCCTATGCAACTGCAAAGGCCATAGCGCAAAAAGGCGGGGTAGGGCAATTTGGGCCCCTATGAATACCTGGATTATAAAGCAAAATGCCTTTTAAAGAGAAAGGGCGAATCATGACGGACGTTTCTTCTTTGGTTAATGACTTTTTGAAATGAGCTATTACCTACACATCTATCTCTTCTCAGCTCTTGGCTTTCTTCTCCTTATGATCTCCCTTTTCCCGTTCTGACTGATCTGTTGTGTTAATGTATATGAACTTGCTCTTGTGGTATATGATCTCAACTAAATGTATTTTTTAAGGCTTATGAAGTGTAAATGATCTTTTTCTATTGATATACTCTCTCCAAATAAAAAAAAAAAAAAAAAAACGTAGCAATTTACTGAAATAAACACAGTTTTCAGGGACGTTATAGTTAGTGATTAGCATTTAAAACACCTTAGACATTCACTGAAAAAAACACAGGTTTCAGGGATGTTATAGTTAGGAATTAGCAGTTAAAACCCTTAGAAATTCACAGGTGTCAAGGACATTATAGTTAACCTGGCATTATACTCGTACAAAACCAGAGAAATTCAGCTATTATAGTTATCTGAGCTAACTATAACTCATGCCCCCGCAATGCACGGATGATGACATCACATATTACATCACTTATGACATGGTAAAATGACATCATCCACTTTATATCTGATGCACCTCTACACACCATAGTATAACCTTTGATTCACCCACTCTAAAATACAGACCACCATTCTCAAAACCATAGACACACCAATCTCAGTTAGTACATACCCACTCACCGATTCATAGGTGTGCACACATTCACTCAGTCAACCATACAGTCACTCATTCATGCAGACACTCATCTATACAGCCACTGATATAAGCAATCATATACCCATTCAGACACTCGCACACCACCACTCACCCATAGAGTTACTCACACACCTAGTCAGTCACACAAAGAAACAATCACATTGTGTAGGACCCGGGGTCTCCAGGCCCTATGGGGCGGTAACGTGACACGAGCGGTCGGGCCACCAAAGGTCTGTGTGTAAAGCAACCATACAACACGCACCTCACATGGGACAAGGAACACACACAATAAGTGACGCCACACTGTAGAAGTTAAGTAAATACTCGAGTTTATCCAAGAAGATCACGTTAGATGTAGTTCATGAGGTAGCAGTACATTTCATAAGCTGATAACACAATACCTAGCGATGTACATATCAGTCTGGAGCTATAAATGCTGGTCATACCATAAAAGCAATTCATGAAATGTCAGTACTGCTTGAGGAACCCCCACCATTCACATAAAGGTACACAGCGCCTTAGGGGGGTGATGATAGCGCTAGGCGCGCTAGCTGGTGATGACCTCAGAACGGGGCATCTAACACAGAAAGCGACTCGTGATCAATGACATTTAGCCCTTCAATATGGAACCTGGATAACAGGGCGCTGCTCGTAATCAATAGCACGTAGCACTGCAATATGGCACCTGAATAACAGAGCGCTACTCGTAATCACTAGCACGTAGCACTGCAATGTGGCATATGAATAATAGAGCGCTACTCGTAATCACTGGTACGTAACACTTCAACATGGAACAGGAATCATAGAGCGCTACTCGTAATCACTAGCACGTAGCACTTCAACATGGAACAGGAATAATGGAGCGCTACTCGTAATCACTAGCACGTAGCACTTCAACATGGAACAGGAATAATAGAGCGCTACTCGTAAGCATTGACATTCAGCCTTGCACTACGGAGCATAGATAACATTGCGCTATTTGTGAGCATTGATCTTTAGCACTTCAGAGCGGAACAGGGCTATCGGAGTGCTACTTGTATTCCGGGGCAGTCAATGTCTCACACGGGGCTGCCCGCAGGAAGCGCACGGGACTTGCGGAGCGAGTCTCTTGCTCCGGTGCAGTTCGTAGGCACCGCGCTTCAGTGCAGACACGGGGGGGGGGGCACCAGGAAGGGATCCCTCGGCGGGGTCTCTCCGTCGCGATGACAGGGGGAACTCCCACGGAGAGGGAACCCGGGCCAAGGGTGCGGTGTGGCTCCCAACCAGCAGGGGGCGCACTGGGGGCGATCCCAGCCTTCGGGCTTACCTCGATCTCCGCGTCAGAAGGCGTCCGCTCCAGCGACGATGGGGGGGACTCTGCCCCGGCCTCGCGCACCTCACGTTGCTGCGACGGCAGCGACGGGGCCCTGGGCTTCTCCGCGGGCCTCGCCACTCTGCAGGGCACTTCTTCCGGCCTCCGGGCCGTGAAGGTGAGCGCGCTCGCTTCCCCGTCACAGGGGGGTGCTCAAATTAAGGATGGGGGTTCCGTGCTCAGCGGAGCATGCTGCCGGGCGTCCCAGGCCCGGTCAGGGAGCGCAGGGGTCACAGCGCTAATACCTGGTCGATCCCCGGGGGCTCTTCATTCTGCTTTGCATATGGCTTCAGGGGTCAGCTTGGACACGCAGTCTCAACGCTTGGCATTTAGGCTTAGAGATCAATCTGGACACGCAGTCTCAGCGCTTGGTTTGGTTCTCAGCTGTTAGATGAAGTCTTGTTGGCGCAGATGTATCTGGCGCCCTTAAAGGGGTTCTGTTACAGGGGGTAGGGACGGAGAAGGCGACTAGGTCCTTCATAGTCAGGCTGGGCAGAGGTTTTTTGGGTCCTCCTACATCTGGGCAAGATCAGTGGGTTTCACAGGGTCCCTCACTCACTTAAGAGGCAGCACCTAAATCCTGGCACTCTCAGAGGCATAAGTCCCTGGCTAGGCCCTACCGCCTACACTCCTGGTGCATTCTTCCAGCTCTGCTTCACCCCACTGGCCAACTCACCACAAAAAGTTCCCTCCCTCACTTAAGCAGCCCTAGGTCAGGTGACCTCTAGCCAAGGCGGCAAAAGAAAAACCACACCTCCCTTCTAGAAGGTTCCAGCACATTCCAGGAGCTTCCCCACTCTACCTATGGGACAAAAAGGCGGGCTGGAGTCGCAACATTGTTGTGGGGTTCCAGCCAGCTCCTGGCAGCTAGGGTGCTACTATGAAAGACCACTCTGCAGTAGCAGGGGTCTGTGGCAGCCATCTTGGGAGAAGGGAGCACCTGCACCTTAACACTGATTGGCAATGAAAAGGCGCCCGGAGACCTAGTCCAACATAAAAATGAGGGTGGAAAAAATGAGGCACGATACAAAAATGGAAGGGGAGACTACTCTAGGGCTGACAGGTCCAACATGCGTCCCCCCCCAGCCGAAAGAGGGGAGAGCTACCCAACCTCTAGGGAGTTCTCATCACTAAGGCGGAAAAACCTGGAGAGACCGTCAGCATTGGCGTGGTCAACTCCGGGCCGATGTTCCACCCGAAAGTCCATCCCCTGTAGGGAAATGGACCACCTCAACAACTTGGGGTTTTTGCCTCTAATCTGCATGAGCCAGCGAAGGGGCCGGTGGTCGGTCGGAATAAGGAAGTGAGTGCCAAAGAGATATGGCCTCAACTTCTTCAGCGCCCAGACCACCGCGAAGGCTTCTCTCTCAATGGTGCTCCATCGCCGTTCCCGAGGGAGGAGTCTTCTGGATATGAAGGCCACTGGTTGATCTTGGCCCTCGGTATTGAGTTGCGAGAGCACCGCACCTATGCCGTGCTCTGAGGCATCTGTCTGTACAATAAATTCCTTGCTGAAATCGGGGGTTGCTAGTACTGGAGCCGTACACATCGCCTGTTTCAGCGTGTCAAAGGCTTCTTGGCATGCAGCTGTCCATATGACCTTGCGAGGTTGCTTCTTTGAGGTCAATTCCGTCAAGGGGGCTACGATGGTGCCATATCCCTTGACGAACTGGCGGTAATACCCAGTGAGGCCGAGGAACGCTCGGACCTCTGTTTGGGTCTTGGGGGGCTCCCAAGCCAAGATGGTCTCTATTTTGGCCTGGAGGGGTTGCACCTTACCTCCGCCCACCAGGTGTCCCAGGTACACGACAGATCCCTGTCCAATCTGGCACTTGCTGGCTTTAATTGTTAAGCCAGCGCGTTGCAGCGCCTGCAATACCTCCTGGAGGTGTTGCAGATGGTCCTCCCAGGTGCCACTGAAGACAGCTATGTCATCTAGGTAGGCCGCTGAGAAGGACTCCAGGCCAGATATTACCTGATTCACTAACCGCTGGAATGTGGCCGGAGCATTTTTGAGCCCAAAGGTCATCACTCGAAACTGGTAGTGGCCCTCGGGGGTGGAGAACGCTGTCTTCTCACTTGCTCCATCGGCCATGGCAATCTGCCAATATCCGGATGTCAGATCAATGGTGCTGAGGTACCGGGCTGCTCCCAGCCGGTCCACCAGCTCATCTGCACGGGGGATGGGGTGAGCATCTGTCTTCGTGACAGAGTTCAACCCCCGGTAGTCCACACAGAACCGAAGTTCCGGCGTCGTACCCGGTGGGGCCGCTTTCGGCACCAGCACCACTGGACTAGCCCACGGGCTGCTGGAAGGTTGTATCACCCCCAGCTCCAGCATCTTTGCCACCTCACGCTGGATGCTATCCTTCACTCGGTCAGAGAGCCGGTAAGACTTGTTCTTCACCGGGGGCCTGTCCCCTGTGTCCACATCATGGGTACACAGATGAGTGATTCCAGGCGTGAGGGACAACAACGAGGCGAACTGTCCCAGGACATGGCAACAGTCCCTCTGTTGCTCTGGGGTCAAGGATGGGGAGAGGACTACACCTTCCACCGAACCATCCTTCTCCTGTACCGCTAGAAGGTCAGGAAGAGCCTCACTCTCTTCCTCTTCGCTCCCATCCGTCACCATAAGGAGAGCAAGCTCTGATCGCTCATGGTGCGGCTTCAGGCGGTTGACGTGGAGCACCCTGAGGGGCTGACGGGGGGTTTTGACATCTACAACGTACGTGGTCTGGCCTCGTCGCTCCACAATGTCGAACGGGCCAGTCCACCGGTCCTGGAGGGCACAAAGCTCCCCAGGTTCCATAACCCACACCTTCTGTCCAACGTCTAACTCGACTGTCCGAGCGTTGTGGTCATACCACTCCTTCATCACGGTCTGGCTAGCCTCCAGGTTCTCTGTGGCTGCCTTCCACAGCTTGGCCATCTGGCTGCGAAACGCCAGCATGTAGCTGACAATGTAACGGGGAAGCTTCTGTGAAGTCTTCTCCCACCCCTCTTTCACTAAACTGAGGGGGCCCCGAACGGGATGGCCATAGAGCAATTCAAACGGGCTGAACCCACTCCCTTATGCGGTACCTCCCGGTAGGAGAATAACAAGCAGGGGAGGAGGAAGTCCCATTTACGCCTCAAGCCCTCTGGTAGGCTTCGGATCATCCCCTTCAATGTCTTATTGAAGCGCTCTACAAGTCCGTTAGTCTGGGGATGGTAAGGAGTGGAGAACCGGTAGGTCACCCCACACTCCTTCCACATGGCCTGCATGTAGGCCGACATGAAATTTGTGCCCCTGTCCGACACCACGACCTTGGGGAATCCCACTCGGGTAAAAATCCCCAACAGTGCCCGCGCCACCACCGGTGCAGTGATGGTCCTCAGAGGAATAGCCTCTGGGTACCTTGTGGCGTGGTCCACCAAAACCAAGATGAACCAGTGTCCCGCTGCGGTCGGAGGGTCCAATGGCCCAACAATATCGATACCAACCCTCTCAAAAGGGGTCCCGACCACGGGGAGCGGTTCCAACGGGACCTTCAACTTAGTCCCAGTCTTGCCACTGGCCTGACAAGACTTGCAGGTCTTGCAAAAGGTGTCTGAGGCAATCCTCATCCTGGGCCAATAAAAATGGGGGACCAACCGTGCAAAGGTTTTGTCCTGACCCAGGTGTCCGGCTAAGGGTATCTTGTGCGCTAACTCCAGCAGGAAGGCCCGGTAACATTGGGGGACCACTATGGCCCTCAAAGATCCATGTACCGGCACCCTGGGCTCACTGTATAGGAGACCATCCTCCCAATACACGTGATAACCTCCCAGTTCCTGACTGGCCACTTGGGCTTCGGCCTGCTGCCGCATGCCTTCAAGCGTGGGGCACGCCCTTTGTGCCTGACAAAATTCCTCCCGGGTAGGACCTCCTTCCACATGCCAGTCAGCAAGGGTCGGCAAGTCCTCCACAGGAACGACATCTACCTCCGCGGACTCCGGGGGCACCTCTGCGGCCTCCCCATCCATCTCACGGGGCATGTCCTCTACCACCTTCTTCTTTCCATGTTTGGCTTTGGGTTGGGCCATGATTCCAGGCTCCAACCCAGGGTGAGTTCCATGCCGGGCAGCCATGGACCGCGTGCTTACGCAAGTCAACCCTGGTAATCCCAGCATCTCGGTGTGAGGGTGAAACTCGACATCTTTCCACTTGGTGTGCTCCAGGTCGTTCCATAGCAAACACCCCACAGGCAAGGCAGGGCTCACAGCAACTCTCAGTAGGCCTCTGACTCCTCCCCACTCAAATGGAACACGAGCCACTGGATAGTGACTCATACTGCCGTCAGCCAATACGGCCGGATGGAACTCCTCGGGGACTACTTGGTCTGGGGACACCAGCTGCCGCACGACAGTGGTCATGCTGGCCCCTGTGTCCCTCAGAGCTTCCACCTCCTCCCCATTAATTCTCACCCTCTGCTGATATTTAGCAGTGTTCGGGGGCAGGGACACTACGGGAACCACTTCTCTATCCCCGAGTGAAACCAGCGTCAGGCCTGTCCACTCCCCTTCCCTATCTAAGGGCAGCTCCACCCCAAGCGCTATACTACTCACCCCGGGACTTTTCCCGCCCGTTGGGGCTGGTGGTCGCTTGCGACACTTGGGATCTCCCCTGTAGTGTCCAATCTCCCCACACTCGTAGCACCGCACAATCCTAGGCTAATGACTCCTGTCAGGGTAAGTGGGTCTTGTGGAATTGGATGGGGGTGGGGTTCATACTCCCTTCCCAAACTTATTTTGGGGACCTTTCGAGAACTCCACCTTTTTATCTCCCCCCTCTTTCTTCTGGGGGAAACCCTGTCCGCCTTTCGAGCCATCTCCCCCGGGGCCCTTGTGAGACACCCGGGTGCTCACCCAAATATCTGCCTCCTCCGCAAGCTCACGGGGATCCATCAACTTGTGGTCCACCAGATGTTGGCGCAGCTCCGGAAAGCTCTTATCCAGGAGGTGCTCCCTTAAAAAAATATCGTACAACCCTTGGTAGTCCTGAACCTCGCTGCCACGCACCCAACCATCTAGTGCCTTCCTTGCATAATCAAAAAAATCTACCCATGTCTGGGTGGACAGCTTATGGCTGCCACAAAACTTTTGCCTGTACCTCTCGGGGTTGAGACCAAACTTTTTTAACAAGGCCTCTTTCATGGGGGCATACCTTACCTGATCCACCTTGGCGAAATATAACAGGGTGTCCCTAACATTGGGAGGTATATACCGGTTTAAACCACCTCCCCAATTACTCTCGGGAACCCCATGGGCCGTCAAAGCTACCTCGTATGCCTCCAACCATTTCATGATGTCGTCCCCCACTGTGTAATTGGCCATTACCTCTTTAGGTAGGTAGAATTTTGATTCTTGAGGTTCCTTAGGTATGCTGCCACCATTGTCCTTATTGGACGCGTTCAATTGGAGGGCGCGTAACTCCAGCTCTTTTAGCTGAAGCTCGTGCGCCAGCTTCTTCTCCTCCATTGCCCATTTTTTGTTCTCTCTTTCCCTTTCTCTTTCATGTTCTAATTTCGCTAGCTCCCATTTTAGTTGCCTCTCTTCCCTCCTGTCCTCGTACTCCTCTGGGGACGCGCTCCTTCTAGACCCTGTCCTACTACTGGCCCCAGAACGTCTCCCCGGGGGCACATTTTCGGACATATCTACATTTAAGATGTCTAGTACTTCCTGGGCGCTCTCCTCCTGAGGTGCATCTGGCGCCTCCTGTCCCTCATCCTCTTTCCCTTCTGGGTGGGCCTCTACCCATGCCCTAATGGCGGTGCGGAGTTCCGGTCCTTTGGCCCTCCGTACCCCAGGCACCCCCATCCCCTGCCCGAACTCCCTTAGTTGCTTCACCGAGTACCCCTCGAGGTCAGCTAACCGGAATTCCATTCTGGCAGGTGGGGACCTAGACACTAAGGAGAAAAGTTCCTAGGGGATAGGCAACAGTTCTCAGCTAACCAGGCTTCTTGTACTCTCAACCTGGACAGTGGAAATAACAATGCAGCAATCAATGGTTTTAGAGCTCTGGAACAATTAGGCGTTTAATTGTGGCGCCCTCCGCCTCACGGAAGGGTGCTGTATGGTCACAGGTCCTAAGGATCCCACCGCTCGCCAACAATGTAGGTCCCGGGGTCTCCAGGCCCTATGGGGCGGTAACGTGACACGAGCGGTCGGGCCACCAAAGGTCTGTGTGTAAAGCAACCATACAACACGCACCTCACATGGGACCAGGAACACACACAATAAGTGACGCCACACTGTAGAAGTTAAGTAAATACTCAAGTTTATCCAAGTAGATCACGTTAGATGCAGTTCATGAGGTAGCAGTACATTTCATAAGCTGATAACACAATACCTAGCGATGTACATATCAGTCAGGAGCTATAAATGCTGGTCATACCATAAAAGCAATTCATGAAATGTTAGTACTGCTTGAGGAACCCCCACCATTCACATAAAGGTACACAGCGCCTTAGGGGGGGTGATGATAGCGCTAGGCGCGCTAGCTGGTGACGACCTCAGAACGGGGCATCTAGCACAGAAAGGGACTCGTGATCAATGACATTTAGCCCTTCAATATGGAACCTGGATAACAGGGCGCTGCTCGTAATCAATAGCACGTAGCACTGCAATATGGCACCTGAATAACAGAGCGCTACTCGTAATCACTAGCACGTTGCACTGCAATGTGGCATATGAATAACAGAGCGCTACTCGTAATCACTGGCACGTAACACTTCAACATGGAACAGGAATCATAGAGCGCTACTCGTAATCACTAGCACGTAGCACTTCAACATGGAACAGGAATAATAGAGCGCTACTCGTAAGCATTGATATTCAGCCTTGCACTACGGAGCATAGATAACATTGCGCTATTTGTGAGCATTGATCTTTAGCACTTCAGAGCGGAACAGGGCTATCGGAGCGCTACTTGTATTCCGGGGCAGTCAATGTCTCACACGGGGCTGTCCGCAGGAAGCGCACGGGACTTGCGGAGCGAGTCTCTTGCTCCGGTGCAGTTTGTAGGCACCGCGCTTCAGTGCAGACACGGGGGGGGGGCACCAGGAAGAAATCCCTCGGCGGGGTCTCTCCGTTGCGATGACAGGGGGAACTCCCACGGAGAGGGAACCCGGGCCAAGGGTGCGGTGTGGCTCCCAACCAGCAGGGGGCGCACCGGGGGCGATCCCAGCCTTCGGACTTACCTCGATCTCCGCGTCAGAAGGCGTCCGCTCCAGCGACGATGGGGGGACTCGGCCCCGGCCTCGCGCACCTTCTCGCGTTGCTGCGACGGCAGCGACGGGGCCCTGGGCTTCTCCGCGGGCCTCGCCACTCTGCAGGGCACTTCTTCCGGCCTCCGGGCCGTGACGGTGAGCGCGCTGGCTTCCCCGTCACAGGGGGGTGCTCAAATTAAGGATGGGGGTTCCGTGCTCAGCGGAGCACGCTGCCGGGGGTCCCAGGCCAGGTCAGGGAGCGCAGGGGTCACAGCGCTAATACCTGGTCGATCCCCGGGGGCTCTTCAATCTGCTTTGCATATGGCTTCAGGGGTCAGCTTGGACACGCAGTCTCAACGCTTGGCATTTAGGCTTAGAGATCAATCTGGACACGCAGTCTCAGTGCTTGGCAAATAAGTTTAGAGTTCAGTCTGGACACGCAGTCTCGGCGCTTGGTTTGGTTCTCAGCTGTTAGATGAAGTCTTGTTGGCGCAGATGTATCTGGCGCCCTTAAAGGGGTTCTGTTACAGGGGGGTAGGGATGGAGAATGCGACTAGGTCCTTCCTAGTCAGGCTGGGCAGAGGTTCTCTGGGTCCTCCTACTGCTGGGCAAGATCAGTGGGTTTCACAGGGTCCCTCACTCACTTAAGAGGCAGCACCTAAATCCTGTCACTCTCAGAGGCATAAGTCCCTGGCTAGGCCCTACCGCCTACACTCCTGGTGGATTCTTCCAGCTCTGCTTCACCCCACTGGCCAACTCACCACAAAAAGTTCCCTCCCTCACTTAAGTAGCCCTAGGTCAGGTGACCTCTAGCCAAGGCGGCAAAAGAAAAACCACACCTCCCTTCTAGAAGGTTCCAGCACATTCCAGGAGCTTCCCCACTCTACCTATGGGACAAAAAGGCGGGCTGGAGTCGCAACATTGTTGTGGGGTTCCAGCCAGCTCCTGGCAGCTAGGGTGCTACTATGAAAGACCACTCTGCAGTAGCAGGGGTCTGTGGCAGCCATCTTTGGAGAAGGGAGCACCTGCACCTTAACACTGATTGGCAATGAAAAGGCGCCCGGAGACCTACTCCAACATAAAAATGAGGGTGGAAAAAATGAGGCACGATACAAAAATGGAAGGGGAGACCACCCTAGGGCTGACAGGTCCAACACATTGCCATTTACTCACTTATATAGTTATACATATACTACCTCACTTATTCATTCAGATACTAGCACATAATTATTCTCTTATACAATCACTGATACAAGCACACATTCATCTAGACAGTCACTCTCACAATCCTCACTCTCACATATAGTCACTTATATACTCCTACACTTACATATACTGGCTTTCACATATGTAGTTACTCACACATATACCAGAGATATTCATTCATTCACTCACGTAGTCATACGGGTACTCACGTACCCATACAGCCCCTTGCACATGCACTTATGAACCCATACACCCAGTGATTCACCCACTCACACAACCATGCAGGAAGTCATCCCCGCCGACCCATACAGACACTCAGGCACCCATACAAGTACCCAGAAAACCAATCATTAACCCACATAGACATTCATGTAGCTACTCACCATCCATGCAGGGTGACTTATACAGACATTCAAACAGATTAGTCATTCACCTATGCATTCACTAAGACACATTTACTCACTCACTTAAACAGTCAGTCACACGCTCACTAAATCATCCATTCAGACACTCATACACCCACCTATTCTTCAATACACCTTGGCATATATATTACCTACTGGCGGTTATAGTTAGGACCCATTATCCATAGGAAATCTGCAACATTCTATTTGGAATAACTTTAGTGCCGGATGACAAATCTTCGCAAACTTTTCAAAACTGGTGGTGTGCTCTGGCCCGCTCCTGTCCTGAAAGTCTCAGGGTGATTCGTCAAGCGGGGGCTGAGAAAAAAGGGGGATCCCAAAACGTGTTTTCCCATGCAATTTTCTATAGGAACCTTTAATCGCAGCTACAGCCCGAACTGCTGAACGGAATTATACCAAATTTGGCAAAGAGGTAGCCCTTGGTTCACACTCGTACCTTTTGGTTAAATGGTGTAAATCCGTTCAGTAGCTGCTGAGAAAATCAAAAGTAAAATCACATGTATATCTGGGCGGCGCCTAACCACACATCTCATCGTGAGATCTGATTGGCTGTCAGCACTTCTTCCAAGAAGTGCTGGCAGCCTTCTTGGGACCAATATACATGATAGCACCTCATTAAAAGCATTGCAGTTAATAAAAGGTTTTAAGACTTTAGTTACATTATAAATCATTTGTTGATGGTACCATACTCATTTTAGGAATTGTGGTGTATTCTAAGGTGATTTTACCATGTGAAAAAGCCTTCTGCTGGGATATCATGAATCATGTTTGAGAGAAAACTATTTTCTCATGCTTTTCCCACAGAGGTTTGGAAGGTGATCTATGAGCTAAACTGAGAGCATATTTTCTGTAAATTCACATAATCTTTCTCAGTCATGTGAGAATGAAGTCTGACATTCTCAGTAAAACATGTACATCCAACAAGGGCAGAGACTGTCAGTTGATTCCTTTGTGTTCTACTGCAGCTTCCCAGAGTGTTCTAAAGAACAACTAGAGTGCTAACAGTCCTACTTATGACAAACATATTGCACACCTGAAGCCACCTTGTTTGGAATAAAGTGGTAACTCTTAAAACATTTAATTTAAAAAGGAACAAAATGAGGGTGTTCATTTTGCCATAGAAAGTATGATTAGTGCTGCAGAAATTAAAATTAGGGCACATTTTGAGTGACTTCTATTTCATTAAAAAATTCTGACATGCAGACTGAAACTTGCACTTTTAATACCAGCAGCAGACTTTGGGTGAGCAGTAGCATTACTACAGTGATATAATGAGCAACTAGAGTGCTAACATTCAGAATTTATGGCAAATGTGTGACACATCTGAATACCTTCTTGATGGAATCAAAGTAAAAAACTGAAATCATTTCCTACTGAGGAGACTGCAGTAAATGAGGAAATTAGGAAGCTACATAACAAATAAATCTCCCAAGATGGCCACCAGAGACAAAAGAGCCCAAATGCAGCACAAATATCACCCAGATGTATCCCAATGACAGAAGTGAGCAAAACACTTTTTATTTTTTGTGTTTGTGCATTTTTATATTGTGCAGACTTGTCAGGTATTGGAGTGCTTTACATGAGCATTGGTTACATCACACAAGAACAAATTCATTTTGGTTGTAGACATGGGGAGATTAAGTGATTTGACCAGAATCACAGAATGTCCAGCTGAAGCAGAAACTCCAACCTGGTTCCCCAGTTGCAAAGTCTGCAGCTCTGGAAGTAACACCACATCCTCTCCCCTAAGTGCAACATTTAATCAAGTGGTCAACTGGATAAAAAAACATAAAGATAACAAATAATTTAAAAGTGCTTTGTCGATATTTGAAAACTCAGAAAATATGTCCTCATTTTAGTTTTTTAGAGCACTAACCATAATTTTGAGTCAAATAAGACCCTCTCATATATGTAATTTCTAAAGGAAATGCTCTAGGTATTACAGTTTTGATTACATCAAGATGACATCAGGCATTCCACACTTTTGTAATAAATATAGAATGTTAGCAATCTAGTTGTTCATTAGGATACTGTTGAGAGGCAGAGACCAGGGGCACGGACTCTGAAAATTGAAGGCAGATAGGAGGGTGCAGAAGCAACAATTTGACCACACTGGGCAGGCAGGAAGGGCAGTGGCAGCACACCAGACTATGGAGGCCAGTGGAAAGGGGTCAGGGGCAACAAACCAACAATACAGGACTGGCAAGAGAGGCTGTTGCAATATAATAGACCATTGTGGGCAGAAGGAAGAGGCAGTGGTAGTACAACCATACATGCCAACAGACCCGATTCAGCCAGGAAACATCCAATGTTTTTAAGCTCAAATGGGCTTTATTTGATCTGTCTCCTGTCTACAATCTCCTCTTTTTCAATGTAACTCAAAGGGGAAAATCAATACCCCAGTTTTTTTCAAATCTCCCTCTTACCAAGTTCAAAATGTTTGCAAGTATGGTACATTGGATAATGGAAGGCAGGAGGAATTGGGGTAGGGACATGGACTCGGATAACAGAGGACAGAAGGGACATGGAGAGGTGCACCAAACTGACCCTACTGGGCAGGCATCAGGGTTTGCAGCAGCACAATACACCACACAGGGCATGCTGGACGGGAGTGCAGCACAACAATCCATAGAAAGCAATAGCGAGGGGACAGGACCATGCACATGGACAACAGAGAACAGAGGGGAAAGAGGCAATGGTAGCTAGCTGGCCATAATGGACAGACAGGAGAGAAAGCTGCAGCATAACAGACCATAAAGGGCAGGAGGGACGGATCAGGGGCATTACAATGGAACAGACCAGCCAGGAGGGAGGAAATAGGGGTCTGCACATGGAAACAGGGCTGGGGGCAAGGGGGCAGGGCAGGAGCAGCAAGATGACAATCGCGGTCAGGCAGGATGGGCACTAGAAGCAAGACACACCATGGATAGCAACAGTGAGACTATGATGGCATACACACAGACCATGGAGGGAAGGTGGGAGGGGGTCAGGGGCAGCTAGCTGACCACAAAGGGAAGGTGGGAGGGGCTGTGGTAGCACAGAAGACCATGTATAGCAAGCTGGAGGGTTAGTGGCAGCACAATGGCTATGATGAGCAAGAAGGAGGGTGCAGGGGCATGCACAAAGAGCCATGGAGGATAGAAGGGATGGTCAGGACCTGGGCACAGACAAGAGAGTTCAGGGGAAGGGGCCTCACAACAGACCATGCGGGGCAGGCAGGAGGGGCAGTTGTAGCACAACAGACCAGGGAGGGCAGAAGGGTGTGGCAGTAAAATGCCCATGGAGGACAGGAGGAAGGGGATAGGGGCATGGAATGTGGACAGGCAGGGTGGAGGTGGCAGGGACAGGTTACAGTCATCTGACAATGCTAGGCAAGTGGGAGGGGAGTGGCAGCTCAACAGAACACTTAGAGTAGATAGGAGTGGCAGGTCCATGGAACATGGTGGGCAAAAAGGATGGAGCAGGGGCATGCACAAAGACATCGAAGGGCAGGGGGAAGGAGAATAGGGGAAGCAAGCTAGGCACAGAGGGTAAGCAGGAGGTCAATGATGGGGCATAGAATTGGGCAATGGAGGGCAGGAGGAGTGGACTGGTACATCATGCTAAATGGAGGGCAGTGGCAGCACATTAGACCATGCATGGCAGGAGGGAGGAGGCTAGTCCATGGATTCAGACAACAAGGATAGGGAGGAGGTGGATGGGGCAGCAAGCTAACTGTTCAGAGAAGGCGGGTATTAGGAAACTTTATTGTTTTTAAAATGTGTGTCTGTGCAAACTACTTAAAATATGAACAAGTATGCAGCATAATCTCACTTTGAGTTCCAGGGACAATTGTATCTCCAAACCACAGGTACTTCCATGGGGAGTACCTTTGCTCCCAGTGTAGCTGGACTGTACGTCTATGCTTTTGAACAAAAGTTCATCCTCCCGACTTCAAACCCGTATCGCTCTTCCATAGCCTTATGGAAGCGATATATAGACGATGTGCTTCTGATCTGGCAAGGTAATAACAACACCCTCCAGTCTTTCCTCACATGGATCAACACTCTGAACCCGCACTTGAATTTTACATATACATATGACGATTCTGAGGTTGTATTTCTTGATGTGGTGCTAACTAAGACACGAGGGTCCTTCCAAACCAGGACCTATTACAAGCCAACTTCGAGGAACAATCTCCTCGAATTTACCAGTTTCCACCCACGCACCCTGAGGGAAAATTTACCCTACGGACAGTACCTCCGTCTACGACGAAATTGCACACCCTGAGCGATTTCAAGATCCAATCTCATGACTTAACAACCAAACTGAGAACGAGAGGGTACCCATCCCCTCTCCTTTCCAGAAGTTACAAACGTGCGAGGAATCAACCAAGGGATGTACTCCTAACTGACTATCCTAAGGATACTGTGTCTATCCCACTTACTTGTGTCACCACCTATTGTACCCTTTCCAACCAACTGAAAAAAACTATCAATAAGCATTGGGGTATAATCAACAGCGCTAATCGTAACTGGGAAAAACCGCTCTTTTCATTCAAACGCGCACAAAGCCTCCGCAACAATCTGGTACATACACGACCACTGATGCCACGAGAGACCCCACAAAGATCTATGACGGAAGCTTGGGGCCTCCCCAAGATCATTGGGCATTTTCCTTGTTCTGACTGCAGTGTATGTCATCTGACCTCACATACTAAAACCCTCAACCTTGAACCTAACAAGATCTGGACCCAAAGAGGCCACACGAACTGTAACACTCCGAATGTGGTTTACCTCATTACATGCCCCTGCGGTTTACGATACGTGGGGATGACGACGAGGAAGGTCAGACTCCGGATATGCGAACACCGGAGTAACGTCAGGTGCAAACGCGCAACTACCAAAATGAGTGTACACTTTCTATCCGCCAACCACACAACCAACGACCTAAAGTGGACGGTGATAGAAGAGATCTCAAGCGGTAGGAACATCCCTAAAGTACTTTTTGAAAGGGAGCAGAGATGGGTCTACCGTTTGGGGACTAACCTCCATGGGTTAAATGATAATGTCCCTTGGACCAATATCCTTTGAACACTCTCACCCTATAGGATGATCACTATCTTCCTGTTCTCTATTCATCAGAAACCCCTGAGACCACTGCTACTATGACTCTAATTAGTCGTTTGGTGTATTTCATCTTCCCTCCAATAACGGAAAATTTTTCTACACATTAGGAACTCCTGCCACCCCGGCAGCGATGTCCCATTTTTGTCATTTTTCCAGCCATGATGACACATTTGTCTTTACATGCCTTAACCTCAGACAGAAAAGGTTATCTTGCTTGCCCTTTACTCTGCTCGTACATCTTCTTGACCTAGTACGCGAGTCTGCCATATACCCCCTTCGAGCAGTACCGTCCCTAGTGTACTCTTGATACCCTTCATCCACCGACTTGGAACCGGGTATTTCTGACCAGGCCCCATTGCACACTCCACGTGTGCCCTGTGTTGGTTTGTTTAGTGCCCCCATTGGAACCTGCCAATAAAGTTTTGTGCAAACCTTTTCCCTTTTTTCTCTTCCTTCGTTGTTACACGTTGTCAAGCGCAACGAACAACCTTTTCTTTCTCATCTTCGCTCCGATTGGATCTCTCTTGGCCAATCAGCAACGGAGCAAGAGCTCTCTACCCAATCAGGTAGAAGCTCTCTTAGAGAGCCTGACCAGGGAAGCGCCGAGTTACCTTTTTATACACACCTCCGGCCCCGGATCACTACCATCCGGACCCGGCAGCAAGAGGCTGTGTAGGCTTTTCACGGGTGCAGAGCAGCAAGGGCGTAAGTAACATTATCCGCTCCTCACCCAAAAAGGTAAGCGAGCCTTCGCTTTCTCCTCCGTTCGTGACATTTACACGGACTCCGTTTTCTTTTCATTTCTTCCTGATGCAGGGTGTGCCATTTGCTCCCACCCCCCTCCCGGGATCCATGAGGCATTTAACGGACTGGCCTCTCTGTAAGATTCGTTCCCTATTTTGTGCATACTGAGCATCGCGGGCAGTTGAATCAGTCCCTAGCCCTATTTCTCCGCATTTGAGTGTCACCGATACATTTCACGTGCGTTCCGAGATTTGACTATTAGTCACTATTGACAGGATAACGTTCTGTTATCTTACACCGATATTTGATTATACCTAGGTGCACAGCTTCTCACATTTTGGCACCTGAGGTAGATCTAGAGGCACTCTTTTGTCCTTCGAGCACAACAGTTCTTAACTCCTGATTTGTAGAGCACGACTTTGCGACAAACATTGATATCTCTCTTTATGTTTTGTCTTTTTGTTTGTTTGTCTCTCTGTATCGTTAGAGTAAACTCGTTCCTCTCCCCTTAATTAATTACTTTAACTGGCGGAGTTTACACTATTTAGTGTTTTTTTGATTTTCACATAAGCAGCCCACGGTAGGGTGGACCTTAGTGAGTTCACACCACCGGGGCTCCGCACATCCCACTCTGGTCCTGAAGAATGCCCGATTAACACTCTTAGAGGCAGAAACATGTTGACCGCCGCGGAGTGAACCAGGTCTTTTATTTTTTTGACCCTCACTCCTTTTTACTCCTTTCCAATTAAGCAAAATCATTAAAGTTTTATTTTTGACTCAATTGGATATTTTAAATTCACTTTCCCCACACAACAAAACCCCGCTCCGCAGTAACCTGGCGTCGCAGCACACTGGGATGACATTCGGTCGTCCCAGTGGAAGCCCAATGATGAAGCATGTCACCAACCAGGTTGGCGAGTGAGGGCTTTTTATACCTATTGGGTATGGTTCCATAGTGGCCCACTCTCTTTCCATGAACATAACGGTTCATATGGAATCTGTGGCTCTGTGCTCTTTTGATTACAGTATTGTACTGACTACAGTGCCCCTTGTTTTGAATTACTGTACACTGGCTTTGTTGATTCTGGTTAATCTACTGAGGGGACTAGCCGTGTTGATCCCTTCCTCTCTTGTTGATTTTTGATAGTTCAGCAGCGCACAGCTGTGAGAGATCGTGTTGTATCTTTCCCCCCCCCCTTACCTTAGGCGGTGGTTCTCCCTATCTTTCCGGGATTGCATCATCCCTCCTGTACCCAGACAGTATGGCCTCACTTGGTCTTACTTTCTCAGACTCTGAGGTGGATGCTATTCTAGCACGCCCCTCACTTTTTGCGGACCCTTCCATATCGCAAACAGTAACATATGCTAGCGAATGGGAACAACTCTCTGAGTTAAAGAAAAATCGGATCCGCACAATTCTGCATGGCACTATCCTAACGGAGTACTTACGGACTAATACAGCCCCAAGGGGCTTACTAGTAACCAACGCTCCACGTATTTTTCTGGAGGATGCCACCTTCAGAAAAGACTGGGCAATGATAGCATGGCACTGCACTCGAGACTGGTTAGTCTTAATCATAAAAACAGCCGTCCGACTGTCTGAGGCGATTATGATCGAGATTACCCAGACAGAAACACAATTTAAAACCACACTCACTGGTTTTAAAAAACGACTTGATGAATTGAACAAAGACATCAATGAGTATAAAGAGAATCTCACACAGAGTAAGGTGAATCAATTTCAGAAAGATCTTAAGAAATTTGAATTTAATAAGGTATACCCTTATGCTGACCCGGCCTTTGTGGCCACACGTAGAACTGAAACCAACTCCTACGGGACAGATGATGACTCCTCTAACAGCAGTGGTTCAAGCAATAGCAGCTCTAGACAAACCAGAAGGGGCAGACAAAGAGGAAGATCACGTCCCTTCCCTAATCAAGCACCTTGGGCAAACTTTCCCCCACAACAAGGTACTATGGGCTCACACCCCATACAATTCCATTACCCATTCGGCCCACAGATGGGTTGGAACCCTGGATATGCCTCCCCAATGTACCCTCCCAACCCGTTTTCACAGCCCCATTTTTTAGAGAGGGGCCAAAGGGGAAAAGGCCGTCGGAGAGGGAACAACCAAAGAGTACACTGGGTACAAGACGACCCAGTGGGCAACCACACCCGGAGCAAACAAGCTCAGGAACAGTTGGCCTCGGGACCGAGCACTTCGACAGCCTGATCGTCAATCTGTCGAATAAGACACTAACAGACCATGAGAGATCTGTTTTGGAAAAGGGACTGGGCTTTGTCCCATCAGCCCGCCCCGATAAATTCCCCCTTCACTGCGAACTGGCAGCATTTTTCAGGAAGTTGAAATTAAAAGCCTTCTTTGAAGGTCGAGCTAACGAGGAAGCTGACTTGGACGTTGGGGACACCCCCCTCCGACCACCATCGACCTTTAACCCTCCTCCACATACCATTCCTGTGGAAATTACGACCTTTGAACGAGCGGTTTTTGCCGAAATTGAGCACACAGTCATCCCCACTACTTTTAAGAATCTGAGGGCAGATGAGTACAGAGCCATCACCTCTCTCCGTGCGGACCCCAACCTCACCATAAAACCCGCAGATAAGGGGGGCGCTGTCGTACTACTGAACACTACCGACTACGACCAAGAGTGTCTTCGTCTTTTAAACGACCACCATAACTACACACCACTCCTCAATGATCCATCTGAGGAGCTTAAGGGTGAGATCCTGAGTGTGGTTGAAGAGGCACAGACACAAGGTGTCATCACCAGGGTTGAAGCACGTTTCCTTACTGAAGGCCCGGGCAAGATCCCTTATTTCTACACACTTCCCAAGATCCATAAAGAGAGAGTCCCCCCACCTGGACGCCCCATAGTCTCGGGGATCGACTCTCTCTTGGAACCCCTATCTCGGTTCTGTGACCACTTCCTGAAACCCTTGGTCCAAAAATCTACCACCTACCTTAAGGATACAAAGGACCTTCTAAAACTACTCAGTAACACCACGTGCTCAGAACACACTATACTGGCAACATTGGACATAGAAAGCTTGTATACGAGCATTCCCCAGGACGAAACCATCAGGGTCTTAGAAGAATCACTTGACTCCACTCCCTGGGAATACAGAACCACTAAAGAGTTCGTGATTCAATGTGCTTCCTTGGCCTTGAAGAGAAACTTCTTTGAGTTCCAGGGACAATTGTATCTCCAAACCACAGGTACTTCCATGGGGAGTACCTTTGCTCCCAGTGTAGCTGGACTGTACGTCTATGCTTTTGAACAAAAGTTCATCCTCCCGACTTCAAACCCGTATCGCTCTTCCATAGCCTTATGGAAGCGATATATAGACGATGTGCTTCTGATCTGGCAAGGTAATAACAACACCCTCCAGTCTTTCCTCACATGGATCAACACTCTGAACCCGCACTTGAATTTTACATATACATATGACGATTCTGAGGTTGTATTTCTTGATGTGGTGCTAACTAAGACACGAGGGTCCTTCCAAACCAGGACCTATTACAAGCCAACTTCGAGGAACAATCTCCTCGAATTTACCAGTTTCCACCCACGCACCCTGAGGGAAAATTTACCCTACGGACAGTACCTCCGTCTACGACGAAATTGCACCACCCTGAGCGATTTCAAGATCCAATCTCATGACTTAACAACCAAACTGAGAACGAGAGGGTACCCTTCCCCTCTCCTTTCCAGAAGTTACAAACGTGCGAGGAATCAACCAAGGGATGTACTCCTAACTGACTATCCTAAGGATACTGTGTCTATCCCACTTACTTGTGTCACCACCTATTGTACCCTTTCCAACCAACTGAAAAAAACTATCAATAAGCATTGGGGTATAATCAACAGCGCTAATCGTAACTGGGAAAAACCGCTCTTTTCATTCAAACGCGCACAAAGCCTCCGCAACAATCTGGTACATACACGACCACTGATGCCACGAGAGACCCCACAAAGATCTATGACGGAAGCTTGGGGCCTCCCCAAGATCATTGGGCATTTTCCTTGTTCTGACTGCAGTGTATGTCATCTGACCTCACATACTAAAACCCTCAACCTTGAACCTAACAAGATCTGGACCCAAAGAGGCCACACAAACTGTAACACTCCGAATGTGGTTTACCTCATTACATGCCCCTGCGGTTTACGATACGTGGGGATGACGACGAGGAAGGTCAGACTCCGGATATGCGAACACCGGAGTAACGTCAGGTGCAAACGCGCAACTACCAAAATGAGTGTACACTTTCTATCCGCCAACCACACAACCAACGACCTAAAGTGGACGGTGATAGAAGAGATCTCAAGCGGTAGGAACATCCCTAAAGTACTTTTTGAAAGGGAGCAGAGATGGGTCTACCGTTTGGGGACTAACCTCCATGGGTTAAATGATAATGTCCCTTGGACCAATATCCTTTGAACACTCTCACCCTATAGGATGATCACTATCTTCCTGTTCTCTATTCATCAGAAACCCCTGAGACCACTGCTACTATGACTCTAATTAGTCGTTTGGTGTATTTCATCTTCCCTCCAATAACGGAAAATTTTTCTACACATTAGGAACTCCTGCCACCCCGGCAGCGATGTCCCATTTTTGTCATTTTTCCAGCCATGATGACACATTTGTCTTTACATGCCTTAACCTCAGACAGAAAAGGTTATCTTGCTTGCCCTTTACTCTGCTCGTACATCTTCTTGACCTAGTACGCGAGTCTGCCATATACCCCCTTCGAGCAGTACCGTCCCTAGTGTACTCTTGATACCCTTCATCCACCGACTTGGAACCGGGTATTTCTGACCAGGCCCCATTGCACACTCCACGTGTGCCCTGTGTTGGTTTGTTTAGTGCCCCCATTGGAACCTGCCAATAAAGTTTTGTGCAAACCTTTTCCCTTTTTTCTCTTCCTTCGTTGTTACACGTTGTCAAGCGCAACGAACAACCTTTTCTTTCTCATCTTCGCCAATCTCTTGGCCAATCAGCAACGGAGCAAGAGCTCTCTACCCAATCAGGTAGAAGCTCTCTTAGAGAGCCTGACCAGGGAAGCGCCGAGTTACCTTTTTATACACACCTCCGGCCCCGGATCACTACCATCCGGACCCGGCAGCAAGAGGCTGTGTAGGCTTTTCACGGGTGCAGAGCAGCAAGGGCGTAAGTAACATTATCCGCTCCTCGCCCAAAAAGGTAAGCGAGCCTTCGCTTTCTCCTCCGTTCGTGACATTTACACGGACTCCGTTTTCTTTTCATTTCTTCCTGATGCAGGGTGTGCCATTTGCTCCCACCCCCCTCCCGGGATCCATGAGGCATTTAACGGACTGGCCTCTCTGTAAGATTCGTTCCCTATTTTGTGCATACTGAGCATCGCGGGCAGTTGAATCAGTCCCTAGCCCTATTTCTCCGCATTTGAGTGTCACCGATACATTTCACGTGCGTTCCGAGATTTGACTATTAGTCACTATTGACAGGATAACGTTCTGTTATCTTACACCGATATTTGATTATACCTAGGTGCACAGCTTCTCACATTTTGGCACCTGAGGTAGATCTAGAGGCACTCTTTTGTCCTTCGAGCACAACAGTTCTTAACTCCTGATTTGTAGAGCACGACTTTGCGACAAACATTGATATCTCTCTTTATGTTTTGTCTTTTTGTTTGTTTGTCTCTCTGTATCGTTAGAGTAAACTCGTTCCTCTCCCCTTAATTAATTACTTTAACTGGCGGAGTTTACACTATTTAGTGTTTTTTTGATTTTCACATAAGCAGCCCACGGTAGGGTGGACCTTAGTGAGTTCACACCACCGGGGCTCCGCACATCCCACTCTGGTCCTGAAGAATGCCCGATTAACACTCTTAGAGGCAGAAACATGTTGACCGCCGCGGAGTGAACCAGGTCTTTTATTTTTTTGACCCTCACTCCTTTTTACTCCTTTCCAATTAAGCAAAATCATTAAAGTTTTATTTTTGACTCAATTGGATATTTTAAATTCACTTTCCCCACACAACAAAACCCCGCTCCGCAGTAACCTGGCGTCGCAGCACACTGGGATGACATTCGGTCGTCCCAGTGGAAGCCCAATGATGAAGCATGTCACCAACCAGGTTGGCGAGTGAGGGCTTTTTATACCTATTGGGTATGGTTCCATAGTGGCCCACTCTCTTTCCATGAACATAACGGTTCATATGGAATCTGTGGCTCTGTGCTCTTTTGATTACAGTATTGTACTGACTACAGTGCCCCTTGTTTTGAATTACTGTACACTGGCTTTGTTGATTCTGGTTAATCTACTGAGGGGACTAGCCATGTTGATCCCTTCCTCTCTTGTTGATTTTTGATAATCTCACTTTTATTCAGGAAGAAGAGGACGTTTGTGACTGTGACTCCGGGCTCACTTGGCATAAACATCCCCTGACCCTCCACCCCCATCGCAAAATCTATTGCCCGTGAAAAGGGTAGGTGAACGCAGTGTTATATAGAATATAGTCCTGAGATCACGATTGAAAATGAAAACTAGATATAGTGTATGGTATAAACTATGCACAAAAAAGTGTGATATAAGATGAACCGGGGCGTGAAATATAATATGCAATACATTGTGCGCAATGACAGATTCATTGGAGAGCGCGAGATAGCACAGGCACTAGCGCATGCTATGTGATATGCGCCTTGGAGTGTAATATGCACAGGGCAGTGTTGTGTAACCTAACTAGTCTCTAAAGTTGTAATATAAAATATGTGCTGGGGAGTGTAACGTTGCATATGCACTGTGACAAAGATATGGATCCCAGATTGTAATATGTATGGCATAGCGCTGTGCGTTATAACATAGGCATCGAGGAAGGCACGTTAGATGGGGCAATATAACCTGTGCAAATGCAAGTGTGGCATGACATATTCACTGGGGGGTGTTACAGTGCACATGGGCTAGAGAGTGTCATAGCATGTGCACTAGCTGGTGGAATACAACACAGAGGTGTGTGGCACTCGGCGGGCACTGGTGGGTGTAACACAGCATTGGGCTCAGCCAGGAGCACGCTGTGACTCTCAAGTGAGGTTCGTCTCCTTTCCAGAGAGTAAAATAAAAAGTATTACACATTTGGCGGTGGATGTGTGTTTTATTAATCGTGAGGCGGGTTTCTTGCATAGTTTTGGTCGAATCCCCTTTGAATGGCTTGGTGTGCATGTGTATTAAATGTGCCCGTCAATAGCTACCCATGTTTGTATAAATAAACGACAAGGGTGTCTACTTGGAGAGTACCCACCGGCGGGGGCACTGGGATTAGGCACGGTAGGGCGTCAGACACGTCAGAGCTTCACTAGCGGTTTAAATACATTCCACGTGGATTCATTGTATGCATAGTCGCCTTTTAATGAATATCACGCAAATCGTCATGGTGATAGGTACGTACGGTTTGTCCAGCATGTCCTAAGTGTTTCTATAAATATATATTTAAAAAACAATAATAAAAAACAAAGGCCGGCCTTGGGCGATGGGTCCCCGGGGCCATAAGTGGCCTGAGGAGGGGGGCATCGCAGCCCCCCTCCTAAAGAATAAAAAAAAAAGGCCATGCCTCGGGGGTTGGGGTCCCCAGGGCCAATTAAGGCCTCGGGAGGGGGGCCGCGCAGCCCCCTTCCAAATTAAAAAAAAAAGAAAAAGGGGGCAGGCCCTGGGGGATGGGGTCCCCAGGGCCAATAAATTAGAAAAAGAAGGGGGGCCACACAGCCCCCCTTCTTAAAAAAATAAATAAATAAAAGACCGGCATCGCGCCGGAGGCCACACCCCCTCCTTGCAGCACTCTGCAAACACGCTCCCTGGCGAGTTGTAAGTTGGGGAATTAATTCCCCTTCAATACTGAGGGTCCCTGAGGGCCAACTAGCCCAACAGGTATCTCCAGTATGCGCCAGGAAGCTGTGTTGCAGACAGGTGTTCTGAGGCCACGCCCCTTTTTACACCTCTCTGAAACACAGCTCTGTGGCGCTTACTGGAGGTACCTAGTGGGCTAGTTTGGACTTAATCTCTCAACTTGGAACGGCCACTGGGGGCGTTTACACAGTGGTGATGGGAGGGAACGAGGCCTGAGGTGACGTGTGCAAACACGCCCTGTGGCGCGTTTTAAGTTGGGGAAATACTTCCCTTTCAATCCTGAGGGACCCTGGGGGCCATCTTGCCCACGAGGTGCTTCCAGTAAGCGCCACTGCGCTGCGTTGCAGAGAAGTGGTGCAGGCCGTGCCCCTTTTTACACCTTTCTGCAATGGCGCTTACTGTATGTACCTAGTGGGCTATTTTGCCCCTAGGGACCCTCAGCATTCAAGGGGACTTAATCTTCCAACTTAAAACGGCCACAGGGCGTGTTTACACAGTGGGGAAAGGAGGGGACAGGGCCTGAGGTGACGTGAGCAAACACGCGCTGTGGCGCGTTTTAAGAAGTAGTTTTAATCCTCCTGCCCTATTATATACTAGGGGCTTACAGAGGAGGTCATGCTAATCACAGGAGGACCCCAACACATAGTGTTCCCTAGTGTATGTAGGTGTTTTCACTGTATTCTAAGTGTCTTAACATAGCACTTGCCCTAGGACTGGTTAGTCAGACTCAGTTACCACCAGTATCCGTCTGAAAAAGTTGAGGGTACAGGATGATTTTGCAACAAGGCTTCTTTCTGCTCTTCTGTTTGTTCTTTCTGCATGTTATCCTTCCTCCTGCACTTTTCTTCGTCTTTGAGGACTTCTGTTGCTTCTTTCTGCATTTCTTTTTTTTCTATCTGTGCGTTTTTTCTTCTTTCTTCACATGTCCTATCTCTGTTGGCACAGTTAGAAATTAGCATTTAAAAAACCTTTGAAATTCACTGAAAAAAACATAGGTTTCAGGCACGTTATAGTTAGGAATTAGCATTTAAAAAACCTTAGAAATTCACTGAAAAACCATAGGTTTCAGGGGCATTATAGTTAGCTGGACTTTTCACTCGTACAAAACCATTGAAATTCCCCCGTTATAGTTAGTTCAGCTAATTATAACTCACGCGCCCACAATGCACTGCTGATGACGTCACATATTACATTACTCATGACATGGTCAGTGACATCACACATGACATCACTGATGACATCTCCAATGACATCACTGATGACATCACTGATGACATCATCCTTGTGATAGAGTGGCAGACCTCCTCTCACCCTAATATAACCTTTGATACACACAATCAAAAATAGAAACTCAAATTTTCAAAACAATGGACATACCAATACCAGTTACAACAACCTATTCAGTAATTCTAAGATCCACATACACATCCACTCATTCACCAACAGTCCTATACAGTCACTCATACATGTACTCACTCATCATATGTACTCATACACCTATACATCCTGTTACACAACGCCACTCATCCATAGAGTTCCTCACACACATAGTCACTCATTCTAATAAAGAATCAAACATCCATTTATTTGCATATACAGTTATACACACACCACCACTCTTACTTCTACAGAAACTTACACATACTTAGTCGTTTAAACAATCACTTATAGAAACACATACTTATTCATACAGGAACTCTTCCAATCTCTCACTCTCACATATACTCACTTATATACACCAATAGTCACATAAACTAGTTTAAAACGTATGTAGTTACTCATAAAGACACAATTGAGATAGTCATTCACTCACTAACACACCCATACACACACTCATTCACCCATACAGTCCTGCACACATGCTGTCTTCAACACATACAAACAGTGAGTCACTCATTCATGCATCTATGCACTACGTAATACCCCCCACTGAACCATACAGACACTCAGACACTCATACTGATACTCAAAAAAACAGCTAATAACCTATATAGACACTCATGTAGCTACTCACCAACCCATGCAGCCACGTATACACAAAGTGAGAGACTGATACAGATATTTACATATTTAAACATTACTCACTGAGCCATGTATTCACTAAGATACACTTAACCAGTCAGTTAGTTATACAATCAATTAAAAAAAAAAATCATCCATTTAGACACTTATATACCCATTTATTCTTCCATCGACCTTGAGATATACATATATAAAACATATTTAATTTTCTGAAAAACACACATTCACTGGATGATGTCATCAGTGATGTAATTGGAGATGTCATCAGTGATGTCATGAGTGATGTCACTGGCCATGTCATGAGTGATGTAATATGTGACGTCATCAGCAGTGCATTGCGGGCGCGCAAGTTATAGTTAGCTGAACTAACTATAATGGGGGAATTTCAATGGTTTTGTACTAGTGAAAAGTCCAGCTAACTATAACGCCCCTGAAACCTATGTTTTTTTCAGTGAATATATATATATATATATTACCTACTTAGTTAGAGTTTGACCCTTGTTTCTATTTAGAAAGCGTTATTTCTTTTGCTAATATCTTTGGAGCCGGTTGACAAATGTTCGCAAAATTTTAAAAACTAATGGCCTCCTCAGGTCAGCTCCTGTCTTGAAAACTTTGGGGTGATTCGTCAAGCGTGTTTTCTCCATGTTAATTTCTATAGGAAACTTTTGTTGCAGCTACAGCCCAAACTGCTGAACAGATTTACACCACATTTAGCAGTTGTGTAGCTCTTGATCCAGAGCGCACTCTTTACTATAAATGGTGTAAATCCATTCAGTAGTCCCTGAGAAAATTATATATAAACAAATATTAGTATCTGGTGACCTCGGTGGATCCGAGAACCCTCCCGATCATGAGCTGACTTCTGATTGGCTGCCAACACTTCAAATCAGGAAGTGTTGGCAGCCATCTTGTGACTCGGTTGAACTGAGTCACAAGAAAAAAGGTGAAAAAAATGATAAAAAATAAGAAGAGGGCAGGGTAGAAACATCCTGAACCCCTAGGCCTGCTCGACTGCCAGGACCCCAATATATGTAGGGTCTGTGAATCGGGCCGAAAATGTTTAAAAAACTAATCACGATCTTCTGCGCTTAATTTCTTTTTAGCCCCCAGGTGGGCTAGGTCCTGGGGTAATGGTTAATTATTATGCGGGGGCCCCCGCAGCTCCAGGGACTGCCACCTCCCCAGGGCTTTGTTAATAATGTATGGGGGCAGATGGCCCCCCACAGCCCCGGGGACCGCCACCTCCCCGGGGCTTTTTATGAAAAATATATGGGAGGGCTAATGCTCCACCACGCTGCACCAGAGACCACCACCTCCCCTTGGCATTTCTTTATTATGTGTGGGGGTCCTCAGGGGCCCCCCTCAAGCCCCAGGAACCACCACCTCCTTGGGGCTTATATTTTTCAAATCAGTGTGGGGAGGCTCCTGCCACCCACTACCCCGGGGACCCCCACCTATCCGGGCCTTCAAAGTTGATGGGAGAGGAGCCGCATCCCTGGGGCTCTGGGAACCGGCAACCCCCAGGACAAACTCCAGCAAGTTCCCAGGGTGCCCACCTCCGGGACATTGTAGTTTGCTATGGCAGGGCCGTAGCACTGCTCCCGCCCTGCCTTAGCAAACTTCTGCTTCTCTTCATGGAAGCGAGAGCAGAAAAACTGCTTTCACTTCAATGAAACGGAGCAAATTTGCTTTTGGGCAAAGGAAGCTGCATGTTAGAATTTTTGTCCAAAAGCAATGCCAGCTCCCGCAGGAGGTGGGGAGCTGGCAGGGACCACGGGGGATTGGAGCTCCCTCTGTGGTCCCCAACATGAGGCCAGGCCCTGGGTGATGGGGTCCCTGGGGCCAAAAAAGGCCCGGGATGGGGGGGGATCAGTCGGCCCTCTCCCTTGTTCTTTGTTTTTTTTTTTAAACGTAAGGCCGGCCCCAGGGTATCGAGTCTCCAGAGCCATAATTGGCCTCAGGAGGGGGGCACAGGCACAGGCCCTGGGGGATGGGGTCCCTGGGGCTAAAAGAGGCCCAGGGAAGGGTGCTACGTGGCCCCTCCTTCCATAAATAATTTTTTGCCGGGCTCTGTGGGTTGGGTCCCTGGGGCTGAAATCGTGTAATGGAACTGGGGTACATTAATTATTTTTTTTCTCTTGTCATAGGAGTCACTACCCCAGCGCAACTCTCAGCGCAGCCCAGTGTAACGTTGCAGTGGATTCACAGATCTACCATAAATAAATGTTTAAATTGTACATAATTTAGAAGGTAGTGTTGCATTTCTGAACTTTTTTTATGGAGTAAGTGATATTGAAGTTAATAATAAATATCACACAGAGTACGTTCGGCTATATGTGAGAAAAGAAAACAGAGAAAAATAGAAGTCATGTAATTTCAGAAGGGCTGTTAGGGAAGAAATAACAAGGAGGAGAATTTCTCTTCAGGACGAGAACCCTCACTCACCGTTAGGAGATGGGTTCCTTCCTCACATCGAGATGTGAAATGAAATGAAGAATTTATATACAATGAAATGAAGAATTTATATAGCGCTACATATACCCGGAGGTGTCTAGGAGTTTTGACATAGAGAGGCAGGCCGAGGTAAGGATGGAGAGTTGTTAATAGAGCCATGTTTTAAAGTGATTTCTGAATTTGAGCAGATTGGATTCTTTTTTAGAGATCTCGGCAGGGAGTTCCAAAGTTTGGAGGTGGTGTATGCAAAGCTTTTTCCTCCCCATTTAACGTTGTGTACCTTGGGGACAATCAGGTTGCCACAGTCTGATGATCTCAGCGATCTTGCCGGGATGTAGGGAATGAAAAGTTGTGACAATTGCAAAGGACCCAGTCCATGTGTAGCCTTAAAAGCAATGCACTATGCTTTAAACTGAATGCGTTTGGTCATGGGTAGCCAGTGTAGTTCAGTAAGGGCCTTAGATGCTGAGTCATAGCATGTAAGCCCAAGCAGAACTCTAGCTGCAGCATTCTGGGTCATCTGTAGCTTATGAATGCAGCGCTTCCTTGCACTTGTGAGCAGGGCATTGCAGTAGTCGATCCTGGAGGCAATGAGTGCTGTTACTACTGTTTTTCTTAGCTCAAAGTGATGGGTGGGAGCACTTTTTTCAAGATTTTGAGAATGAAAACACAGGCTGATGTGGTGTGGTTGACCTGTGTTTCAAAGCATAAATTGGTGTAGAAGAAAACTACCAGATTTTTTACTTTTTTCGCGGGTTTCGGAGGAGAGCCCACATGATTCAGCCACCATCTGTCTGACCAGTTGATTGACGTATTGCCGAAGAGCATGACCTCTGTTTTAGATGTGTTAAGCTTTATACAGTTGTCTTGCATCCATTTCCCTATGCGGCTCATGTAATCTTTGAATTGAGCTGCAGTGTTGGTGGACAAGCTGTTGATGGATACTAATATTTGTGTATTGTCTGAGTAAGACACTAATGTGAAGCTAAAGCTTCTTATGATCCTGACCAGAGGGGTGATGTACAAGTTAAAGAGGGTGGGGCTGAAAGATGATCCCTGTGGGACTCTGCAGGGCAGTGAGAAAGCCAGGGAGACAAAGGCCTCATGAGTCACCGATTGAGACCTGTTAGACAGAAAAGAGCTAAGAAGGAGGAGTGTTCTATCCCTAATTCCCAGCGAAGCGAGACGCTCAATCAATACATTATGGTTGACAGTGTCAAATGCCGCTGAGAGCACTCCCTCCCCCTGTCCAATGTTTGTCTCAACTCTTCAGTGGCCCTGATTAGTCCCAATTCAATACTGTGATGGGCCCGAAACCCATATTGCGAATGGTCCAGGATGTCACCCTCCACTAGGACAGCGGAAAGTTCTTCATTAAGATATTTTTCCATAACTTTGGCTCGGAACGGCAATCTTGATATGGGTCTATAGTTGGAGGGATCCTCAGGGTCTAGATTGTGTTTCTTTAAGAGATGCAGGATGGAGGCTTTTTTCCATTCCGTGGCAAAATGCCCCAAGGAGATCATGAGATTTAAAATGGGCCAAAGTGTGGATGCACTGGTCTCGGGGACCAGATGGAGAATTTTGGGCGGGCAAGGGTCTGACGGAGAGCCAGATTTGCCCAATTAAATTAATTTGGTGATTCTTTCCAACGTAATGGACGGGAAGACAGAGAGTGTAAGAGATGTGGATCTGTCCGCCTTGGCGGAAAGCGCTGGGCTGTCTCTCTGGGGCTTGAAAGTTGATGCCAAGAAATTTGATGAGGTACAAATACATAAAAAGACTTGTTAACTTTTTTGCTGAGAGAAGTCTGCTAACTTATTGCAGACTTGCTGGCGGCTTTCGTAATTTGAGGATTCAGGGAGCTTGGAAAGTTGTTTGACTGTTAAAAATAGCATTTTGGAACAGCCCTGGGCTGCCTCAATTTTTCCTTTGAGGTAGGCAGATTTTGCCTTTAGAATAAGATTTGTGTATGTATGGATGGCTAGTCTATAGTCTGATTTAATCTGGGCATCGTTTTTTAACCTCCATTTTATTTAAGTCTTCTACATATTTGTTTCTGTGCCTTCAGTGGTTCATTGAACCATGGTTCAGAGGGTAACTGTCTGACTGTTCTCTGCATGGTCAGGGGAGCTAGCTGCTGGCCGGTGGTGACAATCCAAGAGTGATAGTTCTTCACTGCCTCATTCAGGTCAGTTAGCTCTTCACCCTTTACCTTATTCCAAGGTTGGGAGCTAAAGACTTGATGGAAATGTTATTAGGCCTTCTAGGTGGCAGGGCAACCTAAAAAATGACTGCCTTGTGATCGGACCAGATGAGTGGCAATACCTTATTCCATACTAAATTGGCATGGTCCGAAAAAATGCATCCAGACAGTGTCCTGCTGAGTGTGTGGTCTCCTTCACCCGCTGGGTAAGACCTGCTCTGGCCATGTGGTTTATGGGAGATTCAGTGTCTGAGTCGGCCGTGTTTTCAAGATGAAACTCAAAGTTACCCATTATTGTAAAGTTGGACAATTTTGCCTTATGCTCCAAAAGCTGACCAATAGTATTTAAGAAGCTGAATTTAGCTGTGGGCGGACGATACATTAGGGTGCCATTGAAGGTGCTGTGGCTGTGGAGACCAATTTTAAAAGTGGCTGCATCACTCTCTGTGTGATCTAAAATTGGTGTAAACCCTATGTTGGAACCCTTTCTGGCTATGAGCACTATGCTTCCTCCCCGTTTTCCAATTCTATCCTTTCTAAAAATGTTATAGCCTTCAGGTAGTGCTCCTAGGAGGTCAGGTTCGGATGCAAAATCGGCCCAGGTTTCTGTCACGAAAGCTAAGTCAATTGCCTGCTCTTTCAGTAAGTCATGAAACGGTAGAGCATTGTTAATAAGGGATCTGGCATTAAGGAGAATGCAGCGTGTTATGATTGTCCTTTGGTCCATCTTTCTTCTTGTAAGTTTCCAATGTCTCGCTGGGGTAAGCGGCAGACTATGAACCACCAGGGAACTGTGGGGGCAGTATTTCTTTTGGTAGATGAGGTGGGGATCAAAGATTGCGCCTGGGAATAGATTGCCTGTGGGTTTAAGAGATACTAAGTCTTCCCTGGAGTATTGCAGGCCAGAGCCAGCAGGCTTACCTGGGTTAAACCTAGCATAGTGGCTGGCACTGTGCACGGGCCGGGCGCGGTCGGGTGCAGACGGGCTTGCCTTTGGTGCACCCGCTTTCCATGTCCACTCAGCCATCAGGTTATGTAGGGTGTGCAGCCAGAAGACTAGCCCACTCACTGCCCGGAAATGCCTGTCTGCCCGGAAGTAAGGGAAAGTGAGGGGCCCAAGGAACACCCTCTGCACAAACGGCACTTGCCGTGTTGGACAGGGGCGGGAAATGAAGGAATCGGGAGAGCGGGGCTACCGATCACCCTAGACAGCGGATACCTGCTGTAACCCAGGTAACGGCTAGGAGTGTGAGTGATTACGTGAGCCCCTGTCAGGGGGACTCCACATGCAATGAGAATTCCCCTTCAGGATGAGAACCCTCACTCACCATTAGGTGATGGGTTCCCTCCTCACATCCTTACAACTGCCCGTGAGGAAGAGCTGATGTGTTTTCTCAAGATGAGCTTATGGACAGAGCATTTCCAGACCTACTCCAGTCCATCAATCAATCAATAGAATCCTTATTCGATCCATTAAATACAGAACATAGAAGCACAAAAGATCCCGTGGTCAACGTACAACTCCAATTCATAGAAAATACAATCCATAGTAAGGTTAAAATTCCATTTCAAATATATAAAATAGTTATTAATAAAAAGCTAAGAAACATAAAATAGAAGGAGGACCAGGATAATTTTGTACCCTGTGGCCCACATACGATATACGTTTGGTTACATATTATCTTCTATTAATTGCCAAGTAAAAGCTCCACGCCGTTTTTGAACCCCACTGCTTCCTCTTTTTTATGCAGGCCCACCAAAATGTGGCTACAGAGAAACAGACCAAGGGGTCAGGCAATGATTTAAAAAAATAAAGTGCAACTCGACATTGTCTGAAATTAAACTGTTTTAAAATCGGGAGAATATAATCATTCATTTGTTTCTTGCAGAGCCCGCAGAACAAGACTAGATGCAAGTCAGTTTGGGGAGAGTGATTGTCACAAGGACACAATGTCAGTTCTGAGTGTTTAAACCTCCTCGCCGGATGACCAAGCATCAGTGGAATCAAATTCATGCGGAATCTCAGTAAAATGTATCTATGCTGAGTTATTCTTGTGCCCGCTAGGTAAGAGTATCCTCCCTCTAACAATGGAGGGATCAAAAGATATGCGAGGACTGCCTGTTTATGTGATTCTTTTCCATTCAATTGTAATGTGCCCTCAGCAAAAAGGTGTTAATTAATTTCTTTTTCGAAATCTTCCTACACGCAGTTGGGTCAATGTGCCTAGGTCATTGCCTCCACAAAGCACAATCATGAGGCCAGGGGGTTTGAGATGCAAAAAGGTTTTAACCAAAGGCATCCATTAGTGCCACTTTAATCCTCTCTGTGTAATCCATTTAATATACACATTTTGCAAACCTAGGTCTTTGTCAGTACCTCTGTGTTCAGCACTTTTTGCACCAGAAAACATAGCTGTGCCCTACAATCCATACTGTAAGCATCTTCAAGGGATGTGTGGAAGGAATTAAAAGATGTCTGTAGCTCAGGTAGTCAGTTGGTAGAATGAGAGGTATCTAAAATAGTGGAGAAGATGTTAGCTTAGAAAAAGCTGATAAGTGATTGGTTGTTCATTTACATTGTGCACTCAAAAATAGGATGCACGTTATTTTCCCAAAGAAGCATGTTTCTTATTAGTTATTAAAAAATGTTTGAAATGTACAGTAGATAGGATAAGGTAATATTTTTCAAACGCCAACCACACCTGCTATTTGCATTAGTAAGCTAAAGTGATGATATTGAAAATATGGTGAACTTGTGGCCTCCCAGTACAGTTGAATGTTGCAGAAACTGTTACTCTGGAAACTGGGATTAAGCAGAATGGGGAAAGGGTTGAAAGTTAACTGTGGATTTAAAATGTGTAATGGTAACTTATATATAAATGATATGTTACTAAATTAAGTTTTTCTAAGGCAGTAGTATGAGTTGAAGTAGTCTGTTGTTTTAAAAAAAAAAAATAGTATTATTTGAACTCCCGTATGGATTCAATGTATGCAAAAGAAAATCTTTTATGAGTTTCTGATATTTCATATTCTGCAATACTATTTGAAAGGTGAGTTACAAATTTGTAAATTGGGTTAAATATTATGTAGTAGTGCTTCACTATTTGCGGTGATATTTTTATATTTGGAGAGCATTATTTTCAAAGTTTTGAAAATATTAGAGAAGTGTGATGTTTGAAATATGATACAAAATGTATAGATGTGTATTGTTCTTTGTTTTATTGTACTGAAATTATGATTGAAATAGTTTGTGCATAGTAATATGTGTACATCGGTAGATGGATTAGTGATTATGGTTGTTTGTATGAGTCTGTGGAAAGGTACAGTTGAAGGATGCCGCATAATTTTAGGTGTCTGTTTCAAACTGGAAGTGCAGTCTGTGAAGTGTTCTGGTCTGCGTGGAGTTTTAACTGATGTATGTGTGTAGTTGCGCATGTATTCTCATACGTGTTATGCATCTGAAGATGCTAGATGTATAAAACACAGGTATACATCTATTTCTATGTTTCTTTTACATATGATGCTACTAGGAAAAGGTGCAGACAGATACATGCATGCTTTCAGGAATATGGTGAAACTTACAACAGAGATATGAGAAGGGTTACTGCTTTATATTTGGCTATGCCCAACAGCTTTAAGTACTTGCAGAATAGTGAAGATGAAGTATAAAAGTGAGGTTCAAGACATTTTGGCAGAGGAATTAGTGATTAGACTACTTTGTATGAGTCTGTGGAAAGGCACACTTGAAATACTCCGCAACATTTTAGGTTTCTGCTTGACATGGGAAGTACGTTCTCTGAAGTTTTAGGTCTACATTGTCATGTGACTGAGGTATTTCTCTACTTGCACATGTATTCTCATACGTATTATGTATCTTAAGATGCGAGATGTATAAAACCCAGGTATACATGTATTTTTATATTTCTTTTATATATTATACCACTAGCAAAAGGTACATACACATGTATGTATGCTTACAGGAATATGGTGAGACTTACAACAGAGACAAGTAAAGGATTGTTGCTTTATATGTGGCGAGGCCCAACACCCTAAGTAGTAGTAGAATGGTGAAGCTGCAGCTCAAGAGTGAGGCTAAGTAATGTTGGTAGAGGGATTAGTGATCAGGCTTCTTTGTATGAGTATGTGGAAAACTATACTTGAAATATGCCACATAATTTTACATGCCTACATGAAATGGGAAGTGCACTATGTGAAGTTTTAAGGTCTGCATGGTCTTGTGACTGAGGTATATCTTTACTTCCACATGTATTCTCATACGTGTTATGCATCTGAAGATGCTAGACGTATAAAACACAGGTATAGGTCTATTTGTATGTTTCTTTTATATATGATGCAACTAGGAAAAGGTTCAGACACATGCATGCATTCTTCAGCAATATGGTGAGATTTACAAGAGACACATGCAAAGGGTTACTGCTTAATATTTGGCTAGGCCCAACACCCTGAGTAGTTGCAGAATGGTGAATGTGCAGCTCAAAAGCGAGACTAAGACATGTTGGTAGAGGGATTAGTGATCAGGCTTCTTTGTATGAGTGTATGGAAAGGTACACTTGAAATATGCCACATCAGTGCTTCAAATGGAAATAAATAAGTGCAGGTACTCATTAAATTGACCTGGAGCGTTGTAGTGGGCGAGGTTAGAGGCAGTGTGAGACATGATAATACAAAAACACTTCTGTTGAGTATTCATTTTGCCCTTGATAGTTGTCTCAAACTTTTCATATGTGCAGAGAAGTGCATTTACACCAATTGCAGAACATAACAAAACATGTGAGAAATGTATCACAATAAACAAAATGTGCTAACTTGTTACACAAAATGAATGTCAAACACCACATGTTTTGTAATATTTGCAGCTTCGTAATGTCATACTGTTCCTACTTACTTGCATTTGGCACAATCCTTTTATATACAAGAGTGTGCACACATACAAACAAACAATTATTCCATCAGTCTTCACATCTGTAACCTCTCGGTCCCTCCCTCTCACTTCTCTACCATTTGTATCTAACTCCATCCTACTCTCTTTACCCCAATTGTATCCTATCATTCTCTACCATCATTCTCTCTATTTCTCGGTACCTCTCCTACTCTTTCTGTAGCTGTCTCGATTGCTTCCCCATCTCTATCTGCGCTTACCCATCTGTCTATCTTTTTTTCCTTTAAACTCTTCTCTGCTTCTTCTATCTCTGTCCCTTCACTCTTCACCTTCTCTCACCCCATTCTCTGTCCTCTCCCTTTGGCAGAAGACCCCACAGCCAGTAAGCTTTCAGTGTCAGACATTGAGCACAGCTGGGTTGTAAGCATGTGCAATGTCCAGCAGTGTAGAGGTCGGGCATAACAATACCGGCCTCTAATGAGAAGGTCAGTAGACCGTCTCTCACCTCACCTGGGCAGGAGGGAGTCCGCCTAGGTAATCCCCACCACTTCATCCCCACCCATGATGGACTCAATGTCACCTCAGGCTGGTGGGGTGAAGGTTGATTTGCGGGTGCAAGTGAGTCAGGGGAAAGACAGTCAGACCCCATTGAGAGGCCAGTGGGTGAAAATGGCTTTTGTTACCTGGGTTACTAAGAGGCCATTCCTAGGTAGGCTCTCCCCCCTCCCACTTATGCAGTCTGCACACATCACTGTGCCCCCGGCAGCCAAGGTCTCATACACTATCTAACAAGACGACCCAGCATGGAGGCTCGGCAGGTGGCTGTTGAGGACAATGAGAGATGGGTGGGGAGGGAGCAGAGGCCCACTTGCCACAGCAGCAGTCCTCCAGCAGGCCATTCAGGTCCCATTTTGCCGCTTGCCACAGCTGAATGACTCGGACAAACAGCAAACATGCTGCTAAAAAATAGGAACACAGCTGGCACTCGGCACTGGCCGAGTGCCCACCTTATCAACTGAACCCTGAGTATCGGTATTCTCATTGGTAGTGGAGATTTGCCGGTACTCAGCTTGGTAAAAATAAGAAGTGCCAGTAGTCAGTACCTGTGAGTACCGGCCCATTTAAAGCACTGAGCCACATAATTGTAGGTGTCTGTTTGAAATGGGAACAGCATTCTATGAAGTTTTAAGGTCTGCATGGCCTTGTGACTGAGGTATGTCTGTAGTTCAACATGTATTACTCTACATGTTATGCATCTGAAGATGCTAGACGTATAAAAACAGTTATACGTCTATTTGTATGCTTCTTTTATATATAATGTCACTAGGAAAAGGTGCAGACACATGCATGCCATTCTTTCAGGAATATGATGAGACTTACAAGAGACACATGCAAAGGGTTACTGCTTTATATTTGGCTAGGCCCCACCCCCTAAATAGTTTAAGAATGCTGAATGTGCAGCTCAAAAGTGAGGTGAGTGAAAAGTTTAAGCACTCTGTCCATCATCTCCTTGTGTTTGCTTTGTTCGCCCTAAGTTGGCAGGGTATGCCCAGACGTGGGTCCCTTGCTCACTTTGCCACTGGATTTGAGCTAACCTGGCTGCTAAAGGGTGTTACCCAGAAACCGGTCCCAGGATGCTTCTTTCCAGTTCAGGAAAGACCTGGCTTGGCAGTTCGAGCTGGACTGTTCCCATGAGGCACAGAGTCAAGACTGATTTGCATGTAGCTGAGTCTCAACTGAGGTGGTGAAGTCAGCTAAAGAATGATGGTGGATTCAACCCAGATTTGCGACTGGGGGTGAGTGTCTGAAAAGTTTCATCGCTCCGTCCATCTTTTCCTTATGTTTGCTTTGCTTGCCCTAATTTGGCAGGGTATGCCCTGACGTGGGTCCCTTGCTCACTTTGCCACTGGATTCAAACTAGCCTGGGTGATTAAGGGTGATACCCAGAAACAGGGCCCAGGATGCTTGTTTCCGGTTCAGGGAAGACCTGACTTGGCAGTTCGGACTGGACTGTTCCCATGAGGCACAGGGTCAAGACTGATTTGCATATAGCTGGGTCTGAACTGAGGTGGCGAAGTGAGCTAAAAAATGATGATGGTTTCAACCCAGATATGTGAATGGGGGTGAGGGTCTGAACTGAGGTGGCGAAGTGAGCTACAAAATGATGATGGTGATGGAGCGGGTAGAACAAAATTTTGTATACCCCCCCCCCCTATTCTGCATGCCTGTACTAATTAGAATAATCTCTTAATTATAATATTATTAATGTGTTTGCATGGTATCTAATCAACATTATTAATGTACAAAATACACGTGGGATTTTCTATTTGTATGGCTAATTAATTTTGTTTAAAATATGAACGCATACTAACAGTAGTAAATAGAATACTGCATGATATATGTTGCTTTTGTGACGTTTTTGTTATGTTGCACCAGATGACATCAAATGGGTGAATATAAATGCTTTAAATGATGCTATATGCTAGATAATTACAAGCACATAGAGGGATTAGTGAGGGTTTAACATTTTATTCATTATTTCTATGTATTAATTACTCTTTTGTGTTTGTTTCGCTTAAGTTGTCCTTTGGGCCTAAAGCAAAGATGGCCGCTGACGTGACACGACGTGATGTGCACCATTCCACGAGGTTTCGGGCGAAGTGCGACTGCGCAACTTTTTGTTCCTGTGGCCTTCTCATGACCCTTGTCATACTGTGCTCAAGCAAGGTCACTGTGGGAAGCCCGCCAAGTACTTTAACAATGGACAGATGCAAGAAACTGGAATGATCGTGAACAGTGACATAACCTCTTGAACTGTGTGAAACCTCACCGGACGATCCCAACCGACCAATGGGAGAAGCCCAAATTTTGTAAAATGTAACATCTTGACTTTACTTTTATTATAAAAATGACGGTAGAATAGAGAGGAATATAGCTTGCTGTTGCTGAGACTCGTGCTTTCCCTTTTGCTGACGGAGAAGACGGCGACGCTACATGACTGCTGCGTTCCTGAATCTTTGACAGTCGGAATGCTGCCCATTTCATTTACGAACTGAGAACTTTATGAAATCTATGGACACTGATAGATTCTTGCACATCTCTGGTCCTTGTCCATTCTTGGGACTGTAGCGTGCTGCATGAAGAACTTTCGAATTCTGACTGATTGACAGCTAAAATTGATGACTTAGAGGATGACCGATAGCCAGATTAGGTAAATATGGTGTTCTGTGATTTACGAAAGGTTTAACAAACTTACTAGATGGAACTAAATTCTTGCAATAATTAGATAAACAAATATTGATTAATAAGCAAATGTGTTTTGTCTTTTATTGAGGGAGAATAGATCGAAATCCTAAATGTGTGTTTTTAGCTGATCTAAATCACCATACTGATCCAACTAAATGATCCATTGATCACGTGGGAGGAGTATCTTGATGCTTAGGATTAAGATCTGTAGGTGCGAGGATATTCATGTATAGTTATGTAATATATATAATATAGGTTATAAGGTATTCCTTTCATGTCAGCGCTTGGAACATTCACCTCTCCTGTAAGTGCAGACCAGTGTGAAGTGAAGTGTGAATCTTGGTGTTATGGGCCCCACCAATTATTGGATGTGTGAAAGCGTTAGTGTGATATTTGGTCTGTGACGAAGGGAGGATATTTGGTACGGGGATTTGTCCTGATCTCCGTTACCTAGGTTTCCGCGCTCTAACAATGGTTTCAACCCAGATATGCGACTGGGGGTGAGTGTCTGAAACGTTTCATCTCTCCGTCCATGTTTGCTTTGTTTGCCCTAATTTGGCAGGGTATGCCCAGACGTGAGTCCCTTGCTCACTCTGCCAATGGATTCAATCTAGCCTGGGTGATGAAGGGTGTTACCCAGACACTGGTCCCAGGATGCTTGTTTCCGGTTCAGGGAAGACCTGGCTTGGCAGTTCGGGCTGCACTGTTCCCATGAGGCACAGGGTCAAGACTGATTTACATTTAGCTGGGTCTGAACTGAGGTGGCAAAGTGAGCTAAATAATGACGATGGATTCAACCCAGATCTGTGACTGGGAGTGAGTGTCTGAAAATGTCAACACTCTGTCCATTATCTCCTTGTGTTTGCTTTGTTTGGCCTAAGTTGGCAGAGTATGCCCAAACGTGGTCCCTTGCTCACTTTGCCACTGGATTCAAGCTAGCTTGGCTGATGAAAGGTGTTACCCAGAAACCACTCCAAGGATGCTTGTTTGCGGTTCAGGGAAGACCTGTCCTGGCTGTTCGTGCTGGACTCTTCCCATGAGGCAAAGGATCAAGACTGCTTTGCATATAGCTGGGTTGATCTCAGGTGGCAAAGTGGGCTAAAGAATGATGATGGATTCATCCCAGATCTATGACTGGGGGCGAGTGTCTGAAAATTTCAGCACTCCGTCCATCATGTCCCTGTGTTTGCTTTGTCAGCTCTAAGTTGGCAGGGTATGCCCAGACGTGGGTCCCTTGCTCACTTTGCCAATGGATTCAAGCTAGCATAGCTGATAAAGGGTGTTACCCAGAAACCGGTCCCAGGATGCTCGTTTCCGGTTCATGGAAGACCTGGCTTAAAGACCTGGCTTGGCAGTTCAGGTTGGACTGTTCTGATGAGGCACAGGGTCAAAACTTATTTGCATATAGCTGGGTCTGAACTGAAGTGGTGAAGTGAGCTAAAGTATGATAATGGATTCAACCCAGATCTCCGACTGGGGGTGAGTGTCTAAAAAGTTTCAGCGCTCTGTCCATCATCTCCTTGTACTTGCTTTGTTTGCCCTACGTTGGCAGGGTATGCCCAGACTTGGGTCCCTTGCTCACTTTGCCACTGGATTCAAACTAGTCTGGGTGATGAAGGGTGTTACCCAGAAACCGGTCCCAGGATGCTTGTTTCCGGTTCAGGGAAGACCTGACTTGGCAGTTGGGGCTGGACTGTTCCCATGAGGCACAGGGTCAAGACTGATTTGCATTTTGCTCGGTCTGAACTGCGGTGGCGAAGTGAGCTAAAGAATGGTGATGGTTTCAACCCAGATATGCGACTGGGGGTGAGTGTCTCAAATGTTTCATCGCTCCGTCCATCTTTTCCTTATGTTTGCTTTGCTTGCCCTAAATTGGCAGGGTATGCTCAAACATGGTCCCTTGCTCACTTTGACACTGGATTCAAACTAGCCTGGTTGATGAAGGGTGTTACCCAAAAACCGGTTCCTGGATGCTTGTTTCCGGTTAAGGAAAGATCTGGCTTGGCAGTTCGGGCTGCACTGTTCCCATGAGGCACAGGGTCAAGACTGATTTGCATATAGCTGGGTCTGAACTGAGGTGGGGAAGTGAGCTAAAGAATGATGATGGATTCAACCCAGATCTGTGACTGGGGGTGAGTGTCTGAAAATGTCAGCACTCCGTCCATCATGTCCCTTTGTTTGCTTTGTTAGCCCTAAGTTGCAGGGTATGCCCAAATGTGGGCCCTTACTCACTTTGCCAATGGATTCGAAGCTAGCCTGGCTGATGAAAGGTGCTACCCAGAAACCACTCCCAGGATGCTTGTTTCCGGTTCAGGGAAGACCTGTCCTGGCTGTTCAAGCTGGACTCTTCCCATGACGCAAAGGTTCAAGACTGATTTGCATATACCTGGGTCTGAACTGAGGTGGCGAAGTGAGCTTAAGAATTATGATTGATTCAACCCAGATCTGTGACTGGGGGTGTGTGCCTGAAAATGTCAGTGTTGGACCCGGCCTCGTGGCGTGGTCCTTATCCCCGGGGATTGTGCCCGTTCCCCGCCCCGGCCTTCACGGGCCACCCTTCTGAACTGCACCGAGGCCCTTCATCCTGAGCTGCACGAGGTCGCAACCCTCTCGTGGCTCCGCCATCTTGTTGGCATCCACGTGACTCTGTGCGCCAGCCAGCGCGACCCCGCTCAACCCGGCCTCGGCCCCAGCGAAGCCCCGACATCGGGGCACCACGAACTGGCCTGGGGGTGCCGCAGGAACCATTCATCGCCCCCGGCGGAGGACAGTATCGATGGGACCCCCAACTGTCCTCCCCTCTCGAGGTGTGATCGCCCTGCAACTCCCTTGGGCCTGGCGCCTCTCCTGCTGGGCGTCTGGCCACCTCCACCCGGCCTCTCCGCCCCCCCCGGGCGCCTGGGTCCGGACATCAAAGGGCTCCGGACCTATATCTGGGGCGACCCCGCCACAGATCGGCAGTTGTATCCCGGAGTCGAGAGCCCTGCTGATTGAATCGCGGCTGACCCTACGGAGAAGAACTCTTGTCGGAACCATCACGAGCCCTGCTGACTGCATCGCGGCTCCTTCTTGTGAACACTTTGAAGCCACCTGGAACATCGGAGCCCTGCTGACGCTGTCGCGGCCCAACCTCGCTGAAACCTCCCTCGGAGCCCTGCTGACGACGTCGCGGCTCGAGCTGAGCAGAAACCATCTTGAGAGCCCTGCTGATTGGATCGCGGCTCTCCACGAACTGTACGCCGGAGCCCTGCTGACGCCGTCGCGGCTCAACCCCTCCGAGATCCGGAGGTCCTCCAGCTTGAGGATAAGAACTGGGCCCCAGGTACCCTCGTACCGCACTCCTGCCCAAGACTGTCCCGCTACCCCTACCCTTCCAAAGAGACACTGAGACTTTTGGTGGATCCCTCGATCCCTTCGTGTAAATATTGACCTCGTAACCTTTTTATTGCTGATAAAGAATTGCTTGTCTTGAGACAACCTCCTTGAGTCCTGTGTGGTGGTGTTACTGTGCTAGTACGTGATAGGAGAAGGATCTCTCAGGAGACTTCTCGGCTGCGCTCGGCTACTTCGTACAGTGTGAGGGCCCCCCTTGGTGGTCTCGCCGACTCCTCGGGGTCCGCCTTCCAACATTTGGTGGCCAGCGACGGGATCCGAGCCGAACGCAGTACGTACCAGCCAGTACCCACTAGCTACCCATCCAAACGTACAGTAATCATGAGCAGCCAGGAAAACAACGCGACAATGGAGTTCCAGCCCGAACGGCTGGAAGAATATACGCACAAAGAGTTAAAACAGTTCTGCAAAGACAAAGGCATCGCAACCACCGGCCTAGGTACCAAAGAGGACATGCAGAAAGCTCTGAGGACATGGCTGGAGGCCGGGGCGGGCCCCTCCCAGGAAGAGGGTCCCTTGCCCCTGACTGAGACCACATCAACCGCACTGACTCCGGCAACCGGAGGAAGAAAGAGCCTAGAAACCGGCCTCTCCGAAGAAGAAATACGAGAGCGGGAGAAGGTCCGGAACCACGAGCTAGAGCTCGCACGACTGCGGCTGGACGGCGAACTCCAGCTGGCGGAAAAGAAACTGGCCCTAGAGCAGCTACGGCTTCAAGAGGAGATAGAGGAGAAGAGACGACACCGGGAGTGGGAGGAAAAGAAACTGACCCTTGAGCACGAGCGCAGTCTCAAGGAGCTCGAAATCAAGGCCAAGAACGGAGGGACCAACGCCCCCAGTACTAGAGACCCTCTACCGCCTTCCGAGACCAAGGTACATATCCCGAAAGAGGTCGTCAAGGAGTACTACAAGAATGACGACATCCAACAATGGTTCAAGGCCTACGAGGTGGCCTTGACCTCTCATCGGGTGCCCCGAAAAGACTGGGGCGCGGGCCTGTGGGGGCGGTTCCTGAGTGAGGGTCGAGACACACTGCTCCAGCTGCCGGAGGAGGTGATGACCTCCTACGATCACATGAAGGAGGCCCTGCTCACCCGCTACGGGCTAACCGCGGAAATGTACCGCCAGCGGTTCAGAGACTGCAAGAAAATCCCGGGTACCACCTGGGTGGAGTATGTGGACTTTTTCAGTCGGGCCCTAGAAGGGTGGATCAAAGGTAGCAAAGTAACCACCTACGGGCAGCTGGTCGACCTCATCGTGTGGGAACATCTCTCCAACAATTGCTTCGTGGAACTGAGACAGCACCTCCTCGACAGCAAAATGACCGACCCGCGAAAACTCGCCGTCGAGGCCGATCGATGGGTCAACTCCCGGGTCCCCCGGAACTCAATGGGGGAGTACCAGAGGAACCCCACCGGGCCCCCCCCGCCAACGCGGTGGAGGGGGAGGGCCGAACAGGAACCGAGACCCTCCCGCCGGGGCCCCCAGGAGCCCCCCTCGAGGGCCACCGCAGCTACAACTCTCCCCGAGCCTAGCCCGAAGGGGGGCGCCCCCGGCCAGATCCGGACCACGGCCGCCAGTAACGTGCTACGGCTGCCAACAAACCAGACACTATGCCAGCGATCCGGTCTGCCCCCTGAACCGAAGAAACGGGGCCGGCGGGCCCCCGCCCCGACAGCTGGCGGCCGCCGCCCTGGGAGGAGAAGAAGAGGAAGAGGAGACCCTCGACCGAGGGACCACTGAATGGGAGCCGGCAGCCATGTCCCTGGTCTGCCTGGGTAGCCGAGAAATGGTGCCCTGCACCCCCATCCCAAGCAACACCCAGAAGTACCGGCAGCAGGTCACGGTCAATGGACAACGGGCCGAAGCCCTTTGTGACACCGGCGCCAGTGTCACCGCTGTCCGCTGCCACCTGGTGACCCCCGAACAGATCCTACCGAATGTGCTGTGCCCCGTCCGGACGGCCGACAACAGCGAAAGCCTGTGCCAGATGGCCCTGGTCCCCTTCGAGTGGGGAGGGGTGACGGGCCTGCTGAAGGTGACGGTACGTGACGACGCCCCCGTCGACTGCCTCCTGGGGAACGACTTGGAGAGTTCCCCCTGGGCTCAAGTAGAGCGACGAGAGCACCTCCGAATGCTGGGACTATCTGACTGGGCCTGCGCCATCACCCGGTCCATGACCGCCCGGGCCCCCCGCTCATCCTCGGCCTCCGGGGCCGCCCAGCCCGAGGGGCTCGCACCCCCTCCCGCCAGCAGCGAGGGGGAGGCGGACACCGACCCTGGACCTAGTGAATCCTCCCCCGAAGAGATGGTTTCCCCGTGCGCCCTACCAGAGCTGACACAATGGCGACACAAAGGGGGCCCCACCCGGGAGCAGTTCCAACAAGAGCAGCAGTCCTGCCCCACTCTCGAAGGGGTCCGCCAGCAAGCGTCCGCCCAAACCAACGGGGACCAGACCGGCACCCACTGGGTCTACTGGGCCGAGGGCCTGCTATACAGTGAGCAAAAAGTGGCAGAACTCGGGGCCAGCCGAGTGTTGGTGGTTCCCCTCCGCTTCAGGGAGTTCCTGCTCAACCTGGCACATGATGTGCCCCTCGCCGGACACTTGGGGCAAGACAAAACGTACAGCCGTCTGGTGACCCACTTCTACTGGCCCCGGATGCGGAGAGACGTGGACAACCACTGCCGGTCCTGCCAGACCTGCCAAGCCAGCGGGAAGACGGGGGGTCGGGTCAAGGCCCCTCTCCAACCGTTTCCAGCCGTCAGCACCCAGTTCGAACGGGTCGGAATCGATATTGTGGGGCCCCTGGACCCCCAGACCGCCCTGGGCCACCGCTTTATCCTGGTCCTCGTGGACCACGCCACCAGGTACCCGGAGGCGGTCCCGCTAAGAACTATAACGGCCCCCGTGGTAGGCCGGGCCTTAATGGGGATCTTCTCCCGAGTGGGATTTCCCCGCGAAGTGGTGAGCGACAGAGGCACGAACTTTATTTCCAGGTACATGCGGTCCCTGTGGCAGCAGTGCGGGGTCACATACAAGTTCACGACCCCCTATCACCCTCAGGGGAACGGACTGGTTGAGCGGTTCAACAGAACACTAAAGGGAATGATCCAGGGCCTGGAAGAGCCCCTCAGGCGGAGATGGGATGTCCTGCTGCCGTGCCTCCTGTTTGCCTATCGGGAGGTCCCGCAGAAGTCCCTGGGGTTCAGCCCGTTTGAACTATTGTACGGACACCCGGTCCGCGGACCGCTCAGCCTGGTCAAGGAGGACTGGGAGACGAAGCCCCAAGGCGCCCCTCCTGACGTCTACCGATACCTCCTGACCCTCCGAAACCAGACCCGCAAGTTCCGAGCCATGGCCGAAGCTAACCTCGAGGCCAGCCAGGAGGACATGAAGCGGTGGTACGATCGGAACTCCTCTACCATAGAATTCGAGCCAGGTCAGAAAGTATGGGTCATGGCCCCGGTTGAACCCGGCGCCCTCCAGGACAAGTGGACCGGGCCCTTCAAGGTGGTGGAGAGGAAAAGTCCCGTCACCTACCTGGTCGACCTGGAGTCCCCCCGGAACCCCCTCCGGGTCCTACATGCTAACAGGCTAAAACCCCACTTTGCCCGGACCGAACTGAGCCTGCTACTGGCGACCGACGAGGGGGGCGAGGACGACTCCGAGCCCCTGCCCGACCTCTTGCAGTCCAACGTCCATGATGGATCAATCAAAGGTGTCCAACTCGCCTCTTCCCTGACTCCGGAACAGCGCAACGACTGCCAGCAACTGCTGCAGGACTACGCAGCCCTCTTCTCCCTCACTCCCCACTGGTGCGTCCACGACGTCGATACCGGGGAGAGCCCCCCTGTGCGACACAGAGCCTACCGGGTACCCGACCGAGTGCGGGCATGCATCCAGGCCGAAGTAACGAAGATGCTGGCCCTGGGGTCATCGAACCCTCCGACAGCCCGTGGGCCAGCCCTGTCGTCCTGGTGCCAAAGGCCGCAGCTCCCGGCCACCCCCCGGAGTTACGATTCTGCGTGGACTACCGAGCCCTGAATGCAGTGACCAAGACGGACGCCCACCCTATACCCCGGCCGACGAACTCATCGACCGCTTAGGGGCCGCTCGCTACTTGAGCACGCTGGACCTCACCGCCGGGTACTGGCAGATCCAGCTCACCCCCGGTGCCCAAGAAAGATCCGCCTTTTCGACCCCGGATGGGCATTACCACTTTCGGGTGATGCCCTTCGGAATGAAGAACGCCCCGGCCACTTTCCAAGGACTGGTGAACAAGGTTTTGGCCGGGCTTGAGGCCTTCAGCGCGGCCTACCTAGATGACATTGCCGTGTACAGCAACAACTGGGCAGAGCACCTCCTTCACATTAAAGCCGTCCTGGCCGCCCTCCAGCGGGCCGGGCTCACAATCAAGGCCAGCAAATGCCAGATCGGTCACGGATCCGTGACCTACCTGGGCCATCAAGTAGGGAGCGGGCAGGTGGCCCCTCTCCAACCGAAAATAGATGCCATCCAGGCCTGGGAACCCCCCACTACCCAGACCGCTGTCCGGGCCTTCCTGGGTCTCACCGGATACTACCGGCGGTTTATCCGGGACTATGGGAGCATTGTTGGCCCCCTCACAGAGCTAACGTCCAAAAAGCAGCCCAAGAAGGTGCACTGGACACCCCGCTGCCAAGCAGCCTTCGACACCCTAAAGACAGCCATGTGTACTGCCCCGGTGCTGCAGGCCCCTGACTACAATAAGGAGTTCGTGGTGCAGACGGACGCCTCCGAGTATGGGATCGGGGCCGTCCTGTCCCAGGCCGATGAAAAGGGGCTCGACCGACCAGTGGCCTTCATCAGCCGACGGCTACTGCCCCGGGAGCAACGATGGAGCACCATCGAGCGTGAGGCCTTCGCTGTAGTGTGGGCCCTCAAGAAGCTCCGGCCCTACCTCTTCGGTACCCACTTCCGGGTCCAGACCGACCACCGGCCCCTGCGGTGGTTAATGCAAATGCGGGGAGAGAACCCCAAGCTGCTGCGATGGTCCATCTCGCTACAAGGGATGGACTTTGATGTTGAACACCGGCCCGGCAATGACCACGCCAACGCCGACGGCCTGTCCCGCTTCTTCCGCCTTGACGAGGAGAATCCCCAAGGAGATGGGTGACTCTCCATGCCTTCGGCTGGGGGGGACGCCTGTTGGACCCGGCCTCGTGGCGTGGTCCTTACCCCCGGGGATTGTGCCCATTCCCCGCCCCGGCCTTCACGGGCCACCCTTCTGAACTGCACCGAGGCCCTTCATCCTGAGCTGCACGAGGTCGCATCCCTCTCGTGGCTCCGCCATCTTGTTGGCATCCACGTGACTCTGTGCGCCAGCCAGCGCGACCCCGCTCAACCCGGCCTCGGCCCCAGCGAAGCCCCGACATCGGGGCACCACGAACTGGCCAGGGGGTGCCGCAGGAACCATTCATCGCCCCCGGCGGAGGACAGTATCGATGGGACCCCCAACTGTCCTCCCCTCTCGAGGTGTGATCGCCCTGCAACTCCCTTGGGCCTGGCGCCTCTCCTGCTGGGCGTCTGGCCACCTCCACCCGGCCTCTCCGCCCCCCCCGGGCGCCTGGGTATGGACATCAAAGGGCTCCGGACCTATATCTGGGGCGACCCCGCCACAGATCGGCAGTTGTATCCCGGAGTCGAGAGCCCTGCTGATTGAATCGCGGCTGACCCTACGGAGAAGAACTCTTGTCGGAACCATCACGAGCCCTGCTGACTGCGTCGCGGCTCCTTCTTGTGAACACTTTGAAGCCACCTGGAACATCGGAGCCCTGCTGACGCTGTCGCGGCCCAACCTCGCTGAAACCTCCCTCGGAGCCCTGCTGACGACGACGCGGTTCGAGCTGAGCAGAAACCATCTTGAGAGCCCTGCTGATTGGATCGCGGCTCTCCACGAACTGTACGCCGGAGCCCTGCTGACGCCGTCGCGGCTCAACCCCTCCGAGATCCGGAGGTCCTCCAGCTTGAGGATAAGAACTGGGCCCCAGGTACCCTCGTACCGCACTCCTGCCCAAGACTGTCCCGCTACCCCTACCCTTCCAAAGAGACACTGAGACTTTTGGTGGATCCCTCGATCCCTTCGTGTAAATATTGACCTCGTAACCTTTTTATTGCTGATAAAGAATTGCTTGTCTTGAGACAACCTCCTTGAGTCCTATGTGGTGGTGTTACTGTGCTAGTATGTGATAGGAGAAGGATCTCTCAGGAGACTTCTCGGCAGCGCTCGGCTACTTCGTACAGTGTGAGGGCCCCCCTTGGTGGTCTCGCCGACTCCTCGGGGTCCGCCTTCCAACAGTCAGCACTCCATCCATCATGTCCCTTTGTATGCTTTGTTAGCCCTAAGTTGGCAGGGTATGCCCAGACGTGGCTCCCTTGCTCACTTTGCCAATGGATTCAAGCTAGCATAGCTGATGAAGGGTGTTACCCAGAAACCGGTCCCAGGGTGCTTGTTTCCGGTTCATGGAAGACCTTGCTTGGCAGTTCGGGTTGGACTGTTCCGATGATGCACAGGTTCAAGACTGATTTGCATATAGCTGGGTATGAACTGAGGTGGCGAAGTGAGCTAAAGAATGATGATGGATTCAACCCAGATATGCGACTGGGGGTGAGTGTCTGAAACGTTTCAGCGCTCCGTCCATATTTTCCTTGCGTTGGCTTTGTTTGCCCTAAGTTGGCAGGGTATGCCCTGACGTGGGTCCCTTGCTCACTTTGCCACTGGATTCAAGCTAGCCTGGATGATGAAAGGTGTTACCCAGAAACCAGACCCAGGATGCTTGTTTCCGGTTCAGGGAAGACCTGGCTTGGCTGTTCGTGCTGTACTCTTCCCATAAGGCACAGGGTCAAGACTGATTTGCATATAGCTGGGTCTGAACTGAGGTGGCAAAGTGATCTAAAGAATGATGATGGATTCAACCCCGATCTTCAACTGGGGGTGAGTGTCTGAAAAGTTTCAGCACTCCGTCCATCATCTCCTGTTTGCTTTGTTTGCCCCAGGTGGGAAGGGTATTCCAAGCCATGGGTCGCTTGCTCACTTTGCCACTGGATTCAAGCTAGCCTGGCTGATGAAGGGTTTTACCCAGAAACCGGTCCCAGGATGCTTGTTTCCAGTTCAGGGAAGACCTGGCTTGGCAGTTTGGGCTGGACTGTTCCCATGAGGCACACAGTCAAGACTGAATTGCATATAGGTGGGTCTCAACTGAGGTGGTGAAGTGGGCTAAAGAATGATAATGGATTCAACCCAGATCTGCGATTCAGGGGGAGTGTCTGAAAAGTTTCAGCTCTAAATCCATCATCTCCTTGTGTTTGCTTTGTTCGCCCTAAGTTGGCAGGGTATGCCCAGACGTGGGTCCCTTGCTCACTTTGCCACTGGATTCAAGCTAGCCTGGCTGATGTAGGGTTTTACCCAGAAACCGGTCCCAGGATGCTTGTTTCCAGTTCAGGGAAGACCTGGCTTGGCAGTTTGGGCTGGACTGTTCCCATGAGGCACATGGTCAAGACTGATTTGCATATAGGTGGGTCTCAACTGAGGTGGTGAAGTGGGCTAAAGAATGATAATGGATTCAACCCACATCTGCGGGTCAGGGGGAGTGTCTGAAAAGTTTCACCGCTCCGTCCATCATCTCCTTGTGTTTGCTTTGTTCGCCCTAAGTTTGCAGGGAATGCCCAGACGTGGGTCCCTTGCTCACTTTGCCACTAGATTCAAGCTAGCCTGGCTGATGAAAGGTGTTACCCAGAAACCGGTCCCAGGATGCTTGTTTCCGGTTCAGGGAAGACCTGGCTTGGCAGGTAGAGCTGTAGCATTCCCATGAGGCACAGTGTCAAGACTGATTTGCATATAGCTGGGTCTGAACTGAGGTGGCGAAGTGAGCTAAAGAATGATGATGGATTTAACCCAGATATGCATTTAGAGGTGAGTGTCTGAAAAGTGTCAGTGCTCTGTCCATCATATCCTTGTGTTTATATATGATGCCACAAGGAAAAGGTGCAGACACATGCATGTATGTGTTCTAAAATATGATTAAACTTGCAAGAGACGCATGCAAATGGTTACCGCTTTTTATTGGGCTAGCCGCAGCACCCTTAGTAGTTGCAGATTGGTGAAGCTACATCTGAAAAGTAAGGATTAAGAAATGTTGGCAGAGGGATTACTGATTACTGATTCGGATACTTGGTATGAGTCTATGGAAAGGTATATGGAAAGATGCTTCATAATTGGAGGTGTCTGCTTGAAATGGGAAGTACATTCTGTGAAGTTTTAAGGTCTTCATGGTCTTGTGACTGAGGTATGTGTTTAATTCCACATGTATTCTCATATGTGTTATGCATCTGAAGATGCTAGACATATAATACACAGGTATACGTCTACTTGTATGTTTCTTTTATATATGATGCAAACAAGGAAAAGGTGCAGACACATGCATGTATGCCTTCTGGTTTATGATGAGACTTACAGGAGACACATGCAAAGGATTACTGCTTTATATTTAGCTAGTGTTGTGTGTCGCTTTAGATACCCGTATATAGGTCTATTGAATCATGTCCTTATATAGGCACAATTCAACTTGTCCTTATTTAGGCATCATTTTCCAGTCCTTATTTAGGCATTGGCCATGCAGATCCAAATACAGGCATGGTCACCTATATCCGTCCATCCCACGTCACAACGAGTTCTTAGAAACCAGACCCTTAAGCCGTTGGGATTTTCCCTGCTGGGATTATTGATTTCTCCAGGAACTCATCTATTATGCATGAACTACTATTCCTTAGGGGTTTATTCATGACGTCTTCCTCTGCCCGACTTTACGTCAATGCTAGCATTCCTAGACACCTTCCAGGTATAAATATACCTTCACTTGCCCTGGCAATTCACGGCACAGCTCGGCTATGCAGCTTGCCACAGCAAGTCCTGAAGGAGTTCGAGTCCCCGCCTGATGCACTGAACAGACACTGTCTTCCCTGCACACAGAGATTCCAGCTTCCAGTGTTCCAAATCCCCTTGCGGGATGTTAAAGTTCGCGATCTGGAAATAGATTCCCACCTCTCTCATTCTAAGGTATGGAGCTGACTAGAACCTAAGGAAATTCTTGGCATCTCATATAAAATACTAACTTAAGCTCAGATCAACTATAGCTTAAAACAGCACCTACTTCCTACCTCGCACTACATTCAAGTTACGTACACTGGGGTAAAATTATTTAGAAGCACCAGATGAGTATCCACTTTTAGCCTGTGTATTTATGTATATGTATATAGATATAGGTCATAGCTAAAAGACAATGCTGTTGTAGTTTTATTTCTTCTTACTGCTGACGTTGTGCATATTATATCCTGCTTACTGTCTAATGATCGTTACAGCTCCTATCTCTTACACGAGAACTAAGACTGTTCAATAAATCCTTTTTTATTAAAACCGCTCGTCTTCCTATTTTCTGTGTAACTCTGAAGAAACTAAGCATGCACGATTGATTGACGATTGACTGAGTGCAACTGTTATCTATTGTTTCCACAATTCTGAGACACATTCCGATTCTAAAAGGAAACAAAGTTGTCATGTTTATGCGGTTGTCAGAAACTAACCCCTTCTTGTTCATTCAAGAAGTTTCTAGTGACCTCTGAGTTAGCTGGCACACAAGTAATTAAGTTTAATATACTCCATAGGAGCATACTGACCCCAGTCCTATGCACAGAACTATAGTGTACATTATTCCAATGCGCAGAGCCTATAAGGGAAATAGGAACTACACGACATGGCGCCCAACGGTTTGGTAAGGCACTAATTTAACGCTAGATACTGAAGTAACTCAGTCGTGCTTTTCTCAGAGACCCCTACTCATAATACTCCATAAGACGTCTGGAGTGGGTAGGGATAATATCCGCCATAGCTGAGTAGGACGAAAAATCCTATGTATTAGCTGTTTGGTTTATTCAACGTTGAAGGATACAGTGTTCCAAAATATTGTGCACCTTATCTTTGTTTCCTTGAAACTTGTTCTGCATTTTTCGAAAAACAATGTCCCAGAACGAGGATAATACAGAGCCTGCGGCTGACCATAAGGAGAGCCATCACTCTAAAACTTATAAAACATGGCATAACACCAAGAGGTGGTAGAGCAGTTTTTGTAATAGAGGCACATAAATCTTTTCAGACAGAGGAATTCTATTCATGGATTACATTCCCAGAATCAAATCCAGTACCACCTGTGTTTCACTTCTTCAAAGAAGATGAACCACCTGAGGAATACATTCCCTTCGAGGATATTGAAATTCCACTGGTTTAAAGGCGCCCTAAAGCATTATAACCATATAACCAGGCCCGATCCACTAGGTAGACCAGGAGCAACATGGCCGATTTTAGCCGGCTACACAACTCATCCTGACATCTAAGATATGTCAGACGAGGATTTACTCATTCAACTCAAAGAGTTAATAAAAATTTACAGACAGTTAGTACAATATGTGATGGGGACTTTAACAGTCCAACCACCAATAACCGTTCCAAATTAGACCCCTCATCCGGGGAATACACTAAAAATTACTCCACAGACTTTACATGCAGTCATGGGTAAAATGCCCACAAAACGTGAACAAATTCCATTCTGGATAGCTCAAAAAATTACGCAAATCGAAGCAGTATTTCCTAATACTAGCCCTCATGAAAAACACAGAATTCTAACAATCTGTTTACCAATGGGGCTCACACCACATTCGGAAGACTGCACCACTTGGGGCACAGTCTTTGCTGCCATCTATACTAAAACACACTGTGTTCCGTCTATTGCGGTAATACTTGATGTCCTGAAAGAAATTCAAAATGAATACGGGGCAGAGCCTGCTCTGAACTTAGGTATGAAATTACTGAAAAACTTCGACCAGGTCTCAACAATAATATTATCTAATATTAAAGGAGAGGCAGCATCAGTGGTGATCTGCCAGAAATTAAGAGAATTTTATGTAACAGAACAACAAAAAGAACTACCCAGAATAATAGAAAAATCCTATGAGGAATTGGGCAGGAACTGTTTAGGAGGGAAACCACTTAAACCACAACTGTCTGATGATCCTGAAAAGGACTTAATTAAACAATCTTACCTCTTCTAAAAAGAAGTGGGAAAACAAAAAACAACATTCAAAGGAGAAACGTTCTCAATCCCGAGGTAGGTCTCCTCAAAAGGAGCCCTCTGAAAGGAGATATAACCTCAGGAATAGGGACAATTTGAGAAACCCTGACAGGTATAAAGATACGGATACACGTTCCTCTCGTACCTTTCAGACATCTTCACAGACATCCAAAAGAAGAGGACGATCAGAACAAAAAGAAGAACGTGTGAAGTCCAGAGACGATCAACACGTTCAGAAAAAAAAAAAAAAAACCTCAGTTCTCCAAGAAAAAGGTAGCAGGTCTGAAGATCAGACATGCCGAAAATCCTGAGGACACAACTCGAGAACGGAGAATTGGCTCAGACAATGCTGGACAGTGCAGCAGAAGTAACAATAGCTTACCAGAACCTGAAGGAACTTCTGGAGATAGTGGGCTTGAATGAATACATAACAGTTGAAACTGTGGACACCAGGGTTAGTTCTCCACAAAAGTAATATGAAATAACACTCCTGATGGAGGGAGACATACCAAGGAAAGTGAAAGCACTCTTTTGGGAGAAACTTTCAAGGGGTTATGACATACTTCTAGCAGAAAAAGACTTGCCACCACAATTTGTCAGGGAGTGCCATCCTTCTCTAACCATGTTCCAGTATATCTAAAATATACTTATGCCAGGAAATGGGCAATAGCCCAAGCTCTTGCATTATATAAAAATCATGTTGGAAGGGATGAGGATTTACCTCACCATAGAATCCAATTAAAAACTCAACCAACTGCACAAAGGCAGTACCCTATTAAGCAAGAAGCTAAAAAACAGGCCAGGGAGATCTTAGATCAACTTGAATATCAAGGGGTGATTGAAACATGCACCTCATCAATGAACAATCCTTTGTTTCCTGTTGCAAAAGCAGACAACACATATCGTCTAGTTTTGGATTACAGTCACCTGAACACTTGTTCTAAAACATTTGCAGTGCAAAATGCACACAGTACAGCATTAATGAATAACTATGCGTAAAATATATAAAACCACATTGGATATTTCAAATGGATTCTTTTGTCAGAACATAGCACCTGAAAGTAGGTACTTGACAGCTTTCTCAATAATGGGGACACAGCATCACTTTTGTCGACTCCCACAAGGGTTCAAGAACAGCCCAGGGTTATTCTCAGCAAGAGTAACATAGTTACTACAAATTCATGATGATGAGGCATTGTCATATGTCGATGACATATACTTAACAGACGATGACCTGGGTAGGCACATGAACAGGGTAAATACCATAATACTGGGATTTGCCTCTGAGGGCTACAAATTCAATTTTAGAAAATCAAGAATTTCCCATCTCAAAGTCCTTTTTCTAGGATATGTACTTTCAAGTGAAGGCAAAAGCCTGGCAGCAAACGTTTTAGAGAAATGTGCGCTGCTCCAACCTCCAAAAATGCTAAAAATGCTGAAAACTGAATTTTGGAAGAACTTATATTCTAAATTATGCAGAAAGGGTTAAACCTCTCTATGAATTCAATTCAATTCAAATGTCTTTATTCGGTTATAGTGAACAAATAACCATAAAAGCACGATTCAATGCAAGTTAAAAAGATAATTTCTTGACCAGAAAAATACATATTTAGATATCACATTATCAGAAATTTCCGACAACGAAAAACATTTTTAAGAAACGCAGTAAAAGATGCAATAACAAATTCATTTTCTAAAAATTGCAATTCTAAAAATGCAGGTCGGCAGCGTTTCAGGCCAAAATTCTTTAAAACAGGTACAATCCATCTCTTTCTTGATACATCGTAATATTTACAGAAAAAGATTATATGGATAGTTGATTGTGGTGAGACGTCATCGCACGGACACTTACAGAGATCTCTAGACCAATCGTTCACTACAGGGAAACTTAGGGATCTAAATAACATATTCAATCTAAAACGAGTCAACAAAAAATGGTCAAAATCTCGATCTATTAAAAATATGTACGGCTGGATTGTTGAAGTCAACAGAGTTAAGTAGTGGGCTTGTACCATGGGCTTTCTCATTTCAGTGATGGCTCTAATTTCGCCCAGAAGACCCATACAACTGGCTTTAAGATCTTTCCTAGATACACTGCACATCGAAGAAGGCTCTGTGAAATATTCTGGGTGTCCTATTTTTGTGAGGAACATTTTCACATACTCCAACCATCTAATATATTTGATACCATCAGACTTCCGTGCATCTGCCAAAATATAACGGTTAAAACCAGTTTCGTCTGACAACCAAATTCTGTGCCAAAGAAGGACAGGTTGGGTCTTAATAGTATCTTCCAAATATGGAATGCCTAGTTCCAGGTGGCAAGTGTAGTTTGAAGTACTTTGTGGTAGGGCCAGAAGAAACTTAAAAAAAATATTTTCCGCAATCTGCAGGGTGTTTATGTCTGCATAGCCCCATATGCCAGCTCCGCAAGTAGCTATAGACACACATTTGGCCTTATAAATGTGTAGAAGTTCTGCCGGGGGGCGCTTTCCTAGTTTACGACTAAAATTTGATAGGGCCATTAGCGCCTTAACAAACAAAAGGCGTCTGGTTTTGACCGCCTCCGACCATGATCTTGTCCTATCAAATAGTATCCCTAAATATGAAAATATTTTAGTGCTCTCTATCGGTCTTCCATCAATGTATAGAGTTTTAACCCTCTTGTTCGTCCCGACCCCACAATTCATTGTATATGTTTTGGAGCAATTTATTGTAAGTTCCAAATTGGACATAAAACTGGAGAATGAGTTGACAACCCTTTGGAGTCCGAGTGGTGTGCGGGCCATTAAAACAGCATCACCTGCATACAAGAGTGCAGGGATAGGTCGCTTAGCCGCCTTCGATAAATCCCTGCACTCTTTAACTAAAATAGATTCTAAAATATTTATATATAGTGTGAAGAGAAATCGGGCAAGAACGCAGCCTTGCTGCACCCCTCTCCCAATTCTAAAGTGACTCCTTCTCCACCTCTCCCATATCTGACCTTAGACTTAGCCCCAGAATAAAGCTCCCTTAAAAATGCAATTATTAAGAGATCCACGCCTAATCCTTCTAAAATCGACCACAGCTTATCATGGATGATGCAGTCGAAAGCTGCCATTAAATCCACAAAGGTCATAAATAGTCTGCCCTTTTTTGCCCTTGTATACTTATCCAATAAAATATGCAGGTTTAAACCCTGCTCAACTGTACCCAGTCCCTTGCGAAACCCATATTGTAGATCACTAATAACATCTTGTTCTTCAGCCCAGGCCTGCATTCTATCTAATATAACCCGCCCAATGATCTTAACTGTAGAATCCAACAACGAAATCGGGCGATAGCAATACGGATTCATCCTATCTCCCTTTTTAAAAATTGGCACGATCGTGGATTCGTACCAGGTTGGTAAAAAGCCGCTTTTATTACATGCGTTAACAACCTGAGTTAAAAGCGGACCCCATAGTGCTAGGTTAGATTTAAAAAGGTCCACAGGGATGCCATCTGGCCCTGGGGCCTTGCCACCCAAACTAGAATTAATTGCTGCAGTAATCTCGTTGAGTGTAAAATCCATTCTTAATTCTTGTACTGTAGCCTCCGTATCCAGTATAATACCATGCACCTCTAAAGTCGGATTTTTATACAAATTTGAGTAAAGTTTTATCCATTCTGGTTCGGAGATGGCAATCTCCATGACGGCCATCTCCTTGTTAGCTAAAAAAGGAGCATTCACCGCTTTCCAGAATGAGGAAAAGTCACGACTTTCAGCAGTGTCGTGTAAGGCCCGCTATGTATTCTGTTTTAAAATAGACTTTCTAGCTTAAAGTATGGTTTTATAATTTCGTCTTGCCTCCCTAATGTGGTCGATATTTTTTACTGTGGCATGTATACAATTTTTGAGATTGGAATATGCCTTTGTACATTCGGTATCAAACCATCCTTGATTATTAGTAGCTTTCCTATTAGTTTCAACAAAATGTGATTTCTTTATATAATTTGAGATAACCAAAAAGTTTTCCTTAATCTCTTGACTGGGTGTGTTTTCATCCAAACATGACTGAAACATGTTTTTACAATTAAAAACAATTTTTTAGATAAGTTCCTTAGTGTCTACAGTAGCCCATTTAAGTGCAAAACCGTTTTGCCTGCTCATGGCAATATTATCAATATTTTCTATAGATGTTATTCTAGCATTAGTGCTCTGTTTAAACACTGTCACATCTACACTTAAAGGGAAGAGATAGCTTAAGGCAATCTTGTGTGTCCTAAAATTTTTAATACATCAAGAATATCTGCATGTAGACAGAATAAAATCTATGGTAGAAAATGTACCACGAGCATTAAAAGTAGGGCTAAAAGGAACCATGGGTGAACACAAACTAGTAACAAATCCTAGGTCGAACATGAACATTATATCATTCAAAGACTCACCGTATGTTGTGTGTGGAAAATGAACAAAACTGTCCCCATTTTCATACGTTAAACCACAGACATCTTTATCAATATGTTTACAAATGGGGGAATTGAAATCCCCGCCCCATATCACAAATACCTCCTTTTTTAAGCGAGTATATAAGGTATGTAAATAACGGCTCAGGGATTTCAGTGTTTCTTTAATCAAAGCAGGTGACACATTATCATAAAAGTTCAATATTGCCAAACAAAGAGTTCTATCCACATGTAAAATAACTATATGATAGTAGGGTTCAATGGCAGTAAATTTGATTTTCCCTACAATGAGGTAGTTTGAGACATATGTGCACAGCCCCCCCTTAGCTCTACCAGATGTTGTTGTAATAGCTGGGGTGTGGAATGTTTTAAAGCCACTTATATGTATAGGGTCTATCGCCCAGGTTTCTTGTACGTTAACAATTTTGAAGTTGTTAACAAACTCAATCCATAAAGTATTAGACTCCTTAGATTTTAGACCGGCGACATTCCAGAACAGGAGTTGACACTTATCCTCCAGTTCTTTTCCATTTTCATTAACCCCCATGTTACCAACATAAGGTTGAATGGAGCTGGTATATTGAGGTGGAGGTGAAGTTGATACCGACGTACTAATGCCCAGCATGTCATGCTCTAACCCTATGCTTTCCTTCTCATTGAGGACAAGTTCAACAGTTGTTATGTTAGTAGATGGCAATACTAGATGTCCCGCGCTGAGCGGGGTGCCCGTGATGCTGGGTGTAGCTATATACTGATGTTCCCCCATTTGTAGTCAGTTAACTAAATCGAGGTTGGAGAATGTCTCAAACCAGTTCTGGACAGGCACATTGAACTGACCTATAAAGCCCGAGATGAGTGGTTCCCTCAAGTTGATGAAATTGTTGTTACTTTTCGGGTGATAAAAATAACCTAGTGGTACTAAATTAACACCCTGGGTAGTGATTGTATGAGACCCGGCTCTATTCAAAATTAGTTGTACTAATTGTGGAGATTTGAATGTTAGTACCATGCAGTCCCCACTCAAGTTCTTCCGTCCTTTACCAACCCACGATACTCTTCTAGCCATCTTAAATTCTTCATATAGTCTCTCTTAGTCCTATCCTAGTACCTAACCAGTGTAACGATCTATTTCTTAGAGTCTCCCATGATTCCATACTCCCCATCTGTACTCTCGGGACATTAGTTAACACCACTACATAGGGGGTGGCTGCAGGCGGTAAATCCAGACAGATATTATGCCTATCAGCTTCATTCCCATTCAGGGTGCTATGAATTAATCAAACAAGATTTCAAACAAAAAGATTGGACACAGGAACACACAAATATTCTGCGTTCAATACAAGCTGACATGTTAGCAACAAACCACTTACAAACACGCGTGAATATACGAAACTTAGTGATCCAAATAATACCGGGTCAATGCGGATTCACCTACTTAACCTTTAATGAAGGTGAAAAAGTACTGATTGCATACAAATCCCATTTGTATACACAAGCGGAAATGCGATTTACTTCGACAGAAAAATTTCTGACAGCAGTTCAAACCGCTGTAGCAAAAGAAAGAGCTCTAGCAACGGGGAAACGCATTATTGTCGTGACTCCGGTACCAGCCTTAGAGGCGGTAACATAAGTGAGCATTCCGAATGCAAAAGCTTTACATCCAAGATGGATACAATGGGTTAATTCTCTTGCTGCAACAAATGTTGAATATGTTTTGATCCTTATTTAAAAGCTCAAGCATTCCTGAAATATGTACATGAATGTCCTCATCCTATTGAGATTCTCCATCTTGACCAGTACGAATTTATAATTTATACTGATGGATCAGCACAACCCACTACCGGGAGTGAGCAAGCTTACAGTGCAGCATGCGCGATCGTTAAAGGTCGTATGCGCAATGGTAAATTCCGACCAATGGTCACTAAAACACAGTCTCTAGGAGACTGTACAGCTCAGCGAGCTGAACTACAAGCATTCAAATTGGCACTTGAAAATACGGATCACGAATTCCCCACACTGATAGTGTGCGATTCCTTTTACTGTGTACAATCATATAATGAATATTTACATAATTGGCTTCAAAATGGTTTCAAAGATGCAAAAGGTGGCACATTTAAGCATAAGACACTTTGGGAACAAGTAGTTCAGTTGAGAGATGGACTACAAAACACTCAAGTGATACACACGCTGAGTCATCAACGTGATGGCGTTCACGTTGCAGGGAATTCATTGGCTAACGAAGCCGCAAAGGGGGCTGTGCAAACGGCTTCCGTAGCTGCGATCACTCGTTCAAAAACGAAAATAGATAGTGAGATATTATTGGCCGTCAATGCTTCAAGCAAAGGCAGCAGCGCAGCGTTACCTAAAAAGTTTCCACTCAAATACTCATACATAATTGATGCGAACAATGTTCCATTTGCTCAAATCCCTGGAGTTGGGATGGGGTAATTCCAAACATGGAACGTAGAGCAGCTTTGATTTATGAAGCACATCTGGGAGAGGGTCGGTCACATCAGGGGGTCTCTAAAACAATTTTAACATTAAAAGAGATGTACTGGTCGCTTGGAATGAATACACTTCTTCACATCTTCATCAATAACTGCATAGACTGCAATAGAGATCGCAGTACAGAACGCCACCAGACACCAGACTATGAAGTAGTCTGCCCAGTACAGACACCATTGTTAGACAGCATTAGACTATCTACGTGCAGGCGTCCTCTTGGAAAAATGCAATCCTACAAACACTAAATCAAGGTTCCTATGGATGTGGCCTCAGCGCTCGGCTGACGCTTGAACTGTTATAAAAGATTTGAGAGTCTTCATCAGCACATACGCAATTGGCACGCTGCACTCTGACCAGGGGCCTGCGTTTAGCTCTTGAGCTTACAAAGAAGCCATGGCCAGTTTGGGCGTTGCATTGCAGTACTCTTCTCCATTCCATTCTGAGGGAAATTCTGTTGTGTAAAGAAAAAATAGGGACATAAAGCGGTCTATAACAGCTAGAGTATTAGGTACGGTTGACGGGTGGGTCAAACATCTTTATGGGGTCAAACGCTCTTTAAACAATTTGCCAAGAGGTTCTCTAGGGGGAATCACTCCACATGAGGTCCTATTTGGGACAGAAATGTGGGTCCCAGATCTAGAATGTGCAGGCACAGTGATGGAAAATAAACCTTTTGATATCAAAGATTGTTTGGCTGTTTTACAGGACTTAAATGAATTAAAGAACGAAACAAAGCAACGTCATCCTGAAGCCAAGTACCACTGGGGAAAAACCAGCCGTCCCAGCAAGGCCTGTCTGGATCCCAAAGCTTGGGGATCTAGTCAGAGAAAAGATCGCGGATAAGAAGGAATTTGGGCCTTCTTACAAACAACCAGTACCTGTCCTAGCAATCCACGGATCAAGAACAGTACTTCTGACGCCCCTTGCCGGTAAAAAGGACAAAAGATATGTGGCCAATACTGAATAGTAGGCCAAGTGAACTCCAACCAAGTAGCAGACACACTCCTATAGCTACTATCCAAGAGGTTCAAACTCAAAGACTCATCACCTTTGAGACTCCAACAGTAACAAATGAAGGACTAAGCAACAATGCTATGGAACTCGTTCGTCTTGATAGCCAAATAATAGTTCGTCCTGATAGCCTGTCTACACCAACGTAACACTTGAACAGCTGGTGCCAGCGATTTCAACGAATCCTGAAGCAATTCTAACCATTGACAGAACTGCCTCTAGCTATTGCATTAACTTTGATGCGTTTTCTGAGGATCCTAGCAAACCAGAAACAACACCAGCAAAAAAGACTTTGAAAGAACAAGCACAAGACTCTTCATCACTTAAAAAACACTTATCTGGTTTCACTATGGATTGAACTATGGAATATTTCTGGAATTTTGTTCTTTCTACTTTGGCTTGCTTTGATAATAACTCTGTGTTACAGCAAACAAATGATGGATGGAATGCTGACAATGCAAACATTCTCCCCCAGTCAAATGATCTGGGTTAAATCCATCATAGTTTGGCTATGTCTGAACTGGGGTGGTGGAGTGAGCTACAGAATGATTGCTCACTTTGCCACTGTATTCAAGCTAGCCTGGCTGATGACGGCTGATTAGCCAGAAACCGGTCCCAGGATGCCAGTTTCCGGTCCAGGGAAGACATGGCTTGGCAGTTCGGGCTGGACTGTTGCCATGAGGCACAGGATCAGACTGATTTGCATATGGCCATGTCTGAACTGGGATGGCGGAGTGAGCTAAAGAATGATGATGGATTAAACCCAGATTAGTTGACTGGGGGTGAGTGCTTGCATTGTTCAACACTCCGTACATCATCTCCTTTGTTTTTTCTTTGTTCGTCCTAAGTTAGCAGGGTATGCCCAGACGTGGGTCCCTTGCTCACTTTGCCACTGGATTCAAGCAAGCTTGGCTAATGATGGGTGGTTAGCAAGAAACCGGTCCCAGGATGCTTGTTTCCGGTCCAGGGAAGACATGGCTTGGCAGTTCGGGCTGGACTGTTCCCATGAGTCACAGAGTCAGACTGATTTGCATATGGCCATGTCTGAACTGGGGTGGCGGAGTGAGGTAAAAAATTATGATGGATTAAACCCAGATCAGTTGACTGGGGGTGAGTGCTTGCATTGTTCAACACTCCGTCCATCATCCCCTTTATTTTTTCTTTGTTCGCCTTAAGTTGGCAAGGTATGCCCAGACGTGGGTCCCTTGCTCACTTTGCCACTGGATTCAAGGTAGCCTGGTGGATGACGGCTGATTAGCCAGAAACCGGTCCCAGGATGCTTGATTCCGGTCCAGGGAAGACATGGCTTGGCAGTTCAGGCTGGACTGTTCCCATGAGGCACAGGGTCAGACTGATTTGCATATGGCCATGTCTGAACTGGTGTGGCGGAGTGAGCTAAAGAATGATGATGGATTAAACCCAGATCAGTTGACTGGGGGTGAGTGCTTGCATTGTTCAACACTCCGTACATCATCTCCTTTGTTTTTTCTTTGTTCGTCCTAAGTTAGCAGGGTATGCCCAGACGTGGGTCCCTTGCTCACTTTGCCACTGGATTCAAGCAAGCTTGGCTAATGATGGGTGGTTAGCAAGAAACCGGTCCCAGGATGCTTGTTTCCGGTCCAGGGAAGACATGGCTTGGCAGTTCGGGCTGGACTGTTCCCATGAGTCACAGAGTCAGACTGATTTGCATATGGCCATGTCTGAACTGGGGTGGCGGAGTGAGGTAAAAAATTATGATGGATTAAACCCAGATCAGTTGACTGGGGGTGAGTGCTTGCATTGTTCAACACTCCGTCCATCATCCCCTTTATTTTATCTTTGTTCGCCTTAAGTTGGCAAGGTATGCCCAGACGTGGGTCCCTTGCTCACTTTGCCACTGGATTCAAGGTAGCCTGGTGGATGACGGCTGATTAGCCAGAAACCGGTCCCAGGATGCTTGATTCCGGTCCAGGGAAGACATGGCTTGGCAGTTCAGGCTGGACTGTTCCCATGAGGCACAAGGTCAGACTGATTTGCATATGGCCATGTCTGAACTGGTGTGGCGGAGTGAGCTAAAGAATGATGATGCATTAAATCCAGATCAGTTGACTGGGGGTGAATGCTTGCATTGTTCAACACTGTCCATCATCCCCTTTGGGTTTTCTTTGTTCGCCCTAAGTTGGCAGGGTATGCCCAGACGTGGGTCTCTTGCTCACTTTGCCACTGGATTCAAGCTAGCCTGGCTGATGACGGCAGATTAGCCACAAACCAGTCCCAGGATGCTTGATTCCGGTCCGGGGAAGACATGGCTTGGCAGTTCGGGCTGGACTGTTTCCATGAGGCACAGGGTCAGACTGATTTGCATATGTCCATATCTGAACTGGGGTGGCGGAGTGAGCTAAAGAATGATGTTGGATTAAACCCAGATCAGTTGACTGGGGGTGAGTGCTTGCATTGTTCAACACTCTGTCCATCATCCCCTTTGGTTTTCCTTTGTTCGCCCTAAGATGGCAGGGTATGCCCAGACGTGGGTCCCTTGCTCACTTTGCCACTGGATTCAAGCTAGCTTGGCCGATGATGGCTGATTAGCCAGAACCCGGTCCCAGGATGCTTGTTTCTGGTCCAGGGAAGACATGGCCTGGCAGTTCGGGCTGGACTGTTCCCATGATGCACAGTGTCAGACTGATTTGCATATGGCCATGTCTGAACTGGGGTGGCGGAGTGAGCTAAAGAATGATGGTGGATTAAACCCAGATCAGTTGACTGGGGGTGAGTGCTTGCATTGTCCAACACTCCGTCCATCATCCCCTTTGTATTTTCTTTGTTTGCCCTAAGTTGGCAGGGTATGCCCAGACGTGGGTACCTTGCTCACTTTGCCACTGGATTCAAGCTAGCCTGGCTGATGACGGCTCATTAGCCAGAAACTGGTCCCAGGATGCTTGTTTCCGGTCCAGGGAAGACATGGCTTGGCAGTTCGGGCTGGACTGTTCCTATGAGGCAAAGCGTCAAACTGATTTGCATATTGCCAAGTGAGAACTGGGGTGGCGGAGTGAGCTAAAGAATGATGGTGGATTAAACCCAGATCAGTTGACAGGGGTGAGTGCTAGCATTGTTCAACACTCCGTCCATCACCCCCTTTGTTTTTTCTTTGTCCGCGCTAAGTTGGCAGGGTATACCCAGACGTGGGTCCCTTGCTCACTTTCCCACTGGATTCATGCTAGCCTGGCTGATGACGGCTGATTTGCCAGAAACCGGTCCCAGGATGCTTGTTTCCGGTCCAGGGAAGACATGGCTTAGCAGTTCGGGCTTGACTGTTTCCATGAGGCACAGGGTCAGACTGATTTGCATATGGTCATATCTGATCTGGGGTGGCGGAGTGAGCTAAAGAATGATGATGGATTAAACCCAGATCAGTTGACTGGGGGTGAGTGTTTGCATTGTTCATCACTCCGTCCATCATCCCCTTTATTTTTTCTTTGTTCGCCATAAGTTGGCAAGGTATGCCCAGACGTGGGTCCCTTGCTCACTTTGCCAATGGATTCAAGCTAGCCTGGTGGATGACGGCTGATTAGCCAGAAACCGGTCCCAGGATGCTTGATTCCGGTCCAGGGAAGACATGGCTTGGCAGTTCAGGCTGGACTGTTCCCATGAGGCACAGGTTCAGACTGATTTGCATATGGCCATGTCTGAACTGGGGTGGCGGAGTGAGCTAAAGAATGATGATGCATTAAATCCAGATCAGTTGACTGGGGGTGAATACTTGCATTGTTCAACACTCTGTCCATCATCCCCTTTGGGTTTTCTTTGTTCGCCCTAAGTTGGCAGGGTATGCCCAGACGTGGGTCTCTTGCTCACTTTGCCACTGGATTCAAGCTAGCCTGGCTGATGACGGCAGATTAGCCACAAACCAGTCCCAGGATGCTTGATTCCGGTCCGGGGAAGACATGGCTTGGCAGTTCGGGCTGGACTGTTCCCATGATGCACAGTGTCAGACTGATTTGCATATGGCCATGTCTGAACTGGGGTGGCGGAGTGAGCTAAAGAATGATGGTGGATTAAACCCAGATCAGTTGACTGGGGGTGAGTGCTTGCATTGTCCAACACTCCGTCCATCATCCCCTTTGTATTTTCTTTGTTTGCCCTAAGTTGGCAGGGTATGCCCAGACGTGGGTACCTTGCTCACTTTGCCACTGGATTCAAGCTAGCCTGGCTGATGACGGCTCATTAGCCAGAAACTGGTCCCAGGATGCTTGTTTCCGGTCCAGGGAAGACATGGCTTGGCAGTTCGGGCTGGACTGTTCCCATGAGGCAAAGCGTCAAACTGATTTGCATATTGCCAAGTGAGAACTGGGGTGGCGGAGTGAGCTAAAGAATGATGGTGGATTAAACCCAGATCAGTTGACAGGGGTGAGTGCTAGCATTGTTCAACACTCCGTCCATCACCCCCTTTTTTTTTCTTTCTCCGCGCTAAGTTGGCAGGGTATGCCCAGACGTGGGTCCCTTGCTCACTTTGCCACTTGATTCAAGCTAGCCTGGCTGACGACGGCTGATTAGTCAGAAACCGGTCCCAGGATGCTTGTTTCCAGTCCAGGGAAGACATGGCTTGGCAGTTCGGGCTGGACTGTTCCCATGAGGCACAGGGTCAGACTGATTTGCATATGGCCATGTCTGAACTGGGGTGGCGGAGTGAGCTAAAGAATGATGATGGATTAAACCCAGATCAGTTGATTGGGGATAAGTGCTTGCATTGCTCAACACTCCAGCCATCATCCCCTTTGGTTTTTCTTTGTTTGCCCTAAGTTGGCAGGGTATGCTCAGACGTAGGTCCCTTGCTCACTTTGCCACTGGATTCAAGCTAGCCTGGCTGATGACAGCTGATTAGCCAAAAACCGGTCCCAGGAAGCTTGTTTCCGGTCCAGGGAAGACATGGCTTGACAGTGCGGGCTGGACTGTTCCCATGAGGCACAGGGTCAGACTGATTTGCATATGGCCATGTCTGAACTGGGGTGCCGGAGTGAGCTAAAGAATGATGATGGATTAAACCCAAATCAGTTGACTGGACGTGAGTGTTTGATTTGCTCAAGCGCTCCGTCCATCATCCCCTTTGGGTTTTCTTTGTTCGCCCTAAGTTGGCAGGGTATGCCCAGACGAGGGTCCCTTGCTCATTTTCCCACTGGATTCATGCTAGCCTGGCTGATGACGGCTGATTAGCCAGAAACCGGTCCCAGGATGCTTGATTCCGGTCCAGGGAAGACATGGCTTGGCAGTGCGGGCTGGACTGTTCCCATGAGGCACAGGGTCAGACTGATTTGCATATGGCCATGTCTGAACTGGGGTGCTGGAGTGAGCTAAAGAATGATGATGGATTAAACCCAGATCAGTTGACTGGACGTGAGTGTTTGATTTGCTCAAGCGCTCCGTCCATCATCCCCTTTGGTTTTTCTTTGTTCGCCCTAAGTTGGCAGGGTATGCCCAGACGAGGGTCCCTTGCTCATTTTCCCTCTGGATTCACTAGCCTGGCTGATGACGGCTGATTAGCCAGAAACCGGTCCCAAGTTGCTTGTTTCTGGTCCAGGGAAGACATGGCTCAGCAGTTCGGGCTTGACTGTTCCCATGAGGCACAGGGTCAGACTGATTTGCATATGGCCATATCTGAACTGGGGTGGCAGAGTGAGCTAAAGAATGATGATGGATTAAACCCACATCAGTTGACTGGGGGTGAGTGCTTGCATTGTTCAACACTACGTCGATCATCCCCTTTATTTTTTCTTTGATCGCCCTAAGTTGGCACGGTATGCCCAGACGTGGGTCCCTTGCTCACTTTTCCACTGGATTCAAGCTAGCCTGTCGGATGACGGCTGATTAGCCAGAAACCGGTCCCAGGATGCTTGATTCCGGTCCAGGGAAGACATGGCTTGGCAGTTCAGGCTGGACTGTTCCCATGAGGCACAGGGTCAGACTCATTTGCATATGGCCATGTCTGAACTGGTGTGGCGGAGTAAGCTAAAGAATGATGATGGATTAAATCCAGATCAGTTGACTGGGGGTGAATGCTTGCATTGTTCAACACTCTGTCCATCATCCCCTTTGGGTTTTCTTTGTTCGCCCTAAGTTGGCAGGGTATGCCCAGATGTGGGTCCCTTGCTCTCTTTGCCACTGGATTCAAGCTAGCCTGGCTGATGACGGCAGATTAGCCACAAACCGGTCCCAGGATGCTTGATTCCGGTCCAGGGAACACATGGCTTGGCAGTTCGGGCTGGACTGTTTCCATGAGGCACAGGGTCAGACTGATTTGCATATGTCCATATCTGAACTGGGGTGGCGCAGTGAGCTAAAGAATAATGTTGGATTAAACCCAGATCAGTTGACTGGGGGTGAGTGCTTGCATTGTTCAACACTCTGTCCATCATCCCCTTTGGTTTTCTTTGTTCGCCCTAAGTTGGCAGGGTATGCCCAGACATGGGTCCCTTGCTCACTTTGCCACTGGATTCAAGCTAGCTTGGTAGATGACGGCTGATTAGCCAGAACCCGGTCCCAGGATGCTTGTTTCTGTTCCAGGGAAGACGTGGCTTGGCAGTTCGGGCTGGATTGTTCCCATGAGGCACAGTGTTAGACTGATTTGCATATGGCCATGTCTGAACTGGGGTGGCGGAGTGAGCTAAAGAATGATGGTGGATTAAACCCAGATCAGTTGACAGGGGGTGAGTGCTTGCATTGTTCAACACTCCGTCCATCATCCCCTTTGTTTTTTCTTTGTCTGAGCTAAGTTGGCAGGGTATGCCCAGATGTGGGTCCCTTGCTCACTTTGCCACTGGATTCAAACTAGCCTGGCTGACGACGGCTGATTAGACAGAAACAGTCCCAGGATGCTTGTTTCCGGTCCAGGGAAGACATGGCTTGGCAGTTCGGGCTGGACTGTTCCCATGAGGCACAGGGTCAGACTGATTTGCATATGGCCATGTCTGAACTGGGGTGGCGGAGTGAGCTAAAGAATGATGATGGATTAAACCCAGATCAGTTGACTGGGGATGAGTGCTTGCATTGTTCAACACTCCAGCCATCATCCCCGTTGGTTTTTCTTTGTTCGCCCTAAGTTGGCAGGGTTTGCTCAGACGTAGGTCCCTTGCTCACTTTGCCACAGGATTCAAGCTAGCCTGGCTGATGACGGCTGATTAGCCAAAAACCGGTCCCAGGAAGCTTGTTTCCGGTCCAGGGAAGACATGGCTTGGCAGTGCGGGCTGGACTGTTCCCATGAGGCACAGGGTCAGACTGATTTGCATATGGCTATGTCTGAACTGGGGTGTCGGAGTGAGCTAAAGAATGATGATGGATTAAACCCAGATCAGTTGACTGGACGTGAGTGTTTGATTTGCTCAAGCGCTCCGTCCATCATCCCCTTTTGTTTTTCTTTGTTCGCCCTAAGTTGGCAGGGTATGCCCAGACGTGGGTCCCTTGCTCACTTTCCCACTGGATTCATGCTAGCCTGGCTGATGACGGCTGATTAGCCAGAAACCGGTCCCAAGATGCTTGTTTCTGGTCCAGGGAAGACATGGCTTAGCAGTTCGGGCTTGTCTGATCCCATGAGGCAGAGGGTCAGACTGATTTAAATATGGCCATATCTGAACTGGGGTGGCGGAGTGAGCTAAAGAATGATGATGGATTAAACCCAGATCAGTTGACTGGGGGTGAGTGCTTGCATTGTTCAACACTACGTCGATCATCCCCTTTATTTTTTCTTTGATCGCCCTAAGTTGGCACGGTATGCCCAGACGTGGGTCCCTTGCTCACTTTTCCACTGGATTCAAGCTAGCCTGTCGGATGACGGCTGATTAGCCAGAAACCGGTCCCAGGATGCTTGATTCCGGTCCAGGGAAGACATAGCTTGGCAGTTCAGGCTGGACTGTTCCCATGAGGCACAGGGTCAGACTCATTTGCATATGGCCATGTCTGAACTGGTGTGGCGGAGTAAGCTAAAGAATGATGATGGATTCAATCCAGATCAGTTGACTGGGGAGAATGCTTGCATTGTTCAACACTCTGTCCATCATCCCCTTTGGGTTTTCTTTGTTCGCCCTAAGTTGGCAGAGTATGCTCAGACGTAGGTCCCTTGCTCACTTTGCCACTGGATTCAAGCTAGCCTGGCTGATGACGGCTGATTAGCCAAAAACCGGTCCCAGAAAGCTTGTTTCCGGTCCAGGGAAGACATGGCTTGGCAGTTCGGGCTGGACTGTTCCCATGAGGCACAGGGTCAGACTGATTTGCATATGGCCATGTCTGAACTGGGGTGCCGGAGTGAGCTAAAGAATGATTATAGATTAAACCCAGATCAGTTGACTGGACGTGAGTGTTTGATTTGCTCAAGCGCTCCGTCCATCATCCCCTTTGGTTTTTCTTTGATCGCCCTAAGTTGGCACGGTATGCCCAGACGTGGGTCCCTTGCTCACTTTTCCACTGGATTCAAGCTAGCCTGGCTGATGACGGCTGATTAGCCAGAAACTGGTCCCAAGATGCTTGTTTCTGGTCCAGGGAAGACATGGCTTAGCAGTTCGGGCTTGACTGTTCCCATGAGGCACAGGGTCAGACTGATTTGCATATGGCCATATCTGAACTGGGGTGGCGGAGTGAGCTAAAGAATGATGTTGGATTAAACCCAGATCAGTTGAATGGGGGTGAGTGCTTGCATTGTTCAACACTCTGTCCATCATCCCCTTTGGGTTTTCTTTGTTTGCCCTAAATTGGCAGGGTATGCCCAGATGTGGGTCCCTTGCTCACTTTGCCACTGGATTCAAGCTAGCCTGGCTGATGACGGCAGATTAGCCACAAACCGGTCCCAGGATGCTTGATTCCGGTCCAGGGAACACATGGCTTGGCAGTTCGGGCTGGACTGTTTCCATGAGGCACAGGGTCAGACTGATTTGCATATGTCCATATCTGAACTGGGGTGGCGGAGTGAGCTAAAGAATGATGTTGGATTAAACCCAGATCAGTTGAATGGGGGTGAGTGCTTGCATTGTTCAACACTCTGTCCATCATCCCCTTTGGTTTTCTTTGTTCGCCCTAAGTTGGCAGGGTATGCCCAGACGTGGGTCCCTTGCTCACTTTGCCACTGGATTCAAGCTAGCTTGGCAGATGACGGCTGATTAGCCAGAACCCGGTCCCAGGATGCTTGTTTCTGTTCCAGGGAAGACATGGCATGGCAGTTCGGGCTGGACTGTTCCCATGAGGCACAGTGTCAGACTGATTTGCATATGGCCATGTCTGAACTGGGGTGGCTGAGTGAGCTAAAGAATGATGGTGGATTAAACCCAGATCAGTTGACAGGGGGTGAGTGCTTGCATTGTTCAACACTCCGTCCATCATCCCCTTTGTTTTATCTTTGTCTGCGCTAAGCTGGCAAGGTATGCCCAGACGTGGGTCCCTTGCTCACTTTGCCACTGGATTCAAGCTAGCCTGGCTGACGACGGCTGATTAGTCAGAAACCAGTCCCAGGATGCTTGTTTCCGGTCCAGGGAAGACATGGCTTGGCAGTTCGGGCTGGACTGTTCCCATGAGGAACAGGGTCAGACTGATTTGCATATGGCCATGTCTGAACTGGGGTGCCGGAGTGAGCTAAAGAATGATGATGGATTAAACCCAGATCAGTTGACTGGACGTGTTTGATTTGCTCCAGCCCTCCGTCCATCATCCCCTTTTGTTTTTCTTTGTTCGCCCTAAGTTGGCAGGGTATGCCCAGACGTGGGTCCCTTGCTCACTTTGCCACTGGATTCAAGGTAGCCTGGTGGATGACGGCTGATTAGCCAGAAACCGGTCCCAGGATGCTTGATTCCGGTCCAGGGAAGACATGGCTTGGCAGTTTAGGCTGGACTGTTCCCATGAGGCACAGGGTCAGACTGATTTGCATATGGCCATGTCTGAACTGGTGTGGCGGAGTGAGCTAAAGAATGATGATGCATTAATTCCAGATCAGTTGACTGGGGTGAATGCTTGCATTGTTCAACACTCTGTCCATCATCCCCTTTGGGTTTTCTTTGTTCGCCCTAAGTTGGCAGGGTATGCCCAGACGTGGGTCTCTTGCTCACTTTGCCACTGGATTCAAGCTAGCCTGGCTGATGACGGCAGATTAGCCACAAACCAGTCCCAGGATGCTTGATTCCGGTCCGGGGAAGACATGGCTTGGAGGTTCGGGCTGGACTGTTTCCATGAGGCACAGGGTCAGACTGATTTGCATATGTCCATATCTGAACTGGGGTGGCGGAGTGAGCTAAAGAATGATGTTGGATTAAACCCAGATCAGTTGACTGGGGGTGAGTGCTTGCATTGTTCAACACTCTGTCCATCGTCCCCTTTGGTTTTTCTTTGTTCGCCCTAAGATGGCAGGGTATGCCCAGACGTGGGTCCCTTGCTCACTTTGCCACTGGATTCAAGCTAGCTTGGCCGATGACGGCTGATTAGCCAGAACCCGGTCCCAGGATGCTTGTTTCTGGTCCAGGGAAGACATGGTTTGGCTGTTCGGGCTGGACTGTTCCCTTGATGCACAGTGTCAGACTGATTTGCATATGGAAATGTCTGAACTGGGGTGGCGGAGTGAGCTAAAGAATGATGGTGGATTAAACCCAGATCAGTTGACTGGGGGTGAGTGCTTGCATTGTCCAACACTCCGTCCATCATCCCCTTTGTCTTTTCTTTGTTTGCCCTAAGTTGGCAGGGTATGCCCAGACGTGGGTACCTTGCTCACTTTGCCACTGGATTCAAGCTAGCCTGGCTGATGACGGCTCATTAGCCAGAAACTGGTCCCAGGATGCTTGTTTCCGGTCCAGGGAAGACATGGCTTGGCAGTTCGGGCTGGACTGTTCCCATGAGGCAAAGCGTCAAACTGATTTGCATATTGCCAAGTGAGAACTGGGGTGGCGGAGTGAGTTAAAAAATGATGGTGGATTAAACCCAGATCAGTTGACAGGGGTGAGTGCTAGCATTGTTCAACACTCCGTCCATCACCCCCTTTGTTTTTTCTTTGTCCGCGCTAAGTTGGCAGGGTATGCCCAGACGTGGGTACCTTGCTCACTTTGCCACTTGATTCAAGCTAGCCTGGCTGACGACGGCTGATTAGTCAGAAACCGGTCCCAGGATGCTTGTTTCCAGTCCAGGGAAGACATGGCTTGGCTGTTCGGGCTGGACTGTTCCCATGAGGCACAGGGTCAGACTGATTTGCATATGGCCATGTCTGAACTGGGGTGGCGGAATGAGCTAAAGAATGATGATGGATTAAACCCAGATCAGTTGACTGGGGATGAGTGCTTGCATTGTTCAACACTCCAGCCATCATCCCCGTTGGTTTTTCTTTGTTCGCCCTAAGTTGGCAGGGTATGCTCAGACGTAGGTCCCTTGCTCACTTTGCCACTGGATTCAAGCTAGCCTGGCTGATGACCGCTGATTAGCCAAAAACCGGTCCCAGGAAGCTTGTTTCCGGTCCAGGGAAGACATGGCTTGGCAGTGCGGGCTGGACTGTTCCCATGAGGCACAGGGTCAGACTGATTTGCATATGGCCATAACTGAACTGGGGTGGCAGAGTGAGCTAAAGAATGATGATGGATTAAACCCACATCAGTTGACTGGGGGTGAGTGCTTGCATTGTTCAACACTACGTCGATCATCCCCTTTATTTTTTCTTTGATCGCCCTAAGTTGGCACGGTATGCCCAGACGTGGGTCCCTTGCTCACTTTTCCACTGGATTCAAGCTAGCCTGTCGGATGACGGCTGATTAGCCAGAAACCGGTCCCAGGATGCTTGATTCCGGTCCAGGGAAGACATGGCTTGGCAGTTCAGGCTGGACTGTTCCCATGAGGCACAGGGTCAGACTCATTTGCATATGGCCATGTCTGAACTGGTGTGGCGGAGTAAGCTAAAGAATGATGATGGATTAAATCCAGATCAGTTGACTGGGGGTGAATGCTTGCATTGTTCAACACTCTGTCCATCATCCCCTTTGGGTTTTCTTTGTTCGCCCTAAGTTGGCAGGGTATGCCCAGATGTGGGTCCCTTGCTCACTTTGCCACTGGATTCAAGCTAGCCTGGCTGATGACGGCAGATTAGCCACAAACCGGTCCCAGGATGCTTGATTCCGGTCCAGGGAACACATGGCTTGGCAGTTCGGGCTGGACTGTTTCCATGAGGCACAGGGTCAGACTGATTTGCATATGTCCATATCTGAACTGGGGTGGCGCAGTGAGCTAAAGAATAATGTTGGATTAAACCCAGATCAGTTGACTGGGGGTGAGTGCTTGCATTGTTCAACACTCTGTCCATCATCCCCTTTGGTTTTCTTTGTTCGCCCTAAGTTGGCAGGGTATGCCCAGACATGGGTCCCATGCTCACTTTGCCACTGGATTCAAGCTAGCTTGGTAGATGACGGCTGATTAGCCAGAACTCGGTCCCAGGATGCTTGTTTCTGTTCCAGGGAAGACATGGCTTGGCAGTTCGGGCTGGATTGTTCCCATGAGGCACAGTGTTAGACTGATTTGCATATGGCCATGTCTGAACTGGGGTGGCGGAGTGAGCTAAAGAATGATGGTGGATTAAACCCAGATCAGTTGACAGGGGGTGAGTGCTTGCATTGTTCAACACTCCGTCCATCATCCTCTTTGTTTTTTCTTTGTCTGAGCTAAGTTGGCAGGGTATGCCCAGACGTGGGTCCCTTGCTCACTTTGCCACTGGATTCAAGCTAGCCTGGCTGACGACGGCTGATTAGACAGAAACCAGTCCCAGGATGCTTGCTTCCGGTCCAGGGAAGACATGGCTTGGCAGTTCGGGCTGGACTGTTCCCATGAGGCACAGGGTCAAACTGATTTGCATATGGCCATGTCTGAACTGGGGTGGCAGAGTGAGCTAAAGAATGATGATGGATTAAACCCAGATCAGTTGACTGGGGATGAGTGCTTGCATTGTTCAACACTCCAGCCATCATCCCCGTTGGTTTTTCTTTGTTCGCCCTAAGTTGGCAGGGTTTGCTCAGACGTAGGTCCCTTGCTCACTTTTCCACTGGATTCAAGCTAGCCTGTCGGATGACGGTTGATTAGCCAGAAACCGGTCCCAGGATGCTTGATTCCGGTCCAGGGAAGATATAGCTTGGCAGTTCAGGCTGGACTGTTCCCATGAGGCACAGGGTCAGACTCATTTGCATATGGCCATGTCTGAACTGGTGTGGCGGAGTAAGCTAAAGAATGATGATGGATTCAATCCAGATCAGTTGACTGGGGGTGAATGCTTGCATTGTTCAACACTCTGTCCATCATCCCCTTTGGGTTTTCCTTGTTCGCCCTAAGTTGGCAGGGTATGCCCAGATGTGGGTCCCTTGCTCACTTTGCCACTGGATTCAAGCTAGCCTGGCTGATGACGGCTGATTAGCCAAAAACCGGTCCCAGAAAGCTTGTTTCCGGTCCAGGGAAGACATGGCTTGGCAGTTCGGGCTGGACTGTTCCCATGAGGCACAGGGTCAGACTGATTTGCATATGGCCATGTCTGAACTGGGGTGCCGGAGTGAGCTAAAGAATGATGATAGATTAAACCCAGATCAGTTGACTGGACGTGAGTGTTTGATTTGCTCAAGCGCTCCGTCCATCATCCCCTTTGGATTTTCTTTGTTCGCCCTAAGTTGGCAGGGTATGCCCAGACGTGGGTCCCTTGCTCATTTTCCCACTGGATTCATGCTAGCCTGGCTGATGACGGCTGATTAGCCAGAAACTGGTCCCAAGATGCTTGCTTCTGGTCCAGGGAAGACATGGCTTAGCAGTTCGGTCTTGACTGTTCCCATGAGGCACAGGGTCAGACTGATTTGCATATGGCCATATCTGAACTGGGGTGGCGGAGTGAGCTAAAGAATGATGTTGGATTAAACCCAGATCAGTTGAATGGGGGTGAGTGCTTGCATTGTTCAACACTCTGTCCATCATCCCCTTTGGGTTTTCTTTGTTTGCCCTAAGTTGGCAGGGTATGCCCAGATGTGGGTCCCTTGCTCACTTTGCCACTGGATTCAAGCTAGCCTGGCTGATGACGGCAGATTAGCCACAAACCGGTCCCAGGATGCTTGATTCCGGTCCAGGGAACACATGGCTTGGCAGTTCGGGCTGGACTGTTTCCATGAGGCACAGGGTCAGACTGATTTGCATATGTCCATATCTGAACTGGGGTGGCGGAGTGAGCTAAAGAATGATGTTGGATTAAACCCAGATCAGTTGAATGGGGGTGAGTGCTTGCATTGTTCAACACTCTGTCCATCATCCCCTTTGGTTTTCTTTGTTCGCCCTAAGTTGGCAGGGTATGCCCAGACGTGGGTCCCTTGCTCACTTTGCCACTGGATTCAAGCTAGCTTGGCAGATGACTGCTGATTAGCCAGAACCTGGTCCCAGGATGCTTGTTTCTGTTCCAGGGAAGACATGGCATGGCAGTTCGGGCTGGACTGTTCCCATGAGGCACAGTGTCAGACTGATTTGCATATGGCCATGTCTGAACTGGGGTGGCGGAGTGAGCTAAAGAATGATGTTGGATTAAACCCAGATCAGTTGACAGGGGGTGAGTGCTTGCATTGTTCAACACTCCGTCCATCATCCCCTTTGTTTTATCTTTGTCTGCGCTAAGTTGGCAAGGTATGCCCAGACGTGGGTCCCTTGCTCACTTTGCCACTGGATTCAAGCTAGCCTGGCTGACGACGGCTGATTAGTCAGAAACCAGTCCCAGGATGCTTGTTTCCGGTCCAGGGAAGACATGGCTGGGCAGTTCGGGCTGGACTATTCCCATGAGGCACAGGGTCAGACTGATTTGCATATGGCCATGTCTGAACTGGGGTGCCGGATTGAGCTAAAGAATGATGATGGATTAAACCCAGATCAGTTGACTGGACGTGAGTGTTTGATTTGCTCAAGCCCTCCGTCCATCATCCCCTTTTGTTTTTCTTTGTTCGCCCTAAGTTGGCAGGGTATGCCCAGATGTGGGTCCCTTGCTCACTTTGCCACTGGATTCAAGGTAGCCTGGTGGATGACGGCTGATTAGCCAGAAACCGGTCCCAGGATGCTTGATTCCGGTCCAGGGAAGACATGGCTTGGCAGTTCAGGCTGGACTGTTCCCATGAGGCACAGGGTCAGACTGATTTGCTTATGGCCATGTCTGAACTGGTGTGGCGGAGTGAGCTAAAGAATGATGATGCATTAAATCCAGATCAGTTGACTGGGGTGAATGCTTGCATTGTTCAACACTCTGTCCATCATCCCCTTTGGGTTTTCTTTGTTCGCCCTAAGTTGGCAGGGTATGCCCAGACGTGGGTCTCTTGCTCACTTTGCCACTGGATTCAAGCTAGCCTGGCTGATGACGGCAGATTAGCCACAAACCAGTCCCAGGATGCTTGATTCCGGTCGGGGAAGACATGGCTTGGCAGTTCGGGCTGGACTGTTTCCATGAGGCACAGGGTCAGACTGATTTGCATATGTCCATATCTGAACTGGGGTGGCGGAGTGAGCTAAAGAATGATGTTGGATTAAACCCAGATCAGTTGACTGGGGGTGAGTGCTTGCATTGTTCAACACTCTGTCCATCGTCCCCTTTGGTTTTTCTTTGTTCGCCCTAAGATGGCAGGGTATGCCCAGACGTGGGTCCCTTGCTCACTTTGCCACTGGATTCAAGCTAGCTTGGCCGATGATGGCTGATTAGCCAGAACCCGGTCCCGGGATGCTTGTTTCTGGTCCAGGGAAGACATGGCTTGGCTGTTCGGGCTGGACTGTTCCCTTGATGCACAGTGTCAGACTGATTTGCATATGGAAATGTCTGAACTGGGGTGGCGGAGTGAGCTAAAGAATGATGGTGGATTAAACCCAGATCAGTTGACAGGGGTGAGTGCTAGCATTGTTCAACACTCCGTCCATCACCCCCTTTGTTTTTTCTTTGTCCGCGCTAAGTTGGCAGGGTATGCCCAGACGTGGGTCCCTTGCTCACTTTGCCACTTGATTCAAGCTAGCCTGGCTGACGACGGCTGATTAGTCAGAAACCGGTCCCAGGATGCTTGTTTCCAGTCCAGGGAAGACATGGCTTGGCAGTTCGGGCTGGACTGTTCCCATGAGGCACAGGGTCAGACTGATTTGCATATGGCCATGTCTGAACTGGGGTGGCGGAATGAGCTAAAGAATGATGATGGATTAAACCCAGATCAGTTGACTGGGGATGAGTGCTTGCATTGTTCAACACTCCAGCCATCATCCCCGTTGGTTTTTCTTTGTTCGCCCTAAGTTGGCAGGGTATGCTCAGACGTAGGTCCCTTGCTCACTTTGCCACTGGATTCAAGCTAGCCTGGCTGATGACCGCTGATTAGCCAAAAACCGGTCCCAGGAAGCTTGTTTCCGGTCCAGGGAAGACATGGCTTGGCAGTGCGGGCTGGACTGTTCCCATGAGGCACAGGGTCAGACTGATTTGCATATGGCCATGTCTGAACTGGGGTGCCGGAGTGAGCTAAAGAATGATGATGGATTAAACCCAGATGAGTTGACTGGACGTGAGTGTTTGATTTGCTCAAGCGCTCCGTCCATCCTCCCCTTTGGTTTTTCTTTGTTCGCCCTAAGTTGGCAGGGTATGCCCAGACGAGGGTCCCTTGCTCATTTTCCCACTGGATTCATGCTAGCCTGGCTGATGACGGCTGATTAGCCAGAAACCGGTCCCAAGATGCTTGTTTCTGGTCCAGGGAAGACATGGCTCAGCAGTTCGGGCTTGACTGTTCCCATGAGGCACAGGGTCAGACTGGTTTGCATATGGCCATATCTGAACTGGGGTGGAAGAGTGAGCTAAAGAATGATGATGGACTAAACCCAGATCAGTTGACTGGGGGTGAGTGCTTGCATTGTTCAACACTACGTCGATCATCCCCTTTATTTTTTCTTTGATCGCCCTAAGTTGGCACGGTATGCCCAGACGTGGGTCCCTTGCTCACTTTTCCACTGGATTCAAGCTAGCCTGTCGGATGACGGCTGATTAGCCAGAAACCGGTCCCAGGATGCTTGATTCCGGTCCAGGGAAGACATGGCTTGGCAGTTCAGGCTGGACTGTTCCCATGAGGCACAGGGTCAGACTGATTTGCATATGGCCATGTCTGAACTGGGATGGCGGAGTAAGCTAAAGAATGATGATGGATTAAACCCAGATCAGTTGACTGGGGATGAGTGCTTGCATTGTTCAACACTCCATCCATCATCCCCGTTGGTTTTTCTTTGTTCGCCCTAAGTTGGCAGAGTATGCTCAGACGTAGGTCCCTTGCTCACTTTGCCACTGGATTCAAGCTAGCCTGGCTGATGACGGCTGATTAGCCAAAAACCGGTCCCAGAAAGCTTGTTTCCGGTCCAGGGAAGACATGGCTTGGCAGTTCGGGCTGGACTGTTCCCATGAGGCACAGGGTCAGACTGATTTGCATATGGCCATATCTGAACTGGGGTGGCGGAGTGAGCTAAAGAATGATGATGGATTAAACCCAGATCAGTTGAATGGGGGTGAGTGCTTGCATTGTTCAACACTCTGTCCATCATCCCCTTTGGGTTTTCTTTGTTCACCCTAAGTTGGCAGGGTATGCCCAGATGTGGGTCCCTTGCTCACTTTGCCACTGGATTCAAGCTAGCCTGGCTGATGACGGCAGATTAGCCACAAACCGGTCCCAGGATGCTTGATTCCGGTCCAGGGAACACATGGCTTGGCAGTTCGGGCTGGACTGTTTCCATGAGGCACAGGGTCAGACTGATTTGCATATGTCCATATCTGAACTGGGGTGGCGGAGTGAGCTAAAGAATGATGTTGGATTAAACCCAGATCAGTTGAATGGGGGTGAGTGCTTGCATTGTTCAACACTCTGTCCATCATCCCCTTTGGTTTTCTTTGTTCGCCCTAAGTTGGCAGGGTATGCCCAGACGTGGGTCCCTTGCTCACTTTGCCACTGGATTCAAGCTAGCCTGGCTGACGACGGCTGATTAGTCAGAAACCAGTCCCAGGATGCTTGTTTCCGGTCCAGGGAAGACATGGCTTGGCAGTTCGGGCTGGACTGTTCCCATGAGGCACAGGGTCAGACTGATTTGCATATGGCCATGTCTGAACTGGGGTGGCAGAGTGAGCTAAAGAATGATGATGGATTAAACCCAGATCAGTTGACTGGGAATGAGTGTTTGCATTGTTCAACACTCCAGCCATCATCCCCGTTGGTTTTTTTTTGTTCGCCCTAAGTTGGCAGGGTATGCTCAGACGTAGGTCCCTTGCTCACTTTGCCACTGGATTCAAGCTAGCCTGGATGATGACGGCTGATTAGCCAAAAACCGGTCCCAGGAAGCTTGTTTCCGGTCCAGGGAAGACATGGCTTGGCAGTTCGGGCTGGACTGTTCCCATGAGGCACAGGGTCAGACTGATTTGCATATGGCCATGTCTGAACTGGGGTGCCGGAGTGAGCTAAAGAATGATGATGGATTAAACCCAGATCAGTTGACTAGACGTGAGTGTTTGATTTGCTCAAGCCCTCCGTCCATCATTCCCTTTTGTTTTTCTTTGTTCGCACTAAGTTGGCAGGGTATGCCCAGACGTGGGTCCCTTGCTCACTTTCCCACTGGATTCATGCTAGCCTGGCTGATGACGGCTGATTAGCCAGAAACCGGTCCCAAGATGCTTGTTTTTGGTCCAGGGAAGACATGGCTTAGCAGTTAGGGCTTGTCTGTTCCCATGAGGCACAGGGTCAGACTGATTTGCATATGGCCATATCTGAACTGGGGTGGCGGAGTGAGCTAAAGAATGATGATGGATTAAACCCAGATCAGTTGACTGGGGGTGAGTGCTTGCATTGTCCAACACTACGTCGATCATCCCCTTTATTTTTTCTTTGATCGCCCTAAATTGGCACGGTATGCCCAGACGTGGGTCCCTTGCTCACTTTTCCACTGGATTCAAGCTAGCCTGTCGGATGACAGCGGATTAGCCACAAACCGGTCCCAGGATGCTTGATTCCGGTCCAGGGAACACATGGCTTGGCAGTTCGGGCTGGACTGTTTCCATGAGGCAAAGGGTCAGACTGATTTGCATATGTCCATATCTGAACTGGGGTGGCGGAGTGAGCTAAAGAATGATGTTGGATTAAACCCAGATCAGTTGAATGGGAGTGAGTGCTTGCATTGTTCAACACTCTGTCCATCATCCCCTTTGGTTTTCTTTGTTCGCCCTAAGTTGGCAGGGTATGCCCAGACATGGGTCCCTTGCTCACTTTGCCACTGGATTCAAGCTAGCTTGGCAGATGACGGCTGATTAGCCAGAACCCGGTCCCAGGATGCTTGATTCCGGTCCAGGGAAGACGTGGCTTGGCAGTTCAGGCTGGACTATTCCCATGAGGCACAGGGTCAGAAACATTTGCATATGGCCATGTCTGAACTGGTGTGGCGGAGTGAGCTAAAGAATGATGATGGATTAAATCCAGATCAGTTGACTGGGGGTGAATGCTTGCATTGTTCAACACTCTGTCCATCATCCCCTTTGGGTTTTCTTTGTTCGCCCTAAGTTGGCAGGGAATGCCCAGATGTGGGTCCCTTGCTCACTTTGCCACTGGATTCAAGCTAGCCTGGCTGATGACGGCAGATTAGCCACAAACCGGTCCCAGGATGCTTAATTCCGGTCCAGGGAACACATGGCTTGGCAGTTCGGGCTGGACTGTTTCCATGAGGTACAGTGTCAGACTGATTTGCATATGGCCATGTCTGAACTGGGGTGGGGGAGTGAGCTAAAGAATGATGATGGATTAAACCCAGATCAGTTGAATGGGAGTGAGTGCTTGCATTGTTCAACACTCTGTCCATCATCCCCTTTGGTTTTCTTTGTTCGCCCTAAGTTGGCAGGGTATGCCCAGACATGGGTCCCTTGCTCACTTTGCCACTGGATTCAAGCTAGCTTGGCAGATGACGGCTGATTAGCCAGAACCCGGTCCCAGGATGCTTGATTCCGGTCCAGGGAAGACATGGCTTGGCAGTTCAGGCTGGACTATTCCCATGAGGCACAGGGTCAGAAACATTTGCATATGGCCATGTCTGAACTGGTGTGGCGGAGTGAGCTAAAGAATGATGATGGATTAAATCCATATCAGTTGACTGGGGGTGAATGCTTGCATTGTTCAACACTCTGTCCATCATCCCCTTTGGGTTTTCTTTGTTCGCCCTAAGTTGGCAGGGAATGCCCAGATGTGGGTCCCTTGCTCACTTTGCCACTGGATTCAAGCTAGCCTGGCTGATGACGGCAGATTAGCCACAAACCGGTCCCAGGATGCTTAATTCCGGTCCAGGGAACACATGGCTTGGCAGTTCGGGCTGGACTGTTTCCATGAGGCACAGTGTCAGACTGATTTGCATATGGCCATGTCTGAACTGGGGTGGGGGAGTGAGCTAAAGAATGATGATGGATTAAAACCAGATCAGTTGACTGGGGGTGAGTGCTTGCATTGTCCAACACTCCGTCCATCATCCCCTTTGTTTTTTCTTTGTTTGCCCTAAGTTGGCAGGGTATGCCCAGACGTGGGTCCCTTGCTCACTTTGCCACTGGATTCAAGCTAGCCTGGCTGATGACGGCTCATTAGCCAGAAACTGGTCCCGGGATGCTTGTTTCCGGTCCAGGGAAGACATGGCTTGGCAGTTCGGGCTGGACTGTTCCCATGAGGCAAAGCGTCAAACTGATTTGCATATGGCCATGTGAGAACTGGGGTGACGGAGTGAGCTAATGAATGATGGTGGATTAAACCCAGATCAGTTGACAGGGGGTGAGTGCTTGCATTGTTCAACACTCCGTCCATCATCCCCTTTGTTTTTTCTTTGTACGCGCTAAGTTGGCAGGGTATGCCCAGACGTGGGTCCCTTGCTCACTTTGCCACTGGGTTCAGGCTAGCTTAGCCGATGACGGCTGATTAGCCAAAAACCAGTCCCAGGAAGCTTGTTTCCGGTCCACGGAAGACATGGCTTGGCAGTTCGGGCTGGACTGTTCCCATGAGGCACAGGGTCAGACTGATTTGCATATGGCCATGTCTGAACTGGGGTGCCAGAGTGAGATAAAGAATGATGATGGATTAAACCCAGATCAGTTGACTGGGCGTGAGTGTTTGATTTGCTCAAGCGCTCCGTATATCATCCCCTTTGGTTTTTCTTTGTTCGCCTTAAGTTGGCAGGGTATGCCCAGACGTGGGTCCGTTGCTCACTTTGCCACTGAGTTCAAGCTAGTTTGGCCGATGACGGCTGATTAGCCAGAACCCGGTCCCAGGATGCTTGTTTCTGGTCCAGGGAAGACATGGCTTGGCAGTTCGGGCTGGACTGTTCCCATGAGGCACAGTGTCAGACTGATTTGCATATGGCCCTGTCTGAACTGTGGTGGGGGAGTGAGCTAAAGAACGATGATGGATTAAACCCAGATCACTTGACTGGGGGTGAGTGCTTGCATTGTCCCACACTCCGTCCATCATCCCCTTTGTTTTTTCTTTGTTTGCCCTAAGTTGGCAGGGTATGCCCAGACGTGGGTCCCTTGCTCACTTTGCAACTGGATTCAAGCTAGCCTGGCTGATGACGGCTCATTAGCCAGAAACTGGTCCCAGGATGCTTGTTTCCGGTCCAGGGAAGACATGGCTTGGCAGTTCGGGCTGGACTGTTCCCATGAGGCAAAGCGTCAAACTGATTTGCATATGGCCATGTGAGAACTGGGGTGACGGAGTGAGCTAAAGAATGATGGTGGATTAAACCCAGAACAGTTGACAGGGGGTGAGTGCTTGCATTGTTCAACACTCCGTCCATCATCCCCTTTGTTTTTTCTTTGTCCGCGCTAAATTGGCAGGGTATGCCCAGACGTGGGTCCCTTGCTCACTTTGCCACTGGGTTCAAGCTAGCTTAGCCGATGACGGCTGATTAGCCAAAAACCAGTCCCAGGAAGCTTGTTTCCGGTCCAGGGAAGACATGGCTTGGCAGTTCGGGCTGGACTGTTCCCATGAGGCACAGGGTCAGACTGATTTGCATATGGCCATGTCTGAACTGGGGTGCCAGAGTGAGATAAAGAATGATGATGGATTAAACCCAGATCACTTGACTGGGCGTGAGTGTTTGATTTGCTCAAGCGCTCCGTATATCATCCCCTTTGGTTTTTCTTTGTTCGCCTTAAGTTGGCAGGGTATGCCCAGACGTGGGTCCCTTGCTCACTTTGCCACTGGATTCAAGCTAGCCTGGCTCATAACGGCTGATTAGTCAAAAACCGGACCCAGGATGCTTGTTTCTGGTCCAGGGAAGACATGGCTTGGCAGTTCGGGCTGGATTGTTCCCATGAGGCACAGAGTCATACTGATTTGCATATGGCCATGTCTGAACTAGTGGGGCGGAGTGAGCTAAAGAATGATGATGGATTAAACCCACATAAGTTGACTGGGGGTGAGTGCTTGCATTGCTTAACACTCTGTCCATCATCTTCTTTGGTTTTTCCTTGTTCGCCCTAAGTTGGCGGAGTATGTCCAGACGTGGGTCCCTTACTCACTTTGCCACTGGATTCAAGCTAGCCTGGCTGATGACGGCTGATTAGCCAGAACCTGGTCCCAGAATGCTTGTTTCTGGTCCAGGGAAGACATGGCTTGGCAGTTCGGGCTGGACTGTTCCCATGAGTTACAGTGTCAGACTGATTTGCATATGGCCATGTCCGAACTGGGGTGGCGGAGTGAGGTAAAAAATGATGATGGATTAAAACCAGATCAGTTGACTGGGGGTGAGTGCTTGCATTGTTCAACACTCCGTCCATCATCCCCTTTGTTTTTTATTTGTTCGCACTAAGTTGGCAGGGTATGCCTAGACTTGTGTCCCTTGCTCACTTTCCCACTGGATTCATGCTAGCCTGGCTGATAACGGCTGATAAGCCAGAAACCGGTCCCAGGATGCTTGTTTCAGTCCAGGGAAGACATGGCTTGGCAGTTTGGGCTGGACTGTTCCCATGAGGCACAGAGTCATACTGATTTGCATATGGCCATGTCTGAACTAGTGGGGCGGAGTGAGCTAAAGAATGATGATGGATTAAACCCACATAAGTTGACTGGGGGTGAGTGCTTGCATTGCTTAACACTCTGTCCATCATCTTCTTTGGTTTTTCCTTGTTCGCCCTAAGTTGGCGGAGTATGTCCAGACGTGGGTCCCTTACTCACTTTGCCACTGGATTCAAGCTAGCCTGGCTGATGACGGCTGATTAGCCAGAACCTGGTCCCAGGATGCTTGTTTCTGGTCCAGGGAAGACATGGCTTGGCAGTTCGGGCTGGACTGTTCCCATGAGTTACAGTGTCAGACTGATTTGCATATGGCCATGTCCGAACTGGGGTGGCGGAGTGAGGTAAAAAATGATGATGGATTAAAACCAGGTCAGTTGACTGGGGGTGAGTGCTTGCATTGTTCAATACTCCGTCCATCATCCCCTTTGTTTTTTATTTGTTCGCACTAAGTTGGCAGGGTATGCCTAGACTTGTGTCCCTTGCTCACTTTCCCACTGGATTCATGCTAGCCTGGCTGATAACGGCTGATAAGCCAGAAACGGGTCCCAGGATGCTTGTTTCCGGTCCAGGGAAGACATGGCTTAGCAGTTCGGGCTTGACTGTTCTCATAAGGCACAGGGTCAGACTGACTTGCATATGGCCATATCTGAACTGGGGTGGTGGAGTGAGCTAAAGAATGATGATGGATTAAACCCAGATCAGTTGACTGGAGGTGAGTGCTTGCATTGTTCAACAGTACGTCGATCATCCCCTTTATTTTTTCTTTGATCACCCTAAGTTGGCACGGTATGCCCAGACGTGGGTCCCTTGCTCACTTTTCCATTGGATTCAAGCTAGCCTGGCGGATGACGGCTGGTTAGCCAGAAACCGGTCCCAGGATGCTTGATTCCGGTCCAGGGAAGATATAGCTTGGCAGTTCAGGCTGGACTGTTCCCATGAGGCACAGGGTCAGACTCATTTGCATATGGCCATGTCTGAACTGGTGTGGCGGAGTAAGCTAAAGAATGATGATGGATTCAATCCAGATCAGTTGACTGGGGGTGAATGCTTGCATTGTTCAACACTCTGTCCATCATCCCCTTTGGGTTTTCCTTGTTCGCCCTAAGTTGGCAGGGTATGCCCAGATGTGGGTCCCTTGCTCACTTTGCCACTGGATTCAAGCTAGCCTGGCTGATGACGGCTGATTAGCCAAAAACCGGTCCCAGAAAGCTTGTTTCCGGTCCAGGGAAGACATGGCTTGGCAGTTCGGGCTGGACTGTTCCCATGAGGCACAGGGTCAGACTGATTTGCATATGGCCATGTCTGAACTGGGGTGCCGGAGTGAGCTAAAGAATGATGATAGATTAAACCCAGATCAGTTGACTGGACGTGAGTGTTTGATTTGCTCAAGCGCTCCGTCCATCATCCCCTTTGGATTTTCTTTGTTCGCCCTAAGTTGGCAGGGTATGCCCAGACGTGGGTCCCTTGCTCATTTTCCCACTGGATTCATGCTAGCCTGGCTGATGACGGCTGATTAGCCAGAAACTGGTCCCAAGATGCTTGCTTCTGGTCCAGGGAAGACATGGCTTAGCAGTTCGGTCTTGACTGTTCCCATGAGGCACAGGGTCAGACTGATTTGCATATGGCCATATCTGAACTGGGGTGGCGGAGTGAGCTAAAGAATGATGTTGGATTAAACCCAGATCAGTTGAATGGGGGTGAGTGCTTGCATTGTTCAACACTCTGTCCATCATCCCCTTTGGGTTTTCTTTGTTTGCCCTAAGTTGGCAGGGTATGCCCAGATGTGGGTCCCTTGCTCACTTTGCCACTGGATTCAAGCTAGCCTGGCTGATGACGGCAGATTAGCCACAAACCGGTCCCAGGATGCTTGATTCCGGTCCAGGGAACACATGGCTTGGCAGTTCGGGCTGGACTGTTTCCATGAGGCACAGGGTCAGACTGATTTGCATATGTCCATATCTGAACTGGGGTGGCGGAGTGAGCTAAAGAATGATGTTGGATTAAACCCAGATCAGTTGAATGGGGGTGAGTGCTTGCATTGTTCAACACTCTGTCCATCATCCCCTTTGGTTTTCTTTGTTCGCCCTAAGTTGGCAGGGTATGCCCAGACGTGGGTCCCTTGCTCACTTTGCCACTGGATTCAAGCTAGCTTGGCAGATGACTGCTGATTAGCCAGAACCTGGTCCCAGGATGCTTGTTTCTGTTCCAGGGAAGACATGGCATGGCAGTTCGGGCTGGACTGTTCCCATGAGGCACAGTGTCAGACTGATTTGCATATGGCCATGTCTGAACTGGGGTGGCGGAGTGAGCTAAAGAATGATGTTGGATTAAACCCAGATCAGTTGACAGGGGGTGAGTGCTTGCATTGTTCAACACTCCGTCCATCATCCCCTTTGTTTTATCTTTGTCTGCGCTAAGTTGGCAAGGTATGCCCAGACGTGGGTCCCTTGCTCACTTTGCCACTGGATTCAAGCTAGCCTGGCTGACGACGGCTGATTAGTCAGAAACCAGTCCCAGGATGCTTGTTTCCGGTCCAGGGAAGACATGGCTGGGCAGTTCGGGCTGGACTATTCCCATGAGGCACAGGGTCAGACTGATTTGCATATGGCCATGTCTGAACTGGGGTGCCGGATTGAGCTAAAGAATGATGATGGATTAAACCCAGATCAGTTGACTGGACGTGAGTGTTTGATTTGCTCAAGCCCTCCGTCCATCATCCCCTTTTGTTTTTCTTTGTTCGCCCTAAGTTGGCAGGGTATGCCCAGATGTGGGTCCCTTGCTCACTTTGCCACTGGATTCAAGGTAGCCTGGTGGATGACGGCTGATTAGCCAGAAACCGGTCCCAGGATGCTTGATTCCGGTCCAGGGAAGACATGGCTTGGCAGTTCAGGCTGGACTGTTCCCATGAGGCACAGGGTCAGACTGATTTGCTTATGGCCATGTCTGAACTGGTGTGGCGGAGTGAGCTAAAGAATGATGATGCATTAAATCCAGATCAGTTGACTGGGGTGAATGCTTGCATTGTTCAACACTCTGTCCATCATCCCCTTTGGGTTTTCTTTGTTCGCCCTAAGTTGGCAGGGTATGCCCAGACGTGGGTCTCTTGCTCACTTTGCCACTGGATTCAAGCTAGCCTGGCTGATGACGGCAGATTAGCCACAAACCAGTCCCAGGATGCTTGATTCCGGTCGGGGAAGACATGGCTTGGCAGTTCGGGCTGGACTGTTTCCATGAGGCACAGGGTCAGACTGATTTGCATATGTCCATATCTGAACTGGGGTGGCGGAGTGAGCTAAAGAATGATGTTGGATTAAACCCAGATCAGTTGACTGGGGGTGAGTGCTTGCATTGTTCAACACTCTGTCCATCGTCCCCTTTGGTTTTTCTTTGTTCGCCCTAAGATGGCAGGGTATGCCCAGACGTGGGTCCCTTGCTCACTTTGCCACTGGATTCAAGCTAGCTTGGCCGATGATGGCTGATTAGCCAGAACCCGGTCCCGGGATGCTTGTTTCTGGTCCAGGGAAGACATGGCTTGGCTGTTCGGGCTGGACTGTTCCCTTGATGCACAGTGTCAGACTGATTTGCATATGGAAATGTCTGAACTGGGGTGGCGGAGTGAGCTAAAGAATGATGGTGGATTAAACCCAGATCAGTTGACAGGGGTGAGTGCTAGCATTGTTCAACACTCCGTCCATCACCCCCTTTGTTTTTTCTTTGTCCGCGCTAAGTTGGCAGGGTATGCCCAGACGTGGGTCCCTTGCTCACTTTGCCACTTGATTCAAGCTAGCCTGGCTGACGACGGCTGATTAGTCAGAAACCGGTCCCAGGATGCTTGTTTCCAGTCCAGGGAAGACATGGCTTGGCAGTTCGGGCTGGACTGTTCCCATGAGGCACAGGGTCAGACTGATTTGCATATGGCCATGTCTGAACTGGGGTGGCGGAATGAGCTAAAGAATGATGATGGATTAAACCCAGATCAGTTGACTGGGGATGAGTGCTTGCATTGTTCAACACTCCAGCCATCATCCCCGTTGGTTTTTCTTTGTTCGCCCTAAGTTGGCAGGGTATGCTCAGACGTAGGTCCCTTGCTCACTTTGCCACTGGATTCAAGCTAGCCTGGCTGATGACCGCTGATTAGCCAAAAACCGGTCCCAGGAAGCTTGTTTCCGGTCCAGGGAAGACATGGCTTGGCAGTGCGGGCTGGACTGTTCCCATGAGGCACAGGGTCAGACTGATTTGCATATGGCCATGTCTGAACTGGGGTGCCGGAGTGAGCTAAAGAATGATGATGGATTAAACCCAGATGAGTTGACTGGACGTGAGTGTTTGATTTGCTCAAGCGCTCCGTCCATCCTCCCCTTTGGTTTTTCTTTGTTCGCCCTAAGTTGGCAGGGTATGCCCAGACGAGGGTCCCTTGCTCATTTTCCCACTGGATTCATGCTAGCCTGGCTGATGACGGCTGATTAGCCAGAAACCGGTCCCAAGATGCTTGTTTCTGGTCCAGGGAAGACATGGCTCAGCAGTTCGGGCTTGACTGTTCCCATGAGGCACAGGGTCAGACTGGTTTGCATATGGCCATATCTGAACTGGGGTGGAAGAGTGAGCTAAAGAATGATGATGGACTAAACCCAGATCAGTTGACTGGGGGTGAGTGCTTGCATTGTTCAACACTACGTCGATCATCCCCTTTATTTTTTCTTTGATCGCCCTAAGTTGGCACGGTATGCCCAGACGTGGGTCCCTTGCTCACTTTTCCACTGGATTCAAGCTAGCCTGTCGGATGACGGCTGATTAGCCAGAAACCGGTCCCAGGATGCTTGATTCCGGTCCAGGGAAGACATGGCTTGGCAGTTCAGGCTGGACTGTTCCCATGAGGCACAGGGTCAGACTGATTTGCATATGGCCATGTCTGAACTGGGATGGCGGAGTAAGCTAAAGAATGATGATGGATTAAACCCAGATCAGTTGACTGGGGATGAGTGCTTGCATTGTTCAACACTCCATCCATCATCCCCGTTGGTTTTTCTTTGTTCGCCCTAAGTTGGCAGAGTATGCTCAGACGTAGGTCCCTTGCTCACTTTGCCACTGGATTCAAGCTAGCCTGGCTGATGACGGCTGATTAGCCAAAAACCGGTCCCAGAAAGCTTGTTTCCGGTCCAGGGAAGACATGGCTTGGCAGTTCGGGCTGGACTGTTCCCATGAGGCACAGGGTCAGACTGATTTGCATATGGCCATATCTGAACTGGGGTGGCGGAGTGAGCTAAAGAATGATGATGGATTAAACCCAGATCAGTTGAATGGGGGTGAGTGCTTGCATTGTTCAACACTCTGTCCATCATCCCCTTTGGGTTTTCTTTGTTCACCCTAAGTTGGCAGGGTATGCCCAGATGTGGGTCCCTTGCTCACTTTGCCACTGGATTCAAGCTAGCCTGGCTGATGACGGCAGATTAGCCACAAACCGGTCCCAGGATGCTTGATTCCGGTCCAGGGAACACATGGCTTGGCAGTTCGGGCTGGACTGTTTCCATGAGGCACAGGGTCAGACTGATTTGCATATGTCCATATCTGAACTGGGGTGGCGGAGTGAGCTAAAGAATGATGTTGGATTAAACCCAGATCAGTTGAATGGGGGTGAGTGCTTGCATTGTTCAACACTCTGTCCATCATCCCCTTTGGTTTTCTTTGTTCGCCCTAAGTTGGCAGGGTATGCCCAGACGTGGGTCCCTTGCTCACTTTGCCACTGGATTCAAGCTAGCCTGGCTGACGACGGCTGATTAGTCAGAAACCAGTCCCAGGATGCTTGTTTCCGGTCCAGGGAAGACATGGCTTGGCAGTTCGGGCTGGACTGTTCCCATGAGGCACAGGGTCAGACTGATTTGCATATGGCCATGTCTGAACTGGGGTGGCAGAGTGAGCTAAAGAATGATGATGGATTAAACCCAGATCAGTTGACTGGGAATGAGTGTTTGCATTGTTCAACACTCCAGCCATCATCCCCGTTGGTTTTTTTTTGTTCGCCCTAAGTTGGCAGGGTATGCTCAGACGTAGGTCCCTTGCTCACTTTGCCACTGGATTCAAGCTAGCCTGGATGATGACGGCTGATTAGCCAAAAACCGGTCCCAGGAAGCTTGTTTCCGGTCCAGGGAAGACATGGCTTGGCAGTTCGGGCTGGACTGTTCCCATGAGGCACAGGGTCAGACTGATTTGCATATGGCCATGTCTGAACTGGGGTGCCGGAGTGAGCTAAAGAATGATGATGGATTAAACCCAGATCAGTTGACTAGACGTGAGTGTTTGATTTGCTCAAGCCCTCCGTCCATCATTCCCTTTTGTTTTTCTTTGTTCGCACTAAGTTGGCAGGGTATGCCCAGACGTGGGTCCCTTGCTCACTTTCCCACTGGATTCATGCTAGCCTGGCTGATGACGGCTGATTAGCCAGAAACCGGTCCCAAGATGCTTGTTTTTGGTCCAGGGAAGACATGGCTTAGCAGTTAGGGCTTGTCTGTTCCCATGAGGCACAGGGTCAGACTGATTTGCATATGGCCATATCTGAACTGGGGTGGCGGAGTGAGCTAAAGAATGATGATGGATTAAACCCAGATCAGTTGACTGGGGGTGAGTGCTTGCATTGTCCAACACTACGTCGATCATCCCCTTTATTTTTTCTTTGATCGCCCTAAATTGGCACGGTATGCCCAGACGTGGGTCCCTTGCTCACTTTTCCACTGGATTCAAGCTAGCCTGTCGGATGACAGCGGATTAGCCACAAACCGGTCCCAGGATGCTTGATTCCGGTCCAGGGAACACATGGCTTGGCAGTTCGGGCTGGACTGTTTCCATGAGGCAAAGGGTCAGACTGATTTGCATATGTCCATATCTGAACTGGGGTGGCGGAGTGAGCTAAAGAATGATGTTGGATTAAACCCAGATCAGTTGAATGGGAGTGAGTGCTTGCATTGTTCAACACTCTGTCCATCATCCCCTTTGGTTTTCTTTGTTCGCCCTAAGTTGGCAGGGTATGCCCAGACATGGGTCCCTTGCTCACTTTGCCACTGGATTCAAGCTAGCTTGGCAGATGACGGCTGATTAGCCAGAACCCGGTCCCAGGATGCTTGATTCCGGTCCAGGGAAGACATGGCTTGGCAGTTCAGGCTGGACTATTCCCATGAGGCACAGGGTCAGAAACATTTGCATATGGCCATGTCTGAACTGGTGTGGCGGAGTGAGCTAAAGAATGATGATGGATTAAATCCAGATCAGTTGACTGGGGGTGAATGCTTGCATTGTTCAACACTCTGTCCATCATCCCCTTTGGGTTTTCTTTGTTCGCCCTAAGTTGGCAGGGAATGCCCAGATGTGGGTCCCTTGCTCACTTTGCCACTGGATTCAAGCTAGCCTGGCTGATGACGGCAGATTAGCCACAAACCGGTCCCAGGATGCTTAATTCCGGTCCAGGGAACACATGGCTTGGCAGTTCGGGCTGGACTGTTTCCATGAGGTACAGTGTCAGACTGATTTGCATATGGCCATGTCTGAACTGGGGTGGGGGAGTGAGCTAAAGAATGATGATGGATTAAACCCAGATCAGTTGAATGGGAGTGAGTGCTTGCATTGTTCAACACTCTGTCCATCATCCCCTTTGGTTTTCTTTGTTCGCCCTAAGTTGGCAGGGTATGCCCAGACATGGGTCCCTTGCTCACTTTGCCACTGGATTCAAGCTAGCTTGGCAGATGACGGCTGATTAGCCAGAACCCGGTCCCAGGATGCTTGATTCCGGTCCAGGGAAGACATGGCTTGGCAGTTCAGGCTGGACTATTCCCATGAGGCACAGGGTCAGAAACATTTGCATATGGCCATGTCTGAACTGGTGTGGCGGAGTGAGCTAAAGAATGATGATGGATTAAATCCATATCAGTTGACTGGGGGTGAATGCTTGCATTGTTCAACACTCTGTCCATCATCCCCTTTGGGTTTTCTTTGTTCGCCCTAAGTTGGCAGGGAATGCCCAGATGTGGGTCCCTTGCTCACTTTGCCACTGGATTCAAGCTAGCCTGGCTGATGACGGCAGATTAGCCACAAACCGGTCCCAGGATGCTTAATTCCGGTCCAGGGAACACATGGCTTGGCAGTTCGGGCTGGACTGTTTCCATGAGGCACAGTGTCAGACTGATTTGCATATGGCCATGTCTGAACTGGGGTGGGGGAGTGAGCTAAAGAATGATGATGGATTAAAACCAGATCAGTTGACTGGGGGTGAGTGCTTGCATTGTCCAACACTCCGTCCATCATCCCCTTTGTTTTTTCTTTGTTTGCCCTAAGTTGGCAGGGTATGCCCAGACGTGGGTCCCTTGCTCACTTTGCCACTGGATTCAAGCTAGCCTGGCTGATGACGGCTCATTAGCCAGAAACTGGTCCCGGGATGCTTGTTTCCGGTCCAGGGAAGACATGGCTTGGCAGTTCGGGCTGGACTGTTCCCATGAGGCAAAGCGTCAAACTGATTTGCATATGGCCATGTGAGAACTGGGGTGACGGAGTGAGCTAATGAATGATGGTGGATTAAACCCAGATCAGTTGACAGGGGGTGAGTGCTTGCATTGTTCAACACTCCGTCCATCATCCCCTTTGTTTTTTCTTTGTACGCGCTAAGTTGGCAGGGTATGCCCAGACGTGGGTCCCTTGCTCACTTTGCCACTGGGTTCAGGCTAGCTTAGCCGATGACGGCTGATTAGCCAAAAACCAGTCCCAGGAAGCTTGTTTCCGGTCCACGGAAGACATGGCTTGGCAGTTCGGGCTGGACTGTTCCCATGAGGCACAGGGTCAGACTGATTTGCATATGGCCATGTCTGAACTGGGGTGCCAGAGTGAGATAAAGAATGATGATGGATTAAACCCAGATCAGTTGACTGGGCGTGTGTGTTTGATTTGCTCAAGCGCTCCGTATATCATCCCCTTTGGTTTTTCTTTGTTCGCCTTAAGTTGGCAGGGTATGCCCAGACGTGGGTCCGTTGCTCACTTTGCCACTGAGTTCAAGCTAGTTTGGCCGATGACGGCTGATTAGCCAGAACCCGGTCCCAGGATGCTTGTTTCTGGTCCAGGGAAGACATGGCTTGGCAGTTCGGGCTGGACTGTTCCCATGAGGCACAGTGTCAGACTGATTTGCATATGGCCCTGTCTGAACTGTGGTGGGGGAGTGAGCTAAAGAACGATGATGGATTAAACCCAGATCACTTGACTGGGGGTGAGTGCTTGCATTGTCCCACACTCCGTCCATCATCCCCTTTGTTTTTTCTTTGTTTGCCCTAAGTTGGCAGGGTATGCCCAGACGTGGGTCCCTTGCTCACTTTGCAACTGGATTCAAGCTAGCCTGGCTGATGACGGCTCATTAGCCAGAAACTGGTCCCAGGATGCTTGTTTCCGGTCCAGGGAAGACATGGCTTGGCAGTTCGGGCTGGACTGTTCCCATGAGGCAAAGCGTCAAACTGATTTGCATATGGCCATGTGAGAACTGGGGTGACGGAGTGAGCTAAAGAATGATGGTGGATTAAACCCAGAACAGTTGACAGGGGGTGAGTGCTTGCATTGTTCAACACTCCGTCCATCATCCCCTTTGTTTTTTCTTTGTCCGCGCTAAATTGGCAGGGTATGCCCAGACGTGGGTCCCTTGCTCACTTTGCCACTGGGTTCAAGCTAGCTTAGCCGATGACGGCTGATTAGCCAAAAACCAGTCCCAGGAAGCTTGTTTCCGGTCCAGGGAAGACATGGCTTGGCAGTTCGGGCTGGACTGTTCCCATGAGGCACAGGGTCAGACTGATTTGCATATGGCCATGTCTGAACTGGGGTGCCAGAGTGAGATAAAGAATGATGATGGATTAAACCCAGATCACTTGACTGGGCGTGAGTGTTTGATTTGCTCAAGCGCTCCGTATATCATCCCCTTTGGTTTTTCTTTGTTCGCCTTAAGTTGGCAGGGTATGCCCAGACGTGGGTCCCTTGCTCACTTTGCCACTGGATTCAAGCTAGCCTGGCTCATAACGGCTGATTAGTCAAAAACCGGACCCAGGATGCTTGTTTCTGGTCCAGGGAAGACATGGCTTGGCAGTTCGGGCTGGATTGTTCCCATGAGGCACAGAGTCATACTGATTTGCATATGGCCATGTCTGAACTAGTGGGGCGGAGTGAGCTAAAGAATGATGATGGATTAAACCCACATAAGTTGACTGGGGGTGAGTGCTTGCATTGCTTAACACTCTGTCCATCATCTTCTTTGGTTTTTCCTTGTTCGCCCTAAGTTGGCGGAGTATGTCCAGACGTGGGTCCCTTACTCACTTTGCCACTGGATTCAAGCTAGCCTGGCTGATGACGGCTGATTAGCCAGAACCTGGTCCCAGGATGCTTGTTTCTGGTCCAGGGAAGACATGGCTTGGCAGTTCAGGCTGGACTGTTCCCATGAGTTACAGTGTCAGACTGATTTGCATATGGCCATGTCCGAACTGGGGTGGCGGAGTGAGGTAAAAAATGATGATGGATTAAAACCAGGTCAGTTGACTGGGGGTGAGTGCTTGCATTGTTCAATACTCCGTCCATCATCCCCTTTGTTTTTTATTTGTTCGCACTAAGTTGGCAGGGTATGCCTAGACTTGTGTCCCTTGCTCACTTTCCCACTGGATTCATGCTAGCCTGGCTGATAACGGCTGATAAGCCAGAAACCGGTCCCAGGATGCTTGTTTCCGGTCCAGGGAAGACATGGCTTAGCAGTTCGGGCTTGACTGTTCTCATAAGGCACAGGGTCAGACTGACTTGCATATGGCCATATCTGAACTGGGGTGGTGGAGTGAGCTAAAGAATGATGATGGATTAAACCCAGATCAGTTGACTGGAGGTGAGTGCTTGCATTGTTCAACAGTACGTCGATCATCCCCTTTATTTTTTCTTTGATCACCCTAAGTTGGCACGGTATGCCCAGACGTGGGTCCCTTGCTCACTTTTCCATTGGATTCAAGCTAGCCTGGCGGATGACGGCTGGTTAGCCAGAAACCGGTCCCAGGATGCTTGATGCCGGTCCAGGGAAGACATGGCTTGGCAGTTCAGGCTGGACTGTTCCCATGAGGCACAGGGTCAGACTGATTTGCATATGGCCATGTCTGAACTGGTGTGGTGGAGTGAGCTAAAGAATGATGATGGATTAAACCCAGATCAGTTGACTGGGGGTGAGTGCTTGCATTGTTCAACACTCCGTCCATCATCCCCTTTGTTTTTTCTTTGTTCGCACTCAGTTGGCAGGGTATGCCTAGACGTGTGTCCCTTGCTCACTTTCCCACTGGATTCATGCTAGCCTGGCTGATGACGGCTGATAAGCCAGAAACCGGTCCCAGGATGCTTGTTTCCGGTCCAGGGAAGACATGGCTTAGCAGTTCGGGCTTGACTGTTCTCATGAGGCACAGGGTCAGACTGATCTGCATATGGCCATATCTGAACTGGGGTGGCGGAGTGAGCTAAAGAATGATGATGGATTAAACCCAGATCAGTTGACTGGGGGTGAGTGCTTGCATTGTTCAACAGTACGTCGATCATCCCCTTTATTTTTTCTTTGATCACCCTAAGTTGGCACGTCATGCCCAGACGTGGGTCCCTTGCTCACTTTTCCACTCGATTCAAGCTAGCCTGGCGGATGACGGCTGATTAGCCAGAAACCGGTCCCAGGATGCTTGATTCCGGTCCAGGGAAGACATGGCTTGGCAGTTCAGGCTGGACTGTTCCAATGAGGCACAGGGTCAGACTGATTTGCATATGGCCATGTCTGAACTGGTGTGGCGGAGTGAGCTAAAGAATGATGATGGATTAAACCCAGATCAGTTGACTGGGGGTGAGTGCTTGAATTGTTCAACACTCCGTCCATCATCCCCTTTGGGTTTTCTTTGTTCGCCCTATCTTGGCAGGGTATGCCCAGACGTGGGTCCCTTGCTCACTTTGACACTGGATTCAAGCTAGCCTGGCTGATGACGGCTGAATCGCCAGAAACCGGTCCCAGGATGCTTGTTTCCGGTCCAGGGAAGACATGGCTTGGCTGTTCGGGCTGGACTGTTCCCATGAGGAACAGGGTCAGACTGATTTGCATATGTCCATATCTGAACTGGGGTGGCGGGATGAGCCAAAGAATGATGTTAGATTAAACCCAGATCAGTTTACTGGGGGTGAGTGCTTGCATTGTTCAACACTCCGTCCATCATCCCCTTTGGTTTTTCTTTGTTTGCCCTAAGTTGGCGGGGTATGCCCAGACTTGGGTCCCTTGCTCACTTTGCCACTGGATTCAAGCTAGCCTAGCTGATGACGGCTTTTTAGCCAGAAACCGGTCCCAGGATGCTTGTTTCCGGTCCAGGAAAACATGGCTCGGCAGTTCAGGCTTGACTGTTCCCATGAGGCACAGGGTCAGACTGATTTGCATATGGCCATGTCTGAACTGGTGTGGCGGAGTGAGCTAAAGAATGATGATGGATTAAACCAAGATCAGTTGACTGCGGGGGAGTGCTTGCATTGCTCAACACTCTGTCCATCATCTCCTTTGGTTTTTTCTTGTTCGCCCTAAGTTGGCGGAGTATGTCCAGACGTGGGTCCCTTACTCACTTTGCCACTGGATTCAAGCTAGCCTGGCTGATGACGGCTGATTAGCCAGAACCTGGTCCCAGGATGCTTGTTTCTGGTCCAGGGAAGACATGGCTTGGCAGTTCGGGCTGGACTGTTCCCATGAGTTACAGTGTCAGACTGATTTGCATATGGCCATGTCCGAACTGGGGTGGCGGAGTGAGGTAAAAAATGATGATGGATTAAAATCAGATCAGTTGACTGGGGGTGAGTGCTTGCATTGTTCAACACTCCGTCCATCATCCCCTTTGTTTTTTATTTGTTCGCACTAAGTTGGCAGGGTATGCCTAGACTTGTGTCCCTTGCTCACTTTCCCACTGGATTCATGCTAGCCTGGCTGATGACGGCTGATAAGCCAGAAACCGGTCCCAGGATGCTTGTTTCCGGTCCAGGGAAGACATGGCTTAGCAGTTCGGGCTTGACTGTTCTCATGAGGCACAGGGTCAGACTGATTTGCATATGGCCATATCTGAACTGGGGTGGTGGAGTGAGCTAAAGAATGATGATGGATTAAACCCAGATCAGTTGACTGGAGGTGAGTGCTTGCATTGTTCAACAGTACCTCGATCATCCCCTTTATTTTTTCTTTGCTCACCCTAAGTTGGCACGGTATGCCCAGACGTGGGTCCCTTGCTCACTTTTCCACTGGATTCAAGCTAGCCTGGCGGATGACGGCTGGTTAGCCAGAAACCGGTCCCAGGATGCTTGATGCCGGTCCAGGGAAGACATGGCTTGGCAGTTCAGGCTGGACTGTTCCCATGAGGCACAGGGTCAGACTGATTTGCATATGGCCATGTCTGAACTGGTGTGGTGGAGTGAGCTAAAGAATGATGATGGATTAAACCCAGATCAGTTGACTGGGGGTGAGTGCTTGCATTGTTCAACACTCCGTCCATCATCCCCTTTGTTTTTTCTTTGTTCGCACTCAGTTGGCAGGGTATGCCTAGACGTGTGTCCCTTGCTCACTTTCCCACTGGATTCATGCTAGCCTGGCTGATGACGGCTGATAAGCCAGAAACCGGTCCCAGGATGCTTGTTTCCGGTCCAGGGAAGACATGGCTTAGCAGTTCGGGCTTGACTGTTCTCATGAGGCACAGGGTCAGACTGATTTGCATATGGCCATATCTGAACTGGGGTGGCGGAGTGAGCTAAAGAATGATGATGGATTAAACCCAGATCAGTTGACTGGGGGTGAGTGCTTGCATTGTTCAACAGTACGTCGATCATCCCCTTTATTTTTTCTTTGATCACCCTAAGTTGGCACGGCATGCCCAGACGTGGGTCCCTTGCTCACTTTTCCACTCGATTCAAGCTAGCCTGGCGGATGACGGCTGATTAGCCAGAAACCGGTCCCAGGATGCTTGATTCCGGTCCAGGGAAGACTTGGCTTGGCAGTTCAGGCTGGACTGCTCCAATGAGGCACAGGGTCAGACTGATTTGCATATGGCCATGTCTGAACTGGTGTGGCGGAGTGAGCTAAAGAATGATGATGGATTAAACCCAGATCAGTTGACTGGGGGTGAGTGCTAGCATTGTTCAACACTCCGTCCATCATCCCCTTTGGGTTTTCTTTGTTCGCCCTAACTTGGCAGGGTATGCCCAGACGTGGGTCCCTTGCTCACTTTGACACTGGATTCAAGCTAGCCTGGCTGATGACGGCTGAATCGCCAGAAACCGGTCCCAGGATGCTTGTTTCCGGTCCAGGGAAGACATGGCTTGGCTGTTCGGGCTGGACTGTTCCCATGAGGAACAGGGTCAGACTGATTTGCATATGTCCATATCTGAACTGGGGTGGCGGGATGAGCCAAAGAATGATGTTAGATTAAACCCAGATCAGTTTACTGGGGGTGAGTGCTTGCATTGTTCAACACTCCGTCCATCATCCCCTTTGGTTTTTCTTTGTTTGCCCTAAGTTGGGGGGGATGCCCAGACTTGGGTCCCTTGCTCCCTTTGCCACTGGATTCAAGCTAGCCTAGCTGATGACGGCTTTTTAGTCAGAAACCGGTCCCAGGATGCTTGTTTCCGGTCCAGGAAAACATGGCTCGGCAGTTCAGGCTGGACTGTTCCCATGAGGCACAGGGTCAGACTGATTTGCATATGGCTATGTCTGAACTGGTGTGGCGGAGTGAGCTAAAGAATGATGATGGATTAAACCAAGATCAGTTGACTGCGGGGGAGTTCTTGCATTGTTCAACACTACGTCCATCATCCCCTTTGTTTTTTCTTTGTCTGCGCTAAGTTGGCAGGGTATGCCCAGACGTGGGTCCCTTGCTCACTTTGCCACTGGATTCAAGCTAGCCTGGCGGATGACGGCTGATTAGACAGAAACCAGTCCCAGGATGCTTGTTTCCGGTCCAGGGAAGACATGGCTTGGCAGTTCGGGCTGGACTGTTCCCATGAGGCACAGGGTCAGACTGATTTGCATATGGCCATGTCTGAAATGGGGTGGTGGACTGAGCTAAAGAATGATGATGGATTAAACCCAGATCAGTTGACTGGGGGTGAGTGCTTGCATTGTTCAACACTCTGTCCATCATACCCTTTGTTTTTTCTTTGCTGTCCCAAAGTTGGCAGGGTATGTCCAGACGTGGGTCCCTTGCTCACTTTGCCACTGGATTCATGCTAGCCTGGCTGATGACGGCTGATAAGCCAGAAACCGGTCCCAGGATGCTTGTTTCCGGTCCAGGGAAGACATGGCTTAGCAGTTCGGGCTTGACTGTTCTCATGAGGCACAGGGTCAGACTGATTTGCATATGGCCATATCTGAACTGGGGTGGTGGAGTGAGCTAAAGAATGATGATGGATTAAACCCAGATCAGTTGACTGGAGGTGAGTGCTTGCATTGTTCAACAGTACGTCGATCATCCCCTTTATTTTTTCTTTGATCACCCTAAGTTGGCACGGTATGCCCAGACGTGGGTCCCTTGCTCACTTTTCCACTGGATTCAAGCTAGCCTGGCGGATGACGGCTGGTTAGCCAGAAACCGGTCCCAGGATGCTTGATGCCGGTCCAGGGAAGACATGGCTTGGCAGTTCAGGCTGGACTGTTCCCATGAGGCACAGGGTCACACTGATTTGCATATGGCCATGTCTGAACTGGTGTGGTGGAGTGAGCTAAAGAATGATGATGGATTAAACCCAGATCAGTTGACTGGGGGTGAGTGCTTGCATTGTTCAACACTCCGTCCATCATCCCCTTTGTTTTTTCTTTGTTCGCACTCAGTTGGCAGGGTATGCCTAGACGTGTGTCCCTTGCTCACCTTCCCACTGGATTCATGCTAGCCTGGCTGATGACGGCTGATAAGCCAGAAACCGGTCCCAGGATGCTTGTTTCCGGTCCAGGGAAGACATGGCTTAGCAGTTCGGGCTTGACTGTTCTGATGAGGCACAGGGTCAGACTGATTTGCATATGGCCATATCTGAACTGGGGTGGCGGAGTGAGCTAAAGAATGATGATGGATTAAACCCAGATCAGTTGACTCGGGGTGAGTGCTTGCATTGTTCAACAGTACGTCGATCATCCCCTTTATTTTTTCTTTGATCACCCTAAGTTGGCACGGCATGCCCAGACGTGGGTCCCTTGCTCACTTTTCCACTCGATTCAAGCTAGCCTGGCGGATGACGGCTGATTAGCCAGAAACCAGTCCCAGGATGCTTGATTCCGGTCCAGGGAAGACATGGCTTGGCAGTTCAGGCTGGACTGTTCCAATGAGGCACAGGGTCAGACTGATTTGCATATGGCCATGTCTGAACTGGTGTGGCGGAGTGAGCTAAAGAATGATGATGGATTAAACCCAGATCAGTTGACTGGGGGTGAGTGCTTGCATTGTTCAACACTCCGTCCATCATCCCCTTTGGGTTTTCTTTGTTCGCCCTAACTTGGCAGGGTATGCCCAGACGTGGGTCCCTTGCTCACTTTGACACTGGATTCAAGCTAGCCTGGCTGATGACGGCTGAATCGCCAGAAACCGGTCCCAGGATGCTTGTTTCCGGTCCAGGAAAACATGGCTCGGCAGTTCAGGCTGGACTGTTCCCATGAGGCACAGGGTCAGATTGATTTGCATATGGCCATGTCTGAACTGGTGTGGCGGAGTGAGCTAAAGAATGATGATGGATTAAACCAAGATCAGTTGACTGCGGGGGAGTGCTTGCAATGTTCAACACTCCGTCCATCATCCCCTTTGGGTTTTCTTTGTTCGCCCTAAATTGGCGGGGTATGCCCAGACTTGGGTCCCTTGCTCACTTTGCCACTGGATTCAAGCTAGCCTAGCTGATGACGGCTTTTTAGTCAGAAACCGGTCCCAGGATGCTTGTTTCCGGTCCAGGAAAACATGGCTCGGCAGTTCAGGCTGGACTGTTCCCATGAGGCACAGGGTCAGACTGATTTGCATATGGCCATGTCTGAACTGGTGTGGCGGAGTGAGCTAAAGAATGATGATGGATTAAACCAAGATCAGTTGACTGCGGGGGAGTGTTTGCATTGTTCAACACTGTCCATCATCCCCTTTGTTTTTTCTGTGTTCGCCCTAAGTTGGCAGGGTATTCCCGGACATTGGTCCCTTGCTCACTTTGCTACTGGATTCAAGCTAGCCTGGCTGATGACGGCTGATTAGTCAGAAACCGGTCCCAGAATGCTTGTTTCCGGTCCAGGGAAGACATGGCTTGGCTGTTCGGGCTGGACTGTTCCCATGAGGAACAGGGTCAGACTGATTTGCATATGGCCATATCTGAACTGGGGTGGCGGAGTGAGCTAAAGAATGATGATGGATTAAACCCAGATCAATTGACTGGGGGTGAGTGCTTGCATTGTTCAACACTCCGTCCATCATCCCCTTTGGTTTGTCTTTGTTTGCCCTAAGTTGGCGGGGTATGCCCAGACTTGGGTCCCTTGCTCACTTTGCCACTGGATTCAAGCTAGCCTAGCTGATGACGGCTTTTTAGTCAGAAACCGGTCCCAGGATGCTTGTTTCCGGCCCAGGAAAACATGGCTCGGCAGTTCAGGCTGGACTGTTCCCATGAGGCACAGGGTCAGACTGATTTGCATATGGCCATGTCTGAACTGGTGTGGCGGAGTGAGCTAAAGAATGATGATGGATTAAACCAAGATCAGTTGACTGCGGGGGAGTGCTTGCATTGTTCAACACTGTCCATCATCCCCTTTGTTTTTTCTGTGTTCGCCCTAAGTTGGCAGGGTATTCCCGGACATTGGTCCCTTGCTCACTTTGCTACTGGATTCAAGCTAGCCTGGCTGATGACGGCTGATTAGTCAGAAACCGGTCCCAGAATGCTTGTTTCCGGTCCAGGGAAGACATGGCTTGGCTGTTCGGGCTGGACTGTTCCCATGAGGAACAGGGTCAGACTGATTTGCATATGGCCATATCTGAACTGGGGTGGCGGAGTGAGCTAAAGAATGATGATGGATTAAACCCAGATCAATTGACTGGGGGTGAGTGCTTGCATTGTTCAACACTCCGTCCATCATCCCCTTTGTTTTTTCTTTGTCTGCTCTAAGTTGGCAGGGTATGCCCAGACGTGGGTCCCTTGCTCACTTTGCCACTGGATTCAAGCTAGCCTAGCTGATGACGGCTTTTTAGTCAGAAACCGGTCCCAGGATGCTTGTTTCTGGTCCAGGAAAACATGGCTCGGCAGTTCAGGCTGGACTGTTCCCATGAGGCACATGGTCAGACTGATTTGCATATGGCTATGTCTGAACTGGTGTGGCGGAGTGAGCTAAAGAATGATGATGGATTAAACCAAGATCAGTTGACTGCGGGGGAGTTCTTGCATTGTTCAACACTCCGTCCATCATCCCCTTTGTTTTTTCTTTGTCTGCGCTAAGTTGGCAGGGTATGCCCAGACGTGGGTCCCTTGCTCACTTTGCCACTGGATTCAAGCTAGCCTGGCTGACGACGGCTGATTAGACAGAAACCAGTCCCAGGATGCTTGTTTCCGGTCCAGGGAAGACAGGGCTTGGCAGTTCGGGCTGGACTGTTCCCATGAGGCACAGGGTCAGACTGATTTGCATATGGCCATGTCTGAACTGGGGTGGCGGACTGAGCTAAAGAATGATGATGGTTTAAACCCAGATCAGTTGACTGGGGGTGAGTGCTTGCATTGTTCAACACTCTGTCCATCATACCCTTTGTTTTTTCTTTGCTGTCCCAAAGTTGGCAGGGTATGTCCAGACGTGGGTCCCTTGCTCACTTTGCCACTGGATTCAAGCTAGCCAGGCTGATGATGGCTGATTAGCCAGAAACCGGTCCCAGGATGCTTGTTTCCAGTCCAGGGAAGACATGGCTTGGCAGTTCGAACTGGACTGTTCCCATGAGGCAGAGGGTCAGACTGATTTGCATATGGCCATATCTGATGTGGCGGAGTGTGCTAAAGAATGATGATGGATTAAAGGCAGATCAGTTGACTGGGGGTGAGTGCTTGCATTGCTCAACACTCCGTCCATCATCCCCTTTGGTTTTTCTTTGTTCAACCTAAGTTGGCAGGGTATGCAAAGACGTGGGTCCCTTGCTCACTTTGCTACTGGATTCAAGCTAGCCTGGCTGATGACGGCTGATTAGCCAAAAAATGGTCCCAGGAAGCTTGTTTCCAGTCCAGGGAAGTCATGGCTTGGCAGTTCGGGCTGGACTGTTTCCATGAGGCACAGGGTCAGACTGATTTACATTTGGCCATATCTGAACTGGGGTGGGGGAGTGAGCTAAAGAATGATGGTGGATTAAACCCACATAAGTTGACTGGGGGTGAGTGCTTGCATTGCTCAACACTCTGTCCATCATCCCCTTTAGTTTTTCTTTGTTTGCCCTTAGTTGACATGGTATGCCCAGACGTGGGTCCCTTGCTCACTTTGCTACTGGATTCAAGCTAGCCTGGCTGATGACAGCTGATTAGCCACAAACCGGTCCGAGGATGCTTGTTTCCGGTCCAGGGAAGACATGGCAAGGCATTTCGGGCTGGACTATTCCCATGAGGCACAGGGTCAGACTGATTTGCATATGGCCATGTCTTAACTGGGGTGGCAGAGTGAGCTAAAGAATGATGATGGATTAAACCCAGATCAGTTGACTGGGGGTGAGTGCTTGCATTGTTCAAAACTCTGTCCATCATCCCCTTTGTTTTTTCTTTGTTCGCCCTAAGTTGGCAGGGTATGCCCAGACGTGGGTCCCTTGCTCACTTAGCCACTGGATTCAAGCTAGCCTGGCTGATGATGGCTGATTAGCCTGAAACCGGTCCCAGGATGCTTGTTTCCGGTCCAGGGAAGACATGGCAAGGCATTTCGGGCTGGACTATTCCCATGAGGCACAGGGTCAGACTGATTTGCATATGGCCATGTCTGAACTGGGGTGGCGGAGTGAGCTAAAGAATGATGATGAATTAAACCCAGATCAGTTGACTGGGGGTGAGTGCTTGCATTGTTCAACACTCCGTCCATCATCCCCTTTGTTTTTTCCTTGTTCGCCCTAAGTTGGCAGGGTATGTCCAGACGTGGGTCCCTTGCTCACTTTGCCACTGTATTCAAGCTAGCCTGGCTGATGATGGCCCATTATCCAGAATCCGGTCCCAGGATGCTTGTTTCTGGACCAGGGAAGACATGACTTGGCAGTTCGGGCTGGACTGTTCCCATGAGGCACAGGGTCAGACTGATTTGCATATGGCCATGTCTGAACTGGGGTGGCGGAGTGAGCTAAAGAATGATGTTGGATTAAACCCAGGTCAGTTGACTGGAGGTGAGTGCTTGCCTTGTTCAACACTCCGTCCATCATCCCCTTTGGTTTTTCTTTGTTCGCCCTAAGTTGGCAGGGTATGCCCAGACGTGGGTCCCTTGCTCACTTTGCTACTGGATTCAAGCTAGCCTGGCTGATGACAGGTGATTAGCCAGAAACCGGTCCGAGGATGCTTGTTTCCGGTCCATGGAAGACATGGCTTTGCAGTTCGGGCTGGACTGTTCCCATGAGGCACAGTGTCAGACTGATTTGCATATGGCCATGTCTGAACTGGGGTGGCAGAGTGAGCTAAAGAATGATGATGGATTAAACCCAGATCAGTTGACTGGGGGTGAGTGCTTGCATTGTTCAACACTCTGTCCATAATCCCCTTTGTTTTTTCTTTGTTCGCCCTAAGTTGGCAGGGTATGCCCAGAAGTGGGTCCCTTGCTCACTTGGCCACTGGATTCAAGCTAGCCTGGCTGATGATGGTTGATTAGCCAGAAACCGGTCCCAGGATGCTTGTTTACGGTCCAGGGAAGACATGGCTAGGCAGTTCTGGCTGGACTGTTCCCATGAGGCACAGTGTCAGACTGATTTGCATATGGCCATGTCTGAACTGGGGTGGCAGAGTGAGCTAAAGAATTTTGATGGATTAAACCCAGAGCAGTTGACTGGGGGTGAGTGCTTGCATTGTTCAACACTCCGTCCATCATCCCCTTTGTTTTTTCCTTGTTCGCCCTAAGTTGGCAGGGTATGTCCAGTCGTGGGTCCCTTGCTCACTTTGCCACTGTATTCAAGCTAGCCTGGCTCATGATGGCCCATTATCCAGAAACCGGTCCCAGGATTCTTGTTTCCGGGCCAGGGAAGACATGGCTTGGCAGTTCGGGCTGGACTGTTCCCATGAGGCACAGGGTCTGACTGATTTGCATATGGCCATATCTAAACTGGGGTGGCAGAGTGAGCTAAAGAATGATGATGGATTAAAGCCAGATCAGTTGACTGGCGGTGAGTGCTTGCATTGCTCAACACTCCGTCCATCATCCCCTTTTGTTTTTCTTTGTTCACCCTAAGTTGGAAGGGTATGCCCAGACGTGGGTCCCTTGCTCACTTGGCCACTGTATTCAAGCTAGCCTGGCTGATGATGGCTGATTAGCCAGAAACCGGACCCAGGATGCTTCTTTCCGGTCCAGGGAAGACATGGCTAGGCAGTTCGGACTGGACTGTTCCCATGAGGCACAGGGTCAGACTGATTTGCATATGGCCATGTCTGAACTGGGGTGGCGGAGTGAGCTAAAGAATGATGATGGATTAAACCCAGATCAGTTGAATGGGGGTGAGTGCTAGCATTGTTCAACACTCCGTCCATCATCCCCTTAGTTTTTTCCTTGTTCGCCCTAAGTTGGCAGGGTATGTCCAGACGTGGGTCCCTTGCTCACTTTGCCACTGTATTCAAGCTAGCCTGGCTGATGATGGCCCATTATCCAGAAACCGGTCCCAGGATGCTTGTTTCCAGTCCAGGGAAGACATGGCTTGGCAGTTCGAGCTGGACTGTTTCCATGACGCACAGGGTCAGACTTATTTCCATATGGCCATGTCTGAACTGGGGTGGCGGAGTGAGATAAAGAATGATGATGGATTAAACCCAGATCAGTTTACTGGGGGTGAGTGCTTGCATTGTTCAACACTCCGTCCATCATCCCCTTTGGTTTTTCTTTGTTTGCCCTAAGTTGGCGGGGTATGCCCAGACTTGGGTCCCTGGCTCACTTTGCCACTGGATTCAAGCTAGCCTAGCTGATGACGGCTTTTTAGTCAGAAACCGGTCCCAGGATGCTTGTTTCCGGTCCAGGAAAACATGGTTCGGCAGTTCAGGCTGGACTGTTCCCATGAGGCACAGGGTCAGACTGATTTGCATATGGCCATGTCTGAACTGGTGTGGCAGAGTGAGCTAAAGAATGATGATGGATTAAACCAAGATCAGTTGACTGCGGGGGAGTGCTTGCATTGCTCAACACTCTGTCCATCATCTCCTTTGGTTTTTCCTTGTTCGCCCTAAGTTGGCGGAGTATGTCCAGACGTGGGTCCCTTACTCACTTTGCCACTGGATTCAAGCTAGCCTGGCTGATGACGGCTGATTAGCCAGAATCCGGTCCCAGGATGCTTGATGCCGGTCCAGGGAAGACATGGCTTGGCAGTTCGGGCTGGACTGTTCCCATGAGTTACAGTGTCAGACTGATTTGCATATGGCCATGTCCGAACTGGGGTGGCGGAGTGAGGTAAAAAATGATGATGGATTAAAACCAGATCAGTTGACTGGGGGTGAGTGCTTGCATTGTTCAACACTCCGTCCATCATCCCCTTTGTTTTTTATTTGTTCGCACTAAGTTGGCAGGGTATGCCTAGACTTGTGTCCCTTGCTCACTTTCCCACTGGATTCATGCTAGCCTGGCTGATGACGGCTGATAAGCCAGAAACCGGTCCCAGGATGCTTGTTTCCGGTCCAGGGAAGACATGGCTTAGCAGTTCGGGCTTGACTGTTCTCATGAGGCACAGGGTCAGACTGATTTGCATATGGCCATGTCTGAACTGGTGTGGTGGAGTGAGCTAAAGAATGATGATGGATTAAACCCAGATCAGTTGACTGGAGGTGAGTGCTTGCATTGTTCAACAGTACGTCGATCATCCCCTTTATTTTTTCTTTGATCACCCTAAGTTGGCACGGTATGCCCAGACGTGGGTCCCTTGCTCACTTTTCCACTGGATTCAAGCTAGCCTGGCGGATGACGGCTGGTTAGCCAGAAACCGGTCCCAGGATGCTTGATGCCGGTCCAGGGAAGACATGGCTTGGCAGTTCGAGCTGCACTGTTTCCATGACGCACAGGGTCAGACTTATTTCCATATGGCCATGTCTGAACTGGGGTGGCGGAGTGAGATAAAGAATGATGATGGATTAAACCCAGATCAGTTTACTGGGGGTGAGTGCTTGCATTGTTCAACACTCCGTCCATCATCCCCTTTGGTTTTTCTTTGTTTGCCCTAAGTTGGCGGGGTATGCCCAGACTTGGGTCCCTTGCTCACTTTGCCACTGGATTCAAGCTAGCCTAGCTGATGACGGCTTTTTAGTCAGAAACCGGTCCCAGGATGCTTGTTTCCGGTCCAGGAAAACATGGCTCGGCAGTTCAGGCTGGACTGTTCCCATGAGGCACAGGGTCAGACTGATTTGCATATGGCCATATCTGAACTGGGGTGGCGGAGTGAGCTAAAGAATGATGATGGATTAAACCCAGATCAGTTGACTGGGGGTGAGTGCTTGCATTGTTCAACAGTACGTCGATCATCCCCTTTATTTTTTCTTTGATCACCCTAAGTTGGCACGGCATGCCCAGACGTGGGTCCCTTGCTCACTTTTCCACTCGATTCAAGCTAGCCTGGCGGATGACGGCTGATTAGCCAGAAACCGGTCCCAGGATGCTTGATTCCGGTCCAGGGAAGACATGGCTTGGCAGTTCAGGCTGGACTGTTCCAATGAGGCACAGGGTCAGACTGATTTGCATATGGGCATGTCTGAACTGGTGTGGCGGAGTGAGCTAAAGAATGATGATGGATTAAACCCAGATCAGTTGACTGGGGGTGAGTGCTTGCATTGTTCAACACTCCGTCCATCATCCCCTTTGGGTTTTCTTTGTTCGCCCTAACTTGGCAGGGTATGCCCAGACGTGGGTCCCTTGCTCACTTTGACACTGGATTCAAGCTAGCCTGGCTGATGACGGCTGAATCGCAAGAAACCGGTCCCAGGATGCTTGTTTCCGGTCCAGGGAAGACATGGCTTGGCTGTTCGGGCTGGACTGTTCCCATGAGGAACAGGGTCAGACTGATTTGCATATGTCCATATCTGAACTGGGGTGGCGGGATGAGCCAAAGAATGATGTTAGATTAAACCCAGATCAGTTTACTGGGGGTGAGTGCTTGCATTGTTCAACACTCCGTCCATCATCCCCTTTGGTTTTTCTTTGTTTGCCCTAAGTTAGCGGGGTATGCCCAGACTTGGGTCCCTTGCTCACTTTGCCACTGGATTCAAGCTAGCCTAGCTGATGACGGCTTTTTAGTCAGAAACCGGTCCCAGGATGCTTGTTTCCGGTCCAGGAAAACATGGCTCGGCAGTCCAGGCTGGACTGTTCCCATGAGGCACAGGGTCAGACTGATTTGCATATGGCCATGTCTGAACTGGTGTGGCGGAGTGAGCTAAAGAATGATGATGGATTAAACCAAGATCAGTTGACTGCGGGGGAGTGCTTGCATTGTTCAACACTGTCCATCATCCCCTTTGTTTTTTCTGTGTTCGCCCTAAGTTGGCAGGGTATTCCCGGACATTGGTCCCTTGCTCACTTTGCTACTGGATTCAAGCTAGCCTGGCTGATGACGGCTGATTAGTCAGAAACCGGTCCCAGAATGCTTGTTTCCGGTCCAGGGAAGACATGGCTTGGCTGTTCGGGCTGGACTGTTCCCATGAGGAACAGAGTCAGACTGATTTGCATATGGCCATATCTGAACTGGGGTGGCGGAGTGAGCTAAAGAATGATGATGGATTAAACCCAGATCAATTGACTGGGGGTGAGTGCTTGCATTGTTCAACACTCCGTCCATCATCCCCTTTGTTTTTTCTTTGTCTGCGCTAAGTTGGCAGGGTATGCCCAGACGTGGGTCCCTTGCTCACTTTGCCACTGGATTCAAGTTAGCCTAGCTGATGACGGCTTTTTAGTCAGAAACCGGTCCCAGGATGCTTGTTTCTGGTCCAGGAAAACATGGCTCGGCAGTTCAGGCTGGACTGTTCCCATGAGGCACATGGTCAGACTGATTTGCATATGGCTATGTCTGAACTGGTGTGGCGGAGTGAGCTAAAGAATGATGATGGATTAAACCAAGATCAGTTGACTGCGGGGGAGTTCTTGCATTGTTCAACACTCCGTCCATCATACCCTTTGTTTTTTCTTTGTCTGCTCTAAGTTGGCAGGGTATGCCCAGACGTGGGTCCCTTGCTCACTTTGCCACTGGATTCAAGCTAGCCTGGCTGACGACGGCTGATTAGACAGAAACCAGTCCCAGGATGCTTGTTTCCGGTCCAGGGAAGACATGGCTTGGCAGTTCGGGCTGGACTGTTCCCATGAGGCACAGGGTCAGACTGATTTGCATATGGCCATGTCTGAACTGGGGTGGCGGACTGAGCTAAAGAATGATGATGGATTAAACCCAGATCAGTTGACTGGGGGTGAGTGCTTGCATTGTTCAACACTCTGTCCATCATCCCCTTTGTTTTTTCTTTGCTGTCCCAAAGTTGGCAGGGTATGTCCAGACGTGGGTCCCTTGCTCACTTTGCCACTGGATTCAAGCTAGCCAGGCTGATGATGGCTGATTAGCCAGAAACCGGTCCCAGGATGCTTGTTTCCGGTCCAGGGAAGACATGGCTTGGCAGTTCGAACTGGACTGTTCCCATGAGGCAGAGGGTCAGACTGATTTGCATATGGCCATATCTGATGTGGCGGAGTGTGCTAAAGAATGATGATGGATTAAAGCCAGATCAGTTGACTGGGGGTGAGTGCTTGCATTGTTCAACACTCTGTCCATCATCCCCTTTGTTTTTTCTTTGCTGTCCCAAAGTTGGCAGGGTATGTCCAGACGTGGGTCCCTTGCTCACTTGGCCACTGGATTCAAGCTAGCCAGGCTGATGATGGCTGATTAGCCAGAAACCGGTCCCAGGATGCTTGTTTCCGGTCCAGGGAAGACATGGCTTGGCAGTTCGAACTGGACTGTTCCCATGAGGCAGAGGGTCAGACTGATTTGCATATGGCCATATCTGATGTGGCGGAGTGTGCTAAAGAATGATGATGGATTAAAGCCAGATCAGTTGACTGGGGGTGAGTGCTTGCATTGCTCAACACTCCGTCCATCATCCCCTTTGGTTTTTCTTTGTTCAACCTAAGTTGGCAGGGTATGCAAAGACGTGGGTCCCTTGCTCACTTTGCTACTGGATTCAAGCTAGCCTGGCTGATGACGGCTGATTAGCCAAAAAACGGTCCCAGGAAGCTTGTTTCCAGTCCAGGGAAGTCATGGCTTGGCAGTTCGGGCTGGACTGTTCCCATGAGGCACAGGGTCAGACTGATTTACATTTGGCCATATCTGAACTGGGGTGGGGGAGTGAGCTAAAGAATGATGGTGGATTAAACCCACATAAGTTGACTGGGGGTGAGTGCTTGCATTGCTCAACACTCTGTCCATCATCCACTTTAGTTTTTCTTTGTTTGCCCTTAGTTGACAAGGTATGCCCAGACGTGGGTCCCTTGCTCACTTTGCTACTGGATTCAAGCTAGCCTGGCTGATGACAGCTGATTAGCCACAAACCGGTCCGAGGATGCTTGTTTCCGGTCCAGGGAAGACATGGCTTGGCAGTTCAGGCTGAACTGTTCCCATGAGGCACAGTGTCAGACTGATTTGCATATGGCCATGTCTTAACTGGGGTGGCAGAGTGAGCTAAAGAATGATGATGGATTAAACCCAGATCAGTTGACTGGGGGTGAGTGCTTGCATTGTTCAACACTCTGTCCATCATCCCCTTTGGTTTTTCTTTGTTCGCCCTAAGTTGGCAGGGTATGCCCAGACGTGGGTCCCTTGCTCACTTAGCCACTGGATTCAAGCTAGCCTGGCTGATGACAGCTGATTAGCCTGAAACCGGTCCCAGGATGCTTGTTTCCGGTCCAGGGAAGACATGGCTTGGCAGTTCGGGCTGGACTGTTCCCATGAGGCACAGGGTCAGACTGATTTGCATATGGCCATATCTGAACTGGGGTGGCGGAGTGAGCTAAAGAATGATGATGGATTAAAGCCAGATCAGTTGACTGGGGGTGAGTGCTTGCATTGCTCAACACTCCGTCCATCATCCCCTTTGGTTTTTCTTTGTTCGCCCTAAGTTGGCAGGGTATGCCCAGACGTGGGTCCCTTGCTCACTTTGCTACTGGATTCAAGCTAGCCTGGCTGATGACAAGTGATTAGCCAGAAACCGGTCCGAGGATGCTTGTTTCCGGTCCATTGAAGACATGGCTTTGCAGTTCGGGCTGGACTGTTCCCATGAGGCACAGTGTCAGACTGATTTGCATATGGCCATGTCTGAACTGGGGTGGCAGAGTGAGCTAAAGAATGGTGATGGATTAAACCCAGATCAGTTGACTGGGGGTGAGTGCTTGCATTGTTCAACACTCTGTCCATAATCCCCTTTGTTTTTTCTTTGTTCGCCCTAAGTTGGCAGGGTATGCCCAGAAGTGGGTCCCTTGCTCACTTGGCCACTGGATTCAAGCTAGCCTGGCTGATGATGGTTGATTAGCCAGAAACCGGTCCCAGGATGCTTGTTTCCGGTCCAGGGAAGACATGGCTAGGCAGTTCTGGCTGGACTGTTCCCATGAGGCACAGTGTCAGACTGATTTGCATATGGCCATATCTAAACTGGGGTGGCAGAGTGAGCTAAAGAATGATGATGGATTAAAGCCAGATCAGTTGACTGGGGGTGAGTGCTTGCATTGCTCAACACTCCGTCCATCATCCCCTTTTGTTTATTTTTGTTCGCCCTAAGTTGGAAGGGTATGCCCAGACGTGGGTCCCTTGCTCACTTGGCCACTGTATTCAAGCTAGCCTGGCTGATGATGGCTGATTATCCAGAAACTGGACCCAAGATGCTTCTTTCCGGTCCAGGGAAGACATGGCTAGGCAGTTCGGACTGGACTGTTCCCATGAGGCACAGGGTCAGACTGATTTGCATATGGCCATGTCTGAACTGGGGTGGCAGAGTGAGCTAAAGAATGATGATGGATTAAACCCAGATCAGTTGACTGGGGGTGAGTGCTAGCATTGTTCAACACTCCGTCCATCATCCCCTTAGTTTTTTCCTTGTTCGCCCTAAGTTGGCAGGGTATGTCCAGACGTGGGTCCCTTGCTCACTTTGCCACTGGATTCAAGCTAGCCTAGCTGATGACGGCTTTTTAGTCAGAAACCGGTCCCAGAATGCTTGTTTCCGGTCCAGGAAAACATGGCTCGGCAGTTCAGGCTGGACTGTTCCCATGAGGCACAGGGTCAGACTGATTTGCATATGGCCATGTCTGAACTGGTGTGGCGGAGTGAGCTAAAGAATGATGATGGATTAAACCAAGATCAGTTGACTGCGGGGGAGTGCTTGCATTGTTCAACACTGTCCATCATCCCCTTCGTTTTTTCTGTGTTCGCCCTAAGTTGGCAGGGTATGCCCGGACATTGGTCCCTTGCTCACTTTGCTACTGGATTCAAGCTAGCCCGGCGGATGACGGCTGATTAGTCAGAAACCGGTCCCAGAATGCTTGTTTCCGGTCCAGGGAAGACATGGCTTGGCTGTTCGGGCTGGACTGTTCCCATGAGGAACAGGGTCAGACTGATTTGCATATGGCCATATCTGAACTGGGGTGGCGGAGTGAGCTAAAGAATGATGTTAGATTAAACCCAGATCAGTTTACTGGGGGTGAGTGCTTGCATTGTTCAACACTCCGTCCATCATCCCCTTTGGTTTTTCTTTGTTTGCCCTAAGTTGGCGGGGTATGCCCAGACTTGGGTCCCTTGCTCACTTTGCCACTGGATTCAAGCTAGCCTAGCTGATGATGGCTTTTTAGTCAGAAACTGGTCCCAGGATGCTTGTTTCCGGTCCAGGAAAACATGGCTCGGCAGTTCAGGCTGGACTGTTCCCATGAGGCACAGGCTCAGACTGATTTGCATATGGCCATGTCTGAACTGGTGTGGCGGAGTGAGCTAAAGAATGATGATGGATTAAACCAAGATCAGTTGACTGCGGGGGAGTGCTTGCATTGCTCAACACTCTGTCCATCATCTCCTTTGGTTTTTCCTTGTTCGCCCTAAGTTGGCGGAGTATGTCCAGACGTGGGTCCCTTACTCACTTTGCCACTGGATTCAAGCTAGCCTGGCTGATGACGGCTGATTAGCCAGAACCTGGTCCCAGGATGCTTGTTTCTGGTCCAGGGAAGACATGGCTTGGCAGTTCGGGCTGGACTGTTCCCATGAGTTACAGTGTCAGACTGATTTTCATATGGCCATGTCCGAACTGGGGTGGCGGAGTGAGGTAAAAAATGATGATGGATTAAAACCAGATCAGTTGACTGGGGGTGAGTGCTTGCATTGTTCAACACTCCGTCCATCATCCCCTTTGTTTTTTATTTGTTCGCACTAAGTTGGCAGGGTATGCCTAGACTTGTGTCCCTTGCTCACTTTCCCACTGGATTCATGCTAGCCTGGCTGATGATGGCTGATAAGCCAGAAACCGGTCCCAGGATGCTTGTTTCCGGTCCAGGGAAGACATGGCTTAGCAGTTCGGGCTTGACTGTTCTCATGAGGCACAGGGTCAGACTGATTTGCATATGGCCATATCTGAACTGGGGTGGTGGAGTGAGCTAAAGAATGATGATGGATTAAACCCAGATCAGTTGACTGGAGGTGAGTGCTTGCATTGTTCAACAGTACGTCGATCAGCCCCTTTATTTTTTCTTTGATCACCCTAAGTTGGCACGGTATGCCCAGACGTGGGTCCCTTGCTCACTTTTCCACTGGATTCAAGCTAGCCTGGCGGATGACGGCTGGTTAGCCAGAAACCGGTCCCAGGATGCTTGATGCCGGTCCAGGGAAGACATGGCTTGGCAGTTCAGGCTGGACTGTTCCCATGAGGCACAGGGTCAGACTGATTTGCATATGGCCATGTCTGAACTGGTGTGGTGGAGTGAGCTAAAGAATGATGATGGATTAAACCCAGATCAGTTGACTGGGGGTGAGTGCTTGCATTGTTCAACACTCCGTCCATCATCCCCTTTGTTTTTTCTTTGTTCGCACTCAGTTGGCAGGGTATGCCTAGACGTGTGTCCCTTGCTCACTTTCCCACTGGATTCATGCTAGCCTAGCTGATGACGGCTGATAAGCCAGAAACCGGTCCCAGGATGCTTGTTTCCGGTCCAGGGAAGACATGGCTTAGCAGTTCGGGCTTGACTGTTCTCACGAGGCACAGGGTCAGACTGATTTGCATATGGCCATATCTGAACTGGGGTGGCGGAGTGAGCTAAAGAATGATGATGGATTAAACCCAGATCAGTTGACTGGGGGTGAGTGCTTGCATTGTTCAACAGTACGTCGATCATCCCCTTTATTTTTTCTTTGATCACCCTAAGTTGGCACGGCATGCCCAGACGTGGGTCCCTTGCTCACTTTTCCACTCGATTCAAGCTAGCCTGGCGGATGACGGCTGATTAGCCAGAAACCGGTCCCAGGATGCTTGATTCCGGTCCAGGGAAGACATGGCTTGGCAGTTCAGGCTGGACTGTTCCAATGAGGCACAGGGTCAGACTGATTTGCATATGGCCATGTCTGAACTGGTGTGGCGGAGTGAGCTAAAGAATGATGATGGATTAAACCCAGATCAGTTGACTGGGGGTGAGTGCTTGCATTGTTCAACACTCCGTCCATCATGCCCTTTGGGTTTTCTTTGTTCGCCCTAAGTTGGCAGGGTATTCCCGGACATTGGTCCCTTGCTCACTTTGCTACTGGATTCAAGCTAGCCTGGCTGATGACGGTTGATTAGTCAGAAACCGGTCCCAGAATGCTTGTTTCCGGTCCAGGGAAGACATGGCTTGGCTGTTCGGGCTGGACTGTTCCCATGAGGAACAGGGTCAGACTGATTTGCATATGGCCATGTCTGAACTGGTGTGGCGGAGTGAGCTAAAGAATGATGATGGATTAAACCAAGATCAGTTGACTGCGGGGGAGTGCTTGCATTGTTCAACACTGTCCATCATCCCCTTTGTTTTTTCTGTGTTCGCCCTAAGTTGGCAGGGTATTCCCGGACATTGGTCCCTTGCTCACTTTGCTACTGGATTCAAGCTAGCCTGGCTGATGACGGTTGATTAGTCAGAAACCGGTCCCAGAATGCTTGTTTCCGGTCCAGGGAAGACATGGCTTGGCTGTTCGGGCTGGACTGTTCCCATGAGGAACAGGGTCAGACTGATTTGCATATGGCCATATCTGAACTGGGGTGGCGGAGTGAGCTAAAGAATGATGATGGATTAAACCCAGATCAATTGACTGGGGGTGAGTGCTTGCATTGTTCAACACTCCGTCCATCATCCCCTTTGGGTTTTCTTTGTTCGCCCTAACTTGGCAGGGTATGCCCAGACGTGGGTCCCTTGCTCACTTTGACACTGGATTCAAGCTAGCCTGGCTGATGACGGCTGAATCGCCAGAAACCGGTCCCAGGATGCTTGTTTCCGGTCCAGGGAAGACATGGCTTGGCTGTTCGGGCTGGACTGTTCCCATGAGGAACAGGGTCAGACTGATTTGCATATGTCCATATCTGAACTGGGGTGGCGGGATGAGCCAAAGAATGATGTTAGATTAAACCCAGATCAGTTTACTGGGGGTGAGTGCTTGCATTGTTCAACACTCCGTCCATCACCCCCTTTGGTTTTTCTTTGTTTGCCCTAACTTGGCAGGGTATGCCCAGACGTGGGTCCCTTGCTCACTTTTACACTGGATTCAAGCTAGCCTGGCTGATGACGGCTGAATCGCCAGAAACCGGTCCCAGGATGCTTGTTTCCGGTCCAGGAAAACATGGCTCGGCAGTTCAGGCTGGACTGTTCCCATGAGGCACAGGGTCAGACTGATTTGCAGATGGCCATGTCTGAACTGGTGTGGCGGAGTGAGATGATGGATTAAACCAAGATCAGTTGACTGCGGGGGAGTGCTTGCATTGTTCAACACTGTCCATCATCCCCTTTGTTTTTTGTTCGCCCTAAGTTGGCAGGGTATGCCCGGACATTGATCCCTTGCTCACTTTGCTACTGGATTCAAGCTAGCCTGGCTGATGACGGCTGATTAGTCAGAAACCGGTCCCAGGATGCTTGTTTTCGGTCCAGGGAAGACATGGCTTGGCTGTTCGGGCTGGACTGTTCCCATGAGGAACAGGGCAGACTGATTTGCATATGGCCATATCTGAACTGGGGTGGCGGAGTGAGCTAAAGAATGATGATGGATTAAACCAAGATCAGTTGACTGCGGGGGAGTGCTTGCATTGTTCAACACTGTCCATCATCCCCTTTGTTTTTTCTTTGTCTGCGCTAAGTTGGCAGGGTATGCCCAGACGTGGGTCCCTTGCTCACTTTGCCACTGGATTCAAGCTAGCCTAGCTGATGACGGCTTTTTAGTCAGAAACCGGTCCCAGGATGCTTGTTTCTGGTCCAGGAAAACATGGCTCGGCAGTTCAGGCTGGACTGTTCCCATGAGGCACATGGTCAGACTGATTTGCATATGGCTATGTCTGAACTGGTGTGGCGGAGTGAGCTAAAGAATGATGATGGATTAAACCAAGATCAGTTGACTGCGGGGGAGTGCTTGCATTGCTCAACACTCTGTCCATCATCTCCTTTGGTTTTTCCTTGTTCGCCCTAAGTTGGCGGAGTATGTCCAGACGTGGGTCGCTTACTCACTTTGCCACTGGATTCAAGCTAGCCTGGCTGATGACGGCTGATTAGCCAGAACCTGGTCCCAGGATGCTTGTTTCTGGTCCAGGGAAGACATGGCTTGGCAGTTCGGGCTGGACTGTTCCCATGAGTTACAGTGTCAGACTGATTTGCATATGGCCTTGTCCGAACTGGGGTGGCGGAGTGAGGTAAAAAATGATGATGGATTAAAACCAGATCAGTTGACTGGGGGTGAGTGCTTGCATTGTTCAACACTCCGTCCATAATCCCCTTTGTTTTTTATTTGTTCGCACTAAGTTGGCAGGGTATGCCTAGACTTGTGTCCCTTGCTCACTTTCCCACTGGATTCATGCTAGCCTGGCTGATGATGGCTGATAAGCCAGAAACCGGTCCCAGGATGCTTGTTTCCGGTCCAGGGAAGACATGGCTTAGCAGTTCGGGCTTGACTGTTCTCATGAGGCACAGGGTCAGACTGATTTGCATATGGCCATATCTGAACTGGGGTGGTGGAGTGAGCTAAAGAATGATGATGGATTAAACCCAGATCAGTTGACTGGAGGTGAGTGCTTGCATTGTTCAACAGTACGTCGATCATCCCCTTTATTTTTTCTTTGATCACTCTAAGTTGGCACGGTATGCCCAGACGTGGGTCCCTTGCTCACTTTTCCACTGGATTCAAGCTAGCCTGGCGGATGACGGCTGGTTAGCCAGAAACCGGTCCCAGGATGCTTGATGCCGGTCCAGGGAAGACATGGCTTGGCAGTTCAGGCTGGACTGTTCCCATGAGGCACAGGGTCAGACTGATTTGCATATGGCCATGTCTGAACTGGTGTGGTGGAGTGAGCTAAAGAATGATGATGGATTAAACCCAGATCAGTTGACTGGGGGTGAGTGCTTGCATTGTTCAACACTCCGTCCATCATCCCCTTTGTTTTTTCTTTGTTCGCACTCAGTTGGCAGGGTATGCCTAGACGTGTGTCCCTTGCTCACTTTCCCACTGGATTCATGCTAGCCTGGCTGATGACGGCTGATAAGCCAGAAACCGGTCCCAGGATGCTTGTTTCCGGTCCAGGGAAGACATGGCTTAGCAGTTCGGGCTTGACTGTTCTCATGAGGCACAGGGTCAGACTGATTTGCATATGGCCATATCTGAACTGGGGTGGCGTAGTGCGCTAAAGAATGATGATGGATTAAACCCAGATCAGTTGACTGGGGGTGAGTGCTTGCATTGTTCAACAGTACGTCGATCATCCCCTTTATTTTTTCTTTGATCACCCTAAGTTGGCACGGCATGCCCAGACGTGGGTCCCTTGCTCACTTTTCCACTCGATTCAAGCTAGCCTGGCGGATGACGGCTGATTAGCCAGAAACCGGTCCCATGATGCTTGATTCTGGTCCAGGGAAGACATGGCTTGGCAGTTCAGGCTGGACTGTTCCAATGAGGCACAGGGTCAGACTGATTTGCATATGGCCATGTCTGAACTGGTGTGGCGGAGTGAGCTAAAGAATGATGATGGATTAAACCCAGATCAGTTGACTGGGGGTGAGTGCTTGCATTGTTCAACACTCCGTCCATCATCCCCTTTGGGTTTTCTTTGTTCGCCCTAACTTGGCAGGGTATGCCCAGACGTGGGTCCCTTGCTCACTTTGACACTGGATTCAAGCTAGCCTGGCTGATGACGGCTGAATCGCCAGAAACCGGTCCCAGTATGCTTGTTTCCGGTCCAGGGAAGACATGGCTTGGCTGTTCGGGCTGGACTGTTCCCATGAGGAACAGGGTCAGACTGATTTGCATATGTCCATATCTGAACTGGGGTGGCGGGATGAGCCAAAGAATGATGTTAGATTAAACCCAGATCAGTTTACTGGGGGTGAGTGCTTGCATTGTTCAACACTCCGTCCATCATCCCCTTTGGTTTTTCTTTGTTTGCCCTAAGTTGGCGGGGTATGTCCAGACTTGGGTCCCTTGCTCACTTTGCCACTGGATTCAAGCTAGCCTAGCTGATGACGGCTTTTTAGTCAGAAACCGGTCCCAGGATGCTTGTTTCCGGTCCAGGAAAACATGGCTCGGCAGTTCAGGCTGGACTGTTCCCATGAGGCACAGGGTCAGACTGATTTGCATATGGCCATGTCTGAACTGGTGTGGCGGAGTGAGCTAAAGAATGATGATGGATTAAACCAAGATCAGTTGACTGCGGGGGAGTGCTTGCATTGTTCAACACTGTCCATCATCCCCTTTGTTTTTTCTGTGTTTGCCCTAAGTTGGCAGGGTATTCCCGGACATTGGTCCCTTGCTCACTTTGCTACTGGATTCAAGCTAGCCTGGCTGATGACGGCTGATTAGTCAGAAACCTGTCCCAGGATGCTTGTTTTCGGTCCAGGGAAGACATGGCTTGGCTGTTCGGGCTGGACTGTTCCCATGAGGAACAGGGCAGACTGATTTGCATATGGCCATATCTGAACTGGGGTGGCGGAGTGAGCTAAAGAATGATGATGGATTAAACCAAGATCAGTTGACTGCGGGGGAGTGCTTGCATTGTTCAACACTGTCCATCATCCCCTTTGTTTTTTCTTTGTCTGCGCTAAGTTGGCAGGGTATGCCCAGACGTGGGTCCCTTGCTCACTTTGCCACTGGATTCAAGCTAGCCTAGCTGATGACGGCTTTTTAGTCAGAAACCGGTCCCAGGATGCTTGTTTCTGGTCCAGGAAAACATGGCTCGGCAGTTCAGGCTGGACTGTTCCCATGAGGCACATGGTCAGACTGATTTGCATATGGCTATGTCTGAACTGGTGTGGCGGAGTGAGCTAAAGAATGATGATGGATTAAACCAAGATCAGTTGACTGCGGGGGAGTGCTTGCATTGCTCAACACTCTGTCCATCATCTCCTTTGGTTTTTCCTTGTTCGCCCTAAGTTGGCGGAGTATGTCCAGACGTGGGTCCCTTACTCACTTTGCCACTGGATTCAAGCTAGCCTGGCTGATGACGGCTGATTAGCCAGAACCTGGTCCCAGGATGCTTGTTTCTGGTCCAGGGAAGACATGGCTTGGCAGTTCGGGCTGGACTGTTCCCATGAGTTACAGTGTCAGACTGATTTGCATATGGCCTTGTCCGAACTGGGGTGGCGGAGTGAGGTAAAAAATGATGATGGATTAAAACCAGATCAGTTGACTGGGGGTGAGTGCTTGCATTGTTCAACACTCCGTCCATCATCCCCTTTGTTTTTTATTTGTTCGCACTAAGTTGGCAGGGTATGCCTAGACTTGTGTCCCTTGCTCACTTTCCCACTGGATTCATGCTAGCCTGGCTGATGATGGCTGATAAGCCAGAAACCGGTCCCAGGATGCTTGTTTCCGGTCCAGGGAAGACATGGCTTAGCAGTTCGGGCTTGACTGTTCTCATGAGGCACAGGGTCAGACTGATTTGCATATGGCCATATCTGAACTGGGGTGGTGGAGTGAGCTAAAGAATGATGATGGATTATACCCAGATCAGTTGACTGGAGGTGAGTGCTTGCATTGTTCAACAGTACGTCGATCATCCCCTTTATTTTTTCTTTGATCACTCTAAGTTGGCACGGTATGCCCAGACGTGGGTCCCTTGCTCACTTTTCCACTGGATTCAAGCTAGCCTGGCGGATGACGGCTGGTTAGCCAGAAACCGGTCCCAGGATGCTTGATGCCGGTCCAGGGAAGACATGGCTTGGCAGTTCAGGCTGGACTGTTCCCATGAGGCACAGGGTCAGACTGATTTGCATATGGCCATGTCTGAACTGGTGTGGTGGAGTGAGCTAAAGAATGATGATGGATTAAACCCAGATCAGTTGACTGGGGGTGAGTGCTTGCATTGTTCAACACTCCGTCCATCATCCCCTTTGTTTTTTCTTTGTTCGCACTCAGTTGGCAGGGTATGCCTAGACGTGTGTCCCTTGCTCACTTTCCCACTGGATTCATGCTAGCCTGGCTGATGACGGCTGATAAGCCAGAAACCGGTCCCAGGATGCTTGTTTCCGGTCCAGGGAAGACATGGCTTAGCAGTTCGGGCTTGACTGTTCTCATGAGGCACAGGGTCAGACTGATTTGCATATGGCCATATCTGAACTGGGGTGGCGGAGTGCGCTAAAGAATGATGATGGATTAAACCCAGATCAGTTGACTGGGGGTGAGTGCTTGCATTGTTCAACAGTACGTCGATCATCCCCTTTATTTTTTCTTTGATCACCCTAAGTTGGCACGGCATGCCCAGACGTGGGTCCCTTGCTCACTTTTCCACTCGATTCAAGCTAGCCTGGCGGATGACGGCTGATTAGCCAGAAACCGGTCCCATGATGCTTGATTCTGGTCCAGGGAAGACATGGCTTGGCAGTTCAGGCTGGACTGTTCCAATGAGGCACAGGGTCAGACTGATTTGCATATGGCCATGTCTGAACTGGTGTGGCGGAGTGAGCTAAAGAATGATGATGGATTAAACCCAGATCAGTTGACTGGGGGTGAGTGCTTGCATTGTTCAACACTCCGTCCATCATCCCCTTTGGGTTTTCTTTGTTCGCCCTAACTTGGCAGGGTATGCCCAGACGTGGGTCCCTTGCTCACTTTGACACTGGATTCAAGCTAGCCTGGCTGATGACGGCTGAATCGCCAGAAACCGGTCCCAGGATGCTTGTTTCCGGTCCAGGGAAGACATGGCTTGGCTGTTCGGGCTGGACTGTTCCCATGAGGAACAGGGTCAGACTGATTTGCATATGTCCATATCTGAACTGGGGTGGCGGGATGAGCCAAAGAATGATGTTAGATTAAACCCAGATCAGTTTACTGGGGGTGAGTGCTTGCATTGTTCAACACTCCGTCCATCATCCCCTTTGGTTTTTCTTTGTTTGCCCTAAGTTGGCGGGGTATGTCCAGACTTGGGTCCCTTGCTCACTTTGCCACTGGATTCAAGCTAGCCTAGCTGATGACGGCTTTTTAGTCAGAAACCGGTCCCAGGATGCTTGTTTCCGGTCCAGGAAAACATGGCTCGGCAGTTCAGGCTGGACTGTTCCCATGAGGCACAGGGTCAGACTGATTTGCATATGGCCATGTCTGAACTGGTGTGGCGGAGTGAGCTGAAGAATGATGATGGATTAAACCAAGATCAGTTGACTGCGGGGGAGTGCTTGCATTGTTCAACACTGTCCATCATCCCCTTTGTTTTTTCTGTGTTTGCCCTAAGTTGGCAGGGTATTCCCGGACATTGGTCCCTTGCTCACTTTGCTACTGGATTCAAGCTAGCCTGGCTGATGACGGCTGATTAGTCAGAAACCGGTCCCAGAATGCTTGTTTCCGGTCCAGGGAAGACATGGCTTGGCTGTTCGGGCTGGACTGTTCCCATGAGGAACAGGGTCAGACATGGTCAGACTGATTTGCAGATGGCTATGTCTGAACTGGTGTGGCGGAGTGAGCTAAAGAATGATGATGGATTAAACCAAGATCAGTTGACTGCGGGGGAGTTCTTGCATTGTTCAACACTCCGTCCATCATCCCCTTTGTTTTTTCTTTGTCTGCACTAAGTTTGCAGGGTATGCCCAGACGTGGGTCCCTTGCTCACTTTGCCACTGGATTCAAGCTAGCCTGGCTGACGACGGCTGATTAGACAGAAACCAGTCCCAGGATGCTTGTTTCCGGTCCAGGGAAGACATGGCTTGGCAGTTCGGGCTGGACTGTTCCCATGAGGCACAGGGTCAGACTGATTTACATTTGGCCATATCTGAACTGGGGTGGGGGAATGAGCTAAAGAATGATGGTGGATTAAACCCACATAAGTTGACTGGGGGTGAGTGCTTGCATTGCTCAACACTCTGTCCATCATCCCCTTTAGTTTTTCTTTGTTTGCCCTTAGTTGACAAGGTATGCCCAGACGTGGGTCCCTTGCTCACTTTGCTACTGGATTCAAGCTAGCCTGGCTGATGACAGCTGATTAGCCACAAACCGGTCCGAGGATGCTTGTTTCCGGTCCAGGGAAGACATGGCTTGGCAGTTCAGGCTGAACTGTTCCCATGAGGCACAGTGTCAGACTGATTTGCATATGGCCATGTCTTAACTGGGGTGGCAGAGTGAGCTAAAGAATGATGATGGATTAAACCCAGATCAGTTGACTGGGGGTGAGTGCTTGCATTGTTCAACACTCTGTCCATCATCCCCTTTGGTTTTTCTTTGTTCGCCCTAAGTTGGCAGGGTATGCCCAGACGTGGGTCCCTTGCTCACTTAGCCACTGGATTCAAGCAAGCCTGGCTGATGATGGCTGATTAGCCTGAAACCGGTCCCAGGATGCTTGTTTCCGGCCCAGGGAAGACATGGCAAGGCATTTCGGGCTGGACTATTCCCATGAGGCACAGGCTCAGACTGATTTGCATATGGCCATGTCTGAACTGGGGTGGCGGAGTGAGCTAAAGAATGATGATGAATTAAACCCAGATCAGTTGACTGGGGGTGAGTGCTTGCATTGTTCAACACTCCGTCCATCATCCCCTTTGTTTTTTCCTTGTTCGCCCTAAGTTGGCAGGGTATGTCCAGACGTGGGTCCCTTGCTCACTTTGCCACTGTATTCAAGGTAGCCTGGCTGATGATGGCCCATTATCCAGAATCCGGTCCCAGGATGCTTGTTTCCGGACCAGGGAAGACATGACTTGGCAGTTCGGGCTGGACTGTTCCCATGAGGCACAGGGTCAGACTGATTTGCATATGGCCATGTCTGAACTGGGGTGGCGGAGTGAGCTAAAGAATGATGTTGGATTAAACCCAGGTCAGTTGACTGGAGGTGAGTGCTTGCCTTGTTCAACACTCCGTCCATCATCCCCTTTGGTTTTTCTTTGTTCACCCTAAGTTGGCAGGGTATGCCCAGACGTGGGTCCCTTGCTCACTTTGCTACTGGATTCAAGCTAGCCTGGCTGATGACAGGTGATTAGCCAGAAACCGGTCCGAGGATGCTTGTTTCCGGTCCACGGAAGACAGGGCTTTGCAGTTCAGGCTGGACTGTTCCCATGAGGCACAGTGTCAGACTGATTTGCATATGGCCATGTCTGAACTGGGGTGGCAGAGTGAGCTAAAGAATGATGATGGATTAAAGCCAGATCAGTTGACTGGGGGTGAGTGCTTGCATTGCTCAACACTCCGTCCATCATCCCCTTTTGTTTTTCTTTGTTCGCCCTAAGTTGGAAGGGTATGCCCAGACGTGGGTCCCTTGCTCACTTGGCCACTGTATTCAAGCTAGCCTGGCTGATGATGGCTGATTAGCCAGAAACCGGACCCAGGATGCTTCTTTCCGGTCCAAGGAAGACATGGCTAGGCAGTTCGGACTGGACTGTTCCCATGAGGCACAGGGTCAGACTGATTTGCATATGGCCATGTCTGAACTGGGGTGGCAGAGTGAGCTAAAGAATGATGATGGATTAAACCCAGATCAGTTGAATGGGGGTGAGTGCTAGCATTGTTCAACACTCCGTCCATCATCCCCTTAGTTTTTTCCTTGTTCGCCCTAAGTTGGCAGGGTATGTCCAGACGTGGGTCCCTTGCTCACTTTGCCACTGTATTCAAGCTAGCCTGGCTGATGATGGCCCATTATCTAGAAACCGGTCCCAGGATGCTTGTTTCCGGTCCAGGGAAGACATGGCTTGGCAGTTCGAGCTGGACTGTTTCCATGACGCACAGGGTCAGACTGATTTCCATATGGCCATGTCTGAACTGGGGTGGCGGAGTGAGATAAAGAATGATGATGGATTAAACCCAGATCAGTTTACTGGGGGTGAGTGCTTGCATTGTTCAACACTCCGTCCATCATCCCCTTTGGTTTTTCTTTGTTTGCCCTAAGTTGGCCGGGTAAGCCCAGACTTGGGTCCCTTGCTCACTTTGCTACTGGATTCAAGCTAGCCTGGCTGATGACAGGTGATTAGCCAGAAACCGGTCCGAGGATGCTTGTTTCCGGTCCACGGAAGACAGGGCTTTGCAGTTCAGGCTGGACTGTTCCCATGAGGCACAGTGTCAGACTGATTTGCATATGGCCATGTCTGAACTGGGGTGGCAGAGTGAGCTAAAGAATGATGATGGATTAAAGCCAGATCAGTTGACTGGGGGTGAGTGCTTGCATTGCTCAACACTCCGTCCATCATCCCCTTTTGTTTTTCTTTGTTCGCCCTAAGTTGGAAGGGTATGCCCAGACGTGGGTCCCTTGCTCACTTGGCCACTGTATTCAAGCTAGCCTGGCTGATGATGGCTGATTAGCCAGAAACCGGACCCAGGATGCTTCTTTCCGGTCCAAGGAAGACATGGCTAGGCAGTTCGGACTGGACTGTTCCCATGAGGCACAGGGTCAGACTGATTTGCATATGGCCATGTCTGAACTGGGGTGGCAGAGTGAGCTAAAGAATGATGATGGATTAAACCCAGATCAGTTGAATGGGGGTGAGTGCTAGCATTGTTCAACACTCCGTCCATCATCCCCTTAGTTTTTTCCTTGTTCGCCCTAAGTTGGCAGGGTATGTCCAGACGTGGGTCCCTTGCTCACTTTGCCACTGTATTCAAGCTAGCCTGGCTGATGATGGCCCATTATCTAGAAACCGGTCCCAGGATGCTTGTTTCCGGTCCAGGGAAGACATGGCTTGGCAGTTCGAGCTGGACTGTTTCCATGACGCACAGGGTCAGACTGATTTCCATATGGCCATGTCTGAACTGGGGTGGCGGAGTGAGATAAAGAATGATGATGGATTAAACCCAGATCAGTTTACTGGGGGTGAGTGCTTGCATTGTTCAACACTCCGTCCATCATCCCCTTTGGTTTTTCTTTGTTTGCCCTAAGTTGGCCGGGTAAGCCCAGACTTGGGTCCCTTGCTCACTTTGCCACTGGATTCAAGCTAGCCTAGCTGATGACGGCTTTTTAGTCAGAAACCGGTCCTAGGATGCTTGTTTCCGGTCCAGGAAAACATGGCTCGGCAGTTCAGGCTGGACTGTTCCCATGAGGCACAGGGTCAGACTGATTTGCATATGGCCATGTCTGAACTGGTGTGGCGGAGTGAGCTAAAGAATGATGATGGATTAAACCAAGATCAGTTGACTGCGGGGGAGTGCTTGCATTGTTCAACACTGTCCATCATCCTCTTCGTTTTTTCTGTGTTCGCCCTAAGTTGGCAGGGTATGCCCGGACATTGGTCCCTTGCTCACTTTGCTACTGGATTCAAGCTAGCCTGGCTGATGACGACTGATTAGTCAGAAACCGGTCCCAGGATGCTTGATGCTGGTCCAGGGAAGACATGGCTTGGCAGTTCGGGCTGGACTGTTCCCAGGAGGCACAGGGTCAGACTGATTTGCATATGGCCATGTCTGAACTGGGGTGGCAGAGTGAGCTAAAGAATGATGATGGATTAAACCCAGATCAGTTGACTGGGGGTGAGTGCTTGCATTGCTCAACACTCCGTCCATCATCCCCTTTGGTTTTTCTTTGTTCAACCTAAGTTGGCAGGGTATGCAAAGACGTGGGTCCCTTGCTCACTTTGCTACTGGATTCAAGCTAGCCTGGCTGATGACGGCTGATTAGCCAAAAAACGGTCCCAGGAAGCTTGTTTCCAGTCCAGGGAAGTCATGGCTTGGCAGTTCGGGCTGGACTGTTCCCATGAGGCACAGGGTCAGACTGATTTACATTTGGCCATATCTGAACTGGGGTGGGGGAGTGAGCTAAAGAATGATGATGGATTAAACCCACATAAGTTGACTGGGGGTGAGTGCTTGCATTGCTCAATACTCTGTCCCTCATCCCCTTTAGTTTTTCTTTGTTCGCCCTTAGTTGACAAGGTATGCCCAGACGTGGGTCCCTTGCTCACTTTGCTACTGGATTCAACCTGGCTGATGACAGCTGATTAGCCACAAACCGGTCCGAGGATGCTTGTTTCCGGTCCAGGGAAGACATGGCTTGGCAGTTCAGGCTGAACTGTTCCCATGAGGCACAGTGTCAGACTGATTTGCATATGGCCATGTCTTAACTGGGGTGGCAGAGTGAGCTAAAGAATGATGATGGATTAAACCCAGATCAGTTGACTGGGGGTGAGTGCTTGCATTGTTCAACACTCTGTCCATCATCTCCTTTGGTTTTTCCTTGTTCGCCCTAAGTTGTCAGAGTATGTCCAGACGTGGGTCCCTTCCTCACTTTGCTACTGGATTCAAGCTAGCCTGGTTGATGACGGCTGATTAGCCAGAACCTGGTCCCAGGATGCATGTTTCTGGTCCAGGGAAGACATGGCTTTGCAGTTCGGGCAGGACTGTTGCCATGAGGCACAGTGTCAGACTGATTTGCATATGGCCATGTCTGAACTGGGGTGGCAGAGTGAGCTAAAGAATGATGATGAATTAAACCCAGATCAGTTGACTGGGGGTGAGTGCTTGCATTGTTCAACACTCCGTCCATCATCCCCTTTGTTTTTTTCTTGTTCGCCCTAAGTTGGCAGGGTATGTCCAGACGTGGGTCCCTTGCTCACTTTGCCACTGTATTCAAGCTAGCCTGGCTGATGATGGCCCATTATCCAGAATCCGGTCCCAGGATGCTTTTTTACAGACCAGGGAAGACATGACTTGGCAGTTCGGGCTGGACTGTTCCCATGAGGCACATGGTCAGACTGATTTGCATATGGCCATGTCTGAACTGGGGTGGCGGAGTGAGCTAAAGAATGATGTTGGATTAAACCCAGGTCAGTTGACTGGAGGTGAGTGCTTGCCTTGTTCAACACTCCGTCCATCATCCCCTTTGTTTGCCCTAAGTTGGCAGGGTATGCCCAGACGTGGGTCCCTTGCTCACTTTGCTACTGGATTCAAGCTAGCCTGGCTGATGACAAGTGATTAGCCAGAAACCGGTCCGAGGATGCTTGTTTTCGGTCCATGGAAGACATGGCTTTGCAGTTCGGGCTGGACTGTTCCCATGAGGCACAGTGTCAGACTGATTTGCATATGGCCATGTCTGAACTGGGGTGGCAGAGTGAGCTAAAGAATGATGATGGATTAAACCCAGATCAGTTGACTGGGGGTGAGTGCTTGCATTGTTCAACACTCTGTCCATAATCCCCTTTGTTTTTTCTTTGTTCGCCCTAAGTTGGCAGGGTATGCCCAGAAGTGGGTCCCTTGCTCACTTGGCCACTGGATTCAAGCTAGCCTGGCTGATGATGGTTGATTAGCCAGAAACCGGTCCCAGGATGCTTGTTTCCGGTCCAGGGAAGACATGGCTAGGCAGTTCTGGCTGGACTGTTCCCATGAGGCACAGTGTCAGACTGATTTGCATATGGCCATATCTAAACTGGGGTGGCGGAGTGAGCTAAAGAATGATGATGGATTAAACCCAGATCAGTTGAATGGGGGTGAGTGCTAGCATTGTTCAACACTCCGTCCATCATCCCCTTAGTTTTTTCCTTGTTCGCCCTAAGTTGGCAGGGTATGTCCAGACGTGGGTCCCTTGCTCACTTTGCCACTGTATTCAAGCTAGCCTGGCTGATGATGGCCCATTATCTAGAAACCGGTCCCAGGATGCTTGTTTCCGGTCCAGGGAAGACATGGCTTGGCAGTTCGAGCTGGACTGTTTCCATGACGCACAGGGTCAGACTGATTTCCATATGGCCATGTCTGAACTGGGGTGGCGGAGTGAGATAAAGAATGATGATGGATTAAACCCAGATCAGTTTACTGGGGGTGAGTGCTTGCATTGTTCAACACTCCGTCCATCATCCCCTTTTGTTTTTCTTTGTTCGCCCTAAGTTGGAAGGGTATGCCCAGACGTGGGTCCCTTGCTCACTTGGCCACTGTATTCAAGCTAGCCTGGCTGATGATGGCCCATTATCCAGAAACCGGTCCCAGGATGCTTCTTTCCGGTCCAGGGAAGACATGATAAGGCAGTTCGGGCTGGACTGTTCCCATGAGGCAAAGGGTCAGACTGATTTGCATATGGCCATGTGTGAACTGTGGGGGCCAAATGGGGGCTAAAGATTGATGATGGATTAAACCAAGATCAGTTGACTGGGGGTGAGTGCTTGCATTGTTCAACACTCCGTCCATCATCCCCTTTGTTTTTTCTTTGTCTGCGCTAAGTTGGCAGGGTATGCCCAGACGTGGGTCCCTTGCTCACTTTGCCACTGGATTCAAGCTAGCCTGGCTGACGACAGCTGATAAGACAGAAACCAGTCCCAGGATGCTTGTTTCCGGTCCAGGGAAGACATGGCTTGGCAGTTCGGGCTGGACTGTTCCCATGAGGCACAGGGTCAGACTGATTTGCATATGGCCATGTCTGAACTGGGGTGGCGGAGTGAGCTAAAGAATGATGATGGATTAAACCCAGATCAGTTGAATGGGGGTGAGTGCTTGCATTGTTCAACACTCTGTCCATCATCCCCTTTGTTTTTTCTTTGCTGTCCCAAAGTTAGCAGGGTATGTCCGGACGTGGGTCCCTTGCTCACTTTGCCACTGGATTCAAGCTAGCCAGGCTGATGATGGCTGATTAGCCAGAAACCGGTCCCAGGATGCTTGTTTCTGGTCCAGGGAAGACATGGCTTGGCAGTTCGAACTGGACTGTTCCCATGAGGCAGAGGGTCAGACTGATTTGCATATGGCCATATCTGAACTGCTGTGGCGGAGTGTGCTAAAGAATGATAATGGATTAAAGCCAGATCAGTTGACTGGGGGTGGGTGCTTTCTATTGCTCAACACTCCGTCCATCATCCCCTTTGGTTTTTCTTTGTTCAACCTAAGTTGGCAGGGTATGCAAAGACGTGGGTCCCTTGCTCACTTTGCTACTGGATTCAAGCTAGCCTGGCTGATGACGGCTGATTAGCCAAAAAACGGTCCCAGGAAGCTTGTTTCCAGTCCAGGGAAGTCATGCCTTGGCAGTTCGGGCTGGGCTGTTCCCATGAGGCACAGGGTCAGACTGATTTACATTTGGCCATATCTGAACTGGGGTGGGGGAGTGAGCTAAAGAATGATGATGGATTAAACCCACATAAGTTGACTGGGGGTGAGTGCTTGCATTGCTCAACACTCTGTCCATCATCCCCTTTAGTTTTTCTTTGTTCGCCCTTAGTTGACAAGGTATGCCCAGACGTGGGTCCCTTGCTCACTTTGCTACTGGATTCAACCTGGCTGATGACAGCTGATTAGCCACAAACCGGTCCGAGGATGCTTGTTTCCGGTCCAGGGAAGACATGGCTTGGCAGTTCAGGCTGAACTGTTCCCATGAGGCACAGTGTCAGACTGATTTGCATATGGCCATGTCTTAACTGGGGTGGCAGAGTGAGCTAAAGAATGATGATGGATTAAACCCAGATCAGTTGACTGGGGGTGAGTGCTTGCATTGTTCAACACTCTGTCCATCATCTCCTTTGGTTTTTCATTGTTCGCCCTAAGTTGTCAGAGTATGTCCAGACGTGGGTCCCTTCCTCACTTTGCTACTGGATTCAAGCTAGCCTGGCTGATGACGGCTGATTAGCCAGAACCTAGTCCCAGGATGCATGTTTCTGGTCCAGGGAAGACATGGCTTTGCAGTTCGGGCAGGACTGTTGCCATGAGGCACAGTGTCAGACTGATTTGCATATGGCCATGAATGAACTGCGGTGGCAGAGTGAGCTAAAGAATGATGATGGATTAAACCCAGATCAGTTGACTGGGGGTGAGTGCTTGCATTGTTCAACACTCTGTCCATCATCCCCTTTGGTTTTTCTTTGTTCGCCCTAAGTTGGCAGGGTATGCCCAGACGTGGGTCCCTTGCTCACTTAGCCACTGGATTCAAGCTAGCCTGGCTGATGATGGCTGATTAGCCTGAAACCGGTCCCAGGATGCTTGTTTCCGGTCCAGGGAAGACATGGCAAGGCAGTTCGGGCTGGACTATTCCCATGAGGCACAGGGTCAGACTGATTTGCATATGGCCATGTCTGAACTGGGGTGGCGGAGTGAGCTAAAGAATGATGATGAATTAAACCCAGATCAGTTGACTGGGGGTGAGTGCTTGCATTGTTCAACACTCCGTCCATCATCCCCTTTGTATTTTTCTTGTTCGCCCTAACTTGGCAGGGTATGTCCAGACGTGGGTCCCTTCCTCACGTTGCCACTGTATTCAAGCTAGCCTGGCTGATGATGGCCCATTATCCAGAATCCGGTCCCAGGATGCTTGTTTCCGGACCAGGGAAGACATGACTTGGCAGTTCGGGCTGGACTGTTCCCATGAGGCACAGGGTCAGACTGATTTGCATATGGCCATGTCTGAACTGGGGTGGCGGAGTGAGCTAAAGAATGATGTTGGATTAAACCCAGGTCAGTTGACTGGAGGTTAGTGCTTGCCTTGTTCAACACTCCGTCCATCATCCCCTTTGTTTGCCCGAAATTGGCAGGGTATGCCCAGACGTGGGTCCCTTGCTCACGTTGCCACTGGATTCAAGCTAGCCTGGCTGATGACGGCTGAGTAGCCAGAAACCGGTCCCAGGATGCTTGTTTCCGGTCCATGGAAGACATGGCTTGGCAGTTCGGGCTGGACTGTTCCCATGAGGCACAGGGTCAGACTGATTTGCATATGGCCATATCTGAACTGGGGTGGCGGAGTGAGCTAAAGAATGATGATGGATTAAAGCCAGATCAGTTGACTGGGGGTGAGTGCTTGCATTGCTCAACACTCCGTCCATCATCCCCTTTGGTTTTTCTTTGTTCGCCCTAAGTTGGCAGGGTATGCCCAGACGTGGGTCCCTTGCTCACTTTGCTACTGGATTCAAGCTAGCCTGGCTGATGACAAGTGATTAGCCAGAAACCGGTCCGAGGATGCTTGTTTCCGGTCCATGGAAGACATGGCTTTGCAGTTCGGGCTGGACTGTTCCCATGAGGCACAGTGTCAGACTGATTTGCATATGGCCATGTCTGAACTGGGGTGGCAGAGTGAGCTAAAGAATGATGATGGATTAAACCCAGATCAGTTGACTGGGGGTGAGTGCTTGCATTGTTCAACACACTGTCCATAATCCCCTTTGTTTTTTCTTTGTTCGCCCTAAGTTGGCAGGGTATGCCCAGAAGTGGGTCCCTTGCTCACTTGGCCACTGGATTCAAGCTAGCCTGGCTGATGATGGTTGATTAGCCAGAAACCGGTCCCAGGATACTTGTTTCCGGTCCAGGGAAGAAATGGCTAGGCAGTTCTGGCTGGACTGTTCCCATGAGGCACAGTGTCAGACTGATTTGCATATGGCCATATCTAAACTGGGGTGGCGGATTGAGCTAAAGAATGATGATGGATTAAAGCCAGATCAGTTGACTGGGGGTGAGTGCTTGCATTGCTCAACACTCAGTCCATCATCCCCTTTTGTTTTTCTTTGTTCGCCCTAAGTTGGAAGGGTATGCCCAGACGTGGGTCCCTTGCTCACTTTGCTACTGGATTCAAGCTAGCCTGGCTGATGACAGGTGATTAGCCAGAAACGGGTCCGAGGATGCTTGTTTCCGGTCCATGGAAGACAGGGCTTTGCAGTTCGGGCTGGACTGTTCCCATGAGGCACAGTGTCAGACTGATTTGCATATGGCCATGTCTGAACTGGGGTGGCAGAGTGAGCTAAAGAATGATGATGGATTAAAGCCAGATCAGTTGACTGGGGGTGAGTGCTTGCATTGCTCAACACTCCGTCCATCATCCCCTTTTGTTTTTCTTTGTTCGCCCTAAGTTGGAAGGGTATGCCCAGACGTGGGTCCCTTGCTCACTTGGCCACTGTATTCAAGCTAGCCTGGCTGATGATGGCTGATTAGCCAGAAACCGGACCCAGGATGCTTCTTTCCGGTCCAGGGAAGACATGGCTAGGCAGTTCGGACTGGACTGTTCCCATGAGGCACAGGGTCAGACTGATTTGCATATGGCCATGTCTGAACTGGGGTGGCAGAGTGAGCTAAAGAATGATGATGGATTAAACCCAGATCAGTTGAATGGGGGTGAGTGCTAGCATTGTTCAACACTCCGTCCATCATCCCCTTAGTTTTTTCCTTGTTCGCCCTAAGTTGGCAGGGTATGTCCAGACGTGGGTCCCTTGCTCACTTTGCCACTGTATTCAAGCTAGCCTGGCTGATGATGGCCCATTATCCAGAAACCGGTCCCAGGATGCTTGTTTCCGGTCCAGGGAAGACATGGCTTGGCAGTTCGAGCTGGACTGTTTCCATGACGCACAGGGTCAGACTGATTTCCATATGGCCATGTCTGAACTGGGGTGGCGGAGTGAGATAAAGAATGATGATGGATTAAACCCAGATCAGTTTACTGGGGGTGAGTGCTTGCATTGTTCAACACTCCGTCCATCATCCCCTTTGGTTTTTCTTTGTTTGCCCTAAGTTGGCCGGGTAAGCCCAGACTTGGGTGCCTTGCTCACTTTGCCACTGGATTCAAGCTAGCCTAGCTGATGACGGCTTTTTAGTCAGAAACCGGTCCTAGGATGCTTGTTTGAGGTCCAGGAAAACATGGCTCGGCAGTTCAGGCTGGACTGTTCCCATGAGGCACAGGGTCAGACTGATTTGCATATGGCCATGTCTGAACTGGTGTGGCGGAGTGAGCTAAAGAATGATGATGGATTAAACCAAGATCAGTTGACTGCGGGGGAGTGCTTGCATTGTTCAACACTGTCCATCATCCTCTTCGTTTTTTCTGTGTTCGCCCTAAGTTGGCAGGGTATGCCCGGACATTGGTCCCTTGCTCACTTTGCTACTGGATTCAAGCTAGCCTGGCTGATGACGGCTGATTAGTCAGAAACCGGTCCCAGGATGCTTGATGCTGGTCCAGGGAAGACATGGCTTGGCAGTTCGGGCTGGACTGTTCCCAAGAGGCACAGGGTCAGACTGATTTGCATATGGCCATGTCTGAACTGGGTGGCGGAGTGAGCTAAAGAATGATGATGGATTAAACCCAGATCAGTTGACTGGGGGTGAGTGCTTGCATTGCTCAACACTCCGTCCATCATCCCCTTTGGTTTTTCTTTGTTCAACCTAAGTTGGCAGGGTGCAAAGACGTGGGTCCCTTGCTCACTTTGCTACTGGATTCAAGCTAGCCTGGCTGATGACGGCTGATTAGCCAAAAAACGGTCCCAGGAAGCTTGTTTCCAGTCCAGGGAAGTCATGGCTTGGCAGTTCGGGCTGGACTGTTCCCATGAGGCACAGGGTCAGACTGATTTACATTTGGCCATATCTGAACTGGGGTGGGGGAGTGAGCTAAAGAATGATGATGGATTAAACCCACATAAGTTGACTGGGGGTGAGTGCTTGCATTGCTCAATACTCTGTCCATCATCCCCTTTAGTTTTTCTTTGTTCGCCCTTAGTTGACAAGGTATGCCCAGACGTGGGTCCCTTGCTCACTTTGCTACTGGATTCAACCTGGCTGATGACAGCTGATTAGCCACAAACCGGTCCGAGGATGCTTGTTTCCGGTCCAGGGAAGACATGGCTTGGCAGTTCAGGCTGAACTGTTCCCATGAGGCACAGTGTCAGACTGATTTGCATATGGCCATGTCTTAACTGGGGTGGCAGAGTGAGCTAAAGAATGATGATGGATTAAACCCAGATCAGTTGACTGGGGGTGAGTGCTTGCATTGTTCAACACTCTGTCCATCATCTCCTTTGGTTTTTCCTTGTTTGCCCTAAGTTGTCAGAGTATGTCCAGACGTGGGTCCCTTCCTCACTTTGCTACTGGATTCAAGCTAGCCTGGTTGATGACGGCTGATTAGCCAGAACCTGGTCCCAGGATGCATGTTTCTGGTCCAGGGAAGACATGGCTTTGCAGTTTGGGCAGGACTGTTGCCATGAGGCACAGTGTCAGACTGATTTGCATATGGCCATGTCTGAACTGGGGTGGCAGAGTGAGCTAAAGAATGATGATGGATTAAACCCAGATCAGTTGACTGGGGGTGAGTGCTTGCATTGTTCAAAACTCTGTCCATCATCCCCTTTGTTTTTTCTTTGTTCGCCCTAAGTTGGCAGGGTATGCCCAGACGTGGGTCCCTTGCTCACTTAGCCACTGGATTCAAGCTAGCCTGGCTGATGATGGCTGATTAGCCTGAAACCGGTCCCAGGATGCTTGTTTCCGGTCCAGGGAAGACATGGCAAGGCAGTTCGGGCTGGACTATTCCCATGAGGCACAGGGTCAGACTGATTTGCATATGGCCATGTCTGAACTGGGGTGGCCGAGTGAGCTAAAGAATGATGATGAATTAAACCCAGATCAGTTGACTGGGGGTGAGTGCTTGCATTGTTCAACACTCCGTCCATCATCCCCTTTGTTTTTTTCTTGTTCGCCCTAAGTTGGCAGGGTATGTCCAGACGTGGGTCCCTTGCTCACTTTGCCACTGTATTCAAGCTAGCCTGGCTGATGATGGCCCATTATCCAGAATCCGGTCCCAGGATGCTTTTTTACAGACCAGGGAAGACATGACTTGGCAGTTCGGGCTGGACTGTTCCCATGAGGCACATGGTCAGACTGATTTGCATATGGCCATGTCTGAACTGGGGTGGCGGAGTGAGCTAAAGAATGATGTTGGATTAAACCCAGGTCAGTTGACTGGAGGTGAGTGCTTGCCTTGTTCAACACTCCGTCCATCATCCCCTTTGTTTGCCCTAAGTTGGCAGGGTATGCCCAGACGTGGGTCCCTTGCTCACTTTGCTACTGGATTCAAGCTAGCCTGGCTGATGACAAGTGATTAGCCAGAAACCAGTCCGAGGATGCTTGTTTCCGGTCCATGGAAGACATGGCTTTGCAGTTCGGGCTGGACTGTTCCCATGAGGCACAGTGTCAGACTGATTTGCATATGGCCATGTCTGAACTGGGGTGGCAGAGTGAGCTAAAGAATGATGATGGATTAAACCCAGATCAGTTGACTGGGGGTGAGTGCTTGCATTGTTCAACACTCTGTCCATAATCCCCTTTGTTTTTTCTTTGTTCGCCCTAAGTTGGCAGGGTATGCCCAGAAGTGGGTCCCTTGCTCACTTGGCCACTGGATTCAAGCTAGCCTGGCTGATGATGGTTGATTAGCCAGAAACCGGTCCCAGGATGCTTGTTTCCGGTCCAGGGAGGACATGGCTAGGCAGTTCTGGCTGGACTGTTCCCATGAGGCACAGTGTCAGACTGATTTGCATATGGCCATATCTAAACTGGGGTGGCGGAGTGAGCTAAAGAATGATGATGGATTAAAGCCAGATCAGTTGACTGGGGGTGAGTGCTTGCATTGCTCAACACTCCGTCCATCATCCCCTTGTGTTTTTCTTTGTTCGCCCTAAGTTGGAAGGGTATGCCCAGACGTGGGTCCCTTGCTCACTTGGCCACTGTATTCAAGCTAGCCTGGCTGATGATGGCTGATTAGCCAGAAACCGGACCCAGGATGCTTCTTTCCGGTCCAGGGAAGACATGATAAGGCAGTTCGGGCTGGACTGTTCCCATGAGGTAAAGGGTCAGACTGATTTGCATATGGCCATGTGTGAACTGTGGGGGCCAAATGGGGGCTAAAGATTGATGATGGATTAAACCAAGATCAGTTGACTGGGGGTGAGTGCTTGCATTGTTCAACACTCCGTCCATCATCCCCTTTGTTTTTTCTTTGTCTGCGCTAAGTTGGCAGTGTATGCCCAGACGTGGGTCCCTTGCTCACTTTGCCACTGGATTCAAGCTAGCCTGGCTGACGACAGCTGATAAGACAGAAACCAGTCCCAGGATGCTTGTTTCCGGTCCAGGGAAGACATGGCTTGGCAGTTCGGGCTGGACTGTTCCCATGAGGCACAGGGTCAGACTGATTTGCATATGGCCATGTCTGAACTGGGGTGGCGGAGTGAGCTAAAGAATGATGATGGATTAAACCCAGATCAGTTGAATGGGGGTGAGTGCTTGCATTGTTCAACACTCTGTCCATCATCCCCTTTGTTTTTTCTTTGCTGTCCCAAAGTTAGCAGGGTATGTCCAGACGTGGGTCCCTTGCTCACTTTGCCACTGGATTCAAGCTAGCCAGGCTGATGATGGCTGATTAGCCAGAAACCGGTCCCAGGATGCTTGTTTCTGGTCCAGGGAAGACATGGCTTGGCAGTTCGAACTGGACTGTTCCCATGAGGCAGAGGGTCAGACTGATTTGCATATGGCCATATCTGAACTGCTGTGGCGGAGTGTGCTAAAGAATGATAATGGATTAAAGCCAGATCAGTTGACTGGGGGTGAGTGCTTGCATTGCTCAACACTCCGTCCATCATCCCCTTTGGTTTTTCTTTGTTCAACCTAAGTTGGCAGGGTATGCAAAGACGTGGGTCCCTTGCTCACTTTGCTACTGGATTCAAGCTAGCCTGGCTGATGACGGCTGATTAGCCAAAAAACGGTCCCAGGAAGCTTGTTTCCAGTCCAGGGAAGTCATGCCTTGGCAGTTCGGGCTGGGCTGTTCCCACGAGGCACAGGGTCAGACTGATTTACATTTGGCCATATCTGAACTGGGGTGGGGGAGTGAGCTAAAGAATGATGATGGATTAAACCCACATAAGTTGACTGGGGGTGAGTGCTTGCATTGCTCAACACTCTGTCCATCATCCCCTTTAGTTTTTCTTTGTTCGCCCTTAGTTGACAAGGTATGCCCAGACGTGGGTCCCTTGCTCACTTTGCTACTGGATTCAACCTGGCTGATGACAGCTGATTAGCCACAAACCGGTCCGAGGATGCTTGTTTCCGGTCCAGGGAAGACATGGCTTGGCAGTTCAGGCTGAACTGTTCCCATGAGGCACAGTGTCAGACTGATTTGCATATGGCCATGTCTTAACTGGGGTGGCAGAGTGAGCTAAAGAATGATGATGGATTAAACCCAGATCAGTTGACTGGGGGTGAGTGCTTGCATTGTTCAACACTCTGTCCATCATCTCCTTTGGTTTTTCCTTGTTCGCCCTAAGTTGTCAGAGTATGTCCAGACGTGGGTCCCTTCCTCACTTTGCTACTGGATTCAAGCTAGCCTGGCTGATGACGGCTGATTAGCCAGAACCTAGTCCCAGGATGCATGTTTCTGGTCCAGGGAAGACACGGCTTTGCAGTTCGGGCAGGACTGTTGCCATGAGGCACAGTGTCAGACTGATTTGCATATGGCCATGACTGAACTGCGGTGGCAGAGTGAGCTAAAGAATGATGATGGAATAAACCCAGATCAGTTGACTGGGGGTGAGTGCTTGCATTGTTCAACACTCTGTCCATCATCCCCTTTGGTTTTTCTTTGTTCGCCCTAAGTTGGCAGGGTATGCCCAGACGTGGGTCCCTTGCTCACTTAGCCACTGGATTCAAGCTAGCCTGGCTGATGATGGCTGATTAGCCTGAAACCGGTCCCAGGATGCTTGTTTCCGGTCCAGGGAAGACATAGCAAGGCAGTTCGGGCTGGACTATTCCCATGAGGCACAGGGTCAGACTGATTTGCATATGGCCATGTCTGAACTGGGGTGGCGGAGTGAGCTAAAGAATGATGATGAATTAAACCCAGATCAGTTGACTGGGGGTGAGTGCTTGCATTGTTCAACACTCCGTCCATCATCCCCTTTGTTTGCCCGAAATTGGCAGGGTATGCCCAGACGTGGGTCCCTTGCTCACGTTGCCACTGGATTCAAGCTAGCCTGGCTGATGACGGCTGAGTAGCCAGAAACCGGTCCCAGGATGCTTGTTTCCGGTCCAGGGAAGACATGGCTTGGCAGTTCGGGCTGGACTGTTCCCATGAGGCACAGGGTCAGACTGATTTGCATATGGCCATATCTGAACTGGGGTGGCGGAGTGAGCTAAAGAATGATGATGGATTAAAGCCAGATCAGTTGACTGGGGGTGAGTGCTTGCATTGCTCAACACTCCGTCCATCATCCCCTTTGGTTTTTCTTTGTTCGCCCTAAGTTGGCAGGGTATGCCCAGACGTGGGTCCCTTGCTCACTTTGCTACTGGATTCAAGCTAGCCTGGCTGATGACAAGTGATTAGCCAGAAACCGGTCCGAGGATGCTTGTTTCCGGTCCATGGAAGACATGGCTTTGCAGTTCGGGCTGGACTGTTCCCATGAGGCACAGTGTCAGACTGATTTGCATATGGCCATGTCTGAACTGGGGTGGCAGAGTGAGCTAAAGAATGATGATGGATTAAACCCAGATCAGTTGACTGGGGGTGAGTGCTTGCATTGTTCAACACACTGTCCATAATCCCCTTTGTTTTTTCTTTGTTCGCCCTAAGTTGGCAGGGTATGCCCAGAAGTGGGTCCCTTGCTCACTTGGCCACTGGATTCAAGCTAGCCTGGCTGATGATGGTTGATTAGCCAGAAACCGGTCCCAGGATACTTGTTTCCGGTCCAGGGAAGAAATGGCTAGGCAGTTCTGGCTGGACTGTTCCCATGAGGCACAGTGTCAGACTGATTTGCATATGGCCATATCTAAACTGGGGTGGCGGATTGAGCTAAAGAATGATGATGGATTAAAGCCAGATCAGTTGACTGGGGGTGAGTGCTTGCAGTGCTCAACACTCAGTCCATCATCCCCTTTTGTTTTTCTTTGTTCGCCCTAAGTTGGAAGGGTATGCCCAGACGTGGGTCCCTTGCTCACTTGGCCACTGTATTCAAGCTAGCCTGGCTGATGATGGCTGATTAGCCAGAAACCGGATCCAGGATGCTTTTTTCCGGTCCAGGGAAGACATGGCTAGGCAGTTCGGACTGGACTGTTCCCATGAGGCACAGGGTCAGACTGATTTGCATATGGCCATATCTAAACTGGGGTGGCGGAGTGAGCTAAAGAATGATGATGGATTAAAGCCAGATCAGTTGAGTGGGGGTGAGTGCTTGCATTGCTCAACACTCCGTCCATCATCCCCTTAGTTTTTTCCTTGTTCGCCCTAAGTTGGCAGGGTATGTCCAGACGTGGGTCCCTTGCTCACTTTGCCACTGTATTCAAGCTAGCCTGGCTGATGATGGCCCATTATCCAGAAACCGGTCCCAGGGTGCTTGTTTCCAGTCCAGGGAAGACATGGCTTGGCAGTTCGAGCTGGACTGTTTCCATGACGCACAGGGTCAGACTGATTTCCATATGGCCATGTCTGAACTGGGGTGGTGGAGTGAGATAAAGAATGATGATGGATTAAACCCAGATCAGTTTACTGGGGGTGAGTGATTGCATTGTTCAACACTCCGTCCATCATCCCCTTTGGTTTTTCTTTGTTTGCCCTAAGTTGGCGGGGTATGCCCAGACTTGGGTCCCTTGCTCACTTTGCCACTGGATTCAAGCTAGCCTAGCTGATGACGGCTTTTTAGTCAGAAACCGGTCCCAGGATGCTTGTTTTCGGTCCAGGAAAACATGGCTCGGCAGTTCAGGCTGGACTGTTCCCATGAGGCACAGGGTCAGACTGATTTGCATATGGCCATGTCTGAACTGGTGTGGCAGAGTGAGCTAAAGAATGATGATGGATTAAACCAAGATCAGTTGACTGCGGAGGAGTGCTTGCATTGTTCAACACTGTCCATCATCCCCTTTGTTTTTTCTGTGTTCGCCCTAAGTTGGCAGGGTATGCCCGGACATTGGTCCCTTGCTCACTTTGCTACTGGATTCAAGCTAGCCTGGCTGATGACGGCTGATTAGTCAGAAACCGGTCCCAGGATGCTTGTTTCCGGTCCAGAGAAGACATGGCTTGGCTGTTCGGGCTGGACTGTTCCCATGAGGAACAGGGTCAGACTGATTTGCATATGGCCATATCTGAACTGGGGTGGCGGAGTGAGCTAAAGAATGATGATGGATTAAACCCAGATCAATTGACTGGGGGTGAGTGCTTGCATTGTTCAACACTCCATCCATCATCCCCTTTGTTTTGTCTTTGTCCGTTCTAAGTTTGCAGGGTACGCCCAGACGTGGGTCCCTTGCTCACTTTGCCACTGGATTCAAGCTAGCCTAGCTGATGACGGCTTTTTAGTCAGAAACCGGTCCCAGGATGCTTGTTTCTGGTCCAGGAAAACATGGCTCGGCAGTTCAGGCTGGACTGTTCCCATGAGGCACAGGGTCAGACTGATTTGCATATGGCCATGTCTGAACTGGTGTGGCGGAGTGAGCTAAAGAATGATGATGGATTAAACCAAGATCAGTTGACTGCGGGGGAGTGCTTGCATTGTTCAACACTGTCCATCATCCCCTTTGGTTTTTCTTTCTGCGCCCTAAGTTGGCAGGGTATGTCCAGATGTGGGTCCCTTGCTCACTTTGCCACTGGATTCAAGCTAGCCAGGCTGATGATGGCTGATTAGCCAGAAACCGGTCCCAGGATGCTTGTTTCCGGTCCAGGGAAGACATGGCTTGGCAGTTCGGGCTGGACTGGTCCCATGAGGCACAGGGTCAGACTGATTTGCATATGGCCATATCTGAACTGGTGTAGCGGAGTGTGCTAAAGAATGATGATGGATTAAAGCCAGATCAGTTGACTGGGGGTGAGTGCTTGCATTGCTCAACACTCCGTCCATCATCCCCTTTGTTTTTTCTTTGTTCAACCTAAGTTGGCAGGGTATGCAAAGACGTGGGTCCCTTGCTCACTTTGCTACTGGATTCAAGCTAGCCTGGCTGATGACGGCTGATTAGCCATAAAACGGTCCCAGGAAGCTTGTTTCCAGTCCAGGGAAGTCATGGCTTGGCAGTTCGGGCTGGACTGTTCCCATGAGGCACAGGGTCAGACTGATTTGCATTTGGCCATATCTGAACTGGGGTGGGGGAGTGAGCTAAAGAATGATGATGGATTGTACCCACATAAGTTGACTGGGGGTGAGTGCTTGCATTGCTCAACACTCTGTCCATCATCCCCTTTAGTTTTTCTTTGTTCGCCCTTAGTTGACAAGGTATGCCCAGACGTGAGTCCCTTGCTCACTTTGCTACTGGATTCAAGCTAGCCTGGCTGATGACAGCTGATTAGCCACAAACCGGTCCGAGGATGCTTGTTTCCGGTCCAGGGAAGACATGGCTTGGCAGCTCAGGCTGAACTGTTCCCATGAGGCACAGTGTCAGACTGATTTGCATATGGCCATGTCTTAACTGGGGTGGCAGAGTGAGCTAAAGAATGATGATGTATTAAACCCAGATCAGTTGACTGGGTATGAGTGCTTGCATTGTTCAACACTCTGTCCATCATCTCCTTTGGTTTTTCCTTGTTCGCCCTAAGTTGTCAGAGTATGTCCAGACGTGGGTCCCTTCCTCACTTTGCTACTGGATTCAAGCTAGCCTGGCTGATGACGGCTGATTATCCAGAACCTGGTCCCAGGATGCATGTTTCTGGTCCAGGGAAGACATGGCTTTGCAGTTCGGGCAGGACTGTTGCCATGAGGCACAGTGTCAGACTGATTTGCATATGGCCATGTCTGAACTGGGGTGGCAGAGTGAGCTAAAGAATGATGATGTATTAAACCCAGATCAGTTGACTGGGGGTGAGTGCTTGCATTGTTCAACACTCTGTCCATCATCTCCTTTGGTTTTTCTTTGTTCGCCCTAAGTTGGCAGGGTATGCCCAGACGTGGGTCCCTTGCTCACTTAGCCACTGGATTCAAGCTAGCCTGGCTGATGATGGTTGATTAGCCTGAAACCGGTCCCAGGATGCTTGTTTCTGGTCCAGGGAAGACATGGCAAGGCAGTTCGGGCTGGACTATTCCCATGAGGCACAGGGTCAGACTGATTTGCATATGGCCATGTCTGAACTGGGATGGTGGAGTGAGCTAAAGAATGATGATGGATTAAACCCAGATCAGTTGACTGGAGGTGAGTGCTTGCCTTGTTCAACACTCCGTCCATTATCCCCTTTGTTTGCCCTAAATTGGCAGGGTATGCCCAGACGTGGGTCCCTTGCTCACGTTGCCACTGGATTCAAGCTAGCCTGGCTGATGACGGCTGAGTAGCCAGAAACCGGTCCCAGGATGCTTGTTTCCGGTCCAGGGAAGACATGGCTTGGCAGTTCGGGCTGGACTGTTCCCATGAGGCACAGGGTCAGACTGATTTGCATATGGCCATATCTGAACTGGGGTGGCGGAGTGAGCTAAAGAATGATGATGGATTAAAGCCAGATCAGTTGACTGGGGTGAGTGCTTGCATTGATCAACACTCCGTCCATCATCCCCTTTGGTTTTTCTTTGTTTGCCCTAAGTTGGCAGGGTATGCCCAGAAGTGGGTCCCTTGCTCACTTGGCCACTGGATTCAAGCTAGCCTGGCTGATGATGGTTGATTAGCCAGAAACCGGTCCCAGGATGCTTGTTTCCGGTCCAGGGAAGACATGGCTAGGCAGTTCTGGCTGGACTGTTCCCATGAGTCACGGTGTCAGACTGATTTGCATATGGCCATGTCTGAACTGGGGTGGCAGAGTGAGCTAAAGAATGATGATGGATTAAACCCAGAGCAGTTGACTGGGGGTGAGTGCTTGCATTGTTCAACACTCCGTCCATCATCCCCTTTGTTTTTTCCTTGTTCGCCCTAAGTTGGCAGGGTATGTCCAGACGTGGGTCCCTTGCTCACTTTGCCACTGTATTCAAGCTAGCCTGGCTGATGATGGCCCATTATCCAGAAACCGGTCCCAGGATTCTTGTTTCCGGGCCAGGGAAGACATAACTTGGCAGTTCGGGCTGGGCTGTTCCCATGAGGCACAGGGTCAGACTGATTTGCATATGGCCATGTCTGAACTGGGGTGGCGGAGTTAGCTAAAGAATGATGTTGGATTAAACCCAGGTCAGTTGACTGGAGGTGAGTGCTTGCCTTGTTCAACACTCCGTCCATCATCCCCTTTGTTTGCCCTAAATTAGCAGGGTATGCCCAGACGTGGGTCCCTTGCTCACTTTGCTACTGGATTCAAGCTAGCCTGGCTGATGACAGGTGATTAGCCAGAAACCGGTCCGAGGATGCTTGTTTCCGGTCCATGGAAGACATGGCTTTGCAGTTCGGGCTGGACTGTTCCCATGAGGCATAGTGTCAGACTGATTTGCATATGGCCATGTCTGAACTGGGGTGGCAGAGTGAGCTAAAGAATGATGATGGATTAAACCCAGATCAGTTGACTGGGGGTGAGTGCTTGCATTGTTCAACACTCCGTCCATAATCCCCTTTGTTTTTTCTTTGTTCGCCCTCAGTTGGCAGGGTATGCCCAGAAGTGGGTCCCTTGCTCACTTGGCCACTGGATTCAAGCTAGCCTGGCTGATGATGGTTGATTAGCCAGAAACCGGTCCCAGGATGCTTGTTTCCGGTCCAGGGAAGACATGGCTAGGCAGTTCTGGCTGGACTGTTCCCATGAGGCACAGTGTCAGACTGATTTGCATATGGCCATGTCTGAACTGGGGTGGCAGAGTGAGCTAATGAATGATGATGGATTAAACCCAGAGCAGTTGACTGGGGGTGAGTGCTTGCATTGTTCAACACTCCGTCCATCATCCCCTTTGTTTTTTCCTTGTTCGCCCTAAGTTGGCAGGGTATGTCCAGACGTGGGTCCCTTGCTCACTTTGCCACTGTATTCAAGCTAGCCTGGCTGATGATGGCCCGTTATGCAGAAACCGGTCCCAGGATTCCTGTTTCCGGGCCAGGGAAGACATGACTTGGCAGTTCGGGCTGGGCTGTTCCCATGAGGCACAGGGTCAGACTGATTTGCATATGGCTATGTCTAAACTGGGGTGGCGGAGTTAGCTAAAGAATGATGTTGGATTAAACCCAGGTCAGTTGACTGGAGGTGAGTGCTTGCCTTGTTCAACACCCCGTCCATCATCCCCTTTGTTTGCCCTAAATTGGCAGGGTATGCCAAGACGTGGGTCCCTTGCTCACGTTGCCACTGGATTCAAGCTAGCTGGCTGATGACGGCTGAGTAGCCAGAAACCGGTCCCAGGATGCTTGTTTCCGGTCCAGGGAAGACATGGCTTGGCAGTTCGGGCTGGACTGTTCCCATGAGGCACAGGGTCTGACTGATTTGCATATGGCCATATCTAAACTGGGGTGGCGGAGTGAGCTAAAGAATGATGATGGATTAAAGCCAGATCAGTTGACTGGGGGTGAGTGCTTGCATTGCTCAACACTCCGTCCATCATCCCCTTTTGTTTTTCTTTGTTCGCCCTAAGTTAGAAGGGTATGCACAGACGTGGGTCCCTTGCCCACTTGGCCACTGTATTCAAGCTAGCCTGGCTGATGATGGCCCATTATCCAGAAACCGGTCCCAGGATTCTTGTTTCCGGGCCAGGGAAGACATGACTTGGCAGTTCGGGCTGGGCTGTTCCCATGAGGCACAGAGTCAGACTGATTTGCATATGGCCATGTTTGAACTGGGGTGGCGGAGTTAGCTAAAGAATTATGTTGGATTAAACCCAGGTCAGTTGACTGGAGGTGAGTGCTTGCCTTGTTCAACACTCCGTCCATCATCCCCTTTGTTTGCCCTAAATTGGCAGGGTATGCCAAGACGTGGGTCCCTTGCTCACGTTGCCACTGGATTCAAGCTAGCCTGGCTGATGACGGCTGAGTAGCCAGAAACCGGTCCCAGGATGCTTGTTTCCGGTCCAGGGAAGACATGGCTTGGCAGTTCGGGCTGGACTGTTCCAATGAGGCACAGGGTCTGACTGATTTGCATATGGCCATATCTAAACTGGGGTGGCGGAGTGAGCTAAAGAATGATGAGGGATTAAAGCCAGATCAGTTGACTGGGGGTGAGTGCTTGCATTGCTCAACACTCCGTCCATCATCCCCTTTTGTTTTTCTTTGTTCGCCCTAAGTTGGAAGGGTATGCCCAAACGTGGGTCCCTTGCTCACTTGGCCACTGTATTCAAGCTAGCCTGGCTGATGATGGCTGATTAGCCAGAAACCGGACCCAGGATGCTTCTTTCTGGTCCAGGGAAGACATGGCTAGGCAGTTCGGACTGGACTGTTCCCATGAGGCACAGTGTCAGACTGATTTGCATATGGCCATGTCTGAACTGGGGTGGCAGAGTGAGCTAAAGAATGATGATGGATTAAACCCAGAGCAGTTGACTGGGGGTGAGTGCTTGCATTGTTCAACACTCCGTCCATCATCCCCTTTGTTTTTTCCTTGTTCGCCCTAAGTTGGCAGGGTATGTCCAGACGTGGGTCCCTTGCTCACTTTGCCACTGTTTTCAAGCTAGCCTGGCTGATGATGGCCCTTTATGCAGAAACCGGTCCCAGGATTCTTGTTTCCGGGCCAGGGAAGACATGACTTGGCAGTTCGGGCTGGGCTGTTCTTATGAGGCACAGGGTCAGACTGATTTGCATATGGCTATGTCTGAACTGGGGTGGCGGAGTTAGCTAAAGAATGATGTTGGATTAAACCCAGGTCAGTTGACTGGAGGTGAGTGCTTGCCTTGTTCAACACTCCGTCCATCATCCCCTTAGTTTGCCCTAAATTGGCAGGGTATGCCAAGACGTGGGTCCCTTGCTCACGTTGCCACTGGATTCAAGCTAGCTGGCTGATGACGGCTGATTAGACAGAAACCAGTCCCAGGATGCTTGTTTCCGGTCCAGGGAAGACATGGCTTGGCAGTTCGGGCTGGACTGTTCCCATGAGGCACAGGGTCTGACTGATTTGCATATGGCCATATCTAAACTGGGGTGGCGGAGTGAGCTAAAGAATGATGATGGATTAAAGCCAGATCAGTTAACTGGGGGTGAGTGCTTGCATTGCTCAACACTCCGTCCATCATCCCCTTTTGTTTTTCTTTGTTCGCCCTAAGTTGGAAGGGTATGCCCAGACGTGGGTCCCTTGCTCACTTGGCCACTGTATTCAAGCTAGCCTGGCTGATGATGGCCCATTATCCAGAAACCGGTCCCAGGATTCTTGTTTCCGGGCCAGGGAAGACATGACTTGGCAGTTCGGGCTGGGCTGTTCCCATGAGGCACAGGGTCAGACTGATTTGCATATGGCTATGTCTGAACTGGGGTGGCGGAGTTAGCTAAAGAATGATGTTGGATTAAACCCAGATCAGTTTACTGGGGGTGAGTGCTTGCATTGTTCAACACTTCGTCCATCATCCCCTTTGGTTTTTCTTTGTTTGCCCTAAGATGGCAGGGTATGCCAAGACGTGGGTCCCTTGCTCACGTTGCCACTGGATTCAAGCTAGCCTGGCTGATGACGGCTGAGTAGCCAGAAACCGGTCCCAGGATGCTTGTTTCCGGTCCAGGGAAGACATGGCTTGGCAGTGCGGGCTGGACTGTTCCAATGAGGCACAGGGTCTGACTGATTTGCATATGGCCATATCTAAACTGGGGTGGCGGAGTGAGTTAAAGAATGATGATGGATTAAAGCCAGATCAGTTGACTGGGGGTGAGTGCTTGCATTGCTCAACACTCCGTCCATCATCCCCTTTTGTTTTTCTTTGTTCGCCCTAAGTTGGAAGGGTATGCCCAGACGTGGGTCCCTTGCTCACTTGGCCACTGTATTCAAGCTAGCCTGGCTGATGATGGCTGATTAGCCAGAAACCGGACCCAGGATGCTTCTTTCCGGTCCAGGGAAGACATGGCTTGGCAGTTCGGGCTGGACTGTTCCAATGAGGCACAGGGTCAGACTGATTTGCATATGGCCATGTCTGAACTGGGGTGGCGGAGTGAGCTAAAGAATGATGATGGATTAAACCCAGATCAGTTGACTGGGGGTGAGTGCTAGCATTGTTCAACACTCTGTCCATCATCCCCTTAGTTTTTTCCTTGTTCGCCCTAAGTTGGCAGGGTATGTCCAGACGTGGGTCCCTTGCTCACTTTGCCACTGGATTCAAGCTAGCCTGGCTGATGATGGCCCATTATCCAGAAACCGGTCCCATGATGCTTGTTTCCGGTCCAGGGAAGACATGGCTTGGCAGTTCGAGCTGGACTGTTTCCATGACGCACAGGGTCAGACTGATTTGCATATGGCCATGTCTGATCTGGGGTGGCGGAGTGAGCTAAAGAATGATGATGGATTAAACCCAGATCAGTTTACTGGGGGTGAGTGCTTGCATTGTTCAACACTTCGTCCATCATCCCCTTTGGTTTTTCTTTGTTTGCCCTAAGTTGGCAGGGTATGCCAAGACGTGGGTCCCTTGCTCACTTTGCTACTGGATTCAAGCTAGCCTGGCTGATGACGGCTGATTATCCAGAACCTGGTCCCAGGATGCATGTTTCTGGTCCAGGGAAGACATGGCTTTGCAGTTCGGGCAGGACTGTTGCCATGAGGCACAGTGTCAGACTGATTTGCATATGGCCATGTCTGAACTGGGGTGGCAGAGTGAGCTAAAGAATGATGATGTATTAAACCCAGATCAGTTGACTGGGGGTGAGTGCTTGCATTGTTCAACACTCTGTCCATCATCCCCTTTGGTTTTTCTTTGTTCGCCCTAAGTTGGCAGGGTATGCCCAGACGTGGGTCCCTTGCTCACTTAGCCACTGGATTCAAGCTAGCCTGGCTGATGATGGTTGATTAGCCTGAAACCGGTCCCAGGATGCTTGTTTCTGGTCCAGGGAAGACATGGCAAGGCAGTTCGGGCTGGACTATTCCCATGAGGCACAGGGTCAGACTGATTTGCATATGGCCATGTCTGAACTGGGATGGTGGAGTGAGCTAAAGAATGATGATGGATTAAACCCAGATCAGTTGACTGGAGGTGAGTGCTTGCCTTGTTCAACACTCCGTCCATTATCCCCTTTGTTTGCCCTAAATTGGCAGGGTATGCCCAGACGTGGGTCCCTTGCTCACGTTGCCACTGGATTCAAGCTAGCCTGGCTGATGACGGCTGAGTAGCCAGAAACCGGTCCCAGGATGCTTGTTTCCGGTCCAGGGAAGACATGGCTTGGCAGTTCGAGCTGGACTGTTCCCATGAGGCACAGGGTCAGACTGATTTGCATATGGCCATATCTGAACTGGGGTGGCGGAGTGAGCTAAAGAATGATGATGGATTAAAGCCAGATCAGTTGACTGGGGTGAGTGCTTGCATTGATCAACACTCCGTCCATCATCCCCTTTGGTTTTTCTTTGTTTGCTCTAAGTTGGCAGGGTATGCCCAGAAGTGGGTCCCTTGCTCACTTGGCCACTGGATTCAAGATAGCCTGGCTGATGATGGTTGATTAGCCAGAAACCGGTCCCAGGATGCTTGTTTCCGGTCCAGGGAAGACATGGCTAGGCAGTTCTGGCTGGACTGTTCCCATGAGTCACGGTGTCAGACTGATTTGCATATGGCCATGTCTGAACTGGGGTGGCAGAGTGAGCTAAAGAATGATGATGGATTAAACCCAGAGCAGTTGACTGGGGGTGAGTGCTTGCATTGTTCAACACTCCGTCCATCATCCCCTTTGTTTTTTCCTTGTTCGCCCTAAGTTGGCAGGGTATGTCCAGACGTGGGTCCCTTGCTCACTTTGCCACTGTATTCAAGCTAGCCTGGCTGATGATGGCCCATTATCCAGAAACCGGTCCCAGGATTCTTGTTTCCGGGCCAGGGAAGACATAACTTGGCAGTTCGGGCTGGGCTGTTCCCATGAGGCACAGGGTCAGACTGATTTGCATATGGCCATGTCTGAACTGGGGTGGCGGAGTTAGCTAAAGAATGATGTTGGATTAAACCCAGGTCAGTTGACTGGAGGTGAGTGCTTGCCTTGTTCAACACTCCGTCCATCATCCCCTTTGTTTGCCCTAAATTAGCAGGGTATGCCCAGACGTGGGTCCCTTGCTCACTTTGCTACTGGATTCAAGCTAGCCTGGCTGATGACAGGTGATTAGCCAGAAACCGGTCCGAGGATGCTTGTTTCCGGTCCATGGAAGACATGGCTTTGCAGTTCGGGCTGGACTGTTCCCATGAGGCATAGTGTCAGACTGATTTGCATATGGCCATGTCTGAACTGGGGTGGCAGAGTGAGCTAAAGAATGATGATGGATTAAACCCAGATCAGTTGACTGGGGGTGAGTGCTTGCATTGTTCAACACTCCGTCCATAATCCCCTTTGTTTTTTCTTTGTTCGCCCTCAGTTGGCAGGGTATGCCCAGAAGTGGGTCCCTTGCTCACTTGGCCACTGGATTCAAGCTAGCCTGGCTGATGATGGTTGATTAGCCAGAAACCGGTCCCAGGATGCTTGTTTCCGGTCCAGGGAAGACATGGCTAGGCAGTTCTGGCTGGACTGTTCCCATGAGGCACAGTGTCAGACTGATTTGCATATGGCCATGTCTGAACTGGGGTGGCAGAGTGAGCTAATGAATGATGATGGATTAAACCCAGAGCAGTTGACTGGGGGTGAGTGCTTGCATTGTTCAACACTCCGTCCATCATCCCCTTTGTTTTTTCCTTGTTCGCCCTAAGTTGGCAGGGTATGTCCAGACGTGGGTCCCTTGCTCACTTTGCCACTGTATTCAAGCTAGCCTGGCTGATGATGGCCCGTTATGCAGAAACCGGTCCCAGGATTCTTGTTTCCGGGCCAGGGAAGACATGACTTGGCAGTTCGGGCTGGGCTGTTCCCATGAGGCACAGGGTCAGACTGATTTGCATATGGCTATGTCTAAACTGGGGTGGCGGAGTTAGCTAAAGAATGATGTTGGATTAAACCCAGGTCAGTTGACTGGAGGTGAGTGCTTGCCTTGTTCAACACCCCGTCCATCATCCCCTTTGTTTGCCCTAAATTGGCAGGGTATGCCAAGACGTGGGTCCCTTGCTCACGTTGCCACTGGATTCAAGCTAGCTGGCTGATGACGGCTGAGTAGCCAGAAACCGGTCCCAGGATGCTTGTTTCCGGTCCAGGGAAGACATGGCTTGGCAGTTCGGGCTGGACTGTTCCCATGAGGCACAGGGTCTGACTGATTTGCATATGGCCATATCTAAACTGGGGTGGCGGAGTGAGCTAAAGAATGATGATGGATTAAAGCCAGATCAGTTGACTGGGGGTGAGTGCTTGCATTGCTCAACACTCCGTCCATCATCCCCTTTTGTTTTTCTTTGTTCGCCCTAAGTTGGAAGGGTATGCCCAGACGTGGGTCCCTTGCCCACTTGGCCACTGTATTCAAGCTAGCCTGGCTGATGATGGCCCATTATCCAGAAACCGGTCCCAGGATTCTTGTTTCCGGGCCAGGGAAGACATGACTTGGCAGTTCGGGCTGGGCTGTTCCCATGAGGCACAGAGTCAGACTGATTTGCATATGGCCATGTTTGAACTGGGGTGGCGGAGTTAGCTAAAGAATTATGTTGGATTAAACCCAGGTCAGTTGACTGGAGGTGAGTGCTTGCCTTGTTCAACACTCCGTCCATCATCCCCTTTGTTTGCCCTAAATTGGCAGGGTATGCCAAGACGTGGGTCCCTTGCTCACGTTGCCACTGGATTCAAGCTAGCCTGGCTGATGACGGCTGAGTAGCCAGAAACCGGTCCCAGGATGCTTGTTTCCGGTCCAGGGAAGACATGGCTTGGCAGTTCGGGCTGGACTGTTCCAATGAGGCACAGGGTCTGACTGATTTGCATATGGCCATATCTAAACTGGGGTGGCGGAGTGAGCTAAAGAATGATGATGGATTAAAGCCAGATCAGTTGACTGGGGGTGAGTGCTTGCATTGCTCAACACTCCGTCCATCATCCCCTTTTGTTTTTCTTTGTTCGCCCTAAGTTGGAAGGGTATGCCCAAACGTGGGTCCCTTGCTCACTTGGCCACTGTATTCAAGCTAGCCTGGCTGATGATGGCTGATTAGCCAGAAACCGGACCCAGGATGCTTCTTTCTGGTCCAGGGAAGACATGGCTAGGCAGTTCGGACTGGACTGTTCCCATGAGGCACAGTGTCAGACTGATTTGCATATGGCCATGTCTGAACTGGGGTGGCAGAGTGAGCTAAAGAATGATGATGGATTAAACCCAGAGCAGTTGACTGGGGGTGAGTGCTTGCATTGTTCAACACTCCGTCCATCATCCCCTTTGTTTTTTCCTTGTTCGCCCTAAGTTGGCAGGGTTTGTCCAGACGTGGGTCCCTTGCTCACTTTGCCACTGTTTTCAAGCTAGCCTGGCTGATGATGGCCCATTATGCAGAAACCGGTCCCAGGATTCTTGTTTCCGGGCCAGGGAAGACATGACTTGGCAGTTCGGGCTGGGCTGTTCTTATGAGGCACAGGGTCAGACTGATTTGCATATGGCTATGTCTGAACTGGGGTGGCGGAGTTAGCTAAAGAATGATGTTGGATTAAACCCAGGTCAGTTGACTGGAGGTGAGTGCTTGCCTTGTTCAACACTCCGTCCATCATCCCCTTTGTTTGCCCTAAATTGGCAGGGTATGCCAAGACGTGGGTCCCTTGCTCACGTTGCCACTGGATTCAAGCTAGCTGGCTGATGACGGCTGATTAGACAGAAACCAGTCCCAGGATGCTTGTTTCCGGTCCAGGGAAGACATGGCTTGGCAGTTCGGGCTGGACTGTTCCCATGAGGCACAGGGTCTGACTAATTTGCATATGGCCATATCTAAACTGGGGTGGCGGAGTGAGCTAAAGAATGATGATGGATTAAAGCCAGATCAGTTAACTGGGGGTGAGTGCTTGCATTGCTCAACACTCCGTCCATCATCCCCTTTTGTTTTTCTTTGTTCGCCCTAAGTTGGAAGGGTATGCCCAGACGTGGGTCCCTTGCTCACTTGGCCACTGTATTCAAGCTAGCCTGGCTGATGATGGCCCATTATCCAGAAACCGGTCCCAGGATTCTTGTTTCCGGGCCAGGGAAGACATGACTTGGCAGTTCGGGCTGGGCTGTTCCCATGAGGCACAGGGTCAGACTGATTTGCATATGGCTATGTCTGAACTGGGGTGGCGGAGTTAGCTAAAGAATGATGTTGGATTAAACCCAGGTCAGTTGACTGGAGGTGAGTGCTTGCCTTGTTCAACACTCCGTCCATCATCCCCTTTGTTTGCCCTAAATTGGCAGGGTATGCCAAGACGTGGGTCCCTTGCTCACGTTGCCACTGGATTCAAGCTAGCCTGGCTGATGACGGCTGAGTAGCCAGAAACCGGTCCCAGGATGCTTGTTTCCGGTCCAGGGAAGACATGGCTTGGCAGTGCGGGCTGGACTGTTCCAATGAGGCACAGGGTCTGACTGATTTGCATATGGTCATATCTAAACTGGGGTGGCGGAGTGAGCTAAAGAATGATGATGGATTAAAGCCAGATCAGTTGACTGGGGGTGAGTGCTTGCATTGCTCAACACTCCGTCCATCATGCCCTTTTGTTTTTCTTTGTTCGCCCTAAATTGGAAGGGTATGCCCAGACGTGGGTCCCTTGCTCACTTGGCCACTGTATTCAAGCTAGCCTGGCTGATGATGGCTGATTAGCCAGAAACCGGACCCAGGATGCTTCTTTCCGGTCCAGGGAAGACATGGCTTGGCAGTTCGGGCTGGACTGTTCCAATGAGGCACAGGGTCAGACTGATTTGCATATGGCCATGTCTGAACTGGGGTGGCGGAGTGAGCTAAAGAATGATGATGGATTAAACCCAGATCAGTTGACTGGGGGTGAGTGCTAGCATTGTTCAACACTCTGTCCATCATCCCCTTAGTTTTTTCCTTGTTCGCCCTAAGTTGGCAGGGTATGTCCAGACGTGGGTCCCTTGCTCACTTTGCCACTGGATTCAAGCTAGCCTGGCTGATGATGGCCCATTATCCAGAAACCGGTCCCATGATGCTTGTTTCCGGTCCAGGGAAGACATGGCTTGGCAGTTCGAGCTGGACTGTTTCCATGACGCACAGGGTCAGACTGATTTGCATATGGCCATGTCTGATCTGGGGTGGCGGAGTGAGCTAAAGAATGATGATGGATTAAACCCAGATCAGTTTACTGGGGGTGAGTGCTTGCATTGTTCAGCACTTCGTCCATCATCCCCTTTGGTTTTTCTTTGTTTGCCCTAAGATGGCAGGGTATGCCAAGACGTGGGTCCCTTGCTCACGTTGCCACTGGATTCAAGCTAGCCTGGCTGATGACGGCTGAGTAGCCAGAAACCGGTCCCAGGATGCTTGTTTCCGGTCCAGGGAAGACATGGCTTGGCAGTGCGGGCTGGACTGTTCCAATGAGGCACAGGGTCTGACTGATTTGCATATGGCCATATCTAAACTGGGGTGGCGGAGTGAGTTAAAGAATGATGATGGATTAAAGCCAGATCAGTTGACTGGGGGTGAGTGCTTGCATTGCTCAACACTCCGTCCATCATCCCCTTTTGTTTTTCTTTGTTCGCCCTAAGTTGGAAGGGTATGCCCAGACGTGGGTCCCTTGCTCACTTGGCCACTGTATTCAAGCTAGCCTGGCTGATGATGGCTGATTAGCCAGAAACCGGACCCAGGATGCTTCTTTCCGGTCCAGGGAAGACATGGCTTGGCAGTTCGGGCTGGACTGTTCCAATGAGGCACAGGGTCAGACTGATTTGCATATGGCCATGTCTGAACTGGGGTGGCGGAGTGAGCTAAAGAATGATGATGGATTAAACCCAGATCAGTTGACTGGGGGTGAGTGCTAGCATTGTTCAACACTCTGTCCATCATCCCCTTAGTTTTTTCCTTGTTCGCCCTAAGTTGGCAGGGTATGTCCAGACGTGGGTCCCTTGCTCACTTTGCCACTGGATTCAAGCTAGCCTGGCTGATGATGGCCCATTATCCAGAAACCGGTCCCATGATGCTTGTTTCCGGTCCAGGGAAGACATGGCTTGGCAGTTCGAGCTGGACTGTTTCCATGACGCACAGGGTCAGACTGATTTGCATATGGCCATGTCTGATCTGGGGTGGCGGAGTGAGCTAAAGAATGATGATGGATTAAACCCAGATCAGTTTACTGGGGGTGAGTGCTTGCATTGTTCAACACTTCGTCCATCATCCCCTTTGGTTTTTCTTTGTTTGCCCTAAGTTGGCAGGGTATGCCAAGACGTGGGTCCCTTGCTCACGTTGCCACTGGATTCAAGCTAGCCTGGCTGATGACGGCTGAGTAGCCAGAAACCGGTCCCAGGATGCTTGTTTCCGGTCCAGGGAAGACATGGCTTGGCAGTGCGGGCTGGACTGTTCCAATGAGGCACAGGGTCTGACTGATTTGCATATGGCCATATCTAAACTGGGGTGGCGGAGTGAGCTAAAGAATGATGATGGATTAAAGCCAGATCAGTTGACTGGGGGTGAGTGCTTGCATTGCTCAACACTCCGTCCATCATCCCCTTTTGTTTTTCTTTGTTCGCCCTAAGTTGGAAGGGTATGCCCAGACGTGGGTCCCTTGCTCACTTGGCCACTGTATTCAAGCTAGCCTGGCTGATGATGGCTGATTAGCCAGAAACCGGACCCAGGATGCTTCTTTCCGGTCCAGGGAAGACATGGCTTGGCAGTTCGGGCTGGACTGTTCCAATGAGGCACAGGGTCAGACTGATTTGCATATGGCCATGTCTGAACTGGGGTGGCGGAGTGAGCTAAAGAATGATGATGGATTAAACCCAGATCAGTTGACTGGGGGTGAGTGCTAGCATTGTTCAACACTCTGTCCATCATCCCCTTAGTTTTTTCCTTGTTCGCCCTAAGTTGGCAGGGTATGTCCAGACGTGGGTCCCTTGCTCACTTTGCCACTGGATTCAAGCTAGCCTGGCTGATGATGGCCCATTATCCAGAAACCGGTCCCATGATGCTTGTTTCCGGTCCAGGGAAGACATGGCTTGGCAGTTCGAGCTGGACTGTTTCCATGACGCACAGGGTCAGACTGATTTGCATATGGCCATGTCTGATCTGGGGTGGCGGAGTGAGCTAAAGAATGATGATGGATTAAACCCAGATCAGTTTACTGGGGGTGAGTGCTTGCATTGTTCAACACTTCGTCCATCATCCCCTTTGGTTTTTCTTTGTTTGCCCTAAGTTGGCGGGGTATGCCCAGACTTGGGTCCCTTGCTCACTTTGCCACTGGATTCAAGCTAGCCTAGCTGATGACGGCTGATTAGTGAGAAACCGGTCCCAGGATGCTTGTTTTCGGTCCAGGGAAGACATGGCTTGGCTGTTCGGGCTGGACTGTTCCCATGAGGAACAGGGCAGACTGATTTGCATATGGCCATATCTGAACTGGGGTGGCGGACTGAGCTAAAGAATGATGATGGATTAAACCCAGATCAATTGACTGGGGGTGAGTGCTTGCATTGTTCAACACTCCGTCCATCATCCCCTTTGTTTTGTCTTTGTCCGTTCTAAGTTGGCAGGGTATGCCCAGACGTGGGTCCCTTGCTCACTTTGCCACTGGATTCAAGCTAGCCTAGCTGATGACGGCTTTTTAGTCAGAAACCGGTCCCAGGATGCTTGTTTCCGGTCCAGGAAAACATGGCTCGGCAGTTCAGGCTGGACTGTTCCCATGAGGCACAGGGTCAGACTGATTTGCATATGGCCATGTCTGAACTGGTGTGGCGGAGTGAGCTAAAGAATGATGATGGATTAAACCAAAATCAGTTGACTGCGGGGGAGTGCTTGCATTGTTCAACACTGTCCATCATCCCCTTTGGTTTTTCTTTCTGCGCCCTAAATTGGCAGGGTATGCCCAGATGTGGGTCTCTTGCTCACTTTGCCACTGGATTCAAGCTAGACTGGCTGATGACAGCTGATTAGCCAGAAACCGGTCCCAGGATGCTTGTTTCCGGTCCAGGGAAGACATAGCTTAGCAGTTCGGAATGGACTATTCCCATGAGGCACTGGGTCTGACTGATTTGCATATGGCCATATCTGAACTGGGGTGGCGGAGTGAGCTAAAGAATGATGATGGATTAAACCCAGATCAGTTGACTGGGGGTGAGTGCTTGCATTGTTCAACACTCTGTCCATCATCCCCTTTGTTTTTTCTTTGCTGTCCCAAAGTTGGCAGGGTATGTCCAGACGTGGGTCCCTTGCTCACTTTGCCACTGGATTCAAGCTAGCTAGGCTGATGATGGCTGATTAGCCAGAAACCGGTCCCAGGATGCTTGTTTCCGGTCCAGGGAAGACATGGCTTGGCAGTTTGGGCTGGACTGTTCCCATGAGGCACAGGGTCAGACTGATTTGCATATGGCCATATCTGAACTGGTGTGGCGGAGTGTGCTAAAGAATGATGATGGATTAAAGCCAGATCAGTTGACTGGGGATGAGTGCTTGCATTGCTCAACACTCCGTCCATCATCCCCTTTGGTTTTTCTTTGTTCAACCTAAGTTGGCAGGGTATGCAGAGACGTGGGTCCCTTGCTCACTTTGCTACTGGATTCAAGCTAGCCTGGCTGATGACGGCTGATTAGCCAAAAAACGGTCCCAGGAAGCTTGTTTCCAGTCCAGGGAAGTCATGGCTTGGCAGTTCGGGCTGGACTGTTCCCATGAGGCACAGGGTCAGACTGATTTGCATTTGGCCATATCTGAACTGGGGTGGGGGAGTGAGCTAAAGAATGATGATGGATTAAACCCACATAAGTTGACTGGGGGTGAGTGCTTGCATTGCTCAACACTCTGTCCATCATCCCCTTTAGTTTTTCTTTGTTCGCCCTTAGTTGACAAGGTATGCCCAGACGTGGGTCCCTTGCTCACTTTGCTACTGGATTCAAGCTAGCCTGGCTGATGACAGCTGATTAGCCACAAACCGGTCCGAGGATGCTTGTTGGCACAATATCAGACTGATTTGCATATGGCCATGTCTTAACTGGGGTGGCAGAGTGAGCTAAAGAATGATGATGGATTAAACCTGTTGCAGGGATTCTGCTTATACACAGAACTATGCGTAGAACCCCAGGACTTCAGTGAGTTGTGGTGTACCAGAAACTCACCTCAGAACCCAGAACCCAGTATCCGGCTAGCATAAGTGTCCCATTCGTTATCCGAGGTTTAGCTCGGCGGTCCCAATGAAAAGACAACCCAGAACAAGCGACTCAGTACATACTCAGGAATGGTTGGAATCGGAAATACCTGTTCGTATATTATTCTCACATCAGTCCACAACAAGAATCAACAGAGACACGGTGAAAATAAAAAGAGTTTATTTTTATAGACCACGTGTCCTAATATGCAGTACTTTGGCTAATACAAGCAGACAAATGATTAAAATCAAAACCATCAGCATAGTTACAATTCCATAGAATATAAAAGGGGTGATCATGTTATAATGACAGTGGATACTACCACCTTCCCTTTACTAAGAAGCTAATATTATTATTAGACTAACAGAAAGTCTCTTAGGCTTGAATAGGGGACCCCATACCTCAAAGATCAGCTTAGTGAAATCACATCACAGGAGCATCAGGAGTCTTCTCGCAGGAAGGCTCGTCTTCGGTCTGCATAATAAACATGATGTCCGTGATATTAAAAGCACCAACTTTCAGGTATGTGCAGCTGCTCGTGTGTTATGACTAAATAGTGGGTCGATCAACCTAGAGTGGAAAACATGCATTGTCTAACAACTCAGACTGTTTGTCACATCGTGTGCAGACCAAGGTCGCTGCGCAGAGCTCGGGATGGTAACAACAGATTGCTCTCGTGTGAGGCAAAACTCGAGTCAGCAGTTTGTTTAAGCAATAACATGTGAACGCAGTGTCGTGTGCAAAAGCAGCAAGATGGCTTTCTAACTTCTAACGTGGTTATGCTAACTTAACAATGTATGTACGTATTAAGGGAGTCCTTACTACATGCCCCCTTGATCGAAGCACTACTTAGTATGCAAGAAAAGAGAGAACGCAGAGTTCAAGCGCGACAGAGCAGAACAAGGCGTATCCAATTTAAAAACACTGATCAGTTCAGGCAAAGTCCGAATAGGAAAAAACCAAAAATGGAAGCAAAAAACAAAAAAACCTCAAACATGCCGTGGGGGGTGAAAAAATGAAAAAACGCCTCACCGGGCAGAAGTGCAGACGTACAGGGACTGTCCAAGACACGTGAGGAAAACACAGTGGACGATAGTTCACTCAATCCATGAAAGTATATGCAGCATATGTGGCCACCGCTTCCAGCAGAAAATCATTGGCACGGCCACTGAAGGTTTCAGCCATCCAGTTAAGTAAAGAAAAGGAACATACGTGTTCTTCTATTAGCGGAGCCTCTAGCACCATCAGAGGGCAACCAGCGTGTACTTCCAAATAACTCATATCCAAGAAGTCATATGCCGCTCTCACGATGTCCCAATTACCCAGGATACCATGCGCCGCACCGCAGGCCATAATCCGAACACCAGAACAGGCAGACTCGTGAGACACTAAGGGCCTCATCAGTCGATCATAATCCGGGTCCGGAGACACCATGTTGGATAAGCACAAATCCATAGGCCATTCAAAGGGATAATCTAGGCAGTGGAAGACAGGTTGCACGCAGGTGAAGTAGGAATACCGGAAGGATAATCCATATGCCAGGCTCAAAGTCGCCAACGGCAGGACACCATAGTAATCAAGCATCCTGTCACGGAGAAGCTGCAGGCGAGACAGGCTGTCGTGTGGCACAGAAAGAGCAGCCATTCCGCAAGATGAAAAGTAAAAGCAGCACACCTGCCACTAGCGCCAGAATTAACGGGACACCTCCAAAGACGCTTGAGAAAATAGAATGAAAAAATGCCGGAATCACACCAAAAATAGTTTGGAAAGAGGTCACGAGGCCCGAGCCCACAAGTTTAAAAAAATGAGCCAGGCCAGTCGTGGACGAGGCATTGAAAATTGTTTGGATCAAAGCCTCAAAATGCAGGGGGAGGTCAGTATTCAAAAGCGCCTGTACCTCAGTGCGCGTATTTGCCACGTGAAGGACAAATGTTTCCCGGGAGGAAGTCAATGGCACCTCCTTTTGGGACAATAGCACTCTTATTCTGCTCATCTTGTTGAACTCTGCTTTCAAGGTTGGAATCGAAGGCCAGATGGAAGCATCCAGCCTCCCATGCGGGGGTGGAAACAGGACGTTATTGCAGCAGACAACCCTCTGTGATACAGTTACTATATACGGGATCCCTACTAACATCCCGCAGCAAGCTTCATTGTTTAAAATTAAATAACTGCCGTTTGCAAGCAGCGTGAAAGATGGCGTAATCACTGGTACCGGGATACCTTTGAGGACGCAGGCCAAATTCGGAGCGTGTACATTACAAGCTCCGTGCAATTGAATGTGTCTACATACAACAGAATGATCAGGTGACGTTGTACATTCTTCACACTTCAGATAAACCTCAGTACCGTCCCTTGTACATCTATACGTAAAGGGGAGGGACCAGACTTCATGTATGAAAGCGGTACCCAGCTGTTCATATCTACCCAGAGCATAGTGTTTCATACAAGAGGTAAACTTAAAAAGTGCGAACGGTAGAGTTATCAATCCGTGTAAGAGCCACACAGCGGAGTCGACTTCCGCTACAGAGAAAGGTAACGGCTCCAATTTTTCAATATGTAGCAAGGAATATGTAGCATCCTTCATGGACATGAACTGCTGTTTGTCAGTAAGGTTAAAGGGAAGAAATAACGATGTTGTATTCAGATAGTCCCAAGGGACCTTCCCTGCCTTCAATGTTTGTAATGTCCATGCAAACTGCATAACAGAACGCAACTGGTTTTGACCATGATACAACACAGACATATCATCCTGCACAATATCCACAATTGAAGAAAAAATATTATCTAATGTATAAATACGAGAAGAAAGAGTGTTAATGCTGTTATCACTAACTGCTAATACTTTTTCCATATTAGCCTGATCAATAGCTCTCAATCTTGAAGCTGCCTCAATTTGCGACAGTTTCCATACTTCGTTGTAAATAGCATACGCCCATCTCTTGGATCTGCCACCCACAGGACCTTTAACAAAATCATTCAAATCTATTTTGTCATGTAACTTTGATAAATGAACTTTGACAGATGCCAAGGTGGAATGTCGCAGCCAGGACTGACATAATTTCCCTACAGAGTATGTAGTTACTGTATGTGACGACTCAAACCGGGGGTCCACGCGATCTTGAGTATACCCCGGTTTCAGTCCTAGAAAACGACGTTGACAGGTATCAGAACTGCTTTGCCAAATTAACCATCCCTCACTATTAAATTTCGAAATATTGAAAGATGAATTAGAAACTAATAACTGCAAAGCAGGAAGGGACAGATCTGTGTGATTATTCCAATTTGGGTAAGCACCCAGATCCGGCACAGAAGGCGAATTTAGTTTTTTAGAAGTGGCCAATCCGAAACAGGTGGTTTGGAAGATGGTTGCATTTAAAAACAACATATGATTTGGTACTAGACAGGCACGGTGTAAAGCTTCAGTTCCCTGAACCTGCCACGGTTTGGAACCCCAAACCGACTTAAGATCAATAGTAGCCTTCCATAGATCATAACCTTTGATTGACAACTCATCCATAAAGGACTTAGAATATAGCAATTTGGTGTGTGTCAGTCTAACCTTGGAGGCAGACTCAGGCTTAACTTTAAAATAAAAGGATGCCGGGGCTGAAACACCGAAATCAGTAAAATAAGTAAACTTATCAACTAATGTATGTGAACTGCCAAACGAGGGGGTGGGACAATGTTCCCACTGGGTAAAATTTACAAAATTTCTAAACGAATTCGATTTATGCAGGAAGTGATTGCCATAATGTTGAAAACAATACTGTTCCACATAATTAGCCGCATTTTCATACAAATCCTCAGCATCAAAGGCGGCATAATATTTCAAATCTGAAAACAGTGCTTCAATGGCGTGTACATCCCAATCATCAGAACGTATGTTCTGTTTAACTACATCACCCATAGAAACACGAAATACATTAGGCACATTAATGACCTCTGTAGGCCCATGAATTTGAAATTTAACTGCATCCCATGCGATTCCATCCATGACGGGCCAGGCAGTAATATTCACAAAAGTCTGGTCCCTTTTCATGATGTGGGATGAGGAGTGGGGGGCCAAAGTTCCATTGATAAGTCTAATTGTCGATCTCTCTTTGAGATAATGGCCATCCACCAAACGGAAGAAAACTACAACAAATCCAATGGACATGAACAAAAAAATACCAAAAAGCATCAACCAGATGTATGTCCAAGGGGCTATCAAAAAATGTTTCTTAAACCAACTTACAAAAACAGCAATGTTTGATGGGGGAGTTGAGGGCAAAGAGTTAGTGTCAAAGGAAAAACGGGACTGGCCAAGCGCTGTAGATTGTAAAACAGGCGAGGGTCCACGTGTAGGATAAGCATACTCAGTCTCTTCGGGCAAACCACCAGCCGGTGGTATCAGCAAGGGATCAGTAACTGAATGCATCTCGATGGCAACATCAGACAAGGTGGTAGAAGCAGGAACCAACATTGAATGTCTTTGCATCGTCTGGCATGAAACTGCCGGAGTCATACTAAGAAGTATCGGCCACTCGCTGAAGTTTGACATTGTCAATAGAGATGTACCTGTTTTCTTTGCGACCAGGAAGTGGAGGTAAAATGACTGTTCTTGTACCCTGCACTCCAAGCACTGGAACCGGTGCACGATAAGAGGGGCCGAACTCCTTCTTGTTCTCCACCTTCTCACGGACCAGATCTCCAACTCGGGGTAGCCAGCCGACTACCGGAATCTGAACCTCTGCTTCAGATGTGGAGGGCAAATGTTCTTTCGAAAGAGAGTCTCTGGCTTCTTGTAGAGTCTGCAAAACAGCACAGTGATCATCTACGTCAAAGGGTGCGGTCGACGCCGCAATGTCTATACCATCAAGGTCTGGAACAAACATTCTGATTCCGAAGAGCATCATGTACGGGGTCCGCCCACCCAGAGACCTTCTAGGGAGATTATTAAGTGCACGTTGGACGTTATACAAATGGGCTAGCCAGTTCCGGCCTGTGCCTAAAACACGGGCTGTCAATGATTGCTTTAAGTCACGGTTCATTCGCTCCACCACACTATTACCCTCAGGTCGGTAGGGAGACGAAAATTTGATAAGGACCCCCAAATTTTTCATAGCCTCCTTGTAAGCCTTAGAGGCGAACGCAGGGCCCTGATCAGAATGGAAGGTACCACACGCAAAAGTTCCCACAAAGACACGCAAATCTCTGATGACAGTCCGCGAGTCAGCACTCCTTTGTGGCCATACCCATAGAAAACGTGTGCACGAATCCACTGCAACCAAGATGTACTTGTACGCAGTATCAGAAGAAAAAGGACCGCAGTGATCTAAATAAACACAACCAAATGGCTTATTAGAGATGTACAGCTGTGTCTGTGGTGGGCGCGCAACAGTAGAAGGTTTAATCTGTTGGCAAATTTCACAATCAAGAACATAATCGCGCGCTTGTTTATATAAACCAAACCACCAGTAACGTTGTTGTAGCAGAGATATTGTAGCTGACACACCGGCGTGGGCTGACGCCAACCCCTCGTGCGCAGCTAGGATCAGTGCTGGTCTGCAGTCCGCGTTGGGAATAATTCTGTCACCAACGTCGTTAATCCTCACTAATGGGACATTATCAGGACTTAAATGATAAATATAACGAGAGGGAAAACCCTTCGGGTAATCACCTCCCTTCTCTGTAGCAGCAATAGCTGCCAAGATGTCATCATCAATCTTACTTTTGGATCTTGTAACTGCTGCCACTAAGTATGTAGCCACTGCTGTTTTCGCTGCCTCGTCAGCTAAGCTGTTGCCGACAGCATGGACACCAAGTCGTTGGTGACCCAGAGTGTGAATGACACTCACGAGAGGGAGACGTTCTTTAAAGTCTGCCACTCGAACCCAAAGCGTTTTATGCTTAATTGTGCTACCTTTAGTGTCTCGATACTCATTCTGAGATCAGAAGTGTAAATTGTCATTGTAGGACTGGACACAGTAGAAGGAGTCACTCACTATAAGAGTAGTGACTCGGGGATCAGCAAACTCCAGTGCAAGCACCAGAGCCCTGAGCTCCGCTAATTGCGCGGTACAATCACCCAATGACTGCGTATGCACTGCATCAGATTGGAATTCACCATTTACGAATGTACCTACGACAATTGCGCAAGCCGCTGAATAAGCGTGCTTCGATCCAATAGCGGGTTGCGCAGACCCGTCAGTGTATATGACACAATGGTATTCTTCGAGCGGGCGCAAAGACAGAGGTGCCGGATGAACGAATTCATACTGCAAGTACTCTTGAGTCTGTAATGAGGCATCAAAGATGTAAGTGACATCTGGCGACGTCAGTGTTGTGGCCCATTGTATCCACCGTGGATGCAAAGCTTTAGAATTCGGTACACTTGCTTTAGTCACTGCCTCTAAAGCAGGATATGGTGTTACAACCAGAATCTGTTTCCCATGCGACAGTGCGCATTCCTTGAGGATCGCCATCTGCACAGCAGTCAGAACTTTTCCGACCGTGGAAAAACGTAATTCAGCAGAGGTGTACAAGTGGGATTTGTACGCAATGGGGACTGTGTCGCCCTCATTAAACGTCAAATACGTGAACCCCACGGCGCCTGGTACAATTCTTATTACCAGGTTAGTGCGGTTATCACGTGACAGCAAGTATTGTGAAGCAAGAAAGTCAGCCTGTAAAGACTGTAAAATTGCAGAGTGTTCTAGCTGCCAGCTAGACTTCGAAAACGAAGGTTGTACCAAGGCGTAAAGCGGCTTGATACGCATAATCAGGAATGTACGTACGGCCGAAATTCAGAAAACCCAGCAGAGATTGTAATTTCTTCAGTGTCGTAGGAGCACTTAAGCGTGCACACTTTTCCAGAAAGTGGGGGGCTAACCCCTTACCTTCATTGTTGAGCTCGTAGCCCAAAAACAACACCGTATATTCTGCGATGTGTGACTTCGCAAAATTGAATATGTAGCCATAGTCAGCAAAACTCACGATAATATTGTCGACTCGAGACAGATGCGGCATCAGCTCATCATCCGTAAGATAGATATCGTCAACATAGGAGTATGCGTCGGGGTCTATTCTTTCTAATAGAGAAACCACGCGAGCAGAAAAGACGCCAGGGCTATTTTTGTAACCCATGGCTAATCTTGTAAACTGTTTTTGTTTGCCGCCCGAAGTAAACGCTGTCCACTGGCTACTCAGTGTGGACAGGTTGTGGCTAAAAAAGCCATTGGAAATGTCAAGTGTCGTTTTAAATCTTTTACGCACGAGACTGTCGACCAAAGCCGAGCTATGTGTATTTTGTACCGCGCAGGTCCGGCAATGGGAGTTTAGGTGCCGGTAATCCAAAACTAAACGGTACGAGCCGTCAGGCTTCGTTACAGTGAATAAAGGGTTATTCATAGGGGACACACATGTTTCAATAACACCCTTATATTCCAATTGTTCAAGGATTGCCGCGACGTGGGGTCTCGCTTCACGACGCATAGGATATTGAGGTTGAGGCTGGGGCATAGACCGCAATGGAATCTCATGGCAGGGGGACAATCTGTCCCATCCCGCCTGAGTACGATACACCGCCGGCGCAAGCGCAAGCGCCCACTCCCCAGCATACACTTCAGCTTGGTCCTTAGGCACTGTGTGCGCAAAGGACGGGAGGATTACTTCCTCCCCTCTAGGAGCCTCTAAAATGAAAGCTGGGGGCCAATCTGCCTCCGCTAGGAGGATATCATAGGTGGTGGTCAGATTATCCCAAAAAATCCCTTTTATTGTACGTTGTATGTCACCCTCAATTAATAAGACTATTTCATAAAGTCTGTCAGGGGGAGCCACTCTGGTGTCAGCTGTTTCAACAGTAACCGAGATATCAGTTGCTGTCACCGCCAGAAATGGACGCAGAGCTTGACGGACTATGGTAATTTCCGCTGCGCTGTCCAGGAGCGTCAGCGCCCATGTCCGGTTCCGAAGCTGTGTCCGCACTATCTGAGGCATACCTTGCCGTCAGAGCCGCCACTTTCTTCTTCTGAAACGGGGGTCTTTGTCGTGCAAATTCGTCCTGCTTGCCTTTACCCTCAGTCTGTCGGGGTTGGTCACGCTGTTGTGGAGCACCCCGACCTTTGCCACCGCCTCCGCCACCGGACTGTGTAGCCGATGTTTCCTGTGAAGAACGAGGAGAGCGCTGTTCAGAAACCTGAAATCTATCAGGAGACTTTATAGCAGCACGATCGCGCAGATCATAAGTGCGTTCACTACTTGACTGTACGGGAGAGGCAGGCCGAGAGCCCTGTTTCTGTTGCTGCTGCTTTCCCTGTTGTTTAAACTGCCATTTTTGTTTTGGAAAAATGGGTCGTTCGTCCTTACCAGACGTTTCTGCCTTACCCTGCTGTTTTAGATCGGGATTCTTTATGACAGGCTTAACCCCTAAAGAGCTACGACCCAAATCCCGATATGCCTCTGCGATTATTTTCGCAAATTCCTGCGGTTTGTCCTCCTCAGCAACTCGCTTCAGTTCATTACGAGCCTGGAAATGCAAAGCATCACCCTTTAGGTTTCCAATGATCATGGTAGCCACCAGGTCAAATTGACCGAGGAGCCGCATCCCTAACTCTATCGCAGACTCCGCACCATGGTTCTCTTGAACTCTTTTGATAACGGAGGGCAGCTGCAACATAGACGGAGTGCCAAAGCACTGCGCGTACGTCGCTGCAAAGACCTTGCCCCAATTTACACAATCATCTATGTGGGGGACCAAGTCTTTAGGCAAACTAATGGTGAGGATCCTGTGTTTCTCCACAGGAGTAGTATTCGGGTAAACCGCTTCTATTTGGTCAAATTTTTCAGCAAGCCAAAAGGGGAAATCATCCCTATTTTGGGGGCGCTTGCCCATAACAGAATTAACCATAACAGGACTAATGACCACCGCGTGATGATCAGTAGGCTGCCCCGGAACAGCAGGTGCCCCCGCCTGCATATTGCGCGACACGTACTGCACCAACGCCCTATATACCGTAATTAGGGCAGTGTGTAGTACACGCAACTCAGCTACCGTCACCGTGAGGTAACGGGGATGAGGCGTAAATCCGGCTAGTACCGGCCAAGTGGCCCCTGCAATTGATAAAGGGCCCATTCTCGGCGGTATAACCACATGGGGAAGGGCGCCATTAAACCAAATAAGATGCTGCCAAGCAGATATTGGTATTTCCTGTGTCCTATACGGCGTATAGTTCGCTGGCACGGCAGCGGCAGTGTAAGAATGAAAGGTGTCATCATCCCCCACCGCCGGAATCGTCACCCAAGAGTAGAACAACTCATAGGGATGAGCCGCATCGGCTCCCACCACAAAGATGACGTTCATACCAGTGTCCGGCACCCCATACTGCGTCAAATGACGTTTCAGAGCTGCACGGCTATGCGCCGCAATATCCACCGAAATTAGGACAACACACACTCGAAACTATCAGTAGCACAAGGGTTCAATAACCTTTTTAATTATCAAGCTTGAAAGAACCTATATCAATAGACCTAGGTAGGTTTAAATCCGTCAGACTTGTTATCCGGAAACAAGAATGAGGGTGTTGTGGACAAACGCGAGCACTACTAAGGCGTTTCAACTCATAGACCAAACGTTAGGTGCGCCATGTTGCAGGGATTCTGCTTATACACAGAACTATGCGTAGAACCCCAGGACCTCAGTGAGTTGTGGTGTACCAGAAACTCACCTCAGAACCCAGAACCCAGTATCCGGCTAGCATAAGTGTCCCATTCGTTATCCGAGATTTAGCTCGGCGGTCCCAATGAAAAGACAACCCAGAACAAGCGACTCAGTACATACTCAGGAATGGTGGGAATCGGAAATACCTGTTCGTATATTATTCTCACATCAGTCCACAACAAGAATCAACAGAGACACGGTGAAAATAAAAAGAGTTTATTTTTATAGACCACGTGTCCTAATATGCAGTACTTTGGCTAATACAAGCAGACAAATGATTAAAATCAAAACCATCAGCATAGTTACAATTCCATAGAATATAAAAGGGGTGATCATGTTATAATGACAGTGGATACTACCACCTTCCCTTTACTAAGAAGCTAATATTATTATTAGACTAACAGAAAGTCTCTTAGGCTTGAATAGGGGACCCCATACCTCAAAGATCAGCTTAGTGAAATCACATCACAGGAGCATCAGGAGTCTTCTCGCAGGAAGGCTCGTCTTCGGTCTGCATAATAAACATGATGTCCGTGATATTAAAAGCACCAACTTTCAGGTATGTGCAGCTGCTCGTGTGTTATGACTAAATAGTGGGTCGATCAACCTAGAGTGGAAAACATGCATTGTCTAACAACTCAGACTGTTTGTCACATCGTGTGCAGACCAAGGTCGCTGCGCAGAGCTCGGGATGGTAACAACAGATTGCTCTCGTGTGAGGCAAAACTCGAGTCAGCAGTTTGTTTAAGCAATAACATGTGAACGCAGTGTCGTGTGCAAAAGCAGCAAGATGGCTTTCTAACTTCTAACGTGGTTATGCTAACTTAACAATGTATGTACGTATTAAGGGAGTCCTTACTACATGCCCCCTTGATCGAAGCACTACTTAGTATGCAAGAAAAGAGAGAACGCAGAGTTCAAGCGCGACAGAGCAGAACAAGGCGTATCCAATTTAAAAACACTGATCAGTTCAGGCAAAGTCCGAATAGGAAAAAACCAAAAATGGAAGCAAAAAACAAAAAAACCTCAAACATGCCGTGGGGGGTGAAAAAATGAAAAAACGCCTCACCGGGCAGAAGTGCAGACGTACAGGGACTGTCCAAGACACGTGAGGAAAACACAGTGGACGATAGTTCACTCAATCCATGAAAGTATATGCAGCATATGTGGCCACCGCTTCCAGCAGAAAATCATTGGCACGGCCACTGAAGGTTTCAGCCATCCAGTTAAGTAAAGAAAAGGAACATACGTGTTCTTCTATTAGCGGAGCCTCTAGCACCATCAGAGGGCAACCAGCGTGTACTTCCAAATAACTCATATCCAAGAAGTCATATGCCGCTCTCACGATGTCCCAATTACCCAGGATACCATGCGCCGCACCGCAGGACATAATCCGAACACCAGAACAGGCAGACTCGTGAGACACTAAGGGCCTCATCAGTCGATCATAATCCGGGTCCGGAGACACCATGTTGGATAAGCACAAATCCATAGGCCATTCAAAGGGATAATCTAGGCAGTGGAAGACAGGTTGCACGCAGGTGAAGTAGGAATACCGGAAGGATAATCCATATGCCAGGCTCAAAGTCGCCAACGGCAGGACACCATAGTAATCAAGCATCCTGTCACGGAGAAGCTGCAGGCGGGACAGGCTGTCGTGTGGCACAGAAAGAGCAGCCATTCCGCAAGATGAAAAGTAAAAGCAGCACACCTGCCACTAGCGCCAGAATTAACGGGACACCTCCAAAGACGCTTGAGAAAATAGAATGAAAAAATGCCGGAATCACACCAAAAATAGTTTGGAAAGAGGTCACGAGGCCCGAGCCCACAAGTTTAAAAAAATGAGCCAGGCCAGTCGTGGACGAGGCATTGAAAATTGTTTGGATCAAAGCCTCAAAATGCAGGGGGAGGTCAGTATTCAAAAGCGCCTGTACCTCAGTGCGCGTATTTGCCACGTGAAGGACAAATGTTTCCCGGGAGGAAGTCAATGGCACCTCCTTTTGGGACAATAGCGCTCTTATTCTGCTCATCTTGTTGAACTCTGCTTTCAAGGTTGGAATCGAAGGCCAGATGGAAGCATCCAGCCTCCCATGCGGGGGTGGAAACAGGACGTTATTGCAGCAGACAACCCTCTGTGATACAGTTACTATATACGGGATCCCTACTAACATCCCGCAGCAAGCTTCATTGTTTAAAATTAAATAACTGCCGTTTGCAAGCAGCGTGAAAGATGGCGTAATCACTGGTACCGGGATACCTTTGAGGACGCAGGCCAAATTCGGAGCGTGTACATTACAAGCTCCGTGCAATTGAATGTGTCTACATACAACAGAATGATCAGGTGACGTTGTACATTCTTCACACTTCAGATAAACCTCAGTACCGTCCCTTGTACATCTATACGTAAAGGGGAGGGACCAGACTTCATGTATGAAAGCGGTACCCAGCTGTTCATATCTACCCAGAGCATAGTGTTTCATACAAGAGGTAAACTTAAAAAGTGCGAACGGTAGAGTTATCAATCCGTGTAAGAGCCACACAGCGGAGTCGACTTCCGCTACAGAGAAAGGTAACGGCTCCAATTTTTCAATATGTAGCAAGGAATATGTAGCATCCTTCATGGACATGAACTGCTGTTTGTCAGTAAGGTTAAAGGGAAGAAATAACGATGTTGTATTCAGATAGTCCCAAGGGACCTTCCCTGCCTTCAATGTTTGTAATGTCCATGCAAACTGCATAACAGAACGCAACTGGTTTTGACCATGATACAACACAGACATATCATCCTGCACAATATCCACAATTGAAGAAACAATATTATCTAATGTATAAATACGAGAAGAAAGAGTGTTAATGCTGTTATCACTAACTGCTAATACTTTTTCCATATTAGCCTGATCAATAGCTCTCAATCTTGAAGCTGCCTCAATTTGCGACAGTTTCCATACTTCGTTGTAAATAGCATACGCCCATCTCTTGGATCTGCCACCCACAGGACCTTTAACAAAATCATTCAAATCTATTTTGTCATGTAACTTTGATAAATGAACTTTGACAGATGCCAAGGTGGAATGTCGCAGCCAGGACTGACATAATTTCCCTACAGAGTATGTAGTTACTGTATGTGACGACTCAAACCGGGGGTCCACGCGATCTTGAGTATACCCCGGTTTCAGTCCTAGAAAACGACGTTGACAGGTATCAGAACTGCTTTGCCAAATTAACCATCCCTCACTATTAAATTTCGAAATATTGAAAGATGAATTAGAAACTAATAACTGCAAAGCAGGAAGGGACAGATCTGTGTGATTATTCCAATTTGGGTAAGCACCCAGATCCGGCACAGAAGGCGAATTTAGTTTTTTAGAAGTGGACAATCCGAAACAGGTGGTTTGGAAGATGGTTGCATTTAAAAACAACATATGATTTGGTACTAGACAGGCACGGTGTAAAGCTTCAGTTCCCTGAAACTGCCACGGTTTGGAACCCCAAACCGACTTAAGATCAATAGTAGCCTTCCATAGATCATAACCTTTGATTGACAACTCATCCATAAAGGACTTAGAATATAGCAATTTGGTGTGTGTCAGTCTAACCTTGGAGGCAGACTCAGGCTTAACTTTAAAATAAAAGGATGCCGGGGCTGAAACACCGAAATCAGTAAAATAAGTAAACTTATCAACTAATGTATGTGAACTGCCAAACGAGGGGGTGGGGCAATGTTCCCACTGGGTAAAATTTACAAAATTTCTAAACGAATTCGATTTATGCAGGAAGTGATTGCCATAATGTTGAAAACAATACTGTTCCACATAATTAGCCACATTTTCATACAAATCCTCAGCATCAAAGGCGGCATAATATTTCAAATCTGAAAACAGTGCTTCAATGGCGTGTACATCCCAATCATCAGAACGTATGTTCTGTTTAACTACATCACCCATAGAAACACGAAATACATTAGGCACATTAATGACCTCTGTAGGCCCATGAATTTGAAATTTAACTGCATCCCATGCGATTCCATCCATGACGGGCCAGGCAGTAATATTCACAAAAGTCTGGTCCCTTTTCATGATGTGGGATGAGGAGTGGGGGGCCAAAGTTCCATTGATAAGTCTAATTGTCGATCTCTCTTTGAGATAATGGCCATCCACCAAACGGAAGAAAACTACAACAAATCCAATGGACATGAACAAAAAAATACCAAAAAGCATCAACCAGATGTATGTCCAAGGGGCTATCAAAAAATGTTTCTTAAACCAACTTACAAAAACAGCAATGTTTGATGGGGGAGTTGAGGGCAAAGAGTTAGTGTCAAAGGAAAAACGGGACTGGCCAAGCGCTGTAGATTGTAAAACAGGCGAGGGTCCACGTGTAGGATAAGCATACTCAGTCTCTTCGGGCAAACCACCAGCCGGTGGTATCAGCAAGGGATCAGTAACTGAATGCATCTCGATGGCAACATCAGACAAGGTGGTAGAAGCAGGAACCAACATTGAATGTCTTTGCATCGTCTGGCATGAAACTGCCGGAGTCATACTAAGAAGTATCGGCCACTCGCTGAAGTTTGACATTGTCAATAGAGATGTACCTGTTTTCTTTGCGACCAGGAAGTGGAGGTAAAATGACTGTTCTTGTACCCTGCACTCCAAGCACTGGAACCGGTGCACGATAAGAGGGGCCGAACTCCTTCTTGTTCTCCACCTTCTCACGGACCAGATCTCCAACTCGGGGTAGCCAGCCGACTACCGGAATCTGAACCTCTGCTTCAGATGTGGAGGGCAAATGTTCTTTCGAAAGAGAGTCTCTGGCTTCTTGTAGAGTCTGCAAAACAGCACAGTGATCATCTACGCCAAAGGGTGCGGTCGACGCCGCAATGTCTAGACCATCAAGGTCTGGAACAAACATTCTGATTCCGAAGAGCATCATGTACGGGGTCCGCCCACCCAGAGACCTTCTAGGGAGATTATTAAGTGCACGTTGGACGTTATACAAATGGGCTAGCCAGTTCCGGCCTGTGCCTAAAACACGGGCTGTCAATGATTGCTTTAAGTCACGGTTCATTCGCTCCACCACACTATTACCCTCAGGTCGGTAGGGAGACGAAAATTTGATAAGGACCCCCAAATTTTTCATAGCCTCCTTGTAAGCCTTAGAGGCGAACGCAGGGCCCTGATCAGAATGGAAGGTACCACACGCAAAAGTTCCCACAAAGACACGCAAATCTCTGAAGACAGTCCGCGAGTCAGCACTCCTTTGTGGCCATACCCATAGAAAACGTGTGCACGAATCCACTGCAACCAAGATGTACTTGTACGCAGTATCAGAAGAAAAAGGACCGCAGTGATCTAAATAAACACAACCAAATGGCTTATTAGAGATGTACAGCTGTGTCTGTGGTGGGCGCGCAACAGTAGAAGGTTTAATCTGTTGGCAAATTTCACAATCAAGAACATAATCGCGCGCTTGTTTATATAAACCAAACCACCAGTAACGTTGTTGTAGCAGAGATATTGTAGCTGACACACCGGCGTGGGCTGACGCCAACCCCTCGTGCGCAGCTAGGATCAGTGCTGGTCTGCAGTCCGCGTTGGGAATAATTTTGTCACCAACGTCGTTAATCCTCACTAATGGGACATTATCAGGACTTAAATGATAAATATAACGAGAGGGAAAACCCTTCGGGTAATCACCTCCCTTCTCTGTAGCAGCAATAGCTGCCAAGATGTCATCATCAATCTTACTTTTGGATCTTGTAACTGCTGCCACTAAGTATGTAGCCACTGCTGTTTTCGCTGCCTCGTCAGCTAAGCTGTTGCCGACAGCATGGACACCAAGTCGTTGGTGACCCAGAGTGTGAATGACACTCACGAGAGGGAGACGTTCTTTAAAGTCTGCCACTCGAACCCAAAGCGTTTTATGCTTAATTGTGCTACCTTTAGTGTCTCGATACTCATTCTGAGATCAGAAGTGTAAATTGTCATTGTAGGACTGGACACAGTAGAAGGAGTCACTCACTATAAGAGTAGTGACTCGGGGATCAGCAAACTCCAGTGCAAGCACCAGAGCCCTGAGCTCCGCTAATTGCGCGGTACAATCACCCAATGACTGCGTATGCACTGCATCAGATTGGAATTCACCATTTACGAATGTACCTACGACAATTGCGCAAGCCGCTGAATAAGCGTGCTTCGATCCAATAGCGGGTTGCGCAGACCCGTCAGTGTATATGACACAATGGTATTCTTCGAGCGGGCGCAAAGACAGAGGTGCCGGATGAACGAATTCATACTGCAAGTACTCTTGAGTCTGTAATGAGGCATCAAAGATGTAAGTGACATCTGGCGACGTCAGTGTTGTGGCCCATTGTATCCACCGTGGATGCAAAGCTTTAGAATTCGGTACACTTGCTTTAGTCACTGCCTCTAAAGCAGGATATGGTGTTACAACCAGAATCTGTTTCCCATGCGACAGTGCGCGTTCCTTGAGGATCGCCATCTGCACAGCAGTCAGAACTTTTCCGACCGTGGAAAAACGTAATTCAGCAGAGGTGTACAAGTGGGATTTGTACGCAATGGGGACTGTGTCGCCCTCATTAAACGTCAAATACGTGAACCCCACGGCGCCTGGTACAGTTCTTATTACCAGGTTAGTGCGGTTATCACGTGACAGCAAGTATTGTGAAGCAAGAAAGTCAGCCTGTAAAGACTGTAAAATTGCAGAGTGTTCTAGCTGCCAGCTAGACTTCGAAAACGAAGGTTGTACCAAGGCGTAAAGCGGCTTGATACGCATAATCAGGAATGTACGTACGGCCGAAATTCAGAAAACCCAGCAGAGATTGTAATTTCTTCAGTGTCGTAGGAGCACTTAAGCGTGCACACTTTTCCAGAAAGTGGGGGGCTAACCCCTTACCTTCATTGTTGAGCTCGTAGCCCAAAAACAACACCGTATATTCTGCGATGTGTGACTTCGCAAAATTGAATTTGTAGCCATAGTCAGCAAAACTCACGATAATATTGTCGACTCGAGACAGATGCGGCATCAACTCATCATCCGTAAGATAGATATCGTCAACATAGGAGTATGCGTCGGGGTCTATTCTTTCTAATAAAGAAACCACGCGAGCAGAAAAGACGCCAGGGCTATTTTTGTAACCCATGGCTAATCTTGTAAACTGTTTTTGTTTGCCGCCCGAAGTAAACGCTGTCCACTGGCTACTCAGTGTGGACAGGTTGTGGCTAAAAAAGCCATTGGAAATGTCAAGTGTCGTTTTAAATCTTTTACGCACGAGACTGTCGACCAAAGCCGAGCTATGTGTATTTTGTACCGCGCAGGTCCGGCAATGGGAGTTTAGGTGCCGGTAATCCAAAACTAAACGGTACGAGCCGTCAGGCTTCGTTACAGTGAATAAAGGGTTATTCATAGGGGACACACATGTTTCAATAACACCCTGATATTCCAATTGTTCAAGGATTGCCGCGACGTGGGGTCTCGCTTCACGACGCATAGGATATTGAGGTTGAGGCTGGGGCATAGACCGCAATGGAATCTCATGGCAGGGGGACAATCTGTCCCATCCCGCCTGAGTACGATACACCGCCGGCGCAAGCGCAAGCGCCCACTCCCCAGCATACACTTCAGCTTGGTCCTTAGGCACTGTGTGCGCAAAGGACGGGAGGATTACTTCCTCCCCTCTAGGAGCCTCTAAAATGAAAGCTGGGGGCCAATCTGCCTCCGCTAGGAGGATATCATAGGTGGTGGTCAGATTATCCCAAAAAATCCCTTTTATTGTACGTTGTATGTCACCCTCAATTAATAAGACTATTTCATAAAGTCTGTCAGGGGGAGCCACTCTGGTGTCAGCTGTTTCAACAGTAACCGAGATATCAGTTGCTGTCACCGCCAGAAATGGACGCAGAGCTTGACGGACTATGGTAATTTCCGCTGCGCTGTCCAGGAGCGTCAGCGCCCATGTCCGGTTCCGAAGCTGTGTCCGCACTATCTGAGGCATACCTTGCCGTCAGAGCCGCCACTTTCTTCTTCTGAAACGGGGGTCTTTGTCGTGCAAATTCGTCCTGCTTGCCTTTACCCTCAGTCTGTCGGGGTTGGTCACGCTGTTGTGGAGCACCCCGACCTTTGCCACCGCCTCCGCCACCGGACTGTGTAGCCGATGTTTCCTGTGAAGAACGAGGAGAGCGCTGTTCAGAAACCTGAAATCTATCAGGAGACTTTATAGCAGCACGATCGCGCAGATCATAAGTGCGTTCACTACTTGACTGTACGGGAGAGGCAGGCCGAGAGCCCTGTTTCTGTTGCTGCTGCTTTCCCTGTTGTTTAAACTGCCATTTTTGTTTTGGAAAAATGGGTCGTTCGTCCTTACCAGACGTTTCTGCCTTACCCTGCTGTTTTAGATCGGGATTCTTTATGACAGGCTTAACCCCTAAAGAGCTACGACCCAAATCCCGATATGCCTCTGCGATTATTTTCGCAAATTCCTGCGGTTTGTCCTCCTCAGCAACTCGCTTCAGTTCATTACGAACCTGGAAATGCAAAGCATCACCCTTTAGGTTTCCAATGATCATGGTAGCCACCAGGTCAAATTGACCGAGGAGCCGCATCCCTAACTCTATCGCAGACTCCGCACCATGGTTCTCTTGAACTCTTTTGATAACGGAGGGCAGCTGCAACATAGACGGAGTGCCAAAGCACTGCGCGTACGTCGCTGCAAAGACCTTGCCCCAATTTACACAATCATCTATGTGGGGGACCAAGTCTTTAGGCAAACTAATGGTGAGGATCCTGTGTTTCTCCACAGGAGTAGTATTTGGGTAAACCGCTTCTATTTGGTCAAATTTTTCAGCAAGCCAAAAGGGGAAATCATCCCTATTTTGGGGGCGCTTGCCCATAACAGAATTAACCATAACAGGACTAATGACCACCGCGTGATGATCAGTAGGCTGCCCCGGAACAGCAGGTGCCCCCGCCTGGATATTGCGCGACACGTAGTGCACCAACGCCCTATATACCGTAATTAGGGCAGTGTGTAGTACACGCAACTCAGCTACCGTCACCGTGAGGTAACGGGGATGAGGTGTAAATCCGGCTAGTACCGGCCAAGTGGCCCCTGCAATTGATAAAGGGCCCATTCTCGGCGGTATAACCACATGGGGAAGGGCGCCATTAAACCAAATAAGATGCTGCCAAGCAGATATTGGTATTTCCTGTGTCCTATACGGCGTATAGTTCGCTGGCACGGCAGCGGCAGTGTAAGAATGAAAGGTGTCATCATCCCCCACCGCCGGAATCGTCACCCAAGAGTAGAACAACTCATAGGGATGAGCCGCATCGGCTCCCACCACAAAGATGACGTTCATACCAGTGTCCGGCACCCCATACTGCGTCAAATGACGTTTCAGAGCTGCACGGCTATGCGCCGCAATATCCACCGACATTAGGACAACACACACTCGAAACTATCAGTAGCACAAGGGTTCAATAACCTTTTTAATTATCAAGCTTGAAAGAACCTATATCAATAGACCTAGGTAGGTTTAAATCCGTCAGACTTGTTATCCGGAAACAAGAATGAGGGTGTTGTGGACAAACGCGAGCACTACTAAGGCGTTTCAACTCATAGACCAAACGTTAGGTGCGCCATGTTGCAGGGATTCTGCTTATACACAGAACTATGCGTAGAACCCCAGGACCTCAGTGAGTTGTGGTGTACCAGAAACTCACCTCAGAACCCAGAACCCAGTATCCGGCTAGCATAAGTGTCCCATTCGTTATCCGAGATTTAGCTCGGCGGTCCCAATGAAAAGACAACCCAGAACAAGCGACTCAGTACATACTCAGGAATGGTGGGAATCGGAAATACCTGTTCGTATATTATTCTCACATCAGTCCACAACAAGAATCAACAGAGACACGGTGAAAATAAAAAGAGTTTATTTTTATAGACCACGTGTCCTAATATGCAGTACTTTGGCTAATACAAGCAGACAAATGATTAAAATCAAAACCATCAGCATAGTTACAATTCCATAGAATATAAAAGGGGTGATCATGTTATAATGACAGTGGATACTACCACCTTCCCTTTACTAAGAAGCTAATATTATTATTAGACTAACAGAAAGTCTCTTAGGCTTGAATAGGGGACCCCATACCTCAAAGATCAGCTTAGTGAAATCACATCACAGGAGCATCAGGAGTCTTCTCGCAGGAAGGCTCGTCTTCGGTCTGCATAATAAACATGATGTCCGTGATATTAAAAGCACCAACTTTCAGGTATGTGCAGCTGCTCGTGTGTTATGACTAAATAGTGGGTCAATCAACCTAGAGTGGAAAACATGCATAGTCTAACAACTCAGACTGTTTGTCACATCGTGTGCAGACCAAGGTCGCTGCGCAGAGCTCGGGATGGTAACAACAGATTGCTCTCGTGTGAGGCAAAACTCGAGTCAGCAGTTTGTTTAAGCAATAACATGTGAACGCAGTGTCGTGTGCAAAAGCAGCAAGATGGCTTTCTAACTTCTAACGTGGTTATGCTAACTTAACAATGTATGTACGTATTAAGGGAGTCCTTACTACAAACCCAGATCAGTTGACTGGGGGTGAGTGCTTGCATTGTTCAACACTCTGTCCATCATCTCCTTTGGTTTTTCCTTGTTCGCCCTAAGTTTTCAGAGTATGTCGAGACGTGGGTCCCTTCCTCACTTTGCTACTGGATTCAAGCTAGCCTGGCTGATGACGGCTGATTAGCCAGAACCTGGTCCCAGGATGCATGTTTCTGGTCCAGGGAAGACATGACTTTGCAGTTCGGGCAGGACTGTTGCCATGAGGCACAGTGTCAGACTGATTTGCATATCGCCATGTCTGAACTGGGGTGGCAGACTGAGCTAAAGAATGATGATGGATTAAACCCAGATCAGTTGACTGGGGGAGAGGGCTTGCATTGTTCAACACTCTGTCCATCATCCCCTTTGGTTTTTCTTTGTTCGCCCTAAGTTGGCAGGGTATGCCCAGACGTGGGTCCCTTGCTCACTTAGCCACTGGATTCAAGCTAGCCTGGCTGATGATGGCTGATTAGCCTGAAACCGGTCCCAGGATGCTTGTTTCCGGTCCAGGGAAGACATGGCAAGGCAGTTCGGGCTGGACTGTTCCCATGAGGCACAGGGTCAGACTGATTTGCATATGGCCATGTCTGAACTGGGGTGGCGGAGTGAGCTAAAGAATGATGATGGATTAAACCCACATAAGTTGACTGGGGGTGAGTGCTTGCATTGCTCAACACTCTGTCCATCATCCCCTTTAGTTTTTCTTTGTTCACCCTTAGTTGACAAGGTATGCCCAGACGTGGGTCCCTTGCTCACTTTGCTACTGGATTCAAGCTAGCCTGGCTGATGACAGCTGATTAGCCACAAACCGTTCCGAGGATGCTTGTTTCCGGTCCAGGGAAGACATGGCTTGGCAGTTCAGGCTGAACTTTTACCATGAGGCACAGTGTCAGACTGATTTGCATATGGTCATGTCTTAACTGGGGTGGCAGAGTGAGCTAAAGAATGATGATGGATTAAACCCAGACCAGTTGACTGGGGGTGAGTGCTTGCATTGTTCAACACTCTGTCCATCATCTCCTTTGGTTTTCCCTTGTTCGCCCTAAGTTTTCAGAGTATGTCGAGACGTGGGTCCCTTCCTCACTTTGCTACTGGATTCAAGCTAGCCTAGCTGATGACGGCTGATTAGCCAGAACCTGGTCCCAGGATGCATGTTTCTGGTCCAGGGAAGACATGACTTTGCAGTTCGGGCAGGACTGTTGCCATAAGGCACAGTGTCAGACTGATTTGCATATGGCCATGTCTGAACTGGGGTGGCAGACTGAGCTAAAGAATGATGATGGATTAAACCCAGATCAGTTGACTGGGGGAGAGTGCTTGCATTGTTCAACACTCTGTCCATCATCCCCTTTGGTTTTTCTTTGTTCGCCCTAAGTTGGCAGGGTATGCCCAGACGTGGGTCCCTTGCTCACTTAGCCACTGGATTCAAGCTAGCCTGGCTGATGATGGCTGATTAGCCTGAAACCGGTCCCAGGATGCTTGTTTCCGGTCCAGGGAAGACATGGCAAGGCAGTTCGGGCTGGACTGTTCCCATGAGGCACAGGGTCAGACTGATTTGCATATGGCCATGTCTGAACTGGGGTGGCGGAGTGAGCTAAAGAATGATGTTGGATTAAACCCAGGTCAGTTGACTGGAGGTGAGTGCTTGCCTTGTTCAACACTGCGTCCATCATCTTATTTGTTTGCCCTAAATTGGCAGGGTATGCCCAGACGTGGGTCCCTTGCTCACGTTGCCATTGGATTCAAGCTAGCCAGGCTGATGACGGCTGAGTAGCCAGAAACCGGTCCCAGGATGCTTGTTTCCGGTACAGGGAAGACATGGCTTGGCCGTTCGGGCTGGACTGTTCCCATGAGGCACAGGGTCAGACTGATTTGCATATGGCCATATCTGAACTGGGGTGGCGGAGTGAGCTAAAGAATGATGATGGATTAAAGCCAGATCAGTTGACTGGGGGTGAGTGCTTGCATTGCTCAACACTCCGTCCATCATCCCCTTTAGTTTTTCTTTGTTCGCCCTAAGTTGGCAGGGTATGCCCAGACGTGGGTCCCTTGCTCACTTTGCTACTGGATTCAAGCTAGCCTGGCTGATGACAGGTGATTAGCCTGAAACCGGTCCGAGGATGCTTGTTTCCGGTCCATGGAAGACATGGCTTTGCAGTTCGGGCTGGACTGTTCCCATGAGGCACAGTGTCAGACTGATTTGCATATGGCCATGTCTGAACTGGGGTGGCAGAGTGAGCTAAAGAATGATGATGGATTAAACCCAGATCAATTAACTGGGGGTGAGTGCTTGCATTGTTCAACACTCTGTCCATAATCCCCTTTGTTTTTTCTTTGTTCGCCCTAAGTTGGCAGGGTATGCCCAGAAGTGGGTCCCTTGCTCACTTGGCCACTGGATTCAAGCTAGCCTGGCTGATGATGGTTGATTAGCCAGAAACCGGTCCCAGGATGCTTGTTTCCGGTCCAGGGAAGACATGGCTAGGCAGTTCTGGCTGGACTGTTCCCATGAGGCACAGTGTCAGACTGATTTGCATATGGCCATGTCTGAACTGGGGTGGCAGAGTGAGCTAAAGAATGATGATGGATTAAACCCAGAGCAGTTGACTGGGGGTGAGTGCTTGCATTGTTCAACACTCCGTCCATCATCCCCTTTGTTTTTTCCTTGTTCGCCCTAAGTTGGCAGGGTATGTCCAGACGTGGGTCCCTTGCTCACTTTGCCACTGTATTCAAGCTAGCCTGGCTGATGATGGCCCATTATCCAGAAACCGGTCCCAGGATTCTTGTTTCCGGGCCAGGGAAGACATGACTTGGCAGTTCGGGCTGGACTGTTCCCATGAGGCACAGGGTCAGACTGATTTGCATATGGCTATGTCTGAACTGGGGTGGCGGAGTTAGCTAAAGAATGATGTTGGATTAAACCCAGGTCAGTTGACTGGAGGTGAGTGCTTGCCTTGTTCAACACTCCGTCCATCATCCCCTTTGTTTGCCCTAAATTGGCAGGGTATGCCAAGACGTGGGTCCCTTGCTCACGTTGCCACTGGATTCAAGCTAGCCTGGCTGATGACGGCTGAGTAGCCAGAAACCGGTCCCAGGATGCTTGTTTCAGGTCCAGGGAAGACATGGCTTGGCAGTTCGGGCTGGACTGTTCCCATGAGGCACAGGGTCTGACTGATTTGCATATGGCCATATCTAAACTGGGGTGGCGGAGTGAGCTAAAGAATGATGAGGGATTAAAGCCAGATCAGTTGACTGGGGTGAGTGCTTGCATTGCTTAACACTCCGTCCATCATCCCCTTTTGTTTTTCTTTGTTCGCCCTAAGTTGGAAGGGTATGCCCAGACGTGGGTCCCTTGCTCACTTGGCCACTGTATTCAAGCTAGCCTGGCTGATGATGGCTGATTAGCCAGAAACCGGACCCAGGATGCTTCTTTCCGGTCCAGGGAAGACATGGCTAGGCAGTTCGGACTGGACTGTTCCCATGAGGCACAGGGTCAGACTGATTTGCATATGGCCATGTCTGAACTGGGGTGGCAGAGTGAGCTAAAGAATGATGAGGGATTAAAGCCAGATCAGTTGACTGGGGTGAGTGCTTGCATTGCTTAACACTCCGTCCATCATCCCCTTTTGTTTTTCTTTGTTCGCCCTAAGTTGGAAGGGTATGCCCAGACGTGGGTCCCTTGCTCACTTGGCCACTGTATTCAAGCTAGCCTGGCTGATGATGGCTGATTAGCCAGAAACCGGACCCAGGATGCTTCTTTCCGGTCCAGGGAAGACATGGCTAGGCAGTTCGGACTGGACTGTTCCCATGAGGCACAGGGTCAGACTGATTTGCATATGGCCATGTCTGAACTGGGGTGGCGGAGTGAGCTAAAGAATGATGATGGATTAAACCCAGATCAGTTGCCTGGGGGTGAGTGCTAGCATTGTTCAACACTCCGTCCATTATCCCCTTAGTTTTTTCCTTGTTTGCCCTAAGTTGGCAGGGTATGTCCAGACGTGGGTCCCTTGCTCACTTTGCCACTGTATTCAAGCTAGCCTGGCTGATGATGGCCCATTATCCAGAAACCGGTCCCAGGATGCTTGTTTCCGGTCCAGGGAAGACATGGCTTGGCAGTTCGGGCTGGACTGTCCCATGAGGCACAGGGTCAGACTGATTTGCATATGGCCATGTCTGAACTGGGGTGGCGGAGTGAGCTAAAGAATGATGATGGATTAATCCCAGATTAGTTGACTCTGGGTGAGTACTTGCATTGTTCAACACTCCGTCCATCATCCCCTATGATTTTTCTTGGTAAGAAGTCTGAGCATGTTGACAGAGGGAAGATATATTTACTTGGACACAGAAAGCGGAACTGTGAACTTACTTTTGAAACCACACAAATCATCCGTTCGTGAAGCAAGAGACTTGTCAGCAGTGAACATCACAGCTGTTCCTATACAAGATGGTATTGTTTCGGACAAAACGAATTATGATATATTCGGTCCGTCTGAACCTTTGAAGATTCCACAATTATTCAAAATATCATTAAGTGACTTTATTACCTCTAGTACCTATTCTGATTATTGGGACTTTGAGACTGTTAAAAACATGATGTCTGATCTAGAAAGGTCAGCTGCATTTTCTCACCATGAATATTTAGAGGGCTCAACAGACTGTGAACAGCTTTTTTGTTACAACCACTATGGTAATCATTTCTTGCATAAAACTACAACTCCTAGAAATGTATTTTTGTATAACCAATGGGAACATTGTCCTACACCACCGAGGGGTAGCCCAAAAACATTTGAAAAGAAGTTTCCATATTTTTCAGGATACAATACATCCATCCCAGAAACGTTTTATTATAAAAGTGTCAACAAAACAGGAAAGAAAAATATGTTAACAACTACAAAACAGATTTATTCTGCATCCTTTGTTGACCAACTATCTAGACAGGGTTTCGATTTTTGGAAACAAACTATTGACCCAAAACCTGTCTGGTGTACAAAAGATTGGCAAGTGCAGGGGATAGAAGCTTTCTTTAGAGCCTGCATCATCCCACAGCAATTAATGTTTTTCAATGACACTGTTCAACAAACGTCTTGCCTTGGATTAGCCAAGATCAAAGACATGAACACTCCATCCATACCTAAACCTGCCAGTGGTAGCACTACACAGGGGGAGGTCGACGTACATAAAATTCTACAAAACAACAGAACAGATTCCGAATGGGAAAAATGGTTGCTCTGGTCCATAGACACAAACAACTGTCAAGAAAGATTCCTGAACAGAACACGGGGTTTCACAATCAGTAGGCCAGACCCACGCTATGTCCAAGGACAGCATCCAGGGGTAGTAACAACATACAGTGTAGGAAAATGATGCCTCAACTGGCTGCAGACATCTACACTAGAGGATGTGAAACATCACTTATCTTTACTTAAAGACGACGCAGACCATTGGGCTTTCTTGCTAGGAGCAAGAAAACTGCGTCAAAAACGTTTGCTATATGCAGGTATCTATGCTGCCTATAATGAAATATGGAAGGTTACCCAAGCAGACGCTGCAGAAAGAATACGAGAAATTGATCGTATTAATTTAGCGAAAACTCTCACTGTAGTTGACAATGGGTGAACGACTCTGTCCTCCAGGATATATTCATTGGGCAACATTGTATCCTCAGCAATAGACATTGTGGAACAAGATTTGGTCCAGTTGCAACAAGGCCAGTCTCAATTACGTTCTATTCTGTCATTAGGCTGGACGCTACAAAACTTTCGTGCAGGCTATGTGCCTTCGCGTTTCATTAACACATCTTCTCTGTTCTCAAAATACAATCTCACTGATAAACAAATCAAACTGGCACAAAGGGGAGTTAAGTATACAATGCTGAGCATTGAAAAACTGGAAAAAATGCCATTTACGGTAGAAGAAAAACCAGCTACTGAATGGATAATTCATGGCAAAATAACTCTGCCTGTTATAACCTTCCATTTTCAGTATTGCCTCAAATACAACGGGCAAATATGAAAGGTTGGGTGAAGAATACATCAGGACACCCGGGGATTTACCTTGCACACACAGATGTTGGAGTGGGGGGCGTGAAGTGTTTATTAGCGGTACACACTGTGAAAATACACTTAGTGGTTCACTCATATGTCAGGATATTAGTTTACAGGGGGCCTGTGCGGTTCCATTTCAAACTTATCCTGCCACCTGCAGGGTTCACCAGCCGCTGTGATTAATCCAACGTTTGGACAACTTTCAAATGAGAGTTACCTCATGTTGAATGATCAGAGCTGTTGTGGCATGTTGCCAGGTATCCCATATCTAGTAACGGTTACTTCCAGGGTCACTTGCTGTATGCAAGTCTTGTTCCCCCAAATAGACACAGTCAGGGAGTCGCCTTTATGGCCTTTACTGTACATCTCTTCTATACAAATTGATACTCTAAGCAGAATGAAAGCCATTCTTTTGCAGAAAACTGTGCCTATGACCTCTGCCAAAGAAACCTATGATCTACAAATTGCAAGGACTTCGGCTGAGATTACGTACCAACTGCCCTACACATTTCATGGAAATGTTGGGACGTATCTTAAACATGTCGGATATGAGCGGCATTGTGCATGTATTTAAGACCATATGTTGAGGACTGTTAACAACTTTTCAAGCAGTCCTCGGAATCATTCCAAACTTTATGTACTCGGTGTTTGGTGGACTGCCGCTTCTTTTAGCACTCATTGCGGGAAACCTATTTTTCTTTCTCCTGCTATGCTATGGCAAGCCTATCCACCAGCGTCCCTCCCAACAATTTGGAGAGAGTGCTCCTAGAGAGGAGGTGTCGTGAGCGCGTAGTACAGCTACTGGGTTTACCTCGTCTACGAGAACTGAACGCCACATGGTTTCTGTCATTCAGACCAATCTGGCAGGATTGCATCTTACCTGTTCTGCGTTGCCTGCTTTGCGGTGAAGAATGCGTGCTAGACATATGTTTGACACTTCCATCAGTCATGCCTACCGATATCGATACTCTGCTGGACCCGATAATGGCCCATGCTCTGTGTTGTCCCCAGCAGCTGCCAATCCTGATGACGGCATTCATTGAGATCTCACAGACGCGACATGCTACTGCTGAGGTACAAGACGGTTCAACAGGAGCACAGGTAACATCGAATACTGCTACTGACGATGTTCCACATATATGTTCAATTAATCTTCTAAATGAGGTATTTGACCTGTCACCAATATCGGTGGACGACTTCTTGTCTACGGGATTGGAGGATTACATGTTCTCTCCGACACCTTCCACTAACTTTTGATTTGGCTCACATTGTACCAGACAATCACTGAATTTGGCCTTCATTTTTCTAAAAACAAAAGACAAAGCTTGGAACTTTCCATTTTTTCGCTTTATCAGTTTGTTTTTTTGGCTCAAGTATTCTGCTTACAGTAGAACTATTCATAGAGAATAGATTTCCTTGAACACTTCTAGGGACATGTTGTCATCTTATATTTTTTAACACTGATGTAGTCTTGACATGAAATGGTTTGTTTTTCCTTTCTGTACCGTTGAACCATTTCATTGTATGTATATTTGTATATACTTGTGCTCATTCATTTAGCGATCGATGTAATATGTTTTGCTTAGAATGCAAACTGAGGTATGTCTGTAGTTCCACCGGTATTCTCATACATGTTATGCATCTGAAGATGCTAGACGTATATAACACATGTATACATCTATTAGTAAGTTTCTTTTATATATGATGCCACTAGGAAAAGGTGCAGTCGCATGCATGTATTCTTTCAGGAACATGGTGAGACTTAAAAGAGACACATGCAAACGGTTACTGCTCTATATTTGGCAAGGCCCAGCACCCTACGTAGTTGCACAATGGTGAATGTGCTGCTCAAAAGTGAGGTTTAAGACATGTTGGTAGAGGGATTAGTGATTAGGTTTCTTTGTATGAGTGTGTGGAAAGGTACACTTGAAATATGGCACATAATTTTGGGTGTCTGCTTGAAATGAAAACTGCATTCTGTGAAGTTTTAAGGTCTGCATGGTCTTGTGATTGAGCTATGTCTGTAGTTCCACATGTATTTTCTTACGTGTTATGCATTTGAAGATGCTACGTATAAAACACAGGTATTTTATATATGTGCCACTAGGAAAACGTGCAGACTCGTGTATGTATGCTTTCTAGAATATGACGAGATTTACAAGAGACACATGCAAAATGTTACTGGTGTATATTTGGCTAGGCGAAACATCCTAAGTAGTTGCAGAATGGTGAAGCTACAGCTGATAAGTAAGGTTTAAGACATTTTGGCAGAGGGATTAGTGATTAGGATACTTTGTAAGAGTCTGTGGAAAGGTATACTCGAAATATGCTGCATAATTTTAGGTGTCTGCTTGAAATGGGAACTGCATTCTGTGAAGTTTAAAGGTCTGCATGGTCATGTGACTGAGGTATGTGTCTAATTCCACATGTATTCTCATACATGTTATGCATCTAAAGATGCTAGACATATATAACACAGGTATACGTCTATTTGCATGTTTCTTTTATGGGAGACATCCGTTACATCGCGGTCTTCACACCGCAATATCGTTACCACGCAGGCATTACAACTTAAGTCATTACAACGACTTGCGCTGGATGGCGCTCTAAGTTAAGGAATAGTATGATTTACTATTCCAACACCTTCCCTACTGTAACGTAGGTTGGAGTTGGAATAGTAAATCATACCATTCTAAAGTCCAGAGTCCTCCAGCGCAAGTCGTTGTAACAACTTGCGTTGTAATGCCTGCATTGTAAAGGTATTGCGGTGTGAAGACCGCGATGTAACATCACATATTCTTCTTTTATATATGATGGCACTAGGAAGAGGTGCAGACACACGCATGTATGCTTTCTGGAATATGATGAGACATACAAGAGACACATGCAAAGGGTTACTGCTTTATATTTGTATAGGTGCAAAACCGTAAGTAGGTGAACGTGAAGCTTGAAAGTGAGGTTTAAGAAACGTTAGTAGAGGGATTAGTGATTAGGCTACTTTGTATGAGTGTGTGGAAAGGAACACTTGAGATACGCCTCATAATTTTAGGTGTCTGCTTGAAATGGGAACTGCATTCTGTGAAGTTTTAAGGTCTGCATGTTCTTGAAGGAAGTGACCCAAAAATAAGCCACTCGAGTCACTCATGACCACCTCTATGTCTTCCCAAATATGAAGAGTCGATCAAGCAGTAGAGAATACAAACCAGTTAGTTTATTAATCATACACTGCAGCGGAGCCCAATCTGACCCGTCTCCTGGGATGACGGTCGAGGGGTCCGGTCTCCCTCTACATGATAGTACAAATTATACATTTCTAACACCTCTCAAGTCCCGCCCAAACTGGAATTTTCCAGCTCAGGCCAGGGAGAACCAAAAAGGCACATAAGATGGGCCCAGTTACTGAGCAAGGAACATGTTATCTTGGTCCCAAAGTTGCTCTACAGCTCTCTGCTATGTAATGATGTGGGAACAAGTGTATCTCATAGCAAAGGTATTCAACAGTAAATAGTGCAATCATTAGTGTAGCGCAGCGTCAACCTTGCAACGTGCAAGCAAAAGGTGCTGGGGCAGCCTTTCTGCTGTGGCAAGCATTTTGAGACTAGCACTCGATCTTGGTCACAAAACAACATGGCGTCAAGAAAGATGGCGCCATGCATGCTGACTTTAGTGCAAGGCAAGGGTTAAGGCATGGCAAAGGGGACAGTTTAACTCAATGCATTACAGGAGGAACGTTTCAAACCTAACAGACCCTCCTTTTAGCATGCATGCTAAGAAGCTTTATTGGCGCCATCAGGTAAGGGTCTTTGCAATTCTAAGGTAGGAACTAACGGAATAGGCACAGACAAAATCAGTATTCAAATATCCCTTCATCAATCTTAAGTAAATTATGAACTTCTTGCATCATCATGACTTGTGCATCAGGATTTTGTCTTGGGGGTCTGCGGCATGGCTTGAGCATTGATACAAAGCATGCACAGCAGGCAGGGAGACAATGAATACAGAGACAGCATGTCAAGACAATACCTGCAATGGCAATAAGAAAGGTGAGAATCTTCCAGCCCCAATTAGCGAACAAACCCCAGAACCAACCTGTAAGTGACAAAGTACCATTATCTACGTGTATCTCAGGCACTATCTTATGTAACTTCTGTATGGCAGAGTACACCATGGGGGTGTGATCAGGGATGTATACAGAACAACTACTACCGATAACACGACAGGCTCCACCCCGATCAGCCAAGATAATGTCTAAAACCATAACATTTTGAAGGGCAACGAGTCTCGTAGCCTGGACCTTTACTGTGATATTCGTTAGTATTCCAGTAGTTGTATTAATGACTCCTTCCACCACCCTCGTAAGCCTCCTGAGATTGATACTATTTTTTATAGGACCCCAAATAGGTAGGATACCTCGCATGGCATCTGTGAACTGCTGCAATCTGGTGTCTGTCTGGTCAATGTCATCTATGTTAATCATTCTCTTCACCCGGGGCCCAGGGGCATCCCTTTGTGGCAACCGATGGTCCTTGTGATAATTAGGAGGGGCTATGTATACCGGTGGCAGAAGGTAAGAGAGGTAGCACCTCTCCGACCACCCTTCAGGGAGCCACACATATCCATTAGATCCACAAACAAAATAAACCTTGCATGGTGGGATCAGGGGTGGACTTTTCATTACTCTCAGATCATAGGTAATGTTACATCTGTTGTCCCCCACCTCTATGTCCCCTGTCCCCTTAATATAAAAGGGAGCCATAGAGTCTACTACTACAAAGATTGGTTTGTTCTCTGTAACATTGCGGTCCTGGAAGGACTGATGGTATTCTGATGTGTTAAACTGTAGAATATTATCTCTTTCTACCTGAGACCAATTCCCCGCCCTAATACCCTGATATACCTGCATGCAAGAACTCAAGAACAACCTGCCAAGCAGCTCTCAGCCTGTGGGTGCACCGGGAGGGGCTCGATGCTGGAAGTGCACGTTCTGGCTCAGGGTGCGGGGTCTAGTGTTCTTCTGCTCCAATACATCTGCCTGATAGGAAGAAAGGGTCATGCTAAGTAAAGTGAACAATCCCTCACAGCTATTAACATTCGATAAGAATATTGATGGTAAATTCTCATTTCTATGGGTCACCGAGGGCAATAATCCACATACCCAACCTTTTGTCTTATTATAAGCAGCATGTGTCGGATGCAACGTTTGAATGAAAACGTTATCTTTATAGGACTTCCAGTGTTCCTCCTTGTGAGGAACTAGAGTAACAAAAACATGTTCAGTGGGAATAGGAGTAGTGCCAAGTAGAACACGGGCAGGATATTTCCCCTCAAGGAAGTATGCCAACCCAAGGACCAATATTAGGGAAATCAAGATGATCAATATGAACACAACACTACTTCTCACAGACCAGGTGGACCAAACGGGCCCACTTTGCGCAGGACATGTGGCAGCAAAGAGCTGCCCCTCCTCCTGTGTGGGGCAACCAAAAGGATGCATGTATATCTTTTATGTACACAATAACAGAAAAGTTTTACACTTGGAGTCAAGCTGTAATGGAGAGAAAAACGTTATTAAAAAGGAAACCAGGAAAGCAGATAGTTCATCAATCATTGGCACTTTTGAGCCGGCGTTGGAGCTTCGTCCAGCTCGTATTCCACGTTGCAGGTCAAATACCTTTTCCTCAAATACACTGTCCATTTACCCTGTTTGGTGACTGTCCGAGTTGCGCACCACATTTCCTCTCTCTAAAATAATCGTTGGTACCATGGGCAGGGGACTCGTACTCTAATCTTCAGCAATGCAGTCCATCTCTACTAACCTGACCATCCCTGTGGTGCACTGTTCATTTCTTTAATTTTTTGGGGCTGCAAATTGTACCTCTTTTTGGGAAAAAGGGGGTGGTGATGGACAGAGTTTCTGAATGATGCAGAATACTCTTACCAAGTCAAGAGATCATGGATTTAATCCATCACCGTTTTTTAGCTCACTGCACCATCCCAGCTCAGAACCTGGCTACATGCAAATTAGTCTGTACCTGTCCCAGTGCATGATGGGAACAGGGCAAACCAAACTACCAAGCCAATTCTTATACTAGGAAGGAAACAAGCTTCCGGGGACCGGTTTCTGGCATCACAGCCTTCGTCGGCCCGGCTTGTCTGAATCCTGATGGTGCAATGAGCAAGGGACTCACGTCTGAGCATACCCTCCCACACTGAGTGTGGATAAAATCGATTTGGGAAAAAGGGGGTGGTGATGGACAGAGTTTCTGAATGATGCAGAATACTCTTACCAAGTCAAGAGATCATGGATTTAATCCATCACCGTTTTTTAGCTCACTGCACCATCCCAGCTCAGAACCTGGCTACATGCAAATTAGTCTGTACCTGTCCCAGTGCATGATGGGAACAGGGCAAACCAAACTACCAAGCACTTTGTACCTCAACACTCCAGGTACAGTGGGGTCAGAAAACAGCGGGCAGATTCAAGGGAACCACAGGGCAAATGGGGTAGACTCAGGTACATCAGCAAATTGGGTCTCAGCATGGGGTGTCTCAAGCAAAGGTAGGCCAGCAGGCAGGGGCTCCTGGATCGCCTTTATTTCAGGTGGCATTGCTTTAGTCAGCACTGCATTGCTTTCCTCCTCTGACGGCGCCCACGTGAGCCGGGCATCCGAGAAGGGGATAAACTGTGGCACCTACTCTCCTTCACAGTCCCCTACCTCTTCCCCGATCAACTGGTCATAGAGCAGCAGAAGGGGCACCCGTTTGCAGTGGGTGCTATGTATCCAGTTTTTCCGACCGTCGACTTTCACTGCCGTACTGGTGGCCAAAAGGACTTGCAGAAGCCTTTTCCAGCGTTGCTCCAAGTTGCTTCTCTGGAAATTCTTCACCAGGACCCAGTGCCCGGGTCGAACCTTGTGGCTAGGGGTCTCTGAGTGTTGCTGCAGTGTGTCTGCGATCTGTTGATGAAGAGAATGCAGGTCTTTAGTCAATTCATACAGGTAATCAATTAACAGGGGGTATTCTATCTCCGAGAACTTCCTAGGCTGCGGGACGCCCTACACATTTGCCGGGCGACCAGACACGACCTCATAAGGGCACAATCTTGTTCTAGAATGGGCAGTGACGCTTGCAGACATTAAAGCTAGGGGTAAAGCATCAGGCCAACTCAACTTAATCCTGTGCTCTCTTTAATCTTCGCCATTTTCAGCTTAAGTGTTCCCTTATATTTCTCAACCAGGCCAGCAGATCGGGGGTGGTTAGCCGCATGGAACTTCTGTCTAATGTGGAGCCCATCACACATCAACTGGATAATCTTGGCAGTAAAGTGACTGACGTTATCACTCCAGATCAAACGGGGCAAACCAAAGCGCAGGAAGAACTCTTTCAAGAGCACCTTGGCCGTCGCCATGGTGGTGTTCTCTTTCGTGGGATAAGCCTCAACCCATTTACTGAACGCACAGAACACCACCGGGATATACTTCAAATTGTTGACTCATTCCATTTCGATGTAATCCATCTGGAGCACCGGGAAAGGGAAAGAAGGAGGCGCAAAACTGCCAACAGGCGCAGGCGTACCTTTGCCAGGATGATGCATCAAGCAAACCATACAGTACATCACCAAATGAGCTGCGACTTTGGGAATGTTGTCATTTTTTTATATGGGGTCTAGCAGTCTGCAAATTCCTCTTGCACTAATGTGCGCAGGCCCATGTGCCATTGTAACAACAGGGAGGAAATACGCATCCGGGAGCATCCATCACTGCTTCCCAGACTTGTCTGTCCAACACCCATCCTCATCCACATTTGCTGTGCTCTCCTGCCATATTGCCAACTCCTCGATTGTTGCCTCACTTTGAATCTCCTTCACACTCTCTAAAGTGTCCTCAAACATCCCGTTCTCAGGCACCCATCATGCTGGTCCTGCCACAAACATCCTCTTCATTTTAGTCCGAGCTGTCTCTTTCGCTGTCTGGTCCGCAAATGCATTACCACTCCCAACATCATCAGCTACTTCCTTATGAGCGCTACACTTCACCATTGCTAGTCTCTTAGGGAGTGCCAAGGCTGACAAGAGTCTGTGTATTAGGGGGCCGAGCTAAATCTTCTTGCCATGGGATGTCAAGAACCCTCTCTCCGCTCAAAGCCGCCCAAAGTTGTGAGCCACCCCAATGCGTTTTTGCTGCCAGTATATATATATATATATATATATATATATATTACCTACTGGCGGTCGCCAGTAGGTAGTTATAGTTAGGACCACGTTTCCATAGGAAATCCGCAACATTCTATTTTGAATAACTTTGGCGCCGGTTGACGAATCCTCGCGAATTTTTCAAAATAGGTGGGGCGCTACGCTCCGCTCCTACCCTGAAAGTCTCGGGGGGATTCGTCAAGCGGGGGCTGAGATAAAAGGGGGGTCCCAAAACGCGTTTTTCCCATGCATTTTTCCATAGGACCTTTAGACACAGCTACAGCCCGAACGGCTGAACAGAATTACTTGAAATTTGGCAGAGAGGTAGTCCTCAGGTCAAGGAAGTGCCTTTTGTAGGTTTGGTGTAAATCTGTTCTGTAGATCCTGAGAAAATAGCATTTAAAAGCATATATATATGTGGGCGGAGCCTAACCACACATCTCATCCTGAGATCTGATTGGCTGTCAGCACTTCATCCAAGAAGTGTTGGCAGCCATCTTGGGACCAATATACATGATAGCACCTCATTAAAAAGCATTGCAGTTAATAGAAGGTTTTAAGACTTTAGTTACATTATAAATCATTTGTTGATGGTACCATACTCATTTTAGGAATTGTGGTATGTTCTAAGGTGATTTCACCATGTGAAAAAGCCTTCTGCTGGGATATCATGATTGAGAGAAAAATATTTTCTCATGCTTTTACCACAGAGGTTTGGAAGGTGATCTATAGGCTAAACTGAGAGCTTATTTTCTGTAAATTCACATTATCTTTCTCAGTCTTGTGAGAATGAAGTCTGACATTCTCAGTAAAACATGTACATCCAACAAGGGCAGAGACTGTCAGTTGATTCCTTTGTGTTCTACTGCAGCTTCCCAGAGTGTTCCAAAGAACTACTAGAGCGCTAACAGTCCTACTTATGATAAACGTATGGCACACCTGAAGCCATCTTGCTTGGATTAAAGTGGTAACTCTTAAAACATTTAATTTAAAAAGGAACAAAATGAGGGGGTTCATTTTTCAATAAAAAGTATGATTAGTGCTGCAGAAAGAAAAATTAGGGCACATTTTGAGTGGCTTCTCAAATCCTCTTCTATTTCATTAAAAAATTCTGACATGCAGACTGAAACATGCACTTTCAATACCAGCAGCAGTTTTCCCTGGTGAGCAGTAGCTTTACTACAGTGATCTAATGAGCAAAAAGAGTGCTAACATTCTGAATTTATGGCAAATGTGTGACACATCTGAATGCCTTCTTGATGGAATCAAAGTAAAAAACTGAAAGTATTTCCTGCTGAGGAGACTGCAGTATATGAGGAAATTAGGAAACTTCATAACAAATAAGTCTCCCAAGATGGCCACCAGAGACAAAAGAGCCCAAATGTAGCCCAAATATCACCCAGATGTAGCCCAAGTATAGCCCAATGACAGAATGTCCCAGAATGTTCTTAAAAACAACTAGAGCGCTTACTGTCTTCATTATGACAAAAGTATGGCACACCTGAAGCCATCTTGATTGGAATAAACTGGTAACACTTAAAACATTTAATTTAAAAAGGAACACAATGAGGAGGTTCATTTTGCCATAGAAATTATGATTAATGCTGAAGAAAGAAAATGAGGGCACATTTTGAGTGACTTCTCAAATCCTCTTCTATTTCATTAAAAAATTCTGACATGCAGACTGAAACATGCACTTTTAATACCAGGAGCAGACTTCCATGGTGCAGTAGTTTTACTACAGTGATCTAATGAGCAACTAGAGTGCTAACATTCAGAATTTATGGCAAATGTGTGACATATCTGAATACCTTCATGATGGAATCAAAGTAAAATACTGAAAGCATTTCCTACTGAGGAGACTGCAGTACATGAGGAAATTAGGAAACTTCATAACAAATAAATCTCCCAAGATGGCCACCGGAGACAAAAGAGCCCAAATGTAGCCCAAAATCACCCAGATGTAGCCCAAATATAGCCCAATGACAGAAGTGTGCAAAACACTTATTATTTTGTGTTTTTGCAGTGTTATATAGTGCAGACTTGTCAGGTATTGGAGTGCTTTACATGAGCATTGGTTACATCACACAAGAACACATTCATTTTGGTTGTAGACATGGGGAGACTAAGTGATTTGACCAGAATCACAGAATGTCGAGCTGAAGCAGAAACTTCAACCTGGTTCCCCAGTTGCAAAGTCTGCAGTTCTGGAAGTAACACCACATCATCTCCCCTAAGTGCAACATTTAATCAAGTGGTCAACTGGATAAAAAAACATAAAGATAACAAATAATTTAAAAGTGCTTTGTCGCTATTTGAAAACTCAGAAAATATGTCCTTATTTTAGCCTTTTAGAGCACTAACCATAATTTTGATGCCAATAAGACCCTCTCATATATGTAATTTCTAAAGGAAATGCTCTAGGTATTACAGTTTTGATTACATCAAGATGATGTCAGGCGTTCCACACTTTTGTAATAAATATAGAATGTTAGCAATCTAGTTGTTCATTAGGATACTGTTGAGAGGCAGAGGCCAGGGGCACGGACTCTGAAAATTGAAGGCAGGTAGGAGGGTGCAAAGGCAACAATTTAACCACACTGAGCAGGCAGGAAGGGCCGTGGAAGCACAACAGACTATGGAGGGCAGTGGAAAGGGGGGCAGGGGCAACAAACCAACAATACAGGACTTGCAAGAGAGGCTGTTGGAGGCAAGATCTATTACGGGTCAAGGAAACTAGGGGCGGTCCCCAGATCCCCGGGAGCCACCACAGAACTGAGCAGGAGAGTGAGTCAGGGACAAAAGGGGCACCTTAATTTGAGCCGGGGTGCCTAGGAACGCTTGCTCCAAAAATGAAGAAAACAGACATATGAGACATGGAATTGGAGGCAGAATACAATGGCAGTTTAATGAGAAGATGCAACTTCAAAGAAACCGCAGAATAGAGACATAAAGTACAAAATACAGAATCCAGATAATCATACAGCTGTCATGATATTCTCTGTATCTCAATTAATGTACTGACAGAGAGAGAGAGAAAACACATCTATAAATGCATCATGAGAAACAAGTTACACCAAGGAAAATGTTACCTAGGAACACTCACGTTTACTCTTAGAGCAAGCATTCCTGCAATTACAATACAAAATCTTTTAAATGCAAAAGTAAAGAGAACAATGGTTAAACATAACATGACATTTCATATAGGTAAAATAGAATAAGATACTTCAAGCAAAGCAGAGCAAGACATTTTAAGCAAAGGAAGACAAGAGCTCCCAGCTCTTGGGGAAAACCTGCACTGCCTGTTAACCTACATACAGACGGCGAGGTAGTCCGTCGATATCTGTGGGTGCTCCCTTTTTATATCATTTTGTGGGCTCCTTTGCACGCTACATCTACCTACGTATGCTACCCAAAAGCTTCGTCTGCAGATTTTACCAGACATTTCGTCATTTACCCACTTAATGCTGACAATGGACTGGGTGAAAAGGTCAGTCTCTCAGGCCAATCGCTTATCGTAAGTTCCATAGAGCAAGCAGAAAATAATGGGTATTGTACGGGAATTCAATATATTCATGTATAAAATCTCCTCAGTTCTCCTAACTTGACGCTCTGCGGTTGCCACTTCCTTAAAAGCGGGAAACCTGCCCAGGAAGCAAGTACCAGTCCAGGATGCAGCCTACTGTATGTCGACAGCTTCAGGGGGATGTTGAACTTTGATACCGAGCACGGAGCACTCGGGTAGGGTGGGGGCTACTGGTTTGGAGCAGAAGGACTCGCAGACCTGCCTTCAGACTGCTATACACTAAAATTGCAGAGCTATGGTCAATTTAACAAAGAGGCCTACATATTGAACAGAAGGGCCTACACAGGGGTTTTATACTGGCTGAGTGGTAAGGATGTCTCAGGATAATTATATAGCAACACAGGACCCGCTGGTCAATTTAATACGGCCTACAAATGCAGCTGGCAGGGCAAGGACAAGGGTCTCATACTTCAGGTGTGGACAGAACGGGCCAGGGGCCCCCTGTGATACAAAATCTACCCTCCTTCAAGCCTGTGGCAATGTAATAGACCATTGTGGGCAGAAGGAAGAGGCAATGGTAGTACAACCATACATGCCAACAGACCCGATTCAGCCAGGAAACGTCCAATGTTTTTAAGCTCAAATGGGCTTTATTTGATCTGTCTCCTGTCTACAATATCCTCTTTTTCAATGTAACTCAAAGGGGAAAATCAATACCCCAGTTTTTTTTCAAAATCTCCCTCTTACCAAGTTCAAAATGTTCGCAAGTATGGTACATTGGGATCATGGAAGGAAATGGGATAGGGACATGGACTTGGATAACAGAGGACAGGAGGGACATGGAGAGGTGCACCAAATTGACCCTGCAGGGCAGGCATCAGGGTTTGCAGCAGCACAATACACCACACAGGGCATGCAGGACGGGAGTGCAGCACAACAATCCATAGAAAGCAAGAGGGAGGGGACAGGACCATGCACATGGACAACAGAGAACAGAGGGGCAAGAGGCAATGGTAGCTAGCTGACCATAATGGACAGACAGGAGAGAAAGCTGCAGCATAACAGACCATAAAGGGCAGGAGGGACGGATCAGGGGCATTACAATGGAACAGACAAGCCAGGAGGGAGGGAGTAGGGCTGGGGGCAAGGGGGCAGGGCAGGAGCAGCAAGATAGCCATGGAGGTCAGGCAGGATGGGCACTAGAAGCAAGACACACCATGAAGAGCAACAGTGAGACTGTGATGGCATACACACAGACCATGGAGGGAAGGTGGGAGGGGGTCAGGGGCAGCTAACTGACCACACAGGGAAGGTGGGAGGGGCCATGGCAGCACAGAAGACCATGCATGGCAAGTGGGAGGGTTAGTGGCAGCACAATGGCTATGATGGGCAAGAAGGAGGGTGGAGGGGCATGCACAAAGGACGATGGAGGATAGAAGGGAGGGTCAGGACCTGTGCACAGACAAGAAAGTTCAGGGGAAGGGACCTCACAACAGACCACACGGGGCAGGCAGGAGGAGCAGCTGCAGCACAACAGACCAGGGAGGGCAGAAGGGTGTGGCAGTACAATGGACCATGTAGGACAGGAGGAAGAGGATAGGGGCATGGCATGTGGACAGGCAGGGTGGAGGTGGCAGGGACAGGTTACAGTCATCTGACAATGCTAGGCAGGTGGGAGGGGAGTGGCAGCTCAACAGAACACTCAGAGTAGATAGGAGTGGCAGGTCCATGGGACATGGTGGGCAAAAAGGATGGAGCAGGGGCATGCACAAAGACATCGGAGGGCAGGGGGAAGGAGAATAGGGGCAGCAAGCTAAGCACAGAGTTTAAGCAGGAGGTCAATGATGGGGCATAGAATTGGGCAATGGAGGGCAGGAGGAGGGGACTGGTACATCATACTGAGGGCAGTGGCAGCACATCAGACCATGCATGGCAGGAGGGAGGAGGCTAGTCCATGGATTCACACAACAGAGGATAGGGAGGAAGGGGATGGGGCAGCAAGCTAACTGTTCAGAGAAGGCGGGTATTAGGAACTTTATTGTTTTTAAAACATTGTGTCTGTGCGAACTACTTAAAATATGAACAAGTATGCAGCATAATCTCACTTTTATTCAGGAAGAAGAGGACGTTTGTGACTGTGACTCCGGGCTCACTTGGCAGAAACACCCCCTGACCCTCCACCCCCTATCGCAAAATGTAATGCCCGTGAAAAGGGTAGGTGAACACAGTGTTATATAGAACATAGTCCTGAGAGCACGATTGAAAATGAAAACTAGATATAGTGTATGGTATAAACTATGCACCAAAAAGTGTGATATAAGATGAACCGGGCGTGAAATATAATATGCAATACATTGTGCGCAATGACAGATTCATTGGAGAGCGCGAGATAGCACAGGCACTAGCGCGTGCTATGCGATATGCGCCTTGGAGTGTAATATGCACAGGGCAGTGTTGTGTAACCTAACTAGTCTCTAAAGTTGTAATATAAAATATGTGCTGGGGAGTGTAAGGTTGCATATGCACTGTGACAAAGATATGGATCCCAGATTGTAATATGTATGGCATAGCACTGTGCGTTATAACATAGGCATCGAGAAAGGCACGTTAGATGGGGCAATATAACCCGTGCGAAGACAAGTGTGGCATGACATATTCACGGGGTGGTGTTACAGTGCACATGGGCTAGAGAGTGTCATAGCATATGCATTAGCTAGTGGAATACAACACAGAGGTGTGTGGCACACGGCAGGCAATGGTGGGTGTAACACAGCATTGGGCTCTGTCAGGAGCGCGCTGTGACTCTCAAGTGATGTTCGTCCCCTTTCCAGAGAGTAAAATAAAAAGTATTACACATCCGGCAGTGGATGTGTGTTTTATTAACCGTGAGGGGGGTTTCTTGCATAGTTTTGGTCGAATTTTTGTCGAATCCCCTTTGAATGGCTTGGTGTGCATGTGTATTAAATGTGCCCGTCAATAGCTACCCATGTTTGTATAAATAAACGACAAGGGTGTCTACCGGGATTAGGCACGGTAGGGCATCAGACATGTCAGAGCTTCACTAGTGGTGTAAATACATTCCACGTGGATTCATTGCATGCATAGTCGCCTTTTAATGAATATCACGCAAATCGTCATGTGATAGGTACGTACGGTTTGTCCAGCATGTCCTAGGTGTGTCTATAAATATATATTTTTTAAAAATAATAAAAAACAGTGGCCGGCCCTGGGGATTGGGGTCAAAAAAATATAATTAGGAGACTGGCCCTGGGGGATGGGGTCATCAGGGCCAATAAATTAGAATAAGAAGGGGAACCAAACAGCCCCCCTTCTTAAAAAACTAAAATAAATAAAAGACTGGCATCGTGCCGGAGGCCATACCCCCTCCGTGCAGCACTCTGCAAACGCGCCCCCAACAGGTATCTCCAGTATGCGCCAGGGAGCTGCGCTGCAGCCAGGTGTTCTGAGGCCAAGCCCCTTTTTACACCTCTCTGCAACGCAGCTCTGTGGCGCTTACTGGAGGTACCTAGTGGTCTAGTTTGACCCTAGGGACCCTTAGGGTTCAAGGGGACTTAATCTCTCAACTTAGAACAGCCACAGGGCGCGTTTACACAGTGGTGAAGGGAGGGGACGGGGCCTGAGGTGACGTGTGCAAACACGCACTATGGCACGTTTTAAATTGGAGATATAATTTCCCTTCAATACTGAGGGCCCCTGGGGGCTAACTAGCCCACCAAGTGCTTCCAGTAAGCGCCACTGAGCTGCATTGCAGAGAGGTGGTCCAGGCCGTGCCACTTTTTACACCTCTCTGCAACGCAGCTCTGTGGCACTTACTGGAGATACCTAGTGGGCTAGTTGAACCCTAGGGACCCTCAGGATTCAAATGAACTTAATCTCCCAACTAAAAATGGACACAGGGCGTGTTTACACAGTGGTGAAGGGAGGGGACGGGGCCTGAGTTAACGTGTGCAAAAACGCCCTGTGGCCAGTTTTAAGAGGTAGTTTTAATCCCCATGCCCTCTTATATACTAGGGGCTTACAGAGGAGGTCATGCTAATCACAGGGGGACCCCAACGCATAATGTTCCCTAGTGTATGTAGGTGTTTTCACTGTATTCTAAGTGTCTTTTAACATAGCACTGGCTCTAGGACTGGTTAGTCAGGCTCAGTTACCACCAGTATCCGTCTGAAAAAGTTGAGGGTACAGGATGATTTTGCAACAAGGCTTCTTTCTGCTCTTCTTTTTGTTCTTTCTGCACGTTATCCTTCTTCCTGCACTTATCTTCGTATTTGAGGACTTCTGTTGCTTCTTTCTGCACTTCTTTTGTTTCTTTCTGTGCATTTTTTCTTCTTTCTTCACATGTCCTATCTCTGTAGGCATAGTTAGAAATTAGCATTTAAAAAACCGTACAAATTCACTGAAAAAACCATAGGTTTCACACACGTTATAGTTAGGAATTAGCATTTAAAAAACCTTGCAAATTCACTGAAAAAACCATAGGTTTCACACATGTTATAGTTAGCTGGACATTTTACTCATAAAAAACCAATGAAATTCCCCCGTTATAGTTAGTGCAGGCAACTATAACTCACGCGACCGCAATCCTCTGCTGATGACATATAAATATTTGTAATATATGTATAGCTAAAATTTAATGGAAGAAGACATGGGCAAATAAGTGTCTAAATACAGTATTAGCATCAGCAGAGGATTGCGGTCGCGTGAGTTATAGTTGCCTGCACTAACTATAACGGGGGAATTTCATTGGTTTTTTATGAGTAAAATGTCCAGCTAACTATAACATGTGTGAAACCTATGGTTTTTTCAGTGAATATATATATATATATATATATATATATATATATATATATATATATATATATTCACTTAAAAAACCATAGGTTTCACACATGTTATAGTTAGGTGGATATTTTACTCGTAAAAAACCAATGAAATTCCCCCGTTATAGTTAGTTCAGATAACTATAACTCGCGCACCCGCAATCCACTGCTGATGACGTCACATATTACATCAATCATGACATGGTCAGTGGCATCACTCATGACATCATCCTTGTGATAGAGTGGCGGCCGCGCGAGTTATAGTTATCTGAACTAACTATAATGGGGGAATTTCATTGGTTTTTTACGAGTGAAATTTCCACCTAACTACAACATGTGTGAAACCTATGGTTTTTTTAAGTGAATTTGCAAGGTTTTTTAAATGCTAATTCCTAACTATAACGTGTGTGAAACCTATGGTTTTTTCAGTAAATTTGTACGTTTTTTTAAATGCTAAGTTATGTATGTATTATTTTTTTTTTTATATATTTATTTTACAATAAACTACGTATTAAAAAAATGTAAAATGTATTTATTTATTTTTTGGTTTTTCACCATGCGCGCACAGTGCACGCACCCCCGCGATTTAACAAAAAAAAATGTAATGTTTTTTTCTGCCTTCAGGGTCCTTCAGGGACCCCCTGACAAAGGCTAGGGGGTCAGGAACTCTCTACCCTGCCCCCTTTTCACGTTCGCCACCTTCCTTTTTCACTCTCACACTGAAAACAAACAAAATGGCGGCCGACACTTCCTGATTTCGACCGATTCGAACGTTGACTAACATGTAACCACCAATCAGAATTACGCTCGCGCACGTTAGGGTGCTCGCACGGTGCGCGGCTATAGATATGTATGTGCTTTTAACTGCAATTTTCTCAGGAACTACTGAACAGATTGACTCCATATATGCAAAAGGCACATCCCTGAGCTGAGTACTACCTCTCTGCCAAATTTCAAGTAATTCTGTTCAGCCGTTCGAGCTTTACCTTGGACTAAAGGTCCCTATGGAAAATTGCATGGGGAAACCGCGTTTTGGGACCCCCCTTTTTTCTCAGCCCCCGCTTGACGAATCACCCCGAGACTTTCAGGGTAGGAGCGGAGCGGAGCGCCCCCCCTATTTTGAAATTTCGCGAGGATTCGTCAACCGGCGCCAAAGTTATTCCAAATAGAATGTTGCGGATTTCCTATGGAAACACGGTCCTAACTATAACTATCAACTGGCGACCGCCAGTAGATAATACATATATATATATATATATATATATATATATATATATATATATATATATATATATATATATATATATATATATATATATATATATATTATCTACTGGCAGTCGCCAGTAGATAGTTATAGTTAGGACCGTGTTTCCATAGGAAGTCTGAAAATTCTATTTTGAATAACTTTGGCGCCGGTTGACGGCAGTTATAGTTAGGACCTATTTTCCATAGGAAATCTGCAACATTCTATTCCCAATAAGTCTGGCGCCGGTTGACGAATCTTCGTGAAATTTTCCAAACTTTTGGCCAGCTCTGGTCCACTCCTATCCTGAAAGTTTCGTGGTGATTTGTCACGTGGGGCCAAGAAAAAAGGGGGGTCCCAAAATGCGTTTTCCCCATGCAATTTCCCATAGGACATGTTGACGCAGCTACAGCCCGAACTGCTGAACGGAAGTACACCAAATTTGGCAAAGAGGTAGTCCGCAGTTCAGACTCGTGCCTTTTGCATAAATGGTGTAAATCTGTTCAGTAGTTCCTGAGAAAATTAGACTAAAAAAGATAGATATATCTATGGCCTCGGAGGATCCGCGCACCCTAAGCGCACCGTAAGCGCACCCTCCCCGAACCGAGCGCGCACCCTGCCGATCACGCGCTGAATGTTAATTGGCTGTCAAGTGTCTGTCTACATTCGAAACCAGGAACTGTTGGCAGCCATTTTGTGCCTCGGTAGAAGCGAGGCTGAAGAAGTAAGGGCGTGCTTCAACATCCTACGCATGCTACGGAAGATCTTCTGGTGGATCCCCACCGAGACCAGGAAGACCGTCACCCAGGCCCTCGTCACCAGCCGACTGGACTACGGCAACGCCCTCTACGCCGGTACCACCGCCAAGCTCCAGAAGAGACTCCAGCGGATCCAGAACGCCTCAGCCAGACTCATCCTCGACATCCCACGAACCAGCCACATCTCCGGACATCTGAGAGACCTTCACTGGCTCCCCGTCAACAAAAGAATCACCTTCCGCCTCCTCACCCACGCACACAAAGCCCTACACGACCAAGGCCCGAGCTACCTCAACAGCCGAGTCAACTTCCACGCTCCCAAACGCCACCTCCGATCAGCCAACCACGCCCTCGCCACCGTCCCCCGCATCCGAAGAGCGACTACAGGAGGAAGGTCCTTCTCCTACCTGGCCGCCAAGACCTGGAACTCCCTCCCGACCGACCTGCGCCTGACCCAAGACCACCTCTCCTTCAGGAAGAAGCTGAAGACCTGGCTGTTCGAGCAGTAGCGGCACCCCCCCCTCCCCCCCCCCAGCGCCTTGAGACCCTACGGGTATGTAGCGCGCCTTACAAGTGTCACTGATTGATTGATTGATTGAATAAGTGTTTAAAACATATAAAGGGGGCAAGGTAGAAATACTCTGACCCTCTAGTGTTGTTTAGGGGGTTCCAGAAGGGCCCCCTGGGGCCCCCTTTAAAAAAAAAAAAATCGGCAAAATGCACGTAGGGTGCGCGGATCCAGACGGAAAAAAAAAACACGTAGCGCGGGCTTCTGCGCTTCGTTAATAATTAGCCCCCGGGTGGGCCAAATCCCGGGGGTAAAGAATTAGATAATTAATAGGGGGAGGGGGGCTGCGTCGCCCCCCTCCTGGAGCCTTCGAGGGCACTGGGGACCGCCACCCCCCAGGGCCGGACTGTTGTTTGCTATGAGAAGGCGGGAGTTTCTCACCCTCCCATAGCAAACTTCATTAGGATTTTGAAAGAGAGAGCATGGAAAAATGCTCTCTTTCAAAATCCAAACGATATTGCTTTTCCACATGGGGAGCTGCATGTCAGCAGCTCCCCATGTGGAAAAGCAATGCCGGCTCCCGAAGGACGCGGGGAGCCGGCTGGGACCGTGGGGGCATTGGAGACCCCCCCACGGTCTCCAATGTTTTTTTATAAGCCCCGGGGGTTGGGGTCCCCGGGGATAATAAAAATTAGTGATAGGGGCTATTTTTTTACGGAAATATTAGGAGTCGCGCATCCTAACACGTTGGGTGCACAGTTCCTCTCGCGTGCGCGGTTCCTAACACGTTGGGTGTGTGGATCCATGGAAAAAACCCTGAAATTTTTGGGAGATAAACATGAAGCTTAAGTGTTTTGTTCTTGAGTGGCTCTAAAAAGAGCTGTTGTGTTCATTGAGAGTTTTATGTACTTATAAGTAAGTACCTATACAGAGTCTAAAGTTGTTGAGGAAGACTCTGTTTCCTTCATCAGTAAAGTGTACTCCATCTCTCCTATACATCTCTTGCATATGAAAGTGCAGATTGTTATTGTAAATGGACCACATTCTATAGTCTCGGAGAAATGCAGAAACAGATTTATTCACATTTTTCCTATCTTTCTCAATTTGTGGACAAAAATGATTGGACCTGTTCCATTTCTGCCTTTGGCATATGTTGGAATACACAAAGGCAGTTTTGGGAAAAAGTGAAAAAAATTCTGCAAAGGTGTCCTTCATAAGCATTTCCAGACCTACCCCAGTCAAAGTGCCTAGGTCATTGCCACCACAGTGCACTATTATGAGGTCAGGGTGTTGGATATGCATAAAGGTTTTTACCAATGGCATCAATTGGTGCCACTTTAACCCTCTCTGTCCAATCCATTTAATGTCTACATTTGGCAAACCTAGGTTTTTGTGAATGCCTTTGTTTTCTGCATACCTTTGGCTCCAGAAAATATAGCTGTGTCCCACAATCCACACTCTAAGCATCTTGAAGGGAGGTCTGGATGCACTCAGATGGTCTCTGTAAATGAAATGGCAGTTTCAAAAGTAAGATTTTTCTGAAATGGTGGCTAAGATGCAGTTTTTAAAAAAGACAAGAAATCATTGGTTGTTTGACAAGCATCTACACTGAAAGGTAAGGTGTATGTTTCTGTTTTTTAAACGCATTATTCTTATTGGTTAACAAAAAGCGTGTGAAAGGAACATTATATATGATAAGCTGATATGTTGAAAAGTCAAGCACACTTGCTGTTTTGATTAGCAACATTGTGTGCTGAACTTGTGACCTGTGTGCTCAGTTCAGTGTTCCATAATCTGTTCCTATGGTAACAGGCAGAAGGCAGATTGGGGGTAGGATTCAAATTTATGTCATTGGGAAAGGGTTGAAATGTTTAACCAATAGAAATGTGTGTTTGCTTTTGAATTTATGTGGGAAGGAATGTGATTTGATGTTTACATGTATATGTGTGGAAAATGAGAGGGAAACTTTGCCATTCTTTGGTTTTGCTGACATGTGCACAGTGCAGAGATTCTGTGTAAGAAAATCTGGTGTGTGACTGAAATACTTCTTAATCTACAAAACAACTTGAAAGGCGAGTTCTTTAATTGTGAGGGGATGTATGTGGTCTATTTTAATTTTAATCAGACTAATGTATTTCTCCTGCTACAGTACAGGGAGTACTTTGTTTGTCTACAATCTTATTGACAGTGTGTGTGCATGTAGAAACCATTCTGTGATAAGCATTTGTGTTTTTCATGTGTTTGCAGACAGATGACTGTGCTGTTTTTATATTTTGGTAGAATTAGAGACCAGTCATTGTTTATGAATTTGCAAAATGAGTCATGTTTCTACACTAAAATGTAGTACTCGTAGATTAAGAAATGTGTTTTGGTAAACTCCTAGGGATAGTGTTGTTTGTCTAAAATCACACTGTGAGTCTGGGAGCATTTGGGTAACCATTGTGAGAGAAGCATTTGGTAACATCATGTATTTGCTGACAGATGACTGTTTTAAAACCTGTCATGTTGTCAGGTTTTAGTAGCATTAGAAGCCAGTCTTTGCTTATGCATTGATAAAACGAGTCAGGCATTGACAGTAAAGTACAGTAGTGAAATATGTAGATTGTGTGCAGTACCCTTATCCCTTCCAGAGTAGTGAATGAGTTTTGGTAAACTCCTAGGGAGAGTGTTGCTTGTCAAGAATCACACTGTGAGTCAGTGTGCATTTGGAACCACTGTGAGAGAAGCATTTGGTAACATTATGTATTTGCTGGCAGATAAGTGTTTTAAAACCTGTCATGTTGTCAAGTTTTAGTAGCATTAGAAGTCAGTCTTTGCTTATGCATTGATAAAATGAGTCAGGCTTTGACACTAAAGTGTAGTACTTACATATATAGATTGTGTGCAGTCCACTTACCCCTTCCATAGTAGTGAATGAGTTTTGGTAAACTCCTAGTGATAGTATTGCTTGTCTAGAATTACACTGTGAGTGTGTGTGCATTTGGGAACCACTGCGAGAGAAGCATTTGGTAACATCATGTATTTGCTGACAGATAACTGTTTTATAACCTGTCATGTTGTCAAGTTTTAGTAGCATTAGAAGCCAGTCATTGCCTATGCATTGATAAAATGAGTCAGGCATTGACAGTAAAGTGCAGTACTGAAATATGTAGGTTGTGTACAGTACCCTTACACCTTCCACAGTAGTGAATGAGTTTTGGTAAACTCCTAGGGATAGTGTTGCTCGTCTAGAATCACACAGTGAGTCTGTGTGCATTTGGGAACCACTGTGAGAGAAGCATTGGGGTACTTCATATGTTTGAATACGCATAACTGCTTAAACACTTTCCTGTTCTGAAGTTTTGTTAGAATTAGAAGGCAGTCATTGCTTATGTATTCACCCAGGAAGTGTCCTTGCAATACTGTAAACATTCAGTTAATATTCAAGTAGTAACTGAGTGAGGCAGTCCTTAGCACATGCATTAATTCAAACTATCTACACAGTTCTCTTTCACACCTTTAATTCCACAGTCAATATTCATACACTTCAAGCAAACACCCTGTCACTCCCCATGTACTCCTCTAGTGATCCATTCAGCAGCATATACTAGACCATTCACTTTGCCAAAACCCAAAGACTTATCAATTCACTCAGGCACTCTCTTTGCAGTACTCTTATCATTAAGTCAGTATCCAAGTACTCATGCAGCGAGTCAGGCCTTACAACAGGGACTGCTTCAAACCCCTATGCAGTATGCATACAGGCCTCTAGTCACCTACACACTTGTCTTTCACTTCTTTAATTATCTAGTCAGTATCTATATACTTCAATAAACATCCTGTCACTCATCTTGCACTCATCCAGTGACTGATCCAGTACCATGTACTAATCTTTTTACTGTGCTAAAACTGAAAAACTTAAAAGTTTTACCCAGGCACTCTCCTAGCAGTAGTCTAATGATTCAGTCAGTTTCCAGGTACTCATGTAGTGAACCATGCATTAGCACATAGAGGGATACAAATGTCTATGCAGTATGCATGCAGTCTTCTAAAACACTATACACTTGTCTTTAATAGCTTCAATTCCCCAGTGAGTATCCATGTACTTTCAGCAAACGTCCTGTCACTCCCCTTGCAGTGTTCCAGTGACTTATTCAGCACCATGTAGTAAAGCATTCACTGCGCCAAAACTGAAACACTTGTAAATTCATCCAGGTACGCTTCTTGCAATAGTCTAATCATTCAGTCAGTACCTAAGTACTAATGGAGTGAGGCAGGCCTTAGCACATGGATTGATTCAAACGTGTTTCCAGTATGCATGGAGGCCTGTAACAACCAACACAATTGCCTTTCAGACCTTCAATTTCTCTGTCAGTATCTATAAACTCCAATAAACACTCTGTCACTTTAATTGCACACCTCCACTGACTCATTTGGCAGTAAGTACTAACCTATTCACTGCAATAGAATCCAAAATCTTTAAAAGATTCACTGAGTCACTTTTTTTGTAGTACTCTAATGCAGTGGCGGCTGGTGACATTTGAAAGTGGTAAGGCGTACAATTTGTGGCTGAGCGCACTATGGCGAGCGAGCGTAGCAAGCAAGCCTGACTTGCGCTGCTCATGGATGGCTAAAGTGAATACCAAAATGTGCATCTGACATTACCATGCTAAGATAACTTTGCTCATTTTCCCCACAGGCTGCTTAATGCTGGATAAACTAGAGTCAAAACACAATTATCTTCATGTAAGCCCCAAGTGCAATAATTTGGTAGGATGCACAGAAATGCTTATCAGTACGCATCCTTGGGGCCTGCCTTTACAGTCACAAGGGTGACACATGTCCTGCAAGATTTGCGCTGAGAGACTTTATTTTGATCTTCTGTAGCAGATTCACCCTTGTCACCTGGAAAGTGAGACAGTAATGAAGCCTGAAGGTGGTAAAGTGGGCGGGGATGAAGAAGGTTGCCTCTCAATTAAATGGACTGAAAAGTATCCCAAAATGTATGCGTTTCTGATGTCTTTGTGAGCACCCCGGACATTTGAGTGCAGGCAGGAGGCATCACTCTCTCAAGGAAGCCTGGTTATGTGCAGAGACGCTAAGAGCCTTGGCAGAAAAGCCAGAGCTTCAAGTCATTGCCGCTTTTAATGCAGACACGTTTACGGATAAAGGGAACACTGTGGGCGGTAGGTGCGTGCGTGGAAACGTACCTGGGGAAAACACGCGCTGGGAGAGAGGGATTAGACTACAAAGAGCTATCTGCGCCGAGGTGATAATCGACAACTAAGAAATAAATAACGTGGAATTGGTTGATGGATTCACCAGAGGTAAAATCGCTGTTCTGATAAGAAAAGAACGAATAAAGAGAAAAGGAAAGTCTTCCGGCGCGTCCTGAAAGCCAAATGGTTAGTAGTGGAGCACAAACCTTGGGGGTGAGAACTGTATAAGGGGGTAGCCAAGCCTCTTACAAGAATACTACCTACCTCATAAGAATGGTGGTACGATGCTTGCACACATACTGATTGTCGTTGTGATATCTCAAAGTGCCACACATGAAAGGATAAGAAGTGCAAGTTTTGCGCTTTAAAGCAAAAATGGGGCCAGTAAACCAAGGAAACAGAAAAAACTCCAGCATTTTAAAAATACTTCAAGCTCTCTGCCACGGAATCGCCCTTCCCCCTCCGCTCAAGCCTCCCCCGCCTTACCCTTTCCAACAAACCAAAATACCAACTTTTAATCCATCAGCTGCAGTGAAATTAATCTCTGACTCTGGTGTTAGGAAGAGCCAAGAAGCCTGCATGTCACGAGTATTTACAAGGACAATTGAAAGTGCACCCGCTCGACGATGAAGGTGTAAATGTAAACACAGTGTTTGCTATAAGTTTAGGCATCACGTGCATGGCACCCTCACGCCGTGTATTACATCTTTTCTAAAGCAGACACGGTGCAGGACATTCTCGTGTAAAGAGCGTTCACCAGTGTGAAGTACACCCTCTGCTCACAAGTAATTTCTGTAAGTGCACAACACGTGCGCTGCTCACTGATGCCTGCTGTCTGTGAAACTAATGAGAGACATAGACCTGCTGCAATGTTTACAGTTCAGCACATTATAAAACGGAACCTGCCTCTGACTGTCTCTAACGTGCTTCGTGCAGTTTTCTTACGTCATCTGGCTGCACCCCTACAGTTTTACAACTGCACCACCAGTCGGGGGGGGGGGGGTAAATGCGGCCATCGATGGGGGAGGTGGGTTTCATTAAAAAAAATAATAATAATAAACTTACATCCCGCTTCTGGAAGGGTCCCGGCTCCTGCTCCCGCCGTCCTGCGTGTTCAATTCTTGCAGCTCTCGTCAGAAAGGCAGCCTCCCCCCTGCCAATCACAATGCTGCAATGGCAGCGTTGTGATTGGTGAGGTGCATCGGAGCGCGCCCCACCCGGGCCATTTTGTCTGTAGGCTGCTGCAAGGGAGAGTGGGCAGTCCTGCTCGAAGGCAGGGGGGGGAGTGGCTTGCCCACTGTTGTGGGTATTGACTGTTTGGTCAGCCCCAGGGCTGACCAAACAGTCAGTACCCACAACAGTGAGCAAGCCACTCCCCCCATCCCTCGAGCAGGACCGCCCACCCCCAACGAGGCACTTCTGCTTTCTCACCGTGCAAGAAGCAGAAACATAAAATGGTAGTTATTACCATTTATGTTTCTGCCTTCTCGCACGGCGAGAAAACAGTGGGTCGACGCCCCCTCACCCCAATGGGGGAGCCGCCACTGCTCTAATGATTCAGTCAGTAGTCAGGTAATTTTGCAGTGATCCAAGTGTTACTCTATGGACTGTTTCAAACGTCTATCCATTATGGATGTAGGTCTCTAGCCACCTCCATACTTGTCTTTCACACCTTCAATATCCCAGACAGTATTCATACAGTTCCCTTAGAATACTCTGTTACTCTCCTTATACTTCTCCAGTGACCCATTCAGCACCATGTACTAATCCATTCACTGCACCGAAAGGCAACCACTTATACATTCACCCAGGTAGTCTCCTTGCAGTGCTTTAATCATTCAGTCAGTACCCAAGTACTCATGCAGTGAGTCAGCCCTTAGCACATGAATTGCTTCAAACATCTATCCAGTATGCATGCAGTCTTCTAACCACCTACACACTTGTCTTTCACACCTTTAATTCCCCACTCAGTATACATACAGTGCAGCAAACACCCTATTACTCCCCTTGTACTCCTCCAGTGACCCATTCACACCATGTACTAATCCATTAATTGTGCCAAAAGTCAACGATTTATAAATTCACCCAGGCTCTCTCCTTGTAGTACTCTAATCATTCAGTCAGTACCCAAGTACTCATGCAGTGAGCCAGGCCTTAGCACATGAATTGCTTCAAATGCCTATCCACTAAGCATGCAGTCCTCTCCACCTACACACGTGTGTTTCACACCTTCATCCCTATTCAGTATTCATACACTTTTTGCAAATACTCTGTCACTCCCCTTGGAGTCCTCTAGTGACCCATTCAGCACCATGGAGTAATCCATTCACTGTGCCAAAACCTGAACACTTATAAACTCACCCAGGCACTCTTCTTTTAGTACTCTAATAATGTAATCAGTATCCAAATAGTATTGGAGTGAGACAGGACTTAACATATGGATGGATTGAAACATGTGCCCAGTATGCATGTAGGTCTCTAATCACCTACACACTTGTCTTTCACACCATCAATATTCATGTCAGTATTCATATATTTCTAGGAAACACCCTGTCACTCACCCAATTTGTTTCCTTATAGTATTGTAATCATTCAGTCAGTTAGCATGTACTCTTTTAGTGAGGTAGGCTTTAGGGCATAAACGTTAAAATAGAGAAATCATGCCTGAAAAAAAAAGAAAAAGAAAAGAACAGAGACAGGAGAATTACTTGAAGAAAAGTCAACCACAAGTATTGAATGTACTAGATAATGTGGCTAAAATGAAAAAATCTTCTGGTAAGATCACAAAGCAATTTATTAAAAATGTTTGTAGGAGGAAACAGAATGTACAGAACGCTGAATCCACTGAGAATGTTTCAACTACAAAAAAAAATCAAAATAAGAGGAAAAGCAAAAAAACAAATGTTAAGTCAAAGGAGACAAAGTATGCTAAAAGAAGGCAAAATCAGTATAAGGAATTACGAAGAAAAAAAATTTCAAGAGAGTAGTACATAATTTGCTGAAAGATGTGAAGAAGTATAAAAAGAGAGCTCTATTTTATAAAAAGAAGAAGCCTATTGTAAACATTGTTGAAAAGGCTTTTGAAGTAAAAAGGAAACTATTCATTTTAGTATTAAACAGAATTTGATCACTAGATAAACCAATCAATTTAATGAAGGCCAAAAGTAGGAGGAAAAGAGTAATTAATAGAAAAAAAATTGTGATTGTTTTTGGGAGAATGGAAACACAGTTCCAGTTCAGAGCCTTTCTTTAATGAAGAGATTTATTTACAGAGCAAAACATTACTGTTTGCAGTTGACACCAGTGGTAGAGGTTATGAAGTTAGAGATGGTTGTCCAATTGAGAAAGAGAAAATGGTTGAAAGAAGTGCAGAAGAAGTGATAGCTGATGAAGTTCTAGGGAGACGTCCTAAACACCCTGTGTATACATGGGATTGCAGTAGTATTTGTAGTGTACGACAGGAATCTATTGATAAATTATGTAGTTTTTTACGAGCATATACTAAAAAAAGTGTTAAACAAACGATGAAGGTGTTGCAAGAACTAGACCCTTGCAGAGTGAGAAAAAATACTGGTTTGCAAGGTCATTCTCTGGCTTGTCTTTCTAGGAAAGTTTGTGAAAGCGTTTTTCACCATTTCAGGATGCTGGCAGTACATCATACTCAAATGCGGAAGTTAGTGAGAAGATTGTATTATGCGAAAAGTCAAGCACTAAAGTTAAATGAGTTGAACAGTGCTCTTTTGCATGGCTCAGTATCAGATGTGAAGAAGGTTTGTGAGGATATTGAGTTTTGTTACTTTGGTCCTCAGCAAGAGAGTGCAGTCACATTAGTAGAAGAAAATGTTGAAGATAATGTAGAACCTGTGATTACAAAAAATTTTGAGGATGAAATCACAAAGTTTAAGGTAATTTCAGGTGAAAGACCAAAAGTTTCTTGTATTTGTTGTCAGCGAACTCACTATAAAAATCAGACTAGAGGTGTCAATCTGTATTTAAAAAGTGAAATAGAAGATAATGATATTTGCAACTTATTTGTTGGTAGAGGATTGTTTTGATTTGGGATCTGAGCAGCGTATTTGCAAATATTGTTATTACAAATTAGATGAGAATAAAATGCCTGCTAGAGCTGTTCATAATAATCTAGAGTTGGTTGCTATTCCTCCAGAGCTGATAGATTTAAATACGTATGAGTCTATTCTCATTCAATGTGTTCACCCGTTTCAGGCTATTGTTCGTATGGAGCCTAAAACAGGTAAATTACCTCCATCAGAGTTGCAAAGAGGATTGAAAGGAAGAGTTGTGTATTTACCATTAGATTTAAGGACAATTATTGAAACTATTGGTGTAGACCATGCAGAAAATGAGCCACTAGTCATTCTAGTGTAATGGTGTTCCTACTAAGAATAAGAAAATCTGGCAAGAGTTAGTGGATGTTAGAAAATTGCAAAAGGCATCATTGTATCTGTTAAAAAATAATGAGTACTATAGAAATGTGTTTGTAGGAGAAGAAGAAATAGATTTAGCAGAAGATACTGAAACAATAAGTGGACAAATTGAAAAAGTGGATATGTCCAGATGTGAAGAAATCTATGAACATTACAGTGTACATCCACTTCATTCCAAAGAGGTGATGGGGAATACGATTGAGTTGTTCCAAATGAAAAAAGCAACAGGAAGTCCCATGAGTGTATGGGAAGAGAGTTTGGAAGCTCGTTGTTTCCCGCAGTTGTTTCCAACAGGAAAAGATGGACGATTTGATGAACGTCCTGTGCAGATTCCTGCATCTGAATATTGGACAACAAGATTTCGACAATGTATCCTTTATATGTTTCATCTTTTGTTTGAAAGTGACTTGTCTGAACTTTCATATGCAGTAAAGAACATTTTAAAAACTAGAATGCATCTGCAAAATGTAACTGCAAAGGATTGTATGGATAAAGTGCATCAGAGAGATGATCATTTAGAATCTCAGTTCATTAATCTGATGGCATGTCAGCGTGGGACTAAAGAATATTGTTACCGTCGTCATGGAGAACTGAAATGTATGCTACGGAACTTGGGAACTCCTACATGGTTTGTTACACTAAGCTGTGCTGAGTATGCTTGGGATGATTTACTTGAATTTCCTCGAGAGGCAAATTCCAATATAAAAAATGTTGAATTCAAGACACCTGGAGAATTGTGCTCATTGGATCCTGTTAATGTATGCAGATATTTCAATCATAGATTTGAAGCTAAAATGTCTTTCATCTGCAATAAAAAGAATCCTCCTCTTGGAGAAGTTGTGGATTTCTTTTGGAGAAAGGATTATCAAGCAAGAGGTCCTCCTCATATACATATGTTGTTATGGATCAAGGAAGCCCCCAAATTTGGAACAGATTCAGATGAAACTGTTTTGTCTTTCATTGAAGATTATGCCACATGTGGTGTACCCAATAGCAAAGAACATAAAAACTTAAAACAACAAGTCTTACAATTCCAAAGCCATCGAAGTGGAAAATACTGTCGACGAAAGTACAAGTCAAAGGATAAGTTCTATACCAAATGTCGTTTTGGATTTCCACGTCTTGTATTATCCAAAGGAAGAGTGAACAGTTTTATGTCAGCTATGTGACATACCATCACAAGAAAGTCTCCGAAAAATACCTACAACTTAAAAAGAAGTGAAGAATCAAAATACATAAATGACTACAATCCAGTTATTTTATCCATGTGGAATGCTAACATGGATATTCAGTATGTTGCGGACAATTCCATTGCTGTTGCACGATATGTAACGTCCTACATTACTAAATCAGAAAAGACGGAATTGAAAGAAATGTGGGAAGAGATTTCTCACGAGAAGAGTCTAAGTAAAAAATGATACAGTTTCAGTTTGAAGATGTTATCGCATCATGAAATTGGAGCATATGAATGTTCAGATCGGTTATCATCTGCAAGTCTATATTCCAAAAGTAGAAGAATCATTTGGGTGAGTCTAGGTCTTTTAGGAATGCGAAATCGGATTCTAAAATCTGTTCAAGAAATTGAAGATTTAGCAGAAAAAGAACGAGAAAGTACAGATATTTTGAAAACGAATATGTTGGACACATATTACCCAAACAGAAGTCATCATCTTGAGAACATGTGTCTCTATGAAGTGCTGCAAAACTACACTTATAAACGGAATACTACAGAGAACATCAATGATGGAAAATATGCAGTTATTGGTTCTGAAGGATGTCTGGTGAAACAAAGGAAAGGAAATTTAATGAATCACAGGAAACTGAATTGCAACACTGCTGATAAAAGGGAATTTTACTATTCAGCCCTATTTAGCCCTTTTGCAAACCATGGCGTTGAGAACTGGAATTACTTGGAGATTTTCAGAGCTATGAAGATTCATTTAATGCTTGTAAAGATAGCATACAATGCAGTGCTTTTGCAAATTATGTGGAAATTGTTGAATGATGAAATTGATCAAGAAGCTACAATTGCAGCTGAGATTGCTAGAGACAGTTCTCAAGACAGCCAAAGTTCTGCTGCAGTGAGTCAAGATCCACTAGGACAACCACTTGTTGAAAAAGAAGCAGCAACTGCCATGAATGAGGTGGTAACAGCAATGTATCAAGCTCAAGAAGATGTAATACAGTTAGGAAACTTGGAAGAACAACTAAATGTTGAACAGAAACAAATATATCAGTGAAAGAGCAGATTGACCATGGATTACTTCATGAAAAGAAAGGGTGCTCATGTACATCATTTCAACCTATCCGAATGTATGTGAGTGGTCAAGCTGGAACAGGAAAAAGTTTCTTAATTAAAGTAATTACAAGTTATCTGCAGAAAACAACTGAGTCGCATTTGTCTTGTGTTGTCACTGCTCCAACTGGGTTGGCAGCACATAACATTAAAGGAATTACTTTACATCGTTTACTAATGCTACCAGTAGAGCATGAGAACAAATTGGAATACCACAAGCTATCTGGAGAAGCTTGTTGTGAAGTTTCAAGAGTCTTGAAGAAAATGAAACTTCTCATTATTGATGAAGTGAACATGGTCTCAAACTTGATGCTTGCCTTTGTGCATTTAAGAATGCAACAAATTCTTAAAACAGAGTATGACGTGTTATTTGGAGGTAAACACGTCATAGTTTTTGGAGATCTATTGCAACTGACTCCGGTAAAAGGACAACCGGTATTTAAAACACTTGCACATGAAGATACCAGAAAGTCTCTTGGTAGTGTTGGTAATGTGAACATTTGGACTAATTTTAATACAAAGAACTGACAACAAATATGCGACAGGCAAATGATGCTGAATATGGAAGTATTCTTCAAGATATAAGAATTGGAATTCTTACAAAACATGGCAAACAAGCTTTGGAAAGTCGATTACTTTGCAATGTCTTTCCAAATGAAAATGTAGTTCCTGCAAAAGTGTACATGAAAATTGCTGAAAATAAATCAGTGATATGTTTAATGCCAACACTGCGCGAGTGTTCCATATTCAATGAAGAACTATTGAAACTGGAAAATGAAGAAATTATAAAAATTGAAGCCATCGTTAAAATAGAGCATGAAGGAATCACTATTATTTTGATGGGAAAGTTGAAAACAAAACTGAATTCTTTAGAAAAAAAATATAAAACAGCTGGTTTAGAAAAGACACTGTATGCGTGTGTAAACTGTCGGGTAATTTTAAGGCGAAATTTGGATGTAGAAAAAGGGTTAGTTAATGGCGCAATGGGTAAAGTGGTAGATTTTGTTAATTATCAGAAAAAAGAAGGAATTGAATTTTTAAAAATTAAATTTGATCAGATTGAAGAAGTTAAAGAAATTGGTCGTTGTTCAGTTCGTTTTTTGCTTGTTAAAGATTTATATGTCCGTAGGAAACAATTTCCATTTTCTCTGGCATATGCAGTGACTATTCATAAATCTCAAGGATTAACAGGCACATGCATCAAACCTTTTTGCGATCGCAAACGGTGCGAATCGCAAAAATTGGCCATTTGCGATTGCAAAATATGGTGTAGCAATGCATCAACTGTATATTTGCGAAAACAAAGATTTTCGCAAATATAAAGAATCGCTAAACATTCATATTGCGATTCGGTATTTGCATCTCCCAAATAGCAAATCGCAAAATAAATGCATGAAAAATCGCAAATTGCGATTTACCAGAAAATCGCAATTTTGCGAGAGCTAAATAAGAAGGATCACAACCAGGTGGTAATCATGAGTGCAAATCAGATACAGCTGAAAATCAACTAAAACCTATTTAAACACACCCAGAATGAGCTAGCACATTTCACAATGGCAGGGAGTTACCTGATGGCGAGGAGGATGAGGCTGCAGGCTGCTGCACACAGACGGAGGCGAATAAATGAGCGCATTTTCAGAGTCTGCATAACTTTGCTAGGACAGCAAGAGGATGAGATATACGATAAGTATAGGCTCAATGCAGCAATGATCCATTATCTAATCAATGAATTGGATCCCATTCTGCAACGACAGACACGTAGGACCAATGCTATCCCAACGCATGTGCAGGTCCTATGTTGCCTACACCTTCTGGTGTCAGGCAGTGTTCAGGGGGTCATTGCTGTAGTGGGAGGTGTGTCACAAAGCACACTTTCAAGAATATTCAAAGCATTCCTTGATGCCATGATGGCCGTGATTGGGTCACACATCAATTTCCCTACCACCGCGCTTGACCTTGCGAAAACTAATCAGGAGTTCTACTAGATAGCTCGCTTCCCACATGTTTTGGGTTGTATTGATTGCACCCACGTGGCAATATGTCCCCCTGCAGCACAGGAATATATATAGAGAAATAGGAAATGTTACCATTCCCTCAATATTCAGGTTGTTTGCAATGCCAAAAACATAATAACTGACATTGTTGCGCAATTTCCCGTGAGTGCACATGATTCTTATATATTCAGGCAAAGTGGCATACACACCCGTCTTGTCAGGGGAGAATTTGGAGAGGGACATCTGCTTGGTAAATATGTGTAATTGTTTCTCACAGTCATTGTACGTATGTCAATGTCAAACTGCCACTGACCCTTTGCTTCCTTACATGTAGGTGACAGCGCATACGCCTTGCGTAATTACCTCATGACGCCTTACCTCAATCCCACATCTGCCAATCAACAGAGGTACAATGCAGCACATATTTCAACAAGGAACATAATAGAGCGCACATTTGGGCTGCTGAAGAGCCGATTCAGATGTCTCCCTAAGACCGGTGGAGCACTTCAGTACAACCCAGAACAATGCTGCAAGATAGTAGCAGCATGTGCCATGCTGCACAATATTGCGACAAAGGGAGGAATGGCAATCGAGGTATCTGACAGCGAATCAGAGGATGGGAACCAGCAAGTGCCACACCACCGTGCAGCACAAGGGGCAAGCGCAGCAGAAGGGCGCAGGAGAAGATTGGACATCACACAAAATTATTTCAAAGGTGAGTAATGATGACACAGAAACTTTGTATTGCAATCAAAGTAATCTTTAATTAAATAAGAATGACATGAGTGTTGAAGCACACTTTTAATGTGACCAGTGTAATGGAGATAATTGGTTTGCAAATGAAAATTTACTTGTAAGTCAGTTAAAGGTCAGATCACAACAATGGTTACGTCACCATAGTGGAATGTAATTGTACATGGCAGTCTAGCGCTTTCTCCCACAAACACCCAGATGCCTGTCAGAGCCAGCATGGTCATCCCTAATGTTGGAAGCGGAGGGGGTACTGCTGCGTGTGTTGCGTCTTCCTGCAGTGGTGACTGGCATTGCCAAACTACTTAGGCTTGAGGCACCCTCACTACCCTCTTCCGGCGTAGAAATGTTGGCCGCAATTGTGGAAGCATTAAGCAAATCTACTGCATTGGTCACCTGGTCCAGTGCTATAGACACATCCCCGCTCCAATGGCACATTTCTGTTTGCATGGTCACAGACCTACGTGCCAGCAGTGCAGTTGTCGTGGCCAGCCTATTGTTAGATTTCGCAAACATTTTGAGGTGCTGCATTAGTTCGCGATGGTGTCTTTTCTGGGATACATGTCCCTCCTGCATGACCTTGGTCAGTTGCTGCACACTATCAGACAGTACTGCAATGTTGCTTGCCATCTTGCCAATTTGTAATTGCACTGCACGTGTGTTTTTTTCTGCAGGCGCTGCATACGGAGCATCTGTCCCTCAAGACCACCCCAGACATCATTTGGGTGCTCCTCCTGCAGTGTTCTGAGTGCTCTTCCTCTTCTACGCCGGACTCTGACATTGCTACTGTGGACCTGTGTGTCAATGATACGTCTTATTTTCCTGCAGGAACGTCAAGGACATGAAGCAATATCCACTACCTCCCTTCACCATCCATAGCACCCAATGAAAATCAAAGTGCCAAAGGTGATTCGGGGAAGAAGGGAAACAAAGCAAGGGATGAAGGGAATTCCTTCACTGGATTATTTGATGGCTTCGGACCCGTCAGTAAACAAATAACTAAGGAAAGACAAAAAGATAGAAAACAGGTCAAACATTAAGCAGAGTACAAGGTGCCCTGTATCCTCTTAAGAATTCTTTCTGTAGGCATTTAATTCTTACCTCACGCTAAATTTAAAGGGGTTGCTTTCCCTTCCTCTAGAGGTGGTTCATGAGGTTCTAATGATAATCTGGAACACAAGAATAATGGCAACACTCAATCTCTAGGCAACTATGAAGAGAATGATACTGTAAAGAAAAGTATATATAATTTGGGACCCACCTTAAGGAGCAGCTTGCTGATGTTAATAGTGTTTCAAATGTAAATAACAGAGGTAACCCTTAACTTCAGGTTATATATTTCTTTTCCAGAAATATCATAAGAAAAAGGACGGATTCCGCAGTTGCAGAACTACACAGGTAAGTAAATAAAAAATGAATATAAGTAACATAAATAACAGCGCTAACACGCTGATACCGTGATAACTTTCTTTTCTTTGTCTTTCTTAGTCAAAGTCCCCGCTGGTAGCAACACATCCAGTGCCAGAAGTCCATCCACAAAAGCAGCGCGAGGATAAAACAGTGCTGGCCGGGGAAATATGCACAACAGGAACACCACCGACGAGGACGCCAGAACACGAGGGAAAACCCGCCGAAATAAACGATGACACAGGGAAGAAGCCACAACACCGACTAGGACCCTCTGGGACAAGGTTTGCAGGTAAGTATGTGCAGATGCTTGGATTCAGGACGCTGAAGCACTGAAAACCGGAAGAGCGCAAAGCGTCTTGTCGCTACGGGAGGTCGGGTTTCAAACACACGCCCGACCTCCGCGCAGGCGCACTGCATTAGCTGCCATCTTTGTAGTTCTCTGTCCGCATGCCGATTGGGACGGGCGGACGAGCCGATCCTGACAGTATACCCCCCCTTGCAATCCTTCCAACCGGTTTGGGTTTATCAGGGTGCAACCTATGAAACGTACGAACTAGTCGAGGCGCATGTACTTGACTAGCTGGCTCCCAGGTATGGTCCTCAATACCATACCCCTTCCAATGTATCAAATATTGAAGTTGACGTCGTATTCTACGGGAATCAATGATTGCCTCAACTTCATATTCCGGTTCCCCATTCTCTAATATAGGAGGTATGTTCTTGGGTAGTTGCATGCCAGGCTCTACCTGTGTTAGGAGAGATACATGAAATAAAGGGTGAATCTTCAAGGAAGCTGGAAGATCCAGCTTCATCGCAACTGGATTTATGACTTTGTTGATTTTATATGGACCGATGAACTTGGGGCTGAATTTGCTAGGGCCTTTTAGAGCAAGATATTTAGTAGACAGCCAGACCTTATCACCCTGCTAATACCTGGGTTCTGTGCGCCTGCGAGAATCCGGCCCTCTCTTATACCTCGCCTTGGCCTCTTCTAATGTATTTCGAGCTATCTGGTGTATGTCTTGTAGCCCCTTAATGAACTCTATGGCTGCAGGGGCAGGACAGGAAGTAAATTGAGGTGCTAGTAAGGTGCGTGGATGAAAGCCGTAAGTGCAATAAAAAGGGGAATAAGAAGTAGATGAGTGACAACTATTGTTGTAAGAGAATTCTGCCACCCATACCAATTCATCCCAATCTACTGGAGAGTGTAAGGTATAACATCTAATGTATTGTTCAAAACTCAGATTTACTCTCTCAGTTTGACCATCGGTTTGAGGGTGGTGGCTAGAGGATAACCTAACATATATCTGAAACAAAGCTCCCATCCCCTTCCAGAAGTTAGAGATGAACTGGGCCCCCCTATCTGAAATGAGCACCGAAGGAATGCCATGTAATCGGACTATATGTTGAACGAAGACTGAAGCTAGGGCCTTTGATGATGGAAGAGCCTTCAAAGGGACGAAACGTGCCATCTTGGTCAGCAAATCTACAACTACCAGAAGTGTTGTATGCCCCAGGGTAGTTTAGGGTAGATCCACTATAAAATCCAAAGACACAGTGTGCCAGGGACTAGGTGGAGTAGGTAGCGGTTGCAACAATCCTACAGGGCTCTGATGTGAGGGTTTTCCTTGGGCACAAATGTGAAAATTTTGAATATATTGTTTTGTGTCTTTCCCCATGCCAGGCCACCAAAAGTGTCTTCTTAATAAGTCCATTGTTTTCTTATACTCTGGATGTCCTGCTAGTGGATGGGCATGGCTCCATTCTAAGGCCTGTGATCTTAAAGCCTGGGTGGGAAGGACTAATCCCCCTTAAACATACAAGAATCCCTGTCTTCTAGTGACTTCACAATCTTTTATTGTTTGATTCATAAGGGGAGTACATTGTTGTTCTCTAAGAGCTGTCACAAACTCATCTTCGGAACTCAGGACTCCAATTATCTTCTCCTTTGGTATGATAAGAGGAGGATCCCTCAATAAGTCTGAATTGTCGTAACTTAGGCGGGACAAGGCTTCTGCTTTGCCATTTCTTTTTCCTGCCTGAAACTGAATTAAGAAATCATACTCACTAAAGAATTGTGTCCTACGTAATTGTCTCATGGATAAAGCTCTGGCTGATTTTAAAAACTGTAAGTTACGATGATCGGTGAGGACTAGTATTCTGTGGTTTGCTCCTAGTAGGTATTGCCTCCATTCCTCAAATACCCTTTTTATGGCTAACAATTCTTTATCACCTGTGGTATAATTTAGTTCAGCTGATGTTAACTTTCGAGAATAATACGCGACGGGATGCAGTTGTCCCGTTTCAGGATTAGTTTGAGAAAGGACTCCTCCTACAGCTACTTGGGAAGCATCAGCTTCTACTACAAAAGGTCGAGAAGGGTCTGGGTGACGTAATATTGGTGCCTTAGTAAAGGCTTCTTTCAATGTCGAAAATGCCTTTTCTGTCTCAGTAGTCCAATGAAACTTCACTCCTTTCTTTAATAAACTAGTTATTGGCGTTACCACCTCGGAGAAGTTATTGAATCTCTTTTATACTTTGTGGTGCTTGCCAATGCATAATGGCTTCCACCTTTTGTGGATCCATTCTGATTCCCTGGGGCGTTAGTACAAATCCAAGAAAACTTACTTCCTGAGCATGAAAACTACACTTCTCTAGTTTACAATAAAGGTGGTTGTCTCGCAAACGCTCAAGAACTCTTCGAACATGGACCTCATGTTCTTGTTGTGAGGAGGAATAAATTAACAGGTCGTCTATATAAGCGATGACGAATAAGTCCAACATATCCTTCAGGACTTCATTTATGAAGAACTGAAAAGCAGAAGGGGCATTACACAACCCAAAAGGCATCACTAAATATTCATACAATCCATATTTGGTACAAAAGGCCGTCTTCCACTCATCTCCTTCTTTAATCCTTACAAGATGGTATGCCCCTCTCAAATCTAATTTGGTAAAGATTTGAGCCCCTTTTATCTGATCAAGAAGGGAAGAAATTAATGGCAAAGGATATCTGTTCCTAATGGTAACAGCGTTTAAAGCTCTATAATCAATACAGCATCTCAGGCCTCCCTCCCTCTTGGGTATAAAAAAAAGAGACGATGAAGCCGGAGATCTGGAGGGACGAATAAACCCTATTCTTAGCATCTCATCTAGATATTCCCGCATATAGCCATTTTCTTTTTCTGTTAAGGAATACACTCTACTATAAGGTATTCGGGCTCCAGGTAAAAGGTCTATTCTGCAATCAAAGGACCTGTGAGGTGGAAGACTAGTAGCTTTTTCACTATCAAATACTTCCTTTAAATCCTGATAAATTAAAGTTAAGTCTGATTCCGTACTCTGACTAAGGGCATTAGCAGATTGAGTACAATCGCTCCCGGAAAGAAGATGTGCCATACAGGTGTCTGGGTTGAAGGTCAATGTCAAAGTCTTCCCATTAATATGCGGGTTATGATAACGTAGCCAAGGCAGTCCCAGAATAACTGGAAACTGAGGGGAGCGTATAATGTCAAAATAAATCACTTCTCTATGATCTTCCTGAATGACCAATGTTAACGGTATGGTGGCATGAGTGATAGGACCGGATTTTAACTTACTCCCATCTATAGTGGTAACGTCTTCCCAAGTTTCCTTAGAAAGTCTCGGAATGTTCCTCTCTAGAGCCCCACCCTGAGTCCATAAAGTTGCCTGAAGCACTGGAATCAATCATTATTTGCACATCAATGACTTGTTGACCCCAGATAAGACGGGAGGAAAGAAAGAAGTGACTGGGTTTACAAGGTATTGATGAGACAATCATGCCTGAGGTACCCGAAGCCTTTGTCTCGCAAGACCTCGGGCCTTTTAGTTTTCCGACTGCCTTGTCTGCTTCGGTTTTGTAGGACATTCCTTGAGGAAATGTCCCTGCTTCCCACAATACAAGCATAACTTTTTTTCTCTGCGACGTCTTTTCTCTTCCTCACTAAGAGGCCCTCTAAGACTCACTATTTGCATAGGTTCAGGGTCTTCTAAACTTTTTTCAGAGTCTCCCTTCCTTTCTCTAAAAAATATACTTCGCCCCTCAGGCCTACCTTTTTCCCTTTTTCTTTCTGAGAGTCGATGATCTAGTCTAACTACTAGGTCTATGAGAGCAGAGCAAGACTCAGGTGGATCTACCACCTGGGCTAACATGTCCTTCAACTCATCTTTCAACCCACGGTAAAACAACGTACTGCGTTTCTCTGTAGGCCAACCCGCTTCTGCCACTAACCTATTAAAATTCGAAATATAGGTAGCTAAATCTTTATTTCCCTGTCTTAAATTCAGTAGATCAGTGTCCACAGAACGAACAAATGAGTGCTTATCAAATAATTTTCTGAACTCTGATATAAAGGCAGAATAGTTCAGCAGCAAAGGATCGTTTCTCTCAATCAAAGGCATGGCCCAGTTAGCAGCAGGACCACCTAAATAGGAAACAATAAATGCCACCTTGGATTGATCTGACGGAAAGCAGGAAGCCTTGCACATGAAATGTAACTGGCACTGGCTGATAAAGGTTGAAAACTTCTCTTTGTCCCCTAAAAACCTTTCAGGTGAGGCTAAAGGAATTGATTGTGGGGTGGTGACATTTGAGTCGGAGGTAGAGAAGGTCCCCCCCCCCGAACTACTCAATGGTGCTTCTGCTCCTAATCCATGTTGTATTGTATCTACTCTAGCTGAAAGGGCTTGTGTAAATTGCCTATCATGTGTGCTAAATCCTGAAGGGTCACCTGGTTCAAATCCATGACGTTCAGGCAAGAGAACAATTTTTTGTATGGCTTTGCGCTCTGTCAAGGATACGTCTTATTTTCCTGCAGGAACGTCAAGGACATGAAGCAATATCCACTACCTGCCTTCACCATCCATAGCACCCAATGAAAATCAAAGTGCCAAAGGTGATTCGGGGAAGAAGGGAAACAAAACAAGGGATGAAGGGAATTCCTTCACTGGATTATTTGATGGCTTCGGACCCGTCAGTAAACAAATAACTAAGGAAAGACAAAAAGATAGAAAACAGGTCAAACATTAAGCAGAGTACAAGGTGCCCTGTATCCTCTTAAGAATTCTTTCTGTAGGCATTTAATTCTTACCTCACGCTAAATTTAAAGGGGTTGCTTTCCCTTCCTCTAGAGGTGGTTCATGAGGTTCTAATGATATTCTGGAACACAAGAATAATGGCAACACTCAATCTCTAGACAACTATGAAGAGAATGATACTGTAAAGAAAAGTATATATAATTTAGGACCCACCTTAAGGAGCAGCTTGCCGATGTTAATAGTGTTTCAAATGTAAATAACAGAGGTAACCCTTAACTTCAGGTTATATATTTCTTTTCCAGAAATATCATAAGAAAAAGGACGGATTCCGCAGTCGCAGAACTACACAGGTAAGTAAATAAAAAATGAATATAAGTAACATAAATAACAGCGCTAACGTGCTGATACCGTGATAACTTTCTTTTCTTTGTCTTTCTTAGTCAAAGTCCCCGCTGGTAGCAACACATCCAGTGTCAGAAGTCCATCCACAAAAGCAGCGCGAGGATAAAACAGTGCTGGCCGGGGAAATATGCACAACAGGAACACCACCGACCAGGACGCCAGAACACGAGGGAAAACCCGCCGAAATAAATGATGCCACAGGGAAGAAGCCACAACACCGACTAGGACCCTCTGGGACAAGGTTTGCAGGTAAGTATGTGCAGACGCTGAGATTCAGGACGCTGAAGCGCTGAAAACCGGAAGAGCGCGAAGCGTCTTGCCACTACGGGAGGTCGGGTTTCAAACACACGTCCGACCTCCGCGCAGGCGCACTGCATTAGCCGCCATCTTTGTAGTTCTCTGTCCGCACGCCGATCGGGACGGGCGGACGAGCCGATCCTGACACTGTGTTTGTGGTTTTGGGATGGAAGTGGCCTGGCCATGGCTGGCACCTGGTGTTGCATCAGCCTCATCACCAGAATCCATGGTGACCAGTGATGGGACAGTTGCCCTGCGTGAGTTTGGGGCACGTGACGGATTGTCTGGCAACACGGGTGTGTCTATATGTTCACCTGCGCTGGTGTCCTGCATGTCCTGGGAATCACTATCCTCCGCTTCTACACGTTGTGCATCTGTGAGGTGAAACAGTGCATAATTGCATTAATTAATGTCTGTGATGTCATGTCACAGTAAAATATTTTTGGCTTTGTTATTAAATTGATAATATATTACACTATTTAGAGTTGTTTATCTCAGATTTGTGTGTTTGTCATTGTAACTACTTGACCTGACTACAGCTCCCATAATGCACCTCCCTTTATGAATACATTGTGTACTGGATGTTCAAAGTGTGCACTTGGGCTGTACTGAGATCATGTTCTACCTTTAAATTTTAGGACAATGGTAACATGCATTCATCTTACCTTCAGATGTGTTTGCTGCTCCTGAGGTGTCAAGCTGGGTAACACCAACAACAGCTTCTGGCTGGATGGTGGATTCGACCAAGTCCTCCATGAGAGTGTTCCCAGTGTCTGTTGGTGTTCCCCCTCCTGTCTTCTTTGCCTCCTTGAGCCGGTCAGCAATGCGCACCTTAGCCCGACTGCGCAAGTCGTACCATCGTTTTTCAGTTCTTCGATGGTGCGGTGTGTCACCCCAATGGCATTGACCCTGTTTTGGATCCGGAGCCAGATTTTTCTTTTCTCCTGCTCTGCCACTTTTAATGATAATTTTCCAAACAGCTTATCATGGCTGTGGACTACTCCCTCAATGAGGGTGTCAATTTCTTTTTCAGAAAACTTTATTTTCCGCTTCCTGCCTGTTTGGCTCTCCTCTGCTGTTTGTGAGGCTTCCATTTAGTTGAGATTCAAGGTGTTTCTAATGTCTCTGTCCCACTCCTGTTCAGCTCCCAGAGCCAGCTCCCTCCTCTCCCTGAGACTGTGCACTGAAAATGAGGCTGGAGCTGCTCACTTCCTGGTTCTGATGTCATCAAGATGCATCAAAATGCGACTCCGGTAACTGCGATTTCGCTAATAGCCAAATCGTTTGCAATTGCCGGAATCGCTATTATATTTGTGATTTTTTGCGATTCTTTCTTTTATCGCTATTTTTTTGGTGCATCGCGTTTTGCGAGTCTTCATTTGCGATTCCTTAAAAATCGCAAATGAGGAATCGCAATTTTTCACTTTGATGCATGTGCCTGTAAGTGTAGACAGTGCATTGGTGAACATTGGATCTACTGTATTTACAGATGGTATGGCATATGTTGCTTTGTCGCGAATCAGAACATTATCTGGTTTGTTTTTGATTGATTTTGATGAGACAAAGTTTACTGCAGATGCAAACTGTGTAAAAGAGTATAATAGGTTAAGAAGGGTGTATGCTCCAAATTTAGGTCAATATCCTGTATTTGAAAAGCGTGTGGTTGGTCGAAAAAGAAGGTTTGAGAGTACCTGTTCTGAAGGTGTTGAGAAGGGAATAGAACAAGATAATGTTGTGATTGCAAGTAAAAAGAAATTGGACACTGTTGAAGAGGTTGCTGGTTATCAGTTTGAAAATAGTTCAGGTGTCAACTGCTATGCTAATGTGGTGGTCAAGATACAAGTAAAATACAATCTGTTTCAGATGTTCGTAATCTTTTGGATGTGTGTTCTGGTTCTACACAATTTACACAAAATATCCAACAAGATGCTCAGGAATTTTTAATGTATATGCTTACCATTCTTTAAAATGAAGGTGTAGAAATAGAAAATATTTTTGGCCTTTCTTACAAATGGGAACATCATTGTGAAAATTGCATGTATACATGTTCTACTAATGTAGACACTGAAAGATTTCTGTATTTAACATTACCAGAATGTAGATCAGTTTCTTATAATAAATTAGTTAAAGGTGCAAATCAAAACATGCAGTGTAGCCAATGTAAATCAGAAATGTTATCCACATTATTTTTAAGAAAATATGGACAATACATAATTTTAATGATGCAACGCTGTACAGCTGATGGAAGGAAATTGGATACTTTAATAAAGCAATTTGTAGCAACACAAGTATCAATATCAGGAAGGACTTTTGTAGCAATTGCAATAATTTTCCATGATGGTCCTTCCACCACATCTGGACATTACACTGCCTATCTAAAAATGTGACAAAGGCTGGACACTTTGTAATGATTCCCAGTTGGTTTTCAAACAACGTTTGCCTAGGGAATTACCAAATACCTAATATTTTTAAAGTCAAAGTTTTAGGAAGATAATTCACTCTCTGAGAAATGTATTATTATCATTTAATAGAACTATCATTGGACAATTTACATAAAAACGAGTGCAAAAATACCATTTGGCCTCAAGGAAAGGTATATGTTTGAATAATGGACTTTTTCGTGCTCATTGACTCGGTGAATATTTTTAAGCGACAACATTTACAGTTTTTGTAAGTTAAACTTATAAAAGAGAATAGCAGGTTGGTTTTTTTTAAACAATCTTTTGATTGTTTTTTTTTTGCCCGCTGTTAAGTGATGAGTACGATTGAAATCACTATTTCTAGTGAAATTCAATATATTCTGAGAACAGCAAAAAAGGCAAACAAATTACTTTGTTGAAATTATGCTGTGTTGTAAAAAATGTATTATTACATGTTATAACTATTTTTTCTTTTCTTTACAGAACCTAATTCTAAAATAAGCAGTTTACATCAATTTTTATTGTAAAAAAAATCTGAAAACAATGTATATCATTTTTATGTTCTATTACTATGAAGGTAAGTTTAAGTAAATATAAATATGCAGAATGGGCAGATCTGCAAGAACCTACAAAGATTTAACAATTTTTTAAAAACACTCTGTTTATACCGATGTAGTTTTGAAATCTCTCTGTTACCGGATATTATGTGACCTGCAAAAAAACAGATTTGAGTGGTTCATCATATTTCCCATTGTACCTATCGAAGGACCACAATCATTTCAATCATTCTTCTTTGAGCATCTTTGCAGACAAAACTCAGTGCTTACCTTCTATCATTCGAAAGCAATTTTAAAACAGAAATATGTCACTTTGTGAAACATAGTTATTGTGCAAGACACTCTTTCATATTTACAAATAGAGAAAAAGGCGCTCTGTGTACTTTTTCTACACCATGTAAATACAACCTCATCATTCACACCACTTTGCGTTGAAAGGTTGTTCTATAAGTGTTGTTGTGCATGATTGCACTGAATACTCATAGAACAAGACACATCTCTAGATTTATCATAAATCATAAATCTCGATATGTGTGTGAATGCTGCACCTTTCTCTAATTGGTGTACGAAAGCACAGCAAGGAGAATTGGTTTTTTTCTCCTCATTTTTAAATCTTCAATGCATGCTAAAATGTTCAGCATACATTGAAAGAGAAAAGTGCGTTTATTGATTGTTTTTGTGCATGAAGGTGTGTCTTTCTGCACAAAAACAAACAGCACATGAGACAGATATCCTTCCACTATGGTGCAAGGGTGCCTGTGTCACCACATGGCTGCAATTTAACCACTTCCGTGCTCAGGATGGCTCCTGGCCGTCATGAGTCACGGTAGTCGTGTGCTCATTATGGTCGGGAGCTGTCTGACCGTTGCCGCCCCGCCCACGTGCAGCTAATTCCCCGCCTGTGCGGGTGAATTAATCAGTGGGTGGAGTTCGGACGGCTCCCAGCCGTCATGAGCACACGGCCACCGTGATTCATGACGGCCGTGAGCCGTCCTGAGTACCTGGGCGCCACGCTCAGCCCCACCCCCTCTTACCGAAGCATAATTTGCAGCATGTGGAAGGGGTTATGCAGCCGTGCAGAGAGAAGCATAGATGTGCAACATATTTATGTACATATGTTGCATCCCTGTGCTTTGGAAGTACTAAAGCACACTGCAATTAAAGAGGTTACTGTGTGATGCTGCAGCACTTCCTCATAGTTCTGCACTATTACATTTACCATACGCTATTAATGCATTCATTCAGTCAATTACGCTCTACACATACATTCATCTAAACTTTCACACACCAACAAACAAGTATATAGCTCTTTTTTTAAACCAGGAAAGGTCGTTCTTAGAAGAACTTTTTTTCTTCTTCTTTTTTCTTTAAAATTATTTTTATGTTCTTTGGAACAATTTTTAAATTTTTTGGGATTTTCTTTTAAAAAAAAGGAAAAAATAGAACTGGAGGAACAAAACAATGAACTTCAGGGGAAAAAAAAACTAGCATTTTGTGCAGAGCACTTTCAAAGTGATGTCATTTGAGATGTCATCAGTGATGTCATCAGTGATGTCACTGACCATGTCATGAGTGATGTAATATGTGACATCATCAGCAGTGCATTGCGGGGGCGCGAGTTATAGTTAGCTGAACTAACTATAACGGGGGAATTTCTAGGGTTTTGTACGAGGGAAAAGTCCAGCTAACTAAAACGCCCCTGCAACCTATGGTTTTTTCAGTGAATATATGTATATATATATATATATATATATATATATATATATATTGACAGTCAGTCCCTCACTCAAATCGCAGGCACAAAGATGGGCTACAAGCTCTGCAGCTTGTGCTGATTGGTAGGGAACCCGTGATGTCTCAACTACAGTGCGCAAAGTAGTGATAGCATAGGCTGCTGTTGTTGTGTCATCTGGTTATTTAAAACAGGAGCCATCGACATATAGTTTCCCTTGGGTTTCAGATAAGGGAACATCTGTCAGGTCTACCCGTCCCTTCGTCTCCTCCTCCGTACGGTAAATGCAATCATGCACATCCGTCTCCTCACTTTCAGAAGGGAGGTGTAGTAACATGGCTGGATTGAGAGTAGCACATCTTTTGATGGTGACATGTGGTGCAAACAGGGTCAATTCATAGCCAGTCAGGCTGCACTTGTAAGGTGCTGTGTCTTTGTTCCGTTCAATGTATATCCACAGAATGCAATACCATGACTGTGAGATCAGTATCAAGGACGAGTCCTGCCGGTTGTCGGATAGATATAGCCACTGCCGCGGCCACTCTCAGACAACTCGGGAGAGCTCTGGCGACGTTATCTAGCAAAGCAGAAAGGTAAGCACACAGCCTTTGCTTACCTCCAAAGGCCTGTGTTAAAAAAGAGAGCGCGCAGCCAGCTGTTTCATGCACGTATAATACAAACAACTTCCGGTAGACTGGAGTGCCAAGCACAGGTGCAGAGCAAAGAGCTACCTTTAACTGCTCAGAAGCATGCTGACATTCACACGTCCAGGGCAGGGGTTCATGCACATTTTAGTAACCAAGTGCAGTAGGGGCTTTGTTAGTAAAGCAAAATTTGGGATCCAGCTGTGACAATACAAAGTAATGCCTATAAATGCTCGCACATCCAGCTGCGTCCTAGGGATGGGCATCTTGGTTATAGCAGCCACACGCTCAGGTGTTAGTCTCCTTCCCTCCTTCAGCAGTAGGTGCCTAAATAGGTGACCTCCTATTGACAATATTGAAATTTGGAAAGGGACATTTTATGTCCATGCTGTGCAAAGGCCTTCAACAATTTCATTGTACTTTCTCTGCATCCTTTCTCGGTGTCAGAAGCAATGAGGAGATCGTCGACATACTGGAGCAACACGTTACCTGAGGAGAGATCAAGGGAGTCCAGTTGGGCTTTCAAGGCTTGGCTGTAAATTCTAGGGATCTCAGTATAACCTTGAGGAGCTCGACAGACTCGAAAGCTTCTGCCAGCCAGGGAGAATCCAAAAAGGTGCCTACTGTCTGGGTGTATGGGAATGCTAAAGAAGGCATTATTCAAATCTATGACAGGTGGCAGTAGAGGGAATCATTGTTAGGAGGGCAGTAATGTCAGGAACGACAGGAAACTGAGGAACAACTATCTTGTTCACAGCGCGCAGATCAATGACAAAGGTATAAACATCCGGGTGGTCATCCGGGGAACCAGAGGACGCTCCTTTTAGAATTGGAAGGATAGGACCATTGCACACATCAGCATTCGTCTCCTCAACCACACCAGAGGCAACCAAGTCCTGTATTATCCGTAGCCGCACCTGTTCCCCAGCCTGTGGTATCTTATACTGGGGAGTGCGAGGCAGGATGGCATGGTCCTTAACTCTGATGGAAACCGGAGGTATCTGCAGCAGCCCTACATCTGTGTCACTCATAGCCCACAAGCTGGATGGCACCCCCTTAAACTCAACAGGGAGAGGCTCATCTTTCAACAAACATTGTTTAGTACTCACCACATTGGGCCCAACTGTCATGCACACACTCCGGAGAACACAAAATAGTGGCATGTAACCTCCTTAACAAATCCAGACCCAGCAAATTTTCCCCGCAATTCGATGTCAATAAGAAAGGCGTGTCTACAGTGAAAGGACCATAGTCAAAGCCAAAGGTTCAGAGATAGGGCTCACAACTGGTACGCTAGAAAAGCCTACCAAAATATTATTTTGGCCAGACAGGGCTGTCCCAGGGACCAGTGAATGAGAAACCGAGCTATTCATCGCACCTGTGTCTACCAAGAACTACTTCTCTGAGCCCTGTAAATCAGCGGTGATGTAAGGTCTTGGCTAGTCAACAGGGATCTGAACTGGTCCCCCACCCTGTCCCTGGCTTTCCTAGCCATTACTAAGTCCTGTCACATCATCAAAATCACAATCATCCTGATAATACTTGGATCATTAAAATAATTCTGCTCTGACCATTCTGGCTGCTCCTCCTTTCCCACATTCCTGCCATATCCAGCTGCTCCTCTGCCTCTCTCTCGTGACCCCCTCATTCTCAGAGCCTCAACCTACTGCAACAGCATCGGGAACTCGCTACGCCAATGCTCCTCCTCCTTACAGTACGCATTGGTTGGGTGCCAGGGGCGCGGTGTTCCGGCTGGTACACGGCAATTGCCTGGCCGGACGTATTCCTCTCTGCCTACTACCGCCCCGGGACACCTGCTGCATCAACACCTTTGTTTTCAAATCCTTATTCTTCTTCTCTACCCTCTCCTTCTCTTCATTCTCCCTGTGCTCATTATACTGAGCCATACTGAGGATGACTGATGGGGAGGAGGTAGTTCACGTGCTTTCCGAAGCCTGCAACCGAGACGCAATCTCAGGAAGCAGGTTTGTGACAAATCTGTTAACGAACAATCGAATACCTCCCTCCATCAACAAGTCCTGGCCGCTAAAATTCAAGAACATTCCCTGAAACCTCTCATCCTTCTTCTGGCGGCATGCTGCCAACTTATCCAACTCCACTATTCTCGGTGGGTTCAAAGAGTGCATATACGTTATAATTCGGCCGGGCAAAGCCAATATCTCAGCACTCGGTTTGTCGCCGGTATTCCTCTCCTGATCCCATCCCTAATCTCATTCCAAGTGCCACCCAATTCCACAGCAATCCAAAGAACATCTCTACACATCTCTACACCAGCTAGTGTCATCACCGTTGAGGACGCAGCCTCGGTCAGTTCCTTATAATAGGCAGTAGGGTCGGACAGTTTAGGCTTAAGAGATAACACCTCACTTCTTTTCCAGTGAGTATAAATCCACTGTGCCTGGAAACGACCTTCCACCTGATATCTGACCACTCGATCCTGTGCATCTCGCAGCTCTGGTATCTCTGGGTGATAAATGGGAAGCACCACTCTCATTGGAAACTGAGACACTCCTGTTGGGCTCTTTTAAATTTAACCAGCCTTGGTATCCAATCAACGTAGCAACCTTACTAAAAACATTGTTAGGAGCCATGCCAGTTGTGTACACGTTATCTCTAATGTCATAAACAATTTGAGGAGCAGCACCATTGAAACACTGCTCCCATAGCCCAATCAATGTAGCCGACATATGCTCAAGGGCATGCTGCTGTACAAACGGCTCTTAGTCTTTCAATACACTCCATACATCCTCCACACTATAACTCAGACTCCGAGCCCACTGAGAGGCTTGGTCGGCTACCATTCTCTTCTCCTCATCACCCACATCCGACTGAATCAACACTCGTCCCGTACGTTCTTTCAAAGCCTCTTGCGAACCATCGCCGCCCCTCTCAGTGGTGTCCCCGCATACAGTGCGGGTGAGGAGGTAATAGACGATGAGGGCGCACTCACTTATGTAACAGGGGCCAGGGACACCAATGCTTATTGGGAAAGTGTGTGCAGGGAGGAGTGGGCAGGGTCGCGATCCACAATTCCCGTCATTCCAGTCACTGGAATTACGGGGGAATCACGGGATTCTCTATCCACAACGACGAATGAGGAGAGGGGGTGCTAGGTACAGCAGTGTGAGGTGCTGGTAGAACTGAAATGTGTACTCTTTGTGGGGCATAAGGGGGTGGTGGCGTGCATCTAACAGATCCTCCACAAAGGGATCACCTTCTTCACGTGGGAACTTATCGCATTGCAACCTAAATCGCCAATCAGCACATTCTATGCCCTTCTCTATCTTTCCCCTCTCAAACGCTATAGCTTTTTGTGTTACTGTCTGTGTCTTTCCTCTCCGGGCCTCCTTCTCCGCTCTTAGCCGTCTTTGCTTAGCTTCCTTTTGCCATACCTGAAGATAGTCAAACATAGACTGCCTACTCCTTTTTTTAAACAATCTATCCGGCAGGACATTCATTTTCTGTTCATCAAAAGTACCGGTCAAAGGACACTGCAACTCAGAGTTGTCCCTCGTATACTTGTGCTATAATGTACTAAATATAATAGAGCCAAGGCCATGTTTCATGTACATGACAAAGTTCGGTGTACCTTCCGGAGGCGCAGGCTGCCTTTTCTCCAAGCGAGCAACAGCAGAGCAACAACAACATCTAAAACAGCAAAGCTTGTTAAAACAAGGTTTTTTGGCACACACGAAAACAAAGTCACTACCAACACTTAACGAAACACCCCAACCTAGCAGTCGGTCCACAGACCGTACCAATTCCAAGGCAGTCCGGAGACTATACCAAAACAAGACCAAGAGGCAGCCCGCAAACTGCACCAAAACCAAGACTGTCTAGGATTGTACTAAGACTAGGCTTTAGCCCCAGACCTTTTCAAAAGTAGACGAAATTTCTAAGTGGTCTGGCAGAGCGTTCGCAAACACTCTGTACCTCAAGGATCAGCAAACCCACCAAGTTCAAACAAATAAAGAACAGTCCTCAGACCGTTTTCAAAGTCACCAAGAACAAAGACAAACTCACCTGGTGTACACAGGTCAATCAAAGTTAATCTCCACAGAGAAGTCAATTCCAAGGGTTTCACCTTTAAGGACCCCAGCCAGGGTAACCGCTAGACGAGGAGCCACCCGAGCAGGCAGGCGGACAGCTGCGAGTGCAAGGCTTTATCGTGCAGAGTACCCTGATCTGCCCATCTGCCCAGACGTACCCCTGTCCTCCTGACAGCCGATTACGGACGAGGATGGGACACCCGATGGAGGAGTCCCTGTTCGGGTGCCAAATGAAGGAAGTGACCTGAAAATAGGGCACTCGGGTCACTCACGACGACCTCTATGCCTTCCCAAATATGAAGAATCGATCAAGCAGTAGAGAAAACTAACCAGTTAGTTTATTAATCATACACTGCAGCGGAGCCTAATCTAACCCGTCTCCTGGGATGGCGGTTGAGGGGTCTGGTCTCCCTCTACATGATAGTACAAATTATACACTTCCAACACCTCTCAAGTCCTGTGCAAACTGGAATTTTCCAGCTCAGGCCAGGGAGAACAAAGAAGGCACATACGATGGGCCCGGTTACTGAGCAAGGAACATGTTATCTTGGTCCCAAGGTTTCTCTACAGCTCTCTACCATGTAAAGATGTGGGAATGAGTGTATCTCACAGCAAAGGTAAATAGTGCATTCATTAGTGTAGCGAAGCGTCAACCTTACAACGTGCAAGCTAAAGGTGCTTCCGCAGCCTTTCTGCTGAGGCAAGCATTTTGAGACTAGCACTCGATCTTGGTCACAAAACAACATGGCCATAAAGATGGTGCCATGCATGCTAACTTTAGTGCAAGGGTTAAGGTATGGCAAAGGGGACAGCCTAACTCAGTGATTAAGGGAGGAACATTTCAAATCTAACAGTCTTGTGACCGAGGTATGTTTGTAGCTCCACATGTATTCTCATACGTGTTATGCGTCTGAAGATGCTAGAAGTATAAAACACAGGTATACGTCTATTTGTATATTTCTATTACATATGATGTGACTAGGAAAAGGTGCAGACACGTGTATGTATGCTTTCTAGAATACGATGGCACTTACAAGAGGAACATGCAAAGGGTTACTGCTTTATATTTGGCTAGGCGCAACACCCTAAGTAGTTGCAGAATGGTGAATCTGCAGCTCAAAAGTGAGGTTTAAGACATGTTGTCAGAGGGATTAGTGAGTAGGATACTTTGTATGAGTCTGTGGAAAGGTATACTTGAAATATGCTGCATAATTTTAGGTATCTGTTTGAAATGGGAAGTGCATTCTGTGACGTTTAAAGGTCTGTATGCTCTTGTGACTGAGATATGTGTTCAATTCCACATGTATTCTCATACGTGTTATGCATCTGGAGAGGCTAGACATATAAAGCACAGGTATACTTATATTTGTATGTTTCTTTCATATATGATGCAACTAGGAAAATGTGCAGAGACATGCATGTATGCTTTCTGGAATATGATGAGACTTACAAGAGACACATGCAAAGTGTTACTGCTTTATATTTGGCTAGTCCCAACTCCCTAAGTAGGTGCAGAGTGGTGAAAGTGCAGCTTAAAAGTGAGGTTTAAGACATGTTGGTAGAGGGATTACTGATTAGGCTACTTTATATGACTGAGTGGAAAGGTACACTTGAAATACGCCACATAATATTAGGTGTGTGGTTGAATTGGTAAGTGCATTCTGTAAGGTTTTAAGGTCTGCATAGTCTTGTGACTGAGGTATTTGTCTAATTCCACATGTATTCTCATATGCGTTATGCATCTGGAGATGCTAGACGTATAAAGCACAGGTATACTTCTATTTGTATGTTTATTTTATATATGATGCAACTAGGAAAAGGTGCAGACAGAGTAATGTATACTTTCCGGAATATGATGAGACTTAGAAGAGACACATCAAAGGGTTACTGCTTTTTATTTGGCTAGGCCCAACACCCTAAGAAGGTGCAGAATGGTGAAAGTGCAGCTTAAAAGTGAGGTTTAAGACATGGTGGTAGAGGGATTACTGATTAGGCTACTTTATATGACTGTGTGGAAAGGTACACTTGAAATACGCCTCATAATTTTAGGTGTGTGGTTTAATTGGGAAGTGTATTCTTTGAGGTTTTAAGGTCTGCGCGGTCTTGTGACAGAGCTATATCTGTACATCCACATGTTTTCTAATATGTGTTATGCATCTGAAGATGCTAAACATTTAAAGCACAGGGATGCGTTTAATTGTATGTTTCTTTTATATAAGATGCCACTAAAAAAAGGTGCAGACACATGCATGTATTCTATCAGGAATATAGTGAGACTTACAAGAGACACATGCAAAGGGTTACTGCTTTATATTTGGCTAGGCCCAACACTTTAATAGTTGCAGAATGGTGAATGTGCAGCTCAAAAGTGAGGTTTAAGACATGTTGGTAGAGGGATTAGTGATTAGGCTTCTTTGTATGAGTGTGTGGAAAGGTATACTTGAAATACGCAGCATAATGTTAGGTGTCTGCTTGAAATGGGAAGTGCATTCTGTGAAGTTTAAAGGTCTGCATGATCTTGTGACTGAGGTATGTCTGTATTTCCTCAGGTATTCTCATATGTGTTATGCATCTGAAGTTGCTAGACGTATAAAGCACTGGTAAACATCTGTTTGTATGTTTCTTTTATATAAGATGCTACTAGGAAAAGGTGCAGACAGACGCATGCATTCTTTCAGGAATATGATGGGACTTACAAGAGACACATGCAAAGGGTTACTACTTTGTATTTGACTAGGCCCAACACCCTAAGTAGTTTCAGAATGATGAACGTGCACTTCAAAAGTGAGGTTTAAGACATGTTGGTGGAGGGATTACTGATTAGGCTATTTTGTATGAGTGTGTGGAAAGGTAACACTTGAAAACACGCCACACAATTTTAGGTGTATGCTTGAAATGGGAACTGCATTCTGTGAAGTTTTAAGGTCTGCATGGTCTTGTGACTGAGGTATATCTGTATTTCCTCATGTATTCTCATACTTGTTATACATCTGAGGATGCTAGACATATAAAACACAGGTATACGTCTATTTGTATGTTTTGTTTATATATGATGCCACTAGGAAAAGGTACAGACACACGCATGCATTCTTTCAAGATTATAGTGACACTTGAAGACAGATGGAGAACTCTGTTCCTTGGATCTTATAAATGTCTGCAGGTATTTTTACCATAGATTTCAAGCTATTATGTAATTTATCTGAGAAAGGAGTACCAAGCAAGGGGTGCTCCTCAAATACACATGCTATTATGGATCAAGAATGCTCCAAAATGGAACTGATACTGACAAAAGAGTTTTTATCTTTCATCGAACAGTATGTTACCTGCTTCATTCCAAGAGAAAGAGGAGGAAAACGCTTGAGACAACAAGTTTTACAGTTATAAAGTCATTGATGCGGAAAAAACTGTCGATGAAAATCCAAGTCTAGAGGGAACTTTATACAAAATGTAGTTTTGGATTCCCATGTCCAATAATTTCTAAAGGAAGGGTAAATAGTTATATGTCAGCACTAAGGCATACAATAACTCGGAAATCTCCAAAGAATACATACAACTTAAAAAGAACCGAAGATTCAAAGTATAATAATGACTATAATTCAGTGATTTTGAAAATGTGGAATGCAAAAATGGATATTCATTATGTTGCAGATAATGCAATTGCTGTTTCTCGCTAGGTTACATCAAATATTACCCAATCTGAAAAGACAGAGATGAAAGAAATGTGGGAGGAAATTTCACAAGAAAAGAGTCTTAGCAAGAAATTGTACAGCTGCAGCTTGAACATGCTTCCCCATTGAGAAATTGTATGCTATGAATGTTCGGATCACTTGAGTTCTTCCAGTTTATATTCACAGGCAAGAGGAATCATTCGGCTAAGTCTAGGTCTTGCCGCCACATGAAATAGAGTATTGAAAACATTACAAGAAATCAAATACTTAGTACTGAATGAACCAGAAAGTACAAATATTGTTAAAACTAATATGTTGGATATATACTATCCCAAAAGGAGTCCACATCTCGAAAATGTATGTCTTTATGAAATACTTCAACATTACAGATTTAAAAGAAAAGTTCCAGAAAATATAAAAGAAAAATATGCAGTAATTGGATGTGACGGATGTTTGGTAAAACATGCCAAAGGAAATCTTATTAATCACAGAAAACAGAGTTGAGAAAGTCCAGATAAGAGGGACTTTTTCTATTTAGCACTTCTACAACTGTTCAAGCCTTGGCGTAGTGAAATGGAATTACTTGGAGATTTTGACTGCTATGAAGATTCTTTTAATGCAAGTAAAGACAGTATTAAGTGCACAATTTTCCCTATATATCTACAAATGGTAAATGCTGAGATTGAACAAGAAAGTACTATTGCCTCTGAAATAGCTAGAGACAGTTCTCAAGATAGTCAAAGGTTCTGGTCCACTAAGTCAAGATCAACTGGGTCAACCATTTATCGAAAACAATGCAGCAATAGCCATGAATGAGGTAGAAACTGCAATGCAACAAGTACAACAGGATGGTATTCAGTTGGAGAAGTTGAAAGAACAACTAAATATTGAACAGAAAAAAATGTATCTACAAGTGAAAGAACAAATACAACATAGTTTGCTACATGAAAAAAAGAATGCCAATGTTCATCATTTAAACCTCTTCTAACGTACATCAGCAGTCAAGCTGGAACAGGAAAAAGTTTCTTAATTAAAGTTTTGACCAGTTATGCACATGAAACTATAGAATAACATTTATCTTGTGTTGTAATAGCTCCAACTGGATAGGCACCACACAACATTAAAGGAATTACTTTATATCGATTAGTTATGCTAACAGTTGAACACGATAATAAATTGGAATATCAGAAGCTATCTGGAGAAGCTTGCTGTGAAGTCTCAAGAGTACTGAAGAAAATTAAGCGTTTAATCATTGATGAGGTAAACATGGTCTCAAAATGAATGCTTGCCTTTGTACATTTACGAATGCAACAGATTTTAAAAAACAAATTATGATGTTCTATTTGGAGGAAAACATTTAATTGTGTTCAGAGATCTAATTCAACGTACTCCTATAAAAGGACAACCTGTTTTTAAAACACTTGTCCATAGACACTAGGATATTTTTGGGCAGTATTGATAATGTGAACATTTGGTTACATTTTGAATTTAAAGAACTTGTTCGTAATATGCGGCAAGTAAGTGATGAAGATTACTGAAATATTTTTCAAGACATAACAACTGGTGTTTTGACGAAACATGGTACACAAGCTTTAGAAATTTGGCTACTAAGGAACTTGTTTACAACTAGAAACACAGCTGTTGACGTAATGTACAATAAGCTTGGAGAAAAGAAGTCTATAGTTTGCCTAATGCCTACACTGCAAGAGTAGTCTACATTTAATCAAGCACTCTTGAAACTGGAAAAACAACAACTGGTGGAAATTGAAGCTATTGATAAAACTGAACACCAGGGAGTGACTATTCTTCTCACAGAGAAACTACAGGCTAAATTGCATTCTTTGGAAAAGTCTGTATCTAAAACTGCAGGCTTAGAAAAGCCTTTACATTTATGTATAAACTGTCGGGTAATGTTACGGCATAATTTAAATATAGAAGAAGGTTTAGTAAATGGTGCAGTGGGAAAAGTTGCTGATTTTGTAAAATTTCAGAACAGAGAATGAATAGAATTTTTGATTATACAATTTTATCAGATTAAAGAGGTAAGACAGATTGGGCATTGTGTTGTATGTTTTTTGCTTGTAAAAGATTTGTATGTTCGCAGAAAACAGTTTCCTCTGTCTTTAGCATATGCAGTAACTATTCATAAATCTCAAGGTTTAAGTATGGGCAGTGTACTTGTAAATATTGGAAGTACAGTGTTCAAAGAGGGAACGGCATGTTTTGCATTGTCTCGAGTAAGAACATTGTTTGGTTTATATTTGATAGATTTTGATGACAAAAAGGTTCATGCTGATGCAAATTCTGTAAGAGAGTACAATTGTTTAAGAAGACTTTATACTCCAGATTTTGGTGAATATCCCATATGTGAGAAACAAATAGTATGCCCAAAACGGAAATATGTCAAAGATGCAATTGAGGTTCAAAAAAGAAAACAAATGAAGAAAAACTTGAAGGCATAAAGAAAGAGAAAATGGAAACTGCTAATGACATTGTAGGATGCCAGTTCGAAAATAGTTCAGGTATCAACTGTTATGCTAATGTGATTCTGAATACTGTATTTCACCTACAAGATCTTCATCAGGAAATCATGGAAAATTGTGAAAAAAGTTCTGTTCTTTACTATTTCATGTATTTCAACAGTTGGTAACTGACAGAAGTAAAATCCATACTGCTTCTGGTATGCATATTTTGGATAGATGCACTGGTTCATTGACGTTTACTCTTAATATACAACAAGATGCCCAAGAATTTCTAATCCTTATTATTATTATTATTAATATTATTATTATTATTAAATTAAACTTACAAGACGCACAGCTACCCGGAGGTTTCCCGGCGCCATTGGACACAGTGTGAAGGAAAGAGATAACATCTACTGATAAACTAGCCATGTTTTTAGGCCCTTACAAAAGTTTTTATAACTGGTTTTATGCCAGAGCAGTGGGGGTAGCATATTCCACAGAGAGGGGGCCAGATAAGAAAAGGACCGACCATCCATACGTGACAGTTTGAACCTGGGAACTATAAATTTGGCTTGAGAAGAGGATCAAAGCAGGCGAGTCGGAAGATATGAATGGGCTAAGGAGCTCAGATATTGAGGTACTGTGCCCAGCTTGATCTTATGCATATAACTTAAGGCCTTAAATTTAGTACGATTCTCTATACTGAGCCAGTGGAGGTCACGGAGGGAACCTGAGATGGAGGACTTTTTTGGCACATGACAGAGCAGTCTAGCCGCCGAGTTCTGAACAACTTGCAGTTTTTGAATTACCTCCATATTTGCTCCTAGGTACAGGACGTTGCCATAGTCCAGCCTGGAAATATTCATGGCCTGAGTCACAGTTCTTTGTGTGGGACCAGGCAACATCCTGAGTACTTTGCAGAGCCATTTTAGGATGGTGAAGCAAGTTGAGGTGACCTTGGCTGCTTGTTGCCTCAAAGATAACTGATCATCGATGACTACGCATAGATTGCGTGCTGTTTGCACCGGTTGAGGCAAATCACCCATTTGGGGAGGCCAATGACGGGTGCCCCAGAGGTCTTTTTTTTTTTTACCCTAGGATCATTCAGAACCTCAGTCTTTCAACCGTTTAACTTTAGCCAATTAGTGTGCATCCAGATAGCTATCTTCTGCAGCCCTGCCTGGAGAGACGATACCATAGATGGTTCGTTGGAGGACAGGGAGAAGAACAGCTGGGTGTCATCCGCATAAGTAAGGATAGAAAGCCCAGCTTCTTCTGCAATTGTAGCTAGTGGGCTCAGATAGAGATTGAATAACACTGGGCTATGGATGCCCTGTGGTACCCCATACGGAGACGCATGGGTCTTAGAGATAGAAGTTGGGGAAAAGACCTGAAAAGTCTGACCGGTGAGAAAGTCTTTAATCCATTTAAGCGCTGATCCTACTATGCCCAGAGATTGAAGTACTTTTAATAGAGCAATGTGTGACACAGTGTCAGAAGCGGCAATTAAGTTAAGCAAAATGAGTGCCACCGTTTCACCTCTGTCAAGATGTTGGCGCAGTGCTTCACTGACTCCCAGGAGCATGGTCTCTGTGGAGTACCCAGCTCCAAAACCTGATTGTGACGCATGAAAGATTTTATGAGATTCTACAAACTGCGTAAGTTGTTGATTAACGTGTTTTTCCAAAATTTTCGAAAAAGCTGGGAGCAATGAGGTCGGGCGGAAATTCGAGGGTTCAGCCGGATCTGCATTGGTTTTTTTCAGAAGGGGAAGCACCATAGCATGTTTCCACATGGCTGGTAAGATTGCTTCCCTCAATGATGCATTGAGTAACTCCATAATAAGTTTCAATGACGTAGGTTCTAGTTTTTGGAGAATGGGAATCAGGAGTGGATCATTTAGTGAACCCGGTTTAAGGCTATTTAATATGCGATTAAATTACAACATGTCCAGTGGCAGCCAGTTTTTTATCATATTGATTGGTTCCGAATCAGGAGTCCCTTGTAGAGTTGCACAACCTAATGTGGAGGGAGCACTCTTTATTTGCTGCTCCACATTAGTTGTTTATGTATTTAGTTTTGAGTAGATCTTCTCTACTTTGTCAATTAAGAACATTGCTAAGTCCTCACATTGTGCTTCATCAAGCACAGGAGGTGTTGGTTGGCAAGTTGCTCCTGAGAGCTCCTTTACTATTTTGAACAAAACTTTGGAGTTATTATATGCCGATGTAATTGTATTATTAACATGTTCTGCACGAGCCGCTTTGCACAGGGAATGATAATCCCTCTTGGCAAGTTTTTAACTATGCTTGGATTCAGGTGCATAATCCTTCCCCCAACGTCTTTCCAAGGCTTTACATTTAGTTTTTTCAACTTTTAGCTTTTCTGAGTACCAAGGGGCCGGGGAACGATGGTTATTCATTTTCTTGGTAGACGTTGGAAGGCATGTGTTAACAGATGTCATGATCCAAGTATGGATGGTATCCAAATCCGATGTCTTAATGGGGGGAATAGCCGGAATGTTGTTCGCAAGATGTTGATTAAAAGAATCTAAATGTAGATTCTTCCAATTTCTGCACTTAGATTTGGTAGAAGAGGTGAGTGAATTATTCCACCGCAGATCAATCCCCACCTTAAAGCCGACCAGAAAATGGTCCAACCAAAGTATAGGAAGGGCTGCCTGTCATGAGATGTTTGGTAAGTTCGAGAAAATAGGATCTAGCAAGTGACCAGCCCTATGGGTGGGACCTGTGTTGCAGAGTGACACATTCATAGCTTCTAGATCGGCTATCAAGGCAGTACTAATATTACATATAGGATCGTTAAAGTGAATGTTTGTCGCCCACAATGGTAAAACTGGCAGCGTCTGGCAAAAAAGGAGCAATCAGTTCCGGAAACCTCGCCGCCCATGGCCCCGCTGGACCTGGCGGACGGTACACTAAGATCCCTGACAACGTGAATTGAGGTGAAAGAAGAAGCCTAAAAGAGCTAGCTTCACAACCTTCAAAGGGTAAATTCTCCCATTTACACAAAAAATCTTTTTTTTAAATTACCGCAATGCCACCACCGGTTTTATCCTCACGATTTTTTCTAAAGATCGTGTAAGTGGGAGGTAGGACAACTGCAACATCTAACCCGGATCTTTCATGTAACCAAGTTTCCGTAAGGAAGATTGCGTCTGGTTGTGTGTTCTGTAAGAGGTCGTAAATATCCTCTTTATGCTTAGAAAGGGATCTACAATTTATGTTAAAAAAGGTAAATTCTTTTACATGAGCTTCTTTATTCATGGAGGTAAAGGTATTAGGCGTATGTAGCTTATTAAGTAAGGTGATACAAGTGAAGCCACAACAGGGACACGGCACAGGAGAGTTACCTGGTTTAAAAGAGATACAAATTCCTTGAGATTTAAGCCGTAATCCATGTAGCACCTTAGAGGAGTATTTCTTTATATCCTTTATAGAAGGAGCAGGGGTTGTGGCCCCTGGCCCCCGTCGGGTGCAGACGGGCGCAGATGGGCTCGCCTTTGGTGCACCCGCTGCGCGTGTCTGCTGCGCGAAGTGAGAAGCATAGGTTTATATCATGTGCAGAAGCTGGTCTGCTGCTGTCTAATCACCGCCTCCCCCCGCCTCCTACCCGGAAATTCAAAGTCCACGGCTCCCTCCACAACAAACGGGAAAACCTGGGGTGGACTGGGGAGCTGAGCGGCAAGTGATGCAGTGCAGGTGAGGGCAGTGCCCAATGAAGTAATTCAAATTAGTGATTAAAACTATTTAAAAAATTTACAGAATCAAGTAGCAGCTAGCGCAAATGTCAACCTTCAATCGCCTATCCGCTGCGCGAAGTGAGAGGCATCGGTTTATATCCTGTGCAGCAGCTGGTCTGCTGCCGTCCAATCACTGCCTCCCCCGCCTCCTACCCGGAAATTCAAAGTCCGCGGCTCCCTCCACAACAAACGGGAAAACCCACGGTGGACCGGGAAGCTGAGCGGCAAGTGATGCAGTGCAGGTAAGGGCAGTGCCCAATGAAGTAATTCAAATTAGTGATTAAAACAATTTAAAAAACGTACAGAAGCAAGTAGCAGCTAGCGCAAATGTCAACCTTCAATCGCGCGTCCGCCTCCGCCGCGTGTCCTCATCCTTATGCTTGAAGTATTAGAACATGAAGACATACAGATTGAAATGTATTTGGACTAAGTAACAGATGGGATCATAAATGTCAAGTGTGTTCATTATATTCTACTGAAAGGCAAAAAGAACGATTCATATACTTGATGATAAAAGACTACAAATCAATACCTTTTAATGAATTGATAAAAATAGCCAATCACAATATGAGATGTTCGCATTGTAGATCAGAGATGTTGTCTATATTACATATAGAAAGATTTGGAAAATATCTCATTTTAATTGTACAACGTTGTAGAGCAAATGGAAGATAACAACATTTTTTTTTTATGCAAGTCAAAAATCTATTTCAGGAAAAACTTTTATAGCAGTGGCTACTGTTTTCCATGATGGACCTACTACAACATATGGACACTGTACTGTGTATTTAAAGTGCAATAAAAGATGGACACATTGCTATGATGCCCACTTGGAATTCAAACCTAGATTGCCTTATGAATTACCAAATTCATATTTGTTATTTTTGAATCCAACGTTTTGAGTACATCATTCGGCCTTTTGGGAAGATGTGAACAGAAAGTGGACAGGAATGCAAACTGTTAGTATTTATATTTAGTGTTTGGAATATTATTTGCTCTAATTGATATTGCATTTGGAAAATTGTATTTAAAAAGAAACACTTTATATATTTGTTGTCTATATTGCACCAGATGTAAATGAGAATCTACATTTTGGCAAATTTATTTGAAATAATTAATAGAGTTAATGTATATGAAGGAAGTAATTAAGAAAGTGTAGATAGAAAAACACATAGCTACACATATTGATGATGATGCTGTACGATGATTTTTTTTTCTACAATTATTATTTAGTATTATTATTATTATTAACTTTTATAAAGCGTGTGGCCACCCAAAGGCGTCCCAGTGTTTGCGTCTAGACAGGGTTTCCAGTAAGCAATGCACCCGGTTGCTGGAAGAGCCAGGTCTTAAGAAGTCTTCGGAAGGAAAGCAGATGGGATTCAGCTCAAAGGGAGGGAGGCATTGCATTCCACAGTCTAGCCACATTGTAGACAAATGACCGACCTCCACATCTTGCCCTATTAATTTTCAGGGTTACTGCTAGGTGGAGATGGGTAGAGCAGAGGCACTTCTGAGAGAAATAAGGGGTGATCAGCGTTCTAGTAATAGCTAGGCCACTACTCGAGAAAGTGCTATGGTCTATGCACAATGCTTTAAATTTGACTCTATTGGTGACAGGTAGCCAGTGTAGCTTTCAATTTGATTGTTTTTCCCCCCGCTGTTCAGTGATGAGACTACATTAAAATCACTGTGCATGGTGAAGTTAAGTGGAATCTGAGAACAGCAAAAAAGGGAATCTGAAAATGTTATGAAATTCAAAATTTATGTTGAGTTCTGAAAATTAAAATACCATAATTTCTGTAATATATTATCATTAAATAACAGTTTTTCTTCTTCTTCTTTATATTAGGTATTGTTAAAGTTTGAAAAAAGTTTTAATGCTGTTTAGGAGAATACTATTCTAACATAGTTCGAACTGAGTAATGTATCTAAATTACTGAAAAGGTAAGAATATATAATATAAATTGCATGATAACGTGAAAAAATGTTTAATTATTTGTTACTTGTTTCTAATAAAAATAATGTTGATCCTTTTCACTATTTGCAAACTATCATCTTGTTGCTGATGTAATCGTCCAGACAGTCATCCTTTCACACAAACACTACCTGTGCTCTCATCTAGTCTCTCTAGCATAACTCTTGCACTAATAGGATAACTCAGGCATAATCCTTGTATTCTTCCTTTCACACAGGCACAACCCATGCATTTATCCAATCCCCCAGGTAGTACCCCTGTACTCATACAATCACTCAGGCACTACTCTTGCACTCAACCATTCACCTGGGCACTACCCATGCATTCACCCATTCTCTCAGGTTCTACACATGTACTCATGTAATCACCCAGGGATTACTCTTGCACTCATCATTTTATACAGGCATTACGCATGTACTGATCTAAGCACCCACACATTACTTTTGCAGTTATGCAATTACCCAGGCAGTACCTCTGCACTTATAGAATCACCCAGGCACTGCCCATGTACTCATGCAACCACTCAGGAACTATTCTTGCACATAAGCATTCACTGAGGCACTCCCATGGACTTATGCAATAAAGGAGGCACTACCTATACATACATCTAATCGCTCAGCAATTAACCATACATTCATGCAATCACTCACGCACTACTCTGCCACTCAAAGATTCACTCAGGCACTACCCATGCACTCATCTATTCACTCAGGCACTGCCCATGCTCTCATTTAATGACCCATGCATTACTCTTACACTCATACTTTCACTCAGGTACTACTCATACACTCATCCAATCACTCAGATACTACCCCTGCACTCAAAGAATCACCCAGGCACTACCCATGCACTCATGGAATCACAAAGAAAACTACTCTTGCACTCAACCATTCACTCAGGCACTACTCATGCACGCATCCATTCTTGCAAGCAGTACCCATGCACTCATCCAATCACGCAGGCACTAGAGTTGGATTAATCCATTCACTGAGGCACTACCCATGCACTCATCCATTCCCTCAAGCGCTACCCATGTACTCATCCAATCACCCAGGCATTACTCTTTCAGTCATCCTTTTACTCAGGCACTACCTGTGCACTCATACAGCTAAGGAGGAACTACCTATACACACATCCAATCAATCAGGCATTACCTACGCAGTCGTACAATCACCCAGGCATTAGTTTTGCACTCGACGATTCACTCAGGCAAACCCATGCACTCATACAATGACCCACGGATCAGTCTTACATTCATTCATTTCTTTTTTTATTTCGGTGTGTACACCATAAAAGAACAAACACATATAAATGCAAACGATGATAAGACAGTTAAGAAAAGCTAAAAGTCAGGTTAAAAACAATTTTGAATTACAAATTCATTTGGGATTTAGAACAGTCTTGCAGTCATCCTTGTACTCAAGCACTAGCCATGCACTGATCTAAGCAGGCAGATATTACTCTTGCACTCATTAATTCGCTCAGACACTACCAATGCACTTATCCAATCAGCCATGCAGTACTCCTGCACTCATGCAATCACCCAGGCACTACTCTTGCACTCAACCATTCACACAAGGACTATTTATGCACTCATTTATGCACTCAGGCACTACATATGCACTCATCCAATCATGCAGGCACTAGAGTTGGACTAATCCATTCACTCAAGTACTACGCGTGCACTCAGCTATTCCTTCAAGCACTACCCATGCACTCATAAAATGAACCAAGCATTAGCCTTGCACTCATACTTTCACCCAGGTATTTCCCAGGCACTCATACAATCACCCAAGCACTACCACTGCATTCGTGCAGACACCCAGGCAGTACCCCAGTACTCATGCAATCACCAATATACTACCCATATACTCATACATCACCCAGGCAATAGTCTTGCACTGAACCATTCTCTCAGGCAGTACCCATGCACTCATCCACTGACCCAGGCATTACTTTACAGTCATCCTTTTACTCAGGCACTATCCACACAGTCATACAGTTAAGGAGGTACTACCTATACACAGATCCAATCAATCAGGTATTACATACACAATCATACAATCACCCATGCACTATTTTTGCACTCACCAATTCACTCAGGCAATATCCATGCACTCATCCATTCCCTCAGGTACTACTGATGCACTCATACAATGACCCACATGCAGTCATCCTTGTACTCTAGCACTAGCCATGCACTGATCTAAGTAGGCAGACATTACTCTTGCACTCATTAATTCACTCAGGCACTACCAATGCACGTATCTAATCAGCCAGGCAGTACTCCTGCACTTATTCAATCACCCAGGCACTACCCATGCACTCTTTCAATTAAGGAGGCACTACCTAAACACACATCCAATTAATCAGGCATTACCTACGGAGTCATGCACTACTCTTGCACTCATCCTTTCACTCAAGCACTACCCATGCACTCATATAATCACCCAGGCACTACCCATGCAGTCATGCAATCACTCAAGGACTATACTTGCACTCAACCATTGAATCAGTGACTACCCATACATTCATCCATGCTCTTGGCCACTACCCATGCACTCATCCAATGACCCAGGCATTACCCAGGCATTACCCTTGCACTCATCCTTTCACTCAGGCACAGCCCATTCACTGATGTAAGCACCCAGGCCTTAACCATGAAGTCACTCAGGCACTACCCATGAATTCATCCAATCACCCATGCAGTACCCCTGCACTCATGCAATCACCCAGGCAGTACTCCTGCACTCATGCAATCACTCAGCAACTATCCATACACTCATCCAATAATGCAGACATTACCCTTGCACCTATTCGGTCCTTTTTGGGGTGTTTTAAAACAAATAGATAACAAAACAAGGCAACATACTGCAGTAAAGTACTGAAAACATTTTGCAATTGAAAAGTCATTGCAAAAACAACAACAAAACTAGCATTTGTAATTTTTTGTAGCTACAATACCTGCTGCAATAGACTGCTCCTCAGCACAAAGTAGTTTTTTGCACTTTATGCAGTGTTGCTCTAAATCAGCAAACTCAGTAATGAGCAATGATGTATCTGCTTTAGGTGTGGATCCCACAGATGTGCTGGTTCCTGGAACTTCATCATTCTGTGCTACTTGTTGTAGTTCTCATCAGTGCTGTTCTCAGGCGAGACAGTTGGGATGTATTGTTTATAGATGCTTCATCACTGATGAAGTTCCACAAGAGTATTTCTTTTGGAGCCCCGAAATAAAACTTTTTCACACACAGTGCAAATCACCTTGCAGGCATTCACTTTTTTCTCCCCAGGTGGAATGGAGAAAAAAGCCCAGACAACACTTTCCTTTCTTTTTTTGATTGGTTCTTCCAGCTCCTATTCATTTTCAAATACACTCGGGGGGTAGATTTCCAGATGCCATTTCCAGTGTTGAATAAAAGTACCCCCAAAAAAATGGAGATGGAGAGAAAACACGAGAGGTGTTCCTTCTAAAGATGCTCCTGGAAGAATGAAAAAAATTGTGTGTGGTCCTCCAAGTAGTAGAATAGAAAGCTTTTTACCCAATGAAATCCTTTCTTTTGAAGTCACATGGGATTCCCTTACCGGACGCGTATTCAACGCACACTGAACGTGATTCCATAAAATATATGTGTAAACAATATTATATATTTACTCCAGTTACAAATATAGTAGATTTACAAATTTGAAAGTAAATCTGCTGGTATAATACATATTATAAACTTATATATATATGTTTTTTAGAACAAAATAGGTTTGCGCTGGAGTCACAAACCTATTGCAAACCCAGAAGTACGTGTGAGAGGGTACGCGGGAACATCACGGCTTCTGTAACTTCATTATAAGAACTCAAATATTAAAAATATGGGGGGCGTGGCTTGCAGCCACCGAAGATGGCCACGCACTGACGGAGCTGCGCTAGCAGCCAGCTTCTGTGCACCTGAAATCCAGCACTATCCTGACTGCAAGCGGGTCCTAGTGGCATCGGAAGCCGTCGGGAGGCGGCGGGACCCGCTGTGGTTTTAAAGCGGCCCCTGGGAGCTCTTCGGTGCTGGTTTAGCGTGGCCTGGCCAGCCGAACGCTGCATCAAAATGGCCCCCGCCAGTTAGAGCTACGGCGGTAGTGGGGCCGGACAGCGGGCTGCGCAGTAGACGTCCCCCAGGCCTCCCGCGGGGCGGACAGCGTCAGCTGAGGACAGCGGGGGACACATGGTCCTGGCAGCGTAATATTCAGCGGCGCCCAGCGGAGCATGGAGCGCCGAGTTGCGGGACAGCCCCCCCATGTAAATGTGCATCCTCTCTACAGGACGGTGGTAGAAGGAGCCTGCATACCAGACGTGCTGGCAGTAGCTTCCCCCATAGCAGCTGTGGAGCCTAACCCCGAGGGATACATAGGGGCGAGGACCCTGGGGAGTCTGCATACAAGGGCTGGGAGCGCAGGATGGACGGCGAGCGGTGGCTGGAGTGGCGGACCACGCAGCTCCCCCGAGTCACCTGGATCCTGGGCATGGACTGAGGGCAGAGGCCTGGGCGAGATGGAGCACGCCAGGTGAGACCCTGCAGTGAAAAAGCAGCAGTGGCCCCCGACCAGGCACCTTCCAGAACAGGAGCACGAGACAACAGGTGCGAGGTGGCTGGGGCAACGGCGTGGGCCCCCTGCGGCTTCAGGTGGGTCTGAGTGGGTCAGCGGTGGTAGAATTTTCAGATGCGCGCAGCCACTGACAGATTCGGCCCCATTCTCAGGCGTTTGAGAGGGGCGCGTGAGACACCCACGACCGCACACCAGAGCGGCCGGCCGTACCAGCATGGGCCGCACGAGACCTCCAGGGCAAGGACAGTCAAATCATATTGATAAATACACAGTGGCCGTGGGCAGGGAGAATGGAACCCCCGTTGGCAGTCCTCAAGGGGAACCAGTAAATGGCGACCCAGACCCGTAGCTCAGGGACATCATGGGCGCGATAAGGGACCTGCGGGGCACCTTGGAAACCAAGCTGGACTCTGTGATGGAGGAGGTCAACCTCCTGCGAGCCGACTTCCGCAAGATGTCTGAAAAGGTTGCGGAGGCTGAAACGGGGATAGGCAGTCTTCAATCCAAAATGAAGAGACTGGAAGATCAACTGGCCGCCTTAACGGAAAATCAGTCCGACATTCAGGCCCGGCTGGAGGATCAGGAATGTTTAGCGCGGCGGAACAACATCCGCATAGTGGGGGTTCTGGAAGGAATGGAAGGGCAATCCACGGACTGGTTCATTGAGGACTTAATCCTTAATCACCTAAAACCGAAACGACTCTCCAATTTTTTTTCCGTTGATCGGGCCCATCGAGCACTTGGGGTAAAGTCTAAACCAGGGGCCCCGCCACGCACAATCATCACCCGGATCCTGAACTATAGGGACCGAGATGCCATTCTGCAGGCGTCGAGGGTGGCAGGGGATCTTCAGCTGGATAATGCCACCATCCGCTTCTTCCCTGACTTTACGCTTCACGTTCAGCACCTCCGCCGGTCATTTGAATGTGTGAAGAGAGATAATAGTTCTCATGCAGGGTGTAACATCAGTCAGTTATGTATAACCTTCTTTGCTGGCTGCAGGCCCATGTTTCCTTTTCAGGTTTGATATGGGGCAGAAGGGACGACAGGCGCTCTGCATGTTCATATGGTGGGAGGTTGGGTACCCACAACGCAGGGATGCAGGGAGGGGGGAGTTGCTGAGGGGGGGAGTTCTTGTATTAGGGGTAAGTTATGCTCGAGATCATCACAGTTCTTTCGCAGTCCGAATTTGCCCAGAGGGGTCACAGTGGGACATTAGCAATCAGATAAGTGGTAGACCAGATGTCGACGATGAGTAATCAGACACATATTAAAGTTTGGACGTGGAACGTTAACGGGTTGGGCAATAAAATAAAGCGGACGTTGGTGCTCCAATATCTGAAACAACACTCGCCAGATGTCGTCCTGCTTCAGGAGACTCACCTGCGAGGCAACAGATGCAGGGCCCTCGACAGGTTTGGGTATTAAATGGTGGCCCACTCGGGGTTCATGTCGGGGTCCAGAGGTGTGGGCATTTTAATCCGCAACGCCCTGCCGCTACTAATATCGGGCACCTGGGTAGACGACTTGGGGTGTTTGGCCGCAGTGGCAGGCAGGTGGGAGGGCCGAACCATAGTACTGGGATCCTGCTACGTCCCGCCCGGACTTCACTCCTCAACATACACACGACTGGGTTCTTTCCTGACTTGCCTGCCGTGGGGTACCCTCCTGTTGGGTGGTGACACCAACTCCATAATGGACGCTAATTTGGACCGATTGGGTGGGGGGCAGGGTCCCGGGGGAGAGTATGGGCTGAGGGACTTCATTTCTGCGCTGGGGCTTAGTGACATATGGCGTACGCATCACCCCACACAACGACAATATACATTCTTCTCGGCTAGACATGGGTCCTTTTCCCGGTTAGACCACTTTTTCACGAGCACCGCCCAGCTGGGCGACTTTTCGGAACCCCACATCCTAGCCCAGGGAATTTACGACCACTCACCGGTAGGGGTGACGATTAAAGGGCCGTTGATTAACAGGGCCTCCTTTCCGAGGATTGACCCCTGGCGCATCCAAGATGATACCATCAGTGATCGGCTCCGTGAGGGCTCCCAGCTGTATTTTGAGGAAAATAAGGGTTCAGTGGAGTCTTGCATCACGCTCTGGGAGGCCTTCAATACCGTTCTGAGGGGACGGGCCCAGGCTCTGATAGGGGCAAAAAAGAAAGAAGAGTCCCTGCAGGCCACCCGGCTGGAGGGGGAGATCGAGAAGATGGTGAGGGAGGCCGGTGCATCGCCTGCGGTGGATACCAGTCACCAATTGGCTCTCAAACAGAATGAGCTCTGGGCCCTAGCGGAGGGAGAGGCGCGAGCTTACTCTATCGCAACCCAGCATAGAATCTATGATGTGGGGGACAAGGCTCTCAAGCTGTTGGCGTGGCTCGAGCGAAGAGATAGGGTGGCCGAGGTGCGCAACCCTGCGGGCTCACTGGTCTCCAACAGTGCAGAAATAGCAGAGTCCTTTGCATCCTATTACGAAGGGGTATATACCCCGGTCTGCACCTGCACTGAGCAGGAGTTCACGGAATTCTTGCAGGACTTTGTGCTCCCCACTTTGTCGTCCGAACAAACAGATCGACTGGAGGAAGACTTCACGGTGAAAGAAATATCTGGGACTCTACCTTTCACAGGACAGGGCGGAGTTCTTCGCCAGGAACCTGGAACGCCAACTATTGCGTCTTAAAACAGATGTGCACCACTGGAGGTCGTTTCCTCTCTCCCTGATGGGTCAGGCGGCAATGTTCAAAATTCTCGCATTGCCGCGCTTGCTTTACATCCTGCAAAACACACCATACCCAATATCAACGGGGGTGTTCAGGAAGATTGCGCAAGATCTACGTGTCCTGCTCTGGGATGGTGGCAGTCCCAAGATAGCATTGCCCAATCTGATGAGGGGGGTCTTTGATGGGGGGCTGCCCTTCCGGACGTCAAGCTCTATTACTGGGCCTCCCAGTTGCAGGAGGTAAACGACTGGGTCTACGCGGATCGGTCGGAACCGGCCTACAGAGTTGACCGATGGGTAATGCCGAGCGGTAATTGCGAGCCCCTGTTGTACGCCCGTAAACAGGGTAAGGATTGGCCATCACACACCAGAGTGGTGATTCAATGTTGGAGGGAGGCCAATAAATATCTGGGGTGGTTGGGCTCCCTGATGGGGAGAACCCCCCCTATGGCACGGGGACCAGCTGTTGGATGTGACTCGTTTGACAGGGTTTCAGGGCTGGAAACTCATAGGAATTGAATACCTGGGTGACGTTTGGAAGGGAGACGCTCCGCGGTCTTTTACCTACCTCAAAAAAGAGTATGATTTACATGACTCCCAACATAACCACTACCTACGCCTCACCCACACCTTACAGACTCACATAAGGCGCGGCACGACCATCCCAGAGTACTCCCCTATGGAGGATAGGCTGCTCCTGGACCCGATAGCAGAAAAACCCACCTCCACAATATACCGCAAACTCATCAATAACATGACGGACCCCCTGGTGACATTGCGGGAGAGATGGGTGGGGGACATAGGAGAACTGGAAGACGAAGACTGGCAGGACGCCCTACAGAGCCCAAGGGAGATTGCAATCTGTTGTAGGTTCCGGTTGGTACAGCTTTAGATTCTGCACCGAGTATATTATCCCTGCGCCCATCTGTACGCCTGGGGGAGGAGCCGGTCGGCCCTTTGTGCACGGGGATGTGGGGAGGAGGGTACCTTCTATCACACCCTATGGGAGTGCCCGCAGATAGTCCCTTTCTGGACCAAGGTAGTCGACGTAAAGATGACAGTGGTGGGCTCAGTGACTGGACTAGACATAAGGAGATTTGGCTGGCTCTGGCGGCGGGGGTGGCGAAGAGAATATCGTGAGGGACCAATGGGTACGGGACATAGACTGGTGCCAAAGGGCCGAAGAAACTATCTATAAAAGCAGAGGTTGCACCAAAAAATGGCAAAAGGTATGGGGGCCATGGTGAAAGTACAGGCAGACGGGGGAGGACTAGGACCCTAACAGCTATTGTTATTTGCCTCACTTGTGCCTTTGAAGGTCGGTCATTGTCCAAAGGATGGGTAATTCACTGCATGTATTGTTCTAAATGTCCTGTATTGTTTGATGATGTGAGCAATGTTAATAAAAAGAATTAAAAAATATATATATATGTTAAAAATATATATATTAATATCACTTTTACAACTGTTTCGATAAAACACATACAATTGATTTAAAAATTATATAGTGTATAACATGTATTTACATTTTTTTTAAATAATACATTTGAGAACCGTGCACTCTAAGCGCATCGTATGTGAACAAACAAATATGGCGGCACAATGCTTGGATTCTCACACCCACCGTGACCGGTACGCGATCAGTATGCAATTCTCACAGTTTAAAAAAATATATATATACATTTGTAAATATATATTAAAAAAGGGTTAAAAAATTATGTTACCTTTATGTTATATTAGGGTATGAGGACGTGCTTCAGATATTAAGTGGATGATGTCATGAGTGATGTCATTTGAGATGTCATCAGTGATGTCACTGACCATGTCATGAGTGATGTAATATGTGACATCATAGCAGTGCATTGCGGGGGCGCGAGATATAGTTAGTTTTACATTGACATCTCATCCAATGCTCATGGGATTGCATGCGATTTTCTTTGCATTTTTTTGCAAAAATGTGTTTTGCTGCAATGAGGTAGTTATACAATTCTGTATAAAGTTTGCATATTGTATGATTTCTAAAGTTTTTTTAGCCATTTTTATATTACCTGAAATGCTGCTATAGTTGTTATTATGGGTAATAATGCCAATATATAGTCTGTCTTTCATTTTCTGTCACGGTATTTACTTGTGTTGACAGGCAGTTGAGCACTTTTCCTGCCTTGTTCTGCTATTTAATCTGCTTTCCGATCATGAGACACGTCATGTATCTTCAATACAGATTCACTGGATGATGTCATCAGTGATGTCATTTGAGATGTCATCAGTGATGTCATCAGTAACGTCACTGACCATGTCATGAATGATGCAATATGTGACATCATCAGCAGTGCATTGCGGGCGCGCGAGTTATAGTTAGCAGAACTAACTATAACGGAGAATGGTTTTGTACGAGTGAAATGGCCAGCTAACTATAACACCCCTGAAACCTATGTTTTTTTCTGTGAATTTCTAAGGTTTTTTAAATGCTAATTTCTAAGTATAACCTCTCTAAAACCTATGGTTTTTTCAGTGAATTTCAAAGCTTTTTTTAAATGCTAATTTTTAAGTGTGATAGTAGCTATACCTATTTTTTTGTACTGATTTTCTACAGTTTTTTAACTGTTTAATTATAAATATGTTATTCATTAAATAACAACATATATTTTTCTAAAATTTGCAAAAAGAAATAAAAAAACATTCAAACTGAAATATTGATTAATTTTTTTGTTTTCATTTTATATTTTAATATATTTATATTATTATTTTATTTTTTTTAAATCCAATTTTTTTCGGAGTCGCGCACTCAAAGCGTACACATCACGGTGGGTTCACGGATTCTAGCCACCATTTTAGAAAAGTTGTGAAAGATCCGCGTATGGTGTGCGACGGCTTCGTGTTTTTCAATTACATCATATACATTTATTATTACGTGATGTGCGCGATTGATATGCGACCTCTCCGCAACTCCTGCTCCCGCACATTCGCGACACATGCACATTACGGTCCGAGATGCTTGTGATGTGGCGGGTCCCGCGTGACGTCATATACATGCTGGGACGCGCTGGATGCGTGACTCCCGCAAAAAACTTTTATGTTCCAAAATGATATGTATGTGTCTTTAATATACATATTAGGGCAAGAGATTATCTAAGATATTCATAAAAATAATATATTTGTACTTATAATAAACTTATATTATTTTTAAATATATTTTCGTGAAGTCGGGTGCGTGCATCGTGAGTGCAGAGAACCAGGTCAGCAGAGCTGCTGTAGAGCCAGAGAAACCAGGTCAGCAGAGCCGTTGTAGAGCCACAGAACCAGGTCAGCAGAGCTGCTCTAGAGGCTGAGAACCAGGTCAGCAGAGCTGCTGTAGAGCCAGAGAAACCAGGTAAGCAGAGCTGCTTTAGAGGGAGAGAACCAGGTCAGCAGAACTGCTTTAGAGCCAGAGAACCAGGTCAGCAGAGCTGCTCTAGAGCCATAGAACTAGGTCAGCAGAGCTGATTTAGAGCCAGAGAACCAGGTCAGCAGACCTGCTCTAGAGGCAGAGAACCAGGTCACCAGAGCTAATTTAGAGGGAGAGAACCAGGTCAGCAGAGCTGCTTTAGAGCCAGAGAACCAGGTCAGCAGAGCTTCTCTATAGCCAGAGAAACCAGGTCAGCAGAGCTGCTTTAGAGCCAGAGAACCAGGTCAGCAGAGCTTCTCTAGAGACCGAGAAACACCAGGTCAGCAGAGATGCTTTAGAGCCAGAGAACCGGGTCAGCAGAGCTGCTCTAGAGCCAGACAACCAGGTCAGCAGAGCTGCTTTAGAGCCATAGAACCAGGTCAGCAGAGCTGATTTAGAGCCAGAGAACCAGGTCAGCAGAGCTGCTCTAGAGGCAGAGAACCAGGTCACCAGAGCTAATTTAGAGGGAGAGAACCAGGTCAGCAGAGCTGCTTTAGAGCCAGAGAACCAGGTCAGCAGAGCTTCTCTTTAGCCAGAGAACCAGATCAGCAGAGCTGCTCTGTAGCCTAAGAACTTGGTCAGCAGAGCAGCTCTAGAGCCAGAGAACCAGGTCAGCAGACCTCCTGTAGAGCCAGAGAACCAGGTCAGCAGAGCTGCTTTAGAGCCATAGAACCAGGTCAGTAGAGCTGCTCTAGAGGCAGAGAACCAGGTCAGCAGAGCTGATTTAGAGGGAAAGAACCAGGTCAGCAGAGCTGCTTTAGAGCCAGAGAACCAGGTCAGCAGAGCTGCTCTAGAGCCAAAGAACCAGGTCAGCAGAGCTGCTTTAGAGCCATAGAACCAGGTCAGCAGAGCTGCTTTAGAGCCAGAGAACCAGGTCAGCAGAGCTGCTCTAGAGCCTACGAACCAGGTCAACAGAGCTGCTCTAGAGTAGGCCTGGGCTAAATTACCGTTCCGCTCGCGGAAATTGTGATAATTTGACATTTTCGCGTTCCACGGAGAGCGCGAAAATGTCAAAAATTCCGCATTCCGCAGCTTAGCGATAATTTGTTTCTTGCTCGCGCTGTAAAATAATACATTCTCGCGCGCGTGCGATCGCCTTACCTGAATCCCCGTGTTCGCCAACAAGTTTTCCCGATCCGGTCGCGTTCTCCACGAGATGTTGGATTGTTGGTAGCCATTTGCGCTGTCTCGCGACAGTTCGCACCCGCAGTACTGTCATTGGTCGCGCAATCATGTCTTTCTTCTCGCGATCATGCACCGCGAGAAGAGTGAAAACGAGATGGCCGCGCCCGCGAGCAACCACATGGGTAAGTTGGTGAGCCGCGACCACGCAGAAAATACCGCGAACGGGCGGGAAAATAACTTCCGCATCTTCGCGATATTTCCACGTGTTTGCGGAGATTTTTAACATTTTCGCGATAATTTGCGAAAGTCACTTTTGCTAATTCCGCCCACCCCTACTCTAGGGCTAGAGAACCGGGTCAGCAGAGCTGCTGTAGAGCCAGAGAAACCAGGTCAGTAGAGCTGCTTTAGAGCAAGAGAACCAGGTCAGCAGAGCTGCTTTAGAGGGAGAGAACCAGGTCAGCAGAGCTGCTGTAGAGCCAGAGAAACCAGGTCAGTAGAGCTGCTTTAGAGCGAGAGAACCAGGTCAGCAGAGCTGCTTTAGAGGGAGAGAACCAGGTCAGCAGAGATGCTTTAGAGCCAAGGGACCAGGTCAGCAGAGCTGCTCTAGAGCCAGAGAACCAGGTCAGCAGAACTGCTTTAGAGCCATAGAACCGGGTCCGCAGAGCTGCTTTAGAGCCAGAGAACCAGGTCAGCAGAGCTGTTGTAGAGCCAGAGAACCAGTTCAGCAAAGCTGCTCTAGAGCCTAAGAACTAGGTCAGCAGAGCTGCTCTAGAGCCAGAGAACCAGGTCAGCAGAGCTGCTGTAGATTCAGAGAAACCAGGTCAGCAGAGCTGCTTTACAGGGAGAGAACCAGGTCAGCAGAGCTGCTTTAGAGCCAGAGAACCAGGCCAGCAGAGCTGCTTTAGAGCCTATGAACCAGGTCAGCAGAGCTGCTGTAGGGCCAGAGAAACCAGGTCAGTAGAGCTGCTTTAGAGGGAGAGAACCAGGTCAGCAGAGCTGCTCTAGAGGGAGAGAACCAGGCCAGCAGAGCTGCTCTAGAGCCAGAGAACCATGTCAGCAGAACTGCTTTAGAGCCATAGAACCGGGTCAGCAGAGCTGCTTTATAGCCAGAGAACCAGGTCAGCAGAGCTGTTGTAGAGCCAAAGAACCAGATCAGCAGAGCAGCTCTGTAGCCTAAGAACTTGGTCAGCAGAGCAGCTTTAGAGCCAGAGAACCAGGTCAGCAGACCTCCTGTAGAGCCAGAGAAACCAGGTCAGCAGAGCTGCTTTAGAGGGAGAGAACCAGGTCAGCAGAGCTCCTTTAGAGCCAGAGAACCAGGTCAGCAGAGCTGCTTTAGAGCCAGAGACCCAGGTCAGCAGAGCTGCTCTAGCTGACACTGACTGACTAACACTGACTGACTGACACTGACTGACTGACTGACACTGACTGATTGCCACTGACTGACACTGATTGACTGACACTGACAGTGACTGACACTGATTGACTGACACTGACTGACTGACACTGACAAACACTGAATGACTGACACTGACTGACTGACACTGACTAACACTGATTGACTGACACTGACTGACACTGACTGAATGGCTGACACTGACACTGACTGACTGACACTGACACTGACTGACACTGACTGACTGACTCTGACTGACTGACTGACTGACACTGACTGACTACTCTCTACTACTCTACTACTCACTCTCTACTACTCTCTACTACTCTCTCTCTCTACTACTCACCCTCTACTACTCAATCTCTACTACTCTCTACTACTCACTCTCTACTACTCTACCACTCTCTACTACTCACTCTCTACTACTCTCTACTACTCTCTCTCTGCTACTCACTCTCTACTACTCACTCTCTACTACTCACTCTCTACTACTCTATACTACTCTCTACTATTCCCTCTTTACTACTCACTCTCTACTACTCTCTCTACTACTGACTCTCTACTACTCACTCGCTACTACTCTCTACTACTCACTCTCTACTACTCACTCTCTACTACTGTCTACTACTCTCTACTACTCTCTAATACTACTCTCTACTACTACTCTCTACTACTACTCTCTACTACTCACTCTTTACTACTCACTCTACTACTCTCTACCACTCACTCTCTACTACTCTGCTACTCACTCTCTACTACTCTTTACTACTCTCTCTCGACTACTCAATCTCTACTACTCACTCTACTACTCTCTACTACTCACTCTCTACTACTCTCTCTACTACTCACTATCTACTACTCGCTCTCTACTACTCTCTACTACTCACTCTCTACTACTCACTCTCCACTACTCACTCTCTAATACTCGCTCTCTACTACTCTCTACTACTCACTCTTTAATACTCACTCTCTACTACTCTACTACTCTCTACTAGTCTCTCAACTACTCACTCTCTACTAATCACTCTGTACTACTCTGTACTACTCTCTCTACTACTCACTCTACTACTCTCTACTACTCACTCTCTACTACTCTCTCTCTACTACTCTCTATTACTCTCTACTACTCACTCTCTACTACTCACTCTCTACTACTCACTCTCTACCACTCTCTCTCTGCTACTCACTCTCTACTACTCGCTCTCTACTACTCACTCTCTAGTACTCACTCTCTACTACTCTACTACTTTACTACTCACTCTCTGCTACTCTCTCTACTACTCTCTACTACTCTCTACTAATCACTCTCTATCTCTCTCTACCTCTGTCTCTACTACTTTCTACCTCTCTATACCTCTACTTCTCTACCTCTCTACCTCTACCTCTCTACCTCTACACCTCTACACCTCTACCTCTCTAGCTCTCTCTACCTCTCTCTACACGCACACATATGCACATATATATATATGCATATATATGCATATACATTTATATATATGTATGTGTATATTATCTACTGGCGGTCGCCAGTAGATAGTTATAGTTAGGACCGTGTTTCCATAGGAAATCTGAAAATTCTATTTTGAATAACTTTGGCGCCGGTTGACGAATCCTTGTGAAATTTTCAAAATAGGTGGGGCGCTCCGCTCCGCTCCTACCCTAAAAGTCTCGGGGGGATTCGTCATGCGGGGGCTGAGAAAAAAGGGGGGTCCCAAAACACGTTTTCCCCATGCATTTTTCCATAGGGACCTTTAGTCCAAGGTACAGCCCGAACGGCTGAACAGAATTATTTGAAATTTGGGAAAGAGGTAGTCCTCAGGTCAGGGATGTGCCTTTTGAATATCTGGAGTCAATCTGTTTAGTAGTTCCTGAGAAAATTACAGTTAAAAGCACATACATATCTATAGGCGCGCACCGTACGCGTACCGTACGCGCACGGTGCCGTGCGCGAGCGTAATTCTGATTGGTGGTTACATGACAGTAAACATTCCAGTCGGTCGAAATCAGGAAGTGTCGGCAGCCATTTTGTGTGTCTCACACTGAAAAACAAAGGTAAAGAACGTGAAAAGGGGGCAAGGTAGAGAGTTGCAGACCCCCTAGCCTTTGTCAGGGGGTCCAAAAAGGACCCAGAAGTGTGAAAAATAAATTTGTATTTTTTTTAAAAAAATCGCGGCGTACGTGTACCGTGCACGTACGGTACGCGTACGGCGGTAAAAAAAAATAGAATTAAAAATCAAAATTAAATGTTTAGATGTTGGTTGGCTCTAAAAAGAGCCGTTGTGTTTATTGAGTGTTTTTTTGGTACCTACAAGGAAGTACCGATGCAGAGTCTAAAGTTCAAGAGGAAGACTCTGTTCCCTTCATCATTGAAATGTACACCGTCTCCTCTATAAATGTCTTGCATGTTGTAACGCAAGTTGTTGTGGTATATAGAACCCATACCATAGTCTCTGAGGAAAGGAGAAACAGACTTATTGACGTGCTTTCTTGCTTTGTCAATCTGCGGACAAAATTGGTTGGACCAGTTCCACTTTTGCCTTTGGCATATATTAGAATATACAAAGGCAGTTTGTGGAAAAAGTGACATCAATTGCAAAAAGGTGTCCTTAACAAGCATTTCCAGACCTACCCCAGTTAAAGTGCCTAGGTCATTTCCACCACAGTGCACAATAATAAGGTTAGGCTGTGGGAGATGTAGAAAGGTTTTCACCAAAGGCATTCATTGGTGCCACTTTAACCCTCTCTGACCAATCCATTTAATGTCTACATTTGGCAAAGCAAGGTCTTTCACAATACCTCTTTTTTTCTGCAAACTTTTCACTCCAGAAGACATAGCTATGACCTACAATCCACACTGTGAACATCTTTCAAGGAGATCTGGATGCACTCAGAAGGTGTCTTTTAGTAGAATGGCAATATGAAAAGAAAGATAGTTGTAAAATGGAGGCTAACATACTTTTTTTTTTTTAAAAGAACTGATTGGCTGATTCAAACCATTTTACAGTTAAAACTAGGCTGTATGTTTAGATTTTTACAAGCATGTTTTGTATTGGCTCAGAAAAATGTGTACCCACAGAACATTACTTTGGATTTGCTGTTAGGTTTGAAAAGTCAAGCACTCTTGCTCTAAGGATTAGAAACATTGTGTGTTGAACTTATGACCTCTCTGCTCACAGCAGTGTTCCATGACCTGTTGCTATGGTAGCAGGCAGAAGTCATGTTGGGGGAAGAGATCATTTGGAAAGGGTTGAAATTTGCAACCAATAGAAATGTGTGTTTCCATTTGAAAAAAATGTGGGAAGCACTGTGATTTGGAGTTAACATGTATATGTGTGGAAAAAGAGAGGGAAACATTGCCATTAACTGGTTCTGGTGAGAGGAGAGAGGTGTACGGCTCAGAGATTCTGGCTCTGATAATCTGCTGTTTGAGTGCCACATTTCTTTCTGAACTAACTACTTTTAAAGGTGAGTTATGAATTTGAGAGGGAATGTATGTGGTGCATTTTGATATAAATAATAGAAATGTGATTCTTCTTTTAAAGTTGTTTTTCAAATTTTGTGTTTTGGGAGATATTTAACTGTCTTGAACTTGTAAGATATTATTGAGTATGTCTTCACCATAAGTTAAGGTGTACTGGTATCACCCAGGAATACTGTTTTCTGCCTAGAATCAAACCATGAGACAGTGTGCACACAGGAATTGTTATCAGAGATTTAATTTGTGTTGCTCTTGCTCTGTTAGCCTTGCACTCGCAGGAAAGAGGCAGTTTGTTTTCTTGAAGTGTGATGGTTAGCATTCAGCAGAAATCACTTTCTCACAAATGAGAGGCAAATGCTAACATATTTGAAATTAACATGGAACATTTTCCTTCCACTTTTAAAGTTGTGTTTTATATTTTAAGATAAGGAAGATATTTAAGTGCCTTGAACTTGTAAGATATTATGGAGTATGTCTTCTATAGAAGTTAAGGTGTACTGGTATCACCCAGGAATACTGTTTTCTGCCTAGAATCACACTATGAGTCTGTGTGCACAAAGGAATTGTTGTCAGAGAATTAATTTGTGTTGGTCTGGTTATGTAAGAATGGCATTCGTAGGAAAGGCGCAGCTTTTTTTTTAGAACTGTGATGGTTTGTATTCAGCATAAAAAAGCTGTTTGGGCATGTGCTATTTTCTGTTTCTGAAAAATAAAATGAAAATGTGTCAGACTGTTAGAGTAATTATCACTTGCTCTAAGTGTGCTTTCAAATTGCAAATCAAATTTCGTTTTCTGCCTAGAATCACACCATGAGTCTGTGCGCACACAGGAATTGTTGTCAGAGATTCAATTCGTGTTACTCTGGTTCTTTTAGAATTGCATTCGTAGGAAAGGGGAAGCTTGTTTTATTGAACTGTGATGGCTAGCATTGAGCATATGTCACAAATGAGAGGGCAATGCAAACACATTTGAAATCAACATGGTAGATTTTCCTTCCACTCCTGCAATGGGTCATGTAGTTTGTACATGTTCAAAAGTCCAATTAACCCTTACCACACATGTAGTGTTACATACATGTCTCCAATGTTTATGCAGTTGCGCAAGCGTCCATGGAGATCTCTTTTGCACCTGACAGTAGACAGTCTCCAGAAGCACAATCTTAGCAGAGAGCAAGCTGTTTCTCATGTACAGTCATGCTTACTATTCAGCGCTGTGTCGTGTTTCAGATAGCAGTGAGTAACGCTAATACAGTGAACATCACCAAGGCTCATTTCCTTTGCTAGAGTGTAGTACGTCATTCAGGTTGCACATGTTCATGGGCTCAAAAAGCTGTTAGGGCATGTGCTCTTTTCTGTTTCTGAAAAATATAATGAAAATGTGTCAGACTGTTAGAGTAATTATCACTTGCTCTACCACAGTAGTAAGTGTGCTTTCAAATTGCAAATCAAATTTCGTTTTCTGCCTAGAATCACACCATGAGTCTGTGCACACACAGGAATTGTTCTCAGAGATTCAATTTGTGTTACTCTCGTCCTTTCAGAATTGCATTCGTAGGAAAGGGGCAGCTTGTTTTATTGAACTGTGATGGCTAGCATTGAGCCCAAATTAATATGTCACAAATGAGAGGGCAATGCAAACACATTTGACATCAACATGGTAGATTTTCCTTCCACTCCTGCAATGGGTCATGTAGTTGGTACATGTTGAAAAGTCCAATTAACCCTTACCACACATGTAGTGTTACATACATGTCTCCAATGTTTATGCAGTTGCGCAAGCGTCCATGCAGATCTCTTTTGCACCTGACAGTAGACAGTCTCCAGAAGGACAATCTTAGCAGAGAGCAAGCTGTTTCTCATGTACAGTCATGCTTACTATTCAGCGCTGTGTGGTGTTTCAGATAGCAGTGAGTAATGGTAATACATTGAACATCACCAAGGTTCATTTCCTTTGCTAGAGTGTAGTACGTCATTCAGGTTGCACATGTTCATGGTCTCAAAAAGCAGTTTGGGCATGTGCTCTTTTCTGTTTCTGAAAAATATAATGAAAATCTGTCAGACTGTTAGAGTAATTATCACTTGCTCTACCACAGTAGTAAGTGTGCTTTCAAATTGCAAATCAAATTTCGTTTTCTGCCTAGAATCACACCATGAGTCTGTGCGCACACAGGAATTGTTGTCAGAGATTCAATTTGTGTTACTCTGGTTCTTTTAGAATTGCATTCGTAGGAAAGGGGAAGCTTGTTTTCTTGCACTGTGATGGCTAGCATTGAGCCCAAATTAATATGTCACAAATGTGAGGGCAATGCAAACACATTTGAAATCAACATGGTAGATTTTCCTTCCACTCCTGGAATGGGTCATGTAGTTTGTACATGTTGAAAAGTCCTATTAACCCTTACCACACATGTAGTGTTACATACATGTCTCCAGTGTTTATGCAGTTGTGCAAGAGTCAATGCAGATCTCTCTTGCACTTGACAGTAGACAGTCTCCAGAAGCACACTCTTAGCAGAGAGCAAGCTGTTTCTCATGTACAGTCATGCTTACTATTCAGCGCTGTGTGGTGTTTTAGATAGCAGTGAGTAACGGTAATACATTGAACATCACCAAGGCTCATTTCCTTTGCTAGAGTGTAGTACGTCATTCAGGTTGCACAGGAATTGTTGTCAGAGATTTAATTCGTGGTACTGTGGTTCTTTTAGAATTACATTCGTAGGAAAGGGGAAGCTTTAATTCGTGTTGGTTTTATTGTGTTTTTCACTTGTAGGAAAGGGGTAGAAAGTATTATAAGATTTGAAAAGCACAAAAAAATATAGTAATAAATTTAAATTACATAAAGGTATTTTTTTTTAGTTTCTTTCAGGTATTGCTGACCAACAGTGAAATAAATTAAAGATGCCTATAAAATCAAGGAAGAGAAAAGAACAGAAAAAACATTTATATTTGAAGACAACTGGAGGACCCAAATTAGTTGAAGATCCTCATGTTGAAAAAGCATCTGGTAAGCAAACTAAGGATTTCTAAAAAAATATCTTCAAAAAAAGAACAAATTTGAAAAATGTCCCCACTGCAAATAGTGTTTCAAGTAGAAAACAACAGGACAAAAGTGAGAAATTACAAAATGCCAATGTAGAATTAGAAGCAATAAAGATTGACTTAAAAAGAAAAACAGCATTTAAAGACATTCGTAGAAAAATGTTTCAGAGAAGAGTGATGTCCAATTTGCTAAAGGATGTGAAAAGAAAGAAAAGACTGATTTGCATATGGCCATGTCTAAACTGGGGTGGCGTAGTGGGCAAAAGAACGATGGATTTAACCCAGATCTCTTGACTGGGGGAGAATGTCTGCATTGTCAGCATTCCGTCCATCATTTGTTTGTTATAACGCTTTTCGCCCTAAGTGGGATGGGTATTCCCAGACGTGGGACCCGTGCTCACTACGCCACTGGAGTCAAGCTATCCTGGCTGATGACGGCTGATAGCCAGAAACCGGTCCTAGGATGCTTGATTCCGGTCCAGGGAAGACATGGCTTGGCAGTTCGGGCTGGACTGTTCCCATGAGGCACAGGGTCAAGACTGATTTGCATATGGCCATGTCTAAACTGGGGTGGCGTAGTGGGCAAAAGAACGATGGATTTAACCCAGATCTCTTGACTGGGGGAGAATGTCTGCATTGTCAGCATTCCGTCCATCATTTGTTTGTTGTAACGCTTTTCGCCCTAAGTGGGATGGGTATTCCCAGACGTGGGACCCGTGCTCACTACGCCACTGGAGTCAAGCTATCCTGGCTGATGACGGCTGATAGCCAGAAACCGGTCCTAGGATGCTTGATTCCGGTCCAGGGAAGACATGGCTTGGCAGTTCGGGCTGGACTGTTCCCATGAGGCACAGGGTCAAGACTGATTTGCATATGGCCATGTCTAAACTGGGGTGGCGTAGTGGGCAAAAGAACGATGGATTTAACCCAGATCTCTTGACTGGGGGAGAATGTCTGCATTGTCAGCATTCCGTCCATCATTTGTTTGTTGTAACACTTTTCGCCCTAAGTGGGATGGGTATTCCCAGACGTGGGACCCGTGCTCACTACGCCACTGGAGTCAAGCTATCCTGGCTGATGACGGCTGATAGCCAGAAACCGGTCCTAGGATGCTTGATTCCGGTCCAGGGAAGACATGGCTTGGCAGTTCGGGCTGGACTGTTGCCATGAGGCACAGGGTCAAGACTGATTTGCATATGGCCATGTCTAAACTGGGGTGGCGTAGTGGGCAAAAGAACGATGGATTTAACCCAGATCTCTTGACTGGGGGAGAATGTCTGCATTGTCAGCATTCCGTCCATCATTTGTTTGTTGTAACATTTTAGGATGCTGGCAGTTTTAGGATGCTGGCAGTTCATCATACTGAAATGAGAAAGTTTGTGAGAAGATTGTATTTTGCTAAAAGTCCAGCACTAAAGTTAAATGAGTTGAATAGGGCTTGTTCCGGGGATCTGTATCAGTTGTAGAGAAGGTTACTGATGAAATTCAGTTTTGTTACTTTGGTCCGGAACAAGAAAGTGCAGGTAATGACACAGTTATTGAAGAAAATGTGGAAGAGAATGTAGAACCCACTGTTAGTAAAACATTTGAAGATCAAATGACAAAATGTACTATCATCTCTAATTAAAGACCAAATATTACTTGTATTTGTTGCCGGAGAAACCATTATAAAAATCAAACAAGGTATGTTGATCTCTATAAAAAAAGTGAAAAAGAAAATAATACAAAGTGGATGGATTTTGCTACATATTTATTTCTGGAAAATTGTTTTGATTTGGGTGAATATCCCCGTATTTGTAAATACTGTTATAACAAGTTAGAAGAAAATAAAATGCCAGCAAGAGCTGTACATAATAATTTAGAATTGGCTGAAATTCCTGCAGAACTTAGTGATTTAAATACATATGAGTCTATACTCATTCAATGTGTCCATCCTTTTCAGACTATAGTTCGTATGGAGCCCAAAACAGGCAAATTACCTCCTTCGGATTTACAAAGAGGTTTAAAAGGAAGAGTTGTCTATTTGCCATTGGATTTGAAAAAAAATATGGAAACTATTGATGCAGATAGATTGGAAACTGAACCATTAGTTATTTTTGTTAATGGAGTACCAACAAAGAATAAGAAAATTTGGCAGGAGCTGGTAGATGTACGAAAAGTAAGAAGAGCAAATTAATATTTGAAAAGAAATAATAAATGGTATGAAACAATTTATATGGATGAAGATGAAGAAGTTTTACTACCAGACTCAGGAATACCAGCTGGGCAAATTGAAAAATTGGATAAGTCAAAAGAAGAAGAAATTTATGAACATTTCAGCATACATCCTCTTCATTCAAAAGAAGTTATGGCAAACACTATTGATCTGTTTCAGATGAAAAAAGCAAAAGGAACTCCCGTGAGTGTATGGGAGGAGAGCTTGGAAGCTTGTTGTTTTCCCCAGCTGTTTCCTACAGGAAAAGGTGGACGATATGATGAACCTCCAGTACAGATTCCAGCTTCTGAGTATCGGACTACAAGATTATATGCAGAAGATCCAAGATTTCGTCAAAGTATTCCTTATTTGTTCCATCTTTTATTTGAAAGTGACTTGTCAGCACTATCTTATGCAGTAAATCACATTTTGAAAACTGGAGTACATCTACATAATGTGTCTGCAAAGGATTTTATGAACAAAGTGCAACAGCGAGATGATCATTTGGAATCTCAATTGATTAATCTAATGGCTTGTCAGCGTGGGACAAATGAATATTGGTACCGACGCCATGGAGAATTGAAATGTATGTTACGGAATTTAGGAACTCCTACATGGTTTCTCACCCTAAGCTGTGCTGAGTACGCTTGGGATGATCTTCTGGATTTTCTTCGAGAGGCAAATTCAAATATTGAAAACATCCAATTCAAGACAGCAGGAGAATTGTGCTCATTGGATCCGGTTAATGTTTGCAGATATTTCAATCATCGATTTGAGGCTATGATGTCCTTCATCTGCAATAAAAAAACTCCACCTCTTGGAGAAGTTGTGGATTTCTTTTGGAGAAAAGAGTACCAAGCAAGAGGTGCTCCTCATATTCATATGCTGTTGTGGATCAAGGATGCCCCAAAATTTGGAACAGATTCTGATGATGCAGTTTTAAGTTTCATCGAAGGATATGCAACATGTGCTATACCTAAAAGCACAGAAGAGAAACACTTAAAAGAGCAAGTTTTATGTTTCCAAAGTCATCGGTGTGGAAAATACTGTTGACGAAAGTACAAGAGTAAAGAAAAATTCTACACAAAATGTCGATTTGGATTTCCACGACCTGTTCTTTCAAAAGGAAGAGTCAACAGTTTTATGTCAGCTGTGCGACATACTATTACAAGAAAATCTCCCAAAAATACGTACAACCTAAGAAGAAAAGAAGAGTCAAAATATATAAATGACTACAACCCAGTCATTTTATCCATGTGGAATGCTAACATGGATATACAGTATGTTGCTGACAATTCTATTGCTGTTGCTCGGTATGTCACATCTTACATCACTAAATCCGAGAAAACGGAATTGAAGGAAATGTGGGAAGAGATTTCTCACGAGAAGACTGTCAGTAAGAAGCTATACAGTTTCAGTTTAAAGATGTTATCGCATCGAGAAATTGGATCCTACGAATGCTCAGATAGGTTATCATCTGCAAGTCTGTACTCCAAATCCAGAAGAATAATTCGGGTAAGTTTAGGCCTTGCAGGAATGCGAAATCGGGTACTGAAATCTGTTGGAGAAATTGAATATTTGGCAGAGAATGACCCGTAAAGTACAGATATTTTGAAATCAAACATGTTAGACACATATTACCCAAAAAGAAGTCGTCATCTTGAGAACATGTGTCTCTATGAAGTGCTGCAGAACTACATTTTTACACGGAAAGCCACAGAAGACATCAACAATGGAAAATATAAAGTCATTGGTGAGGAAGGATGTTTGGTGAAGCAAACAAAAGGAAGTTTGATTAATCACAGGAAGCTGAGTTGCGACACTCCTGACAAAAAAGAATTTTACTACTTAGCACTTTTACAGCTGTTTAAACCATGGCGTTCAGAGGATGAATTACTTGGAGATTTTCACAGCTATGAAGATTCCTTTAATGCATGTAAAGATACGATTGAATGCAGTACTTTCACAAATTATGTCCAAATGTTAAATGAAGAAATTGAACAGGAAGCTACAATTGCAGCTGAAGTAGCTAGAGACAGTTCTCAAGACAGCCAAAGTTCTGGAACGCTCAGTCAAGATCCCCTAGGACAACCAATCGTAGAAAATGAAGCTGCAATAGCAATGACTGAAGTGGAAACAGCTATGAATCAAGCTCAGGAAGATTTAATAGACTTAACAAATTTGGAACAGCAACTGAATGAAGAACAAAAACAAATTTATGAAGAAGTCACAAAAAGAATTGATCATGGATTACTACATGAAAAGAAAGAGTGCTCATGCGCATCATTTGAACCAATCAGGATGTATGTGAGTGGACAAGCTGGAACTAGAAAAAGTTTCTTAATTAAACTCATCCGAAGCTACCTACAGCAAAAAACAGATTCAACTTTGTCTTGTGTTGTTACTGCTCCAACTGGGTTAGCAGCATATAACATAAAAGGAATTACCTTACATCGCTTGCTAATGTTACCAGTGGAGCATGAGAACAAAATAGAATATCACAAGCTAACAGGAGAAGCATGCTTCAAAGTTTCAAGAGTGTTGAAGAAGATGCAAGTTCTCATTATTGATGAGGTAAGCATGGTATCAAACGTAATGCTTGCCTTTGTGCATTTAAGAATGCAGCAAATTCTAAAGAGAGACTATGACGTGTTATTTGGTGGAAAACATGTTATAGTTTTTGGGGATCTTCTGCAGCTCACTCCAGTTAAAGGACAACCAGTGTTTAATACTGTGACACATGAAGACACGAAGAAGTCATTAGGAAGTATTGGTAATGTATTGGTAATGCGAATACTTGGTCATTCTTTGAGTACAAAGAACTCACTACCAATATGAGGCAAGCAAACGATGAAGATTATGCAAGTATTCTGAAAGATATCAGAATTGGACTACACACAGAAGTTGGCAGAGAAGCATTACAGAGTCGGTTGCTACATAATTTATTTCCAAATGGAGAAATAGTTGCAGAGAAAATATACCAAAACATTGCAGAAAAAAATACTATAATCTGCTTAATGCCAACACTACGTGAATGCTCGATATTCAATGAGGAACTTTTGAAATTGGAAAAGGAAGAGATTAAGAAAATGGAAGCAGTGGACCAAATTCAGCATGAAGGAATTACTATTATATTAACAGGCAAATTGAAAAATAAATTGGATTCTCTAGAGAAGAACATTTCGAAAACAGCTGGATTAGTGTCGAGTATTTTTAAGAAGAAATTTGGATGTAGAAAAAGGTTTAGTGAATGGAGCTATGGGTAAAGTTGTGGGTTTTGTGAAATACCAGAAAAAAGATGGAATAGAATTTTTAAAAATAAAATTTGATCAGATTGAAGAGGTTAAAGACATTTGTCGTTGTTCAGTTCGTTTCTTGCTTGTGAAAGACTTATATGTACGCAGGAAGCAGTTTCCGTTTTCTCTAGCATATGCTGTAACTATTCACAAATCTCAAGGATTAACTGTAGATAGTGCTTTTGTAAACATTGGTTCTACTGTGTTCAAAGAAGGTATGGCATATGTTGCTTTGTCACGAGTGAAAACATTATCTGGTCTATTCATGATAGACTGATGACTCAAAAGTTAGTGCTAATGCAAATTGTGTAAAGGAGTATAATAGATTAAGAAGAACCTATGCTCCTCATTTAGGTCAGTATCTTGTGTTTGAAAAACGTGTTGTTTCTCGGAAAAGGAGAATTGAGAATATCTGTAATGAGGATGTAGAGAAGAGAAAACAAAAGGAGAGTGATGTGATTGCAAGCAAAAAGAAAAAGGACAATGTTCAAGAGGTTGTTGGTTGTCATTTTGAAAATAGCTCTGGTGTCAACTGCTACTCTAATGTAGTGCTGAATGTTGAATTTTATCTTGAAAATTTGCAAGAGCAGATAATACTTAATCATGTAAAAAGATTTTGTTCTCTGCTGAGTTTTCTTTTTGAGAAGCTGAGTATTGATAAAACTAAAATAGAAAGTGCTTCTGATGTTAGAAAACTTTTAGATGTATGTTCAGGATGTACACAGTTTACTCAAAATGTCCAGCAAGATGCACAGGAATTCTTGATGTATATCCTCATGGTACTGGAAGAAGAAGGGGTAGAGATAGAAAATATGTTTAGTCTCTCTTATAAATGGGAACATAGTTGTGAAAACTGTTTCAACACATGCTGCTCTAATGTTGATTCAGAAAGGTTCATATATTTAACATTACCAGAGAGTAAATCAGTGACTTTTAGTAAATTAGTTAAAGATGCCAATCACAGCATGGAATGTTCTAAATGTAAATCAGACATGTTTTCAACGTTATTTTTAAAGAAATATGGACAGTATGTAATTTTAATGATGCAACGTTGTAGAGCTGATGGTTCAAAATTGGGCACTTTAATAAAGAAGTTTACAGGACATCAATTATCAATATCTGGAAAAACTTTTGTTGCAGTTGCAATAATTTTCCATGATGGACCTTTGATAACTTCTGGTCATTACACAGTTTATCTTAAATGTGAAAAAGGCTGGACACTGTGTAATGATTCTCAATTGATTTTCAAGCAACGTTTGCCTGCAGAATTACCAAATTCCTATTTAATTTTTCTGAAACCAAAATTTTAGATACAAATTGCAACATCTGAACAAATCATTTTTGCGATTGTATTGGATTACCATTGGATATTTCATCAAACAAGAATTTAAAAATTACCATTTGGCCTCATGGAAAGGTAAAAATTTCTCTTGTGGACTTCTTTGACAGATATTATTTTGGTGTATGTGCTTTGCAACAAGATTTACAGATGATATTTATTGCAAATATTTGTTGTTTTTAGATGATGTTTTTATTAAATATGTTACATTTCTATAAAGGTATGTTTTACTGAGAAGAAATTCAGGGCTTTTTTTAAACAATCTTTCAGATTGTTAATTTTTTTGCCCGCTGTTAAGTGATGAATGCAATTGGTTTCACGATTTACAGTGAAATTCAATATATTCTGAAAACAGCAAAAAAAGGGCAAAAATTTGTTTTTTTAAATAACAAAATATGTGTACTGTATTTTTAAAATGTATTGTTAAATATTAATACTTTTTTTCTTTTTTTACAGATTGAGAAAGAAAATGTAGGAAAATTAGTACTTTTTTCTAGCAATTAAAAAAAAAACCGTTATTGATTAATAAGTTATTTTGTTGGTCAGGTAAGTTTGAAATATCTGTATTTATCACACATTTACTTTCAAACTCCCGGTAAAAAATGTTTTTGAAAATAAGTGATAAAATAAATTAAAAAAAATTGTGAGGTAGGGTGGCTCTTAAAAGAGCCCTTGTGTTAATACAGGGACGGAGGAAAGAAAGAATGGCAATATTAAAAGGTACCGCACTTGTGCTGCTCAATCTTTTTGTCTATTAGAGGAATACTAGTCTCCCCCATAGCAATAAGAGAGTAACAAGTGTTGCACCTTATATGTACTCTCTGAAACCGAGGGTAGATGTCCAGAGGAGCAGAAGAGGGTGACGCTCCGACCGCAGAGGAAGTACTCGGCTGAGCTGCCGAAGATGTACTCAGCTGAGCTTCTGCGGATGTGCTTGGGTGACTTACTGGAGGGGTTGCTTCAGTATGTCGAGCAAAAGTCTTGGGATGTACATCCCTAATGTGTCTAAACATAGAGAAAATTCCCTTCTTTGGATTACCTCTAGATAAGACACGCCCCCAAAGTGAGCAGGTGACTAACGGAGCATTGACTTTTTTATGCCCCTCTGGAAATGTGAAATATTCCCAGACAAAAGAATTCTTCTGTTTCCTCCTTCTCTGTCTAATAATGCTGTCCTGCTCACTCCCAGAAGAGGTTAATTAGGAAACAAGGAAACCCTACCCACAAGGAGCCTGGGTATTATGTGTTGTAAGGAAACAATGGCCCGTGTGGATTAATACTTGCTAATATATTATATAATACATGACAATAATCCAAAAAAGAAAAAGGATTAAATATGGTGTCAGAAAGAAAAGCACAGCCATACACATTAGATCTTTTGTAGAATTTTTTTTCTCTTTTTATATTTGTAATAAAAAGGTTTTATGGGAAGTGGACACAAATTCACAATGCAAATTAACAATATTTATAAAAATTTCAAAGAGTGTCCCAGTGAAAAATTAACCTAAGCAAAAGAAAGTAACATGAAGTGCAACATACAGAAAGGTTTCAATTTTTCATTACAAAGGCAATCATAAACAATTAATAAATCCAATTGTCAACACTCAGTCATTCTAAGTGTCGACAGAATGATTCGCCTTTCACGTCAACGGAGTTTCGACCCTATGACAAATAGAGGGTCTCTTCAGGACAGTCTTATATAGGGACACCTACGAAAAAATAATAAAGAAAAAATCTTGTCAGAATAAAATGCTCTTTTATCTCTAAGAAAAAGGGGTTTAGAGGAGCATTAATATTAAGTCTCTCTACCTGGTCGTCATAGATGATATGTAACGTGTTTATGTGCAGTGTCACAGTGCTCAATGTGAAATAAAATACTCACAAGGGCCCAGCCGGGTGCTGTGTGAGAACAATGAAAAACTATTAGTGCCAAACTGGATATCGTGAGAATGCATGATAATCAAGATGCTAAAACTTTCTACTTACCCCTGTGAGAAGAGACTCACGAAGAGGCAGTAGCCCAATGGTTGGAGATCTAGTGTTGGTTGTACTCAGCGTGAGAATCTGATTTCAGAGAATAACGAACGGGAACCGCATACGCGAACTGCCATTGTATCCCAAAGACAATTCAGCTCCTTCTCCTAGAGAATCACAAGCAGTAATGAGGGGAATGGGTGTGGTGTTGGAAGTTTCTGGAAATGAAACAAGATTAAACCAATGAAAAGTGTTGTTTCTGGATCACATGACCTTACCGTACGCGCACGGTAAAAGTACGCATGCGCGTACGTAAGACGCGCGCACGCGCGCATGCGCATTAGAAGCTCGCGCACATGCGCATTAGAGGCACGCGTGCACGCACGTACGGCGGTTCCGCGTAACGTGCGCGCGTGCGTGCACGTAGGAAGCAAGCGCTTACGCGTCGCAGACGAAGTACGGACACGTACGTAAATGCGCACACGGAGCATAAATATTACGTACGCGCACCGTACATAAAGCGTACCGTGCACGTACCGTAAGCTTACCGTACGCGCACGGTAAAAAATCCTAAAAATAAAGGTTTGTAGAAGATATTAACTATGTTATTCAACTATATCTAACCATTATATTTAAAAAAGGTGAACCATTCTATATTGCAGGATACAGTAAATCAATGATTATATACATAGGTAGCATATTGTTTATGAAAAAAACTCCAAAAAAAAAAAAAAAAAGGATTTAAAAAACCCTGCAAAATCACTGAAAAAACCATAGGTTTCACACACGTTATAGTTAAGAATTAGCATTTAATAAACCTTTCAAATTCACTGAAAAAAACATAGGTTTCACACACGTTATAGTTAGGAATTAGCATTTAAAAAACCTTGCAAATTCACTGAAAAAACCATAGGTTTCACACACGTTATAGTTAGGAATTAGCATTTAAAAAACCTTGCAAATTCACTGAAAAAACCATAGGTTTCACACACATTATAGTTAGGAATTAGCATTTAAAAAACCTTGCAAATTCACTGAAAAAAACAGAGGTTTCACACATGTTATAGTTAGCTGGACATTTCACTCGTACAAAACCATTGAAATTTCCCCGTTATAGTTAGTTCAGCTAACTATAACTCGCGCGCCCGCAATCCACTGCTGATGACGTCACATATTACATCTTTCATGACATGGTCAGTGACATCACTCATGACATCACTGATGACATCTCAAATGACATCACTGATGACATCACTGATGACGTCATCCATGTGATAAATTACCACATCTTCTCACACCCTAATATAACCTTTGATACACCGACTCAAAATTTATGAGTTCCATTCTCAAAACCATACATACTGCAATACCAATAACTGCATACCCACTTATTAACTTTTAGGTCTTCATACACCTCCACACACTCACCTGTACAGTCACTCATACTTACAGTCACTCCATACAAAACTATCATATGCATTTATACACCTATATAGACACTCACACACTACCAATCATCCATAGAGGTACTCTCACACCTACTCAGTCATGCAAATAATCACACTCCCATTTACTCACCTATGCGGTTATACACACTCAAGTTCACTTACTCATAAAAATAGTATCACATTCTTACGCTCTATTAGAATCATTGATACAAGCACACACTCATCCATACAGTCACTCTCACAATCACACACTCTCACATCTACCCACTTATATACTTTTACACGCATATATACTGCCTTTCACATATGTAGTTAGTCACAATTGTACCACTGAGATATACATTCAATCCGTAACACACCCATACATACACTCACTCAACCATACAGTCCATCACAGATGCACTCTTAAAACCATGCACCCATAGAATCACCCACTCACACATCTATGCATAGAGTCACACCACCCTACCCACAAAAACACTCAGGAACCCATACAGATACTGAGACAAGCAATCAATAACTCATATAGACACTTATATAGGTATTCACAAAACCATGCCGCCACTTATACACCAACACACAGACACATACAAACATTTACACAGTTTAGTCACTAGTCTGCAGTAAGATACAATTAAACGACTCACTTATAGAGTCAGTTACGCACCACAGAAAATCATCCATTTACACACTTATACACCCACTCAATCTTCAACAGGCCTTTCCCTATATATATTAAACATATTAAAACTGTTCAGAAACACATACTCAATGGATGATGTCATCAGTGATGTCATCAGTGATGTCATCAGTGATGTCATTTGAGATGTCATCAGTGATGTCACTGACCATGTCATGAGTGATGTAATATGTGACGTCATCAGCAGTGGATTGCGGGCGCGCGAGTTATAGTTAGCTGAACTAACTATAACGGGGAAATTTCAATGGTTTTGTACGAGTGAAATGTCCAGCTAACTATAACATGTGTGAAACCTCTGTTTTTTTTCAGTGAATATATATATACATACATATATAAACATATATATAATCTGCATATCTATATAAATACAAATATAAATGCATGCATACATATACATATACATATATGCATACATATGCATGTTATGTACATGAAAGTTTGAAAAACACTAATACAAGCAAAGCTAAAAAGCCACCTAACTACAAACATAATTGCTTTAACTTAAACAAGGGCGAGACCTATTGCATTTTCAATGCTTATTTACTTTGGTTCCATCAAGAAGGCATTCAGATGTGTCACACATTTGCCATCAATTCTGAATGTTAGCACTCTAGTTGCTCATTAGATCACTGTAGTAAAGCTACTGCTCACCAGGGAAGTCTGCTGCTGGTATTCAAAGTGCATGTTTCAGTTTGCATGTCTTGTTTAATGAAATAGAAGAGGATTTGAGAAGTCAAAATGTGCCCTAAGTTTTCTTTCTGCAGCACTAATCATAATTTCTATGGCAAAATGAACCCCCTCATTTTGTTCCTTTGCAAATTAAAGGTTTTAAGTGTTACCACTTTATTCCAATCAAGATGGCTTCAGGTGTGCCATACTTTTGTCATAAGTAAGACTGTTAGCGCTCTAGTTGTTCTTTAGAACACTCTGGGACATTCTGTCATTGGGCTATACTTGGGCTACATCTGGGTGATATTTGTGCTACATTTGGTCTCTTTTGTCTCTGGTGGCCATCTTGGGAGACTTATTTGTTATGAAGTTTCCTAATTTCCTCATTTACTACAGTCTCCTCAGTTGGAAATACTTTCAGTTTTTTACTTTGATTCCATCAAGAAGGAATTCAGATATGTCACACATTTGACATAAATTCGGAATGTTAGCACTCTAGTTGCTTATTAGATTACTGTAGTAAAGCTACTGCTCACCAGGGAAGTCTGCTGCTGGTATTGAAAGTGCATGTTTCAGTCTGCATGTCAGAATATTTTATTGAAATAGAAGAGGATTTGAGAAGTCACTCAAAATGTGCCCTAATTTTTCTTTTTTCAGCACTAATCATATTTCTATGGCAAAATGAACCCCCTCATTTTGTTCCTTTGCAAATTAAATGTTTTAAGTGTTACTACTTTATTCCAATCAAGATAGCTTCAGGTGTGCCATACTTTTGTCATAAGTAAGACTGTTAGTGCTCTAGTTCTTCTTTAGAACACTCTGGGACATTCTGTCATTGGGCTATACTTGGGCTATATCTGGGTGATATTTGTGCTACATCTGGGCTCTTTTTGTCTCTGGTGGCCATCTTGGGAGACTTATTTGTTAAGAAGTTTCCTAATTTCCTCATTTACTACAGTCTCCTCAGTAGGAAATACTTTCGTTTTTTTACTTTGATTCCATCAAGAAGGCATTCAGATGTGTCACACATTTGCCATAAATTCAGAATGTTAGCACTCTAGTTGCTCATTAGATCACTGTAGTAAAGCTACTGCTCACCAGGGAAGTCTGCTGCTGGTATTCAAAGGGCATGTTTCAGTCTGCATGTCAGAATTTTTTATGAAATAGAAGAGGATTTGAGAAGTCACTCAAAATGTGCCCTAATTTTTCTTTTTACAGCACTAATCATAATTTCTATGGCCTAATGAACCTCCTCATTTTTTTCCTTTGCAAATTAAATGTTTTAAGAGTTACCACTTTATTCCAATCAAGATGACTTCAGGTGTGCCACACATTTGTCATAGCTAGGACTGTTAGCGCTCTAGTTGTTCTTTAGAACACTCTGGGAAGCTGCAGTAGAACACAAAGGAATCAACTAACAGCCTCTGCCCTTGTTGGACGTACATGTTTTACTGAGAATGTCAGACTTCATTCTCACATGACCGAGAAAGATAATGTGAATTTACAGAAAATATGCTCTCTGTTTAGATTATAGATCACCTTCCAATCCTCTGTGGGAAAAGCATGAGAAAATAGTTTTCTCTCAATATGATATCATACATTAATGTATAAATTCAAAGAGGCTTATCGCCCCAAAATTAAGGAGCAATATTATGCATAATTAAGACACCGTTAGTGCTAATTAATCTTTTGTGAGATGCATATTGAGGAAAATGAAAGGCCACATAGTTGGGACTGGCTGGTTCCAGCGTTGCTTTTAAAGGATTTTTTATGAATATTGCTGAGAATAAACAACAGTGCTACATTTGTGAATTCCAAGATGGCCGCCGTAATTGCGAAGTGATTCTGTAGTCGAGGCATTATTGTCTCTTCTTTGTTTTAACTCTGGACGCTCTATGTCATTTTAACGGAACGGATAGCGTCGGGCGCGTGTAAACTGGAACTTTGGATACTGAGACGCTGTGAGGACAGACACATGACTTGGTGAGTTGGACATACGAGGAGTTTAATATTACTGCATTATACGCTAAACTTCGGCTCAGATAAACACAAATATTAATGTGAATCAAGGCTTTTAGAAATGCTTGGTGATTCATACATTGAATGCGGACTTACTCATTGTTGGCGGACGTTACCTAGAGGCTGGAATTTTGAAATGTATGATACGTTAATGTGGAGCATGGTTTGAGAGAGAAGTCGTAAAGGATAAACTGATATAATGATATAGACAATACCCATGCCTAGATAATTAAGAAAGCTCGATAACCATGAGTTTTTAAACTTGAAACATACTTGATATTTACTGAACAAACATAGGATAATATTGGTGTCTGTTACTGCTCAGCATTGTTGGGCTATTTTAAATTTGTTCCAGAATGATATTCTCTTTGGAAGTGTGAGTTAAGTTAATACTCGAATATACAAAAAACTGTGAGAATAATATTCACAATGAGTACGTGCGTAGTTAGCTGGCTTAAAATTAGGACTCACAAAGATAGCAAGTAACTAGTTTAGGAATCATATAAAAAGAGGAAGGGTTTATAATATAACAAATAAGTAATAATGTTTTTTTATTCAGATGGAACGTATCATGGCTCCACAAGGATATTGAAATGTGGTTTTAGAGGCTCAGGGATACTAATACAGACCCCCAAAAGAAACACACAATAAGAACGGGATAAAAACTTGAAAGTGGGTGTCTTGGTGCAGTCCGATTTATAATGGATATTTGTTTGTTAATATAGATAATCATTGGTTATCTCTGTAAATTACAGTATAAACTTAATTATTTTTGTAGCACATTGGATTCCTGACAACGTTTTGTGCACATACAACATTTTGAATAATCACTAAACAAATAGCGTGCGAGCTCCGACATAAGTGTGGTGAGGAGACCTAATTTTGCTCACACTTTTCCTCTTGTTTTCTTTCTTGGTACTCTACGTTTGAAATTAATAGGATGGTTTGTTAAAGTTTTCTTAATATTCTTTTGAGAATTTAATTGACATAGGACATGTCTTTTGGGTATGATGTTGTGGCTTTTCAATTTAATTAATATGCTTTGCTATTAGCAGACGCTTTTCTTAAACTATAGATGTTGTATACTCACTATTATTCATCCTTTGTCATCACTCTTGGGTGATTGGTGGTCAGTTTTTATTAGTATTATGGTATCTTGAATATATATTTTTTTGTGATTGGTATATGCAACTTATCATTGTTCAAAGATGATGTTGTATTTTGCACAATTTTTATATAGATTCCAATATATGTTTTTATATATGATTTGCAGCCTTGAGGAAGCCCTAGGTGGGGCGAAACACGCGTCGGCTGCTGCATTCCATAAAAGAAATAAAATGATTTCTGAATGATCTACAGCTACGTGGATATTGATTTGGAACTCTCCTGTAATATGATGATATGGTTGTTAAGTGTACAAAACATATGGGATTAGAGTTACTTTTGTATGGTGTGCTCCTGTGTCTTTGTTGTTAGTATACATATATATATATATATATATATATATATATATATATATATATATATATATATATATATATATATATATATATATTAAACAAAATTTGAGAATATTTTGTTTGCAAAAGTATATTTATTCCTTCTTTTTTTAAAATTTATATTTCACAGAAGCCGCGCACCCTACACACACCCTACACGATGACTGCCCGCACCTCGTTAGCGCACATTTCAGAAGTTGTGCTGGGGTTGCGACCCTTCCGTGCACCTATTCCCGATTTCCCGCCGGCATCGCGCCAGGGTCATGACTTCAGCGTAATTTGAAAAGTATGAAATATCGTCTGTAAGAGCGAGCCCGCTTTGCTTGAGGGTTAGCGGTCTAGTTCTCGTTGATCTGCCAACTTTAAAAGACACCCTGCGGCGACCTCACAGATTGTGTGACGCGATGCGCTGTTGTTGACGAGACGCTTGTTCGTCTTCTGAATGCTGCTGGCACTTTGCACTTTCTAGTATGCTCCTAATGTATTTTAATGGTTCCTTTTTTAAAATTGCACTAACTCAAATTTTTAATTTATATTTCTTTTACCTGCTGACCAACCCTGCGGTGCCATCTGTAAGAGCAGGCCAGCTTTGCTTGAGGTTTAGCAGTCTAGTTCTCATTGATCTGCCGCCTTCAAAAGACACCCGTGCAGCCGGCGCGCCACCGGCCTGTCTGCACCCATTGGCGCCCAGAGCGCGCCCAGTCTCAGAACCCCTGCCCGTTTGGTCCCCCATAAGTACTCTAAGAAGTACCTACTGGAGCTTAGGAGAGGTAAGTGCCCCTCTCCGGAAGTCTGCTGCCACTTGGGGAATGTTATGGAGTTTAAGTGTGGGGACTGTAATTTCGGTTTTAGCCCCAAACTGACTTACTCATTGACAGAGACTGATAGCACGAAGGCTAAGCCTCGACCCTCCAAGGTCGTTTCAAACTACACAGTTGCTACCTTGGAAACCGTGGAAAAGTGGGCATATTCTTAGGGCTCTCTCAGGATCACAATTTTCAGCGCATTCTGCTAAATACACCTTCACTAGTCAAAAATAAATACCAGTTTGAATGTCTGATGCAGGTCTCTAATCCGTATATTGTCTTTTTTACTGAAACCTGGACTAATGAGGCATCAGATCCAGACTGGCATACCGGTCTTCCAGCAGGTTACTCAGTGATGAGCCAGGATAGGCTAGGGGATAGAGGTAGAGGTATCACAATAATACATCGCTCCCAGTTGAAGGTTCGGGTGGAAGCCATTACACACCTCCCGGCGGAAGCTATGCTATTTACTCTTAATATTAATAATATCTCTCCATTCTTGGGCTACTTTTATATCGTCCACCTGGACCTAGAGCACCCTTCACTTAGGCCCTACAAACCCTTCTTGAATCCTGCTTAGAGTATGCCACTTTTACCATTCTGGGTGATTTAAATTTTTACTTAGAACTTAACAACAACAGTGACACTACGAGACTATGCGACAACATGGTTGCTTGCGGCCTGACACAAATTGTATCAGATGCGACCCACTTGGCCGGCCATACACTTGATGGCATTTTTACTAACAATCCTGATATTGCCTTGGTCAAAATTGCCCCATTACCCTGGACTGACCATAAGGCTGTACATTTTACACTCAAATACAACAACCCTAATAATGCCTCCTTAAACAGACCCTCTGTGGTGAAAACTCATCCCAGGTATAAAATAGGGGGAAACAAGCTAAAACAGGCACTCGACATCAGCCCACCCTTACCGGTCACTGACAACAATGACGCAGTTTCCCAATTTGAGGATTAGATTCGACAAGCAGTAAATCGTGTTGCTCTGGAAAAAATCTCTAGAACTCGAAGAGGGCAGGTGACATCTCCGTGGTATGGACCAGGTCTCAAAAACATAAAATGTAACTGCAGGCGAGCTGAACGATTATGGAGATCTAATTACAGTAAGGAACACAAACTAGCGTATAACTTAGCTTTGGAGCAGTACAAGGAGGACATTATAAGGGCCAAACAGGACTACTTTACGGCTAAAATTGGGGAGGCTAAAACCTCCTCTAAACAACTTTTTAAAACAGTTCAAGCTCTATCTAAGCCGCAACAGTCCAATCGGTTTAGGCCTGCTCCAGCCTTCTGTAACAAGTTGGCTAGCTTTTTTCAAACAAAAGTCCAAAATATCTATGATGATCTCCTTCTTACTGTATCCACTTCAACTGTTCATACTAAGTTACCAGTGGAGGTGTTTAACTCTCAGAGCCAACTCACAATCTTTCTTAGTTTTTCACCAGAGAAGGTGAAGCACCTTCTTCTAACCACCAAGTCCGTCTTATCCAATGATCCCTGTCCTCCCCCAATTTTACATTTAGTTCCAGACACAATTAGAACCTACTTAATCCCCCTCCTTAATAAAGTAGTTGACTCAGGAAGCTTTCAATGTGCCTGGAAAAAAGCCTGTATCAGGCCGATCCTAAAAAAACCTGCCCTCGACCCGACTGAGGTTAAGAATTACCGTCCAATCTCTTGTTTGCCATTAGCAGCCACATTCTAGAAAAATCAATGAACATAGAACAGACGCAATTCCTTGAATCTAACAATCTATTAGATCCTAGCCAGCATGGCTATCGATCCTCCCACTCTACTGAGTCAGCACTGATAATGGCTACAGAAGGGATTCGCGGTCAGGTTGATAGGGGGGGCCGGGCCATCCTCATCCTTCTAGACCTATCGCCAGCATTTGACACCGTGGACACACGGTGTTAGTGCAGCGGCTGAAGACCTTGGGGATTGGGGGTATGGCTCTGGCCCTCTTCACCTCCTTTCTAGCATCCAGATAGCAGAGTATAGTCTGGGATCCTCTGCAACCTGACTCTTTCCATCTTCCTTGTGGGTTCCTCACGGCTTGCCCAATCACCCACCATATATGTCACCCCACTGGCCAGAATCGTTAGAGAGCATGGTTTCACCTTGGTCTCCTATGCGGATGATTCCCAACTCATTATATCTGTTTCAAATTATCCAGAAGCAACGGCTGTTAGTTTCCATTCCTATCCAACCGATGTTATGAGCCGGATGGGTCAAAACTTCCTGAAGATTAGTAACGAGAAAACTGATGTGATGGAATTTGGTAAGGGCCCCTCCGTGTGGAACCAAACCTGGTGGCCAAAAGAGGCGCGTGAGTGTCCCTGTCCTACAGCCAAGGTTCGGAATTTAGGAATCATCTTGGACAGTGAGCTAAAATTTGCTGGCCAGATCAACCACCTTGCGTCTTCCTGCTTTTTCCTATTAAAGATCCTACGAAAGATTTTCCTTTTTATCCCTCAAGAACTCAGGAAAGCGGTGGTGGTAGCTCTTATTCTATCTAGAATTGACTACTGTAATGCTCTTTTGGTGGCCATTGATAAAACCCACTTGCTCAAACTACAGTCTCTACAAAACGCAGCTGCCCGTCTGCTTTTAAATATTCCTAAAGGTCATTCTACTTCAACTGGAATTAGAGCATTACACTGGCTTCCCATCCAGCCACAAGTGAAGTTTTAGGATCTCTGTCAGGTCCATAAGGCACTTTATTTTGGCGAGGCGCCGACATCCAGAAATTGTTCCCAAGGTATGTGCCCACGAGGAACCTAAGATCAACGAATGGGGGTCTTATTCAAACTCCCAAATTCTGCAGAGCTAGATGGGGGGGCAGGAGCATTTCCTATCGTGCTTCCACGTTATGGAATAAGATGCCAACCGCCATGAGGCTGCAACCAAACCTGCTGCTTTTTAGGAAATCACGTAAATCAGGGCTGTTTCCCTCTTAAATCAGCTACAGCAACTCACAGTGCACCACTGTCTCACTGTTTCAGCACCAAGATGCCGCGGCATTCGAGTGCTTTATAAACATAATTTTCATTTAATTTCATTTCATAGAAATTATCAATACATTTTTTGATTATAGTATTTGACGTATTTTAAAAGTTTGAAATATTGCTAATGAAAGTTAGAATACCAAATTGGAATAAAGAGTTTTAATAATATCCCTTTTAAAATATTGTATAAACATTTATTTACAGTCTATAATTATGTATACTATATTTTACGGATGTGCGATGCATAAGCGATGGGTGCGCACACCCTACACGACTTCGTGTCAGCAGGAAAAGAAAGAATCTGATTGGTTTAAATCATTTTCATTCTGTAAGAGGGAGAATCCATCCTTGTGATATTCCTCTTATTATTTAGCTTTCTTGGTGACAAGACCTGCTTCGCGTTACTCTCTTTATTTTTTCCAATTCAGTGTGTTTTTGATTTTTTTTTCAACACTATGGCTTCTACTCAGCAAGACATCGACCCCTTGGATTTGAAAGAAGAAGAAATTGTTGAACTGGTGAAGAAGAGGAAGGAGAGTATTGTATGGGCCTTCTTCTCAGTATCAGAAGGTGAGAAGAGAGAAGAAAGTCAATGCCCATAAGGTAACTTGCATAATCTGCGAACGCATTTTATCCAGAGGGTCCGAAAACAAATACTCGTGCAGAACCAGTAGCATGAAAAAGCATCTGAAAATTCTGCACCTGGTTCACCTGGCTAGAGAGGAGAAGAGGAGACATCTTAATGAAGCGGCACAACAGGACCCAAACGCCCCTTTTACCTCTTCGCAGCAAGTTCCTCTAGCGCCCAGGCCCCACATCATCCCTGAACTTTTTGAAGCGGCGAACGGCTGTAAGATGTATGGCACCAAACTCTGCATTGCAGAACAATGTATCGATGTTGTTACAGCTGCCAGAAAAGCACATGAATGTTAAAAAATAAATAAATGGGCTTTTCTTTTTGTGAAACAGCTTGTTTGCTGTTTTTAATTGTATGTTCTTAAAAAAACACACACACACAAAAAAGAAAATAAAGATTTAAAAAATACAACATAATTTGAAAATTGTTTTAAACAAAACGGTTCCTAAGGAACCACATCTATTGGTTAAAAAAAGAAAAATTAACAGAATTATTGCATGAGAGCAAGGACACTGTGTGGGTGATTTGAGAAGTTGAAGGGTACTGCGTTGTTATTTATGAATGTTTGTGTAGTGGTATATGATTGAATGAGTGTATGGATAATGGCTGGGTGATTGGAGAAGTGCATGGGTAGTACCTGGGTAATTGAAGGAGTGAATGACCATTGTCTAGGTGATTAGAGGACTGCATGGGAAGTGCACAGGTGTTTGTAGCACTGCATGGTTAGTTCCTGGGTCATTGTATGAGTACATGGGTACTGACTGGATGATTAGAGTACTGCAAGGAGAGTGCATGGTGAATTTATAAGTGCATGTGTATTGGTGGAGTGATTGGATAAGTACATGGTACTGGCTGGGTGATTGGAGGAGTGCATGGGTACTGACAGGCTCATTGCATGGGTATTACCTGAGTAATTAAAGGTGTGAATGAGTAGTGACTAGGTGGATAGAGGACTGCATGGGTAGAGCATGGGGAATTCTAGCAGTGCATCTGGTAGTGCCTGGGTCATTGCATAAGTACATGATTACTGACTGGATGATTAGAGTACTGCAAGGAGAGTGCATGATGGATTTATAACTGCTTGGGTATTGGCGGAGTGATTGGATAAGTACATTGTACTGGCTGGGTGATTGGAGGAGTGGATGGGGAGTGACAGGGTGATTGCTGGACTGCATAGGTACTTCCTGGGTAATTGAAGGAGTGAACGAGTATGCATGGGTAGTGCACAGGTGATTTTAGCAGTGCATGTGTTAGTGCCTGGGTCATTGCATGAGCACATGGGTACTGACTGGATGATTAGAGTACTGCAAGGAGAGTGCATGGTGAATTTATAACTGCTTGGGTATTGGCGGAGTGATTGGATAAGTACATGGTACTGGCTGGGTGATTGGAGGAGTGCATGGGGTGACAGGGGGGTTGCTGGACTGCATGGGTACTACCTGGGTAATTGAAGGTGTGAATGAGCAGTGTCTATGTGGTTAGAGGACTGCATGGGTAGTGCACAGGTGATTGTGGTACTGCATGGGTACTGCTTGGGGTACTTAATCTTACCTTTTTTGAAATAGATATGAAAGTCATTGAAACAATTTTTTCAGTTATTTTTTGATAATCTAAATTTAAAATAGTTTCAAACTTTAGAATTTGGGTCTGTAAAAGAGAAGGAAAAATACAGTTATACAATATAATATTATATTTTTGAGTACACAACTTAATTTTACAATTACTTTACATATTCAGTTTGCCTTTTTTGCTGTTTTCAGATTCTTTTGAATTACACCATACACAGTGATTTCAATGTTGATCATCATGTGACAGCAGGCAAAAAAATACAATCAATTACATTGTTAAAAAAACAAATCTGTGCTCAAAATATTTTCAACAAACGCAACTATCTGTTTACATTTTCAAAAATAAACACTCTCACTTAGATTGCATATAATACAAAGATCAAATATATGAACTGTTCCTTTCAAAAACAATTTTCTAAATACAATTTCAAAAAACAGGAACAATAATTGAAAAAGTAATTATTCATATCTTCTATATAGGCCGAATGATGTTTCCTGAATGATTTGCATTGAGAATATCTAAAATAAACTTCTTAATTCATATTGATATCTTCCCACTAGGCCGAACAATGTTTCTGAAATCGTTTGTATTGAAAATGTCCAGAATAAACTCACTAATTCATCATGACATCTTCCCAATAGGCTGAATGATGTTTTCAGAACTTTGGCATCAAAAATATTTGATATGAATTTGGTAATTCGTAGGGCAACCAACATTTGAATTGTTAATGGGCATCATTACAATGTGTCCATCCTTTATTGCACTTTAAATAGACAGTATAGTGTCCAGAAGTTATAGACATTCCATCGTGGAAAATAATATTCACTGCTTTAAAAGTTTTTCCTGAAATTGACGGTTGACTTCCCACAAAATCTTTAATTTTAGTTTCCAATTTTCTTCCATCTGCTTTACAACGTTGCAGCATTAAAATGATATATTGTCCAAATCTTTCTATAAATAATGTTGATAACATTTCAGATTTGCAGTAAGTATATTCCATATTTTGATTAGCTGAATTTCCTAATTTGTTAAAAGACACTGTTTTGCAATCTGGTATTGTCAAATATATGAATCTTTCAGTGTCTATTTCAGTGGTTGTAGAAAATGAACAATCTTCACATTTATTTTCCCATTTGTAACGAAGTCCAAACAGATGTTCAATCTGTATTCCTTCATCTTCCAATACTGCAAGCATAAACATAAAAAAATTCTTGAGCATCTTGCTGTACATTAAGTGTAAATTGTGAAGAACCAGAGAATATATCCAGAAGATGTCGAATGCCAGAAGCACTTTGGATTTTAGTTTTATCGGTTGTCAAGTTTTAAAAAATAGAATACAACAAAGAACAAAACCTTTTTTCTTGATGCTCCATAATTTGTTGTTGAAGGTTTTCTAGAAAAAAATATGACGTTCACAACTACATTAGCATAGCAGTTGATACCTGAACTATTTTCAAACTGATCTCCTACAATATCATCAACCGTCTTCATTTTCTTTTTCTTTGGAGCCTCAACATTCTTTTGATTTTTTTTCTTAATTCCAACCTCACTACAGAGTTTCTCATATGTTCATTTTCGACATTCTACACACTTTTCATATACAGGATATTCACCTACGTTGGGAGCATACAGTCTTCATTATACTCTCTTACACAATTTGCATCTGCACTAATCTTTCTCTCATCAAAATCAATCAGATACAATCCTGATAAAGTTCTGACTCGGAACAATGTAACATATGCCATGCCCTCTTTAAACACGGTACTTCCAATGATTACCAAAGCACTGTCTACATTTGAACCTTGAGATTTATGAATGGTCACTGCATATCCTAAACAAAGAGGAAACTGTTTTCTATAAACATACAAATCTTTTACAAGCAAGAGATGAACAGCACAGCGTCCAATCTGTTTTACCTCTTTAATCTGATCAAATTTAATCATTAAATAATCAATATCTTCTCTGTTCTGAAACTTTACATAATCAACAACTTTTCCCATTGCTCCATTCACGAAACCTTTTTCAACATCTAAATTATGCCGTAATATTACCCGACAGTTTGTACATACATATAAGGTCTTTTCCAAATCAGCAGTCTTAGATATAGATTTTTCCAAAGAGTCTAATTTTGACTGTAATTTTTCTGACAAAAGAATAGTAATTCCTTCATGCTCTATTTTATCAATTACTTCGGTTGTGTCTCCATTTTTAACAGTTCTTCATTGAATATAGAGCATTCTTTCAGTGTTCGCATTACAACAAATTATAGACTTCGTTTCTGCAATTTTTTGGAACATTGTTCCAGGTGCAATATTTTCATTTGGAAACAAGTTTCTTAGTAGCCGACTTTGTAAAGCTTCTATGCCATCCTTTGTCAAGACACTAATTCTATTTTGTTGAAGAATGTTTCCATAATGTTCATCACTTGCTTGCAGCATTTTCCTAATTAATTCATTATATTCAAAATGAGACCAAATGTTCACATTTCCAATACTTCCTAAAGATTTCCTGGTGTCTTCATGAACAAGGGTCTTAAAAACTGGTTGCCCTTTCACTGGTGTAAGTTGTAATAGATCGCCGAATACAATTATATGTTTTCCTCCCGAAAAACATCATAGTCTGTTTTAAAATTTCTTGCATTCTTAAATTTACAAAAGCAAGCATTAAGTTTGAGACCATGCTTACCTCATCAATTATCAGAACTTTAATTTTCTACAGTACTTTAGACACTTCATAAAAAGATTCTCCAGATAGCTTGTGATATTCCAACTTATTTTCATGTTCTACTGGTAACATGAGTAAACGATGTAATGTAATCCCTTTAATATTGTGTGCTGCTAACCCAGTTGGAGCAGTTACAACACAAGATAAATTTGAGTCAGTGGTTTTCTGTAGATAACATGAGTAAACGATGTAATGTAATCCCTTTAATATTGTGTGCTGCTAACCCAGTTGGAGCAGTTACAACACAAGATAAATTTGAGTCAGTGGTTTTCTGTAGATAAATTATCAAACATTCAATTAAGTAACTTTTTCCTGTTCCTGCTTGACCACTGATGTACAGTTAATTAGGTTGAAATGATGTGCATTTGCATTCTTTCTGTTCATGTAGTAAACCATGTTGTATCTGTTGTCTAAGTTGCTGATATATATCTTTCTGTTCAATATTCAGTTGTTCTTCTAAGTTTTCCAAATCAATAGTCTCTTGTTGTGCTTGTTGCATAGCCGTTTGCACTTCACTCATTGCTATTGCTGCCTCATTTTCAAGAATGGGTTCTCATAACAGATATTGACTTAGTGCAGCCTGTTAGAAGGTGGTTCTGACACTATGGGCCGCCCAGATTTTTCGCTTTTTGAGCACCTAATTGTTGAGCTTTTACTGTGGGGGAGCCTCATATGTTGGGACTCACCCACAGTGAACCCAGGATGTAAGAGACTGCATGGGGATTTTACTGGTGTTCCCCTGGCTTGACCAGGCTACTGCGCAGCAGCTGGAGTAAGGGACACCGGGCTGGTTACATGCAGACACATGTGTACATGCGTGTGCACACGTATACGGGCTGCGCAGGGGAGATTCCTAGCGTGCGCTGTCCAGGAGCAGCTACAAAGTGAATGGTGTGGCAGGAATTATGCAGTATAGGGTGGTGACATGGAATAGGCTTTATACACTGAAAAGAAACATGCCAGGGAAAGTCAGTGTGTTTTACTGTGTTTTCACTTCATTATTCCCCTTTGGGGATGTGGGGCCCATGGCTAGATTAACTTCCGTTAGGCCTACAGATTCCAGTCACGCACTTAAGTCCAATGTAGCGAATGTGAAAATAAGTATTCTGCAGAGTCCAAAGTCATATTTGTACTGCTTTTGGGTCATCCAGAACTGTCATATTTCTCTGAGCCAGCCATGACCAGACTCAGGCTGAGGGCTGACCTCAGCTGGATGGATTGATAACCTTTCTTCCACAAGCGAGGGCCTCCTCTCCATGAAAAGATGATGGGTGGGGCTACAGACTCATCCATCACTAGGTGCCAGGCACCAGGCTGCACCAAGGAGGGAAGGAGTTGGGTTTCAGAGGCCATGTGGCCAGAGACACTGGAGGACGCCATTTTTAACAAACCCAGAGGCTGGACAAGAAGGAGGGAGCAGGGGCAGGAAAGTGATGTGTCGCTGTTTGATAGACCCAACAGAGACTTCCTGCCAGCCCCCTACTCAACTTTAAAAAAGTGCTTGCACAGGAAGAGAAGCTCTCTCTGGGGTGTGGTCTGCTGAGGCTGAAGGTGCTGGAGCCTGGCGCAATGGGCAGTTGGAAGGAGAGACCCCCTGACTGCCCCCAGGACCCTAACAGCACCAGAAGAAGAGCCCAGGCCCGGTGCGCAGGAGCAGTGGCCTCTGCGCAGGGAGAAGAGAGGCCACAGAGGAGAGCCAGGCAAAAGGCTGGCGCAGGGAGCCAGTGAAGATAGCACCCTGCTGAATCAGAGACCCTGAGGGCGGAGGAGAGTGTTCCCAGTGGCTGGGGCTGGTAAAGAGGAGCATGAAGCGCCCCGTAATGCCTCGCCAGGCATTTGGAAATCTGCCGTTTTGGTGCTTTGTGGCCCCCAGAGGAGGGGGGTCACCCTCACTTGTGAAAAGGTGCTGGATAAGAGCAGTCTTCCCCCCCAGCATGAAGAAATCTGCCGTTTTGGTGCCTGGTGGCCCCCAGAGGAGGGGGTCACCCTCATGTGTGAAAAGGGGTGCAGGGGGGCTGCAGGAGCACCGCAGCCTCCCCCAGCATAAAGAAGAACAGTCCACCCATAAGTTTCACGGGGCATCTGAAAGAATAACCCCTCAAGGGCTCAGCCAGCCTTTAACACCTTCTAGGCTGGAACTTATGTTCTACAGCTGAGGGTGTACTATGAAGTGCATCATGGAGTGAAGGGCTGAGTTGGGATGTCTGGAGAAGGGCATCCCCTGGAGGTGAAGTGATGTAATTGCACCGAAATGCATTTACTATTGGTCATTTCTTTTTAGGTGGACTGAAAGTCACATGAGTAAAGTGAAGTACCTGTGTAAAATGATGTTAAACTAAATGGAGTTATGTTGCTGGTCCTTCCTGCTAGGGGGTCTGGCTGTATTTACATAATCCCATGCTTTTACCTGTGATTCCTTTTAAAGTGAAGAGGCGCACTGCAGGAGAAGTGTAGTTGCCAGGAGTACTTCTTTTGAAGGGACTGTAAGTCACATGTGTAAGGAGATGTCATAAGCCAAGTGGGGCTATGTTGCCAGACAGTCCTGCTAGGGTGTCTGGCTGTATATGCGCAATCCTGTGATTTCATCTGTGATGCCTTTAGGGGCTGTAATTGCAATGCATTCAAATGATCAACCAAGGTGATGAGTACTGTCATTCTAAAGTGTGCGTAAACATGGATTCTTGCTGCTGCGCTTAGGTGAAGACCCCAGACTGCTAGCCCTTAAGATATAGAGGTGCATACTTTATGGTCAGTAGGAGATGCTCAGTCAGGGTCATGTGTCACCAAGGCAGGTTTACCCCTTTTTAATGCTTGTTGAGGTAATGGGATGGTGCCAGTGCGCAGGGCCCTCGCTCCAGGTTATGTTCCACTATCTGAATTGGGGGCAAGTTGATGTGCATACATGGGAGTGGTGGTACTAGACCCCACCCCCCCTTTGCGGGAGGGGTGGAGATGTTATGCAATGTCACAAAGTAATTCCAACAGCTTATGTATATTTGTAAATTGGTGCATAGTATTGAGTAGTGTGTGTGTTTAATGAATGTACTCTTACTTTTATAAAGCAAAGTACAGACTGGACAATCAATTATTGAGTGTTATTTTTGTGCACCTGCAAATGGCGATTACTAGCCCACACCACCTCCCTTGAGTAAGCCTCAGACTGCTCTGCAACGCTGCCCTCTGAGAGTCAGGCGCTACAATTGGGTGTTTGGTTCCCAGTGAAGGACAAATGTAGTCATGTTATTTGTGCAGGCCTCACAGATGCAGCCTCGTTTTCCAACACAGCCGAACTCTGACTATCTTGAGAACTATCTCCAGCTATTTCTACTGCAATCGTAGTTTCTTGATTAATCTCTTCGTGCAACATTTGCAGATGATTTGGAAAAATTGTACATTCAATGCTATCTTTACATACATTGAACGAATCTTCATAACACTCAAAATCTCCAAGTAATTCCATTTCAGTCCACCAAGGCTTGAAGAGTTGGAGAAGTACTAAATAAAAAAATCTCTTTTATCTGGAGTATCACAACTGAGTTTCCTGTGATTAATCAGATGTCCTTTGGCATGTTTGGCCAAACATCCTTCACATCCAATCACTGCATATTTTCCTTCATTTATATTTTTAATAATATATCTCTTAAACGTGTAATGTTGCAGTACTTCATAGAGACATGTATCTTCCAGATGTGGACTTCTGTTAGGACAGTACGTATCCAACATATTTGTTTTAAGAATATCTGTACTTTCTGGTTAATTCAATACCAAGTATTCAATTTCTGGCACAGATTTCAATACACGATTTTGTGTTGCTGCAAGACCTAGACTTACCCAAACGATTCCTCTTGACTTTGAATATAAACTTGCAGATGTCAACCGATCCGAACATTCATAGGTCCCAATCTCTCAATGGGAAACCATCTTTAAACTAAAGCTGTACATTTTCTTACTAAGACTCTTCTCCTGTGAAATATCTTCCCACATTTATTTGAACTCCATCTTTTCAGATTTTGTTATATAAGATGTAACGTAGTGAGCAACAGCAATGGAATTATCTACAACTTACTGGATATCCATATTAGCATTCCACATTGACAAAATTACTGGATTATAGTCATTATTATATTTCAATTCCTCACTTCTCTTTATACTGTAAGTATTCTTTAGAGATTTTCGAGTGATAGTATGTCTCACTGCTGACATAAAACTGTTGACTCTTCTTTGGAAATTACTGGACGTGGAAAACCGAATCGACATTTTGTGTAAAATTTTTACTTCGACTTGTATTTCCATTGCCAATACTTTACACATTGATGATGTTGAAACCTCAAAACTTGCTGTCTTAAGGTATTCTCTTCTCCTGTTTTTGGAATATCACTTGCAACATAGTCTTCAATGAAAGATAAAACAGTCTCATCAGAATCGGTTCCAAATTTAGGAGCATCCTTAATCCATAATAACATATGTATATGAGAAGCACCTCTTTTTATCGCAGATAAAACTCATCATTGCTTGAAACCTAGGATTAAAATATCTGCACACATTGACTGGATCCAAGGAACACAGTTCTCCAGGTATCTTCAATTCAATGTTTTTAACATTTGAATTCGCTTCTTGTAGAAAAACAAGTAAATCATCCCATGCATATTCTGCACAGCTTAGAGTAACAAACCACATAGGGGTTCCTAAATTCCTTAGCATACATTTCATTCTTCTTATTAATATATAGTTCACTGCATATGAAAGTACAGAAAAGTCACTTTCAAACAAAAGATGAAATATGTATGGAATACATTGTCAAAATCTTGGATCTTCTGAGTATGATCTCGTTGTACGATATTCTCCATATGTCGTCCACCTTTTCCGATGGGGAACAGCTGTGGAAAACAACGAGCTTCTAAAATTCTTTCCCAAACACTCATGGGAGTTCCCTGTGCTTTCTTCATTTGGAATAATTCAATAGTAGTTCCAATCTCTTCTTTTAAATGTAAAGGATGAATACTGTAATGTTCATTTATTTTCTTCAGTCCTGAAGACATCGACTTTTTCAATTTGGCCAGTTGGAATTTCTGTGTCATCTCCTAAAGATATTTCTTCTTCATCTACCCGTATATTTTTTTAATAAATATTGTTCTGTGCAAGATATAATGTAGCTTTATTAAGTTTTCTCACATCTACTAACTCTTGCCATATATTCTGACTCTTTGTTGGTACATCATTAACTAGAATAACTACTGGTTCAATTTCTTCTCGATCTACACCAATAGTTTCAATATTTTTTTTTAAATCCAAAGGTAAAAGCACAACTCTTCCTTTTAAAACTCTTAGTAAATCTGTAGGAGGCAGCTTACCCATTTTAGGTTCCATACGAACAATAGCCTGAAACGGGTGCACAGATTGAATTAGAATACATTCATATGTATTTAAATCTTCTAGTTCTGAAGGAATACCTTTCAACTCTATATTATTATGTACAGCTCTGGCTGGCAATTTATTTTCTTCTAATTTGCTGTAACAATATTTACAAATACATTGATCAGTACCTAACTAAAAACGACCTTCCACCATCAAATAAGGACCAAATTTCTCCCACTAACAATTGTTTTCCTTTTCACTTTTTAAATATACATCAACATTCCTAGTTTGATTTTTATAGTGACTACGTCTACAACAGATACAAACATAATTTGGTTTTTCACTACAAACTACTTTAAACTTTGTAATTTCTTCTGCAAACTTTTGAGTACTACTATCTTCCACCTCTTATTCAACACCTACATTAATGACCCTCTCACCTTCTCTACACTCTTCTTCAGGACCGAAAAAACAAAACAGTATCTCATCACAAACCTTTTTTACATCCGATTCTGAACCATGCAAAAGAGCAGTGTTTATTTCAGCTAAACATTATTCTGGACTCTTTACATAGTACAATCTTCTTACTAACTTCCGCATTTGTGACTGATGTACTGCTAACATTCATAAATGATGAAAGACACTTCAACACACTTTTCTAGAAAGACAAGCTAGAGAATGACCCTGCAAACCAGTATATTTTCTGACTTTACAAGGATCGAAGCCTTACATCATCTTAATCTTCTATTTAACACTGTTTTTACTGTATTCTCGTAAAAGATTTACGAAAATATCAATAGATTCCTGTTGTATACTAAAAATGCTACTACAATCCCATTTATATACTGGAACTTGAGAACATCTCCCTTGAACTTCTTTAGCTATTACTTCTTCATCATTTCTAGGAACCATCTTTTCTTTTTCAATTGGACAACCATTTTTGACCTCATAGGAATGACCATTGGTATCAACTGCGTGAACTAATGTATTTTGTTGAAAATAGTTCTCTTCACAAAAAAAAGGTTCACTACTAGAAGTGTGCTTCCATTCCCTCCAAAACATTTGCAAAAGTTAGTTCTATTGATCAGTCGTTTTCTTTTACTTTTCTCCTTCATAAAGTCCATCATTCTATTCAAAACTAATATGAACAGTCTTCTTTTGAATTCAAAAGACTTATCAACTACACTTTTAATATGTTTTTTTTATAAATGGTTTCTTATATTTTTTTTAATGTTTCATTACATTTTGCAGAACTCTACTTTTAAACATACGTTTCCTTATATCTTTAAACTGTTTCATCCTTCCTTTATCATAGATTTATTTTTACCAAAACTTGATCTTCTATCATTATCACTATCTTTTTTTTGCTTTTCCTTCTGGATGCTTGAAGAAGTTTTCTTTCTATTTTGTCCAGTTTCTAAATTTGTAATCTTCTTTAAAACTATTTTAACAATATCTTTAGTTCTTTTACCAGAAGCCTTTTTCTTCACTGTCACATGTTCTACTTTGTATGATTTCTTATTGTCTCTCTTTTTTTAAATAGGATTCTTTTCTTTGTTTCCTTTTTTTTAATCTTTCTTGCTCATGATGAATCTTTAGTAATGATAATGGTCAGTATCTGAAAACAAAGACAAGTTTAAATACAGTTGTTAAATCATTTACTATTATTAAAATCATTAAATACAAAATGTTATAATTACACCAGTAACATCTGGAGCATTAAAGGACTACATAGGTAACACTTGACGTATTCCATGACTACAGGTATAATATCTGAGGATTTACATCACTACATAGGACGTGACTGACTGATTCTATAAGTGTATGAGTACTGACTAATTAATTACACAAATAGAACACAAGTCCCTGTGTAATTGAAAGACTACAAACATACTTCCTGGGTAATAGAAGCACTATATAGCTAATGCAATGGTTAACACCTAGCTGATTGCATGACAACAGTGGTTATTTCTGGGGATTGACATGACTACATAGGAAGTGATTGGGCGATTTTATAAGTGCATAGGTAGTTCTTGGCTGATTGCAATCTACTGAGGTACTACCTGAGTGAATAAAGGAGTGTGAAGGTAGTGCCTGAGTGAATTTTAAGTGCATGGCTACTGGCTGAGTGATTACATAAGTAGAAGAGTACTCTCTGCATGATTAAAATACTAAAAATAATACTTCCTGGTTAATGGACCAATGTGTAGTAATGCATTGGTGATTGCATGAGAACAACAGTAACGTTTGGGGGAATTAAAGGAGTACAGAGGTAACACCTGGCTGATTGCATGACAACAGGGGTAATATCTAGGGATTGACATGACTACATAGGAAGTGACTGGGTGATTTTATAAGTGCATGGGTACTTATAAGCTGATTGCAGGAGAACTGATCTAGTGCCGGAGTCAATAAAGGAGTGCAAATGAAATGCCTGGCTGATCTCATAACAGCATGATTCGTGGCTGAGTGTTTACAAGAGTACAAGGATACCACCTCCAAGATTGAAGGAGTGCAACAGTAGTGCCTGGGTGATTATATAAGTGCATGAGCAGTGGCTGCATGATTGGAAGAGTGCATGAGAAATACCTTGCTGATTGCATGAGTATACCTAGATGATTGCATGACTGCAGCACTAATACCTGAGTGATTACAGCAGAGCATATACAGAGCCTGGATCATTCAATGACTGTATGCACAACACTTGGGGCTTTTTAAAACACGGAAAAGTGTTAGGCCTAGACAAATATAAAGCAACACACTATTCCATACCTCAACCATCAGTGTCTCCATACTGTTAAAAGCGTGCATATATACGTGTCTACCTTTTGAAATCATCTTCACATCTAAATGAAATATGCATACAATATTTCTGGAAAATAGTGAAACCAACACATTGAGACATGTAATAGATCTGCCTGAGTGATTGCATAACTCCATGACTTGTGCTTGGATGATTGTATAAGTGCAAGGGTACTTGCTGGGTAATTGGCGGAGTGGATAGATAGTGACTGGATAATTGCATGATAGTAGACATAGAGCTTCAGTGCATGGATAAGTGCATGGATAGCTGCTGAAGGCATGGATGAGTTATTGAGTAGTGCCTAGCTGAATAGATTAATGCAACAGTGGGACCTACATGAATATATTAATGCAAGGGTAGTGTGTGGGTTGTTACATGACTGCATAGGTACAGCCTGCATGATTGCTTGACTGTAGGAGTAGTACATATATAGTGTCTATCTCATTGGATGACTGCAACAGTAATATCTTGAGAATTAGTGGAATACATTAAAAATGATTTGGTGATATTATAAGTTCATGAGTAGTCCATGAGTACTACCTGGGTGATTACAAAACTACTAAGGTACTACCTGAGAGATTAAAGGACTGGGAAGGTAGTGCCTGGGTGAAATTTTAAGTGCATGACTACTGGCTGAGTGATTACATAAGTACACGAGTATTCTCTGCGTGATTGAACGACTAAAAACATCCTGCCTGGGTAATTGAACCACTGTGTACCTAATGCATTGCTGACCAGAGAAATTCGAACGTTATAGTTAGTTGAGCTAACAATAACTCGCCCCAAATGCACTGCTGATGACATCACATATTACATCATTCATGACATGGTCAGTGATATCACTGATGACATCATTGATGACATCATCCAGTGACTGTGTGTTTCTGTAAAGTTTAAATGTTTTATTTAAAAAAAAAAAATATATATATATATATATATATATATAAATTCACTTAGAAAACCGTAGGTTTCACACATGTTATAGTTAGGTGGATATTTCACTCGTAAAAAACCAATGAAATTCCCCCGTTATAGTTAGTTCAGGTAACTATAACTCGCGCGCCCGCAATCCGCTGCTCATGACATCACATATTACATCACTCATGACATGGTCAGTGGCATCACTCATGACATCACTGATGACATCATCCTTGTGATAGAGTGGCGGTCGCGCGAGTTATAGTTATCTGAACTAGCTATAACGGGGGAATTTCATTGGTTTTTTACGAGTGAAATATCCACCTAACTATAACATGTGTGAAACCTATGGTTTTTTAAGTGAATTTGCAAGGTTTTTTAAATGCTAATTCCTAACTATAACGTGTGTGAAACCTATGGTTTTTTCAGTGAATTTGTATGTTTTTTTAAATGCTAATTTATTTATGTATTATTATTATTTTTATATATTTATTTTACAATAAACTACGTATTACATTATTTTTTTTTTTTTTTTGGTTTTTCACCTTCCTGATTTCGACTGATTCGAACGTTAACTAACATGTAACCACCAATCAGAATTACGCTTGCGCACGTTAGGGTGCTCGCATGGTGCGCGCACGGTACGCGCACGGTGCCCGCTTATAGATATTTATATGCTTTTAAATGCTATTTTCTCAGGAACTACTGAACAGATTGACACCAGACCTGCAAAAGGCACTTCCCTGACCTGAGGACTACCTCTCTGCCAAATTTCAAGTAATTCTGTTCAGCCGTTCGGGCTGTACGTTCGACTAAAGGTCCTAGGGAAAAATGCATGGGGAAAACATGTTTTGGGACCCCCCTTTTTCTCGGCCCCTGCTTGACGAATCACCCCGAGACTTTCAGGGTAGCAGTTGAACGGAGCGCCCCATTAGTTTTGAAAATTTCGCGAGGATTCGTCAACCGGCGCCAAAGTTATTCAAAATAGAATTTTCAGATTTCCTATGGAAACTCGGTCCTAACTATAACTATCTACTGGCGACCGCCAGTAGATAATATATATCCAAAACACAGTATTCCACCTGGGGCCAGCCGAACTCGCAGCGGGTGCAACCGGGAAGTGGTGGTGGAAACCACTTATTACACAGCAAAAACAAGGAGTTCATGGTACTCCCAAGGTCCAGTGCACTCACGGGGTATGTGTCGGCTATAAAACATCCACAGACACGTTTCTGGCTCTTGCCGTCATCCGTGTGGAAAAGCCGTCAATAAAAACATCCCCTCGCCTGCCGCTGTTAGAACGAAAACTCTGTGAGTGTCCCACAATATACTAAGTTTGGGGGTTGGACATACTCTAGGGACCCACCTATGGGAGGGTTTGGAAAGAGGGGTGGTTACACCCATTTCCTTTGTCTAGTTTCCCGCCAAAGCAGGGGCAGGTAGCCTCTACAACCAGTTTGAACTGGACTATGCACAGGGACATCAAGTGTGCCCCCAGTGCAGGACTTCAAAGCACCAGCCCAGCCCCAACACACATCTGCCTGTCCGGGGAGGTGGTTACACCTTCCTGGGACAGGAAACCTATTGTCCAGGCCTCCCCTGCCGGAGTTTCAGTCAGCAGCAGGAGGCCAGACCCGTGTCTGTGGCAGTGGCATCCATTTTGTGATGCCAGGGCTTTAGAAAGTCTTTACCGGGTAGACCAGTGTGAACATGTCTCTCCCTCTAGAAGGGTGGAATGTTACCCCCGCCACCAGAACTGGCGGGAGGAAGTATTCCAAAGTGTTTGACACAAAACATCAACTTCCTGATCTCCCGAAGCACCTCCGGGAGCGACGCCTTGCTTTTACGAGACTGCTAGTCTTTTTAACCTTGCCTGTCTGCACTTGTGCCTTCCGCGCTCCTGCCATAGCGCTCCTGGATCGCTGCCTCGTCCCTTGCACGCGCCCCAGACCGCCGCTGCTGACCGCCCCCTCCTCACCTGGCTCTCGGTGCGAGACGGGCTGGTCTTCTATCTTGGGCGGGTCTGGGTGCCGCGTTGCAGCTCTCTGGCTCCTCCCCCCCGGCAAAGTACTTCAGGCTGACGGCTGATAGCACGCCCAGTACTGCATCAACTTCCTGATCTCCCGAAGCACCTCCGGGAGCGACGCCTTGCTTTTACGAGACTGCTAGTCTTTTTAACCTTGCCTGTCTGCACTTGTGCCTTCCGCGCTCCTGCCATAGCGCTCCTGGATCGCTGCCTCGTCCCTTGCACGCGCCCCAGACCGCCGCTGCTGACCGCCCCCTCCTCACCTGGCTCTTGGTGCGAGACGGGCTGGTCTTCCATCTTGGGCAGGTCTGGGTGCCGCGTTGCAGCTCTCTGGCTCCTCCCCCCCGGCAAAGTACTTCAGGCTGACGGCTGATAGCACGCCCAGTCCTGCATCAACTTCCTGATCTCCCGAAGCAGCTCCGGGAGTGACGCCTTGCTTTTACGAGACTGCTAGTCTTTTTAACCTTGCCTGTCTGCACTTGTGCCTTCCGCGCTCCTGCCATAGCGCTCCTGGATCGCTGCCTCGTCCCTTGCACGCGCCCCCGACCGCCGCTGCTGACCGCCCCCTCCTCACCTGGCTCTCGGTGCGAGACGGGCTGGTCTTCCATCTTGGGCGGGTCTGGGTGCCGCGTTGCAGCTCTCTGGCTCCTCCACCCCCGCCACGCCCACTGACCATCCCCCCTCATGTGTCCCTATAACATGGCCACCCACCCTCGGCAGCGCAGCGGACGAGCGCAGCGGGCGCGACGAAGGCGCGCCGAAGTTGCGCCTAAGTTAAGCCCGTCTGCGCCCGTCCGCGACGGGTCGGGACTAGGGGCTATACATACTACTCCTACATTGGTCTATATTGCAGCTCAACTCACTGCTCTGTCGTCCCCCCTCCCTCCTCCTCTTTCGTTACTCCAACATTTGGATTCCCATGGCATCGTTTCCTCTCCCTCCTCCCACCCTGCACCCATCACTCATTGCCCCATTCCCCGCTCCTCCGACTCCCTCCCTACCCCTCGTTCCCTCCCCGTTCCTACTCTTGCCTCCGCCCACCTTCTTAACACCCGCTCGGCAGTCAAACACCAGTCAGCACTTTTCAACCTCCTGTCCACGGATTCCCCCGAATTTCTGTTTCTGACTGAAACCTGGTTTTCCTCTGATTCCCTACCTGATCTTTTGGCTATCCTCCCCGATTCCTATTATGCTCTTCGAGCTGACCGCCCGGCTGGCAAGGTTGGGGGTGGTGTGGCGATGATCATTCGGTCATCTCTTAAATTTCAACTTCTCACCTACCCTCCAATACCCAATGCTGACTACTTGGTGGCCCGTTCACTTAATCTCTCTGCCCCTCTTACTGTTGTTCTTGTATATCGTCCCCCCCAATCCATGCCCTCTTTTGTCGCTTCCCTCCAGGACTTATTGGCCACTTTGGTGGTCAATAACTCCTCTGTTCTCCTGCTCGGCGATTTTAATTTTTGGCCGGGAGATATTAGGGAAGACTCTCACTCCAAAGATTTCTCTGCCACTCTTCACTGTCTGAATTTCATATCTCACGTCACAGCTCCCACCCATGTTCAAGGACACATCCTGGACCAAATTTGGTCTACACGCTCGGTTATTTCATCCCCTTCTATTCTTCCTTGTGTCTGGTCGGACCATTCCATCATTTCCTTTTCTATTCACTTGGGTGCGGTTGACAAGCTTTCTTTCCCTAAAAACCGTTCAGCCCGCAATTGGAATCAGGTTGACCTTGATTCCCTCTCTCTCACTTTGGCTTCTTCTGCCCCGGCTCTCAATGACCTTCCTTTAGAATCCCAGGCCGAGATTGTTAACAGCTGGCTTTCTTCCTCCTGCGACCTAGTTGCCCCGCTTAGTAAGATCAAAGCGGTCCGTCCTTACGACGCGCACAAATGGTTTTCCCCAGAGCTAAAAGCACTTAAACTCGACCTCAGGAGGGCGGAACGCCACTGGAGACGGAATTACAGCTCCTCTCTGCGCGCTAAATACAAATCACTCCTCAATGTATACAAAAAGGCGATCTTAGCGGCAAAAACCTCATACTTTACTGAGAGAGGGGCTCATGCCGCCAATAAATCTCGGGAAATTTTTTCCCTGGCCCACAATCTTGCCACCTCTGATCGCTCCACCCCTAGTCTTCTTCCCTCACAGTCCCTCTGCTCATCACTCAATGATTTCTTTATAGACAAGATTCTGAAGATCAAAGCCAACATTCCCACAGAGGCCCAACCTAGCTCTACCTGTCTTCCCTCCCCCCCTCGTTCTTCCTTTGCCTCTTTCTCTTCCATCTCCCTTGAATTATTTTTTAAACTCCTAGCTAAAGTTAGGTCTGGTTCTCCTGCGGACTGCGCGCCAGCTCGTATTCTCAAAATTCTCTTCACTAACTGCCCCGCCCCTCCTCTTGCTCTTCTCAATTCTTCTCTGGCCTCTGGATTAGTTCCCTCTTCTTTCAAATCTACCATAGTCTTTCCCATCTTAAAAAAAAACGGTCTGGATCCCTCTCTTCCTTCTAATTTTCGACCTATTTCCCTTCTTCCATACCTTGGTAAAATCCTGGAAGCCCATGTCACCTCCTGCCTCTCCACTTACGTTGAGGAGAACGGCCTATTGGCATCCCATCAGGCGGGCTTCCGCCCGGGCCACTCCACGGAGTCGGTGGTTCTCGCGGTTCTGGACGAACTAAAGGGAAAAGCCGATATTAACCTTCCCCAAGCCTTGGTTCTCCTCGATTTATCCGCTGCGTTTGACACGGTCGACCATTCCATCCTTCTCGACAGTGTCAGATCAGCGGGTATTCGGGGCGCGGCCTTTTCCTGGCTCGCGTCCTTTCTTCGTGAGAGATCCCAGGCGGTTCATCTTTCCGGCTTTTCCACCCCCTCCCGCCCGGTCACTTGTGGGGTTCCCCAGGGCTCTTCTCTTTCCCCCCTTCTTTTCAATCTCTATATCCAACCTCTTATTACATCTCTTCTTGAGCTGGGGGTCTCTGTGTACAACTACGCAGATGACCTTCAACTCATCTTCGATCTGTCCTCTTCCCCTGATTCTCTTCCTAAGTTCTGTTCTACTCTAGTTTTTATTTCTGAGTGGATGAGTGCCAATCACCTGAAACTCAATCCGGACAAGACGGAACTTGTCCTCACCGGTGGTCCCTCCAATCCTTGGTCTCCCGCAAACTGGCCCCTCTCTTTCGGTCCCCCTCCCTTGCCTGTCGCCTCTGTTCGTACTCTTGGTATCAAAGTCAGTCACAACCTTTCAATGCATAACCAGATCAGTTCTGTTGTATCCTCTTGTTTTTTGTCCCTCCGTCTTATCCGGAAGATCTCACGGTTCTTTTCTACTGATGCACTTAAAACCATAGTCTTGGCCCTTGTCACCTCCCGCCTCGACTATGGAAATGGTCTGTATGTGGGTATTCCCGCCTCTGAATCCCGCAGACTTCAGGCCATTCAAAATCAAGCTGCCCGACTTATTCTTTCCCTCCCTAAATCCTCTCATATCACTCCTGCGCTCAAGACTCTTCACTGGCTCCCTGTCCGCTTTAGATCTTTTTTCAAATTGGCCTGCCTAACCTTTCAGGCTCATTCCCGTTCTGCTCCTCTCTTCATCACTTCTCTTATTTCCTTGTATGCTCCCTGTCGCACTCTTCGTTCTTCCTCTCTGTCCCTTTTGCACATTCCCCGCTTTCGTAAATCCAGAACGGGTGGCACGCGGTTCTCAGTCCTGGCCCCTCAGTTCTGGAATAGTCTTCCCCTTTCTATTCGCTCTTTTCCCATCTATTCTCACTTCCGTAAGGCCCTCAAAACTTTTCTTTTCTCCCAGGCGTTCCCCTCCTAGTCCTTCGAGCTGATCTTGCGAGTTCTGATTCAGGTCCCTAGCGCCAGGAAGCCGCATGGCCGCAGTGCGCTTTATTAAATACCTTTTTTCATTTCATTTTCATTTCATTTCAAAACACGACATGTTTCCGTGCAGCCAGTCCAAAGTTAGCATTTACCGCAAGGTTATAATGCACTTAAGAGTATATTGTCAGGCTGCACCACAAACAGCATCAGAGGAGGTACTCCGAACACTGCAGAGGGGCTCTGCTCATGCAGGGGCACCCTCTCACATAAAAACCAAGCACTCTGCCTTCAGGATTGTTAAGGCCTGCTATAGGAGTGACTTATAGGTTTTATATGTGTGTGCAATGGTAGTGATATTGATATAGGTAGCCTATACCACAGTAAGGGGTGCATGCACCATCTTACCCAGGCTGCAGTAGCAGACCTGTGGTGTCATTTTGGCGTGCTTCCCAGGGGTGGCATAATGCATGCTTCAGCCCCTGGTATGCCTCTGAGGTACCTATGCCCTAGGTACATAGAATACCATATAGTAGGGGCTTATAGGGCACTCCAGAATCCAATTAGAGATGTACCTAATGTACGTGGAAACCATTTTAGAGAGGAAGCAGCTAGGCTGGGGTCCTGATTAGCAGGGCCACAGCCCGACTAAGGTCTAAAACAGTGAAACACCAGCAAAAAGTGGGGGTACCCATGTGAAGCAGATCCTACTCTCCTACAGTTGGTGAGTGAATGGATGTCTCAGTAGTACATGTGTGAGTAACTACATATGTGAAAGGCAGTATATGTGAGTGTTGGAGTATATAACTCACTATATGTGAGAGTGAGTGATTGTGAGAGTGGCTGTGTGGATGAGTCTGTGCTTGTATCAGTGACTGTAGGAGAGAGTAAGTATGTTTTAGTATCTGTATGAATAAGTGAGGTGGTATGTGTATAACTATATAGGTGAGTAAATGGGAATGGGAATGATTCTTTGCATGATTGACTAGGTGTGTGAGTAACTCTATGGATGAGTGAGTGTCCGTATGAGTGCAAATGATAACGCTGTATTGAAATGATAGTGCTTTATTGATAAGTGACTGCTTGGAAGAGTGACTGTTTGGGTGAATGAGTGGACGTGAGTAGACCTAGGAATCAATGAGTGGGTATGTAGTAACTGGTATTGGTGTGTCTATGGTTTCGAAAATGATAGTCTGTATTTTAGAGTGGGTGTATTAAAGGTTATATTAGGGTGTGAGGAGGTGCATCAGATTATCACATGGATGATGTCATCAGTGATGTCATTTGAGATGTCATCAGTGAACCCTACCCGCACCGTAAGTGCACCCTCCCCGAACCGAGCGCGCAAGCTGACGATCAAGCGCTGAATGCTAATTGGCTGTCGAGTGTCTGTCTACATTCGAAACCAGGAACTGTTGGCGGACATTTTCTGCCTCGGTAGAAGCGAGGCTGAAGAAGCAAGGGGAATAAGTGTGTAAAACATATAAAGGGGGCAGTGTGGAAATACTCTGACTCTCTAGATCTGCTTAGGGGGTCCCAGAAGGACCCCCTGGGGCCCCCTTTAAAAAAAAAAAAAAAATGCGCGCACGGTGAAAATCATTAAACATGATATCTTTAGAGAGAAGTTATAGATAGGAATTAGTATTTACAAAACCTTTGAAATTCACTGAAAAAACTATAGGTTTCATGCACGTTATAGTTAGGAATTGGAATTTAAAAAACCTTTGAAATTCACTAAACAAACCATAGGTTTCAGGGGCGTTATAGTTAGGCATTGGCATTTAAACAACCTTAGAAATTCACAGAAAAAACCATAGGTTTCAGGGACGTTATAGTTAGCTGGACATTTCCCTCGTACAAAACCCTAGAAATTCCCCCGTTATAGTTAGTTCAGCTAACTATAACTCGCGCCCCCGCAATGCACTGCTGATGACGTCACATATTACATCACTCATGACATGGTCAGTGACATCACTGATGACATCCCAAATGACATCACTGATGACGTCATCCAGTGAGTGTGTGTTTCTGTAAATTTTAAATATGTTTATTATATATATAGGGAAAAACCTATGGAAGAATGAGTGGGTGTATAAGTGTGTGAATGGATGATTTAGTAAGTGCGTGACTGACTCTATAAGTGAGTCATTAAATGTATCTTACTGCAGACTAGTGACTAAACTGTGTGAATGTCTGTATCTATCTGTCTGTTGGTGTATAAGCGGCTGCATGGTTTTGTGAATAGCTATATGAGTGTCTCTATGGGTTATTGATTGGTTGTCTGAGTAGCTGTATGGGTGCCTGAGTGTTTGTGTGGGTGGGGTGTGTGTGACTCTGTGCATACATGTGTGAGTGGGTGATTCTACGGGTGCATGGTTTTAAGAGTGCATCAGTGATGGACTGCATGGTTGGGTGAGTGTATGTATGGGTGTGTTAGTGATTGAATGTATATCTCAGTGGTACATGTGTGACTAACTACATATGTGAAAGGCAGTATATATGTGTGTAAGAGTATATAAGTGGGTATATGTGAGAGTGTGTGATTGTGGCTGTATGGATGAGTGTGTGCTTGTATCAGTGATTGTATAAGAGCGTAAGAATGTGGTACTATTTTTATGAGTAAGTGAACTTGTGTGTGTTTAACTGCATAGGTGAGTAAATATTTGCATGACTGACTAGGTGTGAGAGTACCTCTACGGATGATTGGTGGTGTGTGAGTGTCTTTTTAGGTGTATAAATGTATATGATAGTCCTGTACTGAGTGACTGTAAGTATGAGTGACTGTACAGGTGAGTGAGTGGATGTGTGTGTAGATCTAAGAGTCAATGAGTGGGTATGTAGTTTTTGGTATTGGAGTATCTATGGTTTTGAGAATGGACGTCTGAAATTTTGATTGAGTATATCAAAGGGTGTGAGAAGATGCACTAATTTATCACATGGATGACATCATCAGTGATGTCATCAGTGATGTCATTTCAGATGTCATCAGTGATGTCATCAGTGATGTCACTGGCCATGTCATGAGTGATGTAATATGTGACGTCATCAGCAGTGCATTGCGGGGGCGCGAGTTATAGTTAGCTGAACTAACTATAACGGGGGAATCTCTAGGGTTTTGTATGAGGGAAATGTCCAGCTAACTATAACGCCCCTGAAACCTATGGTTTTTTCAGTGAATTTTTAAGGTTTTTTGAATGCCAATACCTAACTATAACGTCCCTGAAACCTATGGTTTTTTCAGTGAATATATATATATATATATATATATATATATATATAACACCAGTCCCGTTTTTCACCTTAAAAAACGAGTCAGACACATGCTGGAGATGCTCTGCAGCAAGTTTTAATGCCTCCATTCACACCAAATAAACAAACGCGTTATCCTCTTGTAACAGCTCCTGGCAGACGCGTTTCGGCGGATGCCTTTATCAATGCCGGTTTTCAGCTGGATATTCCAAAAGTGAGGTTTTTAGCGGGGTGGTGTTTAAATATCTGTATGGAGGGATCTCATTGGCTGACTGTTATGGCTATTGAGAGAGGACAGAAAAATTTCAAAAAGTCAATGCTTTTCCTCTCCCAATGTGACAATCAAGATTCCTCTCATAATGCCCAGTGTGACGATCTCGCCAAAAAGAAAAAGCATGTCCAAAATTGCGAGCGCGGTATAATAACCCGCCCGTGCATACAATTGTGCCCTGACGTAGTCAGCCTTTGTTCTGCTCGTTCCGTTACTCTGGCGTGGTCGATGGCGGACTTTGTCACTGCAGAGCATCTCTATCAGCAGACCAGCTGCTGCTCTTTCCCCAGTGCCTACACCACAATCCAGGCTGGGGGGGCGCCACGCTGTGCAGTCCGTGCACTTAACCACAAAGTTTGTCGGCAATGCGTGGAGCTCCAGATCAAGAGGCGTGTCTGAAATGCGGATCCGACCTACCGCCATATGTACAACACCAGTCCCGTTTTTCACCTTAAAAAACGAGTCAGACACATGCTGGAGATGCTCTGCAGCAAGTTTTAATGCCTCCATTCACACCAAATAAACAAACGCGTTATCCTCTTGTAACAGCTCCTGGCAGACGCGTTTCGGCGGATGCCTTTATCAATGCCGGTTTTCAGCTGGATATTCCAAAAGTGAGGTTTTTAGCGGGGTGGTGTTTAAATATCTGTATGGAGGGATCTCATTGGCTGACTGTTATGGCTATTGAGAGAGGACAGAAAAATTTGAAAAAGTCAATGCTTTTCCTCTCCCAATGTGACAATCAAGATTCCTCTCATAATGCCCAGTGTGACGATCTCGCCAAAAGGAAAAAGCATGTCCAAAATTGCGAGCGCGGTATAATAACCCGCCCGTGCATACAATTGTGCCCTGACGTAGTCAGCCTTTGTTCTGCTCGTTCCGTTACTCTGGCGTGGTCGATGGCGGACTTTGTCACTGCAGAGCATCTCTATCAGCAGACCAGCTGCTGCTCTTTCCCCAGTGCCTACACCACAATCCAGGCTGGGGGGGCGCCACGCTGTGCAGTCCGTGCACTTAACCACAAAGTTTGTCGGCAATGCGTGGAGCTCCAGATCAAGAGGCGTGTCTGAAATGCGGATCCGACCTACCGCCATATGTACAACACCAGTCCCATTTTTCACCTTAAAAAACGAGTCAGACACATGCTGGAGATGCTCTGCAGCAAGTTTTAATGCCTCCATTCACACCAAATAAACAAACGCGTTATCCTCTTGTAACAGCTCCTGGCATATGTATATATATATATATATATATATATATATATTCACTTAAAAAACCATAGGTTTCACACATGTTATAGTTAGGTGGACATTTCACTCGTAAAAAACCAATGAAATTCCCCCGATATAGTTAGGTCAGATAACTATAACTCGCGCACCCGCAATCCAGTGCTCATGACGTCACATATTTCATCACTCATGACATCACTGATGACATCATCCTTGTGATAGAGTGGCGGTCGCGCGAGTTATAGTTATGTGACCTAACTATAAAGGGGGAATTTCATTGGTTTTTTACGAGTGAAATGTCCACCTAACTATAACATGTGTGAAACCTATGGTTTTTTAAGTGGATTTGCAAGGTTTTTTAAATGCTAATTCCTAACTATAACGTGCGTGAAACCTATGGTTTTTTAAGTGAATTTGTACGGTTTTTTAAATGCTAATTTTTTGAATTTTTTAAAAAAAATTTTATGGTTTTTCACCGTGTGCACACCGTGCGCACACCCCTCAATTTAAAAAAAATAATAATAATAATGTTTTTTCACCCTTCGGGGTCCTTTAGGGACCCCCTGACAAAGGCTAGGGGGTCAGGAACTCTCTACCCTGCCGCCTTTTCATGTTCGCCACCTCTCTTTTTCACTCGCGCACCCACAACAAACAAAATTGCGGCCGACACTTCCTGATTTCGACCGATTCGAACGTTGACTGACATGTAACCACCAATCAGAATTACGCTCGCGCACGTTAGGGTGCGCGCACCGTGCGCGCACGGTGCGCGGCTATAGATATGTATGTGCTTTTAAATGCAATTTTCTCAGGGACTACTGAACAGATTGACTCCATATATGCAAAAGGCACTTCCCTGACCTGAGGACTACCTCTCTGCCAAATTTCAAATAATTCTGTTCAGCCATTCGGGCTGTATCTTCGACTAAAGGTCCTAAGGAAAAATGCATGGGAAAAACGCGTTTTGGGAGCCCCCTTTTTTCTCGGCCCCCGCGTGACGAATCACCCCAAGACTTTCAGGGTAGGAGCTGAGCGGAGCGCCCCATTAGTTTTGAAAATTTCGCAAGGATTCGTCAACCGGCGCCAAACTTATTCAAAATAGAATTTTCAGATTTCCTATGGAAACACGGTCCTAGCTATAACTATCTACTGGCGACCGCCAGTAGATTATATATATATATATATATATATATATATATATATATATATATATATATATATAGACTGAAAAAACCATAGGTTTCAAATTCAAACGTTATAGTTAGTAGAGCTAACTAACTCATGCCCCCGCAATGCACTGCTGATGACGTCACGTATTACATCACTCATGACATGGTCAGTGACATAACTGATGACATCACTCATGACATCACTTATGACATCTCAAATGGCATCACTGATGACATCATCCAGTGAATGTGTGTTTCTGTAGAGTTTAAATATATTTTATATATGTTAATGCCAAGGTGTATTGAAGAATGTGTTGGTGTATAAGTGTGTGGATGGAGGATTTAATAGGTGTGTGACTGATTGTACAAGTTAGTGATTAAATGTGTCTTACTAAATGCATGGGTTAGTGACTAAACTGTGTGAATGCATGTATCAGTCTCTCAGTTGTTGTGTGAGCTGCTGCATGGGTTGATGATTAGGTACATGACTGTCTATATGGGTTACTTATTGGTTGCATGAGTATCTGTATGGGTACCTCAGTGTTTGTGTGTGTGTTGGTGTGTGATTTTCTGCCTACAAGTGTTTCAGTGGATAGTTTACTGGGTGTATGGATTCAATAGTGCATGTGGAAATAGCTGTATAGGTGACGCCTACGGGTCCGGTCGCTGAATCCTTCCCGCCGTGAAGGGAACGGCATAGCTCAACTTAGCCACACCATGAGGGGAACGGCAGAAACAGAAACTACACCTCCCAGCAGCCTCCGTACCGACGATGCTGCACTCGTGCCTGGAGGTGCTAGAAAAGCACCGGGAGAGACTGGGCTGGGCCACCCCCCCTTGGCACTGCACACGGATGATGGGCTGTGGGACAGTGAGCAATCAACAAGCAATCCAGAGGTCAGTGCATAAACAAGTGCTTATTGCAAGCTATTTTTTATTAAAACCACCAATGCACACAAGTACTGTACTGCTGAGAACTATCCAATAAGCAGCTATGGGTAAACGCACTCCCACAGCAAACGGTACTACTACCTGCCAGAAAGCCCCATCCGCACTTTCTACAGTACAACCAACTGCAATTGATAAAATGCTACAGCGGGCAATCGGAGCAGTCTCCAATGAAATTGAATGCACAGAGAGACGCCTTTCACTGACACCGATCTTAGCACCAAGCCCCACTCCACCTGCCAATGGGACTCTGTCTCTATTCTTATCACCCACCTCGATCTCGGCTCCAGAAACAGCAAGGACACGAGCCCAGATAGAACTGGGCCATGCCCCCAAGATCTCTCTGGGAAGTGGAGGAAAGAAGAAGAAAGGGGGCAAACAGAAACCTGCTGCTCATAATGGAGTAAAGAGAAACAAACAAGTACCAGTCCCGACACCAGGCAGCCCTCTGGGGGAACAAGGAGCAGGCAAGTAATTACCGACGACCTTAGAGCAACCTCTGTGGGTGTCTAAGTTGGTGTTGGACCTAAAAGAACACTATAGTTCAGTCAGAAAAGATTAACTTGACGCTCTAACAACCCGTATCGATAAGTTAGCATAATTGCCAACTACTAGGGCCTGCTTTCTATCCTGGCCCAATTCTTCTACACTAGCAACAGGACAAGGCTGAAACCCAAACCAAGGCCTCCTTGGTTTAATCTACACTGTAAGGCAGCAAAACATGACCTCCTAATTTCCATTAGAACAAATTATAGGCCACGGATCAAAGGGGCCAAAGATCAGCATAGAAAAGTTGTAGCCAGAGCCAAAAAGAACTGAGAAAGTGATAAATGGGAAGCAATAAAAATAGCACTGGATAACCATGACATGAGAGCCTTCTGGAATCTAGTCAAGACAGGGAAATCCGAAGGCCAACAGGCCATTGCACCAAACCTGGGGGAAGAAGTCTGGAGAGCCCATTTCAAATCGCTATACTCTAGGACACCAGAAGATGAGGGTAGGGTAGAAACACCCACCCCAGATGTGGGACCCCCAAATCTAGATGTCCCACTCTAGACAATGAAGGAAATCACAGAGGCACTGGGTAAGCTCCTCCCAGCTAAAGCACCGGGGCTGGATAAGATCCCTGGAGATCTATGTTGCTCTGAGCCCACAGCCTGGGCTCCCTACCTTTGGTTATTATTTAATGCTATCCTACAAGGCATGGTGCTGCCCTCTACGTGGGCCGGGGCCAAAATTATCCCCATCTATAAAAAGGGTTCACCACTTAATCCAGCAAATTATCGCCCCATAAGCCTTCTGGACGTCACCCAAAAAATCTTTGCTTATGTACTCTTGGAGCATCTACAAACCTGGATAGAAGAGAATATTGTATTAACACCCCTACAAGCAGGGTTTAGGGCTAGGATCTCCACCATTGACCAGATCTTTAGATTACAGTTTATCCACTGGAAAACCGTGGTTTTAGAGGGTGGCAGCCTCTATTTCACATTCGTGGATCTTAAATCTACTTTTGACTTGGTGCAGCGAGATTAGCTGTGGGGTATACTTCTTGATATGGGAGTTCCTGAATATCTTTGCCACCAGCTGAAATGTCTCCACCAAGACAATTATGGCCTAATTGAAACCCTGTTAGACGGGAAAGACATTGATGCGCCGAGGTTGGCGAACCGCAAAATTCCAGCTCTTATGTTTGTGGATGATAAGCTTCTACTCTCCAAATCCTCTATGGGCATGCAGAGGGTGCTTGAGGCGTTCAGCACCTTCTGCAAAAATCGGGGACTGGAAATTAATTTACAAAAAAACAAGTACATGGTTTTTAATGCCAACACCTCCAATTGCCCATTTCCCCGATTAGACGGTAGGCCCCTAGAGAGGGTGTCCATCTTTGACTACCTCAAGATCACATTAACCGAAAAGATGGAATGGGGGATACAAATAAAGAAAGCTAGCCTGAAACTGACCCAGGCCTCGGGGGGCATCTTAAAAGTCTACAAGAGTTGCATGCAAAAAGCGATAGTCCCTGTAGCAGAAATATATAAGACCCAGGCTAGAGGAGCGTCATTGTATGGGGTAGAACTGTGGGGCCACTGCCCATCTACCTCCCTCTCAATGACAGAAAACTCTTTTCTCAGACATTTGTTGGGCCTCCCTATGACCTCCCCACTAACACCGCTTAGGATGGACCTAGGGATTACCCCTATAGCAGATGTGGTCTCCTCTAGACCTCCCCTATATTGGCGACGCTTCTGTAGTACATCTGAATTGGCCGAAGATAGAGAGGAATTGAAGGATGTCATGCACATCCAAGGTGCAGGGAAACTCCCTTGGCTAGCATATATTAGGAACACATGCCAGGCCCTAGGGAGGTCAAATATGTGGACAATCCCAGATGAGAGATATCCAACAATCCCCAGAAGTTCACTACTTGATTCCTATAGAGAACTTAAACTGGACCTACTATGGCGGGGGTCTAAGCCCGGCTGTTTAACCTCCAGGTTCCTGGACATTAAGCAGCAATACAGGATGGAAACAGCTCTTGACCACATACAGCTGCTTCTAGCCAAAAAACGTTATATCTAATTCAGACATGGGGCGCTCCCGCTTCGAGCATTCACGAATAAATGGCAGGGAGCCCACACTTTAGACTGCCCCGGGTGCGACCAAGCTGAGGAAACTGAAATGCACGTCCTCTTCTTTTGCCCTGCCGATGGAAAGCCTAGGTCACGGGGGCTTCTGCAACTGTGCAGAAACATGGGAATCAGACATTGCACAGAGGTGTATAGGCTTCTTAAGTATGAAACTGATTCAATTATTGTGTTTGCCATCTCACGGTTTCTATATTCCGTGTGGTGCACCCGCAAAGCCATCCTTAAGCAAACTCCCTTAGGAAACCTGTAGCCTTCTAGTAATTCCCACATATATATGTTTTGTTAAGTTATACAACAGATGAAACAATGCGGTTTGTAAATATCCACACTATGGTTAGCCCACTGCAAATTAACTTCTTTTGTTGGCCTTTTAATCATAGAATTTTATCTGTTTTAACTCTGAACCTCTTTTAACATTTGTTACAAATATCTTTTACACAAAGTCAAAACGCTTTTAGCAACCGACAGGCATTTTATTTATCAATGAATTAGCTTTCAGCCATAATATGTGCTATTTTATTTTATCTTGTAAACAAATATAGAAACTACAAATACTTAAACAAACTTTAGAACCTCGAGCAGGGAGTAAATCTAAGAATTTACCAAACGCTCCTATAACTTGGACTACTCCAATTTTAAAAAAATTTAGACATGTACATAGCTTTTATAATGATAAATTGTATCCTTGTTATTTTTTTTTTTCTTTTTATGTACTATACTATATGTATTGTTTTCTTTTTCTTATGTGCTTTTATGGCCTGTACGGTCGAAATAAAGCTTTTCTTGATTGATTGAGTGTATAGGTGAGTGAGTGTGTGTATCAGTGTGTTAGTGAGTGAATGTATATCTCACTGGTATATGTGTGAGTAACTACATATGTGAAAGGCAGTATATGTGAGTTTTGGAGTATATAAATGACTATATGTGAGAGTGAGTAATTGTGAGAGTGGCTGTATAAATGAGTGTGTGCTTGTGTCAGTGATTGTATAAGAGAGTAAGTATATGTTAGTATCTGTATGAATAGGTTAGATATTGAATGTAAAACTGTATAGATGAGTAAATGGCAGTGTTATTGATTATTTACATGACTAGCTAGGTGTGTCAATAACTCTATGGATGAGTGACGGTGTATGAGTGTTTGTATAGGTGAATGAGTACATATAATAGTGCTGTATTGATGAGTGAATGCATGTATGAGTAACTGTATGGCTGAATGAATGAATGTGTGTGTATAGCTAGGAATTAGTCAGTGGGTATATAGTAACTGCTATTGATTTGGCTATGGTTTTGAAAATGGTAGTCTGTATTTTAGAGTGGGTGTATCAAAGATTATATTAGGGTGTGAGGAGGTACATCAGATTATCATGTGGATGATGTAATCAGTTATGTTATCAGTGATGTCATTTGAGATTTCATCAGTGATGTCATCAGTGATGTCACTGACCATGTCATGAGTGATGTAATATGTGACGTCATCAGCAGTGCATTGCAGGGGCGTGAGTTATAGTTATCTCTACTAACTATAACATTCAAATTTCTCTGGTTTTGTACGAGTGATATGTCCAACTAAATATAACATCCCTGAAACCTATGGTTTTTTTTGTGAATTTCAAAGGTTTTTTAATGCTAATTTCTAACTATAACGTCCCTGAAACCTATGGTTTTTTCAGTGAATTTCAAAGCTTTTTTAAATGCTAATTTCTAATTATAATGTTCATTAAACCTATAGTTTTTTCAGTGATTTTAAATTATCATTTAATTCCCAACCTGGTGAAAACAGCCAATATCGGCAGTTATCCAACAATAGCTTCCGCAAAACAAAATCACCACAAATGAGAACAACAACTAACGCTAATAATATGCATAGTAGGCGTTCCTATGCAAAAATAACCTGAAAACACCACTTCCCGATATTTTCAACGAGCAGCCAAATCTGTGGTGCGATCCAAAAACAGGCGATAAGCTGCTTTAGCAGTAGGAATGTAACATCTGCCTTTTACTGGTGTAAAGTAGGAAGACTACCTACAGTGTGGAAGGGAGCCCAACCCAGAATCACATCTGAAGACCAACACATGTCATAGAGCTACTGATCATGCACCTCCCACACCAAAGACAGCACAAAACCCACTGCCACCACCCTCAGGACCTCCCCCCAGACTACCCCCCTACTACCACCGAGGCACCGCACAACAGGACAGTGAACCTTCGAAAAACTGCATGGTCCCTCAGCCACACAATAGCTGAATGTCGCGAAATGTGGCAACCAAACATGTGTGAAGGACGCAAGTCACCCACCAATAATAATGCACACAATACCAATAGCAGTGATATGCTGGACAGACCTCACGATGCAGAGCACAAACCTCTCCATGTGTACATATACTGCTGGTGCTTGTAGTGTTGTGGACAGTGAACGCAACCATGTTACCTCAGGCAGTGGGGAAGATCCTGGTCATGTACCCGTGTCGTCGTCCCCTGTAAGCGGAAGCGCAGTGGGCTGGTCCAACGTACACCACTCCAGCGTAGAAGAGTTAATAAATAGGCCAGGGCTCTGGGCGTGGTTCACTTGTGTGAAGCTAAACCAAAGGGGAGTGTTGAACATTGCAAGCACTCACCCCCAGTCAACTGATCTGGGTTTAATCCATAATCATTCTTTAACTCACTCCGCCACCCCAGTTCAGACATGGCCATATGCAAATCAGTCTGACCCTGTGGCTAATGGGAACAGTCCAGCCCACACTGCCAAGCCTTGTCTTCCCTGGACCGGAAACAAGGATCCTGGGACCGGTTTCTGGCTAATCAGCCGTCATCAGCCAGGCTAGCTTGAATCCTGCGGCAAAGTGAGCAAGGGACCCACGTCTGAGCATACCCTGCCAACTTTGCATTTCTCACCCCGAGTGGGACGGGTATGCTCAGACGTGAGTCCCGTGCTCTCCATGCCACTGGAATCAAGCTATCCTGGCTGAAGAGGGGTGAAACCCCGAAACCGGTCCTAGGATGCTTGTTTCCAGTCCAGGGAGGACCTGGCCTGGCAGTTCGGGCAGGACTGTTCCCATAGGGCATAGGGTCAGGACTGATTTGCATATGGCTGGGTCCAAACTGGAATGGCACGGTGAGCAAAAAATGATGGATTTAGGCCCAGCTCTCTGTACTGGGGTGAATGTATAACATTGTTCTGCATTCTGTCCATCAACAGTTCTTTTGCATTTGTCACCCCGAGTGGGACAGGTATGCTCAGATGTGAGTCCAGTGCTCTCCATGCCACTGGAATCAGGCTATCCTGGCTGAAGAGGGGTGAAACCCCGAAACTGGTCCTAGGATGCTTGTTTCCAGTCCAGGGAGGACCTGGCCTGGCAGTTTGGGCTGGACTGTTTCCATAGGGCACAGGGTCAAGACTGATTTGCATATGGCTGGGTCTAAACTGGAATGGCATGGTGAGCAAAAAAAATATGGATTTAGGCCCAGATCTCTGTACTGGGGTGAATGTATGACATTGTTCTGCATTCTGTCCATCAACAGTTCTTTTTGCATTTGTCACCCAGAGTGGGACGGGTATGCTCAGACGTGAGTCCCGTGCTCTCCATGCCACTGGAATCAAGCTATCCTGGCTGAAGAGGGGTGACACCCCGAAACCGGTCCTAGGATGCTTGTTTCCAGTCCAGGGAGGACATGGCCTGGCAGTTCAGGCTGGACTGTTCCCATGGGGCACAGGTTCAAGACTGATTTGCATATGGCTGGGTCCAAACTGGAATGGCATGGTGAGCAAAAACATGATTGATTTAGGCCCAGATATCTGTACTGGGGTGAATGTATGACTTTTTTCGGCATTCTGTCCATCAACAGTTCTTTTTTCATTTGTCACCCGAGTGGGACGGGTATGCTCAGACGTGAGTCCCATGCTCTCCATGCCACTGGAATCAAGCTATCCTGGCTGAAGAGGGGTGAAACCCCGAAACCGGTCATAGAATGCTTGTTTTCAGTCCAGGGAGGACCTGGCCTGCCAGTTCGGGATGGACTGTTCCCATAGGGCACAGGGTTAAGACTGATTTGCATATGGCTGGGTCCAAACTGGAATGGAAAGTGAGCAAAAAAACGATGGATTGAGGCCCAGATCTCTGTACTGGGGTGAATGTATGACATTGTTCTGCATTCTGTCCATCAACAATTCTTTTTGCATTTGTCACCCCGAGTGGGACGGGTATGCTCAGACGTGCGTCCCGTGCTCTCCATGCCACTGGAATCAAGCTATCCTGGCTGAAGAGGGGTGAAACCCCGAAACCGGTTCTAGGATGCTTGTTTCCAGTCCAGGGAGGACCAGGCCTGGCAGTTTGGGCTGGACTGTTCCCATAGGGCACAGGGTCAAGACTGATTTGCATATGGCTCGGTCCAAACTGAAATGGCATGGTGAGCAAAAAAACGATGGATTTAGGCTCAGATCTCTGTACTGGGGTAAATGTATGACATTGTTCTACATTCTGTCCATCAACAGTTCTTTTTGCATTTGTCACTTGTGTGACGGCCAACACGTCTGTTAGAGCGGCGGCCCTTACCCTGCCACATGGCTGCCACCATGAGTGTGGGCCTCCTCGACACAGGCCCCCTGCGAACACAGCGGCACAGCACCGCAGAGATATGTCTGTACACACTACTGCCTTCGATCTACACTGTGGACAGCAGCGCTCACAATTCAGATGGAGTCGCGATTACAGATGACGCGGTCCAGTAAGCAAGACACATTGCTTCCAGTGCGGCCCGCCCGGACCACGCATCATCGCAGGCTGCGTACACGCTGAGCGCCAGAGGTACCACTAACTCAGTGCACCACAAGTCAATGCCACGTGGCCTTATTGAGGCAGAATTCATTCGACAAAAGACATTGCTACCAGTTCGGCCCGCCCGAACAACGGATCATCGCAGGGTGCGCACACCCTGAGTGCTTCAGGTGCCACTAACTCAGTGCACCACAAGTCACTGCCATGTGGCCTCACTAAGGCTGAATTAATTAGACAAAAGACATTGCTACCAGTGCGGCCTGCCCGGACCACGCATCATCGTAGGGTGCGCACACGCTGGTTGCTTCAGGTGCCACTAACTCACTGCACCACAAGTCATCACCACGTAGCCTTATGAAAGGCAGAATTCATTTGACAAAAGACATTGCTACCAGTGCGGCCCGCTCGGACCACGGGTAGGAAGGTGGAATCTGACTGCATGGTTGCCCCCACTTTTTTTCTGGTATTCTGATGGTTTTTGACTTAGTTTGGCTGGGAACCTGCTATTCAGGTCCCCAGCCTATCTGCTTCATCTTATAAATTCATTCCCTGTACTTTAGGTACACCAGCCAACTTATCACAACATGCATCATCACAGTTTCCGCACACGCTGAATACTTCTGATGCCACTAACTGTGCAGCTCAACTCAACGCCACGTGGCTGTGGGCCCTTACTGATCGCTGCCTCTGGACTACACTGCGGTCAGCACGGCTCACAATTAAAATTGAGTCTTGATTCATTAATTACAGAGTCCAGTAGGCAACTAACTACAGCGTCCCTGAAACCTACACAATATCCTTTTAGTATCCTTGCTTCAAGAACTTTTTTGATATCAATTATAGCTTTAGTACAATGACCAAATTCATCTTGCAAGTCCAAAGGAACACTGAATGGCAGTCTACACTGCCGCCAGCAGAGCTCACAGTTCAAATTCAGTCTTGATTCATTAATTTCTGAGTCCAGTAGGTAACTAACTATAACGTCCCCGAAACCTACACATTTCAACAATGTATTCCATACATATTTCATCTGTTGTTACGTACACCGCGGTCAGCAGAGCTCACAATTTACATTGAGACATGATTTATTAATTGCAGACAGAATTGTACTCTATCTCCTCGGATTTTGTCAAGAGGAAGTGACAAAAAGCATTCCTCAATGTCTGTGCTTACTACTGCCTTCCATCTACATTGCAGACTGCAGGACTCACAATTCAGATCGAGTTGCAATTGCAGATGACGCAGTCGTATGCAACAGACATTGCTACCAGTGCGGCCCTCCCGGACCACGCATCATCGCTAGCTGTGCACATGCGGAATGCTTCTGATGTCCCTACCTCAGTGTACCACAAGTCATGAACCCTTTACGATAGAATCTTTTGTGTATTATTTCATATCTGGTGCCCCTAACTTAGTGCAGCACAAGTCATGGACCCTTTATGATTGAATCTCTGTGTGTGAACCGATCATTACTGTTGTACTTGTTGCCAGCACCAACCATTCCCTGAGGGCTGGCTTACACTCACCCCACACGCATCCAGCACAGACATCACTGGACATGTGACCCAGGTAATAAAAAGAGGCCGAGCGCACGTGCTCATACCCAGTTCCACTATCTATCTAACTGTGTCCGTGTGTTCATTATGTATGCATGATGCTGCCCCTGGGCCCTACCACATTACATTCTGCTGTGGACAGCGCTCGCAACCATGTTACCTCTGGCAGTGGGGAAAACTTTGGTTATGTAACTTTGTCTCGGTCATTGTAAAAGTACATAGGTAGAGACTGGATCATTAGAGTACTGCAAGGAGAGTGAACAGTGAATTTCTAAGTGCTTTGGAATTGGCGGAGTGATTGGTAAGTACATATGTTGATGGAGCCTAACCCCTAGAGGAAGAGCTTGGCTCTAATTGGCTGCCCTCCATGTGCCAAAAACAGAAATTTGGGCTTTGCATGGCCCTGCATTGCTACAGCTGCAATACTCCACTGAATGTGCAATAAACATTCATATCCATACAGATATGTCATGTGCACAATCTTTCATGTGTGGAAATATGGATGAATGTAGGGTCAGTGATTCCTCCTACCTTCCATGTTGGCCATGTTTTAGGACTTGGGTCACAGGGTAACACATTGGTGCTTGCAGCAGCACTACAACAGGGACACCTGCATCAGTTGATTCCTCATACAGCCCAGGACAGAACCATGCCCAGAGCTCCGGAGTCATTGTTCACAGCCTCACGCAGGACTGGCATACGCCAGGCCAGCCCAATCTGCTTACGCATATAGCGAGGGACAACAACGCTACATGGCCCCGATTTTCATTGTATTGATCTGCTGCTCTCAGGTCTAGTTGTCAGTACGCCACTCCCTGGCGACTAGTTTACACCCACACCACACCCATCAAGCATAGGCGTCACAGGACACGTGACCCTGCCAATAAAAAGGACAAGGCGCACGTGCTCCACGCCATTTCCATTTCAGACTTGGTGCACCGGATACACTGCGGCCGGTACAGGCACCCCGCCATGGGACGGTGACTTTTGGTGCACTGAGGTAAGGGCACTGTAAGTGCTGAGCAGGTATGCAGCCTGCGATGATGTCCTGTGCCGGTGGTTCGGACAGGTCAGGTTTTGTGTGCCCTGTTGGACCGCAATGTAGGCCTGAGCCATCGACCAGCGGTGGCCTACCACCACGTGGCGTGGCCTCACTGGTCACAGAGTTAGTGGCACCACAAGGGCTGAGCGGGTGTGCAACCTGTGATGATGGCAGGTGCACTGGTATGTCCTTTGCCATGGTAAAATCAAGAGGCAGCACCAAATGTGAGACCTGGTGGCCTGCGGAGCGGGGCTGCATGATGTGGAGGGTGCCCTGTCTGCGGAAAGGCGAGCAGTGAGGCCTGGGTACGCAGGGGCGGGCAGACACCTCTGGGGGGAGGGAGTGGATGGGGTGCAGCAACCTGGATGCACAAAGGTGGGATAGCGATTTAGGCATGCGCAGTCGTTTGTACTCTGCCATTACTGATTCTGTACTATGTTTCAGATGAGTGAGCTTGAGGCTACACTATGTCCCGGCACGTTGTTGGAGACACACCAGTGGTGGAAAGGTGAGCTGTGAGGGTTTTGTCCACAGTGTGGGCACTCACTGTCCCTCTCCATCTCTTCCTTTCTCTCCCTCCCACTCTTTCTCTCTCTCTCTTCCTCTCTCTCACACTTTTTCTCTTTCTCTCTCTCTTCCTCTCTCTCACTTTTCTCTCTCTCTCTCTTTCTCTCTCTCTCACTTCCTCTGTTTCTCTCTTCCTCTTTCTCACACAGTTTCTCTTTCTTTCTCTCTTGCTTGCTCTCTCTCACTGTTTCTCTCTCTCTTTCTCTCTGTTTTCATCTCACTGTTTCTTTCCTTCTCTCTCTCTCTTCCTCTCTCTCGCTCTTTCTCTCTCTCTCTTTTGATGGATGTATGACGCACAATCTTATCTTGCTTTTTGTAATGGCAGGCCTGCGATGATCGTGGCCATCCTGCAATCAACACCGACTCTGAATTGTGAGCTCGGCTTGACCACATGTACGCAACGGCTGAGGAGGTTGCTTCGGCACATAGTGGACCCTCTTACAGAAACGCCGGTGGTGAAAGGTGAGCAGAGAGGCTTGTTTCCACAGCAGCGGGCAGTCACCTCTGGGCGGTGGGAGTGGATAGTGTGCAGCAGCCTGGGTGCACAAGAGCAGGCAGACATCTCTGAGCAGTGGGAGTTGATGGGGTGCAGCCACCTGGGTACACAGGAGCAGGCAGACACCTCTAGGCAGTGTGAGTGGATGGGGTGCAGCAGTCTGGGTGGGCAGGAATGGGCAGTCACCTCGGGGCACTGGGAGTGGATGGGCTGCAGCAGCCTGGGTGCACAGCAGCGGGTAGACACCTCTGGGCAGTGGGAGTGGATGGGATACAGCAGCCTGGGTACGCAGAGGCGAGCAGACACTTCTGGGTGGCAGGAGTCTGGGTGCGCAAGGGAGAAACAGAGAATTACGCATGTGCAGTTGTATGTACTCTGCCATTACTGATTCTATACTATGTTTCAGTTGACTAAACTTGAGGGCTGCACTATGTCCCGGCATGTGGTTGGAGACACACCTGTGGCAGAAAGGTGAGCTGTGAGGATTTTCTCCACAGTGTCAACACTCACTCTCCCTCTCCATCTCTTCCTTTCTGTCACTCACACTCTTTCTCTCTCTCACTCTCTTTCTCTTCCTTTTTCTCTCTCACACTCTTTCACTGTCTCTTCCTCTCTCTCATTCTTTCTTTCTCTCTCTCATCCTCTCTTCCTCTCTGTCTCACTCTTTTTCTCTCTCTCTTCCTCTCTCTCACACTGTTTTCTCTCTATTCCTTGTATCTCACTCTTTTTTCTTTCTCCCTCTTTTCCTCTCTCTCTCACTTTTTCTCTCTTTCTCTGTCTGGCCTGGTTCTCTGACTCTAAAGCAGCTCTGCTGACCTGGTTCTCTCCCTCTAAAGCAGCTCAGCTGACCCGGTTTCTCTGGCTCTACGGCAGCTCTGCTGACCTGGTTCTCTGGCTCTAGAGCAGCTCTGCTGACCTAGTTCTTAGACTCTAGAGCATCTCTGCTGGCCTGGTTCGCTGGCTCTACAACAGCTCTGCTGACCTGGTTCTCTGGCTCTAAAGCAGCTCTGCTGACCCGATTCTATGGCTCTAAAGCAGTTCTGCTGACCTGGTTCTCTGGCTCTAGAGCAGCTCTGCTGACCTTGTCCCTTGTCTCTAACGCAGCTCTGCTGACCTGGTTCTCTCCCTCTAAAGCAGCTCTGCTGACCTGGTTCTCTCCCTCTAAATCAGCTCTACTGACCTGGTTCTCTGCCTCTAGAGCAGGTCTGCTGACCTGTTTCTATAGCTCTAAAGCAGCTCTGCTGACCTGGTTCTCTGGCTCTAGAGCAGCTCTGCTGACCTAGTTCTTAGGCTACAGAGCAGCTCTGCTGATCTGGTTCTCTGGCTCTACAACAGCTTTGCTGTCCTGGTTCTCTGGCTCTAAAGCAGCTCTGCTGACCGGGTTCTATGGCTCTAAAGCAGTTTTGCTGACATGGTTCTCTGGCTCTAGAGTAGCTCTGCTGACCTGGTTCTCTCCCTCTAGAGCAGCTCTGCTGAACTGGTTCTCTCCCTCTAAAGCAGCTCTACTGACCTGGTTTCTCTGGCTCTACAGCAGCTCTGCTGACCTGGTTCTCTTGCTCTAGAGCAGTTCTGCTGACCTGGTTCTCTGGCTCTAAAGCAGCTCTGCTGACCTGGTTCCATGGCTCTAAAGCAACTCTGCTGACTTGGTTCTCTGGCTCTAGAGCAGCTCTACTAACCTGGTTTCTGGCTCTAAAGCAGCTCTGCTGACCTGGTTCTCTGGCTCTAAAGCAGCTCTGTTGGCCTGGTTCTCTGGCTCTAAAGCAGCTCTGCTGACCTGGTTCTCTCCCTCTAAAGCAGCTCAGCTGACCTGGTTCTCTGGCTCTACAGCAGCTCTGCTGACCTGGTTCTCTGGCTCTAGAGCAGCTCTGCTGACCTAGTTCTTAGGCTCTAGAGCAGCTCTGCTGACCTGGTTCTCTGGCTCTACAACAGCTCTGCTGACCTGGTTATCTGGCTCTAAAGCAGCTCTGCTGACCCGGTTCTATGGCTCTAAAGCAGTTATACTGACCTGGTTCTCTGGCTCTAGAGCAGCTCTGCTGACCTGGTCCATTGGCTCTAAAGCAGCTCTGCTGACCTGGTTCTCTCCCTCTAAATCGGCTCTACTGACCTGGTTCTCTGCCTCTAGAGCAGCTCTGCTGACCTGGTTCTATGGCTCTAAAGCAGCTCTGCTGACCTGATTCTCTGGGTCTAGAGCAGCTCTGCTGACCTGGTTTTCTGGTTCTAAAGCAGATCTGCTGACCTGATTCTCTCCCTCTAAAGCAGCTCTGCTGACCTGGTTTCTCTGGCTCTAGAGCAGCTCTGCTGACCTGATTCTCTGGCTCTAAAGCAGCTCTGCTGACCTGGTTCTCTCCCTCTAAAGCAGCCCTGCTGACCTGGTTCTCTGCCTCTAGAGCATCTCTGCTGCCCTGGTTCTCTGGCTCTAAAGCAGCTCTGCTGACCTGGTTCTCTGGCTCTAGAGCAGCTCTGCTGACCTGGTTCTCTGGCTCTAGAGCAGCTCTGCTGACCTGGTTCTCTGGCTCTAAAGCAGCTCTGCTGACCTGGTTCTCTGGCTCTAGAGCAGTTCTGCTGGCCTGGTTCTCTGCCTCTAGAGCAGCTCTGCTGACCTGGATCTATGGCTCTAAAGCAGCTCTGCTGGCCTGGTTCTCTGGCTCTAGAGCAGCTCTGCTGGCCTGGTTCTTTGGCTCTAAAGCAGTTCTGCTGACCTGGTTCTCTCCCTCTAAAGCAGCTCTGCTAACCTGGTTTCCCTGGTTCTACAGCAGCTCTGCTGACCTGGTTTCTCTGGTTCTACAGCAGCTCTGCTGACCTGCTTCTCGGCCTCTAGAGCAGCTCTGCTGACCTGGGTCTTTGGCTCTAGAGCAGCTCTGCTGACCTGGGTCTCTGGTTCTAGAGCAGCTCTGCTGACCTGCATCTTTGGCTCTAGAGCAGCTCTGCTGAACTGGTTCTCTGGCTCTGCAATGGCTCTGCTGACCTGGTTCTCTGCCTCTAGACCAGCTCTGCTGACCTGGGTCTTTGGCTCTAGAGCAGCTCTGCTGACATGGGTCTCTGGTTCTAGAGCAGCTCTGCTGACCTGCTTCTTAGGCTCTAGAGCAGCTCTTCTGACCTGGTTTTCTGGCTCTACAATGGCTCTGCTGACCTGGTTTCTCTGTCTCTACAGCAGTTCTGCTGACCTGGTTCTCTCCCTCTAAAGCAGCTCTGCTGACCTGGTTTCTCTGGTTCTACAGCAGCTCTGCTGACCTGGTTTCTCTGGTTCTACAGCAGCTCTGCTGACCTGGTTCTCGGCCTCTAGAGCAGCTCTGCTGACCTGGGTCTTTGGCTCTAGAGCAGCTCTGCTGACCTGGTTCTCTGGCTCTAGAGCAGCTCTGCTGACCTGGTTCTCTGGCTCTAAAGCAGCTCTGCTGACCTGGTTCTCTCCCTCTGAAGCAGCCCTGCTGACCTGGTTCTATGCCTCTAGAGCAGCTCTGCTGACCTGGTTCTCTGGTTCTAAAGCAGCTCTGCTGACCTGATTCTCTGACTCTAGAGCAGCTCTGCTGACCTGGTTCTCTGGCTCTAAAGCAGCTCTGCTGACCTGGTTCTCTGCCTCTAGAGCAGCTCTGCTCACCTGGGTCTATGTCTCTAAAGTAGCTCTGCAGGCCTGGTTCTCTGGCTCTAGAGCAGCTCTAACGACCTGGGTCTCTGGTTCTAGAGCAGCTCTGCTGACCTGCTTCTTAGGCTCTAGAGCAGCTCTGCTGACCTGGTTCTCTGGCTCTACAATGGCTCTGCTGACCTGGTTTCTCTGGCTCTACAGCAGCTCTGCTGACCTGGTTCTCTGCACTCACGATGCACACACCCGACTTTGTGAAAATATATTTAAAAATAATATAAGTTTATTATAAGTACAAATATATTATTGTTATGAATATCTTAGATCATTTCTTGCTCTAATATGTATATTAAAGACACATACATATAATTTTTTTGCGGGAGTCGTTCACCCAGCATGCCGCAGCACGTATATGACGTCACGCGGGACCCACAACTGTGCAAGCATCTCGTACCATAATGTGCATGTGTCAGGAATGCGCGGGAGCAGGAGTCGCGGACTGGTCGCATACCAATCGCGCACATCACGTAATATTAAATGTATATGATGTAACTGAAAAACACAGTACGCGGATCCTGCACGATTTTTCTAAAATGGCGGCTAGAATGCGCGCACCCACCGTGATGTGTACGCTTTGAGTGCGCGACTCCGAAAAAAAATTAGAATTTCTTTTTTTAAAGAAAATAATATAAATATGTTAAAATAAAAAATGAAAACAACAAAATTAATCAATATTCAGATTGAATTTAAAAAAAATGTTTTTTGCAATTTTCAGAAAAATATATAATGTTATTTAATGAATAAAATATGTATAAATAAACAGTTAAAAAACTGTAGAATATCAGTACAAAAAAATAGGTATAACTACTATCACACTTAAAAACTAGCATTTAAAAAACCTTTGAAATTCACTGAAAAAAATATAGGTTTCAGAGACGTTATAGTTAGAAATTAGTATTTAACCCCTTCAGTGCCCATGACGAGCTGGACTCGTCATGGGCCGCGGTGGCGCTGTGCCCATGACGAGTCCAGCTCGTCATAGACCCCGCCCGCTAATTCAACGGCCGGCACAGGGCGGGGAAAGGGGCGGGCACAGAAGGGGTTAAAAAAGCTTTGAAATTCACTGAAAAAACCATAGGTTTCAGGGTGTTAAAGTTAGCTAGCCATTACACTCGTACAAAACCATATAAATTCCTCCGTTATAGTTAGTTCTGCTAACTATAACTCGCGTGCCCGCAATGTACTGCTGATGATGTCACTTATCGCATAATTCATGACATGGTTAGTGACATCACTAATGACATCACTTATGTCATTCCAGAGCCAATCTACCGAAACGGAAAGACAGCGCAGCTCCTACCTGGGCTCATGTGAGCAGCCCGCATACTCTCCTGGACGCCAGCCTTTCCCGCAGCCTCCTCCTAACACTCGAGGCCGCAGTTGGGAGTAGGGTGACAACTACAGGACCCAGCATCCCTCCCCGCCACGCCCACATCCGCCGGACATCGCGCACGGAGGCGCTACTTAGAGCAAGGCTCCCTCCGCGTCGCGGGACGCGCGCGGGACGCGCGCGGGCGACGCCGGGCTGAGCCCGGGCAGAGGGCGGGCCGTCTGTGGCCGTCCGGGGCAGGAGGAGGCAGGGCTGGGCCCCCCCTCTGAAATTTGGCACCAGGGCATCTGCCCCATACCAGGTACTGCTGTTGATTTATTTATATCGCTCCATGCGTATTGCTGTGGACTTGGTTTGTGTTTGCGTACATTGGTCGCAATCTGGATACTGTTTGCGGTTGCCGCAATACACCTTTTCGTCTGTTTGCGGCTGGGATCCCCTTTTGATATTTGAAAATTTCCAGACAAGAGTAGTGACACCAACTGCACTAAGATTCTGGGAGAGATAAACCGTGCCTTATTACCCAGAGTAGTGTGGGTTAAAGGCTGCGAGACTTTGCAGGCTTATACCCGGGTAACTTGGTCATTTGAGTCTGCTGGCAGTTAGACATTAGTCAAAGCTGATAATCAACCACGTTCAATTCTCTACTATGTCAGGCTCTAAGAAAGACAAGGTGGTCACGGGGGCAGGCTCCATGAACAATTTCCTTGTCAAAATGGTTAATAAAATTAATGATGATAGAAGGGCTTCTTTGGGCAAAGTAGCTTCTCCAGACTGTGACCCCCTTCCAGTAAGAGCAGCTACATCGGAGGCTTCACAAGAGGGCGAAAATAGCGCTGACTGTATGTTAGGAGATCAAAACGCAAGCAATCCAGCCAGCGTAATAGTAGCTTCGATCCACCGGGACCCTGATACTATAACGATTGATCCTACAATGCTTGATAAGGTATGTTCTGACTCTGAGGAAGAGGTGGATGTAATGGAAGGAAGTAAAGGAAAGAGACCTGTCAGAACATGCAGAAAGCAGCAAAGTAAGAGGGGGGGTAAGATCATCCACAGGAGAAGAGGGGATAACCACTTGCCTGATAGTCACATCTCCCCTAAAACCAAAGCAAACGTGGAGAATACAAAGGAACCCAGTATTACACTGAGCCCTGAGCAGTTTGGTTTGCTAATTAAACGCATAGAGGCCGCTTTTGATCTAAAACTTAAGGCTTCCATTGACTGCCTTGCAGTCAAATTGGACACCGCGAATGCGGAGCTTAAAAGACTAGGAGGTCTACTGGATCAACAGTTGGCCAAACTATCTAAGGCGAACCCCTCACTCCCTTCAACTAGTTCAGTGAGTCCCGATGTTATAGGAGAAAGTGCCACAATAGCCCCCAACCCACCTCCTTTGATTCCTCAGGTTAACTGTACGGTAAACAACCTTACTGTTCCCCCAGCCATCCATCCCCCATCAGTAGACCTGGATGTTGATCAGGCTGGGTGCCATCAGAGATCTGGTCTCTTATATAACACTAATGCCGTACAAGGTAGGCGCAATAATTCTATTAATCTGCCCCCGGATTGCGCCCCCTATGTCGTCGTGTTAGCCAATGTTCCGATGTATAGCCCAGGCACCTCCGAGCCACAAGAGGAAGCGCATGATTCCCTTAAAAATAAAGTGGTGGCTTGGTTAGGTGCTAAATGCGGTTTTCCTACTAAACGTGCTGGAGACATTATCACGACGAGGAGAGTGAACTGGATTGGCCCCTCGAGGAAAACATGTAGAGGGGATTGTGTGGTCGTGAACTTTAAATACCCACAGCATGTGGCCACAGTCCTCCTACGGGCAGCATCTCTGTTGGAGGACAGTAATGGTATTCGAGTGCGCCCGCTTGGGTATTTCTACAACCATGTCAATTTACCCTCTTTGCCCAGACAAAGACTAAATCCATTTACCCCGGTGGGGCCCAGATTGGCTCATCAAAGTTCGTTGCAGGGCCGAGATAACCTCTTTACCTTTGGTCCCCCCATTACAACTTATAACAGATTCAATGCGCTCTCAGGCCTCGACCTCTGTGATTGACGGGGTGAGGGAGAGGGTACAGTGGACGATGTCGTAGTGGACCCAACACCAATGGTCCTTGTACCTTCTTCTGAGGCGGTCAACAACAGTTTAACAGAGATCATTACTGATAAAGGGGACACGGTTAGACTGTTATCTTGGAATATTGCTGGGTTGCGGTCTAAGAAGGGAGACCCTAATTGGGAAAAATTTGTAATGCGCCACGATATCATCGCTATGCAAGAGACTTGGGATTTGGAGTGTGATTACTGGTTAGACGGTTTCACATCTTATTTTGTACCTGCTTTACCTTCCCCCGCAGGCCGGAACAAAGGAGGTCTTATGACGTTGGTTTCGGTGAACATAAAGGGTAAAATTATCCCGATAGACTGTGCCTCCCATAGTTTCATCATTTTGGAGTTAACATTAGAGGATGGTTGCAAATTGCTTTTGGTTAACTGTTATAATGCTCCAAACAGCCATCCAGATTCTATGCATTTTACATGGCTATCAGACTTTTTAAATCTCTACAGAGACAAGCAATCCACTTTGTGTCGATTCATTTTAATGGGTGATTTCAATGTTCATTTGTGCTCACATTGTGTCCTAGTGGAAGAAGACGGGCCAGATAGCGTGTCCCCCCCTCACCTAGAACATACACAGAAGGGTCAGGTGCTTGAAAATGTATTGCGGGAAAATGAGCTATATGAACCAGAATTTTATGATAAAAGTACACGGGTTGCCACTTATACGGGAAGGGCTAGCGATTCGATAATTGATTTTATTTTTGTTTCAAGAGATTTTCTTAATTATGTGATTTCATATAATACAATTGCTATGCCTATGAGTGACCATAACCCTGTGGGGTTGGAGCTAGCGAATAGCTCCTTCTTGTTAAAATCAGTTGTCTTCCATCGGACTATATTGCCTGTAAAGGACAAGGATCAGGGGAGAAGAATTAAATGGGAGATGGTCGTACCGGACAACTTTTTCCTAACTCTATCCTCCTCCGTCTCTGAAGAGCTAAATGTGTGTGCCAATCCGTCAGCTGGGAGCAAGGAGGTTATATCTTCCTTCGAAGATATTTGCTGGTTTGTGTCTATTAGTCTCACAGCCAAAGGGCAGGGGGGCAAACATAAACCGGCTAAAGGCTGGTTTGACAAAAATTGTAGCAAAGCCGCCTTAAAAAAGCCCTCAATACTCGCCCAAGGGACAAGGCGTTAGTGGCGCGATTAAGAAAGGATTTTAACACGGCCACTACTTTGCGTAAAAATGATTTAAAAAGCAAAGCCTGGGAGGATTTAAGGGATAAAGCCATTCTAAAAAACAGTGCTGAGTTTTGGACAATAATTAATTCCCCATTACTTTCAGGTGTCCAAAACTCAGTGCTGGAATTAAACATTTCGGAGGAGGACTGGCTTCGACATTTTGGAAAAATTTATGACAGTAATAGGGAGCCGGAACCTTTCACAATCCCTACTAATGAGATCCCCCTGGAGCCCGTGAGATTCGATACTAGTGAGGTACTTAGAGCTATAGAGGAGACAGCAGGACGCAAGGCCCCGGGCCCCGATGGAGTGCCAGCGGATATGTTCAGGACAAATCCGCCGTTTTGGGCCAATATTTTAACAAGAGTATTTAATGCCGCTGCTGTAGTGGGATTCCCTCAGACCTGGTCTTTAGCTACAATTGTCCCAATATTCAAAAAAGGGCAGAGAGGAGATCCAAAATGCTATAGACCAATATCGCTGCTGGACCCCTCGGTAAAAATCCTAGGAAAGGCTGTCCTGGCGAGAATTTCCGCGTGGGCAAAGGGAAACAACATCCTGTCCGAGGCACAATTTGGCTTTAGGTCAGGGAGGAGTACTGAGGACCAATGCCTCAACCTCCACCTCATACTCTCTAAATACACCAGAGCAAAAGGGGGTAGTTTATTCCTTGGCTTCATGGACTTGTCCACAGCCTTTGATCTTGTCAATAGATCTAAACTGTGGGCAATGCTCCTGAAGATGGGCCTCGATAGTTCCTTGGTACACTTTCTGGCGGAGCTCCACAAAGATCTGAGGGCCCGCATTAGAATGACCACCGACGGAAAGTGTACCGAGAGTTTTAGATCAACTAGAGGGGTCCGTCAGGGATGCATCCTGGCGCCAATGTTCTTCACGCTTTACGTGAACTCTTTGGAGGGCGACCTAACGGCTGCCACAAAGGATATCCCGAGCATGGGGGGTGCACCAATTCCGGTGCTCCTCTATGCCGATGACGCGGTGCTAATAGCCAGGACCCCAGTTGCCCTACAAAAGTTACTCGACTCCTTTGGTAATTTTATGTCTAGTCTCGACCTGGTGATCAACAAAAATAAATCACACACCATGTCAGTAGGATGTGGTAAGCGTAAAGAAAAAACCTTCTTTTGCGATGGAGAGGTGATCACAAGTGTGAAAGTCTTTACATATTTGGGAGTGATTTTTGACCAAAGGGGAACTTGGACTCCGCAGTTAACATCTAAAATGAATGCGGTGAGAAGTTCATATGCTGCAATCCTGGGGTTTTCTAAGAGATTGGGGGGGAAACCTATGGAGGCTATTCTGGCCGTCTACAAAGCCAAGACAGTCGCAATCGCTAGATATGGAGCAGCTGTCTGGGGTTATGTTAATTCTAAAAGCATCCAGATAGAGGAAAATAAATTTCTTCGTTGGGACTACCCCAGTCAACTGCCACCAACTCAGTACATCTTGAGTTGGGTATGGGCTACATTTTAGATACAATCAATCTAGCTCCACTTTTGATGTGGATTAAGCTCTGGCTTAACCCGAACCTTAGCCTTAACCATCGGATCATCAAAGATTGTCTTGCACTAGATCACAGGAGGGATATTCAGTGGCTGTCTTATATTGAATCTACGGCAGCACTTCTGGGACGCCCTGAAATTTTTAGCAGCCCGGAATCCCTGTGTAAAGCTGATTTGCTGTGGGTGAAGACCAATTTCTTTAGAATACGTATGGCCGAGCGTGAAGCGGATGATTTATGTAAACCCTCTGTGAGGGCTCATGTAATGATAACCCCATCTTGTGAGCTGGCTCCTTATTTAACAGTGGTAACCAATTCTTTTCATAGATGGCTTTTATCCAAATTTCGGTTTAATCAAATTTATATGGTACTGCGGGACGAGAAAGACTGGTGCAAGCTCGAGGAATCGTCTCCATGCAAATGCGATGGTTTCTCTATCCAGGATAATGCCCATTTTCTGTTCTTTTGTTCCTTTTATCATGAACCTCGTACCAGATATTTAAAATCAATTCTGAAGGAGCTGGGTTTTATCCAGTACAAGCCTGCGTTGTTATATTTACAGATGTCGCTTTCTCCTATAATCATGTACTGCACTGCTAGCTTTTTGGCCGCATCTGTCAGATGTAAGAGAACAAGGTTAAGATTGGAAGCACAGATGAGGATAGATACTTGAATCCACGTTTAATGCAATGCTGAGTGCAACCTGTAATGAATTTTGTGTAAATAATGCCTTTTTAACTTGCTTTTTAAATTTACCAATTGTTTAATACTGTTTTATATGAATTGTAAGATATTTGTTGTAGAATACTTTTATGATTTTAATTAATCGAATAAAGTGGTCTTTGACTTGACTTGACTTGACATCACTTATGACTTCTCAAATGACATCACTGATGACATCATCCATGTGACAATCTGATACACCTCATCATACACTAGTATAACCTTTCATCACTCACTGTAAAATACAGAGTACCATATTTGAAACCATTGACACACCAATACCAGTTACTACATACCCACTCACTGATTCCTAAGTCTACACACACAACTACCCATTCAACGACAGAATAATTTATACATGCAGTCACTAATTAATAGAACACTATCAAATGCACATATATAGACATTGACACATCAGCAGTCATCTTAGTCGGTTATGCAGTCATCCTACTCACTCATGGAAAAAATTAATCACACTTACATTTACTCACTTACACAATTATTCAACAACACCTAATTTATTCAAACACATAGTAACTCATAGTTAATATGTTAAAAAATCACCATTACAATTATACACTCATTCATATAGTTACTCTCACAATCACTGACTCTTACATATACCTATTTATATACACCAACTCTCACATACAATATCTTTTATTTTTTTACTTTGTTGAAGATGTACAACTGAAAGATATATTCGCTCACCAACACACAAATAAATACACTCTGTCACCCAAACAACTGTTTCCACATGCACTCTTAAACCTATACACCTAGTCAATCAACCATTCACACATCTATGCATAGAGTTACACACACCCCATTCAACCACACACAAACTCAGTGTCCCATACAAATACTCTCCCAACTAATCAATAACTAATATACACACTCATGTAGTTAGTGACCAACTGATGCAGCATGTTATACAACAACAGAGACTGTGCTGCACACATTCACATAGTTTAGTTACTAATCCATGTATTAAGTGAGACACTTTTAATAACTCACTTAAACAGACAGTCTGACAGCTACTAAATCCTCCATCCAGACAGTTATATATCCACTCAATCTTCATGTGTATCAGATTGTCACGAGGATGATGTCATCAGTGATGTCATCAGTGATGTCATCAGTGATGTCATTTGAGATGTCATCAGTGATGTCATCAGTGATGTCACTGACCATGTCATGTATGATGCAATATGTGACATCATCAGAAGTGCATTGCGGGCGCGCGAGTTATAGTTAGCAGAATTAACTATAACGGAGGAATTTCTATGGTGTTGTACGAGTGAAATGGCCAGCTAACTATAACACCCCTGAAACCTATATATTTTTTCTGTGAATTTCTATGTTTTTTTAAAATGCTAATTTCTAAGTATAACGTCTCTGAAACCTATGGTTTTTTCAGTGAATATATATATATATATATATATATATATATATATATATATATATATATATAACATTCTTAAACTTTTAACAAAACACTCAGTCACTGGATGATGTCATCAGTGATGTTATTTGAGATGTCATCAGTATGTCATCACTGATGTCAATGTCCATGTCATGAGTGATGTAATATTGTGTGCTTAAGAAAATCTTTTATGAGTTTGTGATATTGCATATTCTACAAAACTATTTGGAAGGTGAGTTATATATTTGATAGGTGTATTATATATTAGTCTTATATTCAAACTTAAATAATTATTCAAGAACTGTGATGTTTTAAATATTTTATTTAATGTAGTGATGTGTATTGTAGTTTGTTCTATTGTAGTTAAATGCTGTTTGGAATAGATTGTGTATAGTAATATGTGTATATTGGAAGATGGATTAGTGATTATAGAAGTTTGTATTAGTGTTTGGAAATCTAAAATGGAAGTATACCATATAATTTTAGGTGTTGCTTCCACATTGGTTGTGATTGAAGTATGTCTGTACTTGTATATGTATTCTCAAATGTTTTATACATTTGATGCTGTATGGTGTATAAGAAAGAGGTGTTGTTGCTTTGTATATGTAGCTAAGCTCAAGACTATGAGTAGCAGTAGAATGGTGAAGTTGTTACATGAAGTATTAATGATTAAGGTACTTTTTATAAGTCTGTAGAGAGGTACATTTGAAATATGCCACATCATTTTTGGTATTTTCTTGAAATGGAAAGTGTGTTCAGTGAATTTTTGTGGTGTGCATAGTGTTGGCCTGGTATATGCTATCCATTAATTAAAGTGGGCACCTTGTACCAGTCCCAACAACCCTTATTGATGATTAGGTTAAAGACAACCTTTATAGAAAGCTGTACTAGTGGTAGCTGTGGAAATCAGCCTTCAGGCTAAGTCTCCAAGGACTGTAAAGCAGCTTTTTTGACCAGATCAGAACCTCTTGAATGACCAAATGAAAGAGAACCACACAAGAGATATATAAAATATATGTATTTATTACTAAACACTCTCTAATAACCTCTTTATGAGATTAGAGCACAAAGCACACAATATTAAATCAACAGAACCACAGTAAATAGCACAATACACAGCGGGCTCCAGGGGGACACCGAACCATATACTAAGAAAGTGGTATAACAATCACAACTTCACTAGACACAGTACCAAGAGCCCATAGAATCATTGGGACCCCAAGGAATCACCCGAAGTAGTGACACAGGGGACCCACAGAGGACCGGTGTGGTGTGAGAACATAGACGTGAGCTCCGTACAACTCTATGGGAAAGTCGCGGTTGAAAATTTACAGTTTAAGGACACTTCAGGGAGGACTTCAAGCAAACCCTTCGGAACATAGAAGGTTCTAAGGCAAGCACCCTTGTGAGTACTGAGGTACCCGTATTACCTATCCCAGAGAAGTTGGGTGCACAGGGGTCAAGTGGTGTCGGAAATCCTCAATGTTTTCAATGGCGTGATGCGAAGAAGTGCTGCTGCCAGGAAGATGAAAAGTGCCCGGTGGAATCCAAGCCTGGATCCGAGGTGAGAAGAACCTGTAAGCAGAGGGGACAGAGTCTGGGTCACTTCAGGGTGACCAGGGGTTTAGTAGACGAATGCCTACCAATGTTGGGTGCTTCAGGTGAGAAGATAGGGTGCTTGACTCTGCAGCCACGGGGACCAGTAGACATCGATGATGACTAAAACCTGGAGGTGAGCTGTACCACGAAGGATGTTGAGTGCTGGGGGGTCAGTGTCTGGATCAAACACCAACAAAGCCTTGGCAACTGCAACCCACGTGGGTAGAGGAAACAGTTTACGGTAAGGATCAGCAAGGTCCTGTTGACTCTCCAAGCAATGGAGAGTCAGTGCACAGTGCACATCTGGAGCAACCAGAAAAGCCCAAGGAAAGTAAAAGTTACCTGCACAGGGACCCACAGGCCAACAGACCAGGGATCGCAAAGGGACCTCGAGCTGAATCACGGAACACTCTTGGAGTTTAGGCCGGAAATCTTTGGTGGAAATACTGCTCGGGTCAGGACTACACATAGCCCAAAGCACAGCCTCTTCCAAAGTACACAGTGCAGAGGGCTTCGGGTTGCACGGTCCCCACGTGGGATACTGGTCTCAGAATTGTTGAGAGGTCAGATCAACCTCAGGGACGCTTGGGAACCCACCTCCAGTGTTGCAGAAATCTTCGGAGTTCTCAGGAGCTCAGGAGATGCAAATCGGTAAGAAGCATTTTGGTGCCTGCTACTGCAGGGGAGTAACTCCTTTACTCTAAAGGAGATTCTTCAGTCGTCCAGCGAAGTGCAGATGTTTGAAGTACTTGTTTTTTCCTTGCAGAGTTTAGTCCAGGTAAAATCTAAAGTCCTATAGTCAAGGTTTCTACTTTATACCCAATGAAGGGATTGGACAAACTCTGGGGACCCACCTATGGGAGGGTCAAGACAGAGGGGTGGCTACACCTATGTCCTTTGTCCAGTTTTGCACCAGAGCAGGAGCAAATGGCTCCTGCAACCGGTTTGAACTGGACTATACACAGGGACACCAAATTTGCCCCAAGTGTAGACTTTCAAACACTCTCAGAGTGCACCCACCCAGCCCCGATACACTAAATCCTGTCTGGGAGGTGATCACACCTCCCTGTGACAGGAAACCAATTGTGAAGCCTTCCCCGGCTCGAGCTTGGCTCAGCAGCAGGAGGGCAGACTCGTGTCTATCAGCATCCATTTTGTGATTTCCAGGTCGAGAAAGCTGGTACCGAGTGTAACGGTGTTTCACATAAGTCCCTCTAGAAGGGTGGAATCATACCTCCCCCGCCAGTTACTATGGGGAGGTATGATTCCAATGTGTTTGACACCAAACACAACATGTTTCTAGGCAGCCATTTTACCAATAGCGCTTCTGTTTACTGATATTACACCAAGGTTTCTTTTTACCTTTATTCTTGTTTGATTGTGTTTTCCCCCCAGATTAAGACTTTTGGGGCCCTTGAGAAGACTTCTGGTCTTCATGCTTCTCCCCACCCTTACCTGGGGCTTTAGAATCTTGCTTCTTAGAGTCCCCACCTTGGTTATGGGTTTTCTGCCTCACCCTGGATCTGACCCATTTGTCTGCCTTCTTTCCCAGTTCTTGGGGAGAGGTCTGATCAGAGTCCACCAGGTACTGATGCAACAGCTGATTTTGACAATAATTAAGGATCTGCTCCCTCATAATTAAATTGTACAATCCTTTAAAATCACACACTTTACTGCCAAGTAACCAGCCTTCCAGATCCTTAGTAGCACAATCTACAAAGTCAACCGAGTCCTGAGTGGGTGTCTCTGAACTTAATCCTATATTGTTCAGTGGTTAAGCCAAAACCATCAATGAGAGCACTCTTCAAGACTGTATAATTATCAGCATCCTCTTCTCTTACAGTGAGGAGCTTATCTCTATCTTTGTCAGCAAATGAGAGGCACAAGATAGCTGCCCAATGCTCTTGAGGGACCCTCTGTAATTTATAGGCCCTCTCTAGTGCAGTTATCCATTTGTGGATGTCATCCTCACTCTGATAGGGAGGGACTATCTTGTTCAGGTTCCTATGATCATGAGTATATTCTCTAGCTCTAGGGACACAGTCCAGCCACCATTGGGCTCGAGCCCCAACCTTCTGGAAGCTCACTGGAGCTCTAGGGAATTCCCTGTCTAAGGCCAATTATTCCCTCTTGATTCTGAGTTTGGTCCTCTCATACTCAAGTAATTGACACTTATTCTCATAAGAGGAGTCCCTTCTATGAGAAGCAGAGGTCCCTACAGAAGTACCTGGATGATTAGAGTCCTCAGAAGGAGATCTTGATCTTCTAGGTAAACTCTGTATCCTCCCCGGTGGAGTAAAGAGAGGACCACTGGGGCCTTCTCCCCCACCTGAAGGAAGAGTTGGATTTTCCAGGTTAGAACCATCTTGAGCCTCCTGGCCAGTGTTTCAGTCCAGATCAAATAAGTGTTCACTTCCTGCTCTGTCCTCATCTCCTGTCCCACCCAACTTGCCTGCCTCATCATACCCTGGAGTCTTTCTGAGGTCATCTAGAAATAATATCTCTATGAGGCGATGAGTGCTAGCACTTCTCCTTGTCTTCAGTTTCCTACATTTGCACATATTTCTCAATTCTTGGAATGAGAGACTATCATATCTAGTTGTCAGATGTCCAGTGGCTTCTGGCCTAGAAGAAATACTAGTGTTATGTGGTGTAGGCACCTACCTAACCTAGTGGGAACTAAACTCTCTTGAGTTGGAGAAAGGGTGTGCTAGACCCTTGACTACCCAATTCCAAGTTCAGTAGAACTTACTTATTCTAATCTTGATTTATATGTAACTAATACCTTTAGTGGTTTTCAGTTATTCACTCAATGAGATGTATCTGGTAAAACAATAGCAAGTTTGAATCCCAACCGCTCCACACTAATATGAGAAGTTGGCCTGGTATATGCTGTCCACTAATTAAAGTGGGTACCTTGTACCAGTCCCAACAACCCTTATTGATGATTAGGTTAAAGACAACCTTTATAGAAAGCTATCCTAGTGGTAGCTGTGGAGAGCAGACTTCTGGCTAAGTCTCGAAGGAATGTAAAGCAGCTTGTTTTACCAGATCAGAACCTCCTGAATGACCAAATGAAAGGAGAACCACATAAACGATATATTAAATATATGTATTTATTACTAAACACTCTCTACTAACCTCTTTATGAGATTAGAGCACAAAGCAAACAATGTTGAATCAATAGAACGACAGTAAAAAGCACAAAAAAACACGGGCTCCAGGAGAGGACTTCAAGCAAACCCCTTGAGAACATAGAAGGTTCTAAGGCAAGAACCCTTCTGAATACCGAGATACCCGTGTTACCTATTCCAGAGAAGTCGGGTGCATAGGGGTCAAGTGGTGTCGTAACCCTCGCAGTTTTCAATGGCATGATGCGAAGAAGTGCTGCTGCCAGGAAGATGAAAAGTGTCTGGTGGAATCCAAGCCTGGATCTGAGGTGAGAAGAACCTGAAAGCAGAGTGGACAGAGTCTGGGTCACTTCAGGGTGACCAGGGGCTCAGTAGACGAATGCCCACCGATGTCGGGTGCTTCAGGTGAGAAGATATGGTGCTTGACTCTGTAGCCACGGGGACCAGGAGACGTCGATGATGACTAAAGTCTGGAAGTGAGCTGTGCCACGAAGGGTGTCGAGTGCTGGGGGGTCAGTGTCTGGATTGAACACCAACAAGCCTTGGCAACTGCAACCCACGCGGGCAGAGAAAACAGTTTACGATGAGGACCAGCAAGGTCCTGGTGACTCTCCAAGCAATGGAGAGTCAGGGCACATCTGGAGCAACCAGGAAAGCCCAAGGAAAGTCAAAGTTACCTTCACAGGGACCCACAGTCCAGCAAACCAGCAATCGCGAAGCAACCTAGAGCTGAATCACGAAACACCAGCCCACGGAACACTCGTGGAGTGTAGGCCGTAAATCTTTGGTGGAAATAATGCTCAGGTCAGGACTACACATAGCCCAAACCACAGCCTCAGGAATCGCCAAAAAGCATATGCATCTGCAAAAGTACACATGCAGAGGGGTTCGGGTTGCACTGTCCCCACGAGGGATACTGGTCTCAGAATTGCTGAGAGGTCAGATCAACCTGAGGGACGCTCAGAAACCCACCTCCTGTATTGCAGAAATCTTCAGAGTTCTCAGGAGCTTGGGAGATGTAAACCGGTCAGATGCGTTTAGGTGCCTGCTGCTGCAGGGGAGTAACTCCTTTACTCCAAGGGAGATTCTCCAGTCGTCCAGCGAAGTGCAGATCTTCAAAGAACTTGATTTCTGCTTGCAGAGTTTAGTCCAGGTAAAATCTAAAGTCCTGTAGTCAAGGTTCCTACTTTATACCCAAGGAAGGGATTGGACAAAATCTTGGGACCCACCTATGGGAGAGTCAGGACAGAAGGGTGGCTACACCCATGTCCTTTGTCCAGTTTCGTGCCAGAGCAGGAGCAAAAGGCTCCTGCAACCGGTTTGAACTCGACTATGAACAGGGACACCAAATGTGCCCCCAGTAAAGACTTACAAACACTCTCAGAGTGCACCCACCCAGCCCAGCCCCAATACACTAAATCCTGTCTGGGAGGTGGTCACACCTCCCTGTAACAGGAAACCTATTGTCAAGCCTTCCCTGCTCAAGCTTGGCTCACCAGCAGAAGGGCAGACTTTTGTCTGTGGCTGGCAGCATCAATTTTGTGATGCCCAGGTTGAGAAAGCTGGTACAGGGTGTACAGGTTTTTCACATAAGTCCCTCTAGAAGGGTGGAATCATACCTCCCCTGCCAGTTATTGGTGGGCAGGAATGATTCCGAGGTGTTTGACACCAAACACAAAATTTTTCTAAGCAGCCGTTTTAAAGTTAGCATTTTCCGCGAGGTTATAATACACTTAAATATATACGGTTGGCTGCATCACAGACAACCCCGGAAAATAGGTTACGAAGGCTGCAGAGGGGCTCTGCTCATGCAGGGACACCCTCTCACATAAAACCCAGCACTCTGCCTCCAGTATTGATAAGGCCTGTCATAGGGGTGACTGATAGGCTTATATGTGCAGTGATTTAGAATAGAAATAGTGAACCTATATCTAAGTAAGGGGTGCATGCACCACCTTACACAGGCTGCAGTAGCAGACCTGTGGTGCCAGTTTGAATGGTCTCTCAGGGGTGGCATAATACATGCCGCAGCCCCTAGGAGGCATCTGGGGTACCTATGCCCTGGGTACATAGTATACCATATACTAGGGACTGGTAAGGGTACCCCAGTATCCAATCTGTAGTGTACCTAAAGTACTTGCAATCAATTTAGAGGAGAAAGCAGCTAGACTGGGGTCCTGGGTAGCATGATCCCAGTCAGTCTAAGTCGAAAACAGTGATACATCAGCAAAAAGTGGGGGTAACTATAAGAAGCAGATCCTATTCCTTTATATACATATATACATATATAGAAGTGTAGTCTGTCTAGTTTTAAGAAGTGGATGGTGTTGTTAGTTAGGTATATCCCTACTTGCAAATCTATTATTGAATGTGTTATATGTCTGAAGATTTGAGATTTATAAAATACGGGTGTACATCTTTTTGTATGTTTCCTTTATATATGATCGTTACAACAAACAAATGATGGACGGAATGCTGACAATGCAGACATTCTCCCCCAGTCAAGAGATCTGGGTTAAATCCATCGTTCTTTTGCCCACTACGCCACCCCAGTTTAGACATGGCCATATGCAAATCAGTCTTGACCCTGTGCCTCATGGGAACAGTCCAGCCCGAACTGCCAAGCCATGTCTTCCCTGGACCAGAATCAAGCATCCTAGGACCGGTTTCTGGCTATCAGCCGTCATCAGCCAGGATAGCTTGACTCCAGTGGCGTAGTGAGCACGGGTCCCACGTCTGGGAATACCCATCCCACTTAGGGCGAAAAGTGTTACAACAAACAATTGATGGACGGAATGCTGACAATGCAGACATTCTCCCCCAGTCAAGAGATCTGGGTTAAATCCATCGTTCTTTTGCCCACTACGCCACCCCAGTTTAGACATGGCCATATGCAAATCAGTCTTGACCCTGTGCCTCATGGGAACAGTCCAGCCCGAACTGCCAAGCCATGTCTTCCCTGGACCAGAATCAAGCATCCTAGGACCGGTTTCTGGCTATCAGCCGTCATCAGCCAGGATAGCTTGACTCCAGTGGCGTAGTGAGCACGGGTCCCACGTCTGGGAATACCCATCCCACTTAGGGCGAAAAGCGTTACAACAAAAATATGATGGACGGAATGCTGACAATGCAGACATTCTCCCCCAGTCAAGAGATCTGGGTTAAATCCATCGTTCTTTTGCCCACTACGCCACCCCAGTTTAGACATGGCCATATGCAAATCAGTCTTGACCCTGTGCCTCATGGGAACCGTCCAGCCCGAACTGCCAAGCCATGTCTTCCCTGGACCATAATCAAGCATCCTAGGACCGGTTTCTGGCTATCAGCCGTCATCAGCCAGGATAGCTTGACTCCAGTGGCGTAGTGAGCACGGGTCCCACGTCTGGGAATACCCATCCCACTTAGGGCGAAAAGCGTTACAACAAACAATTGATGGACGGAATGCTGACAATGCAGACATTCTGCCCCAGTCAAGAGATCTGGGTTAAATCCATCGTTCTTTTGCCCACTACGCCACCCCAGTTTAGACATGGCCATATGCAAATCAGTCTTGACCCTGTGCCTCATGGGAACAGTCCAGCCCGAACTGCCAAGCCATGTCTTCCCTGGACCAGAATCAAGCATCCTAGGACCGGTTTCTGGCTATCAGCCGTCATCAGCCAGGATAGCTTGACTCCAGTGGCGTAGTGAGCACGGGTCCCACGTCTGGGAATACCCATCCCAATTAGGGCGAAAAGCGTTACAACAAACAAATGATGGACGGAATGCTGACAATGCAGACATTCTCCCCCAGTCAAGAGATCTGGGTTAAAGCCATCGTTCTTTTGCCCACTACGCCACCCCAGTTTAGACATGGCCATATGCAAATCAGTCTTGACCCTGTGCCTCATGGGAACAGTCCAGCCCGAACTGCCAAGCCATGTCTTCCCTGGACCAGAATCAAGCATCCTAGGACCGGTTTCTGGCTATCAGCCGTCATCAGCCAGGATAGCTTGACTCCAGTGGCGTAGTGAGCACGGGTCCCACGTCTGGGAATACCCATCCCACTTAGGGCGAAAAGCGGGCTGGACTGTTCCCATGGGGCACAGGGTCAAGACTGATTTGCACATGGCTGGGTTCAAACTGGAACGGCATGGTGAGAAAAAAACCGATGGATTTAGGCCCAGATCTCTGTACTGGGGTGAATGTATGACATTGTTCTGCATTCTGTCCATCAATTGTTGTTTTTGCATTTGTCACCTCGAGTGGAAAGGGTATGCCCAGACGTGGGTCCCTTGCTCTCCATGCCACTGGAAATCAAGCAAGCCTGGCTGAAGACGGCTGAAATGCCAGAAACCGGTCCTAGGATGCTTGTTTCCAGTCCAGGGAGAACCTGGCTTGGCAGTTCGGGCTGGACTGTTCCCATGGGGCACAGGGTCAAGACTGATTTGCACATGGCTGGGTTCAAACTGGAACGGCATGGTGAGAAAAAAAACGATGGATTTAGGCCCAGATCTCTGTACTGGGGTGAATGTATGACATTGTTCTGCATTCTGTCCATCAATTGTTGTTTTTGCATTTGTCACCTCGAGTGGAAAGGGTATGCCCAGACGTGGGTCCCTTGCTCTCCATGCCACTGGAAATCAAGCAAGCCTGGCTGAAGACGGCTGAAATGCCAGAAACCGGTCCTAGGATGCTTGTTTCCAGTCCAGGGAGAACCTGGCTTGGCAGTTCGGGCTGGACTGTTCCCATGGGGCACAGGGTCAAGACTGATTTGCATATGGCTGGGTTCAAACTGGAACGGCATGGTGAGCAAAAAAACGATGGATTTAGGCCCAGATCTCTGTACTGGGGTGAATGTATGACATTGTTCTGCATTCTGTCCATCAATTGTTGTTCTTGCATTTGTCACCTCGAGTGGAAAGGGTATGCCCAGACGTGGGTCCCTTGCTCTCCATGCCACTGGAAATCAAGCAAGCCTGGCTGAAGACGGCTGAAATGCCAGAAACCGGTCCTAGGATGCTTGTTTCCAGTCCAGGGAGAACCTGGCTTGGCAGTTCGGGCTGGACTGTTCCCATGGGGCACAGGGTCAAGACTGATTTGCATATGGCTGGGTTCAAACTGGAACGGCATGGTGACCAAAAAAACGATAGATTTAGGCCCAGATCTCTGTACTGGGGTGAATGTATGACATTGTTCTGCATTCTGTCCATCAATTGTTGTTTTTGCATTTGTCACCTCGAGTGGAAAGGGTATGCCCAGACGTGGGTCCCTTGCTCTCCATGCCACTGGAAATCAAGCAAGCCTGGCTGAAGACGGCTGAAATGCCAGAAACCGGTCCTAGGATGCTTGTTTCCAGTCCAGGGAGAACCTGGCTTGGCAGTTCGGGCTGGACTGTTCCCATGGGGCACAGGGTCAAGACTGATTTGCATATGGCTGGGTTCAAACTGGAACAGCATGGTGAGCAAAAAAACGATGGATTTAGGCCCAGATCTCTGTACTGGGGTGAATGTTTGACATTGTTCTGCATTCTGTCCATCAATTGTTGTTTTTGCATTTGTCACCTCGAGTGGAAAGGGTATGCCCAGACGTGGGTCCCTTGCTCTCCATGCCACTGGAAATCAAGCAAGCCTGGCTGAAGACGGCTGAAATGCCAGAAACCGGTCCTAGGATGCTTGTTTCCAGTCCAGGGAGAACCTGGCTTGGCAGTTCGGGCTGGACTGTTCCCATGGGGCACAGGGTCAAGACTGATTTGCATATGGCTGGGTTCAAACTGGAACGGCATGGTGAGCAAAAAAACGATGGATTTAGGCCCAGATCTCCGTACTGGGGTGAATGTATGACATTGTTCTGCATTCTGTCCATCAATTGTTGTTTTTGCTTTTGTCACCTCGAGTGGAAAGGGTATGCCCAGACGTGTGTCCCTTGCTCTCCATGCCACTGGAAATCAAGCAAGCCTGGCTGAAGACGGCTGAAATGCCAGAAACCGGTCCTAGGATGCTTGTTTCCAGTCCAGGGAGAACCTGGCTTGGCAGTTCAGGCTGGACTGTTCCCATGGGGCACAGGGTCAAGACTGATTTGCATATGGCTGGGTTCAAACTGGAACGGCATGGTGAGCAAAAAAACGATGGATTTAGGCCCAGATCTCTGTACTGGGGTGAATGTATGACATTGTTCTGTATTCTGTCCATCAATTGTTGTTTTTTCCTTTATATGATGGCACAAGGAACAGGTATAGACACAGGCATGCATGCTTTTAGAAATATGAGGAAACTTTAAAAAAGGATATGTGAAGGGTTGCTGCTTTGTTCTTAGCTATGTTCAATACCTGATCAGTAGTAGAATAGTGAAGCAGCAGTGGTAGATAAGTGATGTTTAAGATATGTTGGGTGAGGAATTAGTGATAATGGTACTTTATTAGAGTCTGTGTAAATCTTCACTTGAAATATGCCGCATAATTTTAGGTGTGTTTTTGAAATGTTAAGTGTAGGCTGTCAAGGTTTAAAGCCTTTACGGTCTTGTGAGTGAGGTGTGTCTCTATTTACATATGTATTGTTATGCTTTTGCAATAGGTACAGATACAAGGATGCATGGTTTTAGGAATATGGTGAGACTTATGGCAGAGATTTCTGATAGGTTGCTGTTATATATTTGCTTAGGCACAACATTCTGAGTTTTCGTAGAATGGCGAAGCTGCAGCACAGAAGTGAGTTTTACGATATTTTGGGAGAGGGATTAGTGATTATGCTACTTTCTATGAGTCTGAGTAAATGTATACTTGCAATGCAGCACAGAAATCTAGGTCTCTCATTGAAATGTAAAGTGCAGTATGTCAAGTATTAAGTTTAAGGTCTGCATGGTCTTGTGATTGCTGTATGTCTGTATTTCCACATGTGTTCTCAAGTCTGCTATGCATGTGAAGATACTAGATGTATAAAATGCAGGTATACATTTATTTGTATATTTCATTTAGATATGATGATTTGAAAAGGTAGAGACATATGCAGGCAAGCTTTTAACAATATGGAGAGACTTACAGTTGAGTCATGTAATAGACTGTTGCTTTATATTTGGCTAGGCCCAACACCCATGCAGTTATAAAAACACCCAAACACTACCCATGCAGTCTTCCAATCAACCTGTAGATATCTATGCACTCCTCCAATCACCCTGTCAGTATCTATGCACTGCTCCAATCTGTCAGCCAGTACCCATGCACTTATGCAATCACCCAGGCACTACCCTTGTTCTCATACAATCACCCAGACACTACCCCTGCACCAGTGCCTAATTTGTAAAATATTAAGTGCCAGGGCTCTGACAAGGAGGCCACTGCAGCTTGCACCACCCATCGCCGTTGTCATCGCTGCCAAAACAACTACTAACCATCTCTATCGCATGTAAATGCGACAGTTCAGATTATTCCAGGTCCCCAAAGCTAACGGAATGGCTGGGGAGGTAGGTATTAGTCATTTTTAATGGATATTGTATTCCTAAATGACCCTTGTTCTTCTCATCTCTAAATTAGATGAGCAGCGCCACCATGTGGTAGACTGTTTTAACTTTGGTGTTGACATATAGGTGCCGGTGCCGAGCACCGTAAACCAATTAAGAGCACCGGAAACCACCAGCTCAAATTAAGTACTGCATTCATGCAATCACTTAGACCCTATCCATGTACTTATCTAATCACTCAGCCAGTACCCATGCACTTATAAAATCACCCAGGCACTACCTGTACACTCCTTCAGTCAGTCAGGCACTACCTTAGTATTCCTGCAATCACCCAGGCAGTACCCATGCACTTATCACATCACCCAAGCACTTCCTATAAACTCCTGTAATCCCCCAGACATTACCCCTGCATTCATGCAAACACCTAGGCACTACCTATGTGTCAGGTTCCACGGTGACTCCTTAAGATCCGAGCGATGCACAAAGGGTTCCACCTCCAGATGTCCCCGACTCTGGATTAAACCAACACAGAGTACTAGGGCAATCAGGTGAGGGAAAGGAATTAGGGAGGGGACAGCGGGGAGGAGGATACCTGCAACGAAAGAATGCAATAATATAAACAGCACAACAAAACAGCTACTCTCATTAGGTCTCACTATAAACGCCTAATACATGTGTGTCTCTTTTAGCACTCCACTGAGCATACAACAAGTCCACATAGAGATGCGTCTCCCCATGAATGACACCATGTACCCTGCACAAGAAAGCAATGTCAGACTATCCATTCAATGCCTCCCCCTTCTGGCCCAGAGCATAAATATACACACTTGCTTATCCGGTTGCTTCCTTAATATATAACAAAAAGGTTGCCAGAATGCCAACATTCCTTGTTAGCACTAGAACTGCAACCACATCAGGGCTTGATTCAGCAAGGAGTCACAAAAACGGAAGCATTATCTTTTCCCCCAAAGTCGCAAACAAACCTAAGGATTAGTCCATGGGCCTCCTGAAGCCCTGCCTTCCTAGAGGCGAAGAAAATAAGAGTCTCGAACAAAGCAGCTCCCCCCAGTGCCTGTCTAGCAGTCCGCCTGCGAGGGTTGCCGTCTTTTCCTTAGCGCAGCTCAAGCGTGAGCAGCGCTGAAGAGTAACCTCTGCGAGGAGCAAGAGTTAACTTCTCCCGCAAATGCAGGACTCGGTATACACAGGGTGTGCTTCCGTCATTGCCATCTCAACCCCGGAAGCCGCCGCTGTGCGAATCGTCACCCAAGTCCGGGAGCGTAAAGAGCTCCTCTTCGTTCTCGCAGCCGCGTAGAACCAACCAAGACCAAGAGCGGCGGCGCTTACGTCAGTGCCCCGAAGCGGTCTCCGCAGTCGCGGAAACCGCAAGAGTTCTCACTGGAAGCCGAGTGTCCTCACTGCTTCCCGCTTCCATCAACAGTATAACGCGCACCTGTGAGGTCGCGTCACCGGGATTTTAAGGCGTTGGCCCCGCCTTCCAGCCGCCGGGTTTTCTGGGGACTGTAGTTTCGGGTCCTTCCAGAGTCCCGGTAGGCGCCCATGCTCAGCGCCTCACACTATGTACTCCTTTAATCCCCCAGGCTTTACCTCTGCACTTATGCAACCATCAATGCATTATCTATACAATGCTTCAATCACCCAGGCACTACCCTTGCACTCCTTCAATCACCCAGGCACTACCCCAGTACTCTTCTGATCACCTAACCAGTACTTATGCACTTATAAAATCACCCAGGCACTACCTATGCACTCGTTCAATTAACCAGGCACACCACTACAGTCATACAACTACCCAGACATTAGCCCTTAACACATGCAATCACCCAGGCACTACCCATGCACTCCTCCAATCAGCCTGGCTCTACCCATGCACTCATGTAATAACCCAGGTACTACCTTTGCAATCATAGAATCACCCAGGCCCTACTGTTGCACTCATGTATTCACCTAGGTACTACTCATGCACTCATCTATGCCTTCAGGTACTATTCATACATTTATCAATGTACTCAAGCTCTATGTGTGGACTCATGCAATTAGCCAGTCACTATCCATCCTCTTCTCCAATTACCCCGCCACTACCCTTGCACTCATACAATCACCCAAGCTCTTCCTATGGAGTTTTGCAATCACTCAGGCAGATCTATCACATGTGTCAGTTGTAGGTTTCAGCATGTTCCTGAAATATTGTATATATATGTCTGTACCTTTTCCTAGCAAATTCATATATAAAAGTAATATACAAATAGATATATACCTGTGTTTTATATGTCTATCAACTTCCCATGCATGATATGTATGAAAATGCATATGCAAGTAGAGATATACCTCAGTTACAAAACTATAAAGGGTTTAAAACTTGAAAGATTGCACTTCACATTTAAAACACAGACCTAGATTTATGTGGCATACTTCAAGTGAACTTTTCCACAGATTCTTACAAAGTACCGTAATCAGTAATGTATGACCCAACATATCTTAAACATCACTTTTGTATTGCTACTGCTTCACTATTCCACTACTAGTCAGGTATTGAGCATAGCTAAGGGCAAAGCAGCAACCTTTCACATGTCTCTGCTGTAAGTCTCACCATCTTCCTTAAACCGTGCATGCATGTGTTTGTACCTGTTGCTAGTGCACAATATATAAAACAAGCATACAAATAGATGAATACTTGTATTTTACACATGTAGCATTTTCAGATGGATAACACATATCAGAGTAGATGAGTAAGTAGAGACATACGTACATAGACACCTACCTTTATGCAGCGTACAAACATATGCATGCATGCTTTCAGGGAGATGGTGAGGCTTACAGCATACACATGTGATAGGTTGCTGCTTTTTATTTGTCTGTGAAAAGTATGCATGAAATACACCACATTATTTTAGGCCTCTACTTGAAATGAGAAGTGCAGCTTCTTAAGTTTTAAGGTGTGCTGAAAGAAGGAACAGAGGTGCAGAAAGAGGCAAGAGGGGTGCAGAAAGAGGGGTGTGAAAGAGGCACAAGGGGTGCAGAAAGAAGCAAGAGGGGTGCAGCAAGAAGCAAGCGAGGTGCCGAAAGAAGCAACAGAGGTGCAGAAAGAAACAAGAGGGGAGCAAAAAGAGGGAAGAGGGGTGCAGAAAGAGGCACAAGGGTTCCAGAAAGAAGGCACAGAGGTGCAGAAAGAGGCAAGAGAAGTGCAAAAAGAAGAAACAGAGATGCATAAAGGCAGAGGAGGAGTGGAGAAAGAGGCAAGAGGGGTACAGAAAGAAGCAAGAGAGGTGGAGTAAGAAACAAAAGAAGTGCAGAAAGAAGCAACAGAGTTGCAGAAAGAAGCAAGAAAAGTGCATAAAGATGCAACAAAGATGCAGAAAGGGGGAAGTGGGGTGGAGAAAAAGGCAAGAGGGATACAGAAAGAAACAGGAGAAGTGCAGAAAGAAACAAAAGAAGTGCAGAAAGAAGGAACAGATGTGCAGAAAGAGGCAAGAGGGGCACAGGAAGAGGGTGTGAAAGAGGCACAAGGGGTGCATAAAGAAGCTAGAGGGGTGCAGAAAGAAGCAAGAGCGGTGCAGAAAGAAACAAAAGAAGTGCAGAAAGAAGCAACAGAGGTGCAGAAAGAGGGAAGTGGAGTGCAGAAAGAGGAAGGACGGGGAGCAAAAAGAGGCACGAGAGGTGCAGAAAGAAGCAAGAGAGGTGCAGAAAGAAGCAAGAGAAGTGCCTAAAGATGCAACAAGGATGCAGAAAGGGGGAAGTGGGGTGGAGAAAGACGCAAGAGGGATACAGAAAGAATCAGAGAAGTGCAGAAAGAAACAAAAGAAGTGCAGAAAGAAGGAACAGAGGTGCATAAAGAGGCAAGAGGGGTGCAGAAAGAGGCTAGAGGGGTGCAGAAAGAAGCAAGAGAGGTGCAGAAAGATACAAAATAAATGCAGAAAGAAGGAACAGTGGTGTAGAAAGAAAACTAAAGAAGTGAAGAAAGAAGCAACAGAGGTGCACAAAGGGGCAAGAGGAGTGCAGAAAGAGGGAAAATAGGTACAGAAAGAGGCACAAGGGGTGAAGAAAGAAGCAACAGAGGTTCAGAAAGAAGCAACAGAGATACAGAAAGGGGGAAGTGGGGTGGAGAAAGAGGCAAGAGGGATATGGAAAGAAACAGGAGAGGTGCAGAAAAAAACAAAAGAAGTACAGAAAGAAGGAACAGAGGTGCAGAAGGAGGCAAAGAGGCAAGAGAGGTGCAGAAAGAGGGAAGAGGGGTGTGAAAGAGGCATGAGGGTGCAGAAAGAAGCAAGAGGGGTGCAGAAAGAAGCAAGAGAGGTACAGAAAGAAACAAAAGAAGTGCAGAAAGAAAGAACAGAGGTGCAGGAAGAGGCAAGAGGAGTGCAGAAAGAGGGAAGAGGAGTGTAGAAAGAGGCACAAGGGGTACAGAAAGAAGCAAGAAGGGTGCAGAAAGAAACACAAGAACTGCAGCCAGTACCCATGCACTTATAAAATCACCCTGGCATTACCCATGCACTCCTCCAATCACTCAGGAACTCCCACAGTACTCCTCCAATCACCCAGGCAGTACTCATGCACTTATAAAGTCACCCAGGCACTTCCTATGTACTCCTGTTTTCCCCCGACATTACCCCTGCACTTATGCATTAGCTGTCGACTGCTCCAGTCACCCATGCACTACCCTTGCACACCTCCAATCACCCAGGCAGTATCTATGCACTCCTCCAATCACTCAGCCTGTACCCATGCACTTATAAAATCACCTAGGCACTACCTATTCACCAATGCAATCACCCAGATACTATCCCTGCAGTGATGCAATCACGCAGTCTCTACCTATGCACTCATGTAATAACCGAGGCAGAACCCTTGTACTCATAGAATCACCCATGCCCTACTGCTGCGCTCATCTATTCACCTAGACACTACTTATGCAGTCATCTATGCCTTCAGGCACTACTGATACACTTATCCATGCACTCAAGCTCTATGTGTGCACTCATGCTATTAGCCAGTCACTATCCATCCTCTCCTTCAATTACACAGACCCTACGCTTGCACTCATACAATCACCCATGGAGTAATGCAATAACATATTACTGTAGGTTTTCCTAGCAAATTCATATATAAAAGTAATATACAAATAGATGTATACCTGTGTTTTATATGTCTATCAAATTCACATACATGATATGTATGAATATTCATATGCAAGTAGAGACGTGCCTCAGTTATAAGACTATTCAAATTCAAATGTATTTTTTGATTACTAAAAACCATAACAAAATGTTAAAACCATGTAGCTCATGTATAGACATACAAAAGTTTAAAAAGAAAGAAAGAGAGGACCCAGGTTAGTGCAAAAACAGTGCAGTAGTCTTGCGATAAAAATGGGTTAAACTTAAAAGTTGTCTGAATATTTGTTTGCCTATGTAGTTCAAGGTCTTTTGATAACATAACAGTCACGGGGTAGTTGTAACAAAGTCTAAAAAAGGGACAAATGAATGTGACAGTTAGTACTAAAAAACTGAAGACAATGTTCAGATAGGCCAAACTGAAGGGGCTGGTGGCCAGTAAAATTGTATTACAAAGAGGTGCCAAGGCCAACTGGCGGAAGATCTTATGCCTTCTCTTTCCCCAATGTTTTAGCAGCTCTGATGACAAATTTGGTGAACCGAATGTTCAGCTTTATATTTTCTGGGTTCATAGCTGCTATTATGGCCTGATGACATGTGAGGGCACCTAGTTTGTTCCACTCTTCTAGCAATAAAAGTTCTTCTGTCGTTGGGCAAAGCCGGGCATGCGCAGGCTATATGCTCCATGCTTTCAGAGTGGTAGCCACATTCCCTGCATTCGATATTGAGACTGGGGAGCCGCCATTGTGGTAGATGCTTAAAAAAAGGCCACTCGCCCAGCCTTAGGGCCATGAACTTAACCTTTCAAAAGAGTGAATATGTGCTTGATAGGTAGGATGACTCAACCCCTGGTTATTGTAATCAGAGACAACAGCCCAGGCGTGTTTCCTTCTGGATAGTTTTGCCCTGTCGAAAAGACCAGAGCCGGACACTTCGCTTAATTATGGTCTACAATGCCTGTTGTGATGGGTTTGTTCCCCAATATTCCGTGACTCCGAGTAGCTGTAGGAAGTGGGCCAAGTGGTGCCGATATTTTTGGCTAGATGAGCTGGTGAATATTTCATTCCAAAGTTTGGCCTCAAGACTGCCGTCCCGGAAGTTGCGCAGTCTGTTGCAAAACTTAATAAACGTGCCAGCTTTAACGCCGTTATGATCTAGCAGGGATGAAGACCTCGGCAGGCGCCATGCTCGTTTAAAGATTCTGGTGGTTGATTTGTTTAATGGGATGTTTGTTGTGCCCATCATAATCTCGTGTCCGTATGATAAGGAGTTGGTGATCTTGGCCTTCATCACATTGAGCAGTGGAGTTAGGCTTGGCCCTAGTAGATGTTTTGAGAGTTTTGCCGACGCAACCTCAAGCGATAGTGTTTTAGCCTTGACGGCATCTTTTTGTTTAGTGAAGGAACCTCCTCTGGAGTCAAGGAAGATTCCCAAGTATTTATAGTGTGGCACTGTGTCGATGCTTTTATTGTTGAAAAACCACCTACTTTTCCACTGCTTCTGTTTGCTGAAATGAATTATTTTTGTTTTAGACAGATTCAGTTCGAGAGCATTGTCAAGTGTGTAGGGAAGGAGTTTGTCAAGTAGCCTCTGCAGGCCTACCTTTGTTGGCTCAGTAACACAAGGTCGTCAGCATCGAACAGATTGCGGATGCGGGTTCCGTCCAGTTGAGGCGGGTGGACGTTAACCTTATCAAGTGAGGAGGATAGGTCTGAGATCAACAGGTTAAAAAGAAGGGGCGCCAACACGCAGCCTTGTTTAACACTGTTGGAAATAGCCCTTTTTGCAGGGTCATCCGTAAGCTTTTTGCCTTCCTCCTGGATTTTTCCTAACCTGTTTTTGTTGGCTTTATGACTCTGGGGACTTTACCACTGCTGATCAGTGCTCTCCCTTTGTAAATATGACTATGTGAATTGGTATATCCCTGATTGGCTTATTTGGTTTACCTGTTAGTCCCTAGTAGCGTGGCCTGTGTGTGCCCATGGCTGGTAACCCAAATGCTGCTGGTGGGCCTGCAGGGCTGGTTTGCGCCACCCACATAAGCAGCTTGTATAGTGTGTCTCAGACCTGCCACTGCAGTGTCTGTGTGCAGTCCAGAACTGCCATCTTGGCTGTGAAGTGCACCCACTTCCCAGCCCCTGAACCTTCCCTTGGCATCCTGTAAGCCACCCTTATGATAGGGTGCATTGTATGTGTAAGGTAGGACATGCTCTGACGTGTGTAGCAAGTCCTAGTAGTGAATTACACCCAATTTTGTTTTTCACTACTGTAAGGCTACCTGTTCTCCATAGGCCAGAATGGGAGGTCTGGGCTATTACATCCTATAGTCCTAACTGATCCACAAAACATGGTAGAAAAACGAATTTAGTATGCCTGAGCTCAGAATATTATAATACATCTTTTAGTGAAGGTTATTTTTATATTCTGTGTTTGAAACTACCACTTTTAGAGTATAGGTACTTTCTTGCCTAAGCCTTCCAGTGTGCTCTGCTATTATGTGTATTGGCTGTCTGGTTTTGGAGGGACAGGGCAGGCTGAGTCAGACCTGGGTTGAATAGAGAGATCTGCCTTGGAGTGAGGGGAGGGGTAGCTCCTGCACTTGAATAGGGCTGTGCCTGGCAAGGTGAATGCTGGCTCCACCTCCCACTGTGCGTCTGAAGGCAGACCCCCTCTTTCTGAAAGGAAGGATGCAGCCTGGTAAACAAAGTGCTCCAGGGCTGGGCAGAACCGGTTCTGGCTGGGTTCAGAGACTTGTGACTCCTAAGAACAAAGAATTTGGGGGTATAAATATTTGTGCCCAAACCCCTACAATTTGTATTGCTCCTGGACAACAAGAAGAACCTCTGTCCGTGTAACTACAGGAATCTGCAGGAGAAGGACTGTCCTTGTGCTTGTGTGCTGTTTCTTGGACTGGCCTGCAGTGGTTACTACTGGACTTCGAAGAAGAGGAAAAGGACTTTGAAGGAACTTTTATTTTGTGGCTACAGCAATCACCCAAGGGCTAGAAGAGAGCTAGCCTCCTGCAGGAGTCTCAGGCACATCAGACTCCACCACCAGCCTCCTGTTTCCTCCCAGCGAGGATTTCTATCTGCAGGTGAGGCTCCTGTGAGTTCCAGGGCCTCTAGTTCTACTGCTGAGAAAAGAGTGCTGAAAATCGTCGCTAACCCCCGTTAGCGAACCGCTGCAGCTGGTGAGTGTGAGAAAAATTGTCGCTCTGCTGTCGCCGAGCGCTCGCTAACCCCGAAGATTATCGCATCACCCGTCAGCGGGCCTGAAAACGCCCGCTATCCCCGAAGATCGTCGCATCACCCGTCAGCGGGCCTGAAAACGCCCGCTATCCCGAAGATCGTCGCATCACCTGTCTGCGGGCCTGAAAAAGCCCGCTATCCCCAAGATCGTCGCAGAGTCTGTCAGCGGGTCTGAAAATGCTTGCTAACCCAAGGATTGTCGCATTGCTTTAGCGTTCCCCAAAGCGCTCGCTAACCCCAAATCATCGCATCAAGCTCATCGCAGCGCGGACGCCGAGCGTTCGCCATTTTCCCAGCATCGCATCAGGATCGTCGCTCCCTCGCGGAGTGCCATTTTCTTTCATCGCAGCAAGATCGCACACGCAACAGGCTCGGTTCATCATCCTCCCTTAGCGGCAAGGATTTTATCACCGGCTTAGCGTGAAGAAGTTTGTCGCTTTATCCTGCCTGCAACCCAGCGCATCATCCTCCCTTGCGGTAAGGATTCAACGCATCACTGGTTAGCGTGAGGAAATTTATCGCTACAACTCCTTAGCGACATTTTTGTTGCTTTGCTACAGAATCCAGATACCTTATGAGTAAAAGGGTCGCAGAGACGACTGCATTGAACTGAATATCATTTTGTGCACCTTGAACTATTTTTGCAGCTTTTAAAGTAACTATATTTTTCTAGTATTTTGGATTTTTACTGTTATTTGTCTTGTGATTAAGTCTATATAAATGTACCTATTTTTTATAACTACTTGAGTGGTGTCCATTTGTAGTGTTCCTCATTATATTACTGTGTAAGGTCATAAATGCTTCACACACTGCCTCTGAGATAAGCCTAGCTGCTCGTGCTACGTTACCACAGGGTTGAGCAGGGGTTGTGAAAGGGTGTAGGCTGCTTACTCTGACTTAGGAAGAAGGGTCCCTACTTGGACAGTGGCCAGCCATTGCCAACTAGAGACCCCCATTTCTAACAAACACCGCTTCCTGTTTGGATCTTTTTTGAGACATGGGACCCGTCTCCCAACTTTACTCTTATCCAGGTTTGCGTGTGGAGTTGGATTATGGCATATAAAACAGTGAGGGTATACCCCAGTGCTCTAAATTTTGCTATAGGAGGCCGCGTGGCACCCGATCAAAAGCCACCTTGAAGTCAACGAAGCAGAAGTATAGATGGATAAGACGAACGTCGGCCTTCTCCATCAAAACAGTTAATGTCAGTAGGTTGCTGGTTGAGCCTGAATTAGCTACGAAGCCGGTCTGAGGCGCTGTGTTGATTCAGCCCAGATTGACAGTTCTTCCAGTAAAATGCTGGCATAGTATTTCGATTCGATATCAAGAAGGGCAATCATACTGTAATTTTTGGGTCATTTCTTTTACCACTCTTGTATATGGGATGAATGATAGCACCTTTCCAGGAGTCCGGGATGTGGTTGTTGAGCCTGCAAAATAAAAACTGGGGTGCAAGGAGACCTGACCACGACGTTTTGTCTGACTTGAACAAGCCCTGAGGTAGTCCATTGGGGCCAGGGGCTCCGTCTGGCCTGCCTTTCCTAATTACCCAGGCGATGGTGTTTCTTAAAACTCCTGGTGTCGTCAGCGATTTTGGAGTTAAATCATTTTGTGGCTACTTTCTCTCGATTATTGTTGCATCCAGGGCGACTTCGACTGGGGTACTGGACCCGTTGTTGCCTGTGCAGCAGCCTTCTCTGAGTGGTGGCGAAAATTTGGATGTCGAATGGGGGCTGAGGTGCTCTGTCCTTCTTAAACGTTCACTGAAGTGGTTGAATAGAAACTCGGTCCAGTCGTCAAATTATGTTTGCGCTGCTGTATCCTCTGCCTCCTAATGGGCCTTTGTTCACGAGAGACCAGAATTACTTTGTGTTGGACTTTTTGCTGGCATAGACTAACTTCGACCAGAACTGGTCTGACACTGATTGTTTGTCTCTGTGCACGGATGCCTTGAAAACTTTTTGAGCTTGCTGAAAGAGATTAAATAGAATGGCATTTCCCGGGCTTTTCCTGGCCCAATGTAGGGCAGAGTTTCTTTGAGATTTTAGCATTTTTGTGGCAAGTAAAATATGAAGTTGTGGTGTGTCTTGCCAGGAGTAAGATTTGGATGGAAATTCGTTTAATGAACTGTTTACAAGTGCTTCCCAGCCGTCGATGATAGGTGCGTCTTTTTCGCATTGTAAACGTAAAAAAGCACCGCATTTCCCCATGACAGAGGGGACAGCGCTGGACGTCCATTTCATTTGCCTTAGGTTCTCTGAATAACTGTCTGATATTGTGTGAGCAAATGCCAGATGGTGAGGCATGTTGAGAGATAATGTTATTATTTGGGGTTGATGGTCGCTCTCCTCCTGTGCTGCAATGTAATGGCACCCGATTAAGGTGAGCATTTCACTGTTTCCTAATGTAAAGTCCAGAAACTAATGGGTTCGGCCGTTGGTTCTTGTCCAGGCTGGGAAGGTATCTGTGGATGAGCTAGCGTTTATTACTATATAACCTATTCTGCTGAAGTGGAGGACTGCATATTCGCCCAGTTTAGGCGGTCTGAGTCCTGATGGTAATGTTTGTGTGGCGAGATGTGAGGGGACCACTGGAAGGATAATCCCTAGGTCCTCAAACTGGTTGTGGAAGAGGTTGTTATTAAAATCTCCAGAGATTAAACAAGGTGTACTGCCATATATGCTTAAAATGTTGCATAATATTTCGGTCAGGCAGTCCAGTTTGGATTTTTTCTCACTGTAAACATTTAGTAGTAGTAGCTTGATCTTTGATGTGAAATGTGAAACCTCTGTTATCGCTACTTTTCTTACGCCTGCTTCAAGACTGACTTAGCCATGATATCCTATGTAAGGTGGATATCATGGCTAAGTATGCATCGCCAAACTTTGTGAGATTATCGCTGGATTTCCAGCGATAATCTCACATTTGGCAGTTAGCACCTGGAATTTTATCGCTTTTGAGATAAGCATTGCTAATAGTACGCTATCTCAGCGATAAAATTCCACGCTACCCGGCGATAATTATCCTAGCGCTAAGTGCGCTTAGCGATAATTATCGCCGGTCCTTGATGATATGCCCCCAAGTGTGTCTGGAGATTGCAATTTCGATAAAAGACCGTTGATATTCCAGGAGCAAATTATTAAACCATGTTTCAAGTTATTTTAATTGATCCTACTTTGGGGTAGGGCAGCTGGCAGCCATGACCAGTCTGTACTTCTGGTGGCTTGCTGTACTTCACTGCACTGGTCATTGCCGACTGGAGAGCGGCTTCTGGCTGACTTTAAAATGGAAAAAAGGGTGGGTCTTTTGTTTGAAGCTGGGGCCGGGCTGGGTACAAGTATTGAGGGGTATCGGGGAACTCTGGCGTTGCTATGATTATGCCCCAGTTTTTTAATTGGTCAGCTTTAGATTGAACCAGTTCCCTTGTGGCTTTAGATGCTAATGTAAATAGAGTTGATTCTCCCGCTTGGGGTTGTTACTGGGTATAAATTCGATGGCGAGTATGTCTTTTGATTCCAGCTTACACAGGTCCGGGTTCGATTTAAAAAACGGGATTATTTTCCCGCAAATTAATATGTCGTGCGGGCCTTGAGAGACGTACTCTGGTGTTAACAGTAATTTGGTCTAATTGGTATCTGTGGCTGGGTTGTGGATTTCAGCGGGTGAGGACTTAGTTGGATTTAGCTTTACTTGTTGTTGAGGGATTGATATACTGTACAAGAGGGGGGTCTGTTCACGGACTTGGTTGGTTGATGCTGAGGTAAAAACTGTTATGCACATACACGCCAAAGGAAGTTGGCTGGATAGAGTTGCCGAATACTGATGGTCCAGTCCTTTGCTGGGGTTAGCTGCGTGATGGAAGCCTGGACTGTTGATCGTCAGTTGAGGTGGGAAAAAGGGTTCAGTGGTTGGTGAACGCTTTTGTGCGGGCGTGGTTGTGGCTGACATGTTGACAATTATTAGCTCTTTGTTAGTTTGTAATTGCCTGTTTACACTGTTTCCAATTTTATCCTGAGATATTAGATGTGGGGAATGCCCTGAAGCTTGAGGTGACTCCATTTTTGTTGAATGTTTTACTTTTGAGAGTCCTTTTTAGGCCTCGCCTGAAGCAGCGCATGCGCTGGTCTGGTGAGACTTTTTGAGAGGGCTCCAAAAAGTGCTACCAGGCCAGTCTAGAGCTACAGAGCATGTGCGCGGGTGCGGGCGCTTGACGCGATTACTTTCACTTTCGTGGCCGCACGGCCGCTTTGATGTTTGATCGCGATCGCGACCACTTTCGCGGCCGCACGGCCGCTTGTTTGTAATGCGTCACCCCTTTTACATCTCCCAGCCTAATCGGGTATCTGGATTGAGATATGACATTCTCAAGTCCACCTTACGCTCATCAAATGTTCGGGGTCCCGCTACACCTAATAAGTCCATTGCTACCCCTTCTGTTCATACCCTGCGTTTACTCACTTCATCAAGGGTGTAAGGCTGCCTCTTTGCCACTCGCTGCCCTCCCATGTATCTTGGCATGCATTGCGGCTGCCATTATATTCCCTGGGTCTCCGTGCCTTTCTTCACCTCGTGATCCCTCTCAAGCTCATATGGAAGCTGGTGCGAAAACCATATTGCATCCTAGTTTAACCCCGCTGCCATATTGGATTTCGCAGGCCATACTGAACTCAAAATAAAATAGATTACTACTAGTGATTTTATAATTGTTCAGTCCACACAAGTCTTACATTCGAAGGGCTCAACGATCCACTCTACCTCCTAATCCTCATAATCAGAGTCCAGCCCACATTTTTAAAGCAAAAATTCACAGCACACCTAATGCTCACAGATCCTTATGGGTCATAATGCAGCCTCTCACAGCGTTCCACAACACTGCTATCCCTTGTGACGGTATTAAACAGAGGCTAATTAAATACAATTCAACTGGTGCCATGATATATATTTGTTTAACCAATTCTGATTACTGTGGAGTCTGTACACCCATCTTTGCTCATATCTTAGAAAAGCAGTTTTTTTATCTCTCGCTGTTTTTGGGATGCAAGGTTTGTCAGTGACCACCTGTAGGGAGCTGGCTCTGTATATACGATCACCAAAAACTCAAAGGAGTCACCCCCAATACAAAGAGAAGTGACGGGATTAATTTATACCGATAACAAATAATTCCCTTGTCAATTAAAACCTAGATTTTTGCTTTCAAATCTGTAGAAATGGAACCCAATAAATGATCCAAAAAGAAATGAGAACATATTAAACATTAATACCAATCAACGTAATCGATTAAGAACATATTAAAAACATACTTTGTCTCATTGAAAAAACCGCAAGGCCTTTAGCCAAAAAGAGTGACTATACATAAATCTATGATTGATTTTAATCTTTTATTATCTTTCTTACTCCTTTTTACACATGATAAAAACAATTGAGTACATAAAAAATACACGATCATGTACAATTACTACAAGGGTTACAATTTCTAAATTTGACTCATACATCAAATATCCAACAGTCTACAAAATACGTTCCGTAATTTCATAAAGTTCCCATATTTAAAAAAAAGGAAGAATGAAAAAACAATAAAAATGTTATTCCTTTGAGCATAATACGCTCAATTGAATATATCTGACGCGGCATTTCAGTGAAACAGTCAAATTATCATCACCTTCTTCAGGACAATTTTGATTTATTCAAATATATTCACTTTTAATGGAAGAATCAAATACTGATACAGATAATACTTTGTCTAATGTAGTCTAATATCGATATTATCCACAACATAAAACACCTTTTCAAAGCCACTTCTCCATAATGGCATACTTCAGAGTTTAATAAGAATTGTTTTCACAACTCGTATATAAGAATCTGTTGTTGCATACAGGAATACTAGTTGGTGCGTACTGGAATAAGCATCTAATGTATTAATGCCTTTTAATTCTGGTACAGTCAAACACGTTTACGCTCCTTAATCTCCAAAATTATTGAGTAAGAGAAACCCACTATTTAATTTTAGTTGGATTAACTTTCTCTCTCGAGGTGCTCTTCTGTAATCGTCTCAAGCGACATACTATGATTTCAAATGCCGGTACGCCCCAAAACCTTTTTGGGGGGGAATCCTTTATTGGGTTCCATTTCTACCGATCTGGAATCAAAAATCTAGGTTTTAATTGACAAGGGAATCTTCTGTAGTTATCTGCATATAATATACCAAAATAAGGTATAGTGTGCACAGAGCCCAGTGGAACCCCAAAGGTAGGCAGAAGTAAAAGAAGATAGCACTTTACTCTCTATTTTGGTAGTGTGGGCTAGCAGTAAGGCTTTGTCGGAGGGTAGTGTTCAGCATTTGTTGTACACACTCAATCAGCAAATGATGTCACACACTCAAAGACTGAACTAAGACCAATTTTGTTTGTATAAAAATATTTATTTCTAGAACCAAGCCAAGCCTCGCAGAGATAAGTGAAATAAATGCTTTGCAAAATATTATGCAATGTTTTACAATCGAATGCCAGTTCAAATGAAATGGATTGAAATTCAGGTAAGTTACTAGTTAATTCCACACTTAGAACATTTTTTAAGGAAAAACAGTCAGTGTATTCCTATGGAGCGAAATGAAGTTATCGGTTAACAGGTAAGTACTCGGTCTTTGGGGTTGAGTTTCTGGGGTTATCCAATGGGGAGGATAGGAGGCCCCTGGTTGGTGGTTGGTCGCGAGCAGGCACAATGTTGTGGGAGCCAAGCTCCTGGTGTTAGGCTCAGGACAATGGGGGTTCAGAGTTGGCACACAAAGTGCACCTGCAGGGGCGGCTGGGTACAGGGTGCTGTTTTGCCGTCGGGTGCCCTGTTTTCAATGGCTGGGCAGGTAAGTTGGAGGGCTTGGGAAAGTAGATGCACCTCGGGTTCTTTTCTCCAGGGCGGCTGGATGCAGGGATGTCTTTTGAGGTCGGATTTCACCTTACCAGGCCACTTGCGGTTGGGGGGGGTCTCCGTGCAGAGGCTGCAGGCGATGTCGTGGAGTCCTGGAGGGGTAAACCCATGGTGGACTCAGGCTCTGGAGCGCTGGGGGACCTCGCTGGGACCGAGGGGATAATCAGACTCGGGCAGTAGGCGTCAGGTGCAGTGGAGGTTCCAGGCGTCGGGTTTCCTTGTCCTCAGCAGGCTTGGAGTCTTTCTTGGCTGTTTCTTTTGAACAGAGCTGCTGTTCACAGGAGATCCAGTCTTTGTTGAAGGCAGTCAGTCCTTCAAGAGTTCTGGAGGTCGCTGACTGCAGGACAGGGCAACTTCTGGCACTGGATGTCTTAAAACTGCAGAAGGGCCGGTAGGGCTGGGGCCAAGTCAGTTGTTCTCTGCAGTCTCCTCTGCTGGGCATCTTCTTTTGTCCTTCATAGGTTGTGGTAATCTGTCTTCTTGGTTCAGGGCTGCTGACCTTAGGGTGACCACACCCTTGGTGTGCTCACCTAACGTGGGGCAGTGGGCACAATACCTAATCCTCATTGGGGAGTCCTGAGCAACCGCAATAACTGCCCCACAGGCAGGTTTTCTCGTAAAGCCTTTGGGTGAAAACTTTCAAATGATAGCAAGTCTGTTTGTGATGCACAACTGTCACCAATTCCCCCCCATACAGCATCATGTCTAAATCCAAACAAGCATTGGCATAGCTAATAGGTCTCGCCTTTGGGACCTTATAAGTGTTTAGCCATGCAACAGTTGCATAACTAAATACTTATAAGGTCCCAAAAGCGAGACCTATTGGCTATGCCAATGCTTGTTTTGTTTTGATCCAGGATATCTGATTTAGAAGTCAGCCCTTACTCTTTCCAGACAGTTTGGAAACATTTGTCAATGGGGCGATAACTTACTGCAACACATTTTCTCCCTCTTTGGCGCTTTTGTCACAGGTACCTGTGAAAAATCTTCTCCATTCTTTTATTCCTTTTTTTCGTCTCACCTTATTTTGCACTACAGGAGATCGTAAAGTGTTTAAAGCATCTTCAAGTAATTTTTTGCCTCTTTTGCAAATTTTCAATGTAACATTTTTCAGCTCTTCAAGCCCATGGTGTCTTTTATGCATTGAAATCCAACATGCGTCCTGGTAGCAGCTTCAGCATCGACATCTGTGAGTCTTCAAGTTTATGTCAACTCAGGTCTGTACCTCAAAGACTTTGACATCAATAGGTAATAGATAAAAATTGTTGTTATCCTCTTAACTGACCTTCGCTAGTTGTACAAGCTAATGGTGTCCTGGCACAAGTGGCGGGACTAATATTTCTTAGTAGGTTCAAAATATCTTAAGAACAATTTCTTCTAATTCTAGAGACTAGTACTAAAAGTCTTCACTTGCATTCAGGGGTGGCTCCTCTGCAATGGCAGTGGAGCATCGCCCCACTGGCTAGAGTCAGCAGGTGGAAAATAAAGCGACATACTATCATCATTTTCATTTTAACCTGCTGGCTCTGAGCCAGTGTGTGCAGGCAGGGGTTTGGCCGGGGCCATAAGGGGGGGGGGGGGTGGAGGAGGACTGCTTGTGCACATTTAAGTGGACATGTGTGTTTGGCCGGCTGTCTTAGGGCGCCCAAAAACATATGCACACTTAGGTTTCTCCAACCTCACTCAGGCCAACCCCTATGCAGCTCTCACAGCATGAGAGCAGCACTGGGAATGCACAGGGAGTCTGTGATGCTGTCCCAGTCTATGATGGGACAAGGAAGGAAGAAGAACACAGAGGTGCGACGCGGGAGGTGGCCGGCAGCTTTAGGTAAGTTTTATTATTAACCCCCCCCCTCCGAGCTCCTCCCTCCTGGCGCTGTTGTATCGTTATGCCTGACCCTGGTAACCAGACAGGGCAGGCAAGAAGGATGAGGCGGGGCAAAGGAGGAGGCAGGAGCGGGAGGAGGGCAGAAACGGCGCGGAGCGCAAAGAATAAAGAGGAGTGTGTTAGAGAGCGCCCGTGTCCAGCGTCTTCTTGGGGTGCCAGAACATCAAACTGGCGACGAGGGTGGGATGACCTGACCCACTACACCTGTCCCCTACAACCACCACGGTGCGAGAGGAGCGCGTGTCTGAAGATGAGCTGCAGAGCACTCTGGCAGCTAAAAAACGAGAGTGAGCACGGGCTGACCTGCTGAAGCGACCCCACGGCCTGCAGAGTGCGACCCTGATGCGAGAAAGACAAAAAAACAGGGTGAGTCCAGCCACATAACTACCCTGGGAAAGAAATGAGTATGCAAATCACTCAGTAGGAGTGAAGCATTCACGTCTCTCCGGCGGCCATCTTGAAGTCAGGCATCTGCATTGGATAACATTGGACCCTATCACAGCGGCCATTTTGGGGTCAGGCGATCTACAAAAACCTCACAAAAACACACAAATTCTGTGGATTAGAAGCCCCACAGTCTGCTGGAGTCACATTATCACCCACCATGTCAACAGAGGGTGATTCCACGAGGCCGGCCGCCACTTGATCCACCTAAAATGCCCTGCAACTTGGACCGGTGCTCATGGGAGTACCTTTCCTGCGCCCCCCGAACCCCTAACGCTGACGTCTGGGAACAGCATGGGGCCCAAATGGAAAATCTGGGCTGAAGATTTTGATGATTTCATGACGGGATCGCAAGTTCGTGATCCCAATCAGAAACTCATAGCCCTGCGGAATCTAGTGGGCAAAGACATGGCGCAAATCATCAAAGAACTACCAGCCGCCAATACCGCATCCTACGATGATGTGAAAGAAGCTCTAGATATGCAGTTCCTCCACAAACGGAACCTGGACTATGAACGCTACACGTTCAACCTAGCAAGAAAAGGAGGAGTCATCGAGTGACTTCATCGCTCACATAAGGTGTCTTGCCTGATACTGCGAATTCGACAAATTCAACACCGAAGATGCACTCAGTCTGCGCATTATTGAAGGATGCCAATCAGAATCGCTACGTCGTCGACTACTAAAAAGCACTACACTCTCGAGGAGATAGAAGAACTCACCCGCTTCAACGATCAAGCGGAAGAGCACGCAAAAAAGATGAAGGCTAGCAAAACCGAGAAAAGAGAGCAAGCTCTTAGAGTACAGTCCCACACCGACTCCAGGCATCGTCCTGACCGTTCCAAATCTGGAAGACTTGCGAGAACGCATCGCGCGAACTCTCCTCACAACAGGACCTGAAACAGCCAACTCAGAAAAAAATGATCGCAATGTTATCGGTGTGGCCAAGACTACCCCCACACAGGTCAATGCCTAGCAGTTGGTCAACAGTGCCATCGATGTGGAAGAGAGAACCATTTTGAAGCTGTCTGCCAAACTCTCCTCTTGGAGGTAAAACAGTCCAGAGAGAACACGGATTCACGTCACCATGCCAGAGCTGTACAGGGACGGAGAGACCGCTCCTCCAGCTCATCAAGGTCAAGCACTCAATCAGTAAACTCCTACAGATCTCAGCGGTCGACGTCCAGAGAATCATCGTCCCTCACTCCTATATCACAAGACAGTGATGAATACGTGTGCATGGTGGCAGACCCAGACAGATTATAGAAATACCCACGGCTAGACATCCAAATAGGAAGCCACTCCGCCAAGTTTGTACTAGATACGGGCGCATCACTTAATTACATTTGTACCACAGAATACCAGAGCATGAATCCCAAACCGAAATTAGAACCAGCAGCAGTGCGAGTTTACACGTGGATGTCCAGAAAACCACTGCCATGTCTAGGACAGTTCCGCACAACCCTGACATACAAAGATCGACAAATCCAAGCACACATTCATGTGATTGAAGGCCCTGAAGCAGCAGACTGCCTCCTCAGCCTGCCAACAGCAGAACGTCTGAAGCTAGTTGAAATCCTATACAAGGTGGAGGACTCGCCGGACATTGTCAACAAATTCCCGAAGCTATTCAGTGGTCTTGGAAAACTAACTCACTTCAAAGTCAAGCTCCATATTAACGAACAAATAACACCGATAGCGCAGCATCACAGGAAGGTATCATTCCACTTGCAGCAGGCAGTAGATGACGAACTACAAGACCTACTGAGAGCGGACATCATAGAGTGATCAACAGGACCCACTCAATGGGTGTTACCGGTCAGGGTGGTGCCTAAGAGAGGTCAAGACAACAAGGTACGCCTGTGTGTGGACATGCGAGCCCGGAATACAGCTATCTAAAGAGAGCGGCACCCAGGACCCCATATCAGCGACATGATCACGCGCCTAAATGGAGCGACAGTCTTCTCGAAATTGGATCTTAACAAAGGATACCACCAATTAGAACTACATGAGAAGTCGAGATACATTACCACATTCACCACTCACCAAGGCCTCTTCAGATACAAACGTCTCAACTTCGGAATCTCCTCGGCAGCCGAGATTTTTCAGGAGGCCGTCCGGCGGGTGATTCAAGACATCCCGAACGCATTCAACTACTGCGACGACATCTTGGTTTTCGGAGAGAATCAGAAAGAACATGACAAAGCACTTGATCGGATATGTCATGCCCTCCTCAATGCCAACCTCACACTCAACCAAGACAAGTACGAATTTCATAAGTCAACACTCAAATTCTACAGCCATATCTTCTCAAAGGACGGCATGAGACCTGACCCAAAGAAAGTGTCTGCCCTCTCGGACACTCCACAACCACGTGATGTTAGTGATCTCCGTTCATTTCTAGGGATGGCCAGCTACTGTGCCCGCTATATTAAAGACTATGTCACCATCAGCTATCCACTCAGAGAACTGACACGCCAAGGACAGCAATTCCTATGGTCAGCTACCTATGAACACGCCTTCAACAAAATCAAAGAGGCGGTGAGCGCTGCAATCAATTTAGCCTACTTTAACACCAAACGGAAGACCGAAATCACTGTGGATGCCAGCCCAGTGGGGTTAGGTGCAATCCTGGCACAATATGATGATGAAGCTGACCAACGCCACATTGTCGCATATGCCAGTCGCAGCCTCACCGACACAGAAAAGGCTTACTCACAACCGGAAAAAGAAAGTCTTGTGGTTGTGTGGGCGTGTGAACATTTCCATCTCTTCATCTACGGGAAACACTTCACGCTCATCACTGATCACCAGGCGCTAACAACCATCCTTGGTAACCCGCAGGCCAAGATGCCCCCACGGATTGAACGGTGGGGCATTCGCTTACAGGACTACACTTACACCATTATCCACAAACCGGGAAAGGCAGAAAACCCGGCGGATTACATGTCATGACATCCACAAACCCAAACACAGGTACGACGTTCTGTGGCAGAGGAATACCTCCATTTTGTCATCGACCACGCCTGTCCACCCGCGGTCCCGCTAGAAGCCATCCGAGAAGCGTCCGCCCAAGATGCCACAATTCAAAACATTATGCACCAAATTCCTACCAACTCGTGGAGACACTTAGAAGACGCCCACAAAAATGAAGCTGTCAACACTCAAGAACTTGCAGCGTTCAAACACGTCCAAGAAGAACTGTCTATCAGTATGGATGGACTACTACTGAGAGACAGAAGAATCGGGATCCCTCAAAGGCTAAGACAAGGAATCGTCAACCTGGCACACGAAGGGCACAGAGGAGTGGTGGCCACGAAGAAAGCGTTACGGGAACGTGTCTGGTTTCCATCCCTCGACCAGATGGTGGAAGTCACGCTTCAAGACTGCACATCCTGCCAACTAGTGGGACGAGCTGAACCACCAGCGCCACTGCAGATGTCAGACCTCCCAGACAGTGTATGTCAACAAGTAGCTATCGACTTATTCGGCACGTTGAAATCAGGGAATACATCGTTGTTATCATGGATGAATATTCTCGTTTTCCCATTGCTCATCAAATCTCTTCCACCAAAGCAACGGCCGTCATACCTGTCATCGACGAGGCATTTGCAGAATGGGGAATACCTACGGTGGTAAAGACAATGGACAAGAATTGGCAGAGTTTGCAAGACACTTGCACTTCAAACATCGAAAGATCACTCCCTTGTGGCCCCAGGCCAACGGGATGGTAGAGCGATTTATGGGAACAATCAAAAAGACCATACAGCAAGCTGAACTGGCTCGCCGCGACATTCAACCAGCACTAAATGAAGTGTTGCGAGCCTATCGGACCACACCACACAGCACCACAAACCAATGTCCTGCCACTCTAATGCTTGGGCGAATTCCACGCACCCGGCTCCCAACTACAGACACGGTCACGCAATCTCGAGTCATAACCACAGATCACGACACGCTAGTAAAACTTGATCACGCTAAAAAATCCAAAATGAAGGAATACGCTGATCACCGCAGGCATGCAAAGGCGTCCGACATCCACGAAGGAGACTGGGTGCTGGTGAAACAGGACAAGAGAACCAAAGCAGACAGTCGCTACCTTGCCCACCCCCTGCAGGTAACAAGAAGAAAAGGGACCATGATCACTGCAGAGTCCGAGGGCAAGCGGACAACCAGAAACATATCATACTTCAAAAGGGGCAATATCTCTGCCTATACTCGAGAGCCTGACCATGACACGGACTCGTCAAGTCAAGACAGGAACAGTGAACATGAATATCGTGGAGCACGAGAGTCTGACGACAGGAGAGACAAGAGCCCACCTGACCAGACACAAGCCAGCCGACCATGGAGAACAATCCGGAGACCTGTTCGGCTCATTGAGGAACTCTAAAATATAGTGAACACTTAAAATACAAAGGGGGAGGTGTCGTATCGTTATGCCTGACCCTGGTAACCAGACAGGGCAGGCAAGAAGGAAGAGGCGGGGCAAAGGAGGAGGCGGGAGGACGGCAGAAACGGCGCGGAGCGCAAAGAATAGAGAGGAGTGTGTTAGAGAGCTCCCGTGTCCAGCGTCTTCTTGGGGGGCCAGAACATCAAAGGCGCCTCACCCACTTGCCCCACCACTTTGTGTTTGTGGCTGCCGCCAATGCTTTCATTGCTTAAAATTATATATTTAAGTGTTTATGGAAAGGGTTATGTTCAGCACCGGAGCAGGTAACGAGGTAGCATTTCACTGATTCTGAAACAAAGCCTCGAGCGAGACACATTGGCTGCTTCCGTACCATGGAAAGGGTGTCTGCCTCCAGTTTTAAGAATGTCTGCATAAAATGAGTGCAGGCTTGACACTGGTGTCCTCGTGGTTCAAGAGGCAAAAAGATTCTAGATGCAAATCTATCCAACAGAACTACTGACTGACATTGAAGGCAATGTACTGGATGCTTATTCCTTTTTTTTTTTTTTTACTTCAGTGAAGACCAAATGAAAATGCTGAATTTTGTATTATATATTCTTATTTGATCTGTACAGGCGATTGCCAAAGCCCAAGGCTAGTTTGTTCCATTTCCAGTCCCCGACATGCCACTTGTACCTCTGAGAGAAAACAATCTGAAGATGTCGTCTAAACTGTGGTCTATTGCAAGTTTCAAGTGAATATCACAATGAGTCACTCGAGACACTAAGGTCAGCACCTACTAGTAATGAAGAAGATATTAGGATACCGAATCTGATCACTACAAACTGCAATCATACACTGTATGTTAAATTAGAATAGATTTATGTTGCAAAAAAAAAAAGGATTCGATCAACTAAGTGTGTGGAAAGGAGACCTTGTAGGGCTAGATCTCAGACTCAAACTGCACCCAGAGAGCAAAGCTATCCACAGAACAAGAAGGAATGCAGAATAGCATGTCTGATTAATCGGATTCAGATGACAAACTACTACACACCTGCTGGTAAGAGACAACATATTTTGTTTTGAAAGGTTGCATAGATTCAGCTCACATTACTTGATGGATAGCTGTACCAAATGCTTTCTCGCAAAAGTGAAGCATTGTGTTGTCCTATGGCCAGTTTTACAAAACCTGGCTACTGATTTGAACACAAACAAATACTATTTGTGAATGTAAAATATCAGTGAAGTAAACAATTTTCACAGCCTACCCTATCACATGCACAGAGCACACTTAGCTAACTGGGACTGTCTGTATATCACACCCTCTTTAATTCTGTGTTCGTTCGATGGGCCTATATAGTGTCATAAAGCGTTCTGGGGCATTTGTGTTGACAGGTCACCGGCACAACAGCAAGAAACGTGTGGTACGACTAATTAATGGGAAATCGTGCTTTTTTGTAAGCAGATTGTTCGTGGGTTAATGTGCTAATACAGCGTCTGCACGTTAAAGCCAGACACGTAAGACACAAAAACCTCCTCGTCTTCGTTAAAGTCCTTTTTAGGTCTCGACTGACCCAGCGCATGCGCTGGCCTGGCGAGACTTTTTGTGAGGGCTCCAAAAAGTGCTACCATGGCCAGCCTAGAGCTACAGTGCATGTGCGCGGGCGAGCGTGCCGCGCTTGATCGCGATTACTTTCACTTTCGCGGCCGCACGGCCACTTTGATGTTTTCCGTGAGCCATTCTGTTTATTACTTCTATGTAGTAATGGTGGCACCCATGCTTTAGCTTAAACATCTTAGGCTAAAGTCGGGTGCTGAGATTGCTTCAAAAGTAAAGAAATAGACAATTCTTTACTTTTGAAGCAATCTCGGCACCCGACTTTAGCTTAAGATGTTTAAGCTAAAGCACGGGTGCCGCCATTACTACAGAGCAGTAATAAACAGAAACAAGCATTGGCATAGCCAATAGGTCTCGCTTTTGGGACCTTATAAGTATTTAGTTATGCAACTGTTGCATGGCTAAACACTTATAAGATCCCAAAGGCGAGACCTATTGGCTATGCCAATGCTTGTTGGGATGTTGGGGACCGGGCTGCTTGCAACTGACTGGTGGGGACGGTGAGCACTGTGCTCGAACCCTGTGCTGTCACTGGTTTATTGTTTGTAAAATAGTTGCAAATTGTTTTTTTGGGCTCTTCAGTGAGCCTATTACGGGGTTTCAGAAATCTTTTTTTTCCCCGTTTTGATAGTGGATTGCTGGGGTGATTTGGCGTTGGTAATTGTATCGGTGGATGCATTAGAGACTGCTATTACTTTGATTGATGGTAAAAAGACGGTTGAAAATTTATCGGTCGTGTGCTCAGGTTCCAGATGTTCGCCCTGTGCAGGAGCCAGTGGCATGGAGTCGGGGAGCCTGGATGCTGGAATCCTCTGAATTTCTGTTAAAACTAAAGACAGAAATAGAGGCAGTGAGGATAGAGATGGGAGAGCAGCAACATACTGATTGAACTAGTTGCACTTGAGATTGAGCTTTTATTATCAGTGAATTGAGCGCCTCCAGTTTTTTATCAATTCCAATGGTGAACACAGCAAGAGTGTTTAATAGATCCACCTGTTGATCCATTTTGACTGAGTGGTAGTTCAGTGCTGACACTGTAGATTGAAGGGTTTGGAGGAGTTGTGACCAGAGCTCATTTAGGTCAGGAGATGAAGGGCTGACGGTTGATCTGTTGGATTCTTTGGTAAAAAAGGATAAGTCGAACTGGGTATTGGGCATAGTGTTATGGCTCCAGCCTGTATTGATCTTTTGTTGACAACTGTTGACAGTTGATAATGAAAGGGTTGGAGATGAGGTGTTGGGGTCGCTTAGATGTTCGTTTGCCTGGGTTGCAACTTGCGGGGTGAGAACTTTAGTAGTTGCTATTGAATGGGCCTTGAGGGCTTGGGACTTGTTTGCTAAGGGAGAAAACTGGCTAGGAATCCAAACAGAGTGATGGTTTGACAAGGTCATCTTGCATCCAATGAATAGTGATGGGGAAACAGAAGCCAATATGTGAGAGTTGTCGTCTTGTACGTCAAAGGAGGACTGGTCAAGAGCCTGGACGGGAACCCGGGATGATGGAGGTGCCTCGGAAGCTTCTTTTATTTGGGGATCAGCACTTGTTGAAAGGCCTAGGAGCTATGAACTGAGGCCTTTCTCGCCGGCATACACATGGATCATGGGCTGGACCAGTTTTTGGTGCGAGGCTGGGGCTAGGGCTAGGGGTGAGGCAGTTGAAGCGGGAGTCAGGGGTATGTCAAGTGAGCTTGATCTGAACTTCAAAGCGGGTGCAGAACTTCTGAAATAGTCCCTCAAAGTCATTTTTTTCTATGAAGAGACTGCGATAGCTGAAGGTCTCAATTGCGTGTCTTTGCAGTTTTGATTTTCCTTGAGCACACCGACTCCACCAACACCGCTTGTTATTTGTTGGACGAGGGGAGGCTGAACTTGAGGTGAAGACTGATAAGGTTGTAACTAGAGTGCTGTATCCGAGGCAATACCCGGTTGTAACTGTGGGTTCGACAATTTTGCCAGGTTTACAAGTCAAGTCAAGTCAAAGTATGCTTTATTCGAATAATATTCATAAAAGCAAGGTACAATATACAATAACAATTCATTAAATACATTAAAAAACTATTAAATTCAGTACTTTTCGATACTACATACTTTTGACAAATTCTAATTAAAATACATCCATATGGGAGACATTATTTCATTTAGCAGCGGTGTTGTTTAAATCACATGCGGATGGACATAATTGAAGCCCTGGGTTGAGCGTTCCGCAATAATTACAGTGGATACTTATTATTAAAACAAAAACATTTAAATAATTAAAAAAAAATTAAAACAGATTACATACGATAAAATGCTGAAAGTTAGCAAGGGGGAGAATAGTAAAAAGACTAGCAGTCTCCCCCAATTCAAGAGAATAGTCAAGTGACTAGCAGTCTCAATCTAATCATCCACGCCCATCCTAGATACTTTGCAGTGGCAATTGAAATCCAAGGCAATGTGCTGGTGCATATAATACGTAAAGCAACAGTGCCACTAGTAGTTCCTAAATTTTTGCACATTGGAGTAAGCCATATACGCCGTGGAGCAGCATAGATTTGACAAGAAAACAAAAGATGACCAATAGTTTCCTTTTTTGTACCACAGGCAGGGCAGACAGCACTAGTTCCCACTTCCCATTTTGCTGTTAAAGATCTAAGGGGAAGTGCTCCAGCTCTTAGTTGGAAAAGAAGCTTCCTATCTCTTGGCTTGGTTATGATATCCCAGTAAGGCTCAAGATGGGGGTACATCTTGGCCTCTAGGAACTCTCTGGTCATATTGCCGGCACTGGAGCTACGCCAGTTCCGCTGGGCAACCCTTTCCCAATAAATGGTCTTGAGCATACTTTTAGAAGGGAAGGTTGAACCTGCAGGATCTTCCCAGAGTGTGCTCAGACCAAGCTCAAGCAAGGATGCCCTAAGCGCTTTTAGCCAACCTATTTTATGGTGAAGGTCAGTTCTTATAATGTCTAGAAAGCCCCCTGCATAGTGAGAAAGCGCAGGCGTTGTCCATAACCTGCGCCAGTACAATATTGGGCGGAGCCGCGCCATATCTAAAATGGCTCTTCTACCCAAGTCATACTTAAGGGGCAGCAGCGGGGTACTTTTAGGAACGCCTGTAATGGCCCTTAAAAATGTATTCTCTGAGAGTTGAAGAGCCGGCATTTTTTCAAACCCCCACAGCTCAGCACCATAAAGTACAGAACCCAGAGCTTTAGCTTCATAAACCTGTAAAACGGGTTCCACAGGTTTAGTGAAGGATTTTCTGTGCTCTGAGCTGATTGCGCCTGCCAATTGCCTATGTTTGATTGTTGCAATTTCGATATGGTGCCGCCAGGCCTTCGCATTGGATATATGCATACCCAAGTAAGTGAAATTGTTCACTACCTCCAGCGGACGATTGTTTAAGGTGATTTTTGTCTTAAAACTACGATGGGGGTTGAAAGTCATCAGCTTAGTTTTAGTAATGTTTACTTCGAGGCCATACTCTTTGCAAAAAAAGATTGACAGAGCGCACTGCAGTCCACTTGGCGTTTTAGCTAGGATGAGCGTGTCATCCGCGAACATTAAAATAGGAATTTTAATACCATCTAAAAAAGGAGCATCCACTTGGGCGGAAGTCATGCGTGCTACAACATCATTGATATAAAGTGTAAAGAGGACTGGGGCCATCGAACATCCCTGTCTAACGCCCCTCTCTACTGGGAAGTCTGAGGTAACCGAGCCTAAGCCACCCCACTGTATTCTTGCATAATTTGATTCGTGGAGTCTCATTATCATGGATAACAGATCATTTGGGATGCCCTGCTTCTGTAAAACCGACCATAACTTTAGTCGAGGGACCAGATCAAAGGCAGCCCGTAAATCGACAAAGGCCGCATACAAGCTTCCTTTGCCGAGCACCACCGTCCTCCATTGAATCATGGTGAAACGAAAGACCTGATCCACCGTACTTGTGGATCGTCGAAAGCCAGCCTGGAAGGATGAAAGAGCATTGGTCTCTTCCGCCCAATTCAGGAGCCTATTGACGATCACACGCCCCACTACCTTTTGGATGGTATCTATAAGGCTTATAGGGCGGTAATTACATGGCAATGATCGATCTCCTTTTTTGAAAATGGGGATAATTACTGCACCCTGCCAGGATTTTGGTACTGATGCGCCCAAGGCAATGGCATTAATAAGATGGTGGATGTATGAGCACCAGCGCTCTTTATCGTTAACAAATAGATCCGCTGGCACACCATCAAGGCCAGGGGCTCGTCCGCAGGCAACTGCATCCAAAGCCATCATGATTTCACTAGGACAAAAAAGGTTTTCTTTTGGGAGGTCTACACGGATTGTCTCATGCCGTTCGGCAGTGTTAAAAACAGCATATTGGTTTTTAAAAAACTTTACCCATTCAGTTTCGGGGACATTGTTTTGAGGGGGTTCAGGACCACCTGATTTTCCCCACCTGACAATGTGCCAGAACTGTCGAGAATCCCTTCTATCGCTAGCTGCCTTTAGCTCAATCCAGTGTTGGTCATCCCAAGCTTGCTTAGCCTTCACAATACTAGTTTTGTAATTTTTCCTGGCAGCTTGGATTAGAGCTGTTTGCCCTCCCTTGATAGCATTACCCAGTGCAAGTCTGCACTCCCTGCGTTCATCGTTGTACCATTTAGCTGGCTTTGGCACCCTATCACCTTTGTCCTTGACAGGTTTAAGGAAGTATCCCTTGATTATATCAAAAAGGGAATTATGAATTCCTTCGACCCTGTCTAGACCATTGCTCAATATATTACAGTCCTCTAGGTCTGATATGGCTTGGTCAACATGGGTATTCACACTAACAATAGCCTGTTGATTGATTGCTACCTTTTCCCAGCGCAGCCTCCTCATGTTATTAGTGGGAACAATCCGGGGTGGTACGAGCACAGGAAGTCCCACAGGCAAGCCAGTGTGTGGCCACCACTTATGTGAAAGGCACAGAGGATTATGGTCACTCTCCAACCTTCCATTCACAGACATGTCACAAATTGATGGCCATAACTTTAGGCTGCATAACACATAATCAATTCTGCTATTGTATCTACCATTATCAAATGTGCTTGCACCTTTTCTATCTCCACTAGTCCTGCCATTCAGTGCTCTTAGCCCTTTTCCATAACATAAAGCATTTAAACCAATGGTATCAGCAGACCATCGCACTGTTGGAGGCAACTCTAATTTAGGCACGCCCCATAGTCGATCCTCCTCCTCTCCAAACAAATCATCATTGCTTATCAAGGGTTCAAATGTACTATTAAAATCACCCGCAATGATAATATTGTTGGTCGACGAGTGTATGTCAATGAGGCTATCAAGATCTTCTAGTACCTCGGACCTCCCTTTCTTCTTCCTCCGGACATATACATTATAAATATCTACACTACCCAGCTTATCTAAGTCTAATCTGATTAGTTGGATATCCTTGTTTCTTGTGTCAAGAGCTTTAATGCCCAGTTTTAAAGTTTGACGAATCCATACTACTAGGCCCCCCATAGGTCTTCCCCTTGGGCCTTTTACCGCAGGGACAAAATAATTCAAATAACCCTGCATGAAACATGCTTCACAGGCCCAAGTTTCCTGGAATATGCAAAGGTCAAATTTATTGACAAAGCTCACCCACTCTACTGATTCCATTTTGGAGGTCAGCCCAGCAATATTCCATGAAAATAGGTTGCCCAATGATTCCTGGGTAGTAACCCTATCTTTATCTGGAGCAGGCAGAGCAAGATCGACCAAATGCTCATGAGTATGTTCTGCCTCTGCTGCAAATAATACAGTACTGGACTCGTTATAATGTATATTTGTATTCCTCTCGGGCGCCTCAGGTAATGCTCTCATAGACTCATGATTGTTGAGTCAATCAACGTCCTCCAAGCTTTCTAACACCTCAAATCTATTTCTCAAGGGGATCATAGGATTATGTTGAGTATTGGATGTATCCCCCAGAACGGAGGTGGCAACTGATTTTGGTCTTGGAAAAAAATAGGTAAGTTCCCATGTTGTGATGGAGGATCTCCTATACAGCGTTTGCCAATTCAAAATATGAGCAACAGCTCTTGGGTCCCTAAAGTTGATGAGGATGACATCCCCGTTTATAGTTTTTGGCGTGTTACCCAACCAAGGCAGGCGTCTTACATGTAAAATTTCCCCATTAATATAAGAAGGAAGAGGGCGATTTTGGCCCAACCAATGGATGACTTTATTTTTTAGCTGATGATATCCTTCTGCAACATCAGATTTTATCATAGGAACCCCTGCGAGCACAACTACCAGGGGTACTGCCTCTGGTGGTAAGTTAATAGATAGCGGACCTCGTGGTTTAGTCGAGGGATCTGCATTATGCCCCGGTTTGTCAAACAAATGACCCTCATTCATTGGGGTATTTACAGCACTGGTCCTATCCCTAGCCGTGGTTGAATAAGATGATTTGGAGGTGATGGTACTATCTGAATGGCTAACCCCTCCCTTACTTGTAGATGTAGTTATTTGAGACGCTTGCTCTTCTGGGGATGAATTGGGAGAACCTATAGCAGAAACCAAGGCGGTGGATGGTATATGTGGAGGGCCAGGTGGGGTCGTGTTTTGTTCCATCTTATTACCCACTAAAGTTTCAAATTTCGCTAACCTATTTTCGATATTCTTAAGACTTTCTACAATTGGCAGCATAAGTTTTTCCATCAATTTGCCAATTTCATCCAGTAACTCCCCAGTAGTACCAACTTGATTCAAGCAAGATGCAGTGCTACTAATGGAAGATTGTTTCACTGTGCAGGGGGTAGCATTTTTCCCAGAACAGGTAGCAGTAGGATTACTTTTAAGAACATTATTACATTTATTTTTGCGTTTCTCAGAAACTATCTTCCTTCTTTTCCTGGGCAATGGACCGGTCAGTGTGGTCTGACTAAGTGTGATATCAATGGTGGGTAACGACTCAGTAACTTGGGGCGATAACTCATGCTGGACTTCCAAGATATTATTTGAGTCATCGGGAGAAGGGATAGGGGAATGAAAAATAGGTAAGTCCATATCAGTACTTTGTTCGTGCACAATAGACGTAACAGAGCTCCTAATAGAGTCATTAATACCCAGGGGTAGCGTGGAATCTTGAAAAGAAGAAACCTCGTTGTCCATGCATGCAGCCCCAGAAAATGGCGAGGCTGTTGCCATATTTTTTATAAGTTCTATTGAACAACGTCGTCTAGCCCTAAGGTCTGCAAGAGCAGCCTCCCGGGCAAAATCTGTGTTAGGTTTCTTAAAATAGCTATCAAGAGTACCCTTTTTCATCTGCTCATTCATGGTGTAAGGATATCACTATTCACCGGCAAACAGTACAGGACACAATACAGGTTGTGTCAACACCCAGATAGTTACTGCCAAATTAGTTGTTATAACCACACATACCAAATCTGGCGTAGCAATGTCTCAACATCAAAGTGGAAATAAGGGTGAGCCCGACCCGGCCTCCTTCGGCTACTGAGGGCCCGCCCTTTGCCCGGGCTTAGCCCGGCGCCGCCCGCGCGCGGTCCCGCGATGCGGGGGGCAGAGTTATTTTTAAAGCGCCTACGGGCGCGAAATGCAGGGTGTCCGCCTCCGGAAGTTGGTGCAAGGGAGCCTGGGCACCGTAGTTCAGCAAAGCCTCCACACAGCGGTCGCCGCCAATCCCACAGCGACAGCGGGAGGAGAAGGACAGCAGCTAAAGACTCGCCAGCTCCCTGGAAAGCGCCACAGGTAGGAATAATAAGTCCGGCTGTATTGTAAGAAGGAGCGAGCATAGAAACCCGCTCAGCCGGGGGCAGAGTTATTTTTAAAGCGCCTACGGGCGCGAAATGCAGGGTGTCCGCCTCCGGAAGTTGGTGCAAGGGAGCCTGGGCACCGTAGTTCAGCAAAGCCTCCACACAGCGGTCGCCGCCAATCCCACAGCGACAGCGGGAGGAGAAGGACAGCAGCTAAAGACTCGCCAGCTCCCTGGAAAGCGCCACAGGTAGGAATAATAAGTCCGGCTGTATTGTAAGAAGGAGCGAGCATAGAAACCCGCTCAGCCGGGGGCAGAGTTATTTTTAAAGCGCCTACGGGCGCGAAATGCAGGGTGTCCGCCTCCGGAAGTTGGTGCAAGGGAGCCTGGGCACCGTAGTTCAGCAAAGCCTCCACACAGCGGTCGCCGCCAATCCCACAGCGACAGCGGGAGGAGAAGGACAGCAGCTAAAGACTCGCCAGCTCCCTGGAAAGCGCCACAGGTAGGAATAATAAGTCCGGCTGTATTGTAAGAAGGAGCGAGCATAGAAACCCGCTCAGCCGGGGGCAGAGTTATTTTTAAAGCGCCTACGGGCGCGAAATGCAGGGTGTCCGCCTCCGGAAGTTGGTGCAAGGGAGCCTGGGCACCGTAGTTCAGCAAAGCCTCCACACAGCGGTCGCCGCCAATCCCACAGCGACAGCGGGAGGAGAAGGACAGCAGCTAAAGACTCGCCAGCTCCCTGGAAAGCGCCACAGGTAGGAATAATAAGTCCGGCTGTATTGTAAGAAGGAGCGAGCATAGAAACCCGCTCAGCCGGGGGCAGAGTTATTTTTAAAGCGCCTACGGGCGCGAAATGCAGGGTGTCCGCCTCCGGAAGTTGGTGCAAGGGAGCCTGGGCACCGTAGTTCAGCAAAGCCTCCACACAGTGGTCGCCGCCAATCCCACAGCGACAGCGGGAGGAGAAGGACAGCAGCTAAAGACTCGCCAGCTCCCTGGAAAGCGCCACAGGTAGGAATAATAAGTCCGGCTGTATTTTAAGAAGGAGCGAGCATAGAAACCCAGGTTTACAAGTGGGTAATGGTCCGCTGCTGCATTGTCAGAAACCCTCTTCATGATGCCTTGTTTTTAAAGCTTGGGAGGGGCTTTCCTGGTTTTCCCAGATCTCATCGCTAGGAGTCGTAGGGGGTAGGGGATATAGGGTGGCCCCTCACACAAACCCACCGACTGAGCTGCTTAGGCTGCTCAGAGTGATCAAAACGCCCAGAAAGCTCACCCGAGGGATCGTGGCTCAACAATGCCGTTCAGGCTGTGAACAATTGGTTGATTTCCTCCCTTGATGCAGGTGAAGCAGTGGCTGTGGTGGCTACAATAGCTGCGGCAGTGGTAGCGGTGGCTGGTATTGATTGCTAAATAGCTATATAGCTGGTGGTGGCTGGGGTGGCTGGAGCTGGGGTGGCTGGGGTGGCTGGAGGGAGCAGCGGGCCACTGATGTGGCAGCACCTCGGGTTACTTGGTGCCCTATTAGCAGCAGTGGTGGCGGCAGCGATGATAACTATGGCTGTAGCCGTGGCTAGGGAGATGGCAGTGGCTTGCGCATCCCACCAGAAGACCGTAAAATCTGATTGTCTCAGCTTTCTTTTCGACTTTAACCAAGTTCAAGACTATAAAGGCTTCAAACCTTGAGAGATTGCACTTTACCTTTCAAACACGCACCTATATTTATGTGGCATACTTCAAGTGAACTTTTCTACCGACTCATAAAAAAGTAATGTCATAACTAATCCATCTCCTAACATACCTTAAACCACACTTTTATGCTGCTGCTTCACCATTCTAGTAATACTCAGGGTGTTGGGCCTAGGCAAATATAAAGCAAAAACCTATGACATGTCTCAGCTGTAAGTCTCACCATATTCTGAAAATCATATATGCATATGTCTGTACCTTTTAAATTGAAGGTAATTCTTTATTTATAGATGGGAATATTGGTATATAATTATTTTAATGATATTAAATAATTTTTAGAAAGTTTATATACTTTTCTTTTTTTCAGATATTCTCCATTATTATTAAGAAAGATTCAGTTCAAATAGCTTAATTTCGATAACAGGTATCATAAAAGCATCGAGCATTCCATCTATACAAAAAGGAAAGAATACAAATTATTAAAATTAATAAATATAGCAGCATATGAATTAAAACAATCTGAATATAAAGCTATTTCATTATGAGTTGTGCATTTCAATTTGAATTGATTAGATAAAAACACTAAGAATATGGTTAAAAGTGAAGGTATTTGATGCCGCTTATAGGGGTAAGTGTACATCGATTTGAGTTACATTACCCGATTTCTTATACTCAATTGTACATGCTCACAAAGGTTCTGAATCAGATTACGTCGCCCTTCGTTTGGCACTGTGCCTAAGTATCCAGGCATGGTCTAGGAACTTGGCGACTCCGCAAACAAAGAGAGTTCTCAAATCAGATTTTAATATGGGTAAAGCTACTCTGTGATCCCGAGTGCCTAGTTGTTTGCAGATTGGCTCAAGCCACCTAGACTTAGCGTTTGCGTACCCTGGGCAGGCGAACATAAGGTGCGCAATGCTCTCTTTTTGCGCCCGTCAAGAAGGGCATTCTTCAGTGGTCTGGTATGGAGGGGCACCATTTCGCAGTAAATTCTTGAACTGGGAGTGTGCCAATTCTAAATTGAATGTATAGTGCCCTCTCTCTTGGGATGTGAATTATGTCCAAGTATGGTTCAAGGCTTCAGGATTGTTTGTGCTGGAAGAATTCTTCCGTAAGCCTTCCCATGCTTGGATAACTGAGATCTCTGGCATCTACCCAGCACCAATAAGTGAGTTTGAGTTCAATCTTGCTTGGTGGATTTTGGGTATCCTAGGATTCCTTAAGACCAAGGGTTGTCGTTAGTCCCTTAACATTAGAGATCCACTTGACCCCCTTGTTGGCGTCCAGACTCAATACTTCTGCAAAGGCTTTTGCATAGTTGGGGAGTTCCGGTGTTCGCGTAAGGCGAGCCCAAAAAAGCAATGGACGAAGGTTTGCCATGTCTTTGAAGCGTAGTCTGCCCATGTCATACATCAGGGGGGTTAATGGGACGCTCTGGGGTAGCATGGTCACATCCCTAAAAAACTTGTGTTCTGACCTGCTAATCTCATCTAAGTTTTCAAAGCCCCAGAGCTTGGCTCCATACAGAGCTGGGCTAACTGCCTTCACTCCATACACAGCGAGTGCTGGGGAAACAGGTCTACTGAATAATGATCGATATTCTTTGCTCAGTGCCCCAGCTGCCCGCTTGTGATTGAGAAGCATTTTGTCGAGATGGTGCCTCCACTGCATTTTTCCTGAGAGACGTATCCCAAGGTAGTCAAAGGTCGTTACTCTCTCTAGGTGTGTCCCATCTAGGGTAATATTGTTTCTAAACAATTTGTGGGGGTTGAATGTCATACATTTTGTACTAGATGTGTTTATGACCAGCCCCGAGTATTTCAGAAAAGATGGAATCTATTCAGGAGTTTTTGCAGGCCAGCTGGGGTGTTGGAGATCAGTAATGTATCATCGGCAAACAAGAGAGTTGGTACCTTGTTACCTGCCAGGGATGGTGCATCAGCTGATTTTTCTTGCAGATAGCTAACCACCCCGTTCACGTATAAGGAGAACAGGGTGGGTGCCATCACACTGCCCTGCCGAACTCCCATGTTTTCTGGGATCTTTTCCGTGAGCTGCCATTGGGACCCCCATCTAATCTGTGCGTAATTACCTTACAAATAGGTTGAGGATTAGTGGAGGAATACCCATATCACGCAATATTTCCCATAACCTTTTCCTGGGCACCAGGTCAAAGGCAGTCTTTAATTTGATAAAAGCGAGATAAAGACTTCCCTTGTCAAACACTACCACCTTCCAATAGATCATGAGGAGCCTAAAGACCTGGTCAACCGTTCCCGTGTTGGCCCTAAATCCCGCCTGGTATTAGGAGAGGATGTTTTCTTCCTCGGCCCATGATTGGATTCTCTGCAATATGACCCTGTCTACCAGCTTCTGCATTGCGTCAATTGGGGTGATTGGCCTATAGTTGGCAGGGTCCTCTCTGGTTCCCTTCTTGTAAATTGGGACTACCTCCGCCCCCTTCCATGATTCTGGGACAGGGCATTCTCGAGAGATGGAATTAATCAGAAGGAGGACATACTCTGCCCATTTTATGCGATCTGCGAGAAACAGATCTCCAGGGAGGCCTTCTGGTCCTGGGGCCTTAGCAGGGACAATCCTGCTTATAGCAGACTCAACTTCGTTCAAGGTGAATGAGTCACTAACACCTCCGCCAAGATTGGTCAGGGGGTGTTCAAGCAGCCCATCCACACTAGCATAGTTGGACCCAGAATAGAGTTCACCAATATGGTCCTGCCAAACCTTTGGTGGAATATGGTTTGGGATTTGGTCAGCTACCACATTGTTTGTCCCTCTCACTAGTATCCAAAAAAGACCAGAGTCCCTTGCTAAACTGGCGTTTTTTAGTGCTTGCCAATGGGTTTCATCCCAATCTAATTTTGCTTGGTTCAGGGCCTTTTGTAGTCTTTCCTTGTGGCACTAATGCCATGGCCATCCTTGGCTCTAATAGCTACTGCCAGAGCCTTCCGTTTGAGTCTACAATCATTGGTGTACCATGTATGCCCTCCCCTCGGATGTGCTATAGGCTTGGTAGACCTAGTGGGGGCTTGGAAATAGGTACTAATCTCTTCAACAGTTTGTCTATGTATGGTGAGAGCGTTAGTGGGTCCCGCTGCTATTCCTTCCCATAATTCCATGGTATTTTTGCGCAGAACGTGCCTAATAGCCTCTATCTATGCTTCATTAAGGGCGACCTTATGCCATTTTAAGGCTCTTCTAGAGTTTGAAGGGATCACCTCTTTGGACACAGAGTGCATGTGGGTGTTCAGTGGAGAGCAGGGAGGTACCCATGGGAGCTTCATGGACAGACAGAGAGGGTTGTGATCACTGTCAGTTGTGTTCCTCACCACCATGTCTGGAGCATGCCCCCAGAGCCTGGCGTCTAGTAGGATGTAATCAATACGAGACTGACAGGTTACTCTATTATAGGTGAAGGCTCCCTGGGCATCTGATTTAGTCCTGCCGTTCGCTGCCCTCAACCCATACTCCACAGTGAGTGCGTTAAGTTGGATAACAATCTGTGATCATTGTTTTACCGGGTGTATAGTTAATAGAGGAACACTCCATTTGCTGTTGTCTACCTCTATCCCTGATATATCCTCTGTGCTAAGAGGCTCAAAGGTGCTGTTAAAGTCTCCAACAATTGCAAGTCTAGAATGGGGTAAACAGCTTGACAAGCCTTGTTTGAGTAGTGTAATAATGGGTGAGGCTTTGCCCCCAACTGTCCCTCTTATGTAGACATTGAATAAATCCATCATATCCCCTCCCCATGGGCCCGTGATTGAAAGCGTCATAATGTCTGGGCTCGAGCTCTGATGTTCTGATAGTCTACAATTCAAGGCAATGTTAACCCATACAATCAGCCCTCCCGAAGGTCGACCCTTCCCTGTGGTGGTGGTGGCTGGTGTGTAATAGCAGCTGTAGCCCGATTTGTATAGGGGGACCAAGCTCCATGTTTCCTGAAAGGCATAGATGTCATAGCCCCCTACCAGATCATTCCAATGAGGTAATGCTAATTTACTGGTAAGACCCGCGACATTCCAGGAAATTATTTTTAACTGATGGGGAAGGGCTAGATCTTGGGTTATATCTGTAGTGGGGGTATGAGCTGGGGGTGATGGAGAGCTGGTGGTGATGGAGAAGCAAAAGTGGTAGGAGGATCAAGTGCTGCTGGAAGAGTAGCCACCTGAGCCCTAACTTTAACTATATGATTGGAGATTTGAACAGAAAGGTCCAAACTAGCTAACCCTAATTCGGACTCATGACAAGGTGTTCGGTTGTTTGAGGGGCTGTGGTCAATGACTGTAGGGAGAACTTGTGGCGGCTGCCCTCACTGGATCTCATTTTTTAGTCAATCGATGGATTCCAATAATGACGAATCTCTTCTAGTCCCTTTGGGTTGCTTGTCGCCTGTCTTTCTATAGGTGATGCATTTGGAGATCGCCTAAGCTGTATTTTCGAAGCATCATGGGAGCAAGTGCAAAACTCTAGTAAGAAAAGGTTTTCTGCCAAGTCTGCATTAGTCAGGATAAGTTCAATGCAGTCCAATGGTTGTGTGTGTGACGTGCATCTCCTAGCCCTGACAATATCCTCCTGAATTAGTGATCAACAGCCCCTGACATGACGAATCCAGTGCATCGACTTCATGACCATCCATAGTGTCTAGTTTAGGGACGTTGACCATAAACACTCTATTTGCCTGTGGAGAAGAAGTGTGCGGTCGGCAATTCCTCTTTTGAAGGTTTGCCACCATAGAATGCTTAGCTGTTATTGCGCTTAATTGTGTTGTGTAATGTGCGGGTGTTTGTGAGGAGTCTGTTGTCTGAGGATGTGGTTTCCAAGAGATGGCCTGTCTTGTGATAGAAGATAAGGTGGTGCCTGTTTATACAACGTTGGCTGGAACGCAAGAATTCTATCACCTGCTTGGCTTCTCTCTGCCTGTGTTGTAGGGAAGTCCGCTGGGCATATGGACGTTGTGGACGCAGTTCAACCGGGGGCATAGAGGCTGCTTGCTTTTGTGCAGGGTGTCCCTCGGGGATAGGGTTTTGATCGTGTTGGTGAGCTCCTCGATCTTAGTTCTCATAACTTCTATATCCAACTTGAGAGAGCTAACTAGCTAATGAAGGTCTTGTAATGAAGGGGTCACCTCTTCACTGTTCTCTACTAAAGTTCACGACAAGGGGGGCGTAATCTGAGCCCCAGAGGCACCAGTGGTATCTGACAAAACTGCGAACCTGTTCGAACAAGGTACGGGAAGCCCAAGGAGACTACCACTTGATATAGTTGAGGTCGTTGGGGCTTGGGAAGGCATGTTGTGAGGGGGGAATCTATCGTCTGCGCCCCATCAAATTCTGGTGAGATCTCATTACTGTGTGTCAGTGCTCCCTTCCTAGAGTGCTTGCGGAACATTGAGGGAATAGTTGGTGTGTGCTTCGATGGGACCTTGGGATAATATGGTGATGGGGCAGTGGGGTGATGATTGGGTGTTAAAACTAGATGTTGGTGAGTCTGTGTCTAGGATATCTTCAAACTCATGAATGAGGGTGTCTAGCTTATCCATCACACAATTATTTGTGGTGCGTTTGTGTGCCTTTTTTGCCTTTTTGCCCTTCCCTGTCGCCCCATTAGTACCAATATTCCCCCCTCCATTGCTTTCCTTTTCCCATTATAATACCCCCGATTGAATTAATGCGTCACCAAAGTCCAATACAATAGTCCCCTAGTGTGTTTAGTCACAACATGCAGGTTTAAATATAAAACATTCAGGGGATCAGCTCTCCTCCTAAGTCCCAGGATTGTGGGCGAGGAATTGCAAAATACCTGATAAGTTCCTGCTTCAATAAATGAATGATAGGAAAAATAAGTCGCGTAACACAGTACCTTTTTAGGTCTCGCCTGACCCAGCGCATGCGCTGACCTGGCGAGACATTTTGTGAGGGCTCCAAAAAGTGCTACCAGGCCAGCCTAGACCTACAGTGCATGTGCGCGGGCACGCGCGCCGTGCTTTGCTGCAATTTCTTTCACTTTTGCGGCCCTTTGATGTTTGATCGCGATCACTTTAGCGGCCGCACGCCCGCTTTGATGTTCTCCGTGAGGCTTCAATAGATTGCAGCAGTTAAAACAAGCATTGGCATAGCCAATAGGTCTCGCTTTTGGGACCTCATAAGTGTTTAGTTATGCAACTGTTGCATGGCTAAACACTTATAAGGTCCCAAAGGCGAGACCTATTGGCTATGCCAATGCTTGTTTGGGTTGAGGATGGTATGCAACCCAGTCTGGCAATCAGGTGTAAGGGGGGTGGCCCTGCCTCTTCCTGGCAATGACGGGCCCGCCCACGCGCGTCCCGCAAAGCAGGAGCCGTGAGTGCCTTTAAACGCCTCCGGGCACGCAGAAGAGTGATGGCGCCTCCGGGCGCGAAGAACAACAGGGTAGTCTGGGCGATGAAGTCCCCCCTGCAGCGATGGTGTTGGTGGTTCCTGCAAAGCGGGAGCCGCGAGTGCCTTTAAGCGCCTCTGGGCGCCCAGAAGAGTGACGGCGCCTCCGGGCGCGAAGAACAACAGGGCAGTCTGGGGGCTGAAGTCCCCCCTGTAGCGATAGTGTTGGCGGTTCCCGCGAAGCGGGAGCCACAAGTGCCTTTAAGTGCCTCTGGGTGCGCAGAAGAGTGACAGCGCCTCCAGGCTCAAAGAACAACAGGGCAGTCTGGGGGCTGAAGTCCCTCCTGCAGCGATGGTGTTGGCGGCTCCCCCGAAGCGGGAGCCGCGAGTGCCTTTAAGCGCCTCTGGACGCGCAAAAGAGCGACGGCGCCTCCAGGCGTGAAGAACAACAGGGCAGTCTGGGGGCTGAAGTCCCCCGTGTAGCGATAGTGTTGGCGGTTCCCGCGAAGCGGGAGCCACGAGTGCCTTTAAGCGCCTCTGGGTGCGCAGAAGAGTGACGGCGCCTCTGGGCACGAAGAACAACAGGGTAGGCTAGGTCCCCCTTGCAGCGATTCAATATGACAAGAAAAATTCTAAAGAAAAGACAACAACAAACAAAACAGTACTATTTAACCCTTTCCGTGCTCATGACGGAACCACTCCGTCATGAGCCACGGGTGCCGTGTGCTCATGATGGAGTGGTTCCGTCATGCTGCGGCTGTTGGCGGCCGCTCCGAAGGAAGCAAAAAAATGACAAATTAATAGAAAACCAGGTTATGGGAAAACAATATATGTTGAAAGAAGGAAGAAAGAATATAAAGACATTAGGAAGAGAATGTATAAAAGTAGAGTACTACAAAATTTATTGTAAGATTGCAAAAAATATAAAAGAAGATCAGCATCTTACAAGAAAAAACAGCAGATTGAATGTGTAGTTGAAAAGGCTTTTGAGTTGAAAAGAAGAATATTTATATTAGTATTGAAGAGAATGAAAACATTGAAGAAAACAATGCACTTTATGAAGGAGAAAAGCAAAAGAAAAGACTGGTTAATATACCTAACTTTTGCAAAACAATTTCTGGTGAATTGAAGGACACTTATAGTACTGAACCTTTTTTGAATGAAAAAAACTATTTTCAAGAAAATACATTAGTTCATGTAGTTAACCCCTTTGATGCTCATGACGAGCTGGTCTCGTCATGGCACACAGTGGTCGTGTGCTCATGACGAGTCCAGCTCGTCATGAAACATCGCCCTGGAAATCCCTCTAATGCGGGCACCAGAGGGATTCCCTTTATGCCAAAAGAGCCTCAGGAGCTGGGGAAGAGCTTCCCCAGCTCCCGAGGCCCCCCCCCCTGGTTTCCCTGAAATGACGATCGGCGTGCAAGTCACGCTGACGTCATTTCAGTGAAACCAAAACTGAAACGGCTCATTTCAGTTTCCCTTTCTACGTGCTCAGGGGGCTATCTCAGCCCCCTGAGCACGTAGAAAGACGGGAGAGGTATCATTGGAAAGGGTGGGTGGTTGGAAATTTGTGTCAGCCCGGTGATGCCACAACTTTCCCACACAAAAATGTGTGAAAAAAGTGATCTAAAATTAAGGTTTGCAGGGGATTCTGGGTAGGAAACGTTGGGGGATCCATGCAAGCCATACCTCCCTGGAATCCCCAGGGTGTCTAGTTTTCAGAAATGTGTGGGTTTGGTAGGTTTCCTAGGTGGCCGCCGATCACCGGGCCAAAAACCCAGGGTACCCCCCTTGCAAAACCAGGTGGTTTTGTGATAGGCAATTTTGATGTCGCCTCACTACGTTTTGTGCCCTTGCCTGTCACGGGTAGTTGGGCCTCCCACACGTGAGAGGCACTGTTTTTATTGGGAGACCCAGGGGAATGCTGGGTGGTAGGAAATTTGTGTCAGCCCGGTGATGCCACAACTCTCCCACGCAAAAATGTATGAAAAAAGTGATTTTTTCAGCTAAAATTGAGGTTTGCAGGGAATTCTGGGTAAGGAAACGTTGGGAGATCCACGCAAGCCATACCTCCCTGGAATCCCTCGGGTGTCTAGTTTTCAGAAATGTGTGGGTTTAGTAGGTTTCCCTAGGTGGCCGCCAAGCACCGGGCCAAAAACCCAGGGTACCCCCCTTGCAAAACCAGGTCGTTTTGTGATAGGCAATTTTGATGTTGCCTCACTACGTTTTGTGCCCTTGCCTGTCGCGGGTACTTGGGCCTCCCACACAAGTGAGGCACTGTTTTTATCAGGAGACCCGGGGGAATGCTGGGGGGTAGGAAATTTGTGTCAGCCGAGTGATGCCACAACTTTCCCACACAAAATTGAGTGAAAAAAGTGATTTTTTTCAGCTAAAATTGAGGTTTGCAGGGGATTCTGTGTAAGGAAACCTTGGGGGATCCACCCAAGCCATACCTCTCTGGAATCCCCCAGGTGTCTAGTTTTCAGAAATGTGTGGGTTTGGTAGGTTTCCCTAGGTGGCCGCCTAGCACGGGGCCAAAAACCCATGTGAGCCCCCTTGCAAAACCAGGTTGTTTTGTGATAGGCAATTGTGATGTCGCCTCACTACGTTTTGTACCCTTGCCTGTCGCTGGTAGTTGGGCCTCCCACACGAGTGAGGCACCGTTTTTAACGGGAAACCCGGAGGAACGCTGGGTGGTAGGAAATTTGTGTCAGCCGGCGGATGCCACAACTTTCCCACACACAAATGTGTGAAAAAAGTGCATTTTTCAGCTAAAATTGAGGTTTGCAGGGGATTCTGGGTAAGGAAACGTTGGGGGATCCACACAAGCCATACCTCCCTAGAATCCCCTGGGTGTCTACTTTTCATAAATGTGTAGGTTTGATACGTTTCCCTACGTGCAGGTAGAGCTAGGGTTCAAAAACTACAGCTAGGCACTTTACCAAAAAAGGGCCATTTTTCACTGCAAAATCGAGGTGTGTCCACGTTGTATTTTGCGACGTTTCCTGCCACGGGCACTAGGCCGACCCACACAAGTGAGGTACAATTTTTCTTGGAAGACTTTGGGGAACGCGGGGTGAGTGGAAATTTGTGGATCCACGCAGATTCCAGATCTTTCCACCACAGAAATGTGGGGGAAATGTTGTTTTTTTGCCAATGTTTTCAGTTTGCAAGGGATTCTGGGTAACAGAACCTGGTGGGAAGCAGTCAAGTCACCCCATCCTGGATTCCCCTGGGTGTCTAGTTTATTAAAAATGTATAGGTTTGCTAGGTTTACCTAACAAACGGCAGAGCTATGGTTCATAAACTACAGCTAGGCACTTTGCCAAAAAAGGGTTATTTTTCACTGCGAAACTGAGGTGTGTACACGGTGCGTTTTGCGCATTTTCCTGTCGCGGGCACTAGGCCGAACCACACAAGTGAGGTACCATTTTTCTCGGAAGACTTTGGGGAACGCAGGGTGGGTGGAAATTTGTGGATCCACGCTAATTCCAGAACTTTCCACCACAGAAATATGGGGAAAATGTGGTTTTTTTTTACAAGTTTTTAGGTTTGCAAGGGATTCTGGGTAACAGAACCTGGTGGAAGGCAGTCAAGTCACCCCATCCTGGATTCCCCTGGGTGTCTAGTTTTCAAAAATGTATAGGCTTTCTAGGTTTCCCTAGGTGCCAGCAGAGCTATGGTTCAAAAACTACAGCTAGGCACTTTGCCAAAAAGGGTCATTTTTCACTGCGAAGCTGAGGTGTGTCCGCATTGCGTTTTGCGCCGTTTCCTGTCGCGGGCACTAGGCTGACCCACACAAGTGAGGTACCATTCTTCTCGAAAGACTTTGGGGAATGCGGGGTGGGTTGAAATTTGTGGATCCACGCAGATTCCAGAACTTTCCACCACAGAAATATGGGGAAAATGTGTTATTTTTGACAATTTTTGGGTTTGCAAGGGATTCTGGGTAACAGAACCTGGTGGAAGGCAGTCAAGTCACCCCATCCTGGATTACCCTGGGTGTCTAGTTTTCAAAAATGTATAGGTTCGGGAGGTTTCCTGTGAGAAGTTGGCCTGATATATGCTGTCCACTAATTATAGTGGGCACCTTGTATCAGTCCAAACAACCCCTTATGGTGGATAGGTTAAAGACAACCTTTTTTTAAAGCTATCCTAGTGGTAGCTATGGAGAGCAGCCTTCCGGCTAAGTCTTGAACAAATGTAAAGCAGCTTGTTTTACCAGTCTATAATCTCTTGAATGACCAAATGAAAGGACAACCACACCAGGTATATATTTAAAATATATGTATTTAAGATAAAACACACCCCTCTAGTCTCTTTATGAGATTGGAGTTCGAAGTACCTAATTTACAAGTTAGCAATCAACAGTAATAGCACAAATACACGTTTGGGCCCTAGGGGCGTACCAAACCATATACCAATAAAGTGGTATAAGAACCACGACTGAACTAGACACAAGGCCTAGAGCCTGTAGAATCGCTGGGACGCCAAGGAACCACCCAAGGTAGTGACACAGGGGACCCATGGGGGCCGTGTGCAGTGTGCAAACACAGCCGCGGGTTTCCGTTAGTTTCTATGGGCAATGTTGTGGTTGGAAATTTAAAGATTAGGGACACTTTAAAATGAGTCAGGACCAAACCCTTTTGGACTTAGGAAGTTCTAGGGCTAGCACCCACGGGAGCACCGGAGTACTCGTGTTACCTCACCCAGGGAAGCCGGGTGCATAGGTGTCTTTTGGTGTCGAGTCGCGTCGTTGATTTCAATGGAAGCTGACGAAGAAGTTCTGCTGCCGTGAAGAGGATAAGTGTCTGAAGCGATCCAAGCCTGGATCTAGGATGGAAGGAACCTGAATGCAGAGGACACAGAGTCCAGGTCACTTGCCAGTGACCAGGGGCATGATGGACCAATGCCCACAGATGTCGGGTGGCTTAGGTGAGTTGACAGGTGTCTTGACTCTTCAGCCACGAGGTCCAGGAGGTGCCGATGACAACCAGGAGCTGGATTTGAGCTGTCCCACAAAGTCTGTTGAGTGCTGCGGTGTCGGCGACCAGATTGAACTCAAGAAGCCTAGGCAACGGCATGTCTCTTGGAATCAAAGAAAAGGACTGCGGTGCAGACCAGCAAGGTCTGTGGGACTCACCCAGTGAGGGTAAGTCGGGGCACTTCTGGAGCAACCAGGAAAGCCCAATCAGAACAGGAGTTGCCTTCGTGGGGACCGACTATCCAACGGGCTAGCGAACGCGAAGGAGCCTTGAGCGGTCGTACTTGAAACTGGCCCACAGGTCACTCGTGGAGTGGAGGCCAGCAATCTTCGGTGCAGGAGGTGCTCAATGCTGTGCCTACTTGGAGCCCACAGCATAACTTCAAGGCAGACCAGGAAGATGCTGATGCTGCAAAAGATCACGGTGTCCACGGGTCACGGTTCCACATCACCCACGATAGCCAAGGGCATCAGCTTTGCTGTGCACTCAGAATAGCCTCGGGGCAGTCTGGATACCCACCTCTGGTGATGCAAAGACTTCGGCGTCCGGCGGGAGCTTCAGCGATGCAGACCGGTCAGTTGCTTCTTTGGTGACTGCCAAGCAGGGGAGTCACTCCTTGACCCCAAGGGAGATTTCTTCAGTTTTCTGGTCAAAGTAGAAAGTCGAAGGTCCAGGATATATGTTGCAGAGTTTCGTCCAGAGTAATCTAAAGAAGCAGGACTGGGTTCCCATGCTTATAATAAGTTTGGAGTTTGGACATACTCTAGAGACCCACCTATGGGAGGGTTTGGAAAGAGGGTTGGTTACACCCATTTCCTTTGTCCAGTTTCACGCCAGAGCAGGGGCAGGTAGCCCCTGCAACCGGTTTGAACTGGACTATGCACAGGGACACCAAGTGTGCCCCCAGTGCAGGACTTCAAAGCACCAGAGAGTGCTCCCGCCCAGCCCCAATACACATCTTCCTGTCTGGGGAGGTGGTTACACCTCCCTGGGACAGGAAACCTATTGTCCAGGCCTCCCCTGGTGGAGTTTCGGTCAGCAGCAGGAGGCCAGACCCGTGTCTGTGGCAGAGGCATCCAGTTTGTGATGCCAGGGCTGTAGAAAGTGCTACCGGGTTAGACCAGTGTGAGCATGTCTCTCCCTCTAGAAGGGTGGAATGCATCCCCCGCTGCCAGAACTGGCTGGGGATTAGTATTCCGAAGTGTTTGAGACCAAACACGACATGTTTCCGTGCAGCCATCCCAAAGTTAGCATTTACCGCGAGGTTATTATGCACTTAAGAGTATATGGTCAGGCTGCACCACAAACAGCATCAGAGGAGGTACTCCGAATGCTGCAGAGGGGCTCTGCTCATGCAGGGGCACCCTCTCACATAAAAACCAAGCACTCTGCCTTCAGGATTGTTAAGGCCTGCCATAGGAGTGACTTATAGGTTTTATATGTGTGTGCAATGGTATTGATATAGGTAGCCTATACCACTGTAAGGGGTGCAAGCACACCCTTACCCAGGCTGCAGTAGCAGACCTGTAGTGTCATTTTGGAGTGCTCCCCAGGGGTGGCATAATAGATGCTTCAGCCCCTGGTAGGCCTCTGAGGTACCTATGCCCTATGTACATAGTATACCATATACTAGGGGCTTATGAGGCACTCCAGAATCCAATTGTAAATGTACCTAATGTACATGGAAACCATTTTAGAGAGGAAACAGCTAGGCTGGGGCCCTGCTTAGCAGGGCCACAGCCAGACTAAGGTCGAAAAACAGTGAAACACCAGCAAAAAGTGGGGGTACCCATGTGAAGCAGATCCTACTCTCCTAAATTTCCCTAGGTGCCGGCAGAGCTATGGTTAAAAAACTACAGCTAGACACTTTGCCAAAAAAGGGTCATTTTTCACTGCGAAACTGAGGTGTGTCCACGTTGCATTTTGCGCCGCTTCCTGTCGCGAGCAATAGGCCGACCCGCACAAGTGAGGTACCAGTTTTCTTAGAAGACTTTGGGGAACGCTGGGTGGGTGAAAATTTGTGGATCCACACAGGTTCCAGAACTTTCCACCACAGAAAAGTGGGGAAAATGTGTTTTTTTGGACAATTTTTTAGGTTTGCAAGGGATTCTGGGTAACAGAACCTGGTGGGAGGCAGTCAAGTCACCCCATCCTGGATTCCCCTGGGTGTCTAGTATCAAAATTGTATAGGTTTGCTAGGTTTCCCCAGGTGCCGGCAGAGCTATAGTTCAAAAACTACAGCTAGACACTTTGCCAAAAAAGGGTCATTTTTCACTGCGAAATAGAGGTGTGTCCACGTTGCGTTTTGCGCCGTTTCCTGACGCGGGCACTAGGCCGACCCACACAAGTGAGGTACCATTTTTCTTGAAGGACTTTGGGGAACGCGGGGTGGGTGGAAATTTGTGGATCCATGCATATTCCAGAACTTTCCATCACAGAAATGTGGGGAACATGTGTTTTTTTTGACAATGTTTTCGGTTTGCAAGGGATTCTGGGTAACAGAACCTGGTGGGAGGCAGTCAAGTCACCCCATCCTGGATTCCCCTGGTTGTCTTGCTTTCAAAAATGTATAGGTTTGCTAGGTTTCCCTAGGTGTCAGCAGAGCTAGGGTTCAAAAACTACAGCTAGGCACTTTGCCAAAAAAGGGTCATTTTTCACTGCATTTTGCACCGTTTCCTGTCGCGGGCACTAGGCCGACCCACACAAGTGAGGTACCATTTTTATCGGGAGACTTAGGATAATTCAGATTTGTAAAGCAACTGTTATTACCTATTGATTTTCGATGCATTTCTGCCTTCCAAATGAAAGACATTGTGTAAAAAAGAAGTCATTTTGAAAAATGACCGATGATTCTCATGCTAGTATGAGTATTCCCAATTTTGAAAATATGCAAATATCTACTGTTTCTAAACTCTATAATTTGTTCCCATTTCAGAAATACATAGGTGTCTTTCATATGGATTTTTCCATGTCTACATTTTCCCACAATAATTGATATATACCCCGTACATAATAAAAAACCATTGCAAATTGCTGCTCAGTTTTTGACTCTGGGTTCGTCGGGTTCTTGGTGAACCTACAAGTCCTATATATCCCCACAACCAGAAAAGTCCAGAGGATGTAACGTTATATTACTTTCAAAGAGCTGTCATAATTAGAAGTTACAAGTGAAAACGTTGACACAAAAGGCTGTTTTTTTAAACTAATTTTCAATTTTCCGATTAGTTTCTATAAAGAATCCTTGATGGATCTACACAAATGACCCCTTGCTGAATTCCGAATTTTGTCTACATTTCTAAAATGTATAGGCTTCCAGGATCCATTATTGCTTTCTTTTTTTTTTTTCTTTTTAAAAAGAAACCTTTATTTGACTTCAAAGAGTTACAGACATGGGCCTACAACCACTTGGGCCGGCCGCTAAGTAGTACGAGAAGAGTTAGTTCATCGTTATACAGACATGTCAATCAAAAGATCCCGTTAGTCCGTCCGCACTCTAAGTGAAGGCAGCAGTTTAATCCAAATACCAATATAAAAACAGTTTCAACTTTTAATTTAAAACTTATAAACATTTCACACGAACAAGGCAATAAGAATTATAAGTATCAGGACGTGCTCCCCGGGGTAGGAAAGTCCCCCTCTTATAGCAATCATGAATGGTCTGCGACAGAGGAGGGGGGGGCCCCGGGAGTGGAGAAAAAGTCAAACTGTAACATACTCATGACAAGCAAACTAGGAATGTTCAGCTAGGGGGACAAAGGAACATCCAATACTATCACAAGAGGAGGGGCGCAGATGTCTCCGCGATAAGAATTCCACGGACCCCACACCTTAGACCATTTCCTGGGCTTGCCTCTCGCCACATACACCGTCTTTTCTCTAAACATGCACCAGTCCATATTCTCCTTCCATACAGAGATCGTGGGTGACCTCTGAGAACCCCATAACTGTGCGATGTCGCGTTTAGTCACCATATTCCCCAGAGTCGCCCACTGCATCTGCGCCACATCATAATCATTTGGCTCCCACACGTTCAGCAGACACCTTCTAGCTTCTGGTAACAGAGCGACATGTGTGACCTCTTCCATTACCGCATGCACCCGATTCCAAAAGCGAGCCACCTCAGGACATTCCCATATGACGTGAAGGAAAGTACCCAGCAAACCACAGCCACGCTTACACAGACCATCCACGGAAAGACCCATGCGCATCAGGCGGGGTCCAGTGATATACACTCTATGGAGTATCTTCAATTGTACGAGCCGATGGCGAGCCGGAATTGCCACCTCCCTCGGGGAGGCCACCGCCGATACCCAGTCCTCATCGTCTAATACCAAACCGTCAGCTACCCAGACCTCCCTCAGGTGGGTCAACAGGTCCGCCCGGTCGTTTATAAGCTTTTTATAAATCAAGGAGATTGTGCTGTCAGGCACGTAGCCATTTACACCCTGTCCTCCAATGGGGAATATTCCGGGATAGCAGTAGCATCAGGAAAAAACGAACACAACGCATGGCGGACCTGAGCATACCGGAAGTACTCCCCATCGTTCAGCTTATATTCCACTTTCAGCATGTCAAACGTTTTAAACTTCCCTTTCACCCAAAAATCACTCACCTTACATATGCCAATCATATCCCATTTCTCAAATCCTTTTGTTTTCCACAAACAGCCCAGCCTTTCTGAAGCATACAGCGGGGTCGCTCGAGTCAGGCGGTCCTTCCATCCCATCGCAGCATTCGCAGCATGCCACACACGTACTGCTATCTTTGTTGGGCCTGTCAACTGCACACCAGGAGACTTCGAATAAAGTGCCCTATTGTAATCCCCACCAGGCAATAACATTTTATCCATCGCAAACGCCGGGTTCAGGGTCAGTCCGTACATCCCGTGATTCACCGCCGCCAGTTGGGACGCCCAATAATATCGCTTGATATCGGGGAGTGCAATACCCCCACCATACCAAGGGAGTGTCAATTTTGTGAGACCGATTCGCGATCGCCCGTCCCAGAACAATTGCCTCTGCAAACTCTCCACCTCACGGAAATAGCGGGCCGGTTTTGTAGTGCATACAGGAATCGTGGTAGTAACATCATTTTAAACAACGCCACACGTCCGAGCGGTGAAAGCGGAAGCCGTCGCCAAACCAAAACGTCAGCCTTTAGTCGCTGAAGTGGGGGGAGCAAGTGCCGCTCATAACGGGCCACAGGGTCTAATGTTATGAAGACTCCCAAATATTTCAACCTCGATTGCGAAATCTGGATAGGGCAGCCACGCGGGAGGAGAGGAGCATCACCCGAGAGAACGCAGATGCATGACTTAGTCCAGTTAATGACCAAGCCGGAGTTACGACCAAATGAGTTTAGAACATCGACTAATACAAGTAAAGACTGCCGGGGAGATGTGAGGTATAGTAGAATGTCATCCGCGTAAAGAGAGATGCGGTCCTCAAATTCAGGCGTCCACTGAATGCCCCAAAATGAGGGCTCCCATCGGAGCCAGGCAGCCAGAGGCTCCAAGGCGAGTGCGAAGAGAAGAGGCGACAACGGACAACCCTGCCACGTGCCTCTTCCCAACACAAAGGGTGTCGACACTCTGCCATTCACTACCACCTGAGCCAATGGTTCATCATACAACAACTTCACCCAACCGATAAACCCAGGGCCAAAACCAAATTTCGCGAGTGCCGCCCAAAGATACAGCCATTCTAGAGTGTCAAACGCCATTGTCGCATCCAGAGACGCCAAAATGGCCGGCTCACGTATGTGCGCCGCTCTGGCGAGCACTCCATGGAGACGCCTCAGGTTCAGAACCGTGTTACGGTGAGGTATGAAACCAGACTGATCCGGATGGATCAAGTCGCCAACGACCCTAATCAGACGATTAGCTAAAACCTTAGCTAGAATTTTGGGCTCCGCATTCAACAGTGAGATTGGTTGATAAGAAATACATCGATCCCGCGACTTCCCCTCCTTGTGAATCACGACTATTGTGGCAAAACGCTGATCATAGGGGAGGGAGCCCACTTCTCGTGCTTCAAGGAACATTGCACGTAGATGAGGCGCCATCTTGTCCGGACGCAGTTTATACAGTTCGATGGGAAGGCCATTAGGACCCATGGCCTTGCCGGAAGTGACCAAGCGAATGGCCAAAGCAATCTCATCAGGCGACAACGTCGCGTCCAGCAGTATCCTATCCTCCTCTGACAAAGACGGCAACGCAATATCTCTCAGCAGTAGTTGAGAGTCATCCTCAGAGCGATCCGAGACTGGAGAATATACTTCGCGGAAATAATCCGCGAAACATTCAACAATTTCCACAGGGTCAGTCACACGCGCGCCATCCGCTCTCTCAATGACTCGCTCTCTCTTTCTTGTCCAACCATGCAATCAACTTTCCAGCCTTATCCCCCACATCATAGAAGCTCCCTTGTTGCTCTCTACTCATCACCTTGGCAGCATCAGTGACCAACGCTCTATAGTCAAGCTGCTTGAGACTGAGAACGTGCAACTTATCATTCGTAACACCCCGCTCCAGGTCCCCTTCCAACTCAGCTATTTCATTCTCAAGGCGAACCACCTCCTCAATCTTGCTGTTCTTGGTGTGGGAAATTAGGGAAAGGGCTTGCCCACGGATCACCGTTTTGAAGGCTTCCCACAATGAGACAGCAGATGATATTGACCCCACATTTTCATTAAAATAGTGTTCGAGAGACTTAACCAGTTCCGCCCGGATTTTAGGATTACGCAGGTACCAAGGGTTAATTGGCGCTACCCTCCCCTCAGCCTCCATATGCAACAGTAGTGGGGAGTGGTCAGAAATACCCCGGGCCAGATGTCTTACTTCCATAACCATCACAGTTTGGGCCGCCGGCATAAGGACATAATCAAGTCTCGATAGACTTCCATGAGCCCCTGAGTGGAAAGTGTATTGTGCCTGCCCCGGGTGCAGTAATCTCCAGCAGTCTATAAGTCCGAGGGTATCTATAAACCCACTCAGCCAGGTCTGCGCCCCAGGGAGATCCCTGGGGGGGTGACGATCCGCTCTACCGGATACGACAGAATTAAAATTGCCCCCCATCACCAGACCCCCCCCGGGAGTCCCAGGACCATGCGCCCTAAATCAGCAAATGTTACAGTCTGCAATCCTGGTGGGACATACACAGAAACCAGCGAGACAGTTCTGCCCTCCCACTGTCCTACGAGTGCAGCATACCGCCCTCTGTCATCATGGATTATATCGTCCACCTCCAGTGGGAGAGAGGCTCTAACCAAGATGCCCACCCCCCTCGAGCCAGAAGTGAAACCGGAGTGAACAGCGAGACGATATCCCCGCCTATTCATAGCATGGCAAGAATTCCCAATTAGATGCGTTTCCTGCAGAAAGACAATATCTGGCGAGAGCCGTTTAAAAAACTGCAGCACTACCCCACGTTTAATCCTGTCCCCAATCCATTCACATTCCATGAGAGTACTCTCAATCCCCTACCCTCCATCCCAGCCTCGCGCACAACCCCCTCCCCAGAGAACATGATCCCAACCACCAGTCATATAGCGTTACGTTGCCTTTTAAAACATTCAAACATTCCCCAACCCCCCCTCCCCACCAACATTCCCGTTACAACTCCCCCCTCCCTGCACCCCTGCGTGAGCCCATGTAGCCCCCCCAACTTGCAGTGTGCCTGTCGCCCTACCATTGACTAATCTACGAAAAGAAACCCCAGAGGAGGAAAGAGTTTCACTAAGCACCCCACAACCCCCGGGCATGTAAGAATAAGGCACTGAATAGAAACATCGAACCAAGGTATTGAAGTGTCATCGCAATGTTCAGTCACCGGGAACCTTCTGCCCCGTCAAGCCCCCTCCGTTCTCCTCAGTCTGTTCCTCTCGACTGCGTCGCTGGGGCAAAGTATCAAGCCAATCTCCAACCACCTCCGGCCGATCGAAGAAATGTGACCGATCCTCAAACTCAACCTGGCCGGAAAGAGCATCGCATATTTCAGCTCCATGTCCCTCAGGCGCCGTTTAACACCCATGAATCCCTGTCTCTGCTTTTGGACAGATTGTGTGAAGTCCGGGTAGAAACTTATATTAGTGTTCTCAAACTTCGTCGGCCCACTCACCCTCGAGGCCTGCAGGATAGCGTCCCTGTCCCTGAAATTTAAAATTCTGGCAATAATAGGCCGTGGGGGAGCGCCCACTTTCGGCTTACCACCTGGAACTCTATGCGCCCGCTCGACCGCAAAAAATTTACTCAGCCCTTTGGGTGCAAGATGGTTGATCACGAGGTCTTCCACGAAGAGGTCAGCCGCAGGAACCTCCGATTTCTCCGGCACCCCAATTATGCGCACATTATTCCGCCGAGCCCTACTTTCAAAGTCCTCCAGCCGACGGACAAATAAATCATTGGATGTCTGCTGATTACGGACCTCGGTTTGCAGGTTGGACACGTCTGTTGTCAGGCTCGACGTTTTCAGATCCAAGGATTTGACCTTTTCATTCGTTTTTTAAAGGTCGTTCTGACTAGATTAACGTCGATCAAAACCGTGTCCAATTTATGGGCCAAGGTGTCAAATTGCTGACTAACCGCAGCTTTCATCTCGTCGATGGCACCCATGACATCCTGCAACGTTAATTCTATGGACGACCCCGGGTCCTCCTTGGATCTCTCCGGTGACTTATGCATTCCGCTAGGGGATCCTTTTGACTGAGCATAACGGTCCACGTTATTTGCTTGGGTATAGCCTCCCCGCCTAGTCGTCTTGGATTTTTGTTTATCTCCGTCTGATCTAGCTGCCATTGTCTGAGGGCCACCAAGGTTGTCGTACACCAACACGATTAGTAATCTCTGCACAGCCGATCTGATGAGCCTCGGCGATCACGAAGTGTAGGCCAGGCTAGTGTCCAAGATCCAGTCAGTATTCCCAATCTTCCCACTATCGACGTGTCGTTGACAAGCCAGGGTCTCTCAGCCAGTTTCAGTGAGGAGACCGAAACCGAAAGTGAAAATGCGGGGTACACACCAGCCCAGGTCCTGCATGCCGTTGTTGTTCACTTTCTGCCCAGGCACCACGCCAATTCGAATCCGGGGCAAGGCCAGGAGTAGGCCGCCAACTTGAAGCCAATGCTATCCCGGTTCCTGAAGTCCGATTTAAATTTGGACAATGGGGATCACCTCCGCTTATGTTCGCCTGTAGAAGCCCGTCGATAGAATCAGGATTTATTCAGGATAGACGTGAGAGGTTGCAGAGGCCCTCGGGAGCCCTGTGCCTACGCGGCCATCTTGGTTGTGCGCTAGGCTCCTTCCCCCCCATTATTGCTTTCATAACCATTTCTCCCATTAACTGGAAGGAGGTTGAAAGGACAAAAAATAGCAAAAATAGGCTATGATCCAGAAAAATGCCAAAACTGTGTAAAAAATGTTGGTTTTCTGACAAAAGTCTGTCATTCTCTAAAAGCTGGTAAAATGGTGATTTCAGCCCCACAAACCCTTTTTTGATACTTTTTGCAGGGAAAAACCCAGACGCTTTCATTTGCAGCTCTTTTTTTCCCATTTTTCCCCCAAAAACTAAATTTAGCTGTATTTTGGCTTATTTCTGGGACCCCTCCAGGGCAATCCACAAACCCTGGGTACCTTTCCAATCCCCATGACGTTGGAAGAAAAGGACGCAAATTTGGCATGGATACCTTATGTGGTCAAAAAGTTACAAGGACCTAAGCACGCACTACCCCAAATAGCCAAAAAAAAGGCTTCGTACAGCGGGGGGGAAAGGCCTAGCAGCGAAGGGGTTAATACCAGTGGTTGTTGTTATGAGGTAAAAAATGGTTGTCCAATTGAAAAAGAAAAGATGGTTCATAGAAATGTGGAAGAAGTAATAGCTGAATAAGTTGAAGGGAGACGTACACACGCTCCAGTGTATAAGTGGGTTTGTAGTAGTACTTGTCGTATTCAACAGGAATCTATTGATATATTATGAGTTTTCTTACGAGAATATGCCAACATAAGTGTTAAACAGAAGATTAAGATATAACAAGGACTAGATCCATTGAAAGTGAGAAAACATTGTAGGTTGCAGGGTCATTATCTGGCTTGTCTTTTTAGAAAAGTGTGTTGAAGTACTTTTCATCATTTAAGAATGTTAGCGGTACATCACTCAGAAATGCAGATGTTAGTAAGGAGATTGTACTACGTAAAAAGTCCTGCATTATCTTTAAGTGAAATGAACACAGCTCTTTTGCATGGTTCAGTATCGGATGGAAAAAAAGTTTGTGATTATATAGAGTTTTGTTTCTTTGGTTCACAGGAGCAGTGCAGAGAAAGTAACAGCTTGATAAGTACAGATGTTTAAGAACAGGTGGAAGATATTAGCACTGAGACGTCTGCAGAAGAAACTGCAAAGTTTAAAATAGTTTCATCTGAAAAACCAAACTATGGGTCCGATTACTATGGCGGACGGACTGGAGTCCATCCACCATCGTGGTGGTGACCGGGACCGTCCGCAATACATGCGGCGCTTCCGCACTCCAAATCGGGATGTGACCGCCACCATGGCGGTCACATTTTGCATTTTAACATTGCTGCGGGTGATGCTGATAGCATGTTTTGCATTTCACTGCACGATGTGGCAGGCACCACACGGTGACTGCCACTTGGTGCAGTGAAATTTAGGGCGGTACCATGGTACCACCCAGTGCACCCACACCTTTCCCCAACACAAAGGTGGCCCGCAACCGGCCCCCGAAGCCAATCTCCACCAGCCTTTTAATGGCGGTTTACCTCCACGGAAAGGCTGGTTGGAGACAGCATTGTGATTTGGCAGATGGTGCCTGCTAGGCACCACCACCATTTCCTGGATGCTGACTGCTCCACCAGGCAATCGCAATAATTCCCTGTAGATGTTCCGTGGCAGAAGTTCTTTGCATCCGTCGCGGTCCAAATGCGATTCCCCCCACCATCGTAATGTGGCGGGGGAAAATCGCGGTCCGATTGCGGAAGGACCACCACCGCATGGCTGGCGGTGGCCATCCTTCTGCAATCGTGATAAGCCCCTAGATTTGTATTTGTTGTCGACGTACTCACTATAGAAGTCAAACTAAGAATGTTGATCTATATTAAAAAAGTGAAAAGGAAAACAATGATAAGTGGGAGCAATTTGGTGGAAGGTCGTTTTGAGTTGGGTCCTGATCAACATATTTGTAAATATTGTTACAACAAATTAGAACAAAATGCTAGCTAGAGCTGAACATAACAAGTTAGAGTTGGTAGCTATTCCTCCAGAATTGGTAGATTTAAATACGTAGAAGTAAATTCTTATTTAATCTGTGCACCCATTTCAGACTATAGTTCGTATGGAGCCTTAAACAGGTAAGCTGCCTCCAACAGATTTACAAAGAGGTCTGAAAGGAAGAGTTGTATATTTATCTTTAGATTTTAAGAAAAATATTGAACTTGTTGGTTTAGAGAGAGAGGAAAGTGAACCTGTAGGTATTCTAGTTAATGGTGTACCGACAAAGAGTCGGAAAATGTGGCAAGAGTATATATCACCAAACTTCAAAAGGCTACATTATATCTTGACAAAACAATATTTATTATAAAACTGTAAATGTGGAAGAACAGGAAATATGTTTAGAAGCTGAAACAGAAATTTCAACTGTCCAAATCCAGGAGTGAAGAAATGTATGAACATTACAGTATAGATCCTCTACATTTAAAAAGAAGTGATAGGAAACACTATTGAATTATTTCTAATGAAGAAAGCAAAGGGAACTCGCATGAGTGTATGGGAAAAAAGTTTAGAAACTCATTGTTTTCAACAGCTCCTCCCCACTGGAAAAGGTGGACGATATGCTGAACCACCAGTACAGATTCCAGCTTCAGAATATCGTACGACAAGATTGTACTCAGAAGATCCAAGATTTCGACAGTGTATTCCATATTTATTTCATCTCCTGTTTGAAAGTGACTTGTCTGGACTTTCATATACAGTAAACCACATATCAAAAACAGCAGTTCATCTTACACATGTTTCTGCAAAGGAGTTCTTGGACAAAGTTCAACAAAGAGATGATCATTTAGAATCTTAGTTAATTAGTTCGATGGCTTGTCAACATGGTACTAATGAGTTTTGGCATTGTCGTCCCGGAGAACTTAAATGTATGTTAAGAAACTTAGGTACCCCTACATGGTTTGTTATGCTTAGCTGTGCTGAATACGCATGGGACAATTTACTTGAATTTCTACGACAAGCAAATTCAAATGTAAAAAACATTGAATTGAAGACAGCTGGAGAACTGTGTTCCTTGGATCCTGGAAATGTTTGCAGATATTTAATCATAGGTTTCAAGCTATGATGTATTTTATCTGCAATACAAATAATCCACCTCTTGGAGAAGTTATTGGTTTCTTTTGGAGAAAGGAGTACTAAGCCAGAGGTGCTCCTCATATACACATGCTATAATGGATCAAGAATGCACCTAAATTTGGAACCGATTCTGTTGAAACTGTTTTGTCTTTCATTGAACACTATGTTACCTGTGCCATTCCAAAAAAAGGAGGAGAAAACAGCGTAAGATAACAAGTTTTACGGCTTCAAAGTCATCAATGTGGAAAATATTGTCGAAGAAAATACACATTAAAGGAAAAACGTTATACAAAATGTCATTTTGGATTCCCACAGCCAATAGTTTTAAAAGTAAGAGACAATAGTTTCATGTCAGCAGTAATCCATATTATAACTCGAAAATCTCAGAAGAATACACAACATAAAAAGAACTGGAGATTATAAGTATAATAATGACTACATTCCAGTGATTTTGACAATGTGGAATGCAAACATGGATATCCAGTATGTTGCAGATAATTCAATTGCTGTTGCTCGCTATGTTACGTCATATATAACGAAATCTGAAAAGACAGAGTTAAAAGAAATGTGGGAAGCAATTTCACAAGAGAAGATTCTTAGTAACAAATTGTACAGCTTTAGTTTGAAGATGCTTTCCCATCAAGAGGTTGGATCCTACGAATGTTCCGATCAGTTGACCTCTGCAAGTTTATATTCAAAGTCAAGAGGAATCTTTTGGGTAAGTCTAGGTCTTTCTGCAACACAAAATTGAGTATTGAAATCTCTACAAGAAATTGAATACTTAGCATTGAATGAACCAGAAAGTACAGATATTGATAAAACTAATATGTTGGATACGTACTATCCCAAAAGGAGTCCTCATCTGGAAAAGATATGTCTCTATGAAGTACTGCAACATTACAGCTTTAAGAGAAATGTTACAGTAAATATAAATGAAGAAAAATATACAGCAATTGGATGTGATGGATGTTTGGTAAAACATGCCAAAGGAAATCTTTTTAACCACAGGAAACTCAGTTGCGAAACTCCATATAAAAGGGAATTTTTCTATTTAGCACCTCTGTAACTCTTCAAGCCGTAGCGTAGTGAAATGGAATTACTTGGAGATTTTGACTGCCCTTGGCGTAGTGAAATGGAATTACTTGGCGATTTTGACTGCTATGGAGATTATTTTAATGCATGTAAAGATAGCATTCAATGCACATTTTTCCCAACTTATCTACAGATGTTAAATGGACAGATTGAACAAGAAACTACTATTGCAGCTGAAATAGCCATAGGCAGTTCTCAAGATAGTCAAAGTTCTGGTCCACTAAGTCAAGATCCACTAGGACAACCAATTATTGAAAATGAAGCAGCAATATCCATGAACGAAGTAGAAACGGCAATGCAACATGCACAACAGGATATTATTGAGTTGGGAAACTTGGAAGAAAAGCTAAATATTGAACAAAAAGAAATATATCAGCAAGTGACACAACATATACAGCCTGGTTTGCTGCATTAAAAAAATAATTTCAATGCACATCATTTAAACCTATTCAAATGTACATCAGTGGACACACTGGAACAGGAAAAAGTTTCTTAATTAAAGTTTTGACCAGTTATCTACACAAAACTACTGAATCACATTTTTCTTGTGTTGTAAGAGCTCCAACTGGATTAGCAGCACACAACATTAAAGGGATTACATTACATTGATTACTCATGCTACTAGTTGAACATGAAAATAAGTTGGAATATCACAAGCTATCTGGAGAAGCTTGTTATGAAGTTTCAAGAGTGCTCAAGAAAATGAAACTTCTAATCAGTGATGAGGTGAGCATGGTCTCAAACTTAATGTTTGCATTTGTACATTTAAGAATGCAACAGATTTTAAAAACAGATTATGATTTTCTGTTTGGAGGAAAACATGTAATTGTTTTCGACGATCTACTACAACTTACTCCTGTGAAAGAGCAGCCAGTTTTTAAAACACTTGTCCATGACGACACTAGGGAATCTTTGGGAAGTATTGGAAATGTGAACATTTGGTCTCATTTGGAATATAAAGAACTTAAGAATATGGGGCAAGCAAGTGATGAAAATTATGGAAACATTCTTCAAGGTATAAGAATTGGTGTTTTGAAAAAATATGGTAAAGAAGCTTTACAAAGTTGGCTACTGACGAACTTGTTTGGTAATGAAAACATAGCCCCTGAAATAATGTACAAACAAAATGGAGAAAAAAAGTCTATAATTTGCCTAATGCCTACACTCCAAGAGTGTTCTACATTCAATCAAGAAGTTTTGAAATTGGAAAAACAACCAATAGTGAAAATGGAAGCTATTGATAAAATGGAACACAAAGGAGTTACTATCCTTCTCTCAGAGAAATTACAGTCAAAATTGGATTCTTTGAAAAAGTCTGTGTCTAAGACTGCAGGTTTAGAAAACACTTTATATGTATGTGTAAACTGTCGGGTAATTTTACGGCGTAATTTGGATGTAGAAAAAGGTTTAGTAAATGGAGCAATGGGAAAGGTTGTTGATTTTGTAAATTTTCAAAACAGAGATGGAATTGAATTTTTGAAGATTAAATTTGATCAGATTGAAGAGGTAAAACAGATTGGACATTGTGCTGTTCATTTTTTGCTTGTAAACAGAAACAGTTTACTCTTTCTTTAGCATATGCAGTAACCATTCATAAATCTCAAGATTTAAGTGTACACAGTGCTTTGGTAAATATTGGAAGTACAGTGTTTACAGAAGGCCTGACATACGTTGCATTGTCTCAAGTAAAAACATTATCTGGTTTCTATTTGATTGATTTTGATGATAAAAAGATTAGTGCTGATGTAAATCGTGTAAGAGAGTACAATTGGTTAAGAAGACTTTATGCTTCTAACTTAGGTGAATATCCCCTATATGAGAAACTTGTAGTGTGTCCAAAACAGAAATATGACAAACATTCCACTGAGATTAAAAAAAAAGAGAACAATTCAAGAGAATGATGAAACTGCAAAGAAAATGAAAATGGACACTGTTGAAGATGTTGTAGGATACCAATTACAAAGTAGTTCAGGTATAAACTGTTATGCTCATGTAATTGTGAATGTTGTGTTTTATCTAGAGGATGTTCATCATGAAATTATGGGAAATCGAAAAAAAAGATTCTGTTCTTTACTACATTATATTTTTTTTAAGTTGGCAACTGATAGAACTAAAATCCATGCTGCTTCTGCCATTTGGCATCTTTTGGATATATGTATTGGATCATTGAATGTACAACAAGATGCACAAGAATGTATTATGTTTATGCTTGCAGTATTGGAAGATGAAGGAATAGAAATTGAAAACTTGTTTGGACTAATGTGCAGATGGAATCATAAATGTGAAGAGTGTTCATTTTCTTCTACTACTGAAAGAGACACTGAACGATTCATATACTTGACAATACCACATTGCAAATCAGTGTCTTTTAACAAATTAGTAAACACAGATCATCAAAATATGAAATGTTCTCATTCTAAATCAGAAATGTCAACATTATACATAGAAAGATTTGGAAAATCTGTAATTGTAATGCTACAAGGTTGTAAAGCAAATGGAAGGAAATTGGAAACCAAAATTAAAGGTTTTGTGGCAAGTCAAGTATCAATTTCAGGAAGAACATTTAAAGCAGTGGCTATTGTTTTCCATGATGGACCTACTACAACATCTGGACACTATTCTGTGTATTTAAAGTGCAATAACGGATGCACACTTTCCAATGATGCCCATTTGGAATTCAAATGTAGGTTGCCTTACGAATTACCAAATTCTATCTGATATTTTTGATGCCAAATATTTGAAAACATCATTCGGCCTATGGGAAGATGTGAACACGAAATAACGAGTTTATTTTGGATATTTTCAATGCAAACGTTTCGGAAACATTATTCGGCCTATTGGGAAGATATAAACAATTAGTGTATGGATTATTGTTTGTGCTAATTCATATTGCAATTGGAAAATTGTGTTTAGAAACAAGTAGTTCATATATTTGTTCTTTACATTATATACAATGTAAATGAGTGTATATTTTACAAACTGTAGTTGACAGAAATTAAAGACAATGTAGTTGAAGAATGTAATTAAGAAACTGTAAATAGGTAAACACATAGTTACACATGTTGTAAATAATGCTTAACACTGATTTGTTTTTGTTTTTTACAATCTCATTGATTGTTTATTTTCCCCGTTGTTGTATGGTGATCTACATTGAAATCACTGTATATGGTGAAATTCAGTAGAATCTGAGAACAGCGAAAAAGGGAAACAGAAAATGTTATGTAATTCTACAATTATGTTGTGTTCTTAAAAGTTTGATATTATATTTGATAACAGTTTTTCTTTTTCTTTTTTACAGCAGGTAATGGTAAAGTTTGAAAAGATTTTAAATTCAGTTTACAACAAAACTACTGTAAAATAGTTCCACTAAGTTTTGTGTCTACATTAGTAAAAAAGGTAAGATGAAATAATGTAATAAGCATGATAATGTGAACTAATGTTTACAGCCACTTTTACTTCACTCATCCATTCCTTTAAACACTACCCATGCACTCATCTATACAGATAGGCACCATTCCCACACTATTCCAATCACCCAGGGACTATCCATGCACTTCTCCAATCACCTAGCCAGTACCCATCCACTTATAATATCACTCAGACACTACCTATGCACTCCTCCAATCACCCAGGCACTACATCTGCACTCATGCAATCAGCTAGACATTACTCGTACACTCTTGAAATAACCCAGGTATCACTTATGCACTTCTCCAATCCCCCAAACATTACCACTGCACTCATACAGTCACCCAGGCACTACCCTTGCACTCCTTCAATCACCCAGGCAGTATCTATGTATTTCTCTAATCACCCAGCCAGTACCCATGAACTTATGAAATCACCAAGACACTACATATCCACTACTCCAATCATCCAGGCACTACCACTGAAACCACCTGGACATTACCCCTGCACTCATGCAATCACCCATACATTACTCATGCACTCCTCCAATCACACACATATTACCCCTGCTCTCATGCAATCACCTAGTCATCACACATGCACTCCTTCAATCACTCAGGCGGTAAACATGCACTTATAAAATCCCCCAGGCAATACCTATGTACTCCTCTAATCACCCAGGCAATACCCCTGTACTCCTCAAATCACCCAACCAACACCCTCTCACTTATAAAATCACCCAGGCACTACTTACACACTCCTCTAATCACCTAGGCACTACCTCTACACTCATGCAATCAGCAAGACATTACCCTGCACTCATGCAATTACCCAGGTATTACCAATGGATTCCTCTAATCCCCCAGGCAGTATCCTTGCACTCATGCAATTAGTCAGACATTATCCCTGCACTCATGCAATCACCCAGACATTACTCATGCACTCCTCCAAAAACTCACACATTATCTCTTGCATTCCTCCAATCACCCAGGTACTACCCCTGTACTCATGCAATTACCTAGCCAGTACCCATGTACTTATAAAATCACCCAGGCACTACCCTTACACTTGTGCAATCAGCTAGACAGTACCCCTACACTCATGCAATCACCCAGGCATTACATAAGCACTCCTCTAATTCCCCAAACATTACCCCGCACTCATGAAATCACCAATGCATTAGTTGTGCACTGCTCCAATCACCCAGGCACTACCTTTGCACTCCTCCAATCACACAGGCACTACTTATGCACTCTTCCAATCACCCGGGAACCACCACTACACTCATGCAACCATCCAGACATTACTCGTGCACACATGCAATCACCCAGAAATTACTCATGCACTCCTTCAATTACCCAGACATTATCCCTGCACTCATGCAATCAACTAGGTAATACCCATGCACTCCTTCAATCATCCAGCCACTACCCATACACGTATATAATCACCCAGACACTACACTTACACTCCTCCAATCACCCAGGCACTACCCCTGTACTCATGCAATTACCCAGCCAGTACCCATGCATTTATAAAAATCACCCAGTCGCTACCTTTGCACTCCTCCAATCACCCAGGCAGTACCCCTGTACTCCTCCATTTACACAGCCAGTAGCCATGCATGTATAAAATCACCCAGACACTACTTATGCATTCCTACAAACACCTAGGCACTACCATTACACTCATTCAACCACCCAGATATTACCCCTGCACTCATGCAATCACCCAAACATTATTCAGACACTCCTCCAATCACACAGACATTACTGTTGCACTCATTTAATCACCTAGACATTACCTATGCACTCCTCTAATTCCCCAGACATTTTTCCCGCACTCATGCAATCACCAAACCATTAATTATGTACTGCTCCAATCCCCCAGGTACTATCCTTGCACTCCTACAATCACCCAGGCAGTATCTATGGACTCTTCCAATCACTCAGCCAGAACCCATGCACTTATGCAATCACAAAGGCACTGCCTATGCACTTATGCAATCACCAAGACACTACCACTGCACTCATGCAATCACCCAGGCTCTACCAATGCACTCATGCAATAACCCAAGCACTACCCTTACGCTCATGCAATCACAAAGGCACTAGCTATGCAGTCATAGAATACCTCAGGCACTACTTTTGCTCCGCTGCAATCACCCAGGCACTATCCATGCACTCCTCCAATCATCCAGCCAGTATGCATGGACTAATAAAATCACTCAGTCACTACATATGCACTCCTCCAATCGCACAGGCACTACCACAACAGTCATACAACCACCTATACATTACTCTTGCACTCATGTAATCACCTCGACATTACCCAAGCACTCCTTCAATCACTCAGGCACTACCCATGCACTTATAAAATTACCAAGGCACTACCTATGCATTCCTCTAAGCACCCAGGCTCTACACCTGCACTCATGCAATCACCCAGGTGTTACCTATGGATTACTCCAATCACCCAAGCACTACCCCTGCAATCATGCAATCACCAAAGCATTAGCTCTGCACTGCCCCAATCACCCAGGCACTACCCTTGCACTCCTACAATCAACCAGGCAGTATCCATGGGCTCCTCCAATCCCTCAGCCAGTACTCATGCACTTTTAAAATCACCCAGGTACTACTTATGCAATCACCCAGGCACTAACACTGCACTCATGCAATCACCCAGGCTCTACCTATGCACTCATGCAATAACCCAAGCACTACCCTTACACTCATGCAATCACCCACACACTAGCTTTGCACTTATAGAATAACCCAGGCACTACTTACTCTTGCACTGCTCCAATCACCCAGGCACTACTTATGCACTCATGCAATCACCCAGACATTACTCATGCACTCCTCCAATCAGTCACACATTATACCTGGACTCCAATGACCCAGACATTACCCCAACACTCATGCACTCACCTAGATATTACCCAAGCACTCCTTCTTTCACTCAGGCAGTACACATGCACTTACAAAATCCCCCACACACTACCTATGTACTCCTCCAATCACCGAGACACTGCTCCTGCCCTTATGTAATCAACCAGGCACTACCTCTGGGCTTATATAATCAACCGGGCACTACCCTTGTACTCCTCCAATCACCCAGGCACTACACTTGTACTCATGCAATTACTCAGGCACTACCTAAGCAGGTATGCAATAACCCAGGCAGTACCCTTACACTTCTTCAATTACCCAAGCACCCTCCATGCACTCCTCCAATCATCCAGACATTAGACCTGCACTCATGCAATCACCCATGCATTAGATATGTACTCCTCCAATCACTCAGAAATTACACCTGCACTAATGCAATCAGCCATGCATTAGCTATGCACTCCTCCAATCTCTCAGGCACCAACTTTGCACCCCTCCAATCACCCAGGCAGTATCCATGCACTCTTCCAATCACCAAGACATTACCCATGTACTCCTCTTATCACCCAGGCAGAACCCTTGCACATATAAAATCACCCAGACACTACTTACACACTCCTGTAATCACCTAGGCACTACCTCTACACTCATGCAATCAGCAAGACATTAGCCCTACACTTGTGCAATTACCCAGGTATTACCTATGGATTACTCTAATACCCCAGACATTATCCTTGCACTCATGCGATCACTCAGAGATTATCCCTGCACTCATGCAATCACCCAGACATTACTCATGCATTCCTCCAAACACTCACACATTATCCTTTGCACTCCTCCAATCACCCAGGCACTATCCCTGTACTCATGCAATTACCCAGCCAGTACCCATGCACTTATAAAATCACCCAGGCACTACCCCTACACTCTTGCAATCAGATAGACATTACCCCTACACTCATGCAATCACCCAGGCATTACCTATGCACACCTCTAATCCCCAAACATTACCCCTGCACTCATGGGATCACCAATGCATTAGTTGTGCACTGCTCCAATCACCCAGGCACTACCTTTGCACTCCTCCAATCACACAGGCACTACTTATGCACTCTTCCAATTACCCAGTAACCACCACTACACTCATGTAACCATCCAGACATTACTCTTGCACTCATGCAATCACCCAGAAATTACTCATGCACTCCTTCAATAAACCAGACATTATCCCTGCACTCATGCAATCACCTAGGTATTACCCATGCACTCCTTCAATCATTTAGCCACTACCCATGCACTTATATAATCACCCAGACATTGCCCCTGCACTCCTCCAATCACCCAGGCACTACCCCTGTACTCAGGCAATTACCCAGCCAGTACCCATGCATTTATAAAAGCACCCAGGCACTACATTTGCATTCCTCCAATCACCGAGGCACTACCCCTGTACTCCTCTAATCACACAGCAAGTACCCATGCACTTATAAAATCAACCATACACTACTTATGCATTCCTCCAATCAACTGGGCACTACCCCTACACTCATTCAACCACCCAGACATTACCCCTGCACTCATGCAATCACCCAAACATTATTCAAGCACTCCTCCAATCACCCAGACATTACTGTTGCACTCATGTAATCACCTAGACATTACCTATGCACTCCTCTAATCCCCCAGACATTACTCCTGCACCTATGCAATCACCCAGGTACTATCTATGAACTCTTGCAATCACTCAGCTAGTACCTATGCACTTATGCAATCACCCAGGAACTACCTATGCACTTATGCAATCACCCAGGCACTACCACTGCACTCATACAACAACCCAAGCACTATTCGTAGGCTCATGCAATCACCCAGGCACTAGCTATGCACTCATGTAATCACCTAGACATTACCTATGCACTCCTCTAATCCCCCAGACATTACTCCTGCACTTATGCAATCACCCAGGTACTATCTACGAACTCTTGCAATCACTCAGCTAGTACCTATGCACTTATGCAATCACCCAGGAACTACCTATGCACTTATGCAATCACCCAGGCACTACCACTGCACTCATACAATAACCCAAGCACTATTCGTAGGCTCATGCAATCACCCAGGCACTAGCTATGCACTCATGTAATCACCTAGACATTACCTATGCACTCCTCTAATCCCCCAGACATTACTCCTGCACTTATGCAATCACCCAGGTACTATCTATGAACTCTTCCAATCACTCAGCCAGTACCTATGCACTTATGCAATCACCCAGGAACTACCTATGCACTTATGCAATCACCCAGGCACTACCACTGCACTCATACAATCACCCAGGCTCTACCTATGCACTCATGCAATAACCCAAGCACTATTTGTACACTCATACAATCACCCAGGCACTAGCTATGCACTCATAGAATAATTCAGGCACTACTCTTGCACTGCTGCAATCACCCAGGGACTATCTATGCACTCCTCCAATCATCCAGCCGGTACACATGGACTTATAAAATCACCCAGGCACTACTTATACACTCCTCCAATTGCCCAGGCACTACCACTACAGTAATGCAACCACCCATACATTACTCTTGCACTCATGTAATCACCTAGACATTACCCAAGCACTCCTTCAATCACTTAGACACTACCCATGCACTTATAAAATCACCAAGGCACTTCCTATGAACTCCTCTAATCACCCAGGCTCTTCACCTGCACTCATGCAATCACCCAGGTGTTACCTATAGATTACTCCAATCACCCAAGCACCACCCCTGCAATCATGCACTCACCAAAGCATTAGCTACGCACTACTCCAATCACCCAGGCACTACCCTTGCGCTCCTACAATCACCTAGGTAGTATCTATGGACTCCTCCAATCACTCAGCCAGTACCCATTCACTTATAAAATCACCCAGGTACTACCTATGCACTTATGCAATTACCCAGGCAATAACACTGCACACATGCAATCACCCAAGCTCTACCTATACACTCATGCAATAACCCAAGAACTACCTTTACACTCATGCAATCACCCAGGCACTAGCTGTGCACTCATAGAATAACCCAGGCACGAATTACGCTTGCAGTGCTCCAATCACCAAGGCACTATCTATGCACTCCTCCAATCATCCAGCCAGTATGCACGGACCTATAAAATCACCCAGGCACTACTTATACACTCCTGCAATCACCCAGGCACTACCACTACAGTCATGCAACCACCCAGACATTACTCATGCACTCCTCCAATCAGTCACACATTACCCCTGGACTCATACAATCACTTAGGCGTGATGTATGCACTCGTCCAATGACCCAGACATTACCCCTGCACTCATGCAATCACCTATGTATTATCCATGCACTCCTTCAATCACTCAGGCAGTACATATGCACTTACAAAATCACCCAGGCACTACCTATGCACTCCTCTAATCATCAAAGCACTACCCCTGCACTTATATAATCAACCAGGCACTACCCTTGCACTCCTCCAATCACCCAGGCACTATACTTGAACTCATGCAGTCAATCAGGCACTACCTAAGCAGTTATGCAATAACCCAGGCAGTACTATTGCACTCCTCCAATAACCCAAGCACTATCCATGCACTCCTCCAATCAACCAGACATTACACCTGCAATCATGCATTCACCCATGCTTTAGCTATGTACTGCTCCAATCACCCAGAAATTACACCTGCACTAATGCAACCAGCAATGTATGAGCTATGTACTCCTCCAATCACCCAGGCACTACCCTTGCACTCCTCCAATCACCCAGACATTACCCCTGCACACATGCAATCACCGAGATACTACTGATGGACTCCTCCATGTACCTAGGCATTACCCATGCAGTCCTTCAATCACTCAAGCACTATCTATGCACTCCTTCAATCACCCTGACATTACCCTTCGACTCATGCAATCAACCATGCATTAGGCAAGCACTCCTCCAATCACCCAGACACTATCCTTGCACTTCTCCAATCACCCAGATAGTATCCATACAATCCTCCAATCACCCAGGCAGTACCCATGCACTTATAAAATCACCTACATCCCCCGTTATAGTTAGTTCTGCTAACTATAACTCGCGCCCCTGCAATGCACTGCTGATGACATCACATATTACATCACTCATGACATGGTCAGTGACATCACTCATGACATCACTGATGACATCTCAAATGACATCACTGATGACATCACTGATGACATCATCTAGTGAATGTGTGTTTTTCTGAAAATTAAATATGTTTTATATATGTATATCTCAAGGTCGATGGAAGAATAAATGGGTATGTAAGTGTCTAAATGGATGATTTTTTTCTGAAAAATTGATTGTATAACTGACTGATTAAGTGTATCTTAGTGAATACATGGCTTAGTGAGTAATGTTTAAATATGTAAATATCGGTATCAGTCTCTTACTTTGTGTATAAGTGGCTGCATGGGTTGGTGAGTAGCTACATGAGTGTCTATATGGCTTATTACTTGGATTTTCGAGTATCATTATAAGTGTCTGAGTGTCTGTAGGGTTCAGTGGAGGGTATTACTTAGTGCATAGATGCATGAATGAGTGACTCACTATGTGTTGAAGACAGCATGTGTGCAGGACTATATGGGTGGATGAGTGTGTGTATGGGTGTGTTAGTGAGTGAATGACTGTCTCAATAGTGTCTTTATGAGTAACTACATATGTGTTAAACAAGTATCTGTGACTATTGGTGTATATAAGTGAGTATATGTGAGAGTGAGAGATTGGAAGAGTTCCTGTATGAATAAGTATGTGTTTCTATAAGTGATTGGTTAAAATACTAAGTATGTGTAAGTTTCTGTAGAAGTAAGTGTGGTGGTGTGTGTATAACTGTATATGCAAGTAAATGGATGTTTGATTCTTTATTAGCATGAGTGACTATGTGTGTGAGTAACTATATGGATGAGTGGTATTGTGTAACAGGAAGTATAGACATATGAGTACACATGATGAGTGAGTACATGTATGAGTGACTGTATTGAACTATTGGTGAATGAGTGGTTGTGTATGTGGATCTTAGAATTACTGAATAGGTTGTTGTAACTGGTATTGGTATGTCCATTGTTTTGAAAATATTAGTTTCTATTTTTGAATGTGTGTATCAAAGGTTATATTAGGGTGAGAGGAGGTCTGCCACTCCATCACAAGGATGATGTCATCAGTGATGTAATCAGTGATGTAATTTGAGATGTCATCAGTGATGTCATGAGTGATGTCACTGACCATGTCATGAGTGATGCAATATGTGATGTCATCAGCAGTGCATTGCGGGCATGTGAGTTATAGTTAGCTGAACTAACTATAACGGGGGAATTTAAATGGTTTTGTACGAGTGAAAGGTCCAGCTAACTATAACGCCCCTGAAACCTATGGTTTTTTCAGTGAATTTCTAAGGTTTTTTAAATGCTAATTCCTAACTATAACGTGCCTGAAACCTATGGTTTTTTCAGTAAATTTCAAAGGTTTTTTAAATGCGAATTTCTAACTATGCCTACAGAGATAGGACATGTGAAGAAAGAAGAATGAACGCACAGAAAGAAAAAATAGAAATGCAGAAAGAAGCAACAGAAGTCCTCAAAGATGAAGAAAAGTGCAGGAAGAAGGATAACGTGCAGAAAGAACAAACAGAAGAGCAGAAAGAAGCCTTGTTGCGAAATCATCCTGTACCCTCAACTTTTTCAGATGGATACTGGTGGTAACTGAGTCTGACTAACCAGTCCTAGAGCCAGTGCTATGTTAAACGACACTTAGAATACAGTGAAAACACCTACATACACTAGGGAACACTTTGCGATGGGGTCCCCCTGTGATTAGCATGACCTCCTCTGTAAGCCCCTAGTATATAATAGGGCAGGGGGATTAAAACTACCTCTTAAAACGCGCCACAGGGCATGTTTGCACACGTTACCTCAGGCCCCGTCCCCTCCCTTCCCCACTGTGTAAACACGCCCTGTGGCGGTTTTAAGTTGGAAGATTAAGTCCCCTTGAATCCTGAGGGTCCCTAGGGTCCAACTAGCCCACTAGGTACCTCCAGTAAGCGCCACAAAGCTGCGTTACAGAGAGGTGTAAAAAGGGGCGTGGCCTCAGAGCACTTGTCTGCAACGTAGCTCCCTGGCGCATACTGGAGATACCTGTTGGGCTAGTTGGCCCTCGGGGACCCTCAGTATTGAAGGGGAATTAAATCCCCAACTTACAACTCGCCAAGGGGCGGGTTTGCAGAGTGCTGCAAGGAGGGGGTGTGGCCTCCGGTGCGATGCCTGTCTTTTATTTATTTATTTATTTTAAGGAGGGGGCTGTGTGGCCCCCCTTCTTTTTCTAATGTATTGGCCCTGGGGACCCCATCCCCCAGGGCCTGCCCCCTAATTTTTTTTTTAGAAAAACAAAAATTTGGAAGGGGGCCACGCGGCCCCCCTCCAGAGGCCTTAATCGGCCCCGGGATCCCCAACCCCCAGGGCATGGCCTTTTTTTACTGTTTAGGAGGGGGCTGCATTGCCCCCCTCCTCAGGCCACTTATGGCCCAGGGGACCCCATCCCACGGGGCCGGCCTTTGTTTTTTATTATTTTTTTTAAAATATATTTATAGAAACTCCTAGGACATGCTTGACAAACCGTATGTACCTATCACCATGACGAGTTGCGTGATATTCATTAAAAGGCGACTATGCATACAATTAATCCATGTGGAATGTATTTACACCACTAGTGAAGCTCTGACGTGTCTGACGCCCTACCGTGCCTAATCCTGGCGCCCCCGCCGGTGGGTACTCTTCAAGTAGACACCCTTGTTGTTTATTTATACAAACATGGGTAGCTATTGACGGGCACATTTAATACACACGCACACCAAGCCATTCAAAGGGAATTCGACAAAAATTTGACCAAAACTATGCAAGAAACCACCCTCACGGTTAATAAAACACACATCCACCGCCGGATGTGTAATACTTTTATTTTACTCTCTGGAAAGGAGACGAACCTCACTTGAGAGTCACAGCGCGCTCCTGGCTGAGCCCAATGCTGTGTTACACCCACCAGTGCCCGCCGAGTGCCACACACTTCTGTGTTGTATTCCACCAGCTAGTGCGTATGATATGACACTTTCTAGCCCATGTGCACTGTAACACCACCCCGTGAAAATGTCATGCCACACTTGCCTTCGGACGGGTTATATTGCCCCCTCTAACGTGCCTTCCTCGATGCCTATGTTATAAAGCACAGCGCTATGCCATACATATTCCAATCTGGGATCCATATCTTTGTCACAGTGCATATGCAACTTTCCACTCCCCAGCACATATTTTATATTACAACTTTAGAGACTAGTTAGGTTACACAACACTGCCCTGTGCATATTACACTCCAAGGTGCATATCGCATAGCACGCGCTAGTGCCTGTGCTATCTTGTGCTCTCCAATGAATCTGTCATTGCGCACAATGTATTAAATATTATATTTCACGCCCGGTTCATCTTATATAACACTTTTTGGTGCATAGTTTATACCATACACTATATCTAGTTTTCATTTTCAATCGTGCTCTCAGGACTATATTCTATATACCACTGCGTTCACCTACCCTTTTCACGGGCATTACATTTGCGATGGGGGTGGAGGGTCAGCGGGTGTTTCTGCCAAGTGAACCCGGAGTCACAGTCACAAACGTCCTCTTCTTCCTGAATAAAAGTGAGATTATGCTGCATACTTGTTCATATTTTAAGTAGTTCACACAGACACACATTTTAAAAACAATAAAGTTCCTAACACCCGCCTTCTCTGAACAGTTAGCTTGCTGCCCCATCCACCTCCTCCCTATCCTCTGTTGTCTGAATCCATGGACTAGCCTCCTCCCTCCTGCCATGCATGCTCTGATGTGCTACCACTGCCCTTCATTTAGCATGATGTACCAGTTCATTCCTCCTGCCCTCCATTGCCCAATTCTATGCCCCATCATTGACCTCCTGCATAGCCTCTGTGCTTAGCTTGCTGCCCCTATTCTCCTTCCCCCTGCCCTCCGATGTCTTTATGCATGCCCCTGCTCCATCCTTTTTGCCCACCATGTTCCATGGACCTGCCACTCCTATCTACTCTGAGTGTTCTGTTGAGCTGCCATTCCCCTCCCACCTGCCTGGCATTGTCAGATGACTGTAACCTGTCCCTGCCACCTCCACCCTGCCTGGCCACATTCTATGCCCCTATCCCCTTCCTCCTGTCCTCCATGGTCCATTTTACTGCCACACCCTTCTGCCCTCCCTGGTCTGTTGTGCTGCAACTGCTCCTCCTGCCTGCCCCGGGTGGTCTGTTGTGAGGAGCCTTACCCTGAACTCTCTTGTCTGTGCCCAGGTCCTGACCCTCCCTTCTATCCTCCATGGTCCTTTGTGAATGCCCCTGTTCCGTCCTTCTTGCCCATCATAGCCATTGTGCTGGCACTAACCCTCCCGCTTGCCATGCATGGTCTTCTGTGTTGTCATGGCCCCCCCCCCACCTTCCCTGTGTGGTCAGCCAGCTGCCCCTGACCCCCTCCCACCTTCCCTCCATGGTCTGTGTGTATGCCATCATAGTCTCACTGTTGCTCTCCATGGTGTGTCTTGCTTTTAGTGCCCATCCTGCCTGACCTCCATGGTCATTTTGCTGCTCCTGCCCCCTTGCCCCCAGCCCTCTGTTTCCATGTGCAGACCCCTATTCCCTCCCTCCTGGCTTGTCTGTTCCATTGTAATGCCCCTCCTGCCCTTTTTGGTCTGTTATGCTGCAGCTTTCTCTCCTGTCTGTCCATTATGGTTAGCTAGCTACCATTGCCTCTTTCCCCTCTGTTCTCTGTTGTCCATGTGCATGGTCCTGTCCCCTCCCTATTGCTTTCTATGGATTGTTCTGCTGCACTCCCATCCCGCATGCCCTGTGTGGTGTATTGTGCTGCTGCAAACCCTGATGCCTGCTCTGTAGGGTCAGTTTGGTGCACCTCTCCATGTCCCTCCTGTCCTCTGTTATCCGAGTCCATGTCCCTACCCCAATTCCTCCTGCCTTCCATGATCCAATGTACCATACTTGCGAACATTTTGAACTTGGTAAGAGGGAGATTTTGAAAAAACAACTCGGGTATTGATTTTCCCCTTTGAGTTACATTGAAAAAGAGGAGATTGTAGACAGGAGACAGATCAAATAAAACCCATTTGAGCTCAAAAACATTGGACGTTTCCTGGCTGAATCGGGTCTGTTGGCATGCATGGTTGTACTACCACTGCCTCTTCCTTCTGCCCACAATGATCTATTATATTGCCACAGCCTCTCTTGCCAGTCCTGTATTATTGGTTTGTTGCCCCTGCCCTCCTTTCCACTGTCCTCCATAGTCTGTTGTGCTGCCACTGCCCTTCCTGCCTGCCCAGTGTGGTCAAATTGTTGCCTCTGCACCCTCCTACCTGCCTTCAATTTTCAGAGTCCGTGCCCCTGGCCTCTGCCTCTCAACAGTATCCTAATGAACAACTAGATTGCTAACGTTCTATATTTATTACAAAAGTGTGGAACGCCTGACGTCATCTTGATGTAATCAAAACTGTAATGCCTAGAGCATTTCCTTTAGAAATTACATATATGAGAGGGTCTTATTTGCATCAAAATTATGGTTAGTGCTCTAAAAAACTAAAATTAGGACATATTTTCTGAGTTTTAAAATAGCGACAAAGCACTTTTAAATTATTTGTTTATCTTTATGTTTTTTAATCCAGTTGACCACTTGATTAAATGTTGCACTTAGGGGAGAGGATGTGGTGTTACTTCCAGAGCTGCAGACTTTGCAACTGGGGAACCAGGTTGGAGTTTCTGCTTCAGCTCGACATTCTGTGATTCTGGTCAAATCACTTAATCTCCTCATGTCTACAACCAAAATGAATTTGTTCTTGTGTGATGTAACCAATGCTTATTTAGGCACTCCAATACCTGACAAGTCTGCACTATATAAAACTGCAAAAAGACAAAAAACTAAAAAGTGTTTGTTTTTTTTTTGTCCTCATTTATGCGATCTTAATAAATGAAGTGCAATCAGGTCCTCTTGAGTATAGGCGCCCTTGTAGTAGAATTTGAGGCCTTGCTTCAATACCACCGATCTCATAGATCAAGGGTTCTGGGTACTGCAGCTATGAGCCAACGGTTTTGATCGCGGTGTTAAATCATTGGACAACCCTTCCTACCCTACCATCTGAGATTATCCCATAACTCCCAATGCACGGTGCGTTTGGATACTCCTCTAGCTTTATCCAAAGACCTAAATTTGTGTACTGACCCCACCCATTCGTGAATCATTGGAGGGATGGGTAGTATCCATTTTAAACAAATTTCACGTCTTGCTATCAATATGAGTACAAATAAAAGATGTTTCTGATTTTTTGTTAAATTAATTTTATCACAGTCTAGAATACCCAAAATACCAAACATGACAGAAAAAGGTCTTACCTTAAAGGCCAGATTTAAGCATTTACCAATAAGCTTGCCTACTTCGTTCCAGAACTGGCCAAGTTGAGGACAAGAAAAAAACATGTGTATATTGTTTGCTTCTTCCTCACCGCATTTTGGGCATTTTTTCTTTAGCTGGGTACTCATTTTGGAAAGCTTCCCCGGGGTCCAATACGACCTATGTAAGGTGAACAAATGATTTTTCCTCAATGGTGCAGAAATAGTAGTGTACCACAAGTGAGTATAAGATACTTGCCAAGCGTGTTGTAGGTCTTCAGCCGGAAAGATCTTCTTCCATTTGTAGTCTGGAAAATCGTAATCCGATTCTTGCTTCTCTACCAGGGACCAGTACCACTTCGCGACTTCTTTCTTTCCCGGGGATTTATGAAGATTATCACCTGTAATTGTAGAGTGTTCTGGTCCGATGACTTGCGATTTAACCCAGTTGGTCAATTGATAGAATTTGAACCTCGAGATTCCATTCATAGTTAGCATCGCCAGATCTTCCCATGATTTTAGCATACCGTTTTCTAAGAGATCACCCCATACTGTTATTCCGGATCTTTTCAATGGAAGAGCTAAAGAGTCTTGCAAACATTCCGGAGTACTGGGAGAATTCCATATTGGGGCTTGTGAACTGTAGTTCCAGATTTTCCTTATATCGGACCAGATTTTGCATGCTGCTCGCAGTACCTTTAGTTTTATTTTTTTGAAGAATCTGGGATGACCGAATTTGTATAAACAGTTAGTATGGTTGGTTATTGCTTTCCAGTAGAGAGGATACGAAGCGTGGTCTAAAAAGAGATGTCTTATGTTTTTAAAGTGAAAGGCCCTATAATACATCAAGAGATCTGGACTAGCTATCCCACCTCGATGTTTTTTTTTACTCAGATTTTTCCAGGCTATCCTAGATGTTTTAGATGCCCAGATAAAGGAGTTGAGCTCGCTTTGGATCTTCTTTATTTGCAGTGTGTTGAACTCCAAGGGAATCGCGTTAAAAGCAAAGGTAAACTTAGGCAAAATAGTCATTTTTACTACGTTGACTCTCCCTATAAAGGACAGAGATAAGCATGACCATGATTTAAAAAGTCTCCTCATTTCTCTAGTTTTTAACATCAAGTTCCCTTGGGCAATTTTGTCGATATTTTCTCGAATTTGTATCCCTAGATATCGAATTTCCTTCTTAGAGTCATTTTGGGAGGAGGGTACATTCCACTGCATGATCTCTGTCTTTTGTTGGTTTATTTTGTACCCAGAGATCTCCCCAAATCTTGTCAGCATATCGTTCATAATGATAGATGTCTCTGTTAACTTATTTGAATAGACCATCAGGTCATCGGCAAATAGTGCCACTCTCTTCTCCCAGTTGTTGAAACTAAATGAGGTAAGATCGTTAGAGGCTCGAATCATGTTGGCCAGGGGCTCTATATATAAATTAAAGAGTAAGGGGGAAAGCGGACACCCCTGTCTAGTGCCCCTCTTGATTTGAACACTGTTAGTTGTGGCACCATTTACCAATATTTTCCCAGTCGGGGCCGTATAAATATTTGCTATCGCCTTAGCAAAATGCTGACCTAGGTTATAGTATATAATGACTTGATGTAAGTATAGCCAATTAACTCGGTCAAAGGCCTTGGCCGCATCATAGGTAAATATTGCTAAAGGTACCTTCTCCTGAGTTGCTATATCAATAGCTCCTATCAGCTGGTGCGTTAGGTCGTGTAAGTGTCTCCCTCTAACAAACCCCTTTTGGTCTTCATGTATTATTTTGTTAGATAGGGATCCAAGTCTGATGGCCAATATCTGACTATACACTTTATAATCGGAGTTAAGAAGCGAGATTGGTCTGTACGACTCACAATAGGTAGGATCTTTCCCTGGTTTTAGGATCAAGCTAATTGTGGCTTCATTCCAATATTTGGGGATTGGATACTCCTCGAGAAAAATAGTATTAAATAGATTAGTCAGTACAGGGGCTAATAGTTCTTTTAAAACGATATATGTTTCGTTTGGAAGAGCATCTGGGCCTGCCGCTTTATTTCTCTTAAGGCTATTCAAGACATCTAGTACCTCTTTTTGAGTGATTGGATCGTTCAGAATACAACAGGAGACACTATCGAGTTTGGGAGTTGAGGATTTGTTCAAGTAAGCTTCAATAGATTCCAGTCGAGGTATCAAGTCCTCCCCATATAGAGTCTGGAAAAAAGACTCAAAGGCCTCTTCTATACCTGCTTTGTCCTCCAACAGCAAAGTGCTGTTTTCTTTATGGATAGCATTTATTTTGTTTCTATTGGAGTCGGACTTGAGCTTCCAAGCTAAGAACCTCCCACAGTTCTCTCCCCATTCATAATTGGCTAGAGAGCTAGCTTGCCATCTTTCTCTTATCCTTGTTTCTAAGAACACTGATAGTTCTTGTTTCTTTGCCAAACTCTCATTTGTTAGTTTTTTTTTGTCTTCTTCTGATGTCGCGCCGTCTATTTGTATCTGTAGTTCTAATAAATTTGATTCCAACCTCCTAATTTCAGAGTTCTTTATTTTATTTTTACCCGTGGCTATGCTGATTATTGTCCCTCTAATAACCGCTTTATAGGCCTCCCACACTGTAATGTATGAAACTTCTCCCCCACTATTGTCCTTAAAATAGTTCTCGGTTGTTATTCTCAAGCTTTCAATGACCTTTGGATCTAGTAGAAGAGATCGATCGAGGGACCACCTCCTTTCACTCTTGAGTAGCCCACTATCTATGTTTAATTGTACTGAAGAGTGGTCTGATAAGTGTGCAGGATTATGTCGCACTAACGTAACTTTTGCACACTTCTGTCATTGGGCTACATGTGGGCTACATCTGGGTGATATTTGTGCTGCATTTGGGCTCTTTTGTCTCTGGTGGCCATCTTGGGATATTTATTTGTAATGAAGTTTCCTAATTTCCTCATTTAATACAGTCTCCTCAGTAGGAAATGCTTTCAGTTTTTTACATTGATTCCATCAAGAAGGTATTCAGATATGTCACACATTTGCCATAAATTCTGAATGTTAGCACTCTAGTTGCTCATTAGATCACTGTAGTAAAGCTACTGCTCACCACGGAAGTCTGCTGCTGGTATTAAAAGTGCATGTTTCAGTCTGCATGTCAGAATTTTTTAATGAAATAGAAGAGGATTTGAGAAGTTGATGGAGCGGGTAGTAAAAAATGTTGTATACCCCCCTATTCTGCATGTTTATGCTAATTAGAATAATCTATTAATTATAATTTTATTAATGTGTTTGCGTGAAAATTAATCAACATTACTAATATACGAAATACACGTGGGATTTGCACTATGCATGGCTAAAATAATTGTAATTAACCTATGAACGCATACTAATACTAGAAAATAATATCGCATGATATATGTTGCTTTTGTGACTTTATCGTATGTTGCACTAGATTACATCAATGGGTGAATATGAATGCTTTAAATGTCGCCATACGCTAGATAACTACAAACACGTAGGGGAATTAGTGAGGGTTTAACATTTTATTTGTTATTTCTATGCATTAATTACTTTTTGTGTTTGTTTTGCTTAAGTTGTCCTTTGGACCTAAAACCAAGATGGCCGATGAACTAACTTGATGTGATGGCCACCTTCCACGAGGTTCAGGCGAAGTGCGCCTGCACCAACAACATGCACCAGTGGCCTCAACATGAACCCAGACTCGATGTGCCCAAGCAAGGTCACGACAGGAGGCCTGCCAAGAATCTTGACAAAAGACTTTTAGAAAAACCGGAACTGACAAGTAAAATTACCTAATCCCCTGGACTGTGTGAAACCGCACCGGACGATCTCAAACAACCAATGAGATTAGCCCAAATTTCCTAAAAAGTATCTTTTAGTCTTTACTTTCATTATAAAAGTGATGTTAGAATAGAGAGGTCATCTCTTTGCTGCTTGATCGTACTTTCGTGTTGGTGACGGAGACGACGGTAACGCACGTGACGGCTGCATTCCTGAATCCTTGACAGACCAATTTTACTGCCCAATTTCTTGATGAATGAAGGACTGCCAAAACATTCATGGGCACTGATCAATGTTTGCACGTCTCTGGTCCTTGACCCAATCTTGGGACTGTAGCGTGCTGATGACCAAATTTGATGACTTAGAGGACGACTGATAGCCAGATTAGGTAAATATGGTGTTCTGTGATTTGCGAAATGATTAATTAAATTCTTACATTAATTAGATAAACGAAAATATTGATTAACAAGAAAATGTGTTTGGTCATTTATTGAGAGGGGATAGATCAGGATCTTTGAGTGTGTTTTAGTGAGGATTATATCATCACTCCAATCCAACTAAATGATCCATTGATCATGTGGGAGGAGTACCTAAATGTTTAGGTTTACGATTAGTAGAGACAAGGATATTAGTGTAAAAAGTGTAAATAAATTTCTCTTTAGGTTATAAGGTATTCCTTTCATGTCAGCGCTTGGAACATTAATTCCTCCTATAGGTGCAGACCAGTGAATGTGAAGTATGAATTATGGTGTTATGGGCCCCACCAGTGAATGAATGAGAGAATGCGCTAACGTGACGTCTGGTCTGTGACGAAAGGAGGATATTAGGTTCGGGTTTCGTCTTGATTCCCGTTACCTAGGTTTCCGCGCTGCATCAAAGTCACTCAAAATGTGTCCGAATTTTTCTTTCTTCAGCACTAATCATAATTTCTATGGCAAAATGAACCCCCTCATTGTGTTCCTTTTTAAATTAAATGTTTTAAGTGTTAACAGTTTATTCCAATCAAGATGGCTTCGGGTGTGCCATAACTTTGTCATAAGTAAGACAGTAAGCGCTCTAGTTGTTCTTAAGACCACTCTGGGACATTCTGTCATTGGGCTATACATGGGCTACGTCTGGGTGATATTTGTGCTACATTTGGGCTCTTTTGTCTCTGATGGCCATCTTGGGAGACTTACTTGTTATGATGTTTCCTAATTTCCTCATTTACTACAGTCTCCTCAGTAGGAAATACTTTGTTTTTTACTTTGATTCCATCAAGAAGGCATTCAGATGAGTCACACATTTGCCATAAATTCAGAATGTTAGCACTCTAGTTGCTCATTAGATCACTGTAGTAAAGCTTCTGCTCACCAGGGAAGTCTGCTGCTGATATTGAAAGTGCATGTTTCAGTCTGCATGTCAGAAATTTTTAATGAAATAGAAGAGAATTTGAGAAATTACTCAAAATGTGCCCTAATTTTTCTTTCTGCAGCACTAATCATACTTTCTAAGGCACAATGAACCCCCTCATTTTGTTCCTTTTTAAATTAAATGTTTTAAGAGTTACCACTTTATTCGAATCAAGATGGCTTCAGGTGTGCAATGCGTTTGTCATAAGTAGGACTGTTAGCCCTCTGGGAAGCTGCAGTAGAACACAAAGGAATCAACTGACAGTCTCTGCCCTTGTTGGATGTACATGTTTTACTGAGAATGTCAGACTTCATTCTCACATGACTGAGAAAGGTAATGTGAATTTACAGAAAATATGCTCTCCATTTAGCTTATAGATCACCTTCCAAACCTCTGTGGGAAAAGCATGAGAAAATAGTTTTCTCTCAAACATGATTCATGATATCCCAGCAGAAGGCTTTTTCACATGGTAAAATCTCCTTAGAACACACCACAATTCCTAAAATGAGTATGGTACCATAAACAAATAATTTATAATGTAACTAAAGTCTTAAAACCTTCTATTAACTGCAATGCCTTTTAATGAGGTGATATCATGTATATTGGTACCAAGATGGCTGCCAACACTTATTGGATGAAGTGCTGACAGCCAATCGGATCCCACGATGAGATGTGTGGTTAGGCTCCGCCCAGATATATATGTGATTGTACTTTTGATTTTCTCAGGAACTAATGAACGGATTTACACCATTTAACCAAAAGGCATGACTCTGAACCAAGGGCTACCTTTTTGCCAAATTTGGTGTAATTCCGTTCAGCAGTTCAGGCTGTAGCTACGATTAAAGGTTCCTATGGAAAATTGCATGGGGAAAACATGTTTTGGGACACCTCTTTTTTATCGGCCCCCGCTTGACGAATCACCCCAAGACTTTCAGGATAGGAGTGGACCAGAGCGCCCCACCAGTTTTGAACATTTCACGAAGATTCATCAACCGGCACCAAAGTTATTCCAAATAGAATGTTGCGGATTTCCAATGGATAATAGGTCCTAACTATAACTACCTACTGGCGACCGCCAGTAGGTAATATATATATATTAATATATATATATGAGCACAAACAATATATATATTACTTTGGCGCCGGTTGACCAATCTTCGCAACATTTTCAAAACTAGTGACCCGTTCTGGTCAAATCCTGTCTTGAAAGTTTCGGGGCGATTTGTCAAGCAGGGGCCAAGAAAAAAGTGGGGGAGCCCAAAACACATTTTCCCCATGTTAAATTCCATAGGAAACTTTAGACAAAGCTACAGCCCGAACTGCTGAACGGAATGACACCACATTTGGCAAAAAGGTAGGTCTTGGTTCAGAAAGAGCCCTTGTTGTTAAATGTTGCAAATCCGTTTAGTAGTTCCTGAGGAATTAAAAAAAAGAAAACTTTCGATATCTGGATGGAGCCTAAGCACACAAGCATGAGCTTGCCTCTGATTGGTTGCCAACACTTCAAACCAGGAAGTGTTGCCAGCCATCTTGTGCCTCAGACGGAGGGAGAAATAGAAAGGTAAAAGAAAGATAAAAAACAAGAAAAGGGGGCAGGGTAAAAACACCCTGACCCCCCTGGCCTGCTCAGGGGGTCTCACAGGGACCGCCAGGCCCAAAAAAAGCATTTTTTTGTTTTTAATTTTCGGGCGGAGTCGCGCCTGGTGCGCGAATCCATCCGAAAATGTAAATAAACGAAGTGCGGTCTCCTGTGCTTCGTTTTCAAAGACCCCTGGTGGGCCCAGTCCCGGGGGCAATTTATTTATGTAGCGGGCCCCCCGCAGCCCTGGGGACTGCCACCTCCCCGGGGCTTCATAATTTATTCACGGGGGGCATGCGGCCCTCCTGCAGCCCTGTGAACCGCCACCTCCCCGGGGCTTTCAAAATAAATGCATGTGGGGTTAAAACCAACCCCACACTGTCCCAGGGACCGCCACCTCCCCGGGGCTTCATTAATTAGGAGCGGGGGACCTCGCGGGCCCCCCAAGCCCTGGGGACTGCCACCTCCCCGGGGCTGTTATAAATAATTAGTGTGGAGGGCTTGAGCCCCCCACAGGCCCCGGGGACCACCACCTCCCCGGGGCACTCTGTATTCAAATGCGGAGGTCCATTAGAGACCCCCGGGGACAACCACCTTTAAACATTGGGAGGGGTCCGGGCGGCACCCTCCTGGAGCCCTCGATGGCCCTGGGGACCGGACACTGCTGTTTGCTTTGACAGGGTGGGAGCTGTGCGGCTCCCGCCCTGCCAAAGCAAACTCTGCTTTGCTTCATTGAGGCGAGAGCAGGAAAACCTGCTCTCGCTTCAATAAAGCAAAGCAGGATTGCTTTTCCACAAGGGTAACTGCATGTCAGCAGCTCCCCTTGTGGAAAAGCAATGCCGGGTCCGTCAGGAGGCTGGCGGGACCGTGGGGGCATTGGGGCTCCCCCCACTGTCCCAAACAGAGCAACCAGGCCCCAGGGGATGGGGTCTCTGGGGCCAGAAGTGGCCCGGGAAGTGGGCCACGTGGCCCCCCTCCCTCAATAAAAAATGTTTTAAACTTTTTTATAAAGAGACACAGCCCCGGGGGATGGGGTCCCCAGGGCTAAAAGGGGCCTCAGGAGGGGACCACGCAGCCCCCGTCCTTAAAAAATATTTTTAAAAATAAATAAATATGTGGCCATGCCCCAGGGGATGGGGTCCCTGGGCCGAAATTGGCATCGGGAGGGGGGCCACGCAGCTCCCTTCCCATTTATTTTTTTAAAAGATAGGGGTCAGGCCCTGGGGGATGGGGTCCCCAGAGCCACAAAAATGGCAAAACAAGGGGGGCCACACAGCCCTCTTCTAAAATAAAAAAACGGCTTCCTGCCAGAGGCCCCGCCCCCTCCCTGCAGCACTCTGCAAACGCGCCCCCTGGTGCATTGTAAGTTGGGGAATTCATTCCCCTTGAATACTGATGGTCCCTGGGGACCAAATAGCCCACCAGGTACATCCAGTATGCACCAGAGAGCTGCATTGCAGAGAGGTGGTCCAAGGCCACATCCCCTTTTTACACCACTCTGCAACGCAGCTCTGTGGTGCTTACTGGAGGTAGCTGGTGGGCTAGTTGGCCTCCAGGGACCCTCAGGACTCAAGGACTCCTGCCTGCACCCCTGTTGCTCCATTCTGCACTTTCCATGCTTCTTTCTGCACCTGTCTTGATTCTTTCTGCACCCCTGTTGTCTCTTTATGCACCTCTTTTGCCTGGTTTTGCACTTTTGTGCCTTGTTCTGCACCTCTCTTCCCTCTTTCTGCATGTCTGTTGCCTCTTTCTGCACCTCATTTGCTTCTTTATGCACCCCTGTTGTCTCTTTCTGCACTTGTGTTCTCTCTTTCTATACCTTTCCTGGCTGTTTTTGCTTCTCACTTGCCTCTTTCTGCACTTTTCTTGCTTCTTTCTACACCTGTGTTGCTTCTTTCAACTATTCTCTTGCCTCTTTGTGCACTTCTCTTCCTTCTTTCTGCACCCCTCCTGCCTCTTTCCGTAGCTCCCTTGCCTCTTTGTGCACCTCTCCTACCCCTTTCTGCACCCCTTTTGCCTCTTTTTATACCTCTGTTGGTTCTTTCTGAACTGCTCTTGTTTCTTTCTAAACCTGTGTTGCTTCTTTCTGCACTTCTCTTGCCTCATTCTGCTCCTCTTAGCGAGAGTTTAAAAAATCTTAGAAATTCACTGAAAAAAAACACAGGTTTCAGGGATGTTATAGTTAGGTGGACATTTCACTAGAACAAAACCACAGAAATTCGGCTGTTATAGTTAGTTCAGCTAACTATAACTCGTGCCCCGCAATGCACTGCTGATGACGTCACATAGTAAATCATTCATGATATGGTCAGTGACATCACTGATGCCATCACTGATGGCATCTCAAATGACATCACTGATGACATCACTGATAACATCATCCACGTGATAATCTGATGCACCTCCTCATACCCTAATATAACCTTTGATACACCCACTCTCAAATACAGACTACCATTTTCGAAACCATAGACCCACCAATACCAGTTAGTACATACCATCTCACTCATTCCTAGGTCTACACACACATCCACTCATACAATCCCTCATACATGCAGTCAACCATTAATACGGCACTGTCATTTGCACTCATATATCTATACAGACACTCAAACACCGCCACTCATCCATGGAGTTACTCACACACCTAGTCAGTCATGCAAAGAATCAATCACACTCCCATTTACTCACCTATACAGTTATACGTACACCACCTCACTTATTCAAACATATACTAACACATACTTACACTCTTATACAATCACTAATACAAGCCAACACTCATCCATACAGCCACTCTCACAATCTATTACTCTCACATATAGTCATTTATATACTCCAACACTCACATATACTGCCTTTCACAAATGCAGTTACTCACACATGTACCACTGAGGAATCCATTCACTCAAAAAGGAACAAAATGGGGAGTAGAGAGGTACCACTCAGCATGAGTGGTGGAGGTGGATACATCCTCCCGGGCTTAAGTTTATAAACATAGTGATCCACCCACAGGTGTATATATATGTCAGGTCCTCCCAAATAAGGTATGTAGCCCCACAATGGTGGAAGATACACATTAGTTGTTTAAATACCCCTCACACACCAAAAGGGCCCTTGGTGTCATGCTTCATCATAGGGGTCTTTCTGCCCCTCTACGGGACGGGCGTGCTGCGACCGCTGGGAGCCGTTCGGGGAGGTTGTACAAGGCAGGGCACTGTCCCAGGAGTTATAGCCTATCAGGCACTCCTTCCACCCGTCTTGAGGCTCATGGTGAAAAATCCTATAAAATTTCAAGTTGAAATGACTACAGACCGATTGAGGCTTTATAACTACATGCAGTTAATTCCCCTGTTTATATAATCTTTCTTACACCATACATTTGTGATTATCCAACACATCACTGTGAGTATAGGAAGGGATCCTTACGGTCCTGAAGAAGAAGCTTGGGGAGCTTCAAAACATGTCGGCAGATATGGGAGGTATAGTTCATTGAGGCATACACACCTCCTTCCCCACTTTTTATTGATACCAGCTCAAAGATATATTACATTTTTTAGACCGTTGAGCCAGGTATCTTTTAATTTAACCCCCCCCACTCACGCTCGAGCCTTCCTCTCACACCCCTACACGACACATAGTTGTCTCACAATAACAGTGCTCCCGTGCAAACGTAGGTTGCAGCACGCCCCGTCCCGTAGAGGGGCGGGAAGACCCCTACGATGAAGCATGACACCAAGGGCCCTTTTGGTGTGTGAGGGGTATTTAAATAACTAATGTGTATCCTACACCATTGTGGGGCTACATACCTTATTTGGGAGGACCTGACATATATATACACCTGTGGGTGAATCCATTCACTCACCAACACACCCATACACACACTCACCCACCCATACAGCCCTTCACAGATGCACTCTTGAACCCATACACCCAGTGAATCACCCACTCACACATCTCTGCACAGAGTCACACCTCCCACCCACCCACACAGACACCCAGGCAGCCATAAAGATACTCAGAGAACCAATCAATCACCCATATAGACCTTCATTTAGCTACTCACCAACCCATGCAACTGCTTACACACCAACTGACAAACTAAACTGTGTGAATGTCTGCATAAGTCACTAACCCATGCATTCAGTAAGACACATTTAATCACTCACACTATACAGTCAATCACGCACCTACTAAATCATCCATTCAGATATTTATGCACCCACTCATTCTTCAATACACCTTGGCCTATATATATATAAAACATATTTAAACTTTACAGAAACACACTGTCACTCGATGATGTCATAAGTGATGTCATTTGAGATGTCATCAGTGATGTCATCAGTGATGTCACTGACCATGTCATGAATGATGTGATATGTGACGTCATCAGCAGTGCATTGCGGGGGTGCAAGTTATAGTTAGCTGAACTAACTATAACGGCCAAATTTCTCTGGTAATGGACGTGTGAAATGTCAAACTAACTATAACGTCCCTGAAACCTGTGTTTTTTTCAGTGAATTTCTAAGGTTTTTGAAATGCTAATTTCTAACTATAACGTCCCTGAAACCTATGTTTTTTCACTGAATATCAAAGGTTTTTTAAATGCTAATTTCTAACTATAACATCCCTGAAACCTGTGTTTTTTTCGGTGAATATATATATATATACATATGTCAAACAATTTCCTCCGGTTCGAGGAGCACTCGGAAAGAGATTCAGTGAAGGCTGCCAGGATTCAAGGTTCAGAGCATTTATTTTCTGCCTTAGGCGTTTCGGAGAATTTCACTCCTTGTTCACAGGCGTCATATCAGCTGCACAGGATTTCACAAAGAGGCATATGTCCCAATCTGCTTTTTATTGCCATTGCCCTCCAGTGGGCTTCACATTGGGTAAGTATCATTGCTAATGGATTCTGGGATGTATAGTACAAAGTCTCTGTTATGCTCGAGAATGTCTCTTTAAAAACAATTATTCCCTTAGTATGTACTGCGCAGGTGTATAAATAAAACATTTGTTGCCATCTGGTGGACCTCTGAAAAAGGAATCCCAGCCATTAAAGCCAATCTTCAATCGCAAACAGACTCGGTACATTACCATGTCCTTGGCCCCTTCAATTCTTAGGGTGGTGCTTCATCACGACTTGGAACGCTGTAATAAACCTGTCAAACAATTTCCTCTGGTTCGAGGAGCACTTGGAAAGAGATTCAGTGAAGGCTGCCAGCATTCAAAGTTCAGAGCATTTATTTTCTGCCTTACGCGTTTCGGAGTATTTCACTCCTTGTTCACAGGCGTCATATCAGCTGCACAGGATTTCACAAAGAGGCGTATGTCCCAGTCTGCTTTTTATTGCCATTGCCCTCCAGTGGGCCTCACATTGGGTAAGTATCATTGCTTATGCCTTCTGAGATGTATAGTACAAAGTCTCTGTTATGCTCGAGAATGCCTCTTTAAAAACAATTATTTCCTCAGTAAGTTCTGCGCAGGTGTATAAATAAAACATAGGCACACGTAAAGATACTCAGAGAACCAATCAATCACCCATATAGACCTTCATTTAGCTACTCACCAACCCATGCAACTGCTTACACACCAACTGACAAACTAAACTGTGTGAATCTCTGTATCAGTCACTAACCCATGCATTCAGTAAGACTCATTTAATCACTCACACTATACAGTCAATCACGCACCTACTAAATCATCCATTGAGATATTTATGCACCCACTCATTCTTCAATACACCTTGGCCTATATATATATAAAACATATTTAAACTTTACAGAAAAACACAGTCACTCGATGAGGTCATCAGTGATGTCATTTGAAATGTCATCAGTGATGTCATCAATGATGTCACTGACCATGTCATGAATGATGTAATATGTGACGTCATCAGCAGTGCATTACGGGGGTGCGAGTTATAGTTAGCTGAACTAACTATAACGGACAAATTTCTCTGGTTATGGACGAGTGAAATGTCAAACTAACTATAACGTCCCTGAAACCTGTGTTTTTTTTCAGTGAATTTCTAAGGTTTTTGAAATGCTAATTTCTCCCTATAACGTCACTGAAACCTATGCTTTTTTCACTGAATATCAAAGGTTTTTTAAATGCTAATTTCTAACTATAACATCCCTGAAACCTGTTTTTTTTCGGTGAATATATATATATATACATATATATATAAAAACATATATACATATATATATATATATATATATATCCAAAACAAAGTTTCTTTAGCCTTCCAAAGCTGGTAACGCACTCCAAGCCAAAGATTTTTCAAAATGCTTTATTCCACCATGCTTGACAAACCGGTTTCGGTCATGACGACCTTTCTCAATGTCAAAAGTCCATTTACCATCGATCTCTTAAATACACTGATGTTAAACGATATAGAGAGAGGATTTCCATGTTCAGATACATAAACATAAAAGAAGGGCCTCAGTGCTTCTAAATTGCAACACAGTGGCCATCTTAAAGACACTCTTTACTGGTCATTGTATTATTTATCCAAAATTAATTCATTGGTATTTTGACTGAAAAAAAGCATTAAACATTCATACAGTGTTAATATCCACTCTGATTGTTGTTGTTATAATGCCAACATTTTTTGTAAACATTATTTGAGTTATTAAGCCCTGAATGGGCAAAGACTTATAGTTTTTCTTTTTTCTTTTTACGGTCAAGCCATATAATGGAATATAATAAAACTAACATCGTCATGTATTGTGTTTAGAAGATGGAAGAGAACAGCATGGGAGACAATAAAATGATTCTAACATATAATAACAAATCAATTATGTAATTAATTGAATTGAAAAAAGCGTCTCATCAACTCATTCAGTTCATTTGAGTAAATAGCAAATGCTATACAGTTGTTCCCAAAGTTTACTTGTGTGGGAAAAAACTGAAAAAATAAATACTGATTGGGAAGGAACAAAACAGTAAAGGTTGGAGGACGGATTGGGAGAAAAACACACAGAACTGTCACAGATTGTTACAGTCTTAGACCCAGAAAAGACTGCCCAGAAGGATATATTCCTTTTACTTCATTAACCTATGTGTACCCATAGTTCTTCCTCACTATTTAGACCAAAGGGTGCCAAGGTTCTCAATTCTAGAATGTACCTTGATTCTAGTTGGCGTAGTGTTTTAACCCTGTCGCCCCCTCTTTGCTTTAGTGGAATTTGGTCAAGGCAGAAGTAACTTAGTTTCCGGCTATCACTTTGATGATGCAAGGCAAAGTGTCGTGCAACTGGGTAGTTTTTGTCGTTGTTGGTAATTGCACGCATGTGCTCCAACACTCTCTTTTTAGCAGGATGTACCGTGCTCCCAATATATAGCAAGCTGCAAGGGCAACTCAGACAGTATATTACAAAGTCTGAGTTGCAGTTTAGAAATTTTAGAATTAATTTCTCGGTTGGTCTACCTGGGACCTTATAACCTTTAGTTTTCTTGCTATTCTTGCAAGCTTTGCATTTGGAACAGGGAAAGAAACCTTTGATTTCATTTCTGCTTTTCTTAGTTTTATCAAAGTGACTGTGTACCAATAGGTCCTGTAGAGACGTGTTCTTTCTGTATGTAATACTAGGATACTGGGGCAGTTGTTTCCCTATAATCGTATCTGCCTGTAGGATTTTCCAATGACGGTTAATAATTTGACGGATTTGCGGAGAATTTTTTGAAAACGTCAAAATTAACCGAGTTGTCATCTTGTGTCTCATCATGTTTTGCAGTTAACAGTAGATTCCTCTCTTTCTCATCTGCTCTTTTTTCTGCTGCTTTCAATATTTTGCTTGGATAACCCCTTGCACTAAAGCGCTTAATGGCTTCTTTCTTTGATTTTTGATAGTTTGTGTCTAGTGTGCTATTCCGTTTAATCCTTAATAGCTCCCCGTAGGGGATGCTGTTCACTAGACTTCTTGGATGTTGGCTAGTGAAATGCAAGGTGGCATTACCTGCAGTAGTTTTTCGGTATAATTTGGTCATTAATTGCCCCTTGCTAACATACACCAATAAATCTAGAAAGGCCACTTGTGAATTGCTGATATTACTGGTAAAGTGCAGGTTGTAAATATTATTATTCAAGATACGTGAGGAATTCTGGTTGTGACCCTTTCCAGACGATAAAAATATCGTCGATGTATCTGGTCCAGACAGCTATCTTATTCATCCAGGGCTCATTAGTCCCGTACCAGGCCACGTGCTTCTCCCACCAGCCCACGAAAAGATTCGCATAGCTGGGGGCGAAGCATGTGCCCATAGCGGTACCTTGTATTTGGATGTACAGCTGGTTACCAAATAGGAAAATATTATTGTACAGGCAAAAAGTCATAAATTCCAAGATCATTTGATTATGTTCCGCATATTGTACGGATCTAGATTTCAAAAAAGTTTCTACTGCTTCTAAGCCCTGTACATGGTTGATACTAGTGTAAAGGCTGGTTATATCCATGGTGACTAATATATAGTTCTCCTCCCATGGTATGTCAGCAATTTGTTTGATTAAATCAGATGTATCTTTAACATATGATACTAGATTACATACAAACGGACTCAGTACAGTGTCAATCAATATTGAGGTGTTTTCAAGGAGGCTTCCTTTGGAGGACACGATAGGCCTCCCAGGAGGATTCTTACTGTCTTTATGCAGCTTGGGGATGTGGTAGAAAGTAGGTATGGTGGGATGATCTGTTTTGATAAATTCAAACTCATCTTGATGTAAAATCCCCTTGTCCCGCCATTTATTGATCAGCTGATAGAATTCTAAGACACTCTCATTATATTGCTGTCTAGAAATTTTATTGTAACAGTCCACATCACTGAGTTGTCTAAGGGCTTCCAACTCGTACAGTTCTTTGTCCTGGACAACTACATTGCCGCCCTTGTCTGAGGGCTTTATTTCCAGGGATTTATCTTGCTGCAAAGATTTAATAGCCTCACGTTGTTTTTTTGAAACGTTATGCAATTGCACCTCTTCTCGATTGGATACTGTTCTCAATTTGTCTAGATCTTGAATTCTATCTCTTGGAAACTGTCAATCATATCAAACCCTGTTTTAGGGATAAATTTTGATTTCTTTTTTAAGAGACTCTTGCCTCCAATTTGCGTTAGTTCCATATCTTTAATTAGTGTAAGTTCTCCGCCCAGTGCCTCCTCCTGGCTTCCCGTTAGGTCCTCTGCCAAAATATTCATAGTTTGTAATGTAGTTAAATCCGCCACTGTCAATGAACCGGATATGGAATTAGCTTCATCCGTCATCGGTGGTGGTTGTATTTGTCTGCCACGGAACATTTTTCTAAGTTTCAATTTTCTTATAAACTTGTAAAGGTCTATCCTTGTTTGGGGATAGTCCCACTGATTGGTTGGGCAAAAGGTGAGTCCTTTCTTCAACACTTGTATTTGCATGTCCGTGAGCTTAGTGTGTGACAGATTAACTACTGTTAAGTCGGACTCTAGTTCTAGTATGCCCCCCTCTTCTTCCTGCTCCTCGTTAGTCTCGGTGTTTACTGTTGTTTCTGGGCTCCTTTTGTGCTTCTTTCCCCCACGTCTTGTTTTCCTTTTTCTGGGGGTTTTGGTCTTTGTGTATTTAGTCTCCATGATTTTTGGATCACTTGAAACTCGTCGCAAAAATTTGCCGATGTTGGTGGATCTTCTTGTAATGGCTCGGTATGGCTTGTTACTGGCTCTGATCTTCCGCCGCTTGCTCCTTCTGTTTCGGAATGATCTGTTTCCAATTCCGATTCCGAGGTGACCTGTACTTGGGGATTCTTGCCCTTTGCCTCCTGTATCGCTTTTCTTGGCTGATCAAATTTCTTGGCGAAGGTTAGAATTCTCCCACTCTCATAGTCGCGCTGATCCCTTGCGAATTTTTCATGCTTCCTGCGTCTTATGACATCTTCATATTTTACCAGGCGCGATTTCATTTGTGATTTTAAGTTCGCTGCTGTTTCCTTTGCTGATATATATATTTCCACAACTCGCTTTGATTTGTGAGTCGCCTGCTGCCAACAAACGAGAACGGACCCAGAGGTGAGTGCAGTTAATGTGATTTATTCACTGCAAACAGAACTCTCTATAACGCGTTTCGGCAGTCACCTGCCTTGATCATATGATATATATAGTCACTGAAAAAACCATAGGTTTCAGGGGCGTTATAGTTAGCTGGACATTTCACTCATGCAAAATTATTGAAATTCCCCTGTTATAGTTAGTTCAGCTAACTATAACTTGCACGCCCGCAATGCACTGCTGATGACATCACATATTACATCGCTCATGACATGGTCAGTGACATCACTCATGACATCACTGATGACATCTCAAATGACATCACGCATGACATCACTGATGACATCATCCAGTGAATGTGTGTCTTTCTTAAAATTAAATATGTTTTATATATGTAGATTTCAAGGTCGATGGAAGAATAAATGGGTATATAAGTGTCTAAATGGATGATTTTTATTTTTGTAATATTGATTTTATAACAGACTGATTAAGTGTATCTTAGTGAATACATGGGTTACTGAGTAATGTTTAAATATGTAAATATCTGTATCAGTCTCTCACTTTGTGTATAAGTGACTGCATGGGTTGGTAAGTAGCTACATGAGTGTCTATGTGGCTTATTACTTGGATTTTCGAGTATCATTATGAGTGACTTGGGTGCCAATTACGATCCTGTAAAAACCGGGTACGAACCGTCGGACAGAGCATATTCTCCGTCCGACGCGTACCCGGTCATCAAAATCTACCAACATGGAATTACGATTCGCACGGAAACACCATTTCCGTACGAATCGTACAAAACGCCGACCGACGAAAATAAACATACAAATGCAATCCGGGAAAGCGCCGAGCTGACGTCGGGACGCTCGCAGCCTGCCATTCACGAACCAGGGATTACGATTCGCACCGACGTTATCCCGCACGGTGAATATTTTCCGGCAGCCAAAAACTGCCAGGAAATCAGGACGACGCGAACAAGGAGTACCAGTACGCGACGGACAGACAGGACGACGCGAACAAGGAGTACCCGTACGCGACGGACAGACATGGACCCGAACCTACGTGTCATCCCGGCCCTCATAGCAGTCCACCTCCTCTACAGGTTACGACGCAGACGCCGCAGAAGGTCAGAACAACAAAGGGAGGGGGGAAAGGGGGGGGGGCAGGACCAGGGGCAGGCCACAAAACCCCCACCATAGTCACACAGCACACAAGTCCTGGACATACCTGACCCTCAGGCCCTGGTCACTACGAGGGGGTGGGGGCGTGTCCAGCTAAGCCAGCGACGGCCACAACGGAAGTTCATGACGACGCGAACCGGCAACACAACCAGACAGGTACGTCCCGTACCCACGCCTTAAGAGCGTGGGTACGAGTCGTACCACGCCCACACCTACGTCACCCCAACAATGGCAGGACGGCTCGTACCCACATGGCAAAGGCCTGGGTACGGGCCGCAAAGCATCACATAGCGTGGGGACGGATATGTACGGACCGTACCCCCACCCCGTATGCATGGAGCGTACCCCCAACCCCAACAGTGTGAGTACGACACGTACCCCCACCCGCGTATGCAAGGAGCGTACCCCCATGCCAACAGTGTAAGTACAACACGTACCCCCACCCGCGTATGCAAGGAGCGTACCCCCATGCCAACAGTGTAAGTACGACACGTACCTCCACCCGCGTATGCATGGAGCGTACCCCCCATGCCAACAGTGTAACTACGACCCGTACCCCACCCGCGTACGTATGAAGCCGACTCCCACCCCAACAGTGTAAGTACGACACGTACCCCCACCCGCGTATGCAAGGAGCGTACCTCCCATGCCCCCCTAGCCTGGACCCTTTGGGACCAGAGAACTATCGGCCCATTTCCTTGCTTCCATGGCCGGCTAAGCTGATGGAAGCTTATGTTAATCAGGTACTTACTGACCATCTAACCCAGGCTAACATTCTGGATGAGACTCAACATGGGTTCCGAGCAGGACATAGCACGGAGACCGCCCTTCTCGCCATGGTAGAACATCTCCGGTCGGTGCTAGATCAGGGACAGACGGCGGCGCTAGTTTTATTAGATCTGAGCGCCGCCTTCGATACGGTCTCGCACCGTATCCTTCTGCACCGCCTGGAAGAGTGTGGTGTTGTGGGAACTGCCCTCCAGTGGTTCCGTTCCTTTCTTGTGGATCGATCCTTTTGCGTCGCCATACCCCCCACCAGTCCAAATTCCATCCTCTGGACTTGGGAGTGCCGCAAGGTTCCTCACTGAGTCCCACGCTATTCAATCTTTACGTGAGACCGCTGGCTGATGTCGTCAAGCAATGGGGCATGTTCATGGTCTCATATGCTGACGACACTCAGCTAGCGGTTTCTATCAGTGGCGATACCGATGTGGATGCTCCCAAGTTCCAAAATGGGCTTAGGGCAGTGGCGAACTGGATGACAGCTAACTGTCTCCAGTTGAACGCAAAGAAGACCGAGGTTATGATCGTCGGGAAGGGAAGGGACCTCTGGGGCGACAGATGGTGGCCGCCGGAACTTGGTGTAGCCCCAACCCCAGTTATGGAGCTGCGTAACTTGGGAGTTTGGCTGGATGCTGGTCTCAGTTTCGTGGGGCACACTAAGAAGACCGCGGCGTGTTGCTTTGGTGTCCTGCGGGGCTTAAGGCCGGTCCTTAAGTTCTTCGATCCCCCAACCAGGCAGATGGTAGTGCAGGCTACTGTTCTTTCCCGCCTGGACTACGCTAGCTCGCTCCTGCTGGGGAGTAATCAGGCTGAACTTTTGCGGCTTCAACGCGTGCAGAATGCCGCGGCCAGAGCTATTGTCGGTTTACCTAGGTTCTGCTCGGCCTCTAGCACTCTCCGAGCTCTACACTGGCTACCGGTTAAGTCGCGTATTCATTTTTAAGTTTTATGTCTGGTTTTTAAAATTTTGAAAGGTTCTGCCCCTCTGATGCTCTCCAATCTCATTTCTGGCTATGTTCCATCACGTGTATTAAGATCGTCGGAGCAGGCGCTCGCTTTAGTCCCGAGGTTCAGGCTCTGTCGAGCTGGTGGGCGTTCTTTTCGGGTGAAAGCTGCAGCCCTGTGGAATACGCTCCCTTTCCATCTCCGCTCTACCAATGACCTTCTGCTTTTTCGGAAATCCTTAAAAACGTTTCTGTTTTGACCTTGCTGTCTCCGTGGTTCTATGTTGGATATGTTGTACCTTGTCGCGCGCCGGGACGCCCCTTAGCTGGGGCAGCTGTGCGCGTTATAAATGTTACTAACATAACATAACATAACAGTGTAACTATGACCCGTACCCCACCTGCGTACGTATGGAGCCAACTCCCACCCCAACAGTGTAAGTACGACACGTACCTCCACCCGCGTATGCATGGAGCGTACCCCCATGCCAACAGTGTAAGTACGACACGTACCTCCACCCACGTATGCAAGGAGCGTACCCCCCATGCCAACAGTGTAAGTACGACACGTCCCCCCACCCGCGTACGTATAGAGCGTACCCCCACCCCAACAGTGTAAGTACGGCCCGTACCCTCACCCGCGTACATAAAAGTCCCACCCCAACAGTGTAAGTACGACCCGTACCCCCACCTCGTATGCATGGAGGGTACCCCAACCCCAACAGTGCATGCACGTACCGTACCACCACCCCAACAGTGTAAGTACGACCCGTACCCTCACCCGCGTACATATAAGTCCCACCCCAACAGTGTAAGTACGACCCGTACCCCCACCTCGTATGCATGGAGGGTACCCCAACCCCAACAGTGCATGTACGTACCGTACCACCACCCCAACAGTGTAAGTACGACCCGTACCCCACCGCGTACGTATGGAGCCGACTCCCACCCCAACAGTGTAAGTACGAACCGTACCCCCATGGAGCGAACCCACACACGTGTATGTACTAAGCGTACATATTGTTAAATAGGAGGGGTGTGTGCCCATCACTCCCAGCAGTGCCCAGAGGCAGGAGGGGTGGGTGCAGAGTCCTAACAGCAGTGCCCAGACACAGGAGGGGTGGGTGCCAATCACTCCCAGCAGTGCCCAGAGACAGGAGGGGTGTGTGCAGAGTCCTCCCAGCAGTGCCCAGAGTCAGGAGGGGTGTGTGCAGAGTCCTCCCAGCAGTGCCCAGAGACAGGAGGGGTGTGTGCAGAGTCCTCCCAGCAGAGCCCAGAGTCAGGAGGGGTGGGTGCCTATCACTCCCAGCAGTGCCCAGACACAGGAGGGGTGTGTGTAGAGTCCTCCCAGCAGTGCCCAGAGACAGGAGGGGTGTGTGCAGAGTCCTCCCAGCAGAGCCCAGACACAGGAGGGATGTGTGCAGAGTCCTCCCAGCAGTGCCCAGAGTCAGGAGGGGTATGTGCAGAGTCCTCCCAGCAGTGCCCAGAGACAGGAGGGGTGTGTGCAGAGTCCTCCCAGCAGAGCCCAGAGTCAGGAGGGGTGGGTGCCTATCACTCCCAGCAGTGCCCAGAGACAGGAGGGGTGGGTGCCTATCACTCCCAGCAGTGCCCAGAGACAGGAGGGGTGGGTGCCTATCACTCCCAGCAGTGCCCAGAGACAGGAGGGGTGGGTGCCTATCACTCCCAGCAGTGCCCAGACACAGGAGGGGTGTGTGCAGAGTCCTCCCAGCAGTGCCCAGAGACAGGAGGGGTGTGTGCCTAACACTCACAGCAGTGCCCATGAAACGCAAAGGGTGGAGTAGCCACAGATACCATGCCCACAAATGTCAGTCAGGTGCACAAAGACCCTGCAGTACATGTACCACATGTGTGCGAGGCTGGGAGTATACGAATGCATAGCGCAGAAAAGAAAACATGTCCACATTAAGTCATGTCAATAGTCCACACACACAAGTACTACGACTACCAAGGATGCCACGAATGATGCAGGTGGAGACATCGCTAAGCATGCATGTGCAAAGTTGAAGGAGTCCGTCACACACCCAGCTGATGTAGACACAGCTCAGCACCACATATTGGGAACACCCTGCAGGGAAGATGTCAGGGTACACAGAGGAAGGAATACACCGTGGTACAATTCCACCATGCAGCAACTGCGTACATGGACAGAGAAACCTAGCTAACACCGTGTGATGGCACACAGATACCAGGGTCCCCCCTATGACCAGCACACTACTACATTTCCCACACACCCAACACATGATCCCCACCCATAATTATGTAGCAGCCCCACCAACAGCAATACCAGTAAAGCAGTAGTGTTCAAAGGAAACAAAAAAGGCTTTAATCAGCATTATCTTAAATTGTTTGTTCTTAGAAAGTTCAATAGTAACAAAGCCCATAGGGCAGTCCAGAAGTCACAGCTGGATGGGGGACACAGTGGGATGCGTGTCCCCTAGCTTGCCTGCACAGTTACATTCCGTCGTCTTCCACAGGGGTGAGGGCATCATGTGGGGGGGAAGGAACAGGCACCGCAGGGACAGGAGGGCAAAGGGTAGGCGAATTGGGTGCAGGGATGGAGGACTCCACCACAGGGGGTGGGGCAGGGCCAAAGGTGGATTCTAGGAGCGCGCTGCACACCTTGGCAAGGTCCTCCAGGGACTCCCCTGCACCCGAAGGAACCACGGGTCCCAAGGAGGGGGTGGGGTCAGAGGGATGGGTCACAGCGCCACTGGGGGTGGGTGTGGACAAGGGGGGGGGGACTCAAGCACCCTGACCGTGGACTTCCTTGACCGCTTGCGGGGTGGTGTCAATGTGGGGCTCAGGGACAGAGCGGCCATGAACGAGTCTTTGGGGGAGATGTGGCCAGCAGAGCTGAGGGGAGGGGATTTGGAGGGAGTGGATTGGGTGGAATGCGGACTCCCACTCTGGCTGCGTGTCACACGTTTGCCCCCGACCCAGTGGGTGTGCCTACTACACCCTGTGTGTGCATGTCAGGAGGTGTGCGGCGGACCTTCCCTGCTGGTGTGGTGCCTTTGTCTGTTGTGGTGGGTGCATGCTGACGTCTGGGTGTATGTGGGACAGGTATGGGAGTGGGAAGTGTGGAAGGGGCAGGGGTAGGGGGTGGGACGTAGCGCTGCAGGAGACCCACTGCTGCAGTCAGTGTCGAGTCTATCGACCTCAGCAAGTTGCGTTGGTCAGCCTGCGATGAATGAATGCCCTCCAAGTATGCCTCCATGTTGTTGAGGACCTGGCTGTGGGCATGGAGGACATTAAGGATCGCAGTCTGACCAACCTGCAACTGCCGCTGGATGTCCACAGACTCGGCATTGGCGGCAGCAGTGGAGACAGGGGCAGGGGGTGCGGTGCCTGGCAGGAAGGAGACATGCGGTGACTGGGGACGCTGGGAAGGGACACGAGCACGTGGGAGGTGGCTGATGCCAATGGAGGGGGCGGTGCGAGATGTAGGGCTGCTGTCAGATGGTGGTGCAGCCACCGCCCACTCGGAGAGATCATCCTCGGACCCGTCAGCTTCATACTCTGTTGTGCCAGTCGACAGGTCCCCGGGTTCACTCTCCTCCGCCTCAGGCCCACTCGATGTGCCAGCCGCGATTTCACCGCTGGCACTGGTGCTCGGTCCCTCTGCGCCGTCTGTGTCCATGTCTCCCTCCGTGTCCCCCGACGATGCTGTGGGCAGGGTGAAGAGACAGAAATTAATCATACACCTGTATACATATGTCACATGAGTCCAATCTACTTAGGTTACAGTGCATAGCCTGAAACAAAAGAAGAGTTACAACTACTAAACAAGGTACATATGTAGGCCCTGCAAGACACAGTTGTTTGACCCACCATGCCCCCGAAAAACTATGGAGAGCATGACACAATAGCAAATGAGATGACACGGAATTTTGCCTGAGGAGCAAGGCCCTGGGGACAATCCAGCACTGCATCTGCACCACACAGCGTGGCAGGAAATAGGGATGAGCAGGGACCATAGGCAGGAACTAGAGGCACATGCAGCATAGGTAATACTGATAACATGCCCACCCTGACAGGCACACTGCACCTCGAGTGTATGTCCAGCCAAACATCACACACTGGCCAGTCCTAGCAAGGAGATTTCAGGTCTTGACATGTCGGCCATGCCCGCACCACCCACCCCCTACATGAGACAATTCTATGGAGACACAGGAAGCACGTACATCTCTTAGTCTGGGTGAAATACACATGGGATGCGAAATTTCTATATTGCACACAAAATACCCAAGGTGCGCCTGTCCAAATAAGCATGTACAAATGGGCATCATGAGATGATTGTAACAAGACACACAGGCAATGGCCACCGTGAGTATGTACTGGGAAAGTCAGGTCAGGCTGGACAGTGGACACTTGTACTACATTTCACGTCAATATACATGGTGCCAGGGGACACTGGCACAGAGCACAACCTATGCTGTAGACACAGAGATTGTCAACATTTTCGGATTACACACATGAGACCTAGGAAAATATGCCCCTGGGGACAGTAGTGGCCACACAACTCCATGCTCCTGAATGGGAATGACTGCAACACACGCTAACATCCCTACACTATGCGTACCGCACACTCATGCACATCATGTCACAGGCCACCACATAGGACATGCGTGCTGGAAGGCCTCGCGCTTGAGAGATTAACCCCCATGTCTGGACTCAGCATTAGTGCCAACTGACATGGAACCCACAAGTCCAGAACGGGACAGGGCACAGGCAAGGTCCCAATACCTGTTACACACCACCCCCACACATGATGCTGCAGGCATAGTACACTTTGAGAAGGGGCCAGGCTACATAAGCTTGTGACGGAGTGACTACACACAGACCAGGGAACACATTGCAAGGAGGGGAAGGGAGGCAGGAGAGCACTGCAACACTGTGGGTAACAGGATCCGCACAGCACCATAAAACCCTGGCAGTGTACCCATGGAACAGTGCACGTACAAATGCTGGTGAAACACAACAAACACACATGTACCTACCCCCTTGCTGCTGCTGCATCTCCTGTAGGCGCCTGTCCAAGTCTGGAAAGACCACCGCCAGCACACGCTTGTGGATGTGGGAGAGACGGCGGCGCCCGCGGTTCTTATGGCTCTCAGGTGAGTCCCCCAGCAGGACCCGTGCGATCATCCGCGTCCAGCACCGGATATCCTGCCAGCGTTTCCTCACCTGGGACAGGCTCCGCCTCCGACCATCCGCACTCCTCACGGCACTGACGGCGGTCAGCCAGATCTGCTCCTTGGCAGTGGCGCCTACCTGTGAGGATGAAAAAGTGACACTACATCAATACACCTGCAACATGTCACAGAGACATATATGGGAACAAATTAGCTGGTTACAACAAGGCATGTCATGCAGCCAACGCATTGCACCTTTGCCATAGGGACATACTCCTCTGGGGAAGGGCAAAAGCAGTACGTGCCAGTGAAAGTACACAGGTGGAATGAGGGCAAAGACACAATCAATTATCAAGGCTCACACTGTGCATCACACCCACCCCTCCTGACTCTGGGCACTGCTGGGAGGACTCCGCACCCACCCCTCCTGTCTCTGGGCACTGCTGGGAGGACTCTGCACCCACCCCTCCTGCCTCTGGGCACTTCTGGGAGTGATAGGCACCCACCCCTCCTGTCTCTGGGCACTGCTGGGAGTGATAGGCACCCACCCCTCCTGTCTCTGGGCACTGCTGGGAGTGATGGGCACTGCTGGGAGTGATAGGCACCCACCCCTCCTGTCTCTGGGCTCTGCTGGGAGGACTCTGCACCCACCCCTCCTGTCTCTGGGCACTGCTGGGAGGACTCTGCACACACCCCTCCTGTCTCTGGGCACTGCTGGGAGGACTCTGCACCCACCCCTCCTGTCTCTGGGCACTGCTGGGAGTGATAGGCACCCACCCCTCCTGTCTCAGGGCACTGCTGGGAGTGATAGGCACCCACCCCTCCTGACTCTGGGCTCTGCTGGGAGTGATAGGCACCCACCCCTCCTGTCTCTGGGCTCTGCTGGGAGGACTCTGCACCCACCCCTCCTGTCTCTGGGCACTGCTGGGAGGACTCTGCACACACCCCTCCTGTCTCTGGGCACTGCTGGGAGGACTCTGCACCCACCCCTCCTGTCTCTGGGCACTGCTGGGAGGACTCTGCACACACCCCTCCTGTCTCTGGGCACTGCTGGGAGGACTCTGCACCCACCCCTCCTGTCTCTGGGCACTGCTGGGAGGACTCTGCACACACCCCTCCTGCCTCTGGGCACTGCTGGGAGGACTCTGCACACACCCCTCCTGTGTCTGGGAGTGATAGGCACCCACCCCTCCTGCCTCTGGGCACTGCTGGGAGTGATAGACACCCACCCCTCCTGTCTCTGGGCACTGCTGGGAGTGATAGGCACCCACCACTCCTGTCTCAGGGCACTGCTGGGAGACATCAGGCATTCCCACCCCTGGGACCCCCCCTACAGTATATAGCATGTGTGTCACACCTGGACACAATGCCAGAAGTCACAGTCACGAAAAAGGGACACAGTCTGTGCCAGTGGACACTGCACTCACCTGATAACCTGGTCGCCCATACAGCATGGGGTACTGTGGGAGGATCACATCCACCAAAGCCATGTTCTCCTCCAGGGTGAATGGCTGTGACCTCTCCACAGCCCTTGACATGGTTCCAGGGAATCAGTAGCAGCAGCTGGGTCGTGGAATACAGAGATGTGCAGGCAAGTGCTCCCTCATGGGACCTGGCTGCCTTATATCTGCCTTGCTGGCCCATTCCATTCACAGGAGTGCAGAGTGATTGGTCACTCACATTTGTATCCTATGTTTCCTCCAATCCCTTCAAACCTAGCAGTCAGTGGGTTCTTATTCTGTTTTTTTCGTCAGCATGATGTCAACCCCACAAACACATTGCAACAAAGTAGATTTATTCCAACTGACTTCTGCTGTGCACCTTCCAGAACAAAATCAAACTTAAAACTTGGTCTCCATGACAACCAGCATGCATGTAGGCCTTAATACTTGTCCCCCATGTGTCCCCTATGTAATTTGGAGCTTCACACACAGGTACGGTGCTTCCGGGGCCCTAGGGCACCCCAAATGCATAGCAACGGCCCGTACACACGCCTGTACGCTCCCTATCACTATGGGTGTCCTCGAGTATGCGTACTCGTAGTGGTACGGCTCGTACACACGCCTGTACGCTCACTATCACTACAAGTACGCATACGCGAGAACACCCATAGTGATAGTGAGCGTACAGGCGTGTGTACGGGCCGTACCACTATGAGTACGCATACGCAAGAACACCCATAGTGGTACAGACCGTACACGCGTGCGTACGTTCACTATCACTATGGTTGTTCTCGCGTATGCGTACTCGTAGTGGTACGGCCCGTACACACGCCTGTACGCTCACTATCACTACAAGTACGCATACGCGAGAACACCCATAGTGATAGTGAGCGTACAGGCGTGTGTATGGGCCGTACCACTATGAGTACGCATACACAAGAACACCCATAGTGGTACGGACCGTACACGCGTGCGTATTTTCACTGTCACTATGGTTGTTCTCGCGTATGCGTACTCGTAGTGGTACGGCCCGTACACACGCCTGTACGCTCACTATCACTATGGGTGTTCTCGCGTATGCGTACTCGTAGTGATAGTGAGCGTACAGGCGTGTGTACGGTCCGTACCACTACGAGTACGCATACGCTTGGACACCCATAGTGATAGGGAGCGTACAGGCATGTGTACGGTCCCTACCACTACAAGTACGCATACGCTTGGACACCCATAGTGATAGGGAGCGTACAGGCGTGTGTACGAGCCGTACCACTACGAGTACGCATACGCTTGGACACCCATAGTGATAGGGAGCGTACAGGCGTGTGTACGAGCCGTACCACTACGAGTACGCATACGCTTGGACACCCATAGTGATGGGGACCGTACAGGCGTGTGTACGAGCCGTACCACTATGGGTGTCCTCGCGTATGCGTACTCTTAGTGGTACGGACCGTACACACGCCTGTACGCTCCCTATCACTAAGGGTGTCCAAGCGTATGTGTACTCATAGTGGTACGGACCGTACACACGCCTGTACGCTCACCATCACGATGGGTACACATACGGCAGCACTCCCATAGTGATACGGGAAGGTACACAGGCCCTCTTAGCAGTAGTACGGTGTTTTTCACACATCACAGTGGTGACAGGCAGCACACAGGAAGGGATAGGGCTGACATACTTGTCCATGGATGGACATCAAGGCATTGTCTGGGCAGTACTACATGTGTGGGGCACAGGTGTGAAAGGGTGTGATGTGGCACAATACTCCTGAGTGGAGAAGGCACCAGATGTATGATGAGATGTGTACATATGTAATGAGTGACGGTGCAATGTGTGCCAGGCATGCCCTTGACTCCTTTGACATGTGTGCATGTCGTACTGCACACTTGGCATGAGCGTCACTAGCATGGCACGGACACCAACTCACGGAAGTGTCCCCTGAGGCCCGGTACAGGGGTTACCACACCTGACATGTCACTACCCACGGTGCACGATGTGACTATGTCATGTATGTGTGGGGGGTTCACATTAGGTAGATGTTTGAGCTCCCTCAAAAGCTGCAGCCGTTGCAGCAACCAACCTGTGTCTGTGTGTAGATGGCCATGGCACACTGTTACGCACACCAGGCCACATGTGGTCTCGGATGTGAGGTGCGTATGTATGCATGGGACACGGATTAGCGTAACAAGGACATGTCTGCATCCTCTCTATGAATGTGTGGTGAGTCATCACATGTGCACCTTCATGGCAAGGTGTGTGGCCTGTCCTAGTGTAATGTCATGTGACCTGTGGCTCTAGTGTTCCGCTACCAGTCTTTGCAATCGACATCCTACTTCTGCTGATGTGTGGGTGTATGTCACTCCTGTCTTGCGTCTGGCTGTTCACTTGCACTGGGACACAGCTAATCCCATGCCATGGCATGTGGAGGTTCTCAATCTGCGTGTGTCGCTGGGTCTTGGTAGGAGTGTCACCTGCCAGCCATACGTGTCCAGGGCATGTGGCACATACCTCACTCCGTATGTAGCATATGTGTATAGACAGATTAACATGTGCTCAGGACAAATTATTTGTTGTTGTGGTGCACTCACTCCTCCTTGTCATTTCCAATTTCCTGCAGAGCGCCGCCTCTTTCCCGAGCAATTCCGGACTTGGCTGACATGCGGGAGAATGATTGTATCCGGTGCTACCGCTTCCCCCAACGGTTGATTCTGGATTGGACGGCGAGACTGGCACCACACCTGCAACCGCTGCACAGGTATCCTACGGCACTGACACCCAAGCTGAAGGTAATGGCAGCCCTACATTTTCTAGCCACGGGTACCTTTCAAAATACCATAGCTCATGTTGGTGGCATGTCCCAGAGCATGTTCTGCCGTGTGCTGCATGATTTCTTAGAGGCCATGTTGATTCACCTGGATGAGTTTATCCATTTCCCAACCCCTGAAATGTTGACTGTGGTCAAGCATGGATTCTATGCCCTGGGAGGGATGCCCCATGTCATTGGGTCCATAGATGGGACACATGTAGCTTTGGTACCACCACACGCACAGGAGGTAGCGTTCCGCAATCGCAAGCACTACCACTCCATCAATGCCCTTGTGGTGTGTCTGTCCAACATGGTGATTTCACATGTCTGTGCTCGTTTCCCAGGATCAGCACACGATGCGTACATCATGAGGCGTAGCAGGATGCCTGAAATGATGACGCAGCTGCGCAACGAACGAGCATGTGTTGTTGGTGGGTACAGTCTGTCTGTCCTGTATTTTGCGTAGACTTCCAGCACGACCGCTTCTCCTGTTCTAACGATGTCCATGTGCTTCCCATGTAGGGGACGCTGGCTATCCCAACATGCCATGGCTGATCACACCTCTCCGCAACCCCATCACGCCGGCCCAGCTCTGCTACAACACCGCCCATGGCCGGACAAGGCGAGTGATAGAGAGGACGTTTGGCCTGCTGAAGAGCCGATTCAGGTGTCTACACAAGACCGGCGGCGCACTCCCATATGCCCCGGCGAAGGTCTGCAAGATCTTCATGGTCTGCTGCATGCTGCACAACATGGCAGTTGAGAAAGCTGTGCCACTCATCCTGGATCAAGATGACGAGGACCATCCACCCGTGGAGGACGAAGGGCTTGGCAATGGGGCTAGTGATGTGGAGGATGTGGAATCGCAAGAGGACATCCGGACTCGGCTCATACGCGACTTCTTTGCTTAGTGGTGAGTACCAGTGTCTGAGTGTGCACGCATTGGTCCCCGTGTGGCATGTGTTGTGATGTGTGTCTCCACCTGCATGTATGGCACGTGAGTCAGATGTGTGTGTGGATGTGTCACTGGAGTGATGGTGCCAGGGATGGTTGTATTTCCCCAGTCATAATTGTGACCTAGCATGTTGTCATCCATACATGTGTCGAGTAAATGCACATGCAAGTGGCTGTGCTTCTTGTGTCTGACTGCTTGTGTCTCTCTTCCCCAGGTACTTGCGCATGCCGTCTGCTGGTTGCATTGTTGTGGCACTGCTATTCCTCATGGACACGTCATCGTGTGCTTACTCAGCGTTACAGGCATGGACAAGTTTGGAAGTCTCCTTAGGGTAAGGGATGCATCAGGGGTGTATTGGGTGTGGCAGTTGTTCACGATGTATGCACACTGCCCCTGTCGATGTTTGGTTCCTCTGCAGACATGTCGCATCACCATGGTGCACATGACATGCAGCTGGGTACACCTGAATAGATGGTCAGACTTGTTGACAGTCATCAGTGATGGGATAGTGGATTGTGATGATGGCATCAATGTGTGTAACACTGCCCTCGGACACATACGGTTTGCATTGGGTTGACATGCTGTGGGACTTCCACATCAGCTTATCAATGGTGTATGGCAGGCTCTCCGTGAGCAGCTGTGGGTGTTTAGCTGTTAGCCGACGCTTGTGTACCATTTCCATGGCTATCACGCATTTGTGCTGCAGAAGGGGGGTGCCAGTGTTGGACCCACATGTTACTCCACATGAAGTGTTCATGTGTACTTCAAGTTGCCTCTGCAATCCCGAAAACATGACTAATAAAGGTGTCCCTATGCCTCCAAGGTGCCTCTTCTAAGTCAATGCTGGTGTGTTGCCACGGTGCATCCAGCATGTCTGGCATGGTTTTCCCTGATAGTGGCTATGTGTCTATGTGTCGAGTAGCAAGATGCAAGCTGTGTGTGTGGGATGTGACTGTGTATCGTGCATGATGTCCATGACTGTGTGGGTATTGTGACATGTTCCATTCCCATGCATCCAACGTTGGCCAGGCCCCCATTAGGTGCATCCACCGGACTCAAGCTTGAAGGACATGGTTCTGCCCCCTGTCTACACATACCTGGGTGCCCCCCAGGACACTGGACATGATCCCTGACCTCTGCGCATGACTGTTGCTGTACTCAATATGTCTGTCAGCACGGTTGTGCGGCCACCCCCTCAGCTGGTTGGGCCCATCACGGGTGTGTATGGTGCTCCATGTCTGTCTTGCCTAATACACTGTGACCCATGTGTCCTGTGCCAGACTCATGCCCCAGGGTGTGGATGGTTGAAGTCAATAGAGAACTCAGGCATGGTTAGACTTTACAAGACACATGTAAGGTAATAATGCAACCAGCCGGCATCTTCTCATCATGGTGTGACTTTTTATTTTAGTGGGGGGGGGGGGGGTAAGACATGAGGGACTTTCCGGGTGTTTGGAATCCAAAGTTCAATAGGGGAGTTGGTGTCCTTGCCATTGGAAATCCTCACAGTCCATGCCACAGTCTTTGTCAACATTGGTCAGACAGTGACCAGCAAGGCCATGTGGCAGAGAATGTCTTTTGATGCTGTGATGCTGTTGCTCCAGTGGGCCAGGTGCCAGGCCAGGTGTCCTGGGAGATGGTGATGTAGCGCCGACCCTCACGGTCTTTTCCGTGGACGACCCGCCCTCCTGAGGGGACCCTCAGAAGCAGGCCGTGACGGCGTCTGGGATGCTCCATCGGATGTTTCCTCCTCCTCCTGATCCCTCCCTGTGGGTGGTGATGTTCTCCGCCTTCTGGCACAGGGAGGGTTGCCCATGTTGTCGGCCATCCGACGGAGTGTATCGTGAATTCCCGTGTACGCTGTCACGAGCTCAGCCTGTCCGTCCTCCATCCTCCGTTGGTGTTGCAGTAGACAGGCATGTAGCCCCGCATGTTGCTGGGCCTGCTGGGTCTTTATCCCCTCGAGGATGGACACAACCTGGGCCAGGCCCGTGGTGTCCTGCCGGTATGTGTCCAGGATGTTTCGGACATGGGAAAATACCGGGTCCCCAGCCAACTGGTCAGGCTGGCGCCTCCGCCGTCCTCCACTCCCACCACCCCTCCCACTTGCACCTGGCCTGCCCTTGTGGGCACATCGGGTCTCCGGGACCCCTGAGGGGTGGCATTGGCGTTGTCGCCTGCCTCCTCCTGGGTGCCCGGGACACCGTGTCCCTCCTGGCCAGCCTGGCTGCTTTGTGGTGGTGGGGCAGGGATCCTGGGTGTCTCCTGGGATGTGGCAGGAGTGGGGGTGGTGGTTGGCCCAGTTGTACCTGACGCAGGTGCTGCAGGTCGTTGGACACCAGAGGTGCTAGGTTGGTCGGGGTCGTCCACAGAGTGGTGAGAGTCGTCGCTGCCGGTGGGATCGGCCTCCCGCAGAGCCGGGTCCTGAGAGTCTTCCCCCCCAGTGTTGGGGGGTGAACCACGAGGTTGACCTGTGTGTGAGAGAGACAATGTTAATTTAGGTCCATGCAATATCCATGTTTCATCAGTTTCAAAGTTGGAAAATTTCCTCTGGGAATTTGGATCTGTCTGGCATTCCACTCACAGTGCACTTGTGCATGGGTGTGTCCCTTGGGCACAGGTTTGGCGCCTTTAACTATGTGTGGCACAGTCTTACTTGCTGCGTCAAGTGTGACTGCAGTCAGCAGTGGAGTGGGCAGGTGTGGCGAGCCGTGCATTGGCGCCTTCCGTGTTGCACTGTACGTGGGCACATGAAGTAGTTACACACACTTCAATGATGCAGGTAGCTGTCGTTGTGCTCATGCACAGGTTGTGACATGGCCCTGTGTTTTGCCATGGAGGAGAGGGGGGGGTGCTGGCACTGGCCACCCTTGTGTACATGCACGCAGTCTACCTGCTGACGAGCAGACATTCCCACACACCAAAGGACTGATTTGCTCTCCCTGTGTCTCCCTCCCTCTCTGTCCCCCTCTCCCTCCCTCTCTGTCCCCCTCTCCCTCCTTCTCTGTCCCCCTTTCCCTCCCTCTGTGTGTCAGACTCCTCCCTCTGTCCGTCTTCCTGTGTCTCCCTCACTCTCTGTCCCCCTCTCCCTCCCTCTCTGTCCCCCTCTCCCTCCCTCTCTGTCCCCCTCTCCCTCCCTCTGTGTGTCAGCCTCCTCCCTCTGTCCGTCTCCCTGTGTCTCCCTCCCTCTCTGTCCCCCTCTCCCTCCCTCTGTGTGTCACCCTCTGTCACCTCAGCCCAGCTTCCTGGGCACACACTGTTAGCAGATCTTTGAATGGCCCTTGGCTTGTTGATGTGAGTTTGTTTCTGATCTCCAGGCACCCATTGGGTGTAGTGTGTGTCTCTGCGCTGCTGCTGTGGTGGTGTGTGCTGCCACTCTTTCACAATGTTGGCTGTTCATTAGCTGCTGTCATGTGCAAAACAGTGCCTTCACCCCCATGTGTTGATGCAAGGCGTCCGCCATTTGCTGGCGAGTCTTTCCTGTGTGGGGACACAGTGTTTGTCTGGCTGTGACCTAGGCCATATGGGCAGAGGGCATTGTTGTCTGCTTCTGAGTTGCACTATGTGCATTTTGGGGCCCAGCCTCCCGCCATCCGGGTTACCGTGTCATGTGTTAGTATCTTCTGTGGCCTGTGACTTGACATTGTCCAGCTGGGTGCATGGGGCATGGTGGCGGCAGTGACATGTGCGTGTTCATGGAGTGTGGTTGAGTCATGCGATAGCTTGGGGTGGTTGCGTGCCTGTTTGTGATTTTGGTTGTGGATGACGTTCCCCCCATGTGAGGTGCGTTGTTTGTGTACTCACCCGGGTCTCGGAGTCCTCCTAATCCTTCGACTGCCTCCACCGGCAGTATGGCCATCACCCTCTCCTCCCAGGGATGGTAGTGTACGGGTCTGCGGGACGGCCCTCCTCCAGTGGCGTTGGCCTGGTTGTGTTCATCCAGCATCTTGGCTCGGACCCTCCTCCGCAGATCGTACCACCTGGCTTGGCATTCTTGCTTGTTCCTTCTGGTGTCCGCAACAGCATTCACAGCATCGACGATGGTCTGCCACATGGCTGTTTTTTCTGACATGCTGGTCTGTCTGACCAAGGTTCCAAAGAGCTGTGGCTCGACTCTGAGGATTTCATCGACAAGGACCTCCAACTCTTGGTTACTGAACTTTGGATTCTTGTTAGTGGGCATGGTGAGGGGTGTGGGTGTGGATGGTGGGGGGGGGTGTGTGGATGGTTGTGGGTGTGTGGATGGTTGTGGGTGTGTGGGTGTGGTTGTGCAGGTGTGTGTGTGAATGTGATGAGGGTGTGTTTGAGAAGGTGGTTGTGTGAAGGTGTGCAAGTGTAAGGTGTGGTGAAGCTTCTAGTTTGGTGCTGTAGGTTGTCTGTGGGGTCTGGCAGCAGTGAGTCTGTTGCAAAGGCTCATGGTTTGTGTGTGGGGGCCCTTTTTATTGGTCCATTGGTAGGTGTGGCTGTGTTTGAACTTTGGGTGGGTGTGTTATAAGGAGTGGTGGTGTTTTGGGCCTCTGTTTGTTTTTGGCTATTGCAGGTCAGTGAATGTGTTTTGGTAGTTGTTGGACATGTTTTGTGGCTTTGTGCCATTCAAATGGTGTATTCTTGTGTCGTTTTGGTTTGTCCTGGTTGTGTACGTGCGTTTTTTGGCGTGTATACGGTGTGTACATGGGCCTTTTTGTTGTACAGTGCTGTCCTTGTGTGTGGCTTGGTACGAGTCGTACATTCGGTTGTGATGTTGGGGCCTGGGGTGCGCTCCGTCCTTAGGATGTTGTGGTGTGGGTACGCTCCATGCATACGCGGGTGGGGGTACGACTCTGACGTACACGGGTGTAGGTACACGGGGGTACGGCACGTACAGGGGTGGGGGTACGACTCGAACGTATACTAGGTACACGGGGGTACGACACGTACAGGGGTGGGGGTACGACTGACGTACACGGGTGTAGGTACACGGTGGTACGACACGTACAGGGGTGGGGGTACAACTCGAACGTACAGGGGTGTACATACACGGTGGTACGACACGTACACGGGTGGGGGTAGGACTCGAACGTACTGGGGTGTACATACACGGTGGTACAACACGTACAGGGGTGGGGGTAGGACTCGAACGTACAGGGGTGTACATACACGGTGGTACGACATGTACAGGGGTGGGGGTAGGACTCGAACGTACAGGGGTGTACATACACAGTGGTACGACACGTACAGGGGTGGGGGTACGACTCAAACGTACAGGGGTGTACATACACGGTGGTACGACACATACACGGGTGGGGGTAGGACTCGAACGTACTGGGGTGTACATACACGGTGGTACGACACGTACAGGGGTGGGGGTACGACTCGAACGTACAGGGGTGTACATACACGGGTGGGGGTTCGGCACGTACACGGGTATACATACAGGGGGGGTGTACATTCACGGGGAGTACGACTCGAACGTATGGGTGCTGGGGGGAGTGTTGGGCGCGTATGCGGGCACATGTCTCCATGGTTGCAATGGGAGTTCGGTGAGGACGGTGTTTTTACCATACGGTTGTGAGATCGGACGCACGGGTTGGATCGTGATTCCTCGGTCGGACTTCACTTTTCACATTTGTACGGTAAATCGTCCGAGGACGTGTCGGACACATTTTCCGACCCGAGGACGTGTGGGGAATGATTCCCAATGCGGTTCGTATGGACTTTTTACCATGCGAATCGTGATTGCCAGTTTGTACGGCACTTGTACGATTCGTACGGTAAAAAGACCGGATACGAGTCGTACGGAGAAATTTTTTACCGGATCGTAATTGGCACCTGAGTGTCTGTATGGTTCAGTGGAGGGTATTACTTAGTGCATAGATGCATGAATGAGTACGTCACTGTATGTATTGAAGACAGTAAGTGTGCAGGACTGTATGGGTGGATGCGTGTGTGTGTATGAGTGGGTTAGTGAGTGAATGACTGTCTCAATAGTGTCTTTATAAGTAACCACATATGTTTTAAACTAGTATATGTGAGAGTGAGAGATTGGAAGAGTTCCTGTAATGAATAAGTATGTGTTTCGTTAAGTGAGTTTTTTAAAAGAGTAAGTATGTGTAACTTTCTGTAGAAGTAAGTGTGCTGGTGTGTGTATAACTGTATATGCAAGTAAATGGATGTTTGATTCTTTATTAGCATGAGTGACTATGTGTGTGAGTAACTCTATGGATGAGTGGCGGTGTGTAATAGGATGTATAGGTGTATGAGAACATATGATGAGTGAGTACATGTATAAGTGACTATATAGGACTGTTGGTGTACGAGTGGGTGTGTATGTAGATCTTAGAATTCCTGAATAGGTTGTTGTAACTGGTTTTGGTATGACCATTGTTTCGAAAATGTTAGTTTATATTTTTAAGTGTGTGTATCAAAGGTTATATTAGGGTGAGAGGAGGTCTGCCACTCTATCACAAGGAGGATGTCATCAGCGATGTCTTGAGTGATGTAATTTGAGATGTCATCAGTGATGTCACTGACCATGTCATGAGTGATGTAATATGTGACGTCATCAGCAGGGCATTGCGGGCGCGAGTTATAGTTAGCTGAAATAACTATAATGGGGGAATTTCAATGGTTTTGTATGAGTGAAATGTCCAGCTAACTATGATGCCCCTGAAACCTTTGGTTTTTTCAGTGAATTTCTAAGGTTTTCTAAAAGCTAATTCCTAACTATAACATGTCTGAAACCTATGGTTTTTTCAGTGAATTGCGAAGATTTTTTAAAAGCAAATTCCTAACTATAACATGTCTGAAACCTATGGTTTTTTCAGTGAATTTCAAAGGTTTTTTAAATGCTAATTCCTAACTATAACGTGCCTGAAACCTAAGTTTTTTTAGTGAATTTCAAAGGTTTTTTAAATGCGAATTCCTAACTATAATGTGCCTCAAACCTATGGTTTTTTTTCAGTGAATTTCAAAGGTTTAATTACAATTTGTAAATGTATTAATTGTTATATTTATTTTTTTTATACTGATTTACTAAATTTTTTCAAACTATTTACTTTTTAGATATTTTATATTTTAAATTAAATTACATAATTTTAATATAAATTAAAAAAAATGTTTTTAAAAATATTGCAATTGTTTTTTTACATTTATTTTTTAGATTTATTAATATTTTGTTTATTGTTTTTTTTAAAATATATATTTTTGGAGTCGCGCACCCAAAGCATACCATTCTCGATTACTGCGCGGAATCCTAGCAGCCATTTTAGGATTGTTGTGTAGGATCCACGTAGGATGTGCGATGGGTGCGCATTATCCTGCGCGATTGCTATGTGACTGATACAAAACTTCAAGTCATACGCGACATATATGTATTACGTTACGCGACGTTCGCGCGGTTCCGCGTGACATCATATACGTACTTGACGCGCTGGGTGCACGAATCCACAAAAAAATTGTAATGCCTAAAAAGATATATATATATGTATTTATTATAAATACTAAAGCAAGACATTATCTGAGTTATTTTAAAAAATAATATTCTTTTACTTTTAATAAACTTATATTACTTTGAAATGTGCTGCGTGTGCGCATGGTGCGCGGATCCCATGTGACCAGAAAAAAAGAGATTTGATTGGTTCATAACACTTCCTATTGTAACTATTGAAGGACCCCCCATTTCAATCATTCTTCTTAGACTTTCTCTGGAGCAACAACTCTACTAAGAAGGACCTCATTTTTGGGTGATTGCATACCTATTTTGGATTTGCATTGAGAAACAATGGCTTCTGGACCACAGGAATCATCTGATTCAGAACATTCAGACACCGAAGAATTTGTACAGGAACCTCCACGCCCTCAGAGATATTCTTCCATCGGATGGAACATTTTTATGCTTCCAGAGGGACAGAAAAAAGTGAATGCTACTAAGGTCACTTGCAAAATTTGTAGCGCTATACTGTCACGTGGAGACCCTAACAAAAAATATTCTTGCGGGACCGCAAGCATGTTAAAACACTTAAAATGCCTACATCCGATAAACCTAGCACGTGAGGTGCGCAGAAGACTCCGGGAGAGCACACCACCAACGCCGGCAGTAGCAAGCACTTCGGGGATGTCTCCGTCCAATCAACACCCGGACATCCGTCCCCAATTTGCCAAAGTAAAAATACACTGCACTAAGTGTAATAAATTGCTCTGCACTGGGGAGCAATCTGTTGATTTGGTTTGCCGAGCAATTGATAATCATTGGTGCTAGAGTTTTTTTTTCCCACTTGAAGTTCATGGTTTTGTTAGACCAGTTGACTTTTTTTTCCTTTTAAAAAAAAAAAAAAAAATCAAAAAAAATTCAAAAAATCAAAAATAATATATAAAACAAAAAAAAAGTTATTTTTAGAACTAACTGCTCTGGTTAAAAAAAAGAGCTACATTTGTATGCTAGTGTGTGAAAGTTTAGATGAATGTATGTGTAGTGCATAATTGACTGAATGAATGCATTTGTAGTGAATGATGAATGTATAAGTGCGGAACTATAAGGAAGTGCTGCAGCATAACACTGTAAGCTCTTTAACTACAGTGTGCTGTGGTACTTCTGAAGCATAGGGATGTAACATATGTATATGAATATGTTGCAACTCTGTGCTTAACTCTGCACTGCTGCACAAACTGAAGCCATGTGGTGACACAGGCACCCTTGCACCATGGTGCAAGGATGTATGTGTCGTGTGGAGATTGTTTTTGAGCAGGAAGGTGTCCCTTCCTGCACAAAAACAATCAGTAAAGGTATTTTCCTCTTTCAATGTATGCCGTGAAATGCAGCATGCATTGAAAGAGGAAAAAAGAGGCGAAATGAATATAATTCTCCTTGTTGTGCCTTGCTACACCAATTGGAGGATGCTGCAATATTCACACACATGTGAAGATTTATATAATTTCTGATAAATCTGAAGATGTGTCTTGTTCTATGAGTCTTCTGTCCAAACACACACAGTAACACCTATAGAACGGCCATTCAACGCAAAGTGGTATGTATGATGATGTCGTATTTACATGGAGAAGAAAAGGTACACAGACGTATTGCCTTTTCCTGTCTTTGTAAATATGTAAGAGTGTCTTGCACTATAACTATGTTACAAAAAGTGACATGTTGTTGGCACATAATGTTTCTAAATTTGTCGCATAAGTGCTTAGGTATTGACAGACTGTTACAATATGAACATATTGCTAGTTCATTGTTTGAAAAATTGCATGAGAGTGATAGGAGGTAAGCACAGAGTTATGTCTCCGAAGATGCTCAAAGAAGAATGATTGAAATGATTGCGGTTCTTCAATAGGTACCATGGGAAATTTGCTGAACCAATCAAATCTATTTTTTTTTATGTCACACGATATCCTATGACAGTGAGATTCCCAAACTATATAGGTATAAACTGGGTGTTTTCAAAACTGAATGAATACTTTCTAGCTTCTTGCAGATCTTCTTGCATAGTATATAAAGAAATGAATTTGTATTAGGGTTAATGGCTAGGCCTATCCTTAACTATATGAGTAATAAGTAGAGTAATTTCAGTTTTGCAAACAGAGAACAAGACAAATTTGTAAGTACTTAAGTTTTGGCAAACTGATAAGACACATTTATAGATTAGTGAAGGGAAGGGATGGGGCCTGATGTGACATGTGCAAACACACCCTGTCACGTGTTTTAAGTTAAGGAATTTTGTCTGTTTTAATCCTGAAAGTCCCTGGGCCCTACTAGCCCACCATGGCTCTCTATTGAATACCATACAGGTGCGTTGCAGAGAGGTGTTCTGAAGCCATGTCCTATTTTATGCCTCTCTGCAACAGAACTCTCTGGCACTTTCTGCACATATCTGGTGGGTTAGTTGGCTCCCAGCGACACTCAATATTCATGTTAACTTTATCCTGAAACTTAAAACATCCACAGAGCATCTTTCCACACATATCTACTCCATCCATCTCCCCTTTCTTCACCTGTGTGCAAACACAGGCCATTGTGCATTTTAATACTTAGTTAAACTTCCCTTCACAGTAATAGAAATAAAAAATGCTACACAATGTTTTCAGTTGTTTTTTATAATCTAAATTTCTGAAAATTTCATATTTTAGAATTAGGATCTGTGAAAGAGAAGAAAAAATATGGTTATAATATATAAAAATATATTTTTTACAACACAGCATTATTTTAACATTTTACAAATTATTTGCCTTTTTCGCTGTTCTCAGAATATATTGAATTTCACTAGAATCAGTGATTTCAATCGTACTCATCACATAACAGCGGGCAAAAAAAAAACAATCAATAAGAATGTTTAAAAAAAACAAGACTACATCCTCAATAACATACCATATAATACAAATCATAAATAAATAAAATACTTACTACTAAGAAAATGTTCTATTTTAAATTTATAAGCACTGTAAATGTTGTTACTTAAAACTATACGCTGAGAGAATGTGTAAGAAAAAGTCCGTCATTCAAAGATACACCTTTCCTCGAGGCTAAATGGTATTATTAAAATCCTTTTTATTTAAATTGTCCAACAGTAATCATAATAATACATATTAATAAATTCCTCAGAGGCTGAATTATGATCCTAAAACTTTGGCTTTAAAAATATTAGGTAGGAAGTTGGTAATTCGCTTGGCAAACATTGTTTAAAAACCACCTGGGCATCATTACAATATGTATAGCCTTTATCAGATTTTAAATAGGCAGTGTAATGTCCAGATGTTGTGGAAGGACCGTCATGGAAAATTATTGCTACTGCTACAAAAGTCCTTCCTGATTGTTGACTTGCTACAAAATGTTGTATTAAAGTGTTCAATTTTCTTCCATCAGCTGTACAACGTTGCATCACTGAAATTATATTGATAACATTTCTGAGTGGCATTGCCTACACTCCATGTTCTGATTTGCTGCTTTAACTAATTTGTTGAAAGACACTGATTTACAGTCTGGTAATGTCAAATATATAAATCTTTCAGTGTCTATGTTAGTGCTACATGTAAACATACAATTTTCACAATAATGTTCCCATTTATAACAAAGGCCAAAAAGATTTTCAATTTCTATGCCTTCATTTTCCAATATGGTAAGCATATACATTAGAAATTCCTGAGCATCTTTTTGGATATTCTGCTTAAATTGTGTAGAACCAGAACATACATCCAAAAGATTACGAATATCACAAACGCTTTGTATTTTACTTTTATTAGTTCTCCATTTTTCATAAACTCAATACAACAAGGAACAAAATCTTTTTCCCGATTCTCCATTATTTGCTGTTGCAAACCTTCAAGAAAAAAAACAACATTGAACACTACATTAGCATAGCAGTTGACACCTGAACTATTTTCAAACTGATAACCAACAATCTCTTCAACAGTGTCCTTTTTCTTTTTACTTGCAATCACAACATTATCTTGTTTTTTTCCCTTCTCTATACCTTCACTAGAGATATTCTCATACCTTCTTTTTCGACCTATCACATGCTTTTCAAATACAGGATATTGACCTAATGTCGGAGGGATGGGCGGAAACAGAAGCGAGGAGGCTGTAATGTGTTAATAGTGGTGGTTTTATTCTTTACTCATACCAGTTCATTATAGGAAAATCTGTACATATGCAAGTATATGTAAGGCTGTTCTGAAGGTCTTTAGAACGTTTCTTCACGCTCTTCTGCTTCTTTCTTCCTTCTTTAGGTATGCCCCTGCCGGTGGACGGGATCCCAGGAAGCTTGGAGGGATGGAACAACACAACAAAAGGAAGCGGTGAGTATGTATGAATTGGAAGGGGAATTATTCTTCCACCACACCCAGGTGACTTACGGAAGTGTCAAAAAATAAAAATAAAAAAATATATATAGGGTACACTTTATCCGTAGGGCTTTTGTTTTGTTGCCCAGATTTAATTGCTTTCTTGCGCGTTTCATTTTGGAACAAGTATCATTCCCTGGAAAGGGGCGGGGTAGTGCTGGATAGTGAGGCAGGAAAGTGAGACAGGAAAGAGAGGAGGGTGACCAATTCCCCAAGGCCGTTTAACACCCAGAGTCGGTGCTTGAGCCTTTCTCATGCGGCCTTAAAGGTTCCTTACTTTACCCTCTACCCAACAACACGCCCTTGTGCCCGCGGCACGTACTGCCTCAAGCCGCAGCCCTCCTGGGTTGTGGCAGCTCCTGTGCGTCTCCCGGTGTCCACCACTCTTCCCACCACACGTCTGGGTCTTCTTGAGTGTCGGACGTTGGGGTCTTCTTCCACCACCAACGCTCTGGTTCCCGTGTTCTGTAGGGGGTCGTCTGCTCGTCCGGTCCCGTTTCTGGAATCGCTCTCCCCGGAATCCCCCTTTGCGTCTTCCTGGTTCCTGACGACCTTCCTCTCTGTCTCCGGCTCCTTTACAACACACCTCAGGGCACCGGATTCGACTTCCTCGCTCACATGCTTAATCTTGATTGGCTCAGATCCCGGAACTAGGGTAGCTCCGCCCTGGGGAGGGGAAGGATAGTTCTTGGTTAGCGTTTGGTGCACTACGGGATTTTTCTCCTCATCTGCAGCACACAGGAACCAAGGTGAGCAGTCTATTGGTCCCTCAAGGCTTCGGGGGGGTTTAACTGCGGAACTTCCTCACATCCCCCTCCCCTAAGATTCTTGTTCACAAGAAAGGGATCTAGAGGGTATCAGGACAGATAGTTCACATTGGCTTGGTTTTTTCCTTTTCTATGGAGGATGGTAAAACGGAAGGGCTGCAATGTGAGGAACCATCGTAAGATTCTTGGGTTATGTCCTTTGTTTCGCGATAACCATTCTAATGGGGCATGGTCTGTATAAAGAAGGAACTCTCGTCCTTCTAGGTAATAGCGGAGAGATTCAATGGCCCATTTGATTGCTAGAGCTTCCTTCTCAATTACTGCATAGTGAACCTCCCTGGGAAAGAGTTTCCGACTGATGTATATAATTGGTCGCTCTTGATTTTGGTCATCTGTTTGTGACAATACAGCTCCAAGACCCTTTTCGGATGCGTCTGTTTGTAACAGGAAGGTTTTGGCATAGTCAGGGCTTAAGAGAAACGGTCTTGATGTAATGCTGTGTTTTAGATGATGGAATGCCTGTTCTTCTTCTGGTGAGGGATACTGAAGTCGTTTTGCCGTTTGTATGTCCTTTTTGAGGAGATCAGTAAGGGGTGAGGCTATCTGCGAAAGTGGGGAATAAAGCGTCTATAATATCCCAACAATCCTAAGAAAGCTCTGAGATCCTTTTTAGATTTGGGGAAGGGAATCTGGGTGATGGCCGCAACTTTTTCCTCTTGTGGTCTAATGAAGCCCTCCCCCAAAAGGTACCCTAGATACCTTACAGTTTTAGCAGCTAAGCGGCTCTTAGTGGGATTAATGGTCAGTTCACTGTCACCTAGTGCCTGGATGACTTGGGTCAGGTGTTGCAAATGATCCTCCCAAGAGGAGCTGTAGATGATAATATCATCTATGTAGGCCACGGAGAATTCGGCATATGGCTGCAAAATGATGTTTATGAGCCTCTGGAATGTTGCCGGTGGACCATGCAAGCCAAAAGGTAATACCCTAAACTGATAAAGGCCTTTGGGAGTGGAAAAAGCTGTTTTTTCCTTATCCTGTTCTCTTAATGGCACCTGCCAGTAGCCTTTACATAACTCCAGTGTGCTGACATACTGGGCTTTCCCGAGTCTTTCTATCATTTCATCTACCCTGGGAAGGGGATATGCATCGAATTGGGATATTTTGTTTACTTCGCAGAAATCTATACAGAATCTGATAGACATTGGGTTTTGGTACTATGACTATCGGGGAGCTCCATTCGCTTTTGGACGGTTCAATAATCCCTAGTGCTAACATTTGCTGAATCTCTTGGTCTACCGCTTCCCTCCTGGCTTCAGGGATACGATATGGACGTAACCTCACCTTCTTCCCAGGCAGTGTATGAATTTCATACTCTATGACCGTTGTTCCACCTGGGATCAAGGAAAAGACCTCTTTTAATGGTTGTAGAGCACGTGTCAAGTTCTGCTTCAGTGGGTCAGGTAATTCTGGGTCGAGACTTTGCCCCGCCAAAGCTAAGGAGGAGGTTCCCACTAAAACAGGAAGGGGGCCCTCTCATTTTTTTACTCTATTGATATGATATATTTGTGTATTCTTTTTGTGTGGGTCTAATTCTAGTTTATATGTCACTGGGGTTACCTTTTCTATGATGGTATAGGGGCCTTGCCACTGACCTAACAGCTTTTGTTCCGTGGTGGGCATCATAAGAAGAGTCTTGTCTCCCACCCCCAAGGCACGTTCTCTAGCGTTTTTGTCGTATTGCTTTTTCTGGTTGGACTGGGCTCTCTCCATGTTGGTTCTAACGATCTCTCTCACCTGATTAAGGTGAGTTTTTAGACCAGATACATATTCTAAAAGGGGTTTGGAGTCATCCTTCTCTTCTTCCCATTCCTCTCTGGCCATGTCCAAGAGAGTCCGGGGTTGTCTCCCATACAACAGTTCAAAAGGGGAGTAGCCTGTACTTTTCTGTTGCCCGCATCGGATGGCAAACAGGGCCAGGGGAAGCATATCCTCCCACTTTCTTGCCTCCAAATTCAGCAGTTTCTTTTGAGTTGTTTTAAGAGTGGAATTATATCGTTCCACCAGCCCATCTGTTTGGGGGTGGTATGCCGCAGTGCGGATTTGTTCGATTTTTAGTTGATGGCATACCTGTTGCATTACCCTTGAGGTAAAGGGGGTTCCTTTGTCGGTAATAATCTCTCTCGGAAAACCCACCTGTGAAAATATGTCAAGCATGGCTTTAGCTATCTGAGTCCTGTTTGGATGCCGGAGAGCTACAGCCTCTGGAAACCTTGTTGCGTAGTCTACAAGGACTAATACATATCGGTATCCGCTACGGGAAGGGAGACTAGGCCCAATGATATCCATACACACCCGTTTAAAGGGTTCATCGATCACTGGCAGAGGTCTCAAAGGAACCTTGGGGGGTACATATCGACTATGCTTTTGACAGACTGCACATTCTCTGCAATAGCGACGGATCTGTTGGAAAATCCCTGGCCAATAGAATCTATCTAAAATAGCCTTCTCTGTTTTCTCTGTCCCAAAATGTCCTCCCAAAAGGTGGGTATGGGCCAAGAATAGGACTTTCTCCTTAAAGGGTTGGGGTACTAATAACTGGGTTGGCATTGTTTTTCCTCCCTTCCGGTACAACAGGCCTTGATGTATGAAAAACTGGGGACCTACTTGGTGGGGATCCTCCTGATTGGTGGCTTGTCGCCAGGCCTCTTGAAGAGTAGGGTCTTCTCTTTGAGCAGAATGAAAATTACGATCATGGTCACAGAGAGCTTGGCCCAGGGTACTGAGAATTGCCGGATACCCACTTCTCTTTTCTCTTTTCTTTTGTTTTCGGCTTTTCCCGTCTTTGCCTCTATTGAAATCCGGTTCTGGGTCTTGGACGAAGGGAGCTGTTTCTCTCCATTCATGTCCTTCTTTCCATGCCTCCTGGAGGAGATTATCAATATGGGGGTAATCGTTGCCCAGAACCAAGGATTCAGGTAACCTTGGGATCAAACCCACTCTCAAGGGGACTGGAGGATCAGTTGTTTGATGTTGGACGGCTATGTTAGCCATAGGATACTTTTTGCTGTCTCCATGGACACATTGGATAGTAACTACCCCTGTTGTTCGTGGAACACCCCCTGGAATAGCTTGTGGCCGCATGACGCTTTGCAGATACCCCGTATCCACCAAGGCATCTCGATGTTCTCCGTTAACCAACACCTTTCGATGAAAAGGGAGGTCCTTTCCTGTGGAGTGGCAATACATGGTTCGGGCATACCCCACCTCCATGGGTTCTTCTTTTTGTGGACATGCCCGGGCGATGTGACCAAAGGCACCGCAATGGAAACACTGTGGTCCTGGGGGGGGAAGGATCGTGGTGGTACAGTCACAGGACCCGGGGTCAGAGTCACTGTTTCGGATCTTCGAGGGTTGGAGGGAGTCTTGGTGGGTTTTGTAGGTCTTGTGGGTGACCCTCCAGACTGTTTCCATGGCGTGTTGTCTCTTCCTCTTTGTAGCTCTTGAGCCCGGAAGTAGGCCGTTGCTGCTTCCACCGCTCTGTCTAATGTAAGGTTGGTTTGTTGCCTGACCCATCGCTGTATCGGTGGATGAAGAGATGTTAAAAACTGTTCCAGGCAGATCTTTTCTATGATTTCTTCTTTGGATGATGTTGTTGGTTTAAGCCATCTCTCTACCATGTCTCTCACCCTGAAATACAGAGCTCTGGGGATTTCTTGTGGCCCTTCCTTCATCTGGCATAATTTAATCCAATACGTCTCCTCATCTATGCCTATGCGTTCCAGGATACTCTGTTTTACGTCTGAATAAGGGTTAGTACCGGTCGGATTGGCCGCCTGGTACGCTGCTTGTAGGTCTCATGTTAGAAGAGGGCCTAAATATTGTCCCCACGTTTCTTCTGGCCACATCGCAGCCCTGGCCATTCTCTCAAAGTTTGAGAAAAAGAAATCAGGGTCTTCTCCGGGGGCATACTTTTGTGAAACAACTGAGGGCAAGGTGGTATGTCTTCGTGATTGACAGAGGGTTTCTGCTAACTTGCCGATCATGGATTCCTGAGAATGACTCTGTTCTTGTAGAGTTTTGTGCAGGGACGCCCTGTCTGCCTCCGCCACCACTAGAAAGCGTCCCATGATTTTCTCTAGACGTTCTTGTCCTTCAACCATCTTGGTCACGACAGCCTCCATTTCCCCCGATCCCACTTCTGACACCACCTGTCGGAGGGATGGCCGGAAACAGAAGCGAGGAGGCCGTAATGGGATAATAGTGGTGGTTTTATTCTTTACTCATACCAGTTCGTTATAGGAAAATCTGTACATATGCAAGTATATATAAGGCTGTTCTGAAGGTCTTTAGAACATTTCTTCACGCTCTTCTGCTTCTTTCTTCCTTCTTTAGGTATGCCCCTGCAGGTGGACGGGATCCCGGGAAGCTTGAAAGATGGAACAACACAACAAAAGGAAGCGGTGAGTATGTATGAACTGGAAGGGGAATTATTCTTCCACCACACCCAGGTGACTTACGGAAGTGTCAAAAAATAAAAATAAAGAAATATATATGGGGTACACTTTATCCATAGGGCTTTTGTTTTGTTGCCCAGATTTAATTGCTTTCTTGCGCATTTCGTTTTGGAACAAGTATCATTCCCTGGAAAGGGGCGGGGTAGTGCTGGATAGTGAGGCAGGAAAGTGAGACAGGAAAGGGAGGAGGGTGACCAATTCCCCAAGGCCGTTTATCACCCAGAGTCGGTGCTTGAGCCTTTCTCATGCGGCCTTAAAGGTTCCTTACTCCACCCTCCACCCAACAACACGCCCTTGTGCCCGCAGCACGTACCGCCTCAAGCCGCAGCCCTCCTGGGTTGCGGCGGCCCCTGCGCGTCTCCCAGCGTCCACCACTCTTCCGACCACACGTCTGGGTCTTCTTGAGCGTCGGGGTCTTCTTGAGCATTGGGGTCTTCTTCCACCACTAACGCTCTGGTTCCCGTGTTCTGTAGGGGGTCGTCTGCTCGTCCGGTCCCGTTTCTGGAATCGCTCTCCCCGGAATCCTCCTTTGCGTCTTCCTGGTTCCTGACGACCTTCCTCTCTGTCTCCGGCTCCTTTACGACACACACCTCAGGGCACCGGATTCGACTTCCTCGCTCACATGCTTAATCTTGATTGTCTCAGATCCCGAAACTAGGGTAGCTCCGCCCTGGGGAGGGGAAGGATAGTTCTTGGTTAGCGTTTGGTGCACTACGGGATTTTTCTCCTCATCTGCAACACACAGGAACCAAGGTGAGCAGTCTATTGGTCCCTCAAGGCTTCGGGGGGGTTTAACTGCGGAACTTCCTCACATCCCCCTTCCCTAAGATTCTTGTTCACAAGAAAGGGATCTAGAGGGTATCAGGACAGATAGTCCACATTGGCTTGGTTTTTTCCTTTTCTATGGAGGATGGTAAAACGGAAGGGCTGCAATGTGAGGAACCATCGTAAGATTCTTGGGTTATGTCCTTTGTTTCGCGATAACCATTCTAATGGGGCATGGTCTGTATAAAGAAGGAACTCTCGTTCTTCTAGGTATTAGTGGAGAGATTCAATGGCCCATTTGATTGCTAGAGCTTCCTTCTCAATTAGTGCATAGTGAACCTCCCTGGGAAAGAGTTTCCGACTGATGTATATAATTGGTCGCTCTTGATTTTGGTCATCTGTTTGTGATAATACAGCTCCAAGACCCTTTTTGGATGCGTCTGTTTGTAACGGGAAGGTTTTGGCATAGTCAGGGCTTAAGAGAAACGGTCTTGATGTAATGCTGTGTTTTAGGGGATGGAATGCCTGTTCTTCTTCTGGTGAGGGATACTGAAGTCGTTTTGCCGTTTGTATGTCCTTTTTGAGGAGATCAGTAAGGGGTGAGGATATCTGCGAAAAGTGGGGAATAAAGCGTCTATAATATCCCAACAATCCTAAGAAAGCTCTGAGATCCTTTTTAGATTTGGGGAAGGGAATCTGGGTGATGGCCGCAACTTTTTCCTCTTGTGGTCTAATGAAGCCCTCCCCCAAAAGGTACCCTAGATACCTTACAGTTTTAGCAGCTAAGCGGCTCTTAGTGGGATTAATGGTCAGTTCACTGTCACCTAGTGCCTGGATGACTTGGGTCAGGTGTTGCAAATGATCCTCCCAAGAGGAGCTGTAGATGATAATCTCATCTATGTAGGCCACGGAGAATTCGGCACATGGCTGCAAAATGATGTTCATGAGCCTCTGGAATGTTGCTGGTGCACCATGCAAGCCAAAAGATAATACCCTAAACTGATAAAGGCCTTTGGGAGTGGAAAAAGCTGTTTTTTCCTTATCCTGTTCTCTTAATGGCACCTGCTAATAGCCTTTACATAAATCCAGTGTGCTGACATACTGGGCTTTCCCGAGTCTTTCTATCATTTCATCAACCCTGGGAAGGGGATATGCATCGAATTGGGATATTTTGTTTACTTCGCAGAAATCTATACAGAATCTGATAGACATCGGGTTTTGGTACTATGACTATCGGGGAGCTCCATTCGCTTTTGGACGGTTCAATAATCCCTAGTGCTAACATTTGCTGAATCTCTTGGTCTACCGCTTCCCTCCTGGCTTCAGGGATACGATATGGATGTAACCTCACCTTCTTCCCAGGCAGTGTATGAATTTCATGCTCTATGACCGTTGTTCTACCTGGGATCAAGGAAAAGACCTCTTTTATTTGTTGTAGAGCACGTGTCAAGTTCTGCTTCAGTGGGTCAGGTAATTCTGGGTCGAGACTTTTCTCCGCCAAAGCTAAGGAGGAGGTTCTCACTAAAACAGGAAGGGGGCCTTCTCATTTTTTTACTCTATTGATATGATATATTTGTGTATTGTTTTTGTGTGGGTCTAATTCTAGTTTATATGTCACTGGGTTACCTTTTCTATGATGTTATAGGGGCCTTGCCACTGACCTAACAGCTTTTGTTCCGTGGTGGGCATCATAAGAAGAGTCTTGTCTCCCACCTCCAAGGCACGTTCTCTAGCGTTTTTGTCGTATTGCTTTTTCTGGTTGGACTGGGCTCTCTCCATGTTGGTTCTAACGATCTCTCTCACCTGATTAAGGTGAGTTTTTAGACCAGATACGTATTCTAAAAGGGGTTTGGAGTCATCCTTCTCTTCTTCCCATTTCTCTCTGGCCATGTCCAAGAGAGTCTGGGGCTGTCTCCCATACAACAGTTCAAAAGGGGAGTAGCCTGTACTTTTCTGTTGCCCGCATCGGATGGCAAACAGGGCCAGGGGAAGCATATCCTCCCACTTTCTTGCCTCCAAATTCAGCAGTTTTTTTAGAGTTGTTTTAAGAGTGGAATTATATCGTTCCACCAGCCCATCTGTTTGGGGGTGGTATGCCGCAGTGCGGATTTGTTCAATTTTTAGTTGATGGCATACCTGTTGCATTACCTTTGAGGTAAAGGGGGTTCCTTTCGTCGGTAATAATCTCTCTCGGAAAACCCACCAGTGAAAATATGTCAAGCATGGCTTTAGCTATCTGAGTCCTGTTTGGATGCCGGAGAGCTACGGTCTCTGGAAACCTTGTTGCGTGGTCTACAAGGACTAATACATATCGGTATCCGCTACGGGAAGGGAGACGAGGCCCAATGATATCCTTACCCTCCCGTGTAAAGAGTTCATCGATCACCGGCAGAGGTCTCAAAGGAACCTTGGGGGGTACATATCGACTATGCTTTTGACAGACTGCACATTCTCTGCAATAGCGACGGATCTGTTGAAAAATCCCTGGCCAATAGAATCTATCTTAAATAACCTTCTCTGTTTTCTCTGTCCCAAAATGTCCTCCCAAAAGGTGGGTATCGGCCAAGAATAGGACTTTCTCCCTAAAGGGTTGGGGTACTAATAACTGGGTTGGCATGGTTTTTCCTCCCTTCCGGTACAACAGGCCTTGATGTATGAAAAACTGGGGACCTACTTGGTGGGGATCCTCCTGATTGGTGGCTTGTCGCCAGGCCTCTTGAAGAGTAGGGTCTTCACTTTGAGCAGAGTGAAAATTACGATCATGGTCACAGAGAGCTTGGCCCAGGGTACTGAGAATTGCCGGATACCCACTTCTCTTTTCTCTTTTCTTTTGTTTTCGGCTTTTCCGGTCGTTGCCTCTATTGAAATCCGGTTCTGGGTCTTGGACGAAGGGAGCTGTTTCTCTCCATTCATGTCCTTTTTTCCATGCCTCCTGGAGGAGATTGTCAATATGGGGGTAATTGTTCCCAGAACCAAGGATTCAGGTAACCTTGGGATCAAACCCACTCTCAAGGGGACTGGAGGATCAGTTGTTTGATGTTGGACGGCTACGTTAGCCGTAGGATACTTTTTGCTGTCTCCATGGACACATTGGATAGTAACTACCCCTGTTGTTCGTGGAACACCCCCTGGAATAGCTTGTGGCCGCATGACGCTTTGCAGATACCCCGTATCCACCAAGGCATCTCGATGTTCTCCGTTAACCAACACCTTTCGATGAAAAGGGAGGTCCTTTCCTGTGGAGTGGCAATACATGGTTCGGGCATACCCCACCTCCATGGGTTCCTCTTTTTGTGGACATGCCCGGGCGATGTGACCAAAGGCACCGCAATGGAAACACTGTGGTCCTGGGGGGGGAAGGATCGTGGTGGTACAGTCACAGGACCCGGGGTCAGAGTCACTGTTTCGGATCTTCGAGGGTTGGAGGGAGTCTTGGTGGGTTTTGTAGGTCTTGTGGGTGACCCTCCAGACTGTTTCCATGGCGTGTTGTCTCTTCCTCTTTGTAGCTCTTGAGCCCGGAAGTAGGCCGTTGCTGCTTCCACCGCTCTGTCTAATGTAAGGTTGGTTTGTTGCCTGACCCATCGCTGTATCGGTGGATGAAGAGATGTTAAAAACTGTTCCAGGCAGATCTTTTCTATGATTTCTTCTTTGGATGATGTTGTTGGTTTAAGCCATCTCTCTACCATGTCTCTCACCCTGAAATACAGAGCTCTGGGGATTTCTTGTGGCCCTTCCTTCATCTGGCATAATTTAATCCAATACGTCTCCTCATCTATGCCTATGCGTTCCAGGATACTCTGTTTTACGTCTGAATAAGGGTTAGTACCGGTCGGATTGGCCGCCTGGTACGCTGCTTGTAGGTCTCATGTTAGAAGAGGGCCTAAATATTGTCCCCACGTTTCTTCTGGCCACATCGCAGCCCTGGCCATTCTCTCAAAGTTTGAGAAAAAGAAATCAGGGTCTTCTCCGGGGGCATACTTTTGTGAAACAACTGAGGGCAAGGTGGTATGTCTTCGTGATTGACAGAGGGTTTCTGCTAACTTGCCGATCATGGATTCCTGAGAATGACTCTGTTCTTGTAGAGTTTTGTGCAGGGACGCCCTGTCTGCCTCCGCCACCACTAGAAAGCGTCCCATGATTTTCTCTAGACGTTCTTGTCCTTCCACCATCTTGGTCACGACAGCCTACATTTCCCCCGATCCCATTTCTGACACCACCTGTCAGAGGGATGGCCGCAAACAGAAGCGAGGAGGCCGTAATGGGTTAATAGTGGTGGTTTTATTCTTTACTCATACCAGTTTGTTATAGGAAAATCTGTACATATGAAAGTATATATAAGGCTGTTCTGAAGGTCTTTAGAACATTTCTTCACGCTCTTCTGCTTCTTTCTTCCTTCTTTAGGTATGCCCCTGCTGGTGGACGGGATACCGGGATGGAACAACACAACAAAAGGAAGCGGTGAGTATGTATGAATTGGAAGGGGAATTATTCTTCCACCACACCCAGGTGACTTAAGGAAGTGTCAAAAAATAAAAATAAAGAAATATATATAGGGTACACTTTATCCGTAGGGCTTTTGTTTTGTTGCCCAGATTTAATTGCTTTCTTGCGCATTTCGTTTTGGAACAAGTATCATTCCCTGGAAAGGGGCGGGGTAGTGCTGGATAGTGAGGCAGGAAAGTGAGACAGGAAAGGGAGGAGGGTGACCAATTCCCCAAGGCCGTTTAACACCCAGTCGGTGCTTGACCCTTTCTCATGCGGCCTTAAAGGTTCCTTACTCCACCCAACAACACGCCCTTGTGCCCGCAGCACGTACCGCCTCAAGCCGCAGCCCTCCTGGGTTGCGGCGGCTCCTGCGCGTCTCCCAGCATCCACCACTCTTCCCACCACACGTCTGGGTCTTCTTGAGCGTCGGGGTCTTCTTGAGCGTCAGGGTCTTCTTCCGCCACGAACGCTCTGGTTCCCGTGTTCTGTTGGGGGTCATCTGCTCGTCCAGTCCCCTTTCTGGAATCGCTCTTCCCGGAATCCTCCTTTGCGTCTTCCTGGTTCCTGACGACCTTCCTCTCTGTCTCCGGCTCCTTTACAACACATCTCAGGGCTCCGGATTTGCCTTCCTCGCTCACGTGCTTGATCTTGATTGGCTCAGATCCCGGAACTACAGTTGCTCCGCCCTGGGGAGGGGAAGGATAGTTCTTGGTTAGCGTTTGTCGCACTACAGGATTTTTCTCCTCATCTGCAGCACACAGGAACCAAGGTGAGTAGTCTATTGTTCCCTCAAGGCTTCGGGGGGGTTTAACTACGGAACTTCCTCACACCTAAATAGGGAGCATACACTCTTCTTAACCTATTATACTCTTTTACACAGTTTGCATCTGCAGTAACCTTAGTGTCATCAAAATCAATCAAAAACAAACCAGATAAAGTTCTGATTCAGGACAAAGCAACATATGCCATACCCTCTTTAAACTCGGTACTTCCAATGTTCACCAAAGCACTGTCTACACTTAAACCTTGAGATTTATGAATAGTCACTGCACATGCCAGAGAAACTGGATACTGTTTTCTACGGACATATAAATCTTTAACAAGCAAAAAATTAACTGAACAACAAGCAATTTGTTTCACTTCTTCAATCTGATCAAATTTAATTTTTAAAAATTCAATACCATCTTTATTCTTATAATTAACAAAATCCACAACTTTGCCCATTGCTCCATTAACTAAACCTTTTTCTACATCCAAATTATACCTTAAAATTACCCGACAGTTTATACATGCATATAGATTCTTTTCTAAACCAGCAGTTTTAGATATTGATTTTTCTAAAGAATCCAATTTTGTTTTCAACTTTTCTGTCAAAATAATAGTGATTCCTGCATGCTGTATTTTATCAATGGCTTCCATTTTTATTATTTCTTAATTTTCCAGCTTCAAAAGTTGTTCGTTGAATATAGAACACTCACGCAGTGTTGGCATGAAACATATTACAGATTTGTTTTCTGCAATTTCCATATATATTTTCTCAGGTACTATATCTTCATTTGGAAACAAATTACAAAGTAACCGAATCTGCAAAGCTTGTTTGCCATGTTCTGTCAGTACTCCAAATCTTATATCTTAAAGAATAGTTCCATAATTAACATAATTTGCCTGTCGCATATTTGTAATGAGTTCTTTGTATGCAAAATATGACCAAATGTTAACATTTCCAACACTACCCAGAGACTTTCTGGTATCTTCACGCGCAAGTGTTTTAAATACTGGTTGTCCTTTTACGGGAGTAAGTTGCAATAGATCTCCAAAAACGATGACATGTTTTCCTCCAAATAACACATCGTACTCTGTTTTAAGAATTTGCTGCATTCTTAAGTGAACAAAAGCAAGCATCAAGTTTGAGACCATGCTTACCTCATCAATAATCAGAAGTTTCATTTTCTTCAGCACTCTTGAAACTTCATAACAAGCTTCTACAGATAGCTTGTATTATTCCAATTTGTTTTCATGATCCACAGGTAGCATAAGTAAACGATGCAATGTAATTCCTTTAATGATGTGTGCTGCCAACCCAGTTGGAGCAGTTACAACACAAGAAAAATGTGAGTCTGTTGTTTTCTGTAGATAACTGGCGATTACTCTAATTAAGAAACTTTTTCCTGTTCCAGCTTGTCCACTCACATACATTCATATAGGTTGAAATGAGGTGCATGTGCAGTCTTTGTTTTCATGAAGAAATTCATGATCAATCTGTTGTCTTACTTGCTGATATATTTCTTTCTTTTCAACATTTAGTTGTTCTTCCAAGTCCGTAATATCTTCTTGAGCTTGATGCATTGCTATTTCCACCTCATTCATGGCGATTGCTGCTTCATTTTCAACAATTGTTTGTCCTAGTGGATCTGGACTCAGTGGAGCAGAGCTTTGACTGTCTTGAGAACTGTCTCTAGCAATCTCAGCTGCAATAGTAGCTTCTTGATCAATTTAATTGTTTAGCATTTTCACATAATTTGCAAAAACAGTACATTCTATGGTATCTTTACAAGCATTGAAGGAATCTTCATAGCTGTGAAAATCTCTAAGTAATTCCAATTCTGAACGCCACGGTTTGAACAGTTGCAAAAGTGCTAAATAGTAAAATTCCCTTTTATCAGGAGTGTCGCAACTCAGTTTTCTGTGATTATTCAAATTTCCTTTTCTTTGTTTCCCCAAACATCCTTCGGAACCAATCATTGCATATTTTCCTTCATTGATGTTTTCTGTAGTATTTCGTTTAAAAGTGTAGTTTTGCAGCACTTCATAGAGACATAAGTTCTCAAGATGATGACTTCTATTTGGATAATATGTGTCCAACATATTTGTTTTCACAATATCTGTACTTTCCGGATATTTTTCTGCTAAATATTTGATTTCTTGTACAAATTTAAGTATTCGATTTCGCGTTGCAGCAAGACCTAGACTCACCCAAATGATTCTTCTTGATTTGGAGTATAGACTTGCTGATGATAACCGATCTGAGCATTCATACGCTCCAATTTCTCAATGGGATAACATCTTCAAACTGAAACTGTATAATTTCATACTTAGACTCTTCTCATGAGAAATCTCTTCCCACATTTCTTTCAATTCCGTCTTTTCTGATTTTGTAATGTGGGATGTTACATAACGAGCACCAGCAATGGAATTGTCCGCAACATACTGAATATCCATGTTAGCATTCCACATGGACAGAATAACCCGGATTGTAATCATTTATGTATTTTGACTCTTCGCTTCTTCTTAAATTGTAGGTCTTTTTGGGACACTTTCTTGCGATGATATGTCGCTTACCTGACATAGAACTGTTTACTCTTCCTTTTGATATTACAGGACGTGGAAATCCAAAACGACATTTTGTATAAAACTTTTCCTTAGACTTGAACTTTCGTCTACAGTATTTTCCACAACGATGGCTTTGGAATCGTAAGACTTGTTGTCTTAAGTTATTTTGTTCTGTGCTTTTGGGTATGGCACATGTGGCATATTCTTCAATGAACGACAAAACAGTATCATCAGAATCAATTCTGAATTTAGGGGCATCCTTGATCCATATCAGCATATGTATATGAGGAGCAATGTTCCCTCTATTTTCTTTCCTCTGTGTGCGGCAGTGGAGGGTCTCTGTGCGCTGCAACCATGGCTATGTGCGCCAGGAACCAGACCGCACGTGTGGGCGGCGCCAAATGTCACTCAGAACGTTTACTTTAAAAAGTGAAAAGATGCTGCATTTTCACACATACAGTGCCACAATAAGTGTCTTAAGGGCAGTTTCCAAATTGGGGATTCCCTTAATATCACCCATCAACGGTGCCTCTCATTCCTCTGTCACATGTATTTCATTTGTTTTATAGCATCTCCCATACCAGTGGTTCCCAAACTTTTCACTCCTGAGGACCCCCATTGAGTCACTACTGGCAGCCGGGGACCCCCAGGCAATTTGTATGATTTAAATGTCAAACATTAAAACTAATTCGAAGAAGAAAAAAACACACACGTGTGTGCATCAAACAAAGACTAGACTTAAATTACTAAAGATTTTAGTATTTTTATATTAAAATATTTGCAAAAATTGAAAAATCCTAATGGGAAGGTTGGTGCTGCATCTCGCGACTAACTTTCCATTGTTTGGTTTTATTTCACAGCCTGGGGCTCCTGCCAAGGCTGGACTGGAAACTTAAAGCTACTCTGGCAAATGTTGGCAGACTAGTCCCTATACAGTGCGCACCAAGAGCAGCAAGTGAGTCTGACCACTACAAAGGGGGCATTGGAGGCCTCTCCCCCAAGAACATTTGGGGGGAAATTGTGCATTTTACAACACATTTGTCATTATATATTGAATTGAAATAATGACCTTACTATGCACCAGCATACAACAATCTTTTGTCAATCCCTCTCATCTCGCCAAAGCCCCACGGTCACATGTATTTAATTTGTTTTATAGCACCTTTCATACCACTGTAGGGTGTCAGAGCACTTTACATCACACACATACAGAGACAATGAATCATACGTCTGTAAATCAGTGACTAGAATATGTTACATAAGGCAAAGGGGACTACAAGGTGTAGGATTCACAAGTCATCCATACTGGTCTGGGGAGCACAAACTCAGGATTCAGAACATAACACAGGGGGTAGCATTGACTTTAATAATAAGGATTTATTTCTACCCAAACAAACCTTTTTAGCAGCATTGGGTTAATGAAAGACTGGGAAAAAGCACAACTTGCTAACTTGTACCATGCAGTTTGCTTGCTGCTCTTTGATGTCAGTTCATAGCTCACTGTGCTAAATGCGATTGGAACTTGTGAACTGCATAATAACAAAAGAGTCTCTGTAGCAAAAGCAGGCACTGACTGAGCTATGCACAAAACAAAATACTGTTTTTTTTTTAAATGCGTGGTAGACATTTTTTGCAGCAGGCATATTAACCATCTGGGCTTCCTGAGATGACTCAAAGCTGCCACTGGACAAACCCCCTATCTCTCTGCAGCAGGTACAATAATCACTGAAGTTATCTTGACCCTTTTATTGCTGCCCAAAAACTGCTGTTTATACAAGGAACTTTGCATTGCTTTTAAAACTGCTGCCTGCGGACCCCCCTGGGAATGTGTCACGGACCCCTGGGGGTCCGTGGACCCCAGTTTGGGAACCACTGTCTCATACCATTGTAGGATGTCAGAGCACTTTACATCACACACACAGAGAGACAATGAAGCATGTGTGTAAATCAGTGTAGAGAAAATGCTACATACAAAGGGGACTACAAGGTGTAGGAGTCACATGTCATTCATACTGGTAGGCATTTTTAAAGAGTGCTTGTCTGGAAAAGCACAAATTCAGGATTCGGAACATAACACAGTGGTTAGCATTGACTTTAACAATAAAAATGTATTTCCCCCCAAATAAACCCCTTTAGCAGCATCAGGATAATGAAAGACAGGGAAAAACATAAGTTACTAATTTGTACCATGAAATGTGTAAGCAGATCTTTGATGACAGTTTATAGGTCACTGTGCTAGATTATGATTGTCTCTTATGAGCTGCAGAGTAACAAAAGAATCTATGTGACAAAAGCAGTAACCAACTGACCTATGCACATAAAATACTGTTTTTGTAAAATACATGGTATGCGTTCTTTGCAGCAGGTATATTAACCCTCTGTGCTACCTTAGACAATTGAAACCTGCCGTATACCTCCCCATTTGTCCGTCTACCCCTCCGCCCCCACTTACTTTCTGTTACTGTCCCACTGCTTTTTTTTTTTTGCATCTTTTAGATAGCGCGAACTCGACCCGAAGGTATTGGAGCGCTTTAAATGAGCACCGTCTTTACATTACATATTCAGGCACAGGGAGATTAAGTGATTTGCCCACAATCACAGGATGTGGACGCGACCTCAAGGCTCGAACCCTGGCCCCAAAGTTCAGCCCAAAGTTCATGCCTGAAATAGTCCCCGCACCGCGCTTTACTAACAAAAAGAGTAGAGCCAGTTTCAAAATACAGCGTGTACTTTCTGAAAGTACACGCTGTGTTTTTAAACTGACTCTACTCTTTTGTTAGTAAAGCGCGGGGACGATTGTGGCCTTTTGTTTAAAGTATTGATGGTAATCAGAGCCCCTTCACGGGCTGTGATTACCATCAATACGTAAACAAAATGCCACAATCAGCCCCGCGCTCTGCAGCCACACGTCCCAAGCCCCCCCAGTCGCCACAAGCCGCCCCAAGCCCCCACAAGCCCCCACAAGCCCCCTTACCTGCACTCTTGACGACTCCTCTCCGGCACCAGTTCAAAAGTGCCTGCTTTTCGCGCCGCCCGCTTCTTAAAGCGGCAGCGCCTCTGCCTCTCTCCTGCGGGACGTCCTGGTTGCGTTGTGCGCGCTCCACATCCGGCAGTGCGCACTGAAGTCAGGGAAGGTGCGCGTGCCTTAAAGGGAACGGTGATGAGGAGTACCTCTTGTTTGATACTCCTTTCTCCAAAAGAAATCCACAACTTCTCCAAGAGGAGGATTTTTTTTATTGCAGATAAAAGACATCATAGCTTCAAATCTATGATTGAAATACCTGCATACATTAACTGGATCCAAAGAGCACAATTCTCCAGGTGTCTTGTATTCAATATTTTTTATATTCAAATTTGCCTCTCGAAGAAATTCAAGTAAATCATCCCAAGAGTATTCAGCTTTTAGGGTAAGGAACCATGTAGGAGTTCCTAAGTTCCTTAGCATACATTTAAGTTCTCCATGACGACGGTACCAATACTCATTAGTACCACGCTGACATGCCATCAGATTAATCAGCTGAGATTCTAAAAGATCATCTCTCTGATGTACTTTATCCATAAATTCCTTTGCAGAAACATTTTGCAGATGTACTCCTGTTTTCAATATGTGATTGACTGCATAGGAAAGTCCAGACAAGTCACGTTCAAACAAAAGATGTAATATATATAAAATCCATTGTCGAAATCTTGGATCTTCTGCATACAATCTTGTTGTCCGATATTCAGATGCAGGAATCTGCACAGGTCGTTCATCATATCATCATCCTTTTCCTGTTGGGAACAACTGCGGAAAACAACGAGCTTCCAAGCTTTCTTCCCATACACTCATGGGACTTCCCTTTGCTTTTTTCATTTGGAATAACTCAATAGTATTCCCATCACTTCTTTGGAATCAAGTGGATGTACACTGTAATGTTCATAGATTTCTTCACATCTGGACATATCCACTTTTTCAATTTGTCCACTTGACGTTTCAGTATCTTCTGCTAAATCATTTCTATAGTACTCATTATTTTTTATCAGATACAATGTTGCCTTTTGCACTTTCCTAACATCCACTAACTCTTGCCAGATTTTCTTATTCTTAGTAGGAACACCATTAACTAGAATAACTAGTGGTTAATTTTCTACATTCTCTACACCAATAGTTTCAATATTTTTCTTTAAATCTAGAGGTAAACATACAACTCTTCCTTTTAATCCTCTCTGTAAATCTGAAGGAGGCAATTTACCTGTTTTAGGATCCATACGAACAATAGCCTGAAACGGGTGCACACATTGAATGAGAATAGACTCATAGGTATTTAAATCTATCAGTTCTAGAGGAATAGCAACCAACTCTAGATTATTATGAAAAGCTCTAGCGGGCATTTTATTCTCATCTAATTTGTTATAACAATATTTGCAAATACGCTGGTCAGAACCCAAATCAAAACAATTCTCTACCAAAAAATTATTTTCTCTTTCACTTTTTAAATACAGATCAACAGTCCTAGTCTGATTTTTGTAGTGAGTTCGCTGGCAACAAATACAAGAATAATTTGGCCTTTCACCTGAAATCACCTTAAACTTTGTAATTTGATCATCAACATTTTTTGTACTACTATGTTCAACATTCTCTTCAACATTTTCTTCTATTAATGTATCAGTTTCTGCACTCTCTTGTTCAGGACCAAAGTAACAAAACTAAATTTCATCACAAACCTTCTTCACATCTGATACTGATCCACGCAAAAGAGCACTGTTCAGCTCATTTAACATTAGTGCTGGACTTTTTGCATAATACAATCTTCTGACTAATTTCCACATTTGAGTATGGTGTACTGCTAACATCCTGAAATGGTGAAAAGCACTTTGACATACTTTCCTAGAAAGACAAGCCAGAGAATGACCTTGCAAACCAGTATTTTTTCTCACTCTGCAAGGGTCTAGTCCTTGCAATATCTTAATCTTTTGTTTAACAGATTTTTTACTATATGCTTGTAAGAAATTGCGTAAAATATCAATAGATTCTTGTCGTACACTACAAATACTACTGCAATCCCAAGTGTACACTGGGGCTTTAGCCCGTCTGCCTAGAACTTCATCAGCTATCACTTCTTCTGCATTTCTGGGAACCATTTTCTTCTTCTCAATTGGACAACCATTTCTAACCTCATAAGCTCGACCACTGGTATCAACTGCATACAACAAATCATTGGTCTGTAAATAACTCTCTTCATTAAAGAAAGGCTCAGAACTTGAACTGTGTTTCCATTCACCCCAAAAAAATCACAAAAATTTGTTCTGTTAATTACTCTTTTACTCTTACTTTTGGCCTTCATTAAATGGATTGGTTTATCTAGTGATCGAATTCTGTTTAAAACTAAAATAAATAGTTTCGTTTTTACTGCAAAATCCTTTTCAACAATGGATTCAATATGCTTCTTTTTATAAAATTGTGCTCTTTCTATATTTTTTCATATCTTTCAGCAAATTAAGAACCACTCTTTTGTAAAAAAAAAAATGTACGTATTTCTTTGTACTGATTTTGCCTTCCTTTACCAAACTTTGAATCTTTGCATGTAAATTATCTTTTTTTCTTTTCCTGTTATTGATTTTCTTTTGTCTAGTCGAATCATTGTCATTAGTTTGCACATTCCTCACACTGTTTGTACGCTTTGAAAGTTTTTTAATGAATTCCTTGGTTGTCTTACCAGAAGACTTCTTCTTTTTAGCCACATGATGTTGGTCATCCAATACTTGTTGTTGAAATTTCTTCGAATATTTTTCCTTTTTCTGTCCTTTTCTCTTTCTTGATTTTTCAAGCATGATAACTTTATTTTAATGATGATAAACAATATCTGTAAAAAGTAAACATAAATAAATGTAATTTAATACATTTATAAATTATACTTTTCAATTATTATACAAACACATTCTATATAAAAAACATTTAACCACTTTGTTTTCTCTTCACTAATTGAAATTGTAATTCAAGGTGTATACATAACTAAATAGGTGATTACAGGTCTGCATGTGTAATGGACAAAGGTTTCTACCAGTGTTTGTGTTATGCCCCGGGACATTATATGAGTACTTACTCATTGACTGAATGATTACAGTCCTGTAAGGAGAATGCCTGGGAGAATGTATAAGTGTTTGGGTTTTGCCACAGTGAATGGATTAGTACATTGTGCTGAATGGGTTACTGGAGGTGTGCAAGGGGAGTGACAGGGTGTTTATTGGAGTATATAGATACTGACTGAGGAACTGAATGTGTGAAAGACAAGTGTGTAGGTGGTTAGAGGACTGCATGCATAGTGGATAGGCGTTTGAAGCAGTCCATGTGCAAAGGCCTGCCTCCTTGCATGAGAACTTGAGTACTGACTGAATGATTAGAGTAGTGCAAAGAAAGTGCCTGGGTGAATTTATAAGTGTTTGGGTTTTGACGCAGTGAATGGATTAGTACATGGTGCTGAATGAGTCACTAGAGGAGTGCAAAGAGAGTGACAGGGTGTTTATTGGAGTGCATAGATACTGACTGGAGAATTGAAGGTGTGAAAGACAATTGTGTAGGTGGTTAGAGGACTGCATGCATAGTGGATAGGCGTTTGAAGCAGTCCATGTGCTAAGGCCTGGCTTACTGCATGAGTACCTGCGTACTGACTGAATCATTAGAGTACTGCAAGGAGAGTGCCTGGGTGAATATATAAGTGTTTGGGTTTTGGCACAGTGAATGGATTAGTACATGGTGCTGAATGGGTCACTAGAGGAGTCCAGGGGAGTGACAGGGTGTTTGCTGGAACTGTATGGATACTGACTTGGGAATTGAAGGTGTGAAAGACAAGTGTGTAGGTGGTTAGAGGACTGCATGCTTAGTGGATAGGCATTTGAAGCAGTCCATGTGCTAAGGCCAGAGTCACTGGATGATTACTTACGTACTGAATGAATGATTAGAGTACTACAAGGAGAGTGCCTGAGTGAATTTATAAGTGTTTGGGATTTGGCACAGTGAATGGATTAGTACATGGTGCTGAATGGGTCACTAGAAGAGGGCAAAGGGAGTGACAGGGTGTTTGCTGGAAGTGTATGGATACTGACTGGGGAATTGAAGGTGTGAAAGACAAGTGTGTAGGTGGATACAGGACTGCATGCATAGTGGATAGGCGTTTGAAGCAGTCCATGTGCTAAGGTCTGGGTCACTGCATGAGTACCTGGGTACTGGCTGAATCATTAGAGTACTGCAAGGAGAGTGCCTGGATGAATCTTTTAAAGGTTTGGGTTTTGGCGCAGTGAATAGATTAGTACATGGTGCTGAATGGGTCACTAGAAGAGTACAAGGGGAGTGACAGGGTATTTGCTGGAAGTGTATGGATAATGACTGGGGAATTGTAGGTGTGAAAGACAATTGTGTAGGTGGTTAGAGGACTGCATGCATAGTGGATAGGCGTTTGAAGCAGTCCATGTGCTAAGGCCTGGCTTACTGCATGAGTACTTCGGTACTGACTGAATGATTAGAATATTGCAAGGAGAGTGCCTCGTGAATTTATAAGTGGTTGTGTTTTGGCGCAGTGAATGGATTAGTACATGGTGCTGAATGGGTCACTGGAGGAGTGTAAGGGGAGTGTCAGGGTGTTTGCTGGAAGTGTATGGATACTGACTGGGGAATTGAAGGTGTGAAAGACAAGTGTGTAGGTGGTTAGAGGCCTGCATGCTTAGTGGATAGGCGTTTGAAGCAGTCCATGTGCTAAGACCTGAGTCACTGGATGAGTACTTGCATACTGACTGAATGATTAGAGTATTGCAAGGAAAGTGCCTGGGTGAATTTATAAGTGTTTGGGTTTTGGCGCAGTGAATGGATTAGTACATGGTGCTGAATGAGCCACTGGAGGAGTGTAAGGAGAGTGACAGGGTGTTTTCTGGAAGTGTATGGATACTGACTGGGGAATTGAAGGTGTGAAAAACAAGTGTGTAGGTGGTTAGAGGCCTGCATGCATGGTGGATAGGCATTTGAATCAATCCATGTGCTAAGGCCTGGCTCACTGCATGAGTACTGGGTACTGACTGAATGATTAGAATATTGCAAGGAGAGTGCCTCGGTGAATTTATAAGTGGTTGTGTTTTTGCGCAGTGAATGGATTAGTACATGGTGCTGAATGGGTCACTGGAGGAGTGTAAGGGGAGTGACAGGGTGTTTGCTGGAAGTGTAAGGATACTGATTGGGGAATTGAAGGTGTGAAAGACAAGTGTGTAGGTGGTTAGAGGCCCGCATGCATAGTGGATAGGCGTTTGAAGCAGTCCATGTTCTAAGGCCTGAGTCACTGGATGAGTACTTGCGTACTGAATGAATGATTAGAGTATTGCAAGGAGAGTGCCTGGGTGAATTTATAAGTGTTTGTGTTTTTGTGCAGTGAATGGATTAGTACATGGTGCTGAATGGGTCACTGAAGGAGTGTAAGGGGAGTGACAGGGTGTTTGCTGGAAGTGTATGGATAATGACTGGGGAATTGAAGGTGTGAAAAACAAGTGTGTAGGTGGTTAGAGGCCTGCATGCATAGTGGATTGGCGTTTGAATCAATCCATGTGCTAAGGCCTGGCTCACTGCATGAGTACTTGGGTACTGACTGAATGATTAGAGTACTGCAAGGAGAGTGCCTCAGTGAATTTATAAGTGTTTGGGTTTTGGCGCAGTAAATAGATTAGTACATGGTGCTGAATGGGTCACTGGAGGAGTGTAAGTGGAGTGACAGGGTGTTTGCTGGAAGTGTATGGATACTGACTGGGGAATTAAAGGTGTGAAAGACAAGTGTGTAGGTGGTTAGAGGCCTGCATGCATAGTGGATAGGCGTTTGAAGCAGTCCATGTGTTAAGGCCTGGGTCACTGCATGAGTACCCGGGTACTGACTGTATCATTAGAGTACTGCAAGGAGAGTGCCTGGGTGCATCTTTTAAGTGTTTGGGTTTTGGCACAGTGACTGGATTAGTACATGGTGCTGAATGGGTCAGTGAAGGAGTGCAAGTGGAGTAACAGGGTGTTTGCTGGAGTGTATAGATACTGACTGGGGAATTGAAGGTGTGAAAGACAAGTGTGTAGGTGGTTAGAGGACTGCATGCTTAGTGGATAGGCATTTGAAGCAGTCCATGTGCTAAGGCCAGAGTCACTGGATGATTACTTACGTACTGAATGAATGATTAGAGTACTACAAGGAGAATGCCTGAGTGAATTTATAAGTGTTTGGGGTTTGGCACAGTGAATGGATTAGTACATGGTGCTGAATGGGTCACTAGAAGAGTGCAAGGGGAGTGACAGGGTGTTTGCTGGAAGTGTATGGATACTGACTGGGGAATTGAAGGTGTGAAAGACAAGTGTGTAGGTGGATAGAGGCCTGCATGCATAGTGGATAGGCGATTGAATCAATCCATGTGCTAAGGCCTGGCTCACTGCATGAGTACTTGGGTACTGACTGAATGATTAGAGTTTTTTAACCAGTTATGTGTATGCAAAGACATGAAGTACCCAAAACCTTCTCTCCGAATGGTTCCGAATTGCATCCAGACTCACAGTGTGATTCTAGACAACAAACACTATCTCTAGCATTCTACCAAAACACATTTTCTTGTCTGGAATGGGTAAACGAAGTACACACAATCCACATGTTTTACTACTGCACAATATTGTAGAAGCCTGACTCATTTTACAAATACATAAGCAATGACTGGTTTCTAATTCTACCAAAATATGAGAACAGGATAGGTTGTTAAACAGTTATGTGTCTGCAAACACATGAAATACCCAAATCCTTCTCTTAGAATGATTCACAAATGCACACAGACTCATAGTGTGATTCTAGACAAACCACACTATCCCTTGCTTTTTACCTAAACACATTTACTAGTCTGCAAGGGGTAAGATGAGTGCATACATTCCACATATTTTAGCACTGCATTTTAGTGTTGAAGCCTGACTCATTTTGAAAATACATAAACATTAACTGGTTTCTAATTCTTCCAAAACATGAGAACAGGATTGGTTTTTAAGCAGTTATGTGTCTGCAAAAACATGAAATACCCAAATGCTTCTCTCACAATGGTTCCCAAATGCACACAGACTCACAGTGTGATTCTAGGCAAACAACACTATTCCTTGTACTTTACCAAAACACATTCACTAGTCTGGAACGGGTAAAGTGACTGCACACATTCTACATATTTCAATACGGCACACTACTGTGAAAGCCTGACTCATTTTCTGAATGCATAAGCAATGACTGGCTTTTAATGCTACTAAAACTTGACAACATGACAGGTTTCAAAACAGTTATCTCTCAGCAAATACCCGATGTAACCAAATGCTTCTTTCACATTGGTTGCCCAAATGCACACAGACTCACAGTGTGATTCTAGACAAGCAACACTATCCCTTGTATTTTTCCAAAACACATTTACTAGTCTACAAGAGGTAAGGTAACTGCACACTTTGCACATATTTTACTACTGCACTTTAGTGTAGATGCCTCACTCATTTTGCAAATACATAAGCAATGACAGGTTTCTAATTCTACCAAAACATGAATGTCAGTCACACACCAGATTTTCTTATACAGAATCTCTGTATTGTACTGCTTTCAGGAAAACCAAAGAATGGCAAAGTTCCCCTCTCATTCTGCACACATATACATGTAAATATCATATCACATTGCTTCCCACATTAATTCAAAAGCAAACACACATTTCTATTGGTTACACATTTCAACCCTTTCCAATTGACCTAAGTTTGAACCCTATACCCAATGTGCCTTCTGCCTGTTACCACAGTAACAGTTCATGGAACACTCAACTGAGCACACAGGTCACAAGTTCAGCACACAGTGTTGATAATCAAAACAGCAAGTGTGCTTGACTTTTCACTATACCAGCTTATCCTATATGATGTTCTTTTCAAACAGTTTTTGTTAACCAATAAGAAACATGCTGTTAAAAAAGAGAAACATGCAACCTAGTTTTCAGAATACAATGTTCTCAAACAACCAATCTTTTCTTTTTTTTTTCAAAACTGTATCTTATCCACCATTTTAGAAAAATCTTAGTTTTCAAACCGCCATTTCATTTACAGAGACCATCTGAGTGCATCCAGACCTCCTTTCAAGATGCTTAGAGTATGGATTGTGGGACACAGCTATATTTTCTGGAGCCAAAGGTATGCAGAAAACAAAGGCATTGACAAAGACCTAGCTTTGCCAAATGTAGACATTAAAAATGGATTGGACAGAGAGGGTTAAAGTGGCACCAATTGATGCCATTGGTTAAATCCTTTTTTACATCTCCAACACCCTGACCTCATAATTGTGCACTGTGGTGGCAATGACCTAGGCACTTTGACTGGGGTAGGTCTGGAAATGCTTATCAAGGACACCTTTGCAGAATTGATGTCACTTTTCCCCCAAACTGCCTTTGTCTATTCTAACATATGCCAAAGGCAGAAATGGAACTGGTCCAATCAATTTTGTCCACAGATTGAGAAAGCTAGGAAACATGTCAATAAATCAGTTTCTGCTTATCTCAGAGATTATAGGATGGGGTCCATTTACAACAACAATCTGCGTTTTAATATTCAAGGCATCTATAGGAGAGATGGTGTACATTTTAATGATGAGGGTAACAGTCTTCCTCAACAACTTTAGACTCTGTGTAGGTACTTACTTATAAGTACCAAAATCTCTCAATTAACACAATGGCTCTTTTTAGAGCCACTCAAGATCGAAACACATAAGCTTGATGTTTATCTCAAAAATATTTCATTTTTATTTGCTTGGAGTCGCGCACCCGACGTGTTAGGAGTCGCACACCCTACACTAGAGGAATCGTGCACCCAACGCGTACACACCAGGGGCTGCGAGCAGAATCGTGCACCCAATGCGGTAGGAGTCGTACACCCAACGCGTGCACACCAGGGGGCTGCGCTGAGCGCCGCGCTGGATGCACCTATCACTAATTTCTAATCTCCCCAGGGACCCCATTCCCCGGGGCTCATTTATAATGTTGGGGACTGTGGGGGAGACCCAATGCCCCCACGGTCCCAGGTGGCTCCACGCGTCCTTCGGGAGCCGGCATTGTTTTTCCACACGGGGAGCTGCAAACATGCAGCTCCCCATGTGGAAAAGCAAAATGGTTTGGATTTTGAAAGAGTAGCGCTCCCTGGGCCTGGGGGGACCTTTGAGCCCCCCACCCATCTATTTTGCTGGGGAGGATGTCGGTTGAGCCCCCCCACCCATTAATGTTGTAGCCCCAGGGGGTGGCAGTCCTCGGGGCTGGGGAGCCCCTCTGGGCCCCCTGTAAAATTTAAAACTTTTGCCCCCGGGATTTGGCCCCCGGGGGCTAATTATTAAAGCCCATGCTTTGTTTTTTGTTTTTTTTACGTCAGGAACCGCGCACCCTGCACTCATTCACCGTTTAAAAAAAAAAAGATTTACGGCCCTGGTTGTCCTTGTGGGACCCCCTAAGCAGATCTAGAGGGTCAGGGTATTTCTACCCTGCCCCCTTTATGAGTCTTAACACAGTAGTTCCACTGATTTCTTCAGCCTTGCTTCTACCGAGACACAAAATGGCTGCCAACACTTCCTGGTTTGGAGTGTTGACAGACAGTTGACAGCCAGTTAGCATGCAGCTCGTGATCGGGAGGGTGCGCTCAGGGTGCACTCAGGGTGCGCAGATCCAGCGACGCCACAGATATATATGTGATTTTGATTTTGAATCACTCAGGAACTACTGAACAGATTTACACCATTTAAACAAAAGGCACGACTCTGAACCAAGGGCTACCTTTTTGCCAAATTTGGTGTATTGAAAATTTCATTGGGAAAACACGTTTTGGGACCCCCTTTTTTCTCAGCCCCCGCTTGACGAATCACCCCGAGACTTTCAGGATAAGAGCGGACCAGAGCGGGCCACGAGTTTTGAAAATTTCGCCAAGATTCGTCAACCGGCACCAAAGGTATTCTAAATAGAATGTTGCCGATTTCCTATGGATAATAGGTCCTAACTATAACTACCTACTGGCAACCGCCAGTAGGTAATATATATATATATATATCAAAGGAAAGACCACTTTACTGGAAAGCAAGTCACGAGGACACAGCGGGGAACATGTCGGGAGACTTTTATTCACTGGTACAGCTTGGCATGATGCATTTTGGCGTGTCAGCCTTCTTCAGATGCCGCTGTTACCACACCATCACCTCCTCCCTCCTTTGTAGTTCCTCTGGCGCTCCCATTGGTGGGAGATCAGCTGAGCCTGCTGCAAAAGGATCCTGCAGACAAATGTGAGCCTACAGTTCCCAGCGTGCATCTGATCGGGTAAGTGCGGCAGCTGGATCTGATGTTTTTGAAATAGTTGCTGAAGTTTGCCTTGCAAAGCAGGGGCCGTGTAGCAGCAGGTGAGGATGTATTGTTGGTGTTTAAAGTGCTCCCTCCAGTCCCCTACGTCCGAGCCTCAAAATAGAAACAAACCGGGCTGCGAGGTGAACTGTAATCATGCTCACCTCCCCATGCAGTCACAGGCTGCCATTAGCAGCAGTCACTAGCGTGATTTTTTCTCAAGGCGGTCCTCGGGCTATCAATCACTTGATAAACACAAACAGTCCATTTGCCAGACTTGCCCAGGACACTTGCAGGACGGGTCCTCGTTTCACGTTGCTGGCAAGCGCGACTAACATCAAAGGAAAGACCACTTTACTGGAAAGCAAGTCACGAGGACACAGCGGGGAACATGTCGGGAGACTTTTATTCACTGGTACAGCTTGGCATGATGCATTTCGGCGTGTCAGCCTTCTTCAGACGCCGCTGTTACCACACCATCACCTCCTCCCTCCTTTGTAGTATATATATATATGTACATATAGATATATATATATCACTGAACTTAGGTACTACCACAAAAAACTATAATGATACATTTTGGGTTGCTTCTTTTATCTTTTTCTTTTGGTGACTGAATAAATACAGCAATACAGCCTTGATGACTCAGTGAATATAGGGTGTTTCGCGCACATCTGAACTTCTTTAGGGCTGTTAGACACAGAAATCATATATCAAAATGTATCACCTTAAATCTTAACGAAATTACATCAATTTAACAAAATGATAATACACAATGTTCCTCACACATTGACTTAGACTCCTCTTACATATACACCTAGATGCAGAGAAATTCTTTATGTACAATTTGTATACAAATAACCTTACATTTCCCAAAATTAATAAAAAATGCATTACATTCACTTTTTAATAGCATTCTTATAATTCGCTTTCCATAAATTCTTATTCAAATTATTTTCTTTCCTATCAGAAATACTAGAAGTTATGATAAGGAGGATAAGGAGGATATTTATCTATTGAAGCACTCTACTTGTTATTTCCTCATCAGTCTTGTCTCCTCAATCTCATTCAATCAAGTGTCTCTGCCTAATTAACACTCTCCAAAGCAAATGAACACAGAAGGACAATGTAATGGAAATGATGGTCTCTATACGAACAATAATATTATTATTTGGTAGTCTTACTAAAGTTTAACCCATACTAACATATTTAAACATAATGTTTGTCCTAAACAAACCCGCAAGTCAATGCGAAATTTTACTAAAATTGAGTAATAACGTAGGGAGAAATATAGATGAACACCAATTTACCACTCAAAGTTCATATGAGTTGTCCGTTCTGTTTTTTGCAAACTATTCAAAAACTTCAACTGAGATTCTCACCTGTAGCGGTATCGTATAGCGCTATGCAAAAAATTCGGGAGCGACCTCACTGCCCAAGAGACAGGGTACCTCAAATGTGTGAGAAAAAGAGTTCTCTTGGGTATTGTAAACCACCTTCTCCTTAGCTATACCATATCCTATCATGCATATATGGGTCACTCTTATTACCAATTAAGGTTGCAAAACTCCTAGTATTCAACCAAACTCAACCTAAAGTATGGATCACCAAAATAACAACCGCATATGACTCAATGATAAAGAAACTAAATCAGTTAAAAATTAGTATCACAATTTATTGACAATGATATGATCACATATCTACATCCATAAAAATTAGCAAATACATACAGTACTCATAAAATAAAATACACCAAAAGCATATAAATATACAATAAAAAGTTAGAGAGCAAAAACGTGATGTGAAGTGAATATATATCAAAGAATGGTATAAAATGATAGGATATGGTATAGCTAAGGAGAAGGTGGTTTACTATACCCAAGAGAACTCTTTTTCTCACACATTTGCGGTATCGTATAGCACCACTTTTTCAAAAATTCATTACAAAGTCACTGGTCAAAGAGATGTAATAAACTTGAGTTCCCCTTGATGTGGGTCTGTGAATAAAGCAGATGTGATTCTTAGTCACACTTAGAACACTTGACATCATAGTTTTATCTTAGTTGAAAACATATTTCTGCTATAAGTTTTATCAGATCCTAAACTGTGTGTGTGGGGGGGTTCTCCATTCAAATATACCTCCAGTCATTTTATTGATAAGTAAGTTATAACAGGGAAATGCAAAGACATCTTTTAAAAAAAAAATCTTTTAGCAGTGTCCGTTACCCAACCCGTTAACAAAGGGACAAAGAAGTAGAGCAATAAACCAGTCGACTTGGGGTCTTGTGTGTGTTATAAACAGTGAAGGGACGGTGCTATACATAACTTGACATCAGCTTAAAATGGCATGTCCCGCTTTCTAAATCTTTTAAGGACTGAGAAGTTCATCATAAAACTCAGATGAAAAACACCCACCCTGGACAAGGTCTTACTCTTTACATAGTCAAATCAATGTCCCAACCTTAGTTAGGATAAAGTCCGAACCACAGTGTTTTTAAAATCTACCTAATTCCCACTCACCGCTGTTTTTCTCTGTACTTCCGTCTTCATGTCAGTTTCACAAGAGCATCCAAAAATACATGCCCGCTACTCTATTTATATTCGGTCTGGCTTTAACTTTAAGCACCTGTTCACGCCCAATGATTCACTTTTTCTCTATCGGTACCTATTTACGTTGCCTATATCACAGACAAAATATATGTTACCCAGTATATGTAGCTTGAACTCAACACTTATATTGCTTCATTATTATTTCTTTGCCACATTCTATGTGTTTAATCGCCTTCGTCAAAAAGATTCTTTTAGAAAACTGTTAACTTGGATTTTTGGTTTCCCACACTCTAGAACGAGGCTTGAACCCTCAATATTCTAAATTAATCGCTTCACAGAGTTGTCCCTGTGATTTGTGACTTGTATGTCATAAAACTGTTCTTCTTGTTGTCCTCCTTTGTGTGCTTATAATTCTCACAAGAACCTTTTTATTCTGAAATCATCGCGAGGACTCATATTGTCTGTATTAATACTTTTCTTATTTTACCTATGAACTAGCATTTTCTCCGTGTTGAACAGGTGGTGCTGATAACAATGTCCTAAGGCCTCCTTCTGAAATCCATAAAAGTGAAAAGAAAGCCAAAATAATGGGTCGTTAAGATTTTTTGTATTCAATTTTCAAATTTCTTGAGATGTAGCTTAACCCCCCACCGAGCTTTGAACCATACACATAGTCCTCCTCATTTGGTCACACCATAACACTTCCCTAAGCTATCATGGAATGTAGTTATCAGTGGTAAAAGAAAACTAACCATCTAAACTGCATGACACACCTTCCTGTTTAACCATAGGGAGCCAGGATTAGGCTTGTTAAACTAATCTTATTATTGAATTGTAGATCTATTAATAATGTTGTATCAAAACATTAATACAAGTTACCGTAAAGCAGATGCAATGATCTAATACTGCTCATGAGAGGGATTAACGGAATTATAATTGTGCTTAAATTATTTTAATCACTGGATCAGTACCTCTATTCATCATTGTTCCTGTCAACATTCTTTCATTTAGATGTACTCACAGAGAACAATTCTTAAATTACTGTGTGTAATTCCCTATCTATATTTAGTCAGAATTCTACTGTTCGCAATTTGTTGATCCATAATGTTTCCCTTATTCTAATCTTTCTCTCAATATCCCCACCTCTGATGTCTAGTGTTACATATTCCAGTCTCATGAAGTGTATGCCTCCTCTATCTGTAATTCTGTGACCATCATGAAAATGTGCAGCTCGCAGATGTTCCATCCACCTAATTTTAAGTTTTCTTTTACACAGTTACTGGTTTTACAATTAATAAAGAAATACAGTTCACATTTCTTGCAGAATTTACTGTCAAAAGATGTTTTGGCTTTGTCTATTACATGTTTACTGCAACTGCAATTATTGCACCCTATATGAAACTATGGGAAGTGTATTTGTGTCAGAGCCATTTATTTTCGATGCTGTACCTGGAACCTCAAACTTAAAAGTGTCACTAGGGCTCAGTAAAGATCTCAGCGTCGGTGCCTTCTTATATACCATAATTGGTTTTGCAGGTAAGATTTTGTGGCTGTCAATGTCTAACATGAGGGCATCTCAGTGTTTTCATAGGGTATTGTACACTCTTCTGTTGCCTTCACTATATGTTGTTATGTACCTCACTATATCATTAACTTCAGGTGTGACCTACAACTTGTCTTTCAACAATTCATCTATTGTTACCTTATGAGCCCTTCTTTTTGTTCTTTCAGTTATTTTCAAATTGTATCCACGTATTCTAAATCTTAGTGTCATGTCTTCAGCTACCTTCTCAGATTCACTGGATTCACTACAATTACGCTTAGTACGTAAGAATTCCCCAAAAGGGATATTATCAAACTGTCTCTTCAAATGTTCTGATGTAGGATGTACACTTCCTATGTACTTTAGACTCCAAATGGCCATTGCTTACATACATGTCTAAATCCAAATGGGAAATGCATTTTTTACTGTTCTCCAAGGTAAGAGTGACATTATATTGACTATTATTCAAGTATATGTGGAATGTTTTTAGTGTTTCCTCACTTCCTTTTCAAATAATAAAAATGTTGTCTATGTACCTGCCCCAGTATGTTAGTTTCTCTTCAAATACATCTTTAATTTTCCAGGCATTCTTGCTCTCATATTGGCCCATGATTAGATTTGCATATGAAGGAGCAATTCTGGAACCCATAACAGTCTCTTTAATTTGGTGAAAAAGGTGATTTCTATATGGAAAAAAGTTATTAAGTACTAGCTACACCATTTCCAAAAGCCTATTGGAGTGTTGCAAGTAACTAACTGATTTTGTATAGAGAAAGTAATTCACTGCTTCAATACCTTTGTCATGTGGTATGCTAGTGTCCAAACTATTCACATCCATTGTCACCATAAACACATCATCATCCCAAATAATGTCCCTAACTTGTCTTTGATGTCATTTATACATGACGGTAAGGTTTTAACAAATGGTGCCAAATACATGTCTAAATATTCATGTTTTTTTTGTTCTCATTTTGCCGGGTATCTTGATGGGTTGATACTCTCGATAGTCTGTGTCTTCTTTAGAGGGAGGACCGGGCCGAAGACCATAGAGCTAGACCATTGCACCATCACCCACAAGTATACTGCTGCTTCCAGTTCCATCTCCGAACTCACTATGCCAGCCCTGGAAGATGAGGAGATAATTTTGCCAGCAGAGTAGATGGCATAATCATCGGACTCCTATTTCTTTTTCTCTCCACTTCACCAACGGAGCCCACACTCTCTCTTTACTTTTTTGATCACACGCCATGTCTGATTGACTAACATAAACAACACTCCTTAAATATTCAGAAAAAGTCAGAGAATTCCCAGCTTTCCATAGTTTACAGATTTCCCGCCTTGCTAGCGGGACGGCATAAAATAAAAAATTGGATTCTATAGCAGAAATTTGCATTTCTTGATACAAACTAGATCCCAAAAAAATTAAACTAATTGTTATTGTTAATTGTATTACGATGATTTCATCTAGGAAAGCCTTAATTGCATTCCAAAAGGATTTTTTTTTTTAACATGACATAAATACATGTATGTCGTCCGCCTCCGTCCGCGCACATCTGGGACATGTATATACTTTGCCAGTAACCTTTGATAGTTTTTCAGCAGACCAATATACCCGAAGAGTACTAAACAGATGATTTCGTTTTAGTGGTGCGGATTTTACTACTTTACGCAGTATAGCATATGAATTGCCCCAAATTTGTATTGGGTCTTGATTGGCCAACTCTTCGCCCCATAATTTATAAACTTCGGTTTCAATATTTCTGTCTGCCTCCACAAAAACCCAATACCAAAATGAAGTTTCCTTACGCCACTGTCCGATTCTCATTACTTGATCAGAGCTGTCATCTTCCCTCTCTGCCCAATCTTGCCTTGCCCACCAGGCACTGAGTTGATAATATTTAAACCTGGTCAGCAAGCCATTAGTACAGTCCCTCAGTGCATCCCAGCTCATCAAGTTATTTCCAACCTTGAGGTCTGCCCAACGAGATATACTGCATCTTTTCAGGGGTTGACTCAATTGATCCCTCAAACACTCAGGTGTCCCAGGAGAGTCCCAGATTGGTGCCCATGTTGAAAAATAAGAAATTCTCAATTGTTTTCAGACGTACGTCCATGTTTTTAGGGCAGCCTTGAAAATCTTAAGCCGCACTTTTCAAAAAAAAACTAGGTCTCCGTACTTGAAAAGAAAACCGATTTGACAGTCTGATACATCAGTCAATAGGGCCTCAAAAAGCATGCCTATTGATGAATTGTCTACTTTGATGGCCAACATATGCACATTCTTAAATTGGAAAGCATAGCAGTAAACAAAAATGTCTGGTAATGCCAGTCCTTCATTATCTAGTCTCCTACGTAGCTTTTTCCATGAGATCCTCGGCCCTTTAGATGCCCAAATGAAACTCCCTATCCTCCCCTATAGTTTTGATATATCTTTCTTTTGGAATGTCAATAGAATCGTATTAAATAAAATAGTCACTTTTGGCAAAATAATCATTTTTATAAGGTTAACCCTACCACAGATGTTAAGAGGTAGGTTCGCCCACTTAGAGAGTAGACCCTTTACCTCGCCACTAATCTTCTTCCAATTTACTTTTATAATGTCTTCCATCTTCGGAGTTATTTGTATTCCAAGGTATCTTATTTGGTTCTTTGCACCATGGCTTACCAACCCCTGGTTCCAGTCCATAATTTCTGTTTTCCCTGAATTCACTTTATATCCTGAGATATGGCCAAAATCTTCCGCCTTCTTCATAAGATTTGATATTGCCTCCTGAGGGTTGCTTGTATAGGGCAACAAGTCATCAGCATAAAGCCCTAACTTGACTTCAAAGGTGCCCGATTTAAAAGGAATAATAGCCAAGTCAGACCTAATCAAATTAGCTAGGGGCTCAATATATATGTTAAAGAGAAGCGGGGAAAGGGGGCAGCCCTGCCTTGTGCCTCCTGAGATTTCAAACCATTCTGACAGCCTCCCATTTATTAAGACTCTAGCTCTAGGACAATGGTATAAGGTCTGAATTGCTGATACCATATTTGTTGGAAAATCAAAACTTTGCAGGGCCTCCCAAAGGTAGGGCCAATGTACCTGGTCAAAGGCCTTGGCTGCGTCTACTGCCACTATCATTAGTGGTAGTTTCCGAGCCTCTGCCAAGTCGATAACGCCTAATAGCTGGAAGGTGAGCTCATTCAGTTGTCTCCCGGGAAGAAAGCCTCTGTGGTTAGGGTGGATAACCTCCCATATTGCTGTAGCCAGCTGAGCTGCAATAATCCCAGAAAAGATCTTATAATCTGTGTTTAGTAATGAAATAGGCCTGTAGGAATCTATCTTTCGTGGATCTTTGTTAGGCTTCTGAATCATAGTAACTGTAGCTTCTAGCCAGGATTGGGGGACCCTGTTTCCACCCAGGTAGACCTTATTGAATAGAACCTGAAGGACAGGGGTTACAATATCTATGATACAAAGATAAACTTCTACAGGGAGGCCATCCGGCCCAGCTGCCTTTCCCTTGACCATTTTTTTACACTGAGCCCTTATCTCCCCCTCCGTAATTTCTCCTTCAAGGGTTTTCACATGTTCAGACGATAACCGAGGAAGAGTTGTTAACATAAGCCACTCTTTTATTTCCCCTAGGCTAGGTGAAATATCCTCTTTATATAGCTCCTGCATATATCTGCAAGCCTCATTACACATATCTAAATTACTATACAGAAGGGCTCCTTTTTCGCCACCAATTAGCTCTCCAATTGTATTCCTGGCCCTATCTGCTTTTACTTTCCAGGCTAATAGTGAGCCGCACTTTTCACCGTACTCAAAATGTTGGAGTTTGCTTGCCTTCCACCTATCCAAAGATATTTTATCTATTTTTACCCTAAATGAAGCTTGTAACCCCTCCAATTCTTTATTTAGAGCCCCCACTCCGTTTGAATCCTTCATGGATGCCCTCTGCAACTCTCGCTCTTTATTCTTGATGTCTTGAATGGCCCTTTCTCTGTCTTGCTTCCCAGCCTGATATTTCCCTATCATATTAGAGGTTAGGAGCCCCCTTAAGGAGGCTTTAAATGCATCCCATACAATGTTCACCTCCGCTGAACCATTATTAATACAGAAAAAACTCTGATTTATTTCTTAAGTCTTCAATAACCTTCTCACCTAGGAGTTGCCCTGTCTAGGGTCCACCTTCTGGACTCCTCAGCAAGACAATATTTTAAAGATAGTAAAACCGCAGAGTGTCGTGATTATATTGCGGGAATATGAGTCCCTTCTAAGTCTTCTCCACAGAGTTCCTGATCAGCTAGGAAATAGTCTATACGAGAATTATGTCTATATTTTTTACTATAAAATGTAGATTCTCTCTTATACTTCTTTAATGTCCACCATATGTCTACTAAATCAAATTCCCTCATTATATTTATAAGTCTAGAAAAAGATTTAGGCGGAGTGTTATATTTAGCTCTAGACGTCCTGTCTAATCTTTATTTAATACCAAATTGAAATCTCCCCCTAAGAAAATCGGAGCTGTTTTTCCAATAGACAGGACTCTCATTTTTCCAGGAACTCTGGATTATCGTTATTCGGCCCATAGTATATTGCGCATACTAACGACCTACCATATATTAACAGAGTAGCCACCAACCACCTTCCTGAGCACTCGGACTCATTTTTAAGTACTTAAACAAAGGGATCCACCCGCATATATAATATATCAAGAGACTCCCGTTCATACCTTGTGTGTCCCACGGTCGTGGAGAATACACATCAGTTGTTAAAATACCCCTCACACACCAAAAGGGCCCTTGGTGTCATGCTTCATCATAGGGGTCTTCCCGCCCCTCTACGGGACGGGGCGTGCTACGACCAGCGTATACGTGGGAGCACTGTTCTTGGTAGGACTACTATGTGTAGTGCAGGGGTGTGCAAGGAAGGGTCAGGAGTGAGTGGAGAGTGATTTTAAAAAATACCTGGCTCACTGGACTAGGAAAAAAATTTTATTCTGCCATCTAAGCTGGTATTAGTAAAAATGTGGGGGATGGAGGGTGTATGCCTCAATGAGCTTAACCTCCTGGTGTCGACATGTTTCGAAGCTTACCCCAAGCTTCTTCGTCAGGACCTAAGAAGATCCCTTCCAACGATGCACTGTGATGTGGTGAAAAATAGTGGGTGAAAAAATAATAAACATAGGAGGTAAATAGCCTCCAAAAGTTGGTACCGCCCCAATGGGTCTTACATACTCCTTGTAACCTAAATGGAGAAAATGGTATGAAATGAGAGATACACAAGACATTACTGTTATAAGGATAGACGTTCATTCCGTCGTGTTTAAAACAGTGATCTGAAAAGGAAGTGAGCGATGATCGTCTTCTAACGCTATCACGTGATCTGTGATAAAAATATAGTGTGACATACTACATTAAAAACACAATAACAAAACAACAGAAAACACACACTCTACTCAGAAAGGAAACGAGGTTCCTGTAGGGCGAAAATGTCATTTGTGGTTGTTTGCATGCCCAACAAAGCAGAGAGAAAAAAACACATACTTGCTGCAAAGAGGATAATTTCCTCATGAGCTCTTTTACCGGGTGGTTGGAGTGCCAAATAGGCTACCTAAATAGCGGGAGAGAGGAGAATGTAATCCAATCGTCATTTTTGAAGGTAGACCTTCCACCTGCCGGCTGTGCCGTACTTACGCCTCCTAGGATCAGTGTCCTGACATTCTCCTCTCTCCCGCTATTTAGGTAGCCTATTTGGCACTCCAACCACCCGGTAAAAGAGCTCATGAGGAAATTATCCTCTTTGCAGCAAGTATGTGTTTTTTTCTCTCTGCTTTGTTGGGCATGCAAACAACCACAAATGACATTTTCGCCCTACAGGAACCTCGTTTCCTTTCTGAGTAGAGTGTGTGTTTTCTGTTGTTTTGTTATTGTGTTTTTAATGTAGTATGTCACACTATATTTTTATCACAGATCACGTGATAGCGTTAGAAGACGATCATCGCTCACTTCCTTTTCAGATCACTGTTTTAAACACGACGGAATGAACGTCTATCCTTATAACAGTAATGTCTTGTGTATCTCTCATTTCATACCATTTTCTCCATTTAGGTTACAAGGAGTATGTAAGACCCATTGGGGCGGTACCAACTTTTGGAGGCTATTTACCTCCTATGTTTATTATTTTTTCACCCACTATTTTTCACCACATCACAGTGCATCGTTGGAAGGGATCTTCTTAGGTCCTGACGAAGAAGCTTGGGGTAAGCTTCGAAACATGTCGACACCAGGAGGTTAAGCTCATTGAGGCATACACCCTCCATCCCCCACATTTTTACTAATACCAGCTTAGATGGCAGAATAAAAAATTTTTCCTAGTCCAGTGAGCCAGGTATTTTTTAAAATCACTCTCCACTCACTCCTGACCCTTCCTTGCACACCCCTGCACTACACATAGTAGTCCTACCAAGAACAGTGCTCCCACGTATACGCTGGTCGTAGCACGCCCCGTCCCGTAGAGGGGCGGGAAGACCCCTATGATGAAGCATGACACCAAGGGCCCTTTTGGTGTGTGAGGGGTATTTTAACAACTGATGTGTATTCTCCACGACCGTGGGACACACAAGGTATGAACGGGAGTCTCTTGATATATTATATATGCGGGTGGATCCCTTTGTTTAAGTACGCTTTGCTGGGAGGAAGTATCCACCTCCACCACTCGTTGAGTGGAACCTCTCTACTCCCCCCCTTGTTTTTCTTTCCATGATAGACAGCGTACAGCTGTGGGAGTTTTCTGTTTTCGCCCAAATTCTGGGTGTTGTGATATCAGTGCTATAAATGATATCATTATATCCCCCTTTCATCTGAGATCAGAGGCTATTTACCTCTGTTACACATACTTTTTTGTAGACTACTATATTACTAACATCTGTCACATAACTTTCCTAGCTGACACACACACTCTATCTAGTACTACTACACTTACATCTCCGGTTCACCAAGATGGCAGACAACATGGGTCTAACCTTCGCTGACGACGAAGTAGAAAGGATCCTGGCAGCTATCAACCCCTTTGAAGGATTAAGCAATACCGATCCAGGTCCCAATCATGCTGATTGGGATGAGCTAGCTAACTTAAGGAGAAACCAGATCAGAACTGCTCTGCATGGTCTATTAATGACGGAATACCTGCGGGCCAATGCAGCCCCCCAAGGTTTGATTGTCCGCAATGAGCCCTTTATTTTCCAACAGGATAAGACTTTCAAACGTGATTGGTCACTAATCTCGTGGCATTGCACTCGGGACTGGTTAGTCCTAATTATAAAAACAGCCACCAGACTTACACAAGAACTCAAAGTCGAGATCGTCAATCTAGAAGTCCGTTTGAAGGCCTATATATCCCCCAGTGTACTCAAGAAACGTTTAGAGGAACTCAATCAAGAGATGACAGAGTTCGAAATGACTTTAAAACAAAGCAAATATAACAAACTAAAGAAGGACACTTCACGGTTCAGTCACGAACGAGTATATCCCTATATACGAGATGACTATGTTCCTAAGAACCAGGATCAGAGTGAGGATGGTGACTCCTCTGACACCGGTTCAGATAACTCTAACTCCAGCAGGGGCAGTGGTAAACGTTTCTATAGAGGGAGGGCCAATTACAACCAGCGCCCTCCGTACCAGAGGGGAGGGAGATGGGATGGCTATCAAGGCCCCCCGATGTATCCCCCATACGCTTATGGTCCACCTATGATGGGACCATTTCCACAATGGATACCTCCTCCTCAAGAGTATGAATACAACTACAACCCACAACCTTTTTTAGGGGCACGCCAAGGCCCACGGAGGGCCCGCAACAGAGGAGGATACAACGTCCATTGGTCTACACCCGAGACCGAGACCCCACGAATGTCAACCAGGAGTATGACCAACAACATACCTCCTCAACCATCAACGAGCCGGAAGTAAATCTGGTGGTCAATCTCACCGATGTGGTCCTTACACCAACACAAAAGAGGGTCCTTGAGAGAGGACTGGGTTTTGTACCCACTAATCGGTTGGACAAATTCAAGATCCTCACTGAGATCACCGAATTCATACGTAAATTGAAATTGAAGGTTTTCTTTCAAAACAACCCACCCACCACTGAGGTGGTAAGACAAGATACTGGCCTCCGTAATAAATCCACTTTTGTTCCCCCTAACTCCACCCTACCGGTGGAGATGCTTGCATTTGAGAAAGCGGTGATGGGTGAAATCCAGGACATCACGGCAGGATGTGGTAACACCTTTCACAATACATCAAGGGAGGAGAAGGTGGCTATACATGAACTATCAACAAACCAGGATATTACCATCAAACCTGCAGATAAAGGGGGAGCCATTGTTTTACAAACCACTGTCAACTATGACATTGAATGTAGGAAACTGCTGGATGACCGCAGGAACTATGGAATCCTTCGGGCAGATCCTACTGAGTCAATCAGGGTCAGGATTGTCACAATGGTAGAGGAGGCCTTAGCAAACGACTGGATCTCCAAGAAGGAGGCTGAATTTCTGGTTAATACCAATCCCAGGATCCCCTACTTCTACACCATACCTAAAATCCATAAGAACCTGGTCTTACCACCTGGTAGACCCATCGTCTCTGGTGTGAATTCCATTTTGGAACCTCTGTCAAGGTTCGCGGATGCGTTCCTTCGACCATTGGTTCAAAGCACCAGCACCTACCTACGTGATACCAAGAACGTCCTGCAAATTCTGCAGGACATCGACTTTGACCCCACCAAAAATTTGCTCATGGGATTAGACGTGGAGAGCCTATATACCAGTCTCCCACACGACGAAACACTGCTAATCATTGAGGAGGTTCTAATCTCTACTCCCTGGGAGTACCAGACACCTCGTAGTCTGGTGATGGAATGTGTTTCACTGGCTCTCACCCGCAATTTCTTTATGTATGCTGAAGACATATATGAACAACGTCACGGTACCAGCATGGGGAGTACCTTTGCTCCAAGTCTAGCAGGGCTGTATGTACACCATCTGGAAACTAACAGGATCCTACACACGATGAACCCATACCTTGCTCACATCAAAGTATGGAAAAGGTATATTGACGATGTCTTGGTCGTGTGGGAGGGTGACGTCGAATCAACAGAGGCATTCATGCTATGGCTGAATCAACAGAATGCATTTCTGAAATTTACACATAGTGTGTCGGCGGAAAACCTGGTGTTCTTGGACCTGAATATCTACCCTGAACAGGGGAAACTCAAAACCACAACACACTTTAAGGCAACAGCTAAGAACTGTTTACTTTTGTTTGACAGTTTTCACCCCCGTCACCTGAGGGAAAACTTACCGTACGGCCAGTTCCTGCGTCTGCGGAGAAACTGTACTGAACTCAGTGACTTCAAACAACAAGCATCTGAACTACGTACCAAACTGATAAAACGCAATTACCCTGAGAAAATCGTTGACAAAGCCTTAAAAAGAGCAAGGAATAATAACAGAGAGGCTCTTTTGGAAGACAAAGTGGAAAACCAGATCGATGAGAGACCGATATGTGTAACAACTTACAATACACATTCTAACCAGATCACTAAGATAGTGAATAAACACTGGCGTCTACTCAATTCCTGCGGATTGAACATAACGAAACCTATGTTTGCTCACAAGCGGGGACGCAACTTAAGAGACATGCTTGTTCACACAAGACCAAAGAACATATCTCGACCAAGACTTGTCGGTCTACTACCCCCAGTACAAGGGCATCATCCCTGTGGGAACTGCAGCACTTGTCACCTGACGAGAAAAAGTACACACATCACGTTCCGGAATGGCGATGAGTGGGACCAGAGAAGCTTCACGAATTGTAATAGCAAAAATGTTGTATATCTAATCACTTGTCCGTGTGGCCTTGAGTATGTGGGGATGACATCCAGACCAATTAAGGTACGTATTGGCGAACATCGCAGTAATGTCAGATGCGGTAGGAGCACTACCAAGATGTCCAATCACTATATTTCCAAAAGCCATTGTATAGATGATTTACAGTGGACAGTGATAGAACAATTGAGTAACGAACACAGCCTCTTAGAGAAGGAACAACGATGGGTGTTCCGTCTCAAAACACACATCCATGGATTAAATGAGGATATACCATGGAATCAGTTCCGAGTATAACCATCATCATACCTAACTGAGTACTGTTCAATTACCGGTTCTCCACCTGACGAGAGTAATCCTTTCAAGTTTGTCTTCTTTCCCTTTTTTTGCCCCTCGTATCGGCCCAGAACCAGTGTAGTACCACTCTAGGACCATTGTGTTATTTTTCTATCGTTTTTTCATGTACTTGTCGAATACCCCCTGACCACAGCCAAGGCCCCCCTGGAATAGCCCTCTAGTGTACCTATCCGATGCATATACATACCTCTTGGTTTAGCCATATACCAGCTGAGTGTTTCTACTAGGCATGGTTGGGGCATTTTTTCCTACCTATTTTTATATTTATTTTTATATTAGTCTTTCAATATTAACATCTTTAACCCCATACGTTATTCAGGCAAAGTATATGGACACCTAGTGATACCTTCCCAGTTGATATGTTTGTTGTTTTCATAACCTCAATTTTAGGTTATGTGGACTGCCTATTACACGCATTTTTGTAACATCTTTCACCCTTCAATAATGGGTTTCGGTAGTGCTCCATCAGGCATCCGACTTAGACACCTCTCTCCCTCTGGGGGTCCTTACAGTCTCATCACGATGACCCGGCCGCCTCTAACTTCCGGCTCCGGGTCCCGTGTAGCAGCGCCTGCGTGCTTCAGCTTACTTTGTGAGCAGGTGCCTTCTATTGGTCCGTCAAACGGGGCGTTTTGGCACTTATTCCCTGATTGGTGGGGGTATTTAAAGTACAATATCTCCGATCTGAGTTTATCGACGGAGCCGACCGGGGTGGTTTTTTGAGCAGGACACTGATCCTAGGAGGCGTAAGTACGGCACAGCCGGCAGGTGGAAGGTCTACCTTCAAAAATGACGATTGGATTACATTCTCCTCTCTCCTGCTATTTAGGTAGCCTATTTGGCACTCCAACCACCCGGTAAAAGAGCTCATGAGGAAATTATCCTCTTTGCAGCAAGTATGTGTTTTTTTCTCTCTGCTTTGTTGGGCATGCAAACAACCACAAATGACATTTTCGCCCTACAGGAACCTCGTTTCCTTTCTGAGTAGAGTGTGTGTTTTCTGTTGTTTTGTTATTGTGTTTTTAATGTAGTATGTCACACTATATTTTTATCACAGATCACGTGATAGCGTTAGAAGACGATCATCGCTCACTTCCTTTTCAGATCACTGTTTTAAACACGACGGAATGAACGTCTATCCTTATAACAGTAATGTCTTGTGTATCTCTCATTTCATACCATTTTCTCCATTTAGGTTACAAGGAGTATGTAAGACCCATTGGGGCGGTACCAACTTTTGGAGGCTATTTACCTCCTATGTTTATTATTTTTTCACCCACTATTTTTCACCACATCACAGTGCATCGTTGGAAGGGATCTTCTTAGGTCCTGACGAAGAAGCTTGGGGTAAGCTTCGAAACATGTCGACACCAGGAGGTTAAGCTCATTGAGGCATACACCCTCCATCCCCCACATTTTTACTAATACCAGCTTAGATGGCAGAATAAAAATTTTTTCCTAGTCCAGTGAGCCAGGTATTTTTTAAAATCACTCTCCACTCACTCCTGACCCTTCCTTGCACACCCCTGCACTACACATAGTAGTCCTACCAAGAACAGTGCTCCCACGTATACGCTGGTCGTAGCACGCCCCGTCCCGTAGAGGGGCGGGAAGACCCCTATGATGAAGCATGACACCAAGGGCCCTTTTGGTGTGTGAGGGGTATTTTAACAACTGATGTGTATTCTCCACGACCGTGGGACACACAAGGTATGAACGGGAGTCTCTTGATATATTATATATGCGGGTGGATCCCTTTGTTTAAGTACGCTTTGCTGGGAGGAAGTATCCACCTCCACCACTCGTTGAGTGGAACCTCTCTACTCCCCCCCTTGTTTTTCTTCCCTCATTTTTAAGTAATCTTATATCATGATTAGTTTTAACAATTATAGCAACTCCCCTAAAACTGCCACTTGGATCCGAACATATCACCTCCTGTATCCATCTGAATTTTTTAAAACACTGCCTACACTCTATCCTTTCTAGGTGAGTTTCTTGTAGTAGTATTATTTGTGCTTCGCTATCCTTACAAAACTCTGACACTCATGACACTTTCTTCCTAGATCTAAGACCATTTACATTCCACGTTAGTTTATTGATTACCTTAGCTTTATCTGTACTCATTTTCCTGGACAGGATAGGTCATAAACCCCTAACAATCACAACCCCCATCAACTTTTTCCCAGGAAAAGTCAAAGCCTGCATCATTGAGGACATATTTTTTATTTTTTTCTCCCACTGCTTCCCACACCCAGTGTCCCACACCCCCCCTCCCCCCAGGAAACCCTCCTTCTACCTCTTGGGTGATACATTCCGCCCTTTGGGAACCCCCCTCTCCAAGAACGGAGTCGAACAGGAGGCAGACCCGAAAAAGATATAGGTGGAAAATATAACTAATGAGAATAGCAAATAAATAGAAGAAAAAAAGTGAAAACCCTGACGAGCCTCTATGTCTATAGTCAGTTTTAACCTTTTTGTAGCTTCATACAACATATTTATGGCTCATTTACTCATCATTATTTTATTTCATTAATTCAGTGTTCATCTGTTGTATAAATATGTCTTCCTCCTCGTGGTCACCAATATTGTGGATCTTATTCCGCCACATTATTTTCAGCATGGCTGGAAATTTTAATTGCACATGGGCTCCCTTTTCTCGGAGTGCACTCATCTTGGTACCTAATTCCCACTGCCGCTGGGCTGTCCTTTTACTAAGGTCCAATCTTATTAGATACGTAAAGTCATCATGTTTAAGAGAGCCCTCTTTTAATGCTTTTGATAGTATCTGCTCTTTTAGGGTAAAATTAAAAAAATTAAGCAGAATTTTACTTGGATTTTTCCTTGTGGGATTGAACCTAAAGGGATCCCGATGTGCCTCCTGGATTTCTCTTTCTCGTTCCCATTCAATATCTGGCCTATCAGGCATAACCTCTCGTAGTAGGGCACAAAAAAAGGTTTTAACATATCCCTTTTCAACCACCTCTGGAATTTGTAAAAACCTTGAATTGTTGCAACAGATTGTGTTTCCAATCTTTCTAAATCATCTTGTAGCCCTTTATTCTGCTTCTTTAGCCAAACTATGGCTTTAGAGTTTTCCAAAACACTTCCAGACAGAGTTTTAACTTCTCACTCCAAAGTACAAGTACGTACCAAGATATCATCCAGGTTTTCCTCTAATGCATCGCATTTATCACGGATCCCCTTTTGATTGGACTCCGATATTTCGAATTTATCAAAGAGGTCCTGCCTTAAATTCAAAAACAGTTTTTCTATAGTTTTCAACTCCTCCATCTCCGCCACCTCTTTGATCTATTATGTGCTCCTGGGCATTCTCTCCTAAATTTGAGTGAACCATTACATCATGAGGAGTTTCTGGGCTCATACACACCGTAGGAGGACAAGACATGTTGCCTGAATTGAGATTTATATGATGACCGGGCTTAGTACTAGACAAAATACAATTTGGCCCCGCAGCTGTCTCAGACCTGATTTCGAAAACAGTGCTGTTACTAATTGGCGCTCTGCCTACTACGCCCTGCTGCCCTTCATCGATAGAAGACAAACCATCGAATACAGCGAACCTATTCTCCACAGGGAGAGGGGCTAAAACTGGATTAGAAGCCAGTTCAGAAACTGAATTCGATTGCGTTGTGGCTTTCTTTACCCTTATGTGCGTAGTTTGTGCAGTTTTCGCACTCGTAACGTCCTCCGTGATTTTAAAATAAGATTTCAACGAAGGAAGAGGTTTAGTGGAGCACGTACTTCCTTTTGCCCACACCGCCGAGACTTTCCAGAGCCTTTTAGAGCCTTAATAACTTTCTTTTTGGGGGAAACTAGGGCAATAACTAGCGGAGGGGGGAAACATGGCGGCGGGCTGATGCCGGTCGCGGGAGCTCCCAGGGCGGAGAGGACAGGAGGCGGCTGTATGCAGTAATCGGAGGGGGAGCAGGGTAAAATCTGCACGGTCTGCAATGCAGACGTGCAGTACGCATTTTTGAGAACGCATTTAAAAACCCTCAGATATTTCTGTACCTAGTTCCCGGACGTATGTATGCAGAAGGGGTGAGAGGACACGGTGCCTGGTGTCGGGCGGCCGCAGTGTAGAGAAAGACCAGAGCGGCGTTCTCCTCAGTCCGCTTCCGGGTCATTGGTGGAAGCGCAGCACGGTTGGGTGGAGGCATGCCAAGGCTGGGACCAAGTGCAGCAGAAGCAGTAGAGGCAACCAGGACTGCAGTCACAACGGATCAAGTGGAGAGAAAGCAAAGTTAACTTTCAACTATCAGTTTGCGCTAATTGTACAGAGTAATCGACTGACCCCCGATTGTGGCTAGTAGGTGAGGGTAGAGGGGTGGTGATTGTTCAGACATTGGGGAAAAACCAGGGAGACCTAGGAGTCTACGGAGAGGTCGATGGAAGAGCTTTCCCCTATTTCCCATATCCCCTCTACCCAGTGCTTTAAGTGGGAAAAAAAACTGGGGGTGCTCTAAAAGGGGCGTGGTTAATGTCTTGAAGGGGCATGACCTATCCGAGTAGGGGCGTGGTCTAAATCAAAATAACTAGCACTGTGTGCTTAAGAAAATCATGAAGTCGCATCCAGCAAAGGATAATAAAATAGGCAAAAAGGTATATTTATTAAGTATAACCCATAAAAATACCAAACACTTCAAAAAACACGCGTTGGGGTGTTGCTTTCACCAGCCCCACATAAAAACCATAAACAAAAACACCCAAGAGTAGCTTTGACCTCGCTGGCCTTTTAATGTTTGCACACATGGTGCCCAACTCTAAGAATCAAGGATTTTCCAACAAGGAAGAGCTGGCGAGAATCACCGCGGCCTGCGCATATTTTGTGTTTTATCGCCCACTGTATATTATGCAACGTTTTGAAAAAAAACCCAGAAAAATACATTAAAATAATAATAATGATAGTAAGAAATATATATATATTTTATTAGCACGGGGTATTATAGTTCCAGTCGTAATGACGTCACGCCCATTCCCTTTTCCAAAACGCATCCCGGGCACAGCAGGGCCCAACTGAAACTGTAAAAGCCGCCGCGTCGCTGTTCCAAACCCCCCGAGACCGGAAGTCTGTCCATTCGGTACTTCGACTGCATTTGACTAAATGTGTATATTTTTCAAAAGTCGGAGAAATAAACTCCACCGTTACGGTCGCGTTTCTCTCGACCGAGTTGTACCGCTAATGTTTTTTTATTCTTACCCAAAGCCTCTTTCGCAGCCGGTATACGTCTTGCGCAAATACGAGGTTCCTCGGACCCCGGCAGGCTATTTGTACTTTACTCTGCGGATACATGTTATATACACTGTATACTGTAAATTAACACGCATATATTAATTAATGAATAGCCAAAAGACACTCTCCCTTAAATGGTAGCAGGTAAGTAAGAGTAAACCATCTCGAGGGGGCTACTTCTGGCTGTTATTCTTCGAAAACGTTGCTAACAACGCTTGTCACTTTAACGTCCTGTATCCCATTAAACGTACAAGTTACCAACCGACCTACAAAAAATGTGCTCGTTCAAGCCTCCTTTTGACTTCAGAAGTTTAAGGAGGATGCGCCAATGGGGGAGGGTGGCCACCCTCGAGGCTGCCCCTGGGGCGAGGGGGGTGTACGGAAGGCTACGGACGGGTTTTAGCCCAGGGCGGAACATTACAGGTAGGGCGAAGAAAAGCAATCTAGAAGCGTGTTGTTTTCATGGAACTATGAGCTGAAAGCTGCAAGCCACGAGGGGCCGTGTGCGAGACTCGTACAGTAACGTGGGCATGGAATGCCAACCATGACAGTGCCAGGCTCCTACTTGCCTGGTGGCGCTGCGCCTACTTTTAAAAGAGTTTAAGAACCGGGCTGAAGTATGTACCTTGGCAGCAGCGTGCACGAGAGAGGTTCACACTGTGCAACCTTCGCTCCAGTGCAAGACCCTTCGGGACAGAGACGCACCACAGCACATTGAAATTAGGTTCAGAAACACGTTCCTCATACCAACCTTCTTGCACCACGGCATTTAAGTGCAGGGGAAGGCACTCGTGCAAGGCACCTCGGAGAGTCGGAGCCTCGTGTGTTTATCTGTGTTGCAGGAGGGGAGACTCATTCAAGACAGCTAGGTGCACGCCGAGGGGCCTTCTGTAGTGACGTCAGGCCGTGACCACTGAGCTGATAGGTTCCCAACAAGTTCAGCAAAGTGGAGGATGGCGAAGGGAGACGGGGTCAGGTTACCTAACAGTGCAGCAACAGTGGGCAGAGTCTAAGCACCGGCAGTTTTTTTTTGGGCCCTCAAAACGGGTCCGAAAAAAAATAAAATAAAGAACGGACTACCTTTAGTAGCCACGAAAATAGAGCCCGATAGAGACCCGTTTCGAGGGCCCCCAAAAAAACCTGCTGGTGCTCAGACCCGGACAGACCCGGCCCACTTAAAGCCCTGCCTCTACCTCTACCTCCCCATCACTTCAGAGGCTTCAGAGGTTGGCAATGATTCTAGCTGTGGAGGGGGGGCCTCTGTGGATGGTGGGCAAAATATAGGAGTGGCAATTAATTCCACTTTACGGTCCTGTTCGAATGAACAAGGACCGGTAAAAGGCCCAGTGGCAGGGGCACATTTAACAGAAGGCAAGCAAACGGGATTGAAGGGGCAGGTGAGGAATCGTTACCAGTTGAGGTCCCTCCCCGAAGGAAAAAAGAAAGAAGGTGGGGGAAAGGGAGGGGCAGATCATGTCTAAATATTCTGAGATGTGTTCCATTATGCTTCCAATACCCAAGATTATTGGCCAGTCAGGAGGAATTCTTCCACTTTTATGTATCTTGAATAAGAAATATATAATGGAGATTTTGGTGTTCTCCACCCAAATATAATTGAACTCCACTGTATTTAGTAATTGTTTGTCCAAATAATGCCTGAGTTTCTTTTTAATCTGACCTTTTGATTATTCCGACTGGGACATTGTTACTTTATCATAATTGGAAAGATCTCTCAATTCTCGTAGAGCTTCACTATGGTAATCACAATGATTCAATATAACCACATTTCCACCATTGTCAGCTTCCCTGATAATAATAGATTTATCATCACGTAAATGTTTTAGTGTTTTTGATTCTTTTTTATTCAAAATAAAAACATGTTTGATAGGTACATACTTGTCAAAATCACGCACAACGAAGTTGGTAAAAATATCCATTACATTGTCCGCATTCATAGGTGGTAAAAACTTTGACTTAGGTCTAAGGTACTTTTCATACAGTGATCTGTAGTTCCATAGCAAGATATTCAATGTCACAATTTGTTTCATCATCCAAATTCATTAACATACCTATGTCCATTAATTCTTTAATGGATACATGATGTTGATCTTTTCTGATACAAACTGTCTCATTACTCTTTGGTTTGTTTAGAAAATAATTTTCTCACATCAGTTTTAACACTCAAAATCATCCCATCTATTTGTAGGAGCAAAACTAAGCCCTTTATTTAAGACACTTATTTCAGTATCTGTGAGAATTCAATGTAAAGATTAACAACTAAATTGCCTACTTCCTCTGTTTCATCTCCCTCTGAAATTGTAATCTGGTCCTTACCCCTTCTTTGTTTCTGCCTCCTGCAGACGGATATGGTACACGCTCTTTGGTTCCGTCTCCCTCTCTTATGTCTCGCTGCAGGTCCTGGCCCCCTGGCCGGATTTATAATCAACAGATATAGGAGAGTAGGATCTGCCTCTTATGTTGGCCCCACTTTTTTTCTGATGTTTACACTGGTTTCTGGCTATAGTCTGGCTGGGACCCTGCTAATCAGGGCCCCAGCCTCTCTGTTCTCTCTAAACAACCTGGAGTGCATATTAGGTGCACTAGTGATTGGATACTGTGGTGCCTTATGAGTCCCTAGTATATGGCACACACATTTAAACCTATCAGTAACCCCTAAGGCAGGCCCTATCAATCCTGAGATCAATATGATCAGGTAAGCATGTTTTGCAAGCGAAATACTTTTATGTTTAAAAAGTCAACACTTGCAGCCAGATTGTGAGTTTGGCAGTGTGGGAGCGGACCACCATGCCTGGGACACACCCTCGCACGACCAGTGGTTAATTTGTAAAAAAATAAGTGCCTGGCTCTCGTCAGGAGGCACCATATCTCCTGTTAGCAACGGCTAAAACAGAACCAACTTCTAACCATGAAAGTGGGGCGAGCATGTGGCATAATGGCCAGAGCTGCAGACTTCGGAACTGAGTAACCAGGTTCAAGCCTTGAGGAAAGCTCAACATGCTGCGATTCTGGGCAAATCACATAATTTTCCCGTGTTAACCATAAATTAATGTGTTCTTAACTGGTGCTCATGAAAAGTGCCGGTGTTGATGATTCAGAATCTGGTGCTGAGCACCAAAAACCACCGGCTCAACCTTACCACTGTGCACTGCCAAACACGAGTTTCCTCATATCTGGCGGGCTTCTTTTTGGTGGGCCCACGGCAGTGCCTCCGAAAATGGGTTGGAATTGCCGTTGACGATCATAAAAAATAACGACAACTAAGTTTACTCTGAGGAAATATATAACTCAAGGGAGGAGATAATTCATGTATCTCGTCACCAAAATAAAGGTTATATTATTAGCCCCGAGGCATCATTTTTCTTCTCTATTGTTTATGTACCCAGATGCCATAGGGTTATTAGTTTGGGTTCCCCCCTTTTTTTGAAGAGGTGCCTCCGAAAATGAGCACCGCATTGGGAATGCCAAAAACTGTTCCTGCACGTCATGGCATGTAAAGTCCATGCCATAACAGGAACCTGGGTTCATGCACACAGGGGGGGCACATGTTGTGCCCCCTGCATGCATCCCCATGCACATTGGCAACAAGGGACCCTGTAGGGCACCGTTTGTTTAAGGACTGCCAGCCTTTTCATGGAGGAAAGATCTTCATGACACAGCTGGTGGTCCTGAACTCATAATATGCATGGTGGTACCACAGCAGCACCACCAACATATTACGGAGGCCCTGACTGCTGCCAGGGAACATTGGTTGCCTGGCAGCTGTGGTAGCGCATTGGTGAGCCAACTGCACAACTTGTAATGGGAAGGTCAGACCGCCAGTCCGGTGGTGGCTGGACCGCCACCACCGTGTCCACACAAGTCTGGCAGTCCTCGGACCACCAGACTCGTAATGAGGCCCTTCGTGCATGGGGGCTCTAGTGGTCCTCTTTCCTCAGACCAGGGTGGGGTGGTGGAGAGGGTCCTTGAGGTGTCAGGTTCCTTCATCTGGGAGCACTTGCAGTTGAAGGCGGTTGCAAACAGAGGCTGCAGGCACAGTTGTGGAGTTCACGAGGGCTGAAACCAAAGTGGACTCTGTCTCTTGAGGGCTTGGGGACCACGCTGACACCGTTGGCCCACTTCGACACAGGCTCAGGTGCAGTGGTGCTTGGGAGGGTCACATTTTCATGGTTCCGGAGTCCTCACTGTTCTTCTTAGGGTACTTGCAGGATGCAGGAGAGCAGTTCCGCTGCTCCACAGGGGTTCTTGAGTCTTTGTTGAAGGCAGGATGCTCTTTTCTTAGACGTTGGAGGCACAGCGGATGCAGGACAAGACGTCTTTGATGCAGGTTCAACGGTGAACAACAGACAGACCAGCAGGGCTGGTGCCAAGTCAGTTGTTCTTCTTCATTCTTCTGCTTTTGCGGCTTTTTTTTGTCCTTCTTCATAGGTCATCAGTATCCGATCTTCGGGTGTCAGGGACTCCCCTAAATACTGAACTTAGGGGCATTATGGGAGTGTACGGAGGTAGCCAAAAGTGCTACTTACCCCCTAAACTCCTACATGACAACTTCCCGTGGAAAGTGGGCATAACACTGTCCCAGAGTTTCTAAGTTTGCATCACCAAAATGGCTAACTCTAAAAAGTTGCCTCCTCTCAGGTAGCCCACCTTTGGGGTGATACTGGCCTGAGGGTAGACACACCTATCTAACTAACTAATGTACCCACCTGTCCAGGTGCGAAAGGCCTCAGTGTCAGGATTCTAGGCGGGTAGCGCCTACCTACTCGAGGAGTGAACTACAACTCCCAAAAGGCCATAGGAGAGGAGGGGCCTTAAGATTGAAAGCAACGCGCACGCAGGTGTGTGTATTCTATTGATGTTCTTGGCATCTCTCGCGGCTGCCGGACGCTGTTTCTTTTCATATTTTCTCCTGAAACGCACTGCTGTAAGCACATCTCCTGATCATCACTCCTCAGACCCATTCGGCGCTAATTCAGGTCGGGTGAGTGGAATTTCATTCTTGCCGTGTTGTGTGGTGACGGCACGGCTGCCAAGTGATTCCCAGCCGGCCCATTTCTAAATGCTATTTAATTCGTAGAGCGGAATGCAGTGGTAGGGGTAACCACGCATTACCGTGTCTACATGTGATGTGTGACTTTGAACTTGTGTTCTGCAGATGCAGAAAGTTCGTACTCTATATAGAGCGGAATGCAGTGGTGATTATAGAACCACGCATTACCGTGTCTATGGTTCATTAGCGCAGAAGCCAGTGGTAGAGGAAATACCACATCTTACCATTTCTGGCTGCCACAAGCTGTGGCTCGTACATTGTGATTTCCTTTTGTTTCTTTTTTCAAACTTCGGAATGGAGGGGTGTATTATTTCATGATTTCAAACTGAGCAAATCAATGGGAACTAGGTGAATTCTGGAACAGTATTCATGTGATCCATTTCTATTTGAAGTCTGCTTTCTCTGTTCGTCCTTGGATATGTGGCTCTTGAAAAGTATCTGGAAATTCCACATTCATGCTATGGATTAAGACTTGAAGCATTGCCTCACAGTAGTTTTACTTTTACATTGGAACCTTTTTTTTGCTTTCTCCTTGCTCATGAACATGGTATGTATGTGGTCTGCTTGCAGTAGTATAACTAAGGCATTGTTGTCATTTCATGAGTTTAATGTGTGCCTTTATACTTTGTAGATATCGTATTTTTGGACGGAAAGATTCCCCAGTGATTGACGTTTTTGGGAGTACTGTCAGATACCAAAGAACATAGGAGTAATTAGCGAGACTATATGAGAGTAGGATATTGGTGTTTGCTATTTCATTGTGGTTATCTTTTCTTTTACAGGATCCCTTTCCCCGCTGTTCCCTTCCTCTCCTTCCCTCACCTGATCGCTCTAATACTCTGTAGCTATATTCAGAGTTGGGGATGTCAGGAGGTGGAACCTTTACTGCTACAACTGGATTCTGAGGAGTTCCAATCACTGAGGTTAGAGATCCCTGACAGCATTACTCACCCACAATCGTATAACTTCTCCCGATCCAGTTGTTTCAGTGATGGCGTCCATGGAGGACATCCTTCAGGCATTGGTGTTAGTATAACAGGAGCTTCCCTCCTCCAAAGCAGAAACTGCAGCGCTAAGAGAGAAAGTAGACAAATTGACTAGAAATCCATTCTACGTTGCATTGTCTACCTCCCAGATACAGGTCACAGTTCCCCCTCCCACTCCTTTGGCTAGTCCACAACGGTATGCAGGTGACCCTCAGAAGATACAGGCATTCTTGACTCAGATAATGCTACACTTTTCATGTAAGCCTGCATCATTCCCCAATAACCATTCTATGGTAGCGTTTGCCATATCATATCTGGTGGGGGATGCAGCTAGTTGGGCTGTCCCTTTGGTTAGTAATAATGACGCAATATTGTCAAATTGGTTGGCTTTTCGAGCCAAATTTGAGGGAGTGTGCGACACAAAAACCACCACTTTCATCGCAGATCGTGAGCTGTTGGATCTCAAGCAAGGGAGAAATGATCTTGTCACTTATCTCACGTCCTTCAACCGGTTGGTAGCTGAAGCAGCATGGCCAGAGGAAAAGAGGATGTCTTTGTATTATCAGGGGTTACGGGAAGACATGAAAGATGTCTTGCCCAAATCGAGCCTCAACCCATCAATTGCACAGACTTTATTAACTTGACCTTGAGGCTAGACAGCAGAATGTCAGAAAGAGGGGGTGATAGAAAAAGAATAGACAGGGCATTTGTTAAATATGATAAGAAAACCCATAGGACCATGTTGAGCAGCGAGACCGGGGCAGAGCCCATGGAAATGGGGGCAATAAGAGCCCCATTAACTAGAGAAGAAAGAGAAAGTCGGAGAACACAGGGCCTCCTCATATACTGTGGAAAAAAGGGGCATTATGTAATAGATTGTTCATCCAAGCCCAAAGCATCTGGTGCCTGGTCCAGACCAAAGAAAGTGGCTGCCTCAGTCACACATCCGGAGGTAGGTCCTCCAACAGGGACAGGAGCAGAAGGGGATACGGACATAAAGCAGAAAAGTGTGTGCAATGCCTAGGCATTGAGTCCAAGTCCTGATGTTAGGTTATGTTATTGGATTCATAAAGCACATGGCAGTCCCAGCGACGGGACGTCCCAGTGCTAGATCCACAGGTTACCAAACTGAGAGTAGGAAGTAAAAAGGGGTTATTCAGGAAACAGCTCTCCTGAAAGCCCTATGGTCCTGAGTGCTCCTAATAGTGCATGGGAGAGCATTCCGCAGCGAGGAGGCTAACGCCGGAATGACCGGCCTCCCGCCTGTGCTCTTCTAACACGGGGAGCACGCAAAAGATGTTGATTGGAGGAGCGGAGGGAATGTACTGCTATATAGGGTTAGGAGGATTGGCTAGGACGGAAGGGGCTAGGCCATAAAAAAAATTGTTGGAGATACACAAGGCTTTAAAATTAATTTTCCTTTCTACCGGGAGCCAGTGCAATTTATGTATGAATTTTGGCAGGATTTTGGGAGGGGGGAAAAGGGTCTGTGCAGTGGCGTTCTGCACCCTCTGAAACCGATTGATGCCAGCTTTGTTAGCACCCAAGTAAAGGGAGTTACAATAATCTAGCCTAGAGAGGATAGTAGATTGGATGATGGTTTGGCGTATTTGAGCATCGAAAAACCTGAACAGTGGCTTCAGTCCATGTAGGAGACCGGAGCAACTGCCAACCCACCGATTTTGTCTGAGCCTGAAAAGTGAGAGCACAGTCAAACCAGACGCCCAGGTTTTTAACGATTTCCTTGAAGGTAGGGGGGCTCCCAAAGCGGCAGGCCACCATTAATCACTCCAGAGGTGCGTGTCCCTTCCTAGAAGGAGGATCTCGGATTTACTAGCATTCAGCTGTAAACAGTTGGCTGCCATCCATTCCTTAATGGCCATCATGTCATTTCAAAACTTGGCAATGCGTTTGTCAGAGGTGTTGGATAAAGAGATCACCAGCTGGGTATCATCAGTGTATGAGGCCATGGAAAGGCCCCTGCTTTTACAACGCCTGCCAAGGGTTGGACATAGATATTAAATAATAATGGGCTCAAAGCCGAGCCCTGCAGAACCCTGTGATGTGCAAGCTCCCCCCGAGAGCTGTAAGGTGGTGAAATTACTTGAAAGGATCTGCCTGATAAAAAAGACACGCCCCAATTAAGGGCAGCATCTCCTAATCCGATCTCTTGTAGATGTTGTACCAGGATTTTATAAGATACAGTGTTGAAAGCGGCACTTAGGTCAAGAAGAATCAAAGCAGAGGCATGACCCTCATCCAGAGACCTCAGCAGATGTTCGGTCAATGGCAACAAGGCTGATTCAGTACTGTGGCCGGGTCAGAAGCCATTCTGCACAGGGTCCAGAATATTCTTGCACTCTATAAAGTCGGTCAAAATGGAATTGTTGTAGGACTCTGTAACTTTAGCCGCAAAAGGAAGCAATGAGATTGGGCAAAAACGTTCAGGTTTGGAGGCATCCAAGGTAGGTTTTTTAATTGAGGGATGACCTTGGCATGCGTCCATGAAGCTGGCACAACTGCACAAGCTAGGGATAAGCTTATCAGTTCACGGTGTGTGAGTAGAAGTAAGGGTAGGGATTGTAAGAGCTGATTGGGTTTGAGCAGATCGGATGGGGATCCCGATTTGATTTTATAAAAGAGAGTTTTTAAAGCTTCACAGTATAGCTCTGGGAAGGAGGATAGATGGGAACCTGAGCAGCTAGTAGGGTCGGATTGCCCTGCAATGCTGATAGCTGGTGGGAAGGATTTATGGATGTCCTCAACTTTTTTAACAAAAAAAGTAGCTAAGGCCTCACATTGGGAGTTAGAGATAATGGTGGGTGCTCTTTCTGAAGAGGGATTTCTAATATAGTTCAGCAGAGAGAAGATACTTTTGGCTGGATTATTACTGTTTTTGATTTTTTCTGCAAAATATTAAGCGCGTGATTTCCGTATGGATTTATGGTAAGCCTTGATGGCAGAGCTATATTCTGTTTTGAGATTAGAATCATATTTGCATCTCCAAGCACGTTCTAGCACTTAACAATTTTTCCTCATCTGTGTTAAGATGTCGTTGTACCAAGGGCTAGTATAGGTTCTATGCAGGGCATACGTTTACCAGGGATATATTTGTCGAGGGAGTGTGATGAGACTAACCTTGCCCTATGGAGTCTTCATTGTCTAAGTGGAAGAACCTGGAAAGTCCATCTGCGTTGGCATGGGCCCCTGGTCTGTGTTCCACTTCAAAGTCCATTTCCTGTAGGGAGATGGACCAACCTTAGTAGTTTTGGATTTTCCCCTTTCATCTGCATTAGCCATCTGAGAGGTCTGTGGTCAGTTTGAACCAGGAAGTGAGTACCAAACAAGTATGGCCTCAACTTCTTCAGGGACCAAACCACAGCAAATACCTCCCTCTCAATGGCACTCCAGCGCTGCTCTCTGGGGAGTGAAGAACCAGAACCTTTTGGGCCTGGCGGCGCAGGGTACGCCCAAAGTCTCCGGAGTTCTCCTGCTTCGCTACACAGAGACACGGGACACTCTGTCGGCGTTAGAAGATCAGATTTATTTAGCTGCAGCTAGTACAGTTATCCTAGAAGTACACAGAGTAGGTTCTCAGGAGACTGCCACTTCACTCTGTGGCGCATCAGGTTAAATACCATACAATAACACAATTATTAATAAAATACACTCCCAGAGCATACAAGAAAGAGCCAATAAGGAAAGTTGGAAAACAAGGTGGAACCAATAAGAAAGGTTTGAAAACAGAAGTGTCAGATGACTCGAAGAGACCTCTCCTCCAACTGTGTTTGTCACTCCACCCTCAAGCTAATACATTAACAGATTCATAACTAACTTGCAGGTGGCGAGATACGTTTGTGTGTGTTGGAGGACAGTTGTGAAACGAGAGAATGCTAGCAGGAGACAGTGAAGGCCAGTTGATAAGATAAGGTCAGGAAAGAATAGTGTGAATCAACAGATAGTTGAGACGGGGATTAGGAAAGCTTGACAGGGATTAGTGTACTCGGCTAGTTCTAACACCAGCTTTGCAAATAGAGGCCGAGGACGTATTTCAACACCAGGCTACAGAAAAAGCAGAATAGACTTTGTTCGCCGTGCTGCCTGAGTGATGGCAACACAAAATGGCGGCGGGCCACAAAATGGCGGGTCGATTCGATTGCGATCAAAAAACGAAGTTCCTCAGACCCTCCTTTTGCCAGAACTCAGGCAAGATAGACTCATGCTAATCTGAGTCCACGTCAATAGCCATGAGGTCATCGAGTTGTTGCTGTAACATCATTCTTATGTTTTCTGTTACTTGTGGTTTGGGTTTTGGGATGCACATAGTAGCACAAAGATCACACATAGCAGGACCACAGTGCATACAAAGACAACAGGAAAATATAATGGTCAGGATTATACCAAGGAACGTCAATGCTTTCCAACCCCATTTGGACAGTAGTCCCCAAAACCATTCCGTTAAAGACCAATCTCCTTCGTCCTGATGGATAGACTCAGAGATTATGTGCAACTTGGAGATAGCTTGGTATACTGTCGGAGCATCATTAGGTATGAAAATACAGCAACTTGACCCGATCAATTTGCATACTCCACCACGATCGGCAAGAACAAAGTCTAAGGCAACTCGATTTTGTAAGGTCATAAGACGATCCGCCTGTAGTTCTGCCGTGATGTTACTTAAGGCTCCTACAGTGATGTCTATTGTAGTCTCTACGACACGGACCAATTGCCTTATATTTCTGCTGTTAGCCATTGGACCCCAGAAGGGAAGAAAACCTTTAAGGAAATCTCCTCCCTCTTGTCCTGCTGTGTCTTTTGAATCAATAATCCCTCTGCCGTATCGGGTTCGGTGATGATTTGCGGAAGCAGTGTAAGTAGGGGGAAGAAGAAAGGCTATATAACAAGTACCAGAGAAACCCGTTGGTAACCAAGTATAAGCTCTATTATAGCAGATGAAATAGGTGCCTTGAGACGGCACTAGAGGAGGCGAGTTCTGAGAGGAATAAACGTACGTGTAGGAGCAGTTATTCCTTTGTGTAGTGTCAGAAGGGCGATCATTTATCTGTAAGCAGAAGTTACCCTGATGTGGTATAGTCCAAATTGGCGAGGACTTTCCTTTTCTAACCTTACTGCTAAGACTAGACATATATTGGGTGACGTTCCAATTAGTGTATGCTTTTCTTTCGTCAATGGAGATTTTGCTATTTTCCATGATTTTAGCCATAACTACCATACCCTTAATCAAAGAACTATGACTAAAATCCAGATAATTAATATGTGAACTAACAGATCGTCTGAATTTACTTTGATAAGCATTGGAGAAGATGACGAAGTAAGCCCAAGCAGAACCCTCATAAGAAAAAGGGAGAACTAGATATGGCATTCCTTTCTCTGTGGTATGTGGCATAAGACCACATACCCCCAACAATCAGTTGTATTAACCACTAATTGGTGCTGATGTAATAGCTGGATAAAGGAATTGTTATAATACTCGGTTCTTCTGACGAGTTCATGTGAAGGAAGAGTGTAAAAGAGGTGTGGAGAGATAGTAGAAGAAGGCAAAGAGGAAGAAGGGGAGGCATCTTTTGGCTGCAAAGCATAAATTATCCAACTAATAATCGCCAAAACAATACATAATGATATAATAACACATAAAGTTATGCTAAAACGACTGTACATTATTTTACAAGATGCTTTCTTCATTTCATCTCTTCTTTCTTTATTACTTAGTGTAGTTTCCATCTTACTAATGGATGCTCACGGCAATCTTCCTCAAGCACTAACTCACGATGTTCCACCGTCCTATGACACTGAAGATCCTGCAGGCCTATTGCCACTACTCAGGTCGTGAATTAGACTCCTACCGTGACCCTGCAACCGGGACAGAATACTACACAAGGGAGAAGAGTCTTAAATGTTCTTTGGTCTGGGTCTTAAATTATACCGTTCTTTCCCCGGAACATTCTGGTTTTAGAACAATGTTCGTGGTTTAGTCGTATCCAAACGGCGATGCGATGGAATTGCTTCCTGTAAAATGTCGTCGTCCTCTTTCTCTGTCCCATTCAGGTGTGCATCGCTGAAGGGTACGAATCGTGGAACTCTTTCACTTTCACAATCACCAACACCTCTGCGTACCCATTGATCGTATGGCAAAGGCAAAGGCACTTTCTTACAATGCACACCGTGAATCCAATTTTTCTTTCCTTCGACTTTAACTGCTGTCCTTGTAGTCAACAATACCATTCGAGGCTCCCGCCACCTGGGTTGCAAATTGCTGGACCTCTGAAAATTCTTTATGCATACCCAGTCACCTGGTCGGATAGAGTGACATGGGTCTGTGGAAGCCTCTGGCAGAGCACTCTGAACCTGTTGATGAAGAACACGCAATTTAGTCGTAAGGTCATGCAGATAATCAATCAACATTGGATACGGCAAGTCTGAGTATTTCTTAGGGCGAGGGATCCCCCATACGTTGGCTGGACGGCCAAACACCACTTCATATGGGCTAAGTCCCAAACGAGAGTGTACTGCAGTTCTGGTGGATAGCAGGGCTAACGGCAAAGCATCGGGCCAATTGAGTCCTGTACTTGCTTGAACCTTTGCTAATTTTAACTTCAAGGTTCCGTTGTAACATTCTACTAAACCCGCTGACTGTGGATGATTTGCCGCGTGGAACTTTTGCTTGATACCAAGACCTGCACAAACTTTCTGCATGACTTGGCCAACAAATTCGCTCCCATTGTCACTCCAGACAATGCGCGGCAAACCAAACCTGGGGAAGAATTCTTTTAGAAGGATTTTAGCTGTGGATAGGGCTGTGTTATCCTTTAGAGGGTATGCTTCCATCCATCTCGAAAAGGCGCATACTACCACCAGAACATATTTGAGGTTGTTGCATCGCTCCATATGAATGTAATCGATTTGCAACACCTCAAATGGATATGTCGGAGGAGCAAAGTGACCTGCTGGAGTTGGGATTCCCTTTCCCGGGTTGTACATTAAACAAACAATACAGTGCTTTACTACATTGTCTGCACATTTTGGGATATTTTCATTCTGCCACACTGGAGCCAGAAGTTTACAAATGCCTTGTGAGGGCCGATGTGGGGAGGGAGGTGGTTCACCTAATACACCAACACAGGGACTCACTGATGAGGTACAGAAGCGGATTTTATTGGCTCAATAAGCGTTCTTTGTTTTGACATTCTGGATGAGGTCTGTTGCTCCAGGAGTCAGTGTCCGGTTTAAGGGTTCCTCTGTAGGGATCTTCTCTCCGTCCGGTTCTTCCGTAGGGACCGTCTCCTCCTCCTCCGTCCGTGACCCAGGGAAGAGATACAGAGGGACACAAAGGTGAGTAGGGTTGTAGGGACCAAGGGCGCTTTGAGGGGGGAAAGGGTTGTGAGGGATCACCGGGGCTACCACCAACTCTTGTGAACTCAGGTGAAGTAAGGAGGTGAATGTAGGCAGAGAAGGCTGGAGGGGGTGAGCGTGGTTGACCCACAGAAAAAGAATCCTCAACACTCAGGCTCCCCGTACTCCCGTGACCTCCCTCACCATATTCACTTCGTCCCTCCCCGTACTTGTGACAGACTCAAGATACGATCACGTACCTTTCCCAGCCACGCTCCTCCAGGAACGTGGCGGGGCGAGTAGCGTATCCGTTGGCCTCCTGGCTCCGTCGTCGGCGCCGTCTCTCGGACTCCGCACTCTCCTTCAGTCGTCTCTCCTTCTCCACTGCTCACTCGTTCCTGTTCCGTCTCCTTCGCTCGGCTCTCCTCACTTCCTCCGGCTTTCGCGTTCTTCTTCTCTTCCGGGTTCGTTTTACCAGGTCCCGGGCTCTCCGATTGGATGACGTGGTCTGACGTGCAGACAGTCGGCTCCTCCCCACGGGTTTCTCTGGTGGAGTTAAAGGGCCCGTACCAGTCCTGTGGCCAAGGCGTAAAGGAACAATCAGGCATCCCCTCGGGTTGTGTGTCAGAAGCCGTGCCCCCAGTGGTGCCCCCGTGACATGCCTTTTGCACTTAAGTGGGCTGGACCATGTGCCATAGTAACCACTGGGAGAACATAGGCATCTGGTAACAGCCAACGTTGATGTTCAGATAATTCCACCCAACAACCCATCTCATCTAACATTCCCGTACTTACTTTCCACTTGCTCACCTCTCTCTCTGAAACCTCTTTCTGAATCGCTTTTACACTTTCCACTGTATTCTCATACATTCCTCTCTCTTTGACCCAATTCGCAGGACCTGCCACATACATTCGACTTGTTGAATCTCTTGCTGTTTTCTTTGCTATTTCGTCTGCAAACGCATTTCCTCGACCAACGTCATCCGTAATCTTTTTATGTGCACTACACTTCACTATCGCTATTTGGGTGGGTAAGTGATTCGAGAAGATCAGTCACTAACTGACCATGTTGTATTTTGGTGCCATGTGAAGTGAGGAAACCCCTTTCCTTCTAGAGACGCCCAAAATTGAACGCTACACCAAAAGCGTATTGGCTGTCAGTGTATACGTTCACTCTTTTCCCTTTCGATAAAACACAAGCTCTTGTTAATGCTATCAATTCTGCTTCTTGCGCTGAATTGTGTCTAATGCGTGCAATTTCCACAACCGTATGTAAAGTAGTTACAGCATAGGCTGAAACTGTATCTCCATTAGGCATTTTAAAACAAGAACCGTCTACCCATAGAGTTCCATCCGGATTCTCTAGTGGTGTGTCTCTCAGGTCAATCCTTCCTTTTGTCTCTTCCTCAGTACGGAAGAAACAATCATGCTGATCCTCAACATTTTTCTCATTTGGAAGGGGCAACAGAGTAGCTGGATTCAAGGTATTACATCGTTTGATGTGTACGTGACTAGCCAACAGCGTCAGCTCGTAACCAGTTAAACGTGCACTTGTAAGATGCTGTGTTTTCGTTCTGTTTAACAAAGTATCCACTGCATGTGGCACCATGACAATGAGAGTATTATCCAACACCATTCCAGCAGACTGTCGGATAGAAATTGCTGCTGCTGCTGTTGCTTTGAGACAACTGGGCAATGCTTTAGCTACGGGATCTAACGTAGCCGAAAAATAGGCACATGGCCGATGTTTGTCTCCAAATTGCTGTGCTAAAACTGACAATGCACAACCTTCTCTCTCATGAACATAGAGCGTAAAAGGCTTAGTGTAATCTGGGGTGCCTAGTACAGGAGCAGAACACAGAGCGGTACGTAAGTCAGTGAAACTCTTTTGGCACTCATCAGTCCATGGAAGGGGCTGAGGCGTATCTTTTAAAGTGAGTGCCAACAAAGGTTTGGCAATTAGAGAGAAGTTAGGGATCCACTGTCTACAATAAGAAGTAATACCCAGAAAGGCACGTACTTCCCTTTGTGTGGATGGTACAGACATTCACGCAATCGCCTGAATTCGTTCTGGTGTCAATCGTCGTCCCTCCTTTGATAGGAGATGACCCAAGTAGGTAACCTCTCGACAAACATATTATAGTTTGGAAGGTGAAACCTTGTGATTCAGTTTAAACAAGTGGCGTAACAATGCAACAGTGACATTTTTGCAAAATCTTCTGAATCAGCGGCGACTAATAAGTCATCCATATATTGGATAAGAACAGCACCAGACGGCAAGTGAAAAGTATCAAGATGACATTTTAAAGTTTGGCTGTAAATGGAAGGACTTTCACAAGAACCTTGGGGTGCGCGCTTAAACCGGAAGCTTCGGCCTCCAAGAGAGAAACCAAAAATGTCCCTACTCTCTTCTGCAATGGGAATACTAAAGAAGGCATTCTTTAGATCGATAACAGAAAACCAAGTCGCTGTGGAAGGTATCATTGTCAACAAAGCAGTGATATCTGGAACAACAGGAAATTGTGGGATCACAACTTTGTTTACTTCTCGCAGATCAATTACGAAACGGTACACAGGAGGCTGAGAAGGATCAGTGCGTTTAAGAACAGGAAGAATAGGACTATTACATGTGTTACCTCTTGTTTCTTCAACCACACCCTTCCGAATTAAGTCATGAATGATTTCCAAAAGCGCTTTCTCACCTTCTGCAGAAATTCTATATTGTGGGATGCGTGGTAATTCAACATTGGGCTTGAGAGTGACAACATAAGGCGGAATCTCAAGACAACCCACATCGTTCGGACCCGTGGCCCAAAGTGCTGCTGGAAGAGAAAGTAATTCAGGTGGAAACTGATCTTTGGACAAATACATTGGGGAGACCAATTTCTGTCCTAAAGTAAGATGTACGCCAGAAGGGGAACAATATATTGTAGCATGCATTGTTTTCAATAGGTCTAGACCCAACAGATTCTCACCGCAACCATTCGTTAACAGAAGTGGAGCTTCCAAATCATATGGACCAACTGAAATAGGCAAGGGGCAAGAAACTGGATTGCGAACAGGGGCGCCAGAAAATCCTACCGAAACATTCGTTAAGCCAGACAAAGGTGCCCCAGGGAGTTTAGAATGAATGATAGAACTTCTCATTGCTCCAGTATCCAGAAGAAATGGCTCTGAAACACCCATTGTAGTGACGTTAACATAAGGTCCATTTTGATCTACTGGGATTGGCACAACTCCCTTACTTTGTCCATGGCTGTCCTAGTTAGCATGAAGACTTTCATTATCTCCTTCAACATAATGGTCTTCATTGTAATACTGTGCAGACCTCACTGTTTGCTGATCAAAGTGGTTCATGGAATTGGGAGAAGGTAGGGCACGCTGTTCTTGAGTCAACATACCTCGACCTCTACCTCTGTTGGCTGACTGGAGGCCAGCACGACCTTGTGGAGCAGATAACGCTCCATTGCGCTGCAATAAAGCCGGACAACTATTCTTAAAATGACCTTCCTCTCTACAATAGGCACATTGATTAGGACCTAACAAAGGTTGCGGATTGTATGGCTCAAATTTTTGATACAACCTCTGAAACTGCGGGGGCTGCTGAATTTGAGGCTGAGCATAACGTGGCGGATAAGCTTGTTGCAAGAGAACCTTCGTTTTTAAATCTTTCGTCTTTTTCTCTTGCTTTTCTTTTTCTTCTTTGTCCCTATTCTCATAATATTGCGCAGTAGCCAATATCTGAGCAGAAGAAGAAACAGCCCATGAACTTTCTGAATCTTTTAATTAGTGTGACAGCTCGGGAAGCAAATTGAATACAAATTTGTCCACGAATAATCGCTGTCCACCCTCTGCAGCCATGTCTTGGCCACTGTGGTCGATAAATGTCTCCTTGAAACGAGTAAAGAAGTCAGAGACACTTTCATCTTTCTTTTGTTTGCATGCTGCTAGTTTATCCCAATTAACTCTCAGTGCAGGCATCATAGTTTTCATTAACGTAATGATTCTACCAGGAAGTTCCGAGATCAGAGCGTCAGGCTTTGTGCCACCTACTTGGTCTCTATCTGTATTAGTTATAACATCCCAAGTAGCACCTAATTCCTGTGCGTGATCCTCTCTACGAATCTTAGCCCATATTGTCTGTGGGACTACATTTCCCATTAGCATGTCGATATCTGCTAGATTCATAATGCAGGCGTCAACTGTCTGCGATAATTCTTTGTAATAACCTGCAGGGTTCTTACGAGGATCTGGTAGAGTCTGCTTAAGGGCCAAGCCTTCAGATCTCTTCCAAGGGACATGTACCCATATACGTTGGAAATGAGCAGGAATAGCTGCATTAGCACCTGCTGCTGGAACTTCTTCCTTCCATACTGGAGGAACCTGTCTCATAGGATAACTTTTCGACGTCAGTCTAACCGAAGGATCGGAATCAAGGAAAATCTGAGAGAACAATAAGGATCTATAAGAGATAAGCGTCCTTACAGCTTCCTCAACCTTAGAACCCACAATAGGTCCTTTTTCAAAATCAGTCTGAACATTTAACAGATCTTGTGGGATCGGACTCAAACTCACATCTTCCCATTTTTTTATGAGAGTGTCGCATAATACATTAAAAACATATCTTTGCGTAGGCGCATTTCATTGCAAAAAGGTAGGCATAATATCAAGCACACTGTATTGCGGACCCTTCTTGATCCATTTTCGTGCCAGAGAGTCTAACCTCTCTCGTTCATCAATATCTGGGAACTGACTACGAGATTGTCTTCGAACAAAAGCCGGAGACACATTTAAAGCTCCAAAGAAGGGAGATAGAATACTAGTGACAGAGTCTGTGAGACGCTTACGCACAGACGGTGAATTAGACATAAGAATTGGAGACAGAGTATAAGGGGAACTGATAGCAGAAGAATTGATAACTGCAGGAGGAGCAGAAGGCAAAGGAGATCTAAGATCAGGGGATGAGGGCAAAGAAGTTGAGACTAACGGTAAAACCGGCAAGGGCGGTAATACTGGAGGAGGCAAATGCGGAAGAGCCGGAACAGGCGGAAGTACCACTGGTGGCTGAACAGGCTGTAATGGCTAAGGTACATTGGCACTTTGCGCATAGGGCGGAGGCAACCTTAATAAATGGGACATTAGGGGATCTTCTTCTATATCTTTCTTATTATCAGAAGGAGAAACAGGCAACATCGCATAGCATTTGTCTATCGCCATACGATGTTGTCTTTCTGAAATTTCAGTCGCATTATCAACTTCATCATTTTTAAACTATTGGGCAGCCTGCATAATTGTCATACCCTGTTCTTTCCTATTTCGTTTTGCTTGTTTAATTTCTTTCTGTTTGGCTTCCTTACGCCAAAGGCGGAAAGAGTCAAACATTGCCGGCCGGGCTTTTCTTTTGAATAAAACTGCTTCCAAATTATCTAGCACATTAGGATCAAAACTACCATTTTCTGGCCATTTGAGAACACCATCTTTCTTCGTGTATCGGGTCCATGTCTCGTTAACCCCTTCGCTGCTGGGGACATTCCCCTGCAGCGCTGGGGGGGGCAGGGGGGCAGCGCGGTGGGCCTGTGCTCATGACGGAGCCGCTCCGTCATGAGCCACAGTTGAGCTGTGCTCATGACGGAACGGTTCCGTCATGACTCCGCCCATTTGCGTTGTCCCCCCGCACAGGCGGGGAAACAGCGCCGTGTAGGCGGAGCGGCCGCCAACGGGCGTGTCATGACGGAACCGTTCCGTCATGAGCACACGGCAACCGTGGCATTTTGCAGAGCCTCTAAAGCCTTCCCAAGGTGGATCAGGTGATCCTGCCAGGTGGCGCTAAAGACAGCAATATCATCAAGATAAGCTGCACTAAAAGACTCCAACCCAGCCAGGACATGGTTCACCAACCTCTGGAAGGTGGCAGGGGCATTCTTTAACCCAAAAGGCATCATAGTGAATTGATAATGCCCATCAGGTGTGGAGAATGCAGTTTTCTCTTTTGCTCCTGGGGCCAGGCCAATCTGCCAGTACCCTGCAGTTAAGTCAAAGGTACTGAGGAATTTGGCTGCTCCCAATTGATCTATCAGTTCATCTGCTCTTGGAATAGGGTGAGCATCTGTCTTGGTGACAGAGTTGAGCCCTCTATAGTCCCACAGAACCTGATCTCTCTCTTTCCATTTTGTTGATGAGGTTTGGGGACCAGAACCACTGGGCTAGCCCAGGGGCTCTCAGAGGGTTCAATAACCCCTAACTCCAGCGTCTTTCTGACTTCAGCTTTGATGCTTTCCTTGACTTGGTCTGACTGATGATAGATTTTGTTTTTGACAGGTGCACTGTCACCAGTGTCCACATCATGGGTACACCAGTTTTTCAGACCAGTGGTCAGGGAAAAGAGGCTAGCATACTGTTGCAAGACTTGCTTGCAGTCAGTCTGCTGTTGGGCAGAGAGGGTGTCTGAGAAGACTACACCATCTACTGACCCATCTTGTGGGCTTTAGGAGAGGACATCAGGGAGAGGTTCACTCTCTGCTTCCTGTTCCTCATCAGTCACCATCAGCATGGTGATGTCAGCCCTGTCATTGTAGAGTTTAAAGCGGTTCACATGGATAACCCTTTTGGGTGTCCTGCTAGTGCCCAGGTCAACTAAGTAGCCTCACTCTTTTTTTCTAGGATAGGGTAAGGGCCACTCCATCTATCTTGGAGTGCCCTTGGTGCCACTGGCTCCAAAACCGACACCTGTTGCCCAGGTTGAAATTCAACCAGTGCAGCTTTTTGGTAATACCAGTGCTTCCGAAGCTCCTGGCTGGCCTCAATATTCTTTGATACCTTTTCCATGTACTCAGCAATTCTGGACCTTAGGCCAAGCACATAGCCCACTATGTCTTGTTTGGGCTCTTGACAAGACAAAGTGGTCCCCTCACAAGATGACGAAACAGAAGTTCAAAGGGTGAGAAACCTACTCCCTTCTGTGGCACTTATCTGTAAGCGAAAAGCATGCCTTTCAATGTCTTGTTGAATCTCTCAACAAGGCCATTGGTTTGTAGATGGTAGGGTGTAGTAAACTTGAACAGCACTCCACACTCCTTCCACATGTGTCTCAGGTAAGCAGACATGAAGTTGGAATCTCTGTCTGAAACCACCTCCTTAGGAAACCCTACCCTGGTGAAGACACCTAGGAGGGCCTTGGCTACTGCAGGAGCTGTGGTAGTCCTAAGTGGAATTGCTTCAGGGTACCTAGTAGCATGATCCACTACTACTAGAATTAATGTGTTACCCGAGGCTGTGGTAGGTTCAAGTGGACCCACATTGTCCACACCGACCCTTTTAAAGGGCACCCCCACCACTGGTAGTGGGATTAGGGGGGCCTTTGGGTAGCCACCTGTCTTGCCACTGGATTAACAGGTAACACAGGAGCTGACAAACTCCTTCACCTTTTGGTGCATCTGGGGCCAGTAAAAGTGACTAACTAGCCTTTCCCAAGTTTTGGTTTGCCCCAGATGTCCAGCTAGGGGGATGTCATGAGCCAAAGTTAGGAGGAACTCCCTGTACTTCTGTGGCACTACCACCCCCCTGGTGGTTCCAGGAGTGGGGTCTCTTGCCTCAGCATACAGTAATCCCTCTTCCCAATAAGCTCTGTGGGTACCACTGACATCTCCCTTTGCTTCTGAAACAGCTTGCTGCCTCAGGCTTTCAAGGGTGGGACAGTCTTGCTGACCCTGGCACAGCTCTTCCCTTGAGGGTACCCCTGGGCCCAAGAGTTCAACCTGGTAAGGGTCGAGCTCCATGGGCTGAGTTCCCTCAGGGGTATCCAAGTCCTCTCCCTGTGGGGAGGGGTCCTGAGTGGTCTGCTGTACAGAAGCTGGTTCCCCAGTCTTCTTACCTTTTCTCTTGGTTGGTTGGGCCATTATTTCAGGCTCCAGACCTACTTTTTCACCCTTCCTCTTGCTCTGTGCTCTGGTTTGCACACACACTAATTCAGGGATGCCCAGCATGGCTGCATGGGCCTTTAGCTCAACCTCAGCCCAGGCTGAGTTTTCCAGATCATTTCCTAGCAGACATGCAGCTGGTAACTTTGGAGAGACCACTACCTGTTTCAGGCCAGTAACCCCCACCCCAGCCTCATGTCACCATGGCAATGGGATGACTAGTGGTGAAACTGTCAGCATTGGTGACTGGGTAAGTTTTCCCAATCAAATATTGCTCAGGGAAAACCAGTGTGTCACTGGCACCTGTATCCCTCAGAGCTTCTACCTTAGTTCCATTCACCCAGGGGTATTGCAAATATTTCTTTAAGTTGGGTGGCCACACAGTTACAGTGGCAAACTCCACTTCCCCCATTGAAACTAGACTTGCTTCAGTGTTCCCCAGATTTGCTCAGGGCACACTTCTGATCCCATCTGTAGACTTGCTGCCCCAGGAGTAGCTGTACTGGGTGCCTTAGGGGCTTTGTTGTGGGGGCAAGATTTATCTACAGTTAGGTGTCCTGACTTCTTACAGTTATTACACCAGGCCTTTAAGGGATCAAAGTTCCTCCCCCTCTAGGGTTGAGGCACATAGGGAGTAGTTTGGGACCCGCCCCCCATGAACCGGTTTTTGGGGCCCTTTGGAATACTCAGACTTTTTATCTTGGGGATTCTCACCACCTTTCCCCTGGGGAGGTTTTGTGACCACCTTCTTCTGGTCAACCCAGTGGCTGTCCTTGTCACCCTAGTCTTGACCCAGTGGTCTGCCTTCTTTCCCAATTCTTGGGGGGAAATTAGACCTAGGTCTACCAAATGCTGATGCAACTTTTCATTTGTGCAATTACTTAATATATGTTCCTTCATGAACAAATTGTAAAGTCCAGTAAAATCATGCACACCATGTCCAGCTAACCAACCATCCAGTGTCTTTACTGAGATGTCTACAAAGTCAATCCAGGACTGGTTCTGGGTTTTGTGAGCCCCCTGAATCTAATTCTATACTCCTCTGTAGTGATTCCAAATCCCTCAATCAGAGTCTTCCTCATGAGGTCATAGGACCCTACATCTGGCCCAGAGAGGGTCAGAAGCCTGTCTCTGCAGTTACCAGATAACAGTTCCCACAGGAGTGCCCCCCAGAGAGGTTTCTTTACTCTTCTTATTTCACAAGCCCTCTCAAAGGCTGTGAACCATTTGGTGATGTCATCACCTTCCTCAAATTTAGGGACAATCCCTTTGGGGATTTTAGGGTCAGAAGTTTCCTCCCTATCCTTATTTTTATTATTGCTGTCACCATTGATTGGTGCTCAACCCATCTCTCTCCTTTCTTTCTCTAGAGCCAGGAGCCTGGACTCTAGATCCAACCTTTTGGCCAACTTTGCTAAAAAGCTGTCCTCTTCACTTGTGGGTCCCCCAGTGAACTCTCTGGTACCTGGTTCACCTGTGTGATCTCTAGGTTCCCAGATGCTGATTCTTGGATTTAAGGGTATGGGGGCCCTTTCCTCCCTAGGGATTACTGGAGGGGGGCCATTATCCTCCTCCTCCTCCTCCCTGTCCTCATCTGACTGGTCATCACCATGTTCAGATGGGTGGTCCTTAGCATACTCAGCCAAGAGCTCCTGGAGCCCTAGTTTGGTTGTATGCAGGCCCATTGGTACATTTTTAAGTTTGCATTGGGACCTCAATTCCTTGAAAGTCAAGTGTAAGTAAGGTGTGAGGTCAAGCTCCTCCAACAGGTCCTGCATGGTATTATTTTCACAAATAGCTGGGTTTCTTTGATACATTCTAACCTGACAGTTCTAACCCTCTACCCTTGACTATAGTGACTTTTATTTTTCTAAAATTCTAATGGGACTTAAGCAAGGCCCTGACAAGACTTTTAGTATTTTGGAAAAGACCAATCAGAATTCTAAAGGCAATTTTAAGAGTTCTGTTGTGTGATCAGATGGTAACCAAGTAGTCAAATGCAAGTTTGTATCCCACCGCTGCCACCAATGTAGGAATTTGGCTCTGTATATACTGTTCCCAAATAGGTACAGTGTGTACGGAGTACACAGTCCACAGAGGTTTGGCAGAGGCTAAAGTTAGATATAACCTTACTCTCTAAAGTGATAGCTTGGTCGAGCAGTAAGGCAGTATCAGAGGAGAGTGTAAAACATTTGTCTCACACGCTCGAGAACTGAACTATAGGCCAATGGTTTGTATATAAAAATATATGGTTGTTTTATTTTAGAACCAACAATAGGTAACAAAATATACTTTCTCAGAATGAGATACTTTAGTTAAATACTATTCAATAGGCAATAGTCTTTTGAATTCAATAGTTACAGTTTGTTGCAATTGGCAACACAATTCAAACACAATTATACATTGAGCCCAATGGGAAATTCTAAGTAAATGCAATTGATTACTTTTAGGATTACTTTTCTAACTCCAGGACTGGATCCTAGATTCAGTCCTGGGACAGTTTCTCGAAACAGGTGAGGAAATACGTTGTAGTTACTGTTGTGATTTTTAAGCAATATTTTGGTATTTTAAAAGTTGACACAGACTTTTTTCTAATAAAATCACCAATGTTATCTTATGGGAGGAATTTCACTTAGCAGGTAAGTGGGGTTATTGTTACTTTTTCTAGCTCAGTGTTGAATCCTGGATCCAGCACTAGTGTACCACCTGTAAGCAGTTGAAAGAATGTGTTTAGGTTATACAGGCGATTTTTAACGAATATTTGTAAGTTTGCAAAATTGACAAACTTTTTTAGCAAAAACAGGCAATGTTATCCAATGGAAGGAAATTCAAGTTGCAGGTAAAGTATGTTCTCGTTACTTTTGTAATCCAGTGCTGGGCTCCTAGGCTCAGTACTGGGACATCTATCTAAAACAGGTAAGTAATTACGTTTTCCTAATTGGTACGATTTTTAAAGAATATTTGTAGTTTGCAATAATCGACACAGAAGAAATTTCACAGAAAAACAGTCAATGGTTTCCTATGGAAGAAAATTGAGTTAGCGGTAAGTATGGTTGTAATTACTTTTCAGGGTCAGTGCTGGGTACCAAGATCCAACACTGGAATCTCTCCTAATAGCAGGTGAGTATTTTCGAATTTGTTACGCGGTTGATTTTAGGTGAATATTTTAAAGTTTAGATACTCCACACTTAGAAGCATTATCAAGTGAAACCAGTCAATGTTACCCTATGGAAGAAAAGTGAGTTATCGACGTTTGGGTAAGTACTCGACTGGCAGAGTTAAGGTTCTAGGCATAGACTCAGGGGTCTCCCAGGGTCAGGTAAGTACAGTTGTTACACCCTCAGCGGCACAGGGGCAGCTGGGTGCAGAGTGAGGTAGGCCCGATGTTATCCTATGGGAGGCAGGGGGCCCGTGGTTGGTGGCTGCTGGCTAGCAGGCCCGCGGCTGTGGGAGCTGGGCTCCCGGTCACTTGCTCAGGGCAAATGGGGAAGTAGGTTAGAGTAGAAGGTGCACTGCCAGGGCCACTCGGGCGGCTGGGTGCAGGGTGCTTTTGAGCCGTCGGGCGCTCAATGGATTGCAATGGAGAAGTTCAAGAATGAACAAAGGCTGCAAGCTCAGGGATGAAGATTCTTCAGGTGCGACCACCACTTCGAGAGGTAAGTTGGGTAGTTGGAGGATAGGTAGGTACCCAGGAGTTGGGCACAGGGGGCCGGGAAATCTTACCCTCTGTTGATCGCGGTTGGGGGGGGTCCCTGGTTCTGAGGCTGCAGGCGTCGTCAGGAGCGTCGAGGTGGGTCCTTGGGTGCTGGATTCAGGGTCACAGTCGCTGGGGGGACGTCCTCGTGGTCTTTGTCCACTCCAGCACAGGCCAGGCTTGGCGGGTGCAGAGTGTGTAGGGTGCACGGTTCTTGGCTGATGCCAGGGGTCAGTTACTTGCTTTGAGCAGTACCACTGCTCGTCGGAGTCCCAGATGCTTAGAGTCAAAAGGTAGCCAGGTCCTCCGGGGTTTGTGAGGTTGCTGGCCACGGGAGATGCCAGGATTTAGCAGGAGCAGGTTTGAGGGTCGACAGGCCAGTAGGGCTGAGGCCAAAGCAGTTGGTGTCTTCCTCTTGTTAGCAGCTGCACAGCAGGTCTTCTTGCTTCTTGATCTTCTTTGCTGTTTTGGAATCTGGATCTAAGGAAGGAATGTTCAGGGTGCCCCTAAATACTAAATTTAGGGGCGTTACAGGTAGATAAAGAGCAGGTACCACTGGGTCCCTGTCCTGGGGAGGGTACACCCCCTATCCTGTCACTCTCCTGTGGGAGGGGGGCAGTGGCCTAGTCCTGATTGGGCAGAGCTCCCCATCTTCAAGATGGCGAGAGCCCAGAGATGTGCTTCACCTCGCCTCCCCCACCTGAGGGGTGGGGTTGGCAGAGGCTGGCACACCCCCTGTCCTTCCTTGGGGTTTCCGGCCAGTCTTCCCGCCAGAGTGGGGGTTTAGAACCGGTAGGGGCCAGTCGCTGAGTACATAAAGTGGCCTGGAGAAGCTCACAAAGGCGGCATGCCTTTGAAGCTTCCCCTGCCCATCCTGGGGGAGGAGACCTAGCACCTGGCCCAGGATGTGCATTGTTGCAGGCCCAGGAGAGCGGATGGCTCTCTACCCAGGGGTCCAGCAACATGTCTGCTGTGTGGCAGCCTGGGCAGCCCCTCAAACAAGACCTAGATTGTAGGTTAGTTTCAGGGGGCATCTCTAAGATGCTCTCTGTCGTGCATTGTACATTAAATCCTGAACTGGCATCAGTGCTGGTTTAATGTGCTGAGAAGTTGCTACCAAACTTCTCAGTCTTCAGTGAAGCCATCATAGTGCTGTGGATCTCCCTGCACCATATACTATTAAATGGCAGCACTGCACTTACAGTGCCCAGGAATGGACCTGGGTACTGTAGGGGCAAAGGGCTCATGCTCCTGTATCCACACCACTGGCATAGGGCACCCAGCTAGAGGGGTGGCTGATGTATGCCAGGGCAGTGTGTGTTGTGGGCATGGCACACACGGATGTGTGTCATGTCGACTCTTTGTTTTGTTCTATACCCAGACACTCAGCCTGCAAGGGCATTGTGATTGTGTCAGGGTACAGGGGCCCTAAGGGTGGCACAATAAGTGCTGCAGTCCTTAGGGGCCTTCCCTGGTCACAAGGCCCTGGGTACCTAGTGTACCATTTACCAGGGGCTGACATGTGGCCAGGGTTTGCCAATTTGGGTTTTAGGTTTCAGCACAGTTTTTAGGGAAGGAACATAGGCCCTGGGCACCTGATTGGCAGGAGCCCAGGGCACACTCAGTCAAAGTACATTCAGCAATTCAGCAAAAAGTGGGGGAATACCATGCAAGAAAGATGGCACTCTCTCACAATTATAGCCAAGAAGTGCTACAGAAATGAGATAGTGGTCTGTCCATGCATTAGGGAGGGGGTAAAGGAAGTTAATGGAAGGTATATTAGAGAACACAGGATCTAAGAGGTGGCCGGCAAAGTGTGTTCAGCTGGAGACATATTGTAGTAGTTGACAGGCTGCCAGTTCCGCCAGAAAATTGGTCATCTCACCATCCTGGCAGTCTTCCAAGTGGAGATTAAGATCCCCCAGGACATTAAAATTAGCTGATTTAGTTGCCAGGATGGTAATAGACTGGGTAAGTGATTCTCTAAGTTTTTTGGGGGTTTGGGTGCAGGGTCTGGCCGGAGGCTATGACTGAGGTGTCATGAGTGATGTCATGAATACTGTAATTTAACATGTCAATCCAACACCTCAGACTAACATAACTGTCAACTTTGTTTTTTTCAGCGAATTTCTGGTTTTGTTTTACAGCATAGGTTAAGGTCTTAACCCCCAAATCTAATTGTAACTCACTTTACCCTGTGTTTCTTTTCATTGAATGCATGTTATATGTTTGCCTACCAAAATGTTACTTTTTAAAAATTAGGAAGCTGTTAAACAATTGTGAAAATGGGTTGACTAAGTAAACAGATGTGGAAAGGCAATGTTGTACTTATGCAGACATCTCTTTAACTGTTTTAGCCCATAAAAAAAACATTATGCCTTAAATGACTAAAAATCCATACCTCCCCCCACATTTCTAACCCACGTCTTCATATCTACATTAACATCTCAATGCTAATTTACTACAGCCTGATTCTTAGGGAATGCTTTAAAGTGAAGCACTCCTATTTCAAAACAATGTTGTTCAGGAGCGCCTCAATTTTTACAAAATGTTAGCACTTTAGCAGTTCATTAGAATACTGTGGTAATGTTGCAGTTGATTACTAGGGATTTAACTGACAAACTGCTGCTGGCATTTGAAGTACGTTTCACTTTGCATGTCAGAATGTTATAGTGAAATGGATGAAGAACATATTGGGAACTCAAAGAATATGCGTCCTCATTTCTGATGGATACATCTGCCAGTGGATTCCTCACCTTGTGAATATCCCCTGCGCCAGCAACATTCGGAAACTTTTGTAGCAGTCCACGCCGATGGGGTCGACGACGACGTCACAGAGACACGGCTCCGCTCGCGACTCCGCTGACATCACCGGCTCCATAAGAAGACCTAGTCGGCGTGATGACGTCAGTTCCCTTTTTTCCGCGCCGTCGAAGCCAACGGATTTCGGGAATCGTTGTTGTTAGCGTCGTTGATACTTTGTGTATTTTCGTTGTTTTTCCTGTCTTCTTTGAAGATGTCGACAAAGAAGTCTGGGTTCAAGCCTTGCCGGGAGTGTGGCAAGCATATGTCCATCACTGACCCAAACGAGGACTGTGTGTGGTGTTTATCCTCAGACCAAGAAGTGGATGGCTGTACCAGCTGCCGTAAGATGAGCACGAAGGCTCTGAAGGTACGGGAGGCAAAGCTCTTTATTGCCAGAATGAAGAAGGACAAGAGAGGGAGAAGGAGATCGAGATCAAGATCGAGATCGAGGTCTCGATCGAAGTCAAGGTCGGCGTCGAAGTCGACTTCGTGGCATGCTTCTCGAGCTAAGAAGCACAAGAAAAAGAGAAGACACTCCTCTCGGCACCATTCAGATAAGAGCACGGCGCCGAAGCCGAAGCCACCTGCTCGGCGTCGAAAGGACTCTGTTTCTCCTTCTCCTGTGCCGGGTTCGCCTGCTGGTCCTTCATCTCCGGTGGTCTCTTTGTCTTCGGCTTCGCCAGTTCCAGCCCGGACTCCGACGCCGGTTCCATCTCCGGCTCCGGTTCCGCCTCCGGCTCCATCTCCGGCCCCGGAAGATCTTCAAGTCCCGGGTGAGCCTGCGATGCCGTTGATTCCACCGTCGGCGCCGGTTGGCCCGAGTCCGGTGGGGCCTGGCCAGTATCCTGCCTTCCCTGGGCCAGGTCAGGACCCCTCGCATTACTTAAATGCGATGTATGGGGTATTTGCTCGTGCCATGTATGTCCCTGGTGCACCTGCGGGTCCGACGGGTCCCTTGGCTTTTAACTTAGGGGTGCCGCAAGTGTATCCTCAGGCCCCTTTCTATCCATTTTATCCAGCGACGCTGTCTTGGAATCCTCCGGCTCCGAGAACGTCGACGCCGCATCCATCCTCGCCGGCTCCGGCTCGACCTCGTTCAACGCCGATGGCTCCGCCGGATCCACGGTCAACGCCGGCACCGGCGCCGTCGGAGTCGATTACAGCGCCGCCGACGCCGAGGATTCGGATTCGCTCCAGAAGGGAGACTCAGAGGATTATTGAGGAGCAGAGATACCTTCAGGAGGAAGCGGAAGATGGAGAATTGGTGGAGTCGGATGAGGCTTTTGATGAGCTTAAGGAGGCTAGTGGCTTGGACCTGTCTCCTGAGTGAGAGATTACTCCGCCATCGGATGAGCCATCCAAGGACGTTGCACCCTACCATGCAGTCATAAGGAGAGCTGCGGAGTTGCTTGATCTCCATCTTCCAACAACGGAGTTTAAGTCGAACATTTTGACTGAGGTGTTGCATTCTCCTACAGCGGTATCAGAACCTTTGCTTCCCTTTAATGAGGCCATTGTGGAACCTGTGTTGGAGGTGTGGCGCAAACCTTTTTCTGCTCCTGCGGTCTCTAAGACGATCGCTAGGAGATACAGAGCGGCCCCAGGGGATCCAGAATTTTTGTCGTCTCATCCATCGCCTGAGAGCCTGGTAATTCAGGTGGATTGTTCTGGGAAGTCTAAAGGAGCTTTTCCACAAGTCCCTGGGGACAGAGAGGCAAAAAGGCTGGACCAATCGGCAAAGAAGGTGTTTTCATCAGCCAGCATGGCTTTGAAATCAACTAACGCTACATGTCTTTTGGGACGCTATGTACACGCGCTGATGGATTCAGCTAAGAAACTGGTGCCGAAACCGCCTGATGAGGATAGATCTGGTTTTAACGACATCTTGGCTGATGCTCAGGCGGCTGCGCGGCAAGTGATCCAAAGTGGGCTGGACACTGCAGATTCTGTTGCAAGGATCATGGGGTTGTCGGTTGCAACTAGAAGAAGTGCTTGGTTGAGAACTTCGGAGTTCTCTCAAGATGTGCAAACAACCCTATTGGATCTACCATTTGATGGGTCTGGCCTCTTTGGGAAAAAGGCAGATGCTGCTCTAGAAAGATTCAAAGAGAGCAAGGCAACTGCTAAATCTTTGGGACTCCAGTCTCAGTCGAGAGGGTCTTTTAAGAGGTACAGAGGTTTTGGAAGGACATTTTTTCGAACCTATAGGCAGACTCAGCAGCAGCAACAGCAGCAGCAGCAAGGTTCCTCGTCGAGAGGTTACAGAGGAAGAATCAGGGGTCGCACACGTGGCCGTCAGCTCTACTCCTCCTCTTCCTCTTCCTCAGCCCCTCCCACCACCGCAAAACAGCCCTAGATCCGCCATTCCGGATCATGCTGGTCCTGTGGGGGGCCGGCTTACCCATTTTCTACAAGATTGGGAATCTGTAACTACAGATCTCTGGGTTCTGGATCTTGTAGAAAATGAGTACGCCCTTCCCTTTCGGGAATTCCCTCCAAACTACCCTCCTTGCCAAGGGGCTTGCTCGGAGGACCACCGTCTTCTCCTGCAGGAGGAAGTCCTGAAGCTGTTTCAGAAAGGTGCGATAGAGGTGGTTCCAGAGCAGTAGAGGGGTCAGGGATGCTACTCCCGGTATTTCCTGATTCCGAAAATGGACGGCAGGTTACGTCCGATATTGGACCTCGGAATCTTGAATCTTTATCTAAAACAAGAAAAGTTCAAGATGCTCACCCTTGCTCAGGTTCTTCAAGCGCTGAATCAGGAGGACTGGATGGTGTCCATCGACTTACAGGATGCGTATTTTCACATCCCAATCCTGAAGTCGCACAGAAAGTATCTCCGTTTCACGGTAGGGTCGCAACATTATCAATTTGCGGTCCTCCCGTTTGGTCTTACTTCTGCACCTCGGGTCTTCACGAAGGTGATGGCAGTGGTGGCAGCCCATCTCAGAAGGTCAGGGATCTCAGTTTTCCCCTATCTGGACGACTGGCTGATCAAAGCGGAGTCTCCAGAGAAGGTGCTGCATCATCTGCGGGATACAACTCAACTGTTGTACAACTTGGGTTTTTCGATAAACGTGCCCAAATCTCACCTGGTGCCCTCTCAGCGCAACCTGTTCATAGGTGCGGTACTGGACACTACTATTTGTCGAGCATTCCCTTCTCCTCAAAGGATTCTCGACATTCAGGAAATGATTCCTTTATTTTACAACGGAGCGGTTGTTCCGGTTCTGAAGGTCCTTCGCCTGCTCGGTCTGTGTGCTTCTTGCATTCTGTTGGTCAACCATGCACGCTGGCACATGAGGGCACTCCAGTGGTGCCTCCGCAAGCAGTGGTATCAGCACAAGGGAGATCTCAGGGAGTCTGTGAGGATCTCCAGAGAAGCTGCGGCGGATCTATCATGGTGGGGCATGGAGGGCAATCTGTCTCAAGGAAAGCCTTTCCATCTTCCTCCATCGGTGGCCACAGTGATAACGGATGCATCCACCTTAGGGTGGGGTGCTCATCTGGGGGATCTGGAGATCAAGGGTCTTTAGTCTCCAGAGGAAAGGTTGCTTCACATCAACCTTCTGGAATTGCGGGCGATACGTTTGGCGCTCAATGCCTTCCTCCCTTCCCTTCGCGGTCAGTCTGTTCAAGTCCTGACGGACAACACTACCGCAATGTGGTATATAAACAAACAGGGAGGAGTGGGGTCTCTTTGTCTCTGCAGAGAGGCCCTGCGTCTATGGTCCTGGGCTCAGGACCATCAGATTTGTCTGATGGCAAATCATCTGGCCGGGATGCTGAACGTGCGTGCGGACAGTCTCAGTCGGCAGTTCTCCGCCGACCACGAGTGGAGGCTCCATCCGGAGATGGTTCGTCACGTCTTTCGGACGTGGGGAACTCCTCGGGTGGATCTATTTGCCACCCGCGAGAGCGCGCACTGTCCGTTATTCTGCAGTCTCCAGTATCCGATGCAGGGAGCGTTGGGGGACGCGTTTCAGCTGAGTTGGGGCTCACGACTCCTGTACGCGTTCCCTCCCATACCCTTGATTCCTCGGGTTCTGAGGAAGGTTCGCCAAGACCGGGCCCAAGTCATATTGATCGCCCCGGATTGGCCAAGAAGGGTGTGGTACACAGATCTTCTCCACCTCTTCTCGTGCACTCCGCTCCGTCTCCCTCTGAGGGCTGACCTCCTCTCGCAGTCGGAGGGGCAGGTTCTACACCCCCACCTCCAGAGCTTACACCTTCATGCCTGGAGATTGAACGGGGCAACCTGAATTCTTTCTCTCTCCCGCCGGATGTGGTGGATGTTATTTTATCGGCCAGGCGACACTCCACCAAATCTATTTATGCATATAAGTGGTCTAAATTTGTTCTCTGGTGTGGAGAGAGGTCCATTGATCCTTTGAAGGCTCGTCTGTCTAATATTCTACAGTTTGCCCTTTCTCTTGCTCAGCAAGGCTTTGCTGTGGCTACTGTGAAAGGATATTTATCGGCTCTATCGGCTTTCCTTTGTTTTCCGGATCAGCCGTCGCTGTTCAAGTCACCTATTGTTCTTCGTTTTATAAAGGGCCTTACAAACAAGTTTCCTCCTACTCCCTTTATTGTGCCTCAATGGGACTTAAACCTTGTACTAACCTATCTTATGGGTTCTCCCTTCGAGCCCTTACACAAGTATCCCTTGAGGTTGTTGTCCTTTAAGACAGTTTTCCTCGTTGCAATCACCTCGGCAAGGAGGGTAAGTGAGCTTCAAGCTCTGAGTTCAAAACCCCGTTCTTGACCATTCATGCTGAACGAATGGTACTCAGGACCAGGGCTGCGTTTTTGCCTAAGGTGGTAACTCCCTTCCATCTGGGGCAGTCCATTACCCTTCCTTCCTTCTATCCTCCCCCTCACCCTTCCAAGGAGGAGGAGAGATTTCACCGCTTGGACCCTAAGAGGGCGGTGAGCTTCTACCTGGACAGGACAAGGGACTCCAGGATTGATGACCAGCTCTTTGTGGGCTTTGCTGGCTGCAGGAAAGGTCGAGCGGTGCACAAGCGCACCCTTTCCAGGTGGATTGTCTTGTGCATCAAGATATGCTACTCCCTAGCTGGTAAGGAGCCTCCGGAGGGTTTGAGGGCTCATTCTACCAGAGCAAAGTCTTCCACATCTGCCTTAGCTAGAAGTGTTCCGGTGGAGGACATTTGTAGGGCGGCAACTTGGGCCTCCCTCCACACCTTCGCAAAGCATTATTGCTTAGACACCGAGGTGAGGAGGGACGGACATTTTGCTCATTCCGTCCTTCAGGATTTTCTGGTATAGAAGGGTGGACACCCTCCTCCGGGAGTGGGGACTGCTGTGGAATCTATTCACAAGGTGAGGAATCCACTGGCAGATGTATCCATCAGAAGAACAAGTTACTTACCTTCGGTAACGCTTTTTCTGGTGGATACAGTATCTGCCTGTGGATTCCTCACTGACCCACCCGCCTCCCCGTTGTCCATCCTTCTATACCGGTATTTCTATGCCTGTAATTCTATTGATGGATTTCAAATGTGTTTATCACTGTCAAAGGCATTATGTTATTTCTTGTGCTTTGTTATTTATTTTCCACACTGGGTGTGTTGATATGCATATTGTGTACTGTGTATACTGTGTATATATTGCTGTCAGTCCGTCCGTGTGCCTTGAAGGCACGGAAAAAAGGGGCGGAACTGATGTCATGACGCCGACGAGGTCTTCTTATGGAGCCGGTGACGTCAGCGGAGTCGCGAGCGGAGCCGTGTCTCTGTGACGTCGTCGTCGACCCCATCGGCGTGGACTGCTACAAAAGTTTCCGAATGTTGCTGGCGCAGGGGATATTCACAAGGTGAGGAATCCACAGGCAGATACTGTATCCACCAGAAAAAGCGTTACCGAAGGTAAGTAACTTGTTCTTTAGCTTTCTGGAGCACTAACCATAATTTCATGTACTGCAGTATCCTCTGTAGGAAATTCCTTTCGATGTTACAGCTTTGATTCCATCAACATAGCATTCAAGTGTGCCACACTTTCGTCATCAGTACAGAATGTTGGTGCTCTAGTTACTCATTATTACATCTGTGGTGAAACTGCAGTTGATCACTGGGGAGTTAACTGACAGACTGCTGCTGGTGCTGGAAGCATGTTTCTCTCTGTACATCAGAATGTTTTAATGACATGGATGTGGAAAATGTTTGAGAACTCATTGAATATGTGTTTTATCTTTCTAGAGCACTAACAATGATTTCCATAACAAAATTAACTACCTCATTCCATTAAATTCTAAAAGAAATGCTATCAGTTTTATGACTCAAAGCAATACTTCTGTTTGTTAATTTACTGCAGTTTGCTCTGTAGGAAATGCCTTTCGGTTTTACAGTTTTAATTCAATCAAAAAGGTGTTCAGTACGCCACACCTTTTAGTATTCTAATTGTTCATGAAAACACAGTCAGACACCCAAGCTTTTCGTGATTTACCATATTTATCGCCGAATTCCACGAGCTGTGCAAACAAAACTGTTTCTGCAAAGTTTTGTTTTCCTATTTTCTTTTCTTTTAATGCAGACTGACTACTGGCTCGGCATTCAGCAAATTATGAGGTGCATCTGCTTTATATAAAAGCAGAAAAGCAGTCTCTCATTTCTGGCTCCCTGCCCAAATGCTGATATTGTAAGTAGGTAGCGGAGATATTTATTTATTTATTTATTTATTTAGTTGTGCATTTTTATAAAGCGCGGACATTACCCGAAGGTGTCAGAGCGCTGTACAATAGAGCCAGTTACATTACAAAAGAACCGTGGAACACAATAAAACATTGCAAAGAAAAACAGTAGTGCTGTACAATAGAGCCAGTTATGTTAGAAAAGAACAGTGGAACACAATAAAACATTACAAAGAAAAACAGGAGATTAAAAATGAAGGTTACATAGACACAAACTCCGATAAAGCACGCAGGAGAGAGGAATGTACAGGAGAAAATAAAATTTTTTACAATGAGGAGTGAACTTCCAAGAGGGGCCTGAGAATGAAAGTATTAGTTCTCAAAGTGTCTTTGGAAGAGGAGAGATTTGAGATCAGCTTTGAAGATCCGGGTAGAGGAGGTGGCACGGAGCAATGGGGGAAGTGAGTTCCAGATTCTCACCGCATTGCCTGAGAAGTATTTTGCCATCGATCTTTCCATTTTGCAGATGGGGGGCTCAAGCAGAAGCTTTTCCGCATTGCGAGAGGGTCGAGAGCCTCCGGACAATTTCAATTTGTTTGCCAGGTAACGAGGGGAGGACGTGTGTAAGGCTTTATGCGTGATGCAGGCAGTTTTGTAAATGGATCTGGCCTCAATCGGAAGCCATTGAAGAGCGAACAGGATAGGGGTGACGTGGTCGCTTCGTTTAGACCCTGAAATGTAGCGAGCTGCTGAATGGAGCATGGATTTGAGAGGGGAGAGGTGGGATTTAGGTTGGCTCGTAAGGAGAGAATTGCAATAATCCAGTCTTGAGAGAACCAGTGATTGTACCAAGGTTTTTAAGTCTTTCTCCTGGAAGTACTGACGGATCCCCACAGGAGGCGCAACTGGTATTGTGCGTTCTTGGCAATAGAGTTGATGTGGGAGATTAGTTTGAGTCGAGAATGACACCTAGGGATTTAGCGCTGTCGACAATGATGGGTTTGCTGTTTAGTAAGTTCAGCTGATCCATCCATGATTGAACGGGAGGAGGTGAGAGAGAGGGAGAAAGGACGTGTGTAAGGCTTTATGCGTGATGCAGGCAGTTTTGTAAATGGATCTGGCCTCAATCGGAAGCCATTGAAGAGCGGACAGGATAGGGGTGACGTGGTCGCTTCGTTTAGACCCTGAAATGAAGCGAGCTGCTGAATGGAGGATGGATTTGAGAGGGGAGAGGTGGGATTTAGGTTGGCCCGTAAGGAGAGAATTGCAATAATCTAGTCTTGAGAGAACCAGCGATTGTACCAAGGTTTTTAAGTATTTCTCCTGGAAGTACTGACGGATCCCCACAGGAGGCGCAACTGGTATTGTGCGTTCTTGGCAATAGAGTTGACGTGGGAGATTAGTTTGAGTCGAGAATGACACCTAGGGATTTAGCGCTGTCAACAATGATGGGTTTGCTGTTTAGTAAATTCAGCTGATCCATCCACGATTGAACGGGAGGAGGTGAGAGAGAGGGAGAAAGGAGGAGGAATTCAGTTTTGGCGGGATTTAGATTGAGTTGGTGACCTAACATCCAGTTGTAAATGGAGTTGAGTAGTGACAGATCATGTGCGGAAGACACCATGAGGTAGATTTGAGTGTCATCTGCACATAGATGGTAATGGATCCCAGATTTGCTTAGGAGGTTCCCTAATGGTTCCAGGTAGAGATTAAACAAGGTGGGTGCCAGGATAGAACCTTGAGGGACGCCTTGACCTACAGCCAATGGGGATGAAAGACTGTTCGCTATCTTAATCATTTGGGATCTGTCCGAGAGGAAAGAGGCAAACCATTTAAGCACTGTGCCATCCAATCCCATTCTCTGTTGAACAGTGTTTAGGGGGGTACTGTGATTAACAGTGTCAAAGGCTGCAGAGAGGTCTAGAAGAATCAGAAGGCACAATTCCCCAGAGTCGAGTATATGCAGTGCATCGTCAATCACTTGCAGCAGGGCTGTTTCAGTGCTGCAATTTTGGATAAAGTCAGATTGGAAAACGTCGAGCAGATTATTGTCCATAATATGTAGGGCCAGTTGTTTCGCAACACATTTTTTGGTGATTTTCGACAGAAAAGGGAGATTGGTGATAGGGCAGAAGTTGTTGAGGTTGTTCGCATCAGCTGAGGTTTTTTTTTTAAGAGTGGTAACCTGTCCTGATTTAAGGGCGACAGGGAGGGAGCCTTGACTGAGGAAGGAATTAAATAGCCTGGTCCAGTAAGAGAGAATATGGGTGTAGAAATCAATGGTGATGCTGCTAGGGATGGGGTCAGAAGAATGGTTGGGTGGTTTGGTTTCGAGGATGCATTTGAGGAGTTCATCTTCCGAGATGACGTCACAGTGTTGCCAGGTGACTAAGGATTTCCGCTCCTCAAAGGGGGTGGGGTGGGCGACCTGATTCACCAGTGCTTTGACCTTTTCATCAAAGAAAAATAGCAAAATCGGCTGCTTTCTTTGTGGAGTCCTCAGGCTTAGCAGTTAGGGGAGAACAGTTTGGGTTTTTGATGAGGTCAAAAAGTTTTGTGGGTCTGTTTTTGGCTGAGTCGAGAAGGGATCTGAAATGTGATGCTTTTTCATGGAAGATGTGGTTGTGGTATTTAGATCTTGCTGAACGTAAATGAGTGAGATTAGGGGTAGTAGGAGATTTTCTCCAATGTTTCTCCAGGGTTCTAAGGTTTTTCCTTTCATCGTAGAGGGCTTTATTGAACCACGGTGCTGAGGGGGTGGGTGTTTTCTTTTTGCTTTGGAGTGGAGCTACATTGTCAATTTCGACTGCTAGGACTGAGAGGCACTGAGCGGTGAAAACGTTGACATCCATGTTGGGGTCAAGTCTAGGAAGTGACCGCATCGCAGAGTAACAGAAAGTGACAGGATCAATGTTTTTAGTTTTGCGGAACCAGGTAGTAGCTCTTTTAGGTTGACCGAGCGTTATAACGTGCAAAAGGTGAAAAAGGAAGGGAACAAGGAAGTGGTCAGATGAGTCTACATGGATAGGGGGAGCAGTAGTCAGCAGGTCTGCTTTGGATATTACAAGATCCAGAATTGAGCCCTTGGAATGAGTGGTTTCCGAGCAATGTTGGAATAGATCATTGGCTGATAGAAAGGTGGCAAGCTTGATGGCAGCCGAGTCTTCCAGAGAGCCCCAATGGAGATTAAAATCACCCAGGAAGATCTGCCTGTCATTTTGGGAAAATTGGTCACTGATGAAGTCAGTGAGTTCCTCCACCAAGGCAGAGCACTTACCAGGCGGGTGGTAGATGGCATGGAATCTAAAGGGTGAGCCATGATGTATTTGAAGTTCTAGGGATAGGCATTCGAATGTACGGAAAGGGATGGTAGGGAAGGCTTTCATTTAAAGGGAATTCCTGAAGATGATAGCGACACCGCCCCCAATTGTGTCTGGTCTGTAATTTCTGAGGATAGAGTAGCCGGTGGGTACCAGAAGATCAAACAAAGTATGAGAGGAGTCATTAAACCAGGTCTCAGTGAGGAAGAACATGTCAAAATTCTGGAGGGTGATAATGTCAGAGATTTCCAATTTATGTTTGATTGCAGATCTGCAGTTGTGGAGCAGGCAGTGCAGCTCTGACGCAACTGTTTTGGTGACAGGGGTGTTAGGGCTGTTAAGGGAGATAGGGATGATATTCTTGAATGAGGGTGTCCGGTAAGAGGGAGGCTGGTAGGTTCTGACAGAGGAGATAGTCTGAATAGTGAACTGCGTAGAATTCTTAAGAGAAGATGGTGGAGGGGGGGTGATGCTGGTGGACTTGTAGCTGGCTAGTAAGTTGGAGATGCCTGTAGAGGACAGACTGTGGTTGGCTTTATTGGGGCACGGGAGCACGGAACTCCTCGGGAGGATATTAGGGAAGGGGGACATCTTGGCACTTAAAAGGGAGATAGACGCTACAAGCTGGGAGATAGAAGAGATGAGAGAATCAAGTTTATTTTCCAGGGAGAGGAGAGCGGAGCACAGAGTGTTGGGAGGCACGAAGGAAAAGGGTGGGAGTGCGGAGGGTGTGTGGGGACAGGGAGGGGTGTTAGAACGGGATAAGGGAGGTGGTGCAGAGGGTGATTGAGGGTGGGGCGGGATGGAGGATCGCGAAACGGGAGGGAGAGCAGGGAGTGTGGGAGGACGGGGCAGGGTGGGGGAACGAGATAAGGGAGGAGGTGCAGAGGGAGGGAGGGGAGGGGAATGGGTGGGGATTTGGGGAGCAATGGTAGAAGGTGGGGGAAGGTGGTGGGTGATAGGAGTGGATGGAAACACCGTGGTGGGAAGAGAAAAATTATTACTGGTGTTGAACAGAGGGGATGAGTGGAGATCAAAAATAGGAGAAGGTTGAGGAGTAGGAGGGGGGTAAAATGAAGGCCAAAGGGAAGGGTATAGGAAAGGAGAAGAGGCTGAGCAGGGAGGGGAGGCCAGGGGGTTAGATGAATGCCACAGGTTCGTGGAGAAGAGAGGAGAGGGGGCTGTACAGGGGGGGAAGGAGGGGGGTCCCAGGAAGGCCATGAGTATGGGGAGAAAAGAGAGGATGGTGCTGGACAGGAACTGTAAGTTATGAACTGTGGATGAAGGGGGACAGGTGGCAGGTGGAGTGGGGGGATTGGGCTAGGTGGAAACTGAGGGAGAAAGGGACTGCAAGGTCAGAGGGAGAGACGAGGAAGGAGTTGTCAAGGAGGGAGACATGGTTGGGAAGCAAAGGAAGAGGGAGGGGAGGTTGAGGAGAGAGGGGAGGTGGAAGAGAAGAATTTGGGGTAAGGGGGACGGGGAAGAGAGGAAAGGGATAGGGTGGAAGGGAAAAGGGAAGGGAAGGAAAGTTGAACAGTAGAACTGGTTGTAAAACAGGTGGACTAAGAATCGGGAAGGTTGGATGGATTTGGGGAGGCAAAAGCGTTAGAGACTCGGGCAGGTGCAGGGTGGGGAGGGGGAGTGGGTGCCGGAGGCAAGGCAGACGGTATAGGGGGAGGAACATATTGGGAAGTGGGAAGAGTGGGAGAGGAGGGCACAGAAGTAGGGGGGAATAAAGGGTGGGCCTGTGACTCCCGGGAACGCAGCCTGATGGCATATCGGGGGGTCGGGGGGGGGGAAAGGGAGAAAGGAGAGGAGCTCAATGAAGAATCTAGGGAGATCGTAGTTGTATGGGTTGGACGAAGGGAGTGGAAAAGATGGTCAAAGAGAGAGAGAGACATGAGTCTGTAGCTTGAATCATGACAGTGCCATTATTGTAAAGTGTACTGGTGAGAGAGCTAATAAAGCTGGCGGAAGGGGAAATTTTTTGCCGCTGTCCATGCGGGATAGATGAGGAGGAGGAGACGTTAAAGGAATTGAAGAAGCTGGTGGACCAGGAAGGGATATCGTGAGTGAAAAAAAATAGGTCATTTTTTAGCTTCCCTAGGCGCCCACTGTGGAATTGATCAACAAAGAGGGAATAAGCGAACTGTTCAATGGTGTTGTGCTTGAACCGTTTTGCTGCTGCTTTGGACAGATTAGGGGGATAAATGACTTTGAAGCAGTTAACTCCAGACTTAATTCAAATGGAAGCCATGATAGGGAGGGAAGGGGCCACTAAGGTAGCGATAGCGCTAAGAAGAAGAAGAATAGGAGAGCACATATTCCGGAAGTCGAGTGAGGATAATCTAATAAGATTGTGGACAGGAGGCAACTAGAATTGCAGCCAGGGATTCTGGTCTAACTCCCCTCTAAACCATCGTACCTGTGGGATAGAGGGCTAGTTTGTCTCCCATGGCGGAACTAGAACGTACTTCAAGTAAGATTCCTCCTCTGAGCTATCCGCAGTTTCCGTTGGACCTAGAGCAGCGCCTTGCTCTGTGGAAGATTCAATTGTGCGCGTTTGGCGCTTGCTTTCAAAAGGGATCTTTGGTTGTTTAGGGTCTAACTTGTCCTGAAACAATAGTTTCTTTTTGCGCGGCTCCCCCCACAGACGTGTCTCACCATGTACACAGGCCAAATCTGTGGAACTCAGCCTGCTCAGTGCTCCTCAGCGCACAGCAGGCCCGCAGGGACTTCCAAGTTCGCTCTCCGCCAGTAGTCCAAGCCTACAGGCGGAACAAGGTCTTGTGCAGCGGTACTGTAGGTCTCTTTTGCTCGGGGGACTCTATCCCGTAATGTTCCAGGGAGGCTCTGCTACGCTGCAGTCATTTATGGAAAGGGCCGGTAAAAGACGCTAGCATTGGGCTGATTCAAAGGCACTCGCTTCTCACGTCACTGTAAGGTGGCCCTCGGGTCTCCGCATGAACGGCGTATCACAGGGTGCTCCCCAGTAACTGCGCCACTCGCTGCAATTCCAGCCCAGGCCTCAGATCCTCGGTCTCCAGCCCCGCCACGCCCTCATTCAAGCCCGCCAGGCTGATCGACGATATCGAAGGGAATCCGCCGGAGCCTCTAGTCCGCCAACACACCGATCGCCAGTGTTGAGCAACTGTGCTACCACAGCATTCTGGTGGTCGGGCACTTTTTTTTCACCCGGAGTTCTTCTTGGCAGGTCGCCACTTCGCGCTGAAGCCCGCAGGCAGGCCCCGGGCTCTTATCAGCCAGGGGCAGGCATATCTCCATCGTTTCACCGAGTTTTCAGCTCGGAGCAGCGCATATCGGCACCCCAGGACCTCCAATCCTTCAGGCGCTTGAATCCGCACTGTTTGGAATTTTATATCTGCCAGGATATTTCAGGATAGTGCGATGGTGTAGCGGCGCTCCGCTATGCCATCGCACTATCCTGAAAGACATAGGCTAAACCAGCCCCTCCTCTGTGTGGGGTGTGTTGTGCATGAGAAAGCCAGATCTGCCTGTCGTTTGTGTAATCATCAGGGTAATGAAACATTGCCAGGGGGGGTGCAAGGAGGCCAGGTCTGTTTCTATATTTCTGAGAGACTTTCAAAAGATTTGAGCAGGTGCTTTCCACTTCTGTTGTATTGCCTTTTTTCCAGAGCCATGCAGTAGCATAGTCAGTGTGTCATTTGCCCTAATGCAAGGAAGCAAATGGGCCCCCTGGCGCTGCTTAAAATGTGAAATTACAGCAATTACCAGGGTCTAGTGGGCACCTCAGGCCTCGGAGACCTGGTGCCACTGCTTCAGCTGCACCACTGGAAGCTACATACATGGCAACATTTTAGATGAGGCAAGTGGGAGATTTCAATACAATTATCAGGAGAATGTATTTCTCCTGTTGACTACTATTGAAGGGGAAGCAATTTCAGGTGGGAGAAAGCCACAATAAAGCCATTTTTGCTTCAAAAATCTGGAGTCTCCCGCCTGAATCGGGTCTATTGGCATGTATGCAGCTATGCCCCTGGAGCCATGTAAACATGTGGGCATACAACGTATTTCGAGAGGCTAACTGAGGTTCCTTGCTACCAAAATTGAAGAGGATGGTTGGTTGAAGTGCATAGAAACAAGCATTTTTAGAAGCCAAACGTTATCGCCTTTGAGAGTTATAGTTTGTCAATGATTTCTAGTTATGCTGTGCAGCAGCATGATGCGGGCAGTCCTAATGTAATTTTTTTTCTTTTTAAAAGGGAATTAGCGCTGGCTCTATCAAAGCACTTTTTTATTATTTTTAGCTATGTGCTCCCACATCTGCTCTCTCATCCTTCTTACCTGCCTACTCTCACTTTGAGTTACCTCATCCCCCAACCCACTCCCCAAACAAATAGGGGACTTAATTAGGGAATGAGGTAATATTGAGCAAAGGAGAGAGGACAGGAGGGAGGGAGAGCAGGACGTGGGTGGGAGAAGAGGACTGGAGAGAGGGGGTGGGGAGTAGGCCTGGGCTAAATTTCCGTTCCGCTCGCGGAAATTGCGATAATTTGACATTTTCGCGTTGCGCCGAGAGCGCGAAAATGTCAAAATTTCCGCATTCCGCAGCTTAGCGATAATTTGTTTCTTGCTCGCGCTGTAAAATAATACATTCTCGCGCACGCGCAATCGCCTTACCTGAATCCCCGCGTTCGCCGACAAGTTTTCCCGACCCGGTCGCGTTCTACACGAGATGTTGGATTGTTGGTAGCCATTTGCGCTGTCTCGCGACAGTTCGCGCCCGCAGTAATGTCATTGGTCGCGCGATCACGTCTTTCTTCTTGCGATCATGCACCGCGAGAAGAGTGAAAACAAGATAGGCGCCCGCGAGCAACCGCATCGGTAAGTTGGCGAGCCGCGACCACGCAGAAAATACCGCGAACGGGCGGGAAAAAAACTTCTGCATCTTCGCGATATTTCCGCGTGTTTGCGGAGATTTTTAACATTTTCGCGATAATTTGCGAAAGTCACTTTCGCAAATTCCGCCCACCCCTAGTGGGGAGCACGCGGGCAATAGACAATAAACTGCAAGGTTCTAGGGCATGGGTACTCACAAACATTTGCCCAGGGGCCACAAAGTATGGTCTGTGGTGCGACCGAGGGCCGCACTAATGCAGCAAGGTGGTGATAGGGGGTCTGGGTGGGTCAGGGATTGTGTAAGGTAGACGTAGGGGAAGCAAGGCATGTGTATCTAGTGGCTAAATTGCACAATATGAAACCAGAAAACCTGGGATAAATCTTGACTTTCCTCTTGACCAGACTGTGTGATCCTAGGAATTTTGTTTTTTAACTTTGCCTCCTTTTTCTTCATTATGAAATACAAGAGGACCTTGAAATACATATGTTCAGAACGTGCTCTGTACAAAACCTTCTCCTGTGTTTGATTATAATGTTGTCCATGTATATTATCAACCTAGGCCACCCACACAGTGCACGTGACAAATGACTTGCCTCTTAGTTCACTATTGGTGCTGTTAGGGTGGGGTGGGGATGCATGAATATTTCTAAATTCATGTTTGAAAACTATCTCTTAAAAAATACCTCTCAATGCAGTGTTTGGTAAAACGCTTCTGCATGTTGCTAGAGCGCTCAGCACCCTGGATAAACAGGGCCTCCCTGCAGTTACTGGAGACGGGGTGACGGTTCTTGACTCTCAGGGAGACTGCTCCGTAACTGACCTATTCTGCTGCTTTGCACCCTGTACTTAACTGAGAGCCCCTGCCTGGGCTACCGGCACGCCGCACTTTCTGCCCGGTCCCTGCAGTATCCTACTTGAGGCGGAGCCAGTCAAGGAGGGTGGGAGACCGCTCCGTAACTGACCTATTCTGCTGCTTTGCACCCTGCACTTTACTGAGAGCCCCTGCCTGGGCTACCGGCACGCCGCACTTTCTGCCCAGTCCCTGCAGTATTCTATTTTAGGCGAACCCAGTCACGCAATGCGGGACGCACGCTGACGGAGCCCGGGAGAAGACCGGGCCAAGACGGGCCCATCTACGCCCGTCATAGACAGGAAGAGGTCGGGCCGGGCTAAATTTCTTGGCCTTTCGGTGCAGTAAGAAGCTCTCAAAACTTTACGTATATTTGGTTTATGCATGTGGGGCAGCAAAGACTGTTTTCATGGACATTAGCTGGGTGAATCCCAGCAGTAGCAAAGTTTGGAAGTTGTAAGCACTGAGCTGCTTTGTCTGGGAAGGAGGCGTGACGTATATATTTGCGTTTTATTGACTTCTGCACCTCGAATTTTATCTGTGCTGTGTCCCATTTAATTTCCTTGAAATGGGGAAAAGGAAGACTCAGGGTATAGCTAAAACTAGTGGTGTGGAAGGCCCCAGGCAGACCTTGTTAAATTATTTGACTGGAGCGATGGGAGCTATAGAAAAGCAAATTAGCTCAGTGGAGAAAGTTATTAATATAGAAAAACTAAGTACAGAGGGTGAGAAAGTGGCGGAAGCCACAGTAGTAGGCCCGCTATTATGTCTACCCACTGTACCGTCCCCTCTCACAAGCCCAATAAGAAATGAAGGCAAAGTAAACGGGTGCATTCTGGATATTTCATATCTCGGGTTGTGAGCAGGATAGTGCGACTCAGCCCCCAGATAAACGTCCAAGGAATGCAAAAGCTATTGTTGTCCCTTCTAAGTATTCTGTCCCTGGGGCATCAAATATTAGTCGTAAATCTTCTAAAAAATCAGCTAAGAAAGTAGAGAGTCAATCAAAAACTAAACATAGGACCAGGGGTACTTCGGAAGTGGAAAGTGGAAATTCCTTGAACCGAGAAGTAGAATCTGTGAAACTCACACTGGAGTCTCTAGATAAGTTTATTCGAGAATTTATGTCTACCATCGCCACTAAGCTAGACGTCTTAGTATCTTCAATGTCTAAGCGAACAGAGTCCCCTTATGATGCGGGCCTCATAAAGAGCTCTGCTGTATCAGGGGGGACTATGGGTAAGAGGGCCTCTGTAGGTAATGGCATGACACGCGATAGCCCCGCACAGTCCGATCCCTTGCCAATACCCCATACGCTTGTACCACCACCCCGTTTTAAATGTCAGAGCTCTGGCATGCCAAATCCCTATCAAAGGTATTCACCATTAAAAAGATTTGGCCACGGCCCACAACCTCTGGTAGCTGCGGACAAGGGCAACTCTGGAGTGCATCTTAATCGGGCTAACCAGGCAACTCCCCATAAAGCTAGCATACTGGACCTCCCACCGGCAGCTACCCCCTATACTGTGATTTTAGTTAATGTACTGACACTCCCACAGGGGACTGAAGAATCCTGGGTGTCATTGAGAAATAAAAGTCTAGACTGGCTAGGCACAGAGCTAGGCCACTCCGAGAAATTGTTCACAGAATTTAAGATGGTGAGAACTATAAGCTGGGTAGGGCGTGGACAAAAAAGGTTAAGTGATGACTGTGTGGTTCTAACATTCGCCACTCCTCGGTTTGTGCAAATGATTCTGTCTAGAGGTAGCGAGCAGGCTATAACACAATCCAGCATAAACATCCTACCTTTGGGCTACTTTTATCAACCAACATGTGATCTCCATCCAATGGTATATTTAGCCCCCTATCCAGCAAACCACAAACAACAGTTTAACGTTCAGGTTTATAATAGATTTGAGGCTCTTCATAATTTAGAAGAGGTAGATTGACTAACCACACATGTACCTAGGAACCATGCCTCTCTGCCTATTCCCATCAGTTTTAGCCCTGAAAGGTCTCTTGAACCCCAGTTCGTTAACAACATAGAAGACTTAAATAGGGCTAGCACTGGACTGATTCATGGTAATAAGGAGGATGCGGTGGAGGGAGTGGGAACTTTTAGTCCCATCAACAGAGAAATATTTGCTAACCCATCGCATGAACAGTCCCCACATCCCACTGTTGGAGCGCCTATAATCTCAGAGAGAGATGACAGGAGTAATTGTCATAAGCTATGTTTTTGGAATGTGGCCAGGCTTAATGCTAAGGTGATAGATCATACCTGGATTGATTTTGTTAAGGAGTTCGATGTATTAGCTGTCCAAGAGACCTGGATTTGCGAACCTATACATTTTAATGGTTTTAGAATTTTTCATTCCCCTGCTACTCCCTCAGTTTATGGGAGAGCTAAGGGGGGTTTATGTCTTTATGTGTCGAACCTCCCGAACTTGGAAAAATCTGTTTTAATTGGTAGCGATGTTTACTATCAGGTCATGTTGCTTCACATAGACAGGACACTTTGTCTGCTGGTGGTTAACTTTTACAACAATATTCCTACCAGTAGATTTGAGGAGGTAGTGAGATCTATTAACACCATTGTACAGAATATTCAGGCTGCATCGACCAGAGAAGTGTGCATCCTATAGGGGGGGTGATTTTAACTGTAATATGTGTGGTCATGTAGATTATGGGTGCTGTGGTTTATCGTGGGATAAGGACCATCCCTTTCAGCACTTCGCGCATAATAAATTCGGGGACATTCTAAATGAAATTATGCTTGATACAGACTTGGGCTTTGCCAATATGTTATGTCCCAACCCCGTGCCTTTTAATTCCACCTTTAATGGGCAGGGGAAATCATCAACAATAGATTTTATTTTGATGTCAAGCAGGTATGCTACTAGAGTCAAAGATTTTGTCACACATGACATATCAGTGAGTGACCATTTCCCTCTGAGCATCTCCATTAGGTCTAAGAGAAATATAATAGATCATACACCTACATTTATGGGGAACCTCATTATATCTAGGCAAAATGGACATGCCCTAAAATGGGCTAAGCTGAACCCTGATACTTTCATCAGGAAGGTTATTACCAATTGTAAAGAGGAGGTCAAGGCCTGTTTAGATGTAAATACTATGACCAAAGACATTATTAGTGGGTTTCAGACAATTTCAAAGTGCATCAAACAGGAAATGTCTGTGAATCTCAATAAATCTAATAAACCTAAGCATGGTTGGTTTGATGCAACATGTTCTAAGGCCCATGCCAAGTTAAAGAGAGCACTGCATTCAGAGCCTAGAGTTGTGGAGGATGTCAGGCTGGCACGCAGGGAGTATAACGCGGCCTTAAAGTTATTTTAAAAAATAAGGGACTAAGACAATTTCGTCCTGCTTTTCTGTTTTTACAAACAATAGGAGAAGAACAATTGTCCGTATTAATTTTAATGTTTTTAAAATTAGTCTTAAAATGTAAAAATTCAATCATGATGTAATTCACTCTTTTTCCAATTTTCTCTGGAACTGATTTGTATTGCTATTTTATGTATTTATAAGCTAATACTTGTATTTATTGTGCCCATAATTGTATTGCGCTTTTATGAATATTTCTTTTAATCGAATAAAGCTGATTGAATTGAATTGAACTACACTTTTTTGAATTTTGGTGTTCCTAAAGTTAAGTGGTGAAGGACACCACCTTAGTTACTTCATAACTTCAGTTAACCAGCAAATAAATGCTTTCCCTTTATTTTAAAAAAATCTGAATATTTTTGCTTGTTAAGTAAACAACAGCTTGTGCTGCTGTTCACCAGGGGGGCCACATGTGAAGGTCAAGAGGGCCGCAAGCAGCTACTGGGCCATACTTTGAGTATCACTGTTCTAGGGCAAACACATGGACACCATGGCTTGGGGAAAGCACACAAACAATGGAGTGTTGGCGGGAGGGGTTGGGGCAAGGAAATGAAAATGGAGGGTAAATGGGAGGGGCATCAATCAATCAATCAGGCTTTGTGAAGCGAAGTTACTCACCCGAAAGGGTCTCAAGGCACTGGGGGAGGGGCTCCTATGCCCTTGCGGATAATCATCAGAGGGCTACCATAGCCCATCAGGGTGCATGGGGAAAGCACACAGACAATGGGAAGCTGAGACAGGTAGGCGGCCTACAGAGGATTGGTGGGAGAGGCTGGAGGAAGCACAAGGACAACAAAGAGTAGACGGGAACAGCACACAGACAATGGAGAGTGGGCAGGAGGGGAATGGAGGAACAGGGAGCGAGAAATATACATAAGGGTGACAGCTCGAAAACAATACTGTAGAGTGCTGAAACAAAAAAGAAAAAAGTAACACCTGAGAAAAGCAAGCAGTGGAAGGACACAGTAATGCTTTCAAGCTCCAGGAAAGTACTAGATAGTTTGGCAAAGTGCAAAACTGCCCCGGCCTATTTAAAATGCATCGGAGGCATCCTCGAAAGTGCTTACATTTTTACCAGGATATAAGTTTTTCAATGTATGGCATCCCCCCTCTCTGCAAAGTGCCCTAAACATGTCCAGATTTATCCAACAGAATAGCTGCAGTGACCAAATGTTTAATGACCCTTTTCAGTACCCTCTTAACAGCAGTTTACCATGCCAGTGAAAACACTCTCATGATCTGGAGGGTTTCTCGGGGCAGATTTCCCCCGCTCATCCGGCTCACTGGTAGTGATGCCTCTTATATGCTACACTCTAAGAAGACCTATATAAATCACTTATTATTGGCTGCCGTTTAGATGATGTATTTTAAGCATCATAGTTCACACAGAGTTCTAATACATCATGTATTGATGAATGAGACTTTGGTGAAGGTTGTTTCCACATATTGTGTAAATGTGTATTGTTTATAAAAGCTTGTCGTCGGAAGTGTGTTGCTGACACATGGGACTAACATCTCAAAGTTCATTATCATTTATAAAATATAACCCTTTGTTGTCATATCTGCGCAGTCCACCTTCAGTTTTTCAATCAAATGTGAACATCAGCTGCAACATCTCCACAGTCCATTATTAATCACATGGTAAAAAATTGCATAGCTATACATTGTCACTAAAATATGGTGCAGAATGGGGGGCGTGGCTTGGAGCGTCAAGATGGCGTTACCACTCTAAGAGTGCTCCGGACCCCTCCATCATCTGCCGAGCCATCCTTAAATATCAGTATGATCCAGTACCTGAAGAAACCCTCCTGGCCTGGTGCCAGGTGACCTGACAAGCTGTTGGGCCGCTGAGAAATCGAGAGAACTGCTTCATGAGAATTGGGCCGGCTGCCTGCACAAAAAGGCAGTAAGGCCTAATGAATGAGATCCCGATATCTGGCAGGAAACCAGAGGCAGCTGACTGCGATGGCACCAGAGCTGCTGGATCTGGAGCAACTTGCCTGCGGTGACATCCGCATCAAGGGAAACCCGCACGGAAATGCATTGGTTGCAGAGGCAGAGCCTAGCCTGGTGCAGTCGCGGCCTCTGCGACACACCATGGCAGCTGAGGAGATAGACGGGCCTGCCGCGACCTCCTTGACACACAGCGCTGAAGAATAACTGGAAGCCGGGGTGGTCTCCGGATGCACCCGAACTAAAGTGCACCGGTTCACTGCGACGCAGATAGTGTGCGGCCCAATTTGATGATGTCCCTGGGCCTGAGGGACAGGCGACCTGGCAGGACCTAGTGCCTGCCTCCCGGGGCTCCACACACCACGCCGGAGACCATAAAGAACTCGGACCAGTGGCATGGACACGTGCTGCAGCGGGCTCCGAGGATGCTCTGGGGCACGGTAGACACCCTGCAAGTACCCTCCTGCCCAGAACTGACTCGACTGAGGTGGAGGGCTGAGGTAGACCCGCGGGGGCAGACACATGGGCCCTGCACACGGTGCTGGGACAGAAGCAGATGGCTAACCCTGCAGGGACCACCAGTCAAATTAGCGGCCTGAAAAGGTTGACACCAAAACCTACCGAGGGCAGGCCTGGGGACCAAAGGGAATGAAGAAAGGAGGATCTACCAGTGAATGCTGATCCGGAAAGGGAGGAAATCAATCCAGCACGCCAGCGATTAATGAATACCTCTTCTCATGCCCTCAATAATCTGGTAAGCGGTTGGATGGTGCTGCCCCCAAGATAATCGTGACTTTTCCCCCCCTTTCCGCAGTGCTCATTAATTTAACTGAACACCTGTGAAGCATTCCAAGGGTGTACCTCCTGAGCTCTTACGACTTTACATGGCTGGAAACACCTTCCGCGAACCCCACCCTGCTCTACGCCCTCCACTGGGAGACTGGCAGTTAAAGAAGGTGACCGAGGAGAGCCGGTACCGCCCAGAAATGCAGACCACCAGGTGAGGGCCTCACTGCGCACCCACATAGGCCCATAGCGGGCTTGACTCTAAACCTGGACCTTCACTGACCCTGTACCGCTGATACCCAGTACCCACTCCAGTAGCTCAACTGAACAGATGTAGCCCAAAAAGGCCCTCAAGAGAATCGGACCCTAGACGGCCTCGGCATCCGCCCAGTGATACCATGACTAATCGAGCTGGCAAATAGAAGACTGCTGGGGCCTAATAACGCATATGCCACCTTATTTCTGCACTGCTAACTGCTAAATACAGTGCGACAGACCCCGTGTGGACATACCAGATGCTTTCCTCTCCCGCCCACTGCCCAAAGCCAAGGACGGGAGTAACCCTTCTCCTTTCTGGGCTCACCGGACTGCACTCTGAGAGTAAGGCGCAAACTCTATCACCAGCATGGGGAAGGACCGAGGACCTAAGCCTCCCCCAACACAAACCAAGATGGATCAATTCACGACCAATGATCCTGGCGTGGCGGAATAACCCGCAGAGAAGCGAACCCCTGCCACGGCCGACCTCAACACCATCCTACAAGTAAGCAGCGCCTTACAAACCTCGGTGGAAAATAAAATTGGCGAAGTCCGGGTCGATATGGCTCTCCTTCAGCAAGACCTCCGCACCACGACGGTTCGGATTAAACAAACAGAATCTCGCATTTCCACAATCAAGGATGACATCCACCACCTGAAGGAACAAGTAACGCGTCTGCAAACCCATACGAAGGAACTACACAAAAGATCAGAGGATGTTGAAAACCGATCGAGACTGAATAATGTCCGCTTAGTGGGATTCCAGGAGGAATCAGGACAAGGCCAAATGAGAAACCTTATTTAACAATGGATAAAATCCTGGATGCCTAAAGATTCCCTCTCCACCTGGTTTGCGATCGAGCGATCCCACCACTCCCTGGCCCCCAGACCTCCACCTGGAGCACCTCACAGACCCATCATCTTCAGGGTCCTCAACTTCATAGATTGGGACCTCATCCTAAATTAAGCACGCAACCGAAAATCTCTATCATACCAAGGGCAACCAATAATGATCTTCCCAGATTACATACGTGAAGTCCAGACTCAAAGACACCTCTTCGTTGAGGTGAAACAGAAATTGTGTGCTCTGGACCTTCAATACTGGCTGCTCTTTCCAGCTCGCCTTCGGGTGGTGTTCCAGAACAAATCTCTTTTCTTTGACTCTCCAGAGATGGCCTGAACTTGGCTAACTGAAGAACGGCAGCTAAAGGCATACACCTCTGCACCACCCACCAGGGCCCAGACCGGGGATGCCCATGTGAGATCACCCAAGCTAAGCAGAAGACGCACATGCTCCCGCAGGGGACAAGGAAAGCGCCGAGCCAGATTGGACTCGCCTGCAAGCCCCGGACTACATCCTAGGGACTATGCACCAGTGAACAGCTCCCGCTCTTCACAAAGATCCGACTCCCTGAGCCGCTCAGAACCTGGTGACATCTCACCCAAGGCCCCTCACCTGGACTTAGCTGACTCGGATCTGTCTCAAAGTCCAGCGCTACTAGGATAAACACCCTGGCTGGGTACACACCATCCACAGTTACTCACCATGGGATATTTTCAGATAGACGACTTTCTCTGTAAAGTATAGTTCCTTTACATTGCAGCGATAAACATCCTTAGGTAGGGAGGGGTGATCCACACCAACCCACACCCAAGTGTTCTAGTTTGGTTCTTTTCTCTTTTGTTCACTACGGACAACAGATGCTTCTGTTCTCGAAGTCTAGGGTGGGGGGAGGAGTAGGGTTGGGGGGACCGTTGTCCCGAGTTTCAGTTACTGCCCTATGTTCACCACACCAGCAACTCTACCCAACAGCAGGACTATCTCCTGCGTTCCCCGCAACCCAGAAGGGTACCCATGACTGCACACGTTGCACACAGCGCAGAAAGCTCCACACCCAACCCATGCCTCATAGACCTCCATCTACACCCCTATCCACCGTGACAAACATATCTAACGGTGGAGATTCACTCCACATACTATCATGGAATGTCAACGGGCTACTAGACAGGGTTAAACATACGGCTGTCCTGCGGTATGCCCAAGGCCAAGCTGCAGACATAATATTGCTGCAAGAAACTCACCTTATGGGTAATAACTTCCCTTCCTGACACGCTATGGATATGACTGGGCTTGGCACTCAGGATTTACCTGGGGTTCACAGGGTGTAGCAATCCTCATGTGGTGTAACCTCCCCTTTATACCTGTAATGGCCACCAACGACCCCCAAGGATGCTTCACAATCCTTAGAGGGTCCATAGGAGAAAACACCCTCAATATGTTCTCAATATATTTCCCTCCATCACTGCTCTCTGCGACCTTAAAACGCACCACAGACATTATCGCATCACTACCCCCAGGGTTGATTTTAATTGGAGGGGATTTCAACGCAGTTATACACCCAGGAAGTGACACAACAAGCTCACCATCCGGTGTGAGGTCCACCCACGCAAGACTTCTCACTAAATGGGAAAGCACCCTCGCTCTATGCGATGCTTGGAGAATCTGGCACCCCCAAGCAAAACAGTATACCCACACCTCTGCAGCCCACTACACGCATGCACGAATTGAACATATCTTTATGCCTGCACTGGACTGTCAAAAAATCAGACATATCACCATCCTTCCCAGAGGTATATCCGATCACTCACCCATATTCCTGAAGGTAGGGGACCCCCTGATATACTTCGTCCGGTATGGAGGATAAACACATGGTTCCTCCAGGACAAAGATTTTAAGAAAGCTGTAGAAGCAGAGGTCCAGCAACACTTTCTTACTAACCACAACTCAGTCCTCCCCGGTTACCCTGTGGGCAGCAGGCAAAGCCACTCTTCGCGGCTTCGCCAAATCAAAATCAAGCGGCTGGCCCGGGACGCTCATATTACACTCTTAGAGGCTCAAGCCACCCTCCATGAAAACCGAACAGCTGAACTGCAGGAAGACACACAAGAGAGGCAGCTCGTATACCTGCGGGGCGAGATCAAACAAGCCTCCATGGCGGCTGCCAAGCTACTGTGGAGATCCTCTATTGCCAGGGTGTATGGATGGGGGGACAAAAATGGGAAACTCCTGCACCGCTTGGCCACATACCCAATGGCTAACCGTATAATCCCGGAGATCAAAGACCTGGAAGGTATCATTCATCACATGCCTTCGGCGATGGCCCAGACCTTCGCAGCATACTACTCTAAACTCTACTCAAAGCAATGCCCCGAACTCTCTCTCTCAAACCTAATCAGCAAAGAACGCTTCCAACTTCCCTGCCTAAACCAAGCAGAAGCAAAAACTCTTGATCTTCCAATTACCCAGGAAGAAATCAACAATGCAATATCACGCACTGCATTTGGTAAAACCCCGGCCCGATGGTCTCCCGCAGGAGTACCACGCTGCCTACCGAGAGATACTGGTTCCGCACCTATTAGACATATACACTGAAGAGGTCGAGAACAGCTAATTTCTACCCGAAACAGACGCTGACACTATTGTGGTAATCCCCAAAACACAACCTCCCTCATCAAACTGCACCGAATATCGCCCAATCTCTCTCATAAACACGGAGGTTAAAATATTCGCTTTGATCCTAAGCCACTGACTGAAGCCATGTCTTTCCAAACAGGTCCACCCCGACCAATGTGGATTCATGCCATCCCATGGAACCAGACATTGCCTCAGACGCCTCCAGGTAGCCTTAGCAAATTGTAAATCATTAACCCCCTACTTGGCACTTCTCCCTATTGATTTTGAAAAAGCATTTGACTCTGTAGATTAGCGGTATATGGAAGACGTCCTGATTGAGATGGGCATGGGCCAACACTTCCGTAACTTGGTTAAAGTGTTATACTCTTGGCCGCAAGCACCGGTGCTGGTCAACATGGCTCTCTCTGAATTATTTATTCCATTGGAATGGGTACGAGGCATGGCTGCCCTATGTTTTTTTTGGCCAAACCGGCCCAATCCAGCCCCCACTGCCTCGGGGCATTGCACCCCTTTGGACAAGTCTCTGGTCTAAAACTAAACTCCAGCAAATCCGTCCTGGTCCCTCTCCACTTATCAAGGGACTGCTTTGACTGGAAATCCACGATACCTCTCAGAAGTCAGTCATTTAAGTATCTGGTAATCTGGGTGGCCCTGCTCCTTGATCTCGCCTGGTCACTCAACATCACCCAGCTGGTGAAGAGAGCATGTGAAGACCTCCACAGATGACAGACACTACTGTTTAATCCCCTGGGAAGGGTTGCCTTATTTAAAATGATGATGCTCCCCAGGATCCTTTACATGATCCAAAACACCCCATTTCTCTTTCCACTGACCTGGTTTAAAGAACTCAACTGTCTGACCACTAAATTCCTTTGGGGCGGTCAGAGACCTCCCATGGCCCTGTCCCAATGCCAGATTCCATCCTTCGATGGAGGTATGGTCATGACCAATCTGTACCTATATTACCTGGCAACCCCCTACTCACGCTGCATGACTGGTTTAACGGTGGCTGGTCGGATCCAGCATTCAGGGTGGAGCTGGACAACCTCTGCCTGCCCAAGATCCATGCGATGATGTACGGGGGACCTATCCCCAAAACTTTACCAACTGTAACGCATGCGGTTTTCCTGGCCTGGTGCTCCTCCATGCGCCATACCCATGGATGAATAAATTGACTCAATACACGCCACTTTGGCAAGGAGCCTGGCTTAGGGAGGTCGGCAGGCTGGAAGGATTCCGGACATGGGACCTCATTGGCATCTCACAGCTTGGGTACGTGTGGACAGGCGACCATATGCGCTCTTTCCAAGACCTGCAAACCTGTTATTCCCTACACCCCTCACAATTCTATAGGTATCTGTAGATACGTCACACCCTTCACAGGCACGTACCAAATGGAACATTGCTCCCAGAGTATGGTCCCACTGAGGCACAAACTATGACAGGTTACCTGGGGAAAGGGGGTGTCTCTCGTATTTATCGCTCCCTAACCAATAACACTCCAAACACACTAGACCGGTTAAGAAACCAATAGGAGCAATGGATAGGACCTCTTAAAGTGGAAGACTGGAGAGATGCATTGATGGCACCCAAAACTGTCACCCCCACAGCCAGACTCTGTCTTGTCCAACTTTACTATTTACACACTGCCTACGTAATGCCCAAGCGCCTCTATACTGCAGGTTTGAATCCCACTGCATCATGCGAGCACTGCGATCATGACCAAGCAGACTTCTTTCACATGGTATGGGCCTGTCCTGTCATTTCACAGTATTGAGACTCCATAGAAAAGGAGCTCGCAGAAGTCCTGGACTGTGTGGTCCCACACAACCCATTAAATATACTCTTTTTTTTTTTTACATTGTTTATTCTGGTCAGTCAAACATAGCACATAATGTCACTTTAGGTACATACATGTTTGCAAGCTACATACAACACAAATAAACAGCAAGATCGTATGATCTAAAAAATTATCAGTACGGCTGTTAACAGTCATTATATCCATTCATAGTACCGAGATTTGCACTGAGGTGTACAGAATAAAGCAAGATCACATCGTTGACTCGTGTTACTTGTATCCTGTACAGATCCCGTCTGTTGCAACATATAAAAAAATAGATGCCTAGTGTGATTTGTGCCTACACATCAGTGAATGTGATCAGTCCTCTGATTGCGCAGATGTAAGGTATTGTACCAGCAGGCCCCAAAAGTCCCTAGGGCGGGAAGCCTGAGGTATTTCCTCCGCATATGTTTCCAGACGTTCCTTGCAATATGTCAAATCTGTAAGCCAGTCTTTGCATTACGGTATAAGTTTGCTTCCCCATACTCTTGGGAATTATAGACAGATTAGATGGATCCCGAACTGACAAACAATTCCTTACTACTTCCATAATGGTGGCCAAGCGAGATAGTGCTGCTGATTGGACAAACCCTATGTCTCCTGGCACAGCGAAATGGCGCAGAGGCGTAGACTGGTGCACAACAAAGGAGAAACCAATGTTTGAGGCCAGAGGATGTCCAACTAAGCACCATAAGATTTGGGGCAAATGGTTGGGGCAGATAGAATGAGTGCATCTCACTCTAGGAACTGTGTGCACTACGTGGGATTTTGTGGGGTCAAATTATGCAATTTTATACTCCCCCGTATATGTTATTTGGAGATGTCTTATAACCGCTGTAATATCCTGCACTTGATTACTGCTGGTACTTTCGTGTTCAAAAACCAATAAAATTGATTATCAAAAAAAATATGGTGCAGAAAAAATAACGTAAAACTTCCCTTTTTTGTGCCACTACATTTCGTAGTCTATGCCACAGTATCGTGAGGGGTCAGCACAGTGGTCAAGCACTAGTAAAACACTGGGGAATCAACTGACAGGCTGTTGCTGATGATGGAAATACATGTTTTACTCAGAATATCACACTTTATTCTCACATGGCTGTGAGAGATATTGTGCACTTATAAAAATATGCTCTCACTTTAACTTCAACACCTCTCTGAGAAAATCATGAGGCTGAATAGTTTTCTCTCAAACAGCGTTAATCAAATCGCAGCAGAGATTAGGCATTTTTTTCACAGTGTGAAACCACCTGAGAACTCACCATAGTTCATAAAATGAGTATACCACAATTCAGTGCCCCTCCCATACTGCTTTATGCAGATGACGCAGTGCTAATTGCAAGAATTAGGGTGGCGTTACAAAACTTGTAGAGGCTTACTCAAATATGATTAGTCTGGACCTTCGTATTAATGAAATTAAAATCTTCGTATAAGTGGCAGGCTTCCAGTGTCTCATATAGAGTCACGTAGGCTGGCAGTGGTGGACACCTTTTCTTACCTGGGGTCTTGTTTGATAGAAAGAACTTATGGTCAAACATGATGGACAACAGAGCCCTGGTTATGGAAAAAAATGTAAGGGCCAAATGTGACTTTATTAAGAAGCTTGGTGTGAAAAGGTAGCTTGATATATGCTGTCCACTAGTTAAAGTGGGCACCCTGTACCAATCCACACGACCCTTATGATGTATGAGTTCAAAGATAACCTTTATGAAAGCTATCCTAGTTGTAGCTATGGAGAGCAGCCTTCAGGCTTAATCTTGAAGGAATGTAAAGCAGCTTGTTTTACCAGAATATCACCTCCTGAATGACTAAATGAAGGAGAACCACACAGTAGTTATATAAAAATATGTATTTATTAATATAACACTATCTGCTATCCTCTACACGAGGGTAGAACACAAAGCACACAATACTGGATCAATAGAAAAGTTGTAAGTAGCACAATACACAGCGGGTTCCAGGGGGAGACCGAACAATATACTAAAATAGTGGTATAACAATCACGACTTGACTAGACACAGTGCCTAGAGCACATAGAATCACTGGGACCCCAAGGAACCACCCAAGGTGATGACACAGGTGAGCTTCACATGAGTGACACAATGCACACCACTTTCTGGCCAAATTTTTATCAAGTTTTTGATGATTCCACAAATTAATCATTTTGCGTGCAGCCCATTCTAGTGGTTTTGCCTCACGAACCACTGACTTGAGAACATCATTCCTAGTTGGAGCAACGTCTTGCCCCTTAACGGACGCACTGCTTAGTCCTTTGAAAAAAGGTATCTTCATTTTCAAATTTTCAACGCTGTTTATTGTCAAGTAACTCCAATGGTGTAAACGATTCAAAACTTGTTTAAACAGTCAATTGTGAGACCGTCCATGTATTACAAACAATTCAAATGCTGCAGATTGCCATTCCAAGCCTTTTCTTTCTGCAACACGGCGTATACATTAAAAACATCCTCAGTAGTATTTCCAATGCATTTCGGGCATTTTCTTCGCCCTTCTTCAGGGATTCACTACAAATTTTCAAAAAACAACAGCGTTAAACCGTGAACAACAACCTAAGTAATGACCCTCTGTACAATATATCACCATATCTCATGCCCTGTGTTACCAATTGCCCGGTTCAACGTTTTCCCGCTGCTTACATAGTTCCATTTAGAAAGCTGAATAAGATTCTACATCCTAAAACTCAACCCTTCAACAACGTGCTTTCTCCGTACCTACTTCTGATAACCTTCCAACCGCGTTTCCTTCCTTCCTTTCACCAATCTGTAAACCTCTTCCTTTCACGTATCGCCCTTTTAACTACATTCACCATGTCGCCACCCTCTCAATTCAACCAATCCCCTTGCTGCTTAAACCTTCCTCACTACTACATGACACAGGTGACCCACGGAGAACGGGTGCAGTGAGGAAACACGACCGCGTGCTCCATACAACTCTATGGGAAAGTCTTGGTTGCAAAGTTAAAGTTTAAGGACCCTTCTAGGAGGACTTCGAACCAACCCTTTGGAACTTAAGAGTTTAAAGAGCCATCCCACCAGTGGATACCGTAGTATCAGAGTTACCTAACCCAGGAAAGCCGGGTGCATAGGTCTGATGTGGCGTCGGAAACTCTTGTCGTTCTCTATGGAAGGAAGTGAAGAAGTATACTGCTGCCGTGAAGGTGAAAAGGGTCCGATGGAATCAGAGCCTGGAATCTGGATGGAAGGCACCTGAAAGCAGAGGGGACAGAGTCTGGGTAACTTCAGAGTGACCAGGGGCTCGGGAGACGAATTCCTACCGATGTCGGGTGCTTCAGGTGCGAAGAAGGGATGCTTGACTCTGCAGCCACGAGGACCAGGAGACGTCGAGGATGACCAGGGGCCAGAGGTGAGCTGTCCCATGAAGGATGTCGAGTGCGGAGGGGTCAGTGTCCGGTGGGAGCACCAACCAGCCTTGGCAACAGCAACCCATGCAGGAAAGACAAACAGGTTACGGTGTGAACCAGCAAGGTCCAGGGGACTCTCCAAGTGATGGAGAGTCGGCGCATCTGGAGCAACCAGGAAAGCCCAAGAACAATCAAGATGACCCTCATGGGGAGCCACAGGCCGAAGGGCCAGGAGTCGCGAGGGGACCTCGAGCAAGTCTGCAAAGTACCAGCCCACAAAGCACACGGTGTGAGGAGGCCGGAGTTCTCTGGTGCAAATACTGCTCAGGGTCCAATGCACAAGCTCAGGAATCACCAACAAGTATATGCACTTGCAAATGGTAGCGGTGCACAGGGGTTCGGGTTACACAGCCCCCATGAGCGATACTGGCCTCAAACTCAGTGAGAGGGCAGATCAATCTCAGGGACCTTCAGGAACCCACCTCCTGTGTAGCTGAAATCTTTAGAGCCCACAGAAGTTCACTAGCAGCTACCAGTTAGTTGCGCTTTAGATGCCTGTGAAGCAGGGGAGTGACTCCTTCACTCCAAGAAAGATTTTGCTGTTGTCTTAAGTGCCCCACAGGTCCTGCACGGAGCCTGTATGGAGTCAGAGCACAAACTAAGCTTCATACAGAAAGGATGACGAAGTCAAGCCCAGTCAAGGTCTAGCGAAGTCCAGGTGTCCAGACGGTGAAAAATCAATGGTTTCTTCTTTGTAGAATCTTGTCCACGTAAAATCAAATGTTGTGTAGCCAGGTAACCCATTTTATACCCACAGGAGAGGGTTGGGCAGATTCATGGGACCCTCCTAGGGGAGGGCAGGACAGAAGGGTGGCTACACCCATGTCCTTTGTCCAGTTTCGCGCCAGAGCAGGAGCCAATGACTCTCAGAACTGGTTTGAGCTGGACTATGCACAGGGACACCAAATGTGCCCCCAGTGCAGACTTCTGGCACTCTCAGAGTGCACCCATCCAGCCCCGATACACTAAATCCTGTCTGGGAGATGGTGACACCTCCCTGTGACAGGACGCCTATTGTGCTGCCTTCATCTGCTAGAGCTTGGCTCAGCAGCAGGAGGGCAGAAAAGTGTCTCTGGTCAGCAGCATCCATTTTGTGCTGTCCTGGTCGAGAAAGCTTCCACCGGTAAGACCAGTGACCCCACGAAGCTCGCTTCAGAAGGGTGGAATCATACCTCCCACACCAGTGTGGAGCTTTGATTCCAAGGTTTTTGACATCAAACTCGATATGTTTCTATGCAGTCGTTTTCGAGATAGCATTTACCACGAGGTTATAATGCACCTTTACCTATATGTCCGGCTGAGCCTCAAACAACTCGGGAGAATGGTCTCCGATGGCTGCAGAGGGGCTCTGCTCATGCAGGGGCACCGCAGGGGCACCCTCTCACAGAAAACCCAGCACCCTGCCTTCAGGATTGTTAAGGCCTGCTATTGGGGTGACATATACGTTTTAATTGTAGTGACTATAAATATAGTGAACCTATATCTAATGTAAGTGGTGCAAGCACCATCTTACACAGGCTGCAGTCGCAGACCTCAGGCTTCCATTTTGCATGGCCTCTCATGGGTGGCATAATACATGATTCAGCCCATGGGAGGCATCTGGGGTACATATGCCCTGGGTACATTGTGTACCGTATACTAGGGACTGATAAAGGTACCCCAGTATCCAATCTGGAGTGTACCAGAGTACATGTATGTCAATTTAAGGGAGAAAGCAGATAGGCAGGGGTCCTGATTAGCAGGATCCCAGCCAGATTAGTCAAAAACAGTGAGACATCTAGCAAAATAAGTGGAGGTAATCATAAGAACCAGATCGTACTTTCCTACACTTGGGTCTTAGCTTATTGAGGTAATGAAAAGGGTATATTCCGCAAAACCTATCTCCACAGCAACGTATGGAGCGTGAGTGGGGAGTGGCAGCAATTGACTCCTTACAAAGAATAGAGGATGGTTTTTATAAAAGGTTACTAGCCCTCCCACGCAACTGTTCAAATTATAACTGCCATCTTGAACTTGAGGCCCCATATCTTTCTGACATCATCTGGTTAGCACCCCACCTTTTTTATGGCACTCGATTTGGAGGAGAGACACTGTCAATCTGACCCAAAATATTATCAGGGACTGTTTATCCCTAGACTATGCACATAAGATCACTTAGCTGCAATATGTGGAATCTACACTGGGAGTTCTGGGTTTAGAAGATCTGTATGCTAATCCATTCAGTTGTATGATATTGTTTTAGAGAAGCCTGTAGGCCAGAGAGGAGATTTAACTCATCAAAAACTCTCAATAAAGATGTACCTTGCGTGCCCCTCTTCACTCGGTGAATTATACTTAGAATTTGTGACAAATTCCCAACATCGTTTAATTTTAGTGAGGTTCCGTATGAATTACATTTGTCTGATGATGAGCTTTCCAAAGAATATGTATTTGCAAACAATTTGACATATTGTCCCTGTGATGAAAGGTCAGCCCAGTCAGATCTGCATTTATTGTTCTTTTGCACCTTTTACGATCTACAAAGGAAAATGTTCATTCTCCCTCTTTTGCGAAAATACCATTTTAAGCAATGTTGCCCTGCTCTTCATTTGATCACACAATTGATTAATCCCTTTGTATGTTATGCCATGGCCTCATTTCTCTCGTCCTCTCTGAATAGCAGAAGGGCCACAACAGAATGGGAGAGTGAAGGACAAAAGTGAGGTGAGTAATGATTAATTGAGATGGCACAACACAGTTTTCAATTTTTATGATGATTGCCTTTTTAAATATAGGATTTTAAATATGGATCCCAATCTTGTTTTTATGATGTATCACATATTATATGTATATTTTTTATTACTGATGTTTTTATCTTGTGTGCTTGATATGCATTGGAAACATTGTCAAATAAATAATTTTGACTGACTGACTGACTCTTTTTGCGATCCTCAAAAGCTGATATTGACTCAATGGATTTCGCTCAAATTGATCATAGTGCCGCCTCTCCTTTGCTTCATGATAGGACTGTGCTAGAGAAAGGGATGTACTGCTAAATACCCCACATATTACATTAAATATTAAAGGTTCATTGACATTGTACTCTTTTGCATTTGCTGTTACTTTTGTTGCTTTTGCTCTTGTGCTTGCTGTTCTATTTTGTATTCGTTGTATTTTCTGTTCTTGTGCCCCCGCTTGTTTCTTGCCATTTTTCTCCCTTCCACCAACCTCGCCCAATGACTCCTAGCATTCCTTCCACTTCCCAAGACCTACTTACTGGGGGTCTCAGCACAACCCCATTGAGCAGGCTCTGGTGTCCGCTCCCTCTTGCTGCCGCTATTTGCTGCCAGGTGTGTCTCCTCCTATTGGTAAAAGAAGACAACCTCTAAGTTACTCCCTTAAAATTGGTAGTGGGTATAACTCCAATTGTTCATAAACATCATTAGGTTTATTGTAGAGCTATGAACATACACAATGCTTACATATTATTGTTCACTCTTTTTTATATTTTTAATATTGTAATAATCATCAAACAAATTTTTTGTTTTGAATATCAAAACAACTTATTTAAACAATTAACAGTGGCTTGCTTAAATTAGAAGGAAAGGCAGTTCTCACCTACCCAAAAACCTCTCATACAACATGCACACCATACCCTTTCATACCACACATATAGTTAAAAACAAGAATACAAGGGAGAAAATGTCTCCATATGTTTATGGGTGCTAATACATGCAGTATCATATATAATTGTTGTGTGATACTATGCAAGGTCACAGATTGCAAATAGTTAAATATAACCATAAAAGAAACATTTCATAATAAATGCATAATCCAATGGAAATCGCAGATTTATTTTCGTTAGTTAACACACAATGCATCAATGCGCGTTTCGGTGAAACACCATGATAGCGATTACACCTTCCTCAGGTCAACAAAGGGTGACTGTAGCAATTAAAACCAGAGATGGGTAGGGAGGAACTCACAATTATTGCTCTGGAAACAAATAATGCAATTAGATTACTTTGTCTGAAAAAATCTGAATATTATCCATTGCACATGTACCACGTGTAAAATAAGGGAAGAAAGAATCAGTGAAATACCAAAATATATATAAGAATAAGGAAGCCTTAAATACCATAATTGCACCCAAAAAGTACAGGAAACCACATGTTATTTAGGAAATCTTAAAGGAGTCCCCATAGATTATCAGGCAGCAAAAGAGATGGAAAAAGGTGAATACACATGCGGTGGAATATGTTCAATCTAAAGTTTTACTTCCAGAGAGTAGAAGAGAGCCTGATCCATTGCTTTTGTGATTTGCTTCCTCGCCGCTCGCCAGCTTACCTTGCACTTGTGCATTTTGCTTTTGTATAGTCTGTTCTTATGCCTGATTCTTCTGTACTCTAGTGGATTTGTTGTTACTTTAGTTTTTTTTGCTTTTGTTCTTGTATTTGCTGTTCTTCATTGTATTCATTGTACTTGTAGTTGCTGTTTTTGTACCCCTGCCCCCTGCTTGCTTCCCGCCATTTTTCAGCCCCACCCACAGCATCCCAGCAACCCTCCCGCCGCCCAGGACCTACTTAATGGAGGTAGTAGTGCGACCACGTAGCGGACTCGCTGAAGGCGTGTTAAAGGCCAACCTGCCTGTGCATGTCTGTGTCTGGACAGTGCTCTGTTCCAGGAACCCTGGCTGCCCAGCCAGCCACAGGTACTCCGCCACAGAACTCTAAGACCTAAATCCCAGATACCGCAACAATGAATGCTGCATCGCATCCCACAATCAATGGTAGGACCGTTCACCTGCCGCCGCTGTCTTTTCACCTGCAATGCAGGACCTTCCACACTTACAGAAACCCACACCACTCCCACTCCCACTTCGCCGACCCCGACCACCCCAGGACCACTCTGATGCCACCTGCTCAATGCCCGATCTCTCTGCAAACACGCCACTGAAGTCCAGGACACCATCTACACTCTTGCCCCTGAGGTGACTTTCAACACAGAGTCCTGAACCAACCCCTCCGCTGCCCCCGACATCATCACTGCAATGATCAACAGCTACAAGATGATACACCGGGACCATACCAACAACACAAAGGAGGCATCACCATCATCCACAAAGAAACAATCTGCTGCACCACCATGAAGACGACACCACACTGATCATGGAACACCATACTCATGACAGAACGGCCAGCTGATGCATCCTCGCCTACAGACTCCAAAGACTATGCAACGGCTTCTGTGACTCAATCACAGATTTCATCTCCCCACTAGCCTTCAATTCCAAGAACTACATATTCCTCGCCATGCTACGGAACTCACCTGGACCTACCACTCTATCGTCCACTTCGCCATCGCAGGATCACCGTGCACCGCTACCAACTCCCCAATGCCTCCTTCCGCAGTTGGAACAAAGTGACACAATAGGAAAGTAGGATCTGCTTTCATGGTCACACTCACTTTTTGCTGGTGTCATTATGTTTTACTAACAAGTCTGACTGGGATCCTGCTAATCAGGTCCCCAGTCTCTGGCCTTCTTCCCTACATTGGACATAATGAGTACTGAGGTACACTCTAGATTGGCAACTGGTGTACCATTGTAAGTCCCTAGTATATGGTACTAAGGTACACAGGGAATAGGTATTCTAGGGGTCTCCCATAGGATGAAGCTTGTATTATGTCACCCATGAGAGACCACTCAAAGTGTGACTACAGGCCTGCCATTGCAGCCTTTCTATGCTGGTGCTCACACCACTTACGACAGATATAAGTTTCCTTATATCTGAGGTCACTGCACTTAAAACCTATAAGTCAATCCAAAGGCAGGCCTTTCAATCCTGAAGGCAGGGTGCTCGGTTATAAGTGTGAGGGTGCCCCTGCATGAGCAGGACACCCTTAAAACCTTCGCAATCTATTCTCCCTTGTTATAAGTGCATCAGCCATTACGATACATAGAGTGGCCATTAGTCATTACGCTATGGCTATCTATAAACTGGCTGTATTCAAGCATGTTGGAATCATGACCCCACAACGTAAACGGTGTGAGACGTATGATTCACATCCACACTGTAAACGATGTGGAAGCCATGATTGCATGCACTGTAATGCTCCTCCGTGAGGCCCTAAGTGCTCCCGGTACCACCCTTCTAGACCCTGACAGCAAACTATGGCTGCTGCCGACCAGAGACAAGATTCTGCCCTCCTGCTGCTGAGCCAAGCTCAAGCATGGGAAGGCAGGGCAATAGGTTTCCTGTCACAGGGAGGTGTGACCACTTCCCAGACAGGACTTAGTGTATTGGGACAGGGTGGAGGTGCTTGCCAGCACCACTAGGCTGCTTTGAAGGGCACACTTGGTGCCCTCCTTGCAGACTCCATTTGAAACCAGTTCAGGGAGCTGTTGGCTCCCGCTCTAGTGTTAAACTGGACAAAGGACATGGGAGTATCCTCCCCACTGTCCAGCCCCTCCTGTGGGAGGGACCCATGAATCGTCCCAACCCTTTTCCTAGGGTAAATAAGTGATTACCTGTGGGTGGGCCCGTAGATTCGCCGTTGGAAAAGATTCAGAGCCAACATCACTTCAACTTCAACCATCTGGGCACTCTGGACATTGCTGAACTTCGGTTTGGGAACCGAGACTGCAACTGGGAAGATTCCTGCTGCTCCTGGTCTCATCGTCCTGCAAGTCTTCTGTAACGTCTGTGCCTGTGCTCCATACAAGTTCTTCACAAGGCCTGTGGACATCCAAAACACCAGAAGGAATCTCCCTTGGAGTGAAGGAGTCACTTCACTGCATCTTCAGGCACCGCAGCTAAGCTTACCAGTCTGCTGTTCCTGAGCTCCTACGGACTGTCACATGGCCCATAGGGACATTGTTGTTTTTCACTAACTTAGCATGAGCGCGGTGCATCTTGCCTGCTACTTTGCACACGTTACTACGCGTCTTTATTTGTTGCAATATTTTCAAAGACTGCTTTCACATGAGAACTTATCGCTGTGTTCACTCTCTGCATGTTTCTGGGATTTTAACTGAACATTATGTACAAGGTGGAACAACAATGTCCCTTGTTATTTTGTTCTTGCCAGTCCTTAGCCCTTAGACAAAAAATACCAATGCAGGTGTTGTGTGGACAGCGTACTTGGGTTTGTAGCGGGGTGCACGAATAGGTGACACACACTTGGAGAGGGATCTTTCTATGGAGAAGAGCACCCATGATGAAGGTCTACCATCTATAGGCTAAGGTATGGGGTCTGCTGACAAAGTCCAGAGGTCTTCTATTTTATAATAATACTTCTTCTAAGCAAGGGGAGGGAGGTTAGGCAGTATAGTCCTTTCTCCATTGTCTTTCTATTATGACATCTCCCTTCGTGATATATGGACTGACTGCTATGCTGACAATATTTGTACTATGCATTTTCCTGCTTGTTGTGGCACGTATACTGCATGTTAGGGCATGTTAGTTAAAATAAATATTTTAAACTATTTCGTGTCTCCATCAGATCTTATTGTGAAGGAGTACAGGAGAGTGAGCGAAAAGGTGTTACAGCGATTCCTGAGAGATCTGGGAGTGTTGTGTTCTGGGGTGCCTAATCATTTGTTCCTCTGTGAGTGTGTAGGAGAGCAAGTGAAGCAGGCTCTATAGCTTGTCAGTCCTGGGTTCGTGGGTACTAAGGTGGTAGGAAGACTCAGTCCCTATACATCAAGGTCCCATTTCCTGTCCATAGTGATGTTTTTGTGCAGAATCCAAGCAAAATGGTGCCACCAACAATTGGTCTGGTTCTTATTCACAAGATCCCTGAGTAGCGGTTGTGTTTGTCGACAATCCCCTTGCACCAGTTTCCGGAGACGTTATTGGTGTGAGGGTGCATCCTCCTATATTTATGTTTTATAGTTTTTTCAAGCTTGAAATTTAAAAGGTACTTATTTCTCTACTGACCCGCTTTTGTGCTACCGTTCTATTGATTTGTTAGTCTGCATTTATTATGGCAGTTGCTATTGCGGTGCCGATCAGCGCAGCGGTCACAGCACATTTAACTCAACAAGGAGTCCCTAATGTGGGTGCTGATATTATCTTTGTTGTCGAGGAGGGTGCATCTCACTGCTTCGAGGTTTTCTATGCTTGGATTACATTTCCAGCAGTGGATGGGAATGCTAATTTGTTTCATGAATATATTGCGTCTGTGGTTCCGTGGAATTATCGTCCTTATTGATTACTTGAAAGTACGTTGACAGCCTAGGAGTATACCATATGGTTTAATGGCGCCCTTCCTAACCCTGTTTCTGTGGTCCGTTTCGCCCCTTATCAGTCAATGGGGCCATGTGGCCCATTTTGGCTGGTTTTACACCAAATCCAAATTATCTTAATACTTGCAGAGCTACGTCAATTATATACATCGTTTATTCAAATAAATAGAGCTGTCTTGAAATACTCAAGTGGCTCTGGCTGGACCCGCTGCTCAACCACCTGGACATGGTGGTGGTCTTGTCATTAGTCCCATCATAATCAATTCAGTAGAAATGAGGTCCTGTGCACACGTATTGGAGTAAAATTAAAGGTGTACCCAACGGGTAATGTCAAAGCAATCAAGGAATTTTCTTCTTTACGAAATTATGAGGATCCACATCAGATGTATCATATGTAAGGATCTTTTTATATATATTCATTTTTACATCCAGATCAATACAGTATAAAAAACAGACCAGCCGACACGTGTTTCGTCACAACGTGTTACAGTTTGTGACTCTTCAGGGCTGTAAGTGCTATGACGGTTCTGTGTTCGAAAGCCGGTGTACTATGACCGGGTCCTGGTACGGGTAATGTTGCGAAAGGGCGGCATGAGCGAGATAATCTTCTTATGTGATCCCCGGAAAACGGGGAAACATAAAGACGGGTGCATCTTTAGGTGAAAGAAATTCTCAGTGTTGAGCACTCGTGTTAGAGCTCGGAGGAGTCTATCGTGGTAGGGACTATCATAATCAATTCAGTGATGGGCAAACGTCCTCAGAATAGGGATGATTTCCCTTACTGGCTTGCAGAAAAGTTTGAGCAACTCAAAGCTGTTTTTCCCCATACTACACCTGTTGAAAAACACAGGATCCTTACAATGAGTTAACCAAGTGGTATTGTTCCCACATTAGCTGATTGCACCACCTGGGGGGCGGTGTTTGCTGCGGTGTTACACGGTGCTTTGGCACCCCCTCCAGAGCGTTCTACGGAGCATTCTGAAGATGGTTCAAGATGAACACGGGGCTGGTCCATCCATAGAATTGGGGACGAGATTAGTGGGCATGTTCCCTATTGTCTCCGATATGATTCTGGAAAATGGTGAAGCAGTTAGCGTGCAAGTGTGTCAACGCCTCTCGGCAGTGGCGGACATTGATCTGCAGCGGCAGTTACCAATCATTATTGCCGATGTATATACATCATTGGGTCGCAAGAGTTTTGGAGTAAGACCTTATACTTAGGTACAAAAAATAAACCCCCTCCGTACAAGGATCGTCCAGTCTCTCCTAAAAAGACAAAGAATAAAAATCGGCGGCAACAACAACAGAAGCCTAGTTCTCGTGCTGGTTCACCAACGCGGGACGATTCTGACCGTAGATATGATTTGTGGGACCGCTCTAAAATCAAATCACCCAAGAGGTTCCAGGTCCCTGATCCTCGTTCTTCTCGTTCCTTTCAGGAAACATCAATCAACAGTTCAGTGGGGAAGAGCGTTAGGATCGAAGACAAGGCATGTCCACGCAGCCACGACGTGACCCGCGGCGCCAGTTTCATGTAAAAACCAAACAGGAGGGACCACCTCAGTATCGTGCCCCTTTTCAAAAGAAAAACATTGCTGCACTGACTGCAAAGTAGGCCTCAGACAGTGAGAACCCTGCTCCTCGATTGGAGATGGGCGGTAACATTCCTCGACAGCGCCGCGGACGTTACCATAGTCCAGGAGGCACTCCACCAGTGTCTGGAGGTGAAAGCAACTGACACGTTTATTACAGTAGATAGGCCTCCAAATTGAAGGTGATATTTAACGCACAATTAAGGCGGTCTTTTGGGACAACCTTACTTCTTCCTATGATATTTTGTTGGCGGAGGTTGATTGGCCTCCCCATTTGTTCTGGCTTCTTCTAGAGGGGGGGGGGGTGTTATTCTCCAGCGTGTTTTGTGTTATGTCTTGGAGGAGGCTAAACAAGCTTACGCATCGGAGTGGACACTAGTGCTTGCCCTGGCTGTGTATCATATTCAGGTGAGTTGGGATATGGAGTCCCCAGCACATGAGATTACTTTGTGATCAATGCTACAACCCCAGCCACAATATCCATTCAAAAATGAAGCAAAAACTTCCGGCAGTGATATCTTGACACAATTGGAATATCAGGGTGTAATTGAACCCTGGTTTTCATCCATGAATAATCCTCTTTTTCTGATATTGAAACCAGACGGTTCATATCGTATAGTTTGGGAGTACCATCATTAGAACAGTAATGTTCGTACATTTGCGGTACAGAAGACCCACAGCTGTGCGTTAGTCGATACCATTATTTGTAAAAAATATAAAACAACTCTTGATATCTCAAAAAGATTTTACAGTCACAATTTAGCTTCTGGAAGCCGTGACTGGACTGCACTAAGCGCCCTTGGCAATCACATAAGGTATACTTGTTTGCCTATGGGGTGTAAGAATAGTCCCAGCACTCTTGCGGCACGCACAGCGTCTATGTTTCATGAAATTGACCCTGATGCTTTCTCTTACGTCAATAACATCTATTTGACAGATGATGAATTGATACCGCATCTTGTGCATGTGGATAGCATCATAATGTCTTTTGCTGACTTGGGGTACAAATTCAGCTTTGCCAAGACGCATATTGCCTGTTTGGCTGTTCTTTTTCTAGATTACAAGCTCACCAATGAAGGTATGGGGTTGGCCACCCACTTTCTGGAGAAATGTGCTCAATTGCAACCTCCTTCTACTCTTATAAAATTGCAATAGTGGCAGGAAACATCGTTGATGGGGGTTTTAAATCCTCCTTGCTGCACACACAGTCTCTTGGTGATTGCACGGCTCAATTGGCAGAGCTATGTACGTTGGTTTTGGCACTTGAATTTGCTGATCCTGATGTTCCCACTCTTGTGGTGTGCGATCAGTTTTGCTGTCTACAATCCTTCAATGACCACTTATTCATTTGGAAACAAAATGATTTCTGTGAGTCTAAAGCTTGTACAATTAAGTATAAGACACTTTGGGTCCAGTGGCCATCTTAAGGATCGCTTGACACTAACACATATTATCTATACTTTGGGCGACCAACGTGTGGGAACACACGCTGTTGGTAATTCACTGGCTGATGAGGCAGCCAAATATGCAGTACTCACTTGTTCTGTAGCAGCAGTCAAAAGGTCCATGTCTAAAATGTATGATGATATTTTAGCAGCTATTACTGCTACGAAAGAGGGAAGGAACTTCCCCAGGGTTTTCCTTCATGCTAGTCATACCATATGTCTTCTAATCAAGTCCCATTTGCTACTATTCCATCCGTTGGCGATCGGATGATTCCCAACGAGGACCGCAGACTTTCTTTGCTCATTGCCGCTCATGAAGGCTTAGCTTCTACACATACCGGTGTGACAGGGACAGTGTCTCTTTTACAGCAACCTTTCTGGCGGCATGGCTTATATCAACTGACACGTTAATATGTTCTTTCTTGAGACATTTGTCAACAAATTAAGCCTTCTACTGTTGCACGCCCACCACATACTCAGTGTTACATCTCTGATCAGCCATTCGGCTGTATTTATCTGGATCGCTGCGGTCCTTTGACTTCTGACACTGCATTTGAACACATATTGGTTGCAGTGGATTTGTGCACTAGATTCTTTTGGGATTGGCCTCGACGTAGTGCTGACGCTCAAACTGTCATTAACAATTTGCGTGTCTTTGTCGGGACATTTGCTAGTTGCACCTTCCATTCAGACCAAGGTCCTGCGTTTGCCTCCAGGGCTTACCAGGATGTGATAAAGTCTCTGGGGGTGCAGGTGCGATATTCCTCTCCATACCGGCCCGAGAGCAATTCAGCCGTGGAGCGGATGAACTTTGACTAAAAGCAATATTTGACAGGCAGAGTCTTAGGTACTGGCAGGGTTTGGCTGACTCATTTGTATGGAGTACAATGTGCACTCAATAATATCCCTAGAATGTGGGCAGATCCATACGAAATGCTCTTCGGCATTAAAATGTTTGTAACAGATCTTGATGGTATTGTGGAAATGTGGATTTTCCTGATCAGTTATGTCCCCTATCTTGGACCCCAACGGTTCTATATGCATGTTACAAGTACATGTATGTTCCCTCCAGTTCCAGTTTCTAAGACGCAAACATATGTGTGTCTACCGTCAACATGTTCTCTGTCAGATCCGCCATCAATGGGCTGGATATTCGATTCCTAAGTATAAAAGGCCACCGACTTTATATGGCTAAGTTACTTCATCTTTACAGTTCAGGCGAGTAGGCCCGATTCTGTCCTCAAAGCCTTTCCCTGCTCTCTGTCTCTGACAGCTTCAGCTTGAGCTCGCATCTGTATCCATGAACTTTGTCCTACTCCCTGTGCAGCTAACGGTGCCTGCCTCGGCCAGTTTTCGCCTGTTTGCCAAGAAGTTGTATTTCACCTTCGAATTATCTATTTTGCTCTTCAGCCGATGCATTCCTGTCCAGTGATTTAGGTAAACATTTCCTTTAGCTCACAAGCAAAGGACTCAGCCTTTCCGTCCTCCTGCAAGTGATTCATAGCCCTGTTGCCATGGAAAGTTTTCTGCCCCTCGCATCTCATATAGACACTTAGACGCTTGTACACGCACACAGTCAGTATAGAATAGATTCTGTCCGAGAGTCCTTCCTTGTGGATAACATAGTTCTTTAAACATAGGATGTTAGATATGATTTGGGATTAGGATGACTTGACCCCAGACTTCTCGTCTCCACATGTAGAGCTAAATGTCAAGTCCCCTTCACCCCCTAGTTGCACGTCAATTACACGTCATGCTGCCGCGCGCGCATCTATGCCAAGTATTATCTTATAAATCCACCTATGTCTGATAATTCTAACCAATCATGTTTCTTTTATTCCTTATTACGCCTAGTTTCGATTATGTCACTGTCACGTCATTTTTCTTATCAAATGTTACGCCTTCTACATTCGTTTCATTGTAATGTACTTATTATAAAAATACATGTCTGTTAATAAGTTATTGTACTTCACTTCCTGAACCTTCGTGGTGACGGAACCTGAGGGCCGCGACTCGAGTCGGCCATTTTGAATGGAATAAAGCCCATTAGAAACCTCTTATACCACGGATTCTGCCTCTTGTTATTTTGAGCTATTTTACTTTAAGTTAAGATTCCGCATGAAATTCAGTCCGGTAATATTTATTTTATTTACCACATAATGGCGCCCGAACAGGGACACTTTCTCATCTCACGCGCCGGCGGTGCGTTGCAGGCCCGGTCTCCTGCCACAGCTGGACGGACCATAAACGCGTACCAGCAGGATTTCCTGTAAGCTCCCTCCGGTCAAGCGGGGGCGACTGAGGCTGCGATCAACCCAGACGAGGCGGTGAGAAGTGCGAAGTATCCCGACCAGAGCCTAGCTGAGAGAGCAAGATCCGAGGTATACAGAGGCCCACCAGGTTTTCCGAAATTCCGACGTCCAGAGGGTCCGATGTCCGCAGTTATCGAGTCCTGTCCATTCTCTGAGGCCTTCCGTTTCAAGGAGCTACTCGGTGAGTACCATCGCCGAGGAGGCGTGTTGACGCGCACATAGGTTGTGCCGGTCAAGACGGATTTGGGTACACAAATCCGGTCTGCACTGTTTAGCAGTGTATATGTACTGTTTAGCAGTATATCAAGTATTCCGAAGTATTCAGTTATTGTCAAGAATTCAGCGTGGTGATTAGTTAAGCAGACTGTCATCATTGTCGATCATTGTTATAATGTTTAATGTTTAATGTTTAAAGTATTCAGAAAATGTCTTGCATATTGTGGTATGAATGACTGTTCATTGTTCACTGTTCATTATTGTGTTTCTCGTATTAAGTAAGTTCAAGAGTAAGTATCAGGTCAGTTGTCAATATGCCGCTCTTCTCGAAGTTAAGACAGATTACTACCAGAAAAGGGGTGCTTGAAGAAGCAGTTCCTATTCCTCCTAGAGACACTCCAGGACATTTCATGTACCATAAACATGGCTTAGATGCCATATTGTTTCTTGATCTATGGGTAGATTATACCAAAGGATTACCGGAAAGTCAAAGGTGGCCCATAGCGGGAACCTGGGATGCAGAGTGCATCATGAAAGTGGAGGAAGAGTTATGGAAAAGAAAGGTCAGACAGTCACAGAAAGACGCTGTTGAGTTATGGCGTAAAGAATCTCATAGACGAACAGAAAAAGCACGTAGACAAGAAGAGAGGAGTAAAGAAAGTTCAAATAAAGTTCAAGAAAATCTATTAATTGAGGAAGGTATCCGAGTGAAATCAGAACAAGTAAATAGACAAAGAAATGCTCTTATGAATGGTATGTATCCCCTTCTAGCCGAAGGATTACCTAAGGCTGTTACGGAGGTGCCAAAAGACTTGCCACCCCCATTATTTCCAATTAAGGTACATCCAAAGGGGCATCCCAGAACCGCAGAAGATGTTTTTCTTTCCTCATATCTAGATGACGCAGCTCCCGAGTATGCTAACGCCACACCACATAGACCGTCTGGCGGAGGGGTTCAACGTCAGGATCAGGTATCTGTCCCCGTGCAACAGCAAGTTCCGACACAAGCATCGGCAAGCACATCTGTTTCCGCATCTGTCTCCGCAGTCGACTCTACAGGGGTATCGACACCCATAGTTGCTGTATCACGGTCAACGAATCCATTCACACCCGACGCCCCAGATGGGGCCACGGGAGGTGCTAGCAGTACTTTCACACCACCTAGAATAAATAAACTTGTTTTTCAAGAGTCAGCACATTCACGTACACCTAAGTTCGTAAATGAACGTACGCTTAAGGAACTCCTTGTAAATTGTAGATATGACCCAGTGGTTGGTAAAGAGGACGAAATGGTCCTGGCATCATTACGTATCAGACGAGCCGCAGAGTATTTAGCAAGGTTACCAGGGATGACTACGCATCTAGATAACATATATCATTTTGTTCAAACAGGACGAGATTCAGGATGTATTAACAGAGCTATGGAATTCCAGAAAGTAGAGATACAGGGGGAACTGTTACGTTTCCTCATAAACTGTGTAATCAGAAATCAAGATCGTCCGGGGGTAGACCCGAATGCGATGCTTATTCTTACAAGATGGAGTCAGAATATATCAGAAGGGAGACACGATAAGCAAAATTGTATAATAGCCATGTGCCGGAAAATACGTAAAGAAATAGAGCGTATTCATGAAGAGAGATTGGGAACAGACGAGTTTGAGCAAGATGAAGTGTCCGAATCAGGGAATTCCGCAAGACAGTCAGAGATCATAGCCTATGTAGGAAGAGGAAGATCTTGTGAAAATACTAGATGTTTTTCTGATCCAATACACCCTGTATGTCCAAATAATAGCAGAACGTATCCGACGCCTGTAATAAATCTGAAATCTCCTGAACATTCGTTTCAAGCCGCAGATAAAATACTACGAGAACGAAGAGGTTACCACCTCCTCGATTCCATGGATGAGCAAGAATTAGCCAGATCAGCCGTTCACTGGATTGTTAGTCCTGAAAAATACGGTGATGAGACCGTAGCACACACGTTTCTCAACCTCAGTACAGATGAACAACGTTTAGCTGGAATCTATATGATTCAGCAGCTCCTCATATTATATAAGAGCCAACATGCTGACCCTGGTCTTTTACCTGATATATTAACGGAACTACTCACGTACAGATGGAGAGGTTCTAGTAACAAGCTAATTAAAGAAATATTAGTGTCACGTAAGCAGTACGTCCTTTTTGTAAGTCCAGATTCTCTCTCCCTGGCCCCCAGAGAAAGAGCACCGTACTACATGGATAGACAAAATCCTTTACGGGAAGTGCACCCAATAAAAGGCGAAGACAATGAGTTTCACCGTGTATTTGTTTACACACCCATATCAAAAATGGAATTATTAGAAATGAAGAAAGTAGTACCTAGTCATGACAAAGACCCAGCGGGTTTCCACCGAGAAATTAAAGACATGTTACTGATGGGAGAGTACACCTTTCCTGATATTATGACGATATTAAAGGTGCTTTTGCCTGCTGGCATATATGAAAAACTGAAAGAAAAAGAGTGGGAAGTGGGAGACCAAAAGATAGACTGGACAGCATTAGCAGAGGAAGAAAGAAGCCGAGCCGCAGGTTCGGGGCTCGGGGATAAAGTTAAACTATTACCAGGTTTACTAGTACAGGTACTGCCACGTTTATTAACTACAAAAAAGGAAGATTGGGGTGCAATCACAGCCTGTAAACAAAAGCAAGATGAAGACACAAGCGATTATTATGCTCGATTTGAAAAATGTTTTGGTATAAATAGTGGTATAAAAGCAAGTAGTGACTCATATCCACATTTATTTGTGACAAAATTAGTGGAAAATGCATTGCCTCCAGTGAAGAATAGAATATTGAAATTCGAGAGTACCTGGCAAAGTAACACTCCGTCGCAAATGCTACAAATGTTACAGTATCATCACAATAGAATTAGGGATGAACAAGAACACGAGCATAAACGCATGAAGGATACAAAAATGAAAATGCTAGTTTCTCAGACAGTACCAGCAGATGGTCACAAAAAGGGTGTGACACATTCTGGTGATTCTGCAGTTCCTGTAAAAGGAACCTGCAATTACTGTAAACAACCAGGCCATTATGTACATGATTGTCAAGTCCTGAAACGAAATATAGCTACAGGTATTGCAAAAGAGAGACCACGATTAGTTAGACAAGATCAGAATGAAAAAGGAGCTATGCAGCATGGACAGTCCGTGCCAGTTCAGCAACAGTCTATGCCAGCCTCACAGCAACCCATACAGTTTGTGCCAGCTGCACCACCGTTGCCTGCTACTGCCACACAAACCACAACACAACAAATGTATCAGACTGCACAGTATGAATACCCTGAGTATCAGCGTTACGCATGAACCAGCCTAGAGAGGGAAGTTGACTTACCGCTTATCGAGATTCCGGTAGATCAAGAAGGACCTTATGTACATAGTGAATTATTAGGTCAAGATAGAAAATTCTTACTCGATACAGGGGCAAGTCGAACAACCATAAAACGTAGTGAAGTTCCAGGGGCACCCCTCTCAGGCTCTCAAAATGTTTCCCTTGGTTTTTCAGGAAAACCTATTGTTAATGAAGTATCACAGCCTCTACCACTTACGATAGGACCTTTGACACGAACTACAGATTTATTGCTTACTAAATCATGCCCAGAAAATTTGTTAGGAATTAAAACTCTGAAAGCACTAGGAGCCATAATATGTTGTTCTCCGGAAGGAGTAAGGTTGTTTTTGCGTGATTTTAAAGGTCACTATGTGTCTAGAGACATGGATCCCCGACTACAGATTTTACCAGTACATCTATGGGCACAAGGCCCTACGGATGTTGGCTGCATGAACATTACACCCTATCGAGTTACATTGAAAGCAGGAGTGGTACTACCACGAATGCGACAATACAAGTTACCGCATGATGCTGTAGTGGCTTTGTTGAAAATCATTGATGAACTAATTGCCCAGGGAGTAGTTGTAGAAACAGACTCCAATGTATGTAATTCACCGATAATTCCGATTCTTAAACGAACTGATCCTACTGCTCCGCCAGTATACCGATTGGTTATTGATTTGCGTGAACTAAACAAGTGTATTGTACCACAATTCCCTGTGGTCCCTGATATATCATCATTGTTGACAGCAATTGATTCCGAAGCAACATTTTTTACTGTAATTGATCTCAAGAATGCCTTTTTCAGCGTCCCAATAGATCCGGAAAGCCAATACTTGTTCGGATTCAGTTTAAATGGGCGCAGCTTTAAATTCTCACGCGCTCCCCAAGGATTTACGGAAAGCCCCAGCATCTACAGCCAAGCACTGAAACGAGAACTTGACAGTATCCACATGCCAGTCAATACTGCACTGCTTCAATATGTCGATGATCTGCTGATCACCGCGAGAAGCGAGCCAGAATGTGAAAAAGCTTCTCTGACAGTTTTACATTTCCTAGCCGACAAGGGGCACAAGGTGTCCCCTTCTAAGCTGCAATTCTGTGTTCAGCGAGTTATTTATCTTGGTCACTCGCTGTCCAAGGAGGGAAGGCAGCTTACACCAGATCGCATCCAGTTAATTGCTAATATGTCAATACCCCAGACACAGAAGGAGGTGCGGGCTTTTATAGGCCTCACTTCATATTGTAGGCAGTGGATCCCTCAGTACGCATTTCTAGCAAAACCACTCATTCAGTTAACCACACAGGAGGCAGCCACATCGACTGTTCTCCCTTGGACTCAGGAACATACACAAGCTTTTGAAAGCCTAAAGGAAGCTTTATGTCAAGCACCTGTTTTAGCAACACCATGTTATAGCAAACCTTTTACACTCTTTGTTACAGAACGCGAAGGTACTGCCTTGTCAGTACTCACTCAGGATCAAGCAGGATCACGCAAGCCATGTGCTTATTTTTCCAGTACATTAGATCCCGTAGCTCAGGCTTTGCCTGCATGCCTGAAATCAGTGGCAGCGACAGCTTTAGCAATCAGACAAAGCGATGCCATAGTATTAGGACACCCATTGACAGTTCAAGTACCACATGCAGTAGAGGTTCTTGTGAACCGAACACAAACACAACACTTGACCATAGCAAGACTTACTGGTTATGAACTGACATTGTTTCAACCACACATAGAGATCCGACGGTGTAATACATTGAATCCTGCTACACTATTACCTGTAATTGGAACAGACCCACTAGCTCACGATTGTATTGAAATCATTGAAATAAAGACGAAACCTAGACAAGACTTGACAGACGTTCCATTGTTAGATCCAGACCTGACGTTGTATGTAGACGGATCATGCATGAGAGCAAGTACAGGAGATTTAGTGGCCGCGTATGCAGTCACAACAGACACTGAAGTTATTGAGACACATTGTATAGATATTCTGTCAGCCCAAGCAGCAGAACTTATTGCTCTAACGCAAGCCTGTATTCAAGCCACAAATAAGAAAGTTAATGTATACACTGACTCACGTTATGCATTCGGAGTTGTACACGACTTCGGCGTGCTATGGCGAGAGAGAGGTTATTTAACGTCCCATGGTGCCCACATTCAGCACGGACCCCTCATTCATGCCTTGTTAGACGCAATACATCTACCCACTGCTATATCAATTATGAAATGTAAAGCACACACGAAGGTTACTGATACCATTTCTCAAGGCAATGATTTAGCTGACAGAACAGCTAAACAGACTGCTCAGAATCGCACATTAGACATGACAAAGCCAATAGTTCAGACACCAACACAGTGTATGACAATTAAGGATCCCACACTTGACGTAATTGACATACAGACACATGCCACAGCAGAAGAAATAAAGAAGTGGACTGAACTAGGAGGGATCCAGACAGATCAAGGATGGATGACGAAGGAGAAATCTGTATGGTTTCTCCCTGATTCCATGGTTCAAGCCATTATAGCTACAGTTCACAGTCCAGCACATTTAGGAGAGAAGGCTATGCTAGACAGCATTCAACACATTTGGTTCAACAAACATTTACGAGCAGCAGCTAAACAAAAAGTTCGTACCTGTATGATATGTTGTCAGTTTAATCCAGGAAAGAGTGTTCCCGTAGAGCAGGGTGGATTTCAGCCTCCTGACCATCCTTTTGAAGTCCTCCAGATGGATTATATTCAGATGGAACGTTGTCGAGGATTCAAATATGTCCTCGTAGTTGTCTGCGCTCTCTCCCGTTGGACAGAGGCGTATCCCGTATCAGATTACACTGCCCCGACTACTGCCAAACAGCTAGTTCGAGAATTCTTCCCACGGTACGGTTTACCACGTGTTGTATATTCAGATAACGGTCAGCCTTTTTCATCCGAATTAATGAAACATGTCTCACTCTTGTTGGGATATCAGTGGAAATTCCACTGTGTCCGACACCCCGAGGCAGCAGGTCTCGTAGAAAGACATAACCAGACACTGAAAATCAGACTGTCCAAAATATGTAGAGAGAAAGGTGTCGACTGGATAGTAGCATTACCAGTTGCACTCTTTTACATGAGAATGGTAGCACACTCTAGAACAGGGCTATCCCCGTATGAGGTGATCTTTGGTAGACCGCCGAATATGTGGGGGACGCCTATACCACGTAAAATAACTGATGTTGACTGTAATATGCTGACAGATTACCTGGCTTCCTTGATGTCTGCACTACAATCTTCTCGTTCACAGGTAGCTGCAGCCTTTCCCGACAACACTGAGGCGAAACCCCATGACGTTGTTCCGGGTAATCTTGTCTTTGTGAGAAATTTCGACAGGAAAAGTCAATTGGAGCCCAGGTGGAAAGCACCCAAGTTGGTCCTGTTGACCACAAGAACAGCCGTGAAGATCGAGGGACGAAAAGGGTGGATTCATTCCAGTCACGTAAAAAAATTTCATGGACTACCTTCAGATATAGACATTGTGCCCTGCACTCCCTCACAGACTGATTCAAAACTTCCTTTTGTTGAACAAAATGACTCTCAGTGCTATAAACAGAAACTCAGGTCCAGATCTAAACTGTCGGACGATTTGATTGTTTAAGTCCTCTCCAAGGTGAAGCGGTTGAATCTGTCCCGACATGTACCCCTTAGGTCTGAATCATGTAGAGTCCAGAATCATAATGAAACGACATGCTTATTGTAAATTACTGCGTAACCACTGTATTGTGACTTTATTAATTTTGTCTTCCTTGAGTTTTTTAATAGTTACTGCAAGTATATTGTTGCATATGTATTATCCTGTTTCTAAACGTGTTTTCAATATAACTGATGAACATTCTTTTAGTGACCTACCGCCACATGAATTATCTTATAGACTTGCGCTGCGCAATAACACATTCATTAGTATGTTACATCATTCCCATCAGACTAGTAATGCGACCAATTGTTGGGTGTGTGGCCGACTCCCTCCCTATCAGAATAACAAAGGAGTTCTGCCTTTCTTTCCACATCCATTCACACACAATGGCTCCTGTGGAGCATGGTTTAGTTTATTAAATTCCATAGACCCAGACACAGCAGTTTATCAACAACATTGGATATGGGGAAATCTGAATCTAGTTTTATTCAAAGTCTGTTACCCTAATAAGGAGGGTCACCCCAGTAGAACAGGAACTGATTTAGAAAATGAAGTGTATAAATTAGGTAATTTTACGCCTAATCTTATGATTCTGAATGTCAAATCCGAAGTTGAACTAATTCTGCCCACTATGTCAGTATTTCCAGTTAAGGGTGAATTATGTGTAAGAAAAGTTGGTTCCATACACATGGGCCATAGCCAATGCGTTACTACAGTAGAATATAGTGATCAAGGTAAATCTTCATTTAGAGCTTCTCGCCATTCCTACTTCATATGTGGTCAGACGGCATATATGCGTCTGCCTCTAGATTGGGATGGTACCTGTTACATCGCATTCCTTTTGCCACCTGTTTTCCTAGCTCCCCCTGATTATTATCGAAATGTTCATTTAGTACACAATAGAGAGCAAAGAGATCTCCCAGTTGTCGATTATACTGAGACGGCATGGGACAAGTATGTAGATTTCAATAAAGGTATCCTTCCCTATATAGGTACTATATCAAATAGTAAGCTGATACGCAGACTCACCAAGACTCTTGAAGCTGTAGTAAACGAGACTATAGCCGCCCTAGGCAATCTGACAGAGGAACAATCAGTGATGAGAATTGTTGTTCTCCAGAATCGTCTTGTCCTTGACGTCATCCTGGCCGATAGGGGCGGAGCTTGCAGGGTCATCGGATCCAGCTGCTGCATATTCATACCAGAAAATTCGCCATCTGTATATAAAGCTATAACACGCCTTCATAAGATTGTAAGCCAGATACACGAGAATCCAGGCACTTGGACGTGGTCCGGGTGGTTTTGGAGTGTGATATCAGCCTGGGGATGGAGAGTTCTATCCTTCCTAGGTATTGGCCTTCTTATGCTCTTCAGTTGTTGTCTATGCCTGCAATGTGGACCAGCGATTTGTGGTCTGTGTGCCACATCGTGTATTCCACATCAAAGTTTTCGCTCAAGATCCCGGAAGAAGAAAGAAGAAGAAATGATGCTCCATGAGCAAATCAATGGAATGATGAAGATTGATGTCTCGTGAAGGGCAAGAAGGGGACAAGGAGGGAATGTGGAAATGTGGATTTTCCTGATCAGTTATGTCCCCTATCTTGGACCCCAACGGTTCTATATGCATGTTACAAGTACATGTATGTTCCCTCCAGTTCCAGTTTCTAAGACGCAAACATATGTGTGTCTACCGTCAACATGTTCTCTGTCAGATCCGCCATCAATGGGCTGGATATTCGATTCCTAAGTATAAAAGGCCACCGACTTTATATGGCTAAGTTACTTCATCTTTACAGTTCAGGCGAGTAGGCCCGATTCTGTCCTCAAAGCCTTTCCCTGCTCTCTGTCTCTGACAGCTTCAGCTTGAGCTCGCATCTGTATCCATGAACTTTGTCCTACTCCCTGTGCAGCTAACGGTGCCTGCCTCGGCCAGTTTTCGCCTGTTTGCCAAGAAGTTGTATTTCACCTTCGAATTATCTATTTTGCTCTTCAGCCGATGCATTCCTGTCCAGTGATTTAGGTAAACATTTCCTTTAGCTCACAAGCAAAGGACTCAGCCTTTCCGTCCTCCTGCAAGTGATTCATAGCCCTGTTGCCATGGAAAGTTTTCTGCCCCTCGCATCTCATATAGACACTTAGACGCTTGTACACGCACACAGTCAGTATAGAATAGATTCTGTCCGAGAGTCCTTCCTTGTGGATAACATAGTTCTTTAAACATAGGATGTTAGATATGATTTGGGATTAGGATGACTTGACCCCAGACTTCTCGTCTCCACATGTAGAGCTAAATGTCAAGTCCCCTTCACCCCCTAGTTGCACGTCAATTACACGTCATGCTGCCGCGCGCGCATCTATGCCAAGTATTATCTTATAAATCCACCTATGTCTGATAATTCTAACCAATCATGTTTCTTTTATTCCTTATTACGCCTAGTTTCGATTATGTCACTGTCACGTCATTTTTCTTATCAAATGTTACGCCTTCTACATTCGTTTCATTGTAATGTACTTATTATAAAAATACATGTCTGTTAATAAGTTATTGTACTTCACTTCCTGAACCTTCGTGGTGACGGAACCTGAGGGCCGCGACTCGAGTCGGCCATTTTGAATGGAATAAAGCCCATTAGAAACCTCTTATACCACGGATTCTGCCTCTTGTTATTTTGAGCTATTTTACTTTAAGTTAAGATTCCGCATGAAATTCAGTCCGGTAATATTTATTTTATTTACCACAGTATAGACGTTGTGGCAGCTGCAGCAACCTTTGACGTAGATAATCATTGTGCTATGTTACAGGATCTAAAAAAAAGCTTGTGATTCACAAGCAAGGGCCCAGTTGCCTTCTTCTGCAGATCCAGCAGCGCTTATTCCTATTTCTGGCTGGCTTCCTAAAGTGGGAGATCTGGTCCGTGAAAAGGTGGAGAACAAAAAAGAATTTGGTCCATCCTACCTTGCACCGATTAAAGTCCTTGGTTTGAAAGGCACCTGTACTGTGATCCTGCCTCCTTTACCAGGTCATAAAGAGAATCCTTACATTTCAATCGAAGATGTCAAGCTACATATATGGCCGATACTGAATAGTATGCCTCAAAGTACTCCACGTCAGGATATTTCACTGAATCCGATACCTTCTGTTTCTTCGCCTACTCCCCAGCAATCACAAGGGGAGTTGGAAACCTCAATTGATTTATTGCCTTCTTTTCCTTCTACATGCACACCTAAGGATATTGAGTATGCTTCTCCTCCAGTTGAAGTCATAATTGACATTTCTGAGCGTGCCATACCTGATACATCTGATGCAGAACATCCCCTGTTGTTTCAACTTGGGTCCAGTGGTTAGCATATGGATCGTAAAAGCTTATCTTCTGACACATCTTCCATGTCATCTTCTGTGCGGAGACACCTACCCGTACCAGTGTCTTCATCTCCTGGTTCAAAAAGACTTATTTGGTTCCACCCTTGACATATACCTGGATGGTGCTTACGATGATATTCTTCTTCATGTGGATCAGATTTGTAACTGTGTTTTTACTACTCATTAATGGCCACTATTTACCGGAACACACTGCTGTAAACTTTATGATGGAGTTCTAGCCCTTCACACATCATCCCACATAATGAAAAGAGACTAAGTCCTTGTCAATATATCAGCATTCCCTGTTGTTGATGCATCGTCTGGGATAAAGTTGCATTTGATTTCCATGGCCCGACGGACATTTTGAACATTCCATACGTCTTCTGCATTTCTTTAGGAGATGTGGTTTTGCCCGACATCCATTCAAATGACTGGGATGTTCAGGCCGTTCATTCGTTGTTCTCCGATTTAAAATATTATGCTGCATTTGACACTGAAGATTTGTTTTAAATTCTGCAAATTACGCAGATTTATTTTGTTATCAACATTATGGCCATTATTTCTTACATAAGACAAAAACACAGAGACCATTTTTTCATTAGACACAATGGGAGCATTGCCCAACACCTTTACAGGGAAGTTCAAACACTCAACAAAGTAAATGTGTGTATTTCTCTGGTTACAATCTGTCAGACTCACAGTCTTATTTCTATAAATTGAAGATGCCACCCCAAACTAAATTTATGTTAACACAGACTAAACTAGTTTACTCTATGTCCTTCAGGGTCAATTTGTCCATGAAGGGTTATGAACATTGGAAAGACACAATTGATTTAAAATCCATCAGGGGCACTAAAGGTTGGTAAGTGAACGGCATTGAAACTTTGCATCGTGCATGTCTGATACCGTCTCAAATCTTATTTTTAAATGACATGGTACAACAGACTACTTGTTTTGGTTTAGCCATGACAAAGAATTTAAATATTTCCTCCATTCAATCGTTAGCTCCGTATGATACATGGCAAATGTACACTAACTACACAATTGAAGAATAGGCTGTCTTGTTTTCAGAATGGCACTCTTAACTCTTCCAATATTGACCCCTTGAGTGGTTAGTGTGTCCGACAACTTCAAATGTATGTCAATTACGTTTTTTGAATACTATAACAGGTTTTACACAAAGTAGACCTGATTCACATTTCCCGCATTCGCATGTATTTACCACATATTCAGTGGGTAAATTGCGTCAGCAATGGTTGGAACATTCCACACTGACGTCTGTGAAACAACACCTCTCTCATTTGTCAGGTCAGCGATTTGGCTGATTTTCTTTTAGGTGCAAAGTCCCCTCTAGTAAAACGCTTCATTTATTCTGCATTTAATGAATTTTGGAAACTGTCGCAGATGGAAGCTGCAGTACGACTACGCCAACTTGACCAGGCAATTTAAGAAAAAGTCCTTGCAGTAGTAGACAATAGCATTAATATGCTGTCTTTCCGTATATGTACTTTAGATAATATTGTATCGTCTGTCATTGACATTGTTCAACATGAAGTGTCTGTTTTGCATCATGGTCAAAATCAGTTACGTTCTGTAATGCAGTTTGCTTGGACGTTGCAAACACTCAAAATGGGGAAAGTGCCATGGGATTATTTGAATGCTTCTTCACTGTTTTTGCCATTTAATTTGACTGATAAATAGAAATTAATGTCTATGAAGGATGTCACATACACATTGTTACATATTGAACATTAGACCAGTTACCGTTTTTGGTAGCCGAAACTGATTCAGCTGTGTGGGTAATACATGGGGTTATTTCACTGCCTATCTAACTTTTTTCAGTTCATAGCATGCATGAAACATCATCCTGTTGGGAGGTATGAGCCCATCGGCAATAATTTCATTCACAAATTATGGTCATTACCTTTCGCTTACAGATGTCAACGTGCAGAAAAGGAATTTTTCCTTACAGGGGAGGATTGTGATTCCACAGTGGGCCATTCCCTAGCCTGTAAAGAAGTTAAATTTCACGGAGCCTGTAACGTTTCAGCCCCTAATCTAGCTTGTTTTTTGAAAGGTACTCCTGTCCCTGCTATTATTCCTGTATTAACTTTGCTTTCTAACGGTTGTTATCTAATCTTATTTTGAATAACCACGATTGCTGGGGTTTAAGAGCCGGCATCCCGTATATAGTAATGGTTTCACAACACATTACATGTTGCAGCAATGTCCTATTTCCACTCCTGCATCGGTTTGTAGTTAGTTCGCCCTTGCCTTTCATTCCAAACAGATTTCAATAAACTAAGCAGACTCAAAGCGTTATTGTTTCAACAAGAAGTGGCTCTCACATCGTCTCGAGACACCTTTGAATGGAAGGTGGCCTGAACCGCAAGCGAGATACACTCGCTGCTAAACACAGATCTCCCACTCCATTTTGGAGAATTAATACACCAAATATATAATGCATCTGATACGGAAGGCCTTGCTCACTTTTTTAAACTTGTGGGATCCGTCCTTGTTTCTTCCTTTCAACCTATTATTGGAGTAATACCGGCCTTTATCCATTCTATTTTTTCCAACTCCTTTGGAGGGTTTCCCCTGGTGCTCCTGTTGGTTTGCGGCATACAAGTATTCCCATTGTTGCTTTGCAATGGATGCTTGATCTGTGAAGCTGCCAGACTCCGTCCAGTTGCAGCTGTACCGTGATCGAATGTGGCAGCTTTTTGGTTCTATGCCAGAGGAATATTTCGCCATCGACTACTGGCTGGTCTTCTATTATGCCTACTTCACCTGCGTGCAACCTGTGTTTCACTGCCTCGGGTGTCCTTTTCAATGGGCCATGGATGTCTGCTTATCCAATACTGCTGCCCTGGATTACGATCTGTTAATGGGGCTGTTAAAGGCCTATGAGCAGGTATGTGCCAGGGGTAGGCATTTGGTGTGTGATCCTCTACTCGGACCAACGGCAGACTTGAGTACCTATGCTCTTGAGCAGCGCCTCATAGACCATAGTTTCATCGAGGTTAACACAGGTTGCACTGAGATGCTCCCAACAGCCTCTGGATATGAGGAGCATGTGTATTTGTTCGATCTTCTCAACTGGATGGTATACCTTTTCCCAATGGACAACATTATACAATTCATAGCATTCCACTTTTCCCGCAATATTTTTGACTTTGAGGACTAAAATATATGCTTAGGAATTTTTGAGTGCCCAATTGGCAACATTTTTCTACCTTATCACCTGGTGGGGTACACAATAAAAACAAAGGTTTTCGCTTCAAAGTTACACGTATTGGCCTTTGACAAAGAGGCTTTGCCTCTGCTTACCTCTGATTTTTGTTTTTTGCATTACGCTAATGCCCTGGCCAAGGGTGTTAGAACCGGGGTCTCTAGTTGGCCGGGGTATGCACCCTAGTCCAAGTAGGGACAACAGCTTCCGACAGGGTAGCTTGACGCAGAGCAGGAAGGCGTAACTTAAGAGGCAATGTGTAAAGTATTTGTGCAACACACACCGACAGTGACACAGTAAAAGCACTCACAAAAGGACACCACACCGGTTTTTATATAAAAATAAAAGAATCTTTATCTAAAATTGTGTGAGAGCCAAAACTATGGCAAGAATATTCCACGTACAGTAATAAGGTTTTCAATAAGTAATGTCTCTGATGAGATTGCCACCCATACTTGGTAGTGGTTGTCTCTTATGTGGGTAGTACTGGGCCAAACAAAAAAAAAACAGTTCCCAAATGCAGTAGATTAAACACTGTTCCCAGGAGTTATGAGTACGAGGCACTTGGGGAGTCATTAGTATGGCGGGCGGACTTTGTTCGTCTGCCATACCCCTGGGAAACGGGACCGCCCGTAATGCTTCCGGCGGTACCGCACCCACAATTAGGATGCGCCCGCCACACTGGCGGGCGCATCCCGCATTTGTAACATTGCGGCAGGCGGTGCTGAAAGCACCGCCCGCCACAATGCCACACAAGCAAGTTGTGCCTTTCAATGCAAAATGTGACCGGTACCGCGCCTGCCACGTTGTACATTAAAATGCAGGGGGCACCCCCCACCCCCCAGAATCCGATCGACATGCTAATGGGCCCCTTTGTTTTCAGGGTAGAACAGTTCCTTAAGTGGCGTAGTGTAAACACGATCACAGTCTGTATCAACCTGTGTCACTTTCACTCTGCCGAACGATGCCTGGCCAGGAATGCGTGTAGCGGTTATACTGTTGATCAGTGCTCCCTCTGCGGACACTAAACTTTTCACAGTGTCAAATATACACTCCGTTCGGGAGTCACAAAGGAACTATACCCTTGTGCTTACTTTGCTGCAGAATTGGCAATGCGCTTTAAAGGCAGTAATTAACCACCACAGGGGCAGCCCTAACCACCTGAACTAGGGGCAATCAATATTTTACCCTAACAATGGTTCACAGCGTACACAAAATACTCATTTAGAATCACAAATATTTAAATGAAACAACACTAAATACCAAAAGGTGGAAAAAAAAAGTGTGGCCCTTATATAGGAAACAAATTTAGTTGTAGGAACATATCCAAAACATTTTTTATTTTATAAAAATTAGTATCGTGAGGCTCAAACATATAAGCTGGTACATATAACAATTAATAGACATACACGACCAGACAAGTGGCATACAAAAAGAGGTTTCATAAAAGTCGGAGTTCCAAACCAACACTGGAACTACAACACACAAAACAATGTGTCCTCCATAAATTGTGGCCACAATTGCGTCGACGGCGTTTCGACCTTTGTCATAAGTACATGGTCATCTTCAGGACTGATAAATAACTGAGCATCCCACCAAATAATCTATAGGGTACAAAAATACCATATAAATAAATCTTAAAAATGGGCCAACCAAAGAAAATAAAGAAAATAAAGAAATTTAAAACAAATGTGCAGAAAAAAGGAAATTAAGAGAAAGAAAATAGAAAGTACCTCACCATCCCCAACAAAAAGTGGGGCTTTGTGTTAAAGACATACACAAAAATATACACCACAAAGAAAGCGAGTGCCCAAGAAGAAACAGAAAAGTAAGCCCATCTTCTTCAGACTACCAGTGCATGAGATATATAAATTGTATCTCATACTCACTTTATTTGCAGGAAGTTCACAAGCAAAATGTAACTCAATGCTTGTGTTTACAAATCTTTGACTATGCGAGAAAAAAGAAAAGAAAAAATCTATGGGTCCCCTAGTTGTACAGAGCAAGCGTCTAAACAAAGAAACACAAACCATTTTACTTACATGTTTGTGTGAAATGAAGATATTAACTGGACAATCTATAAAATTCGACTTCTTTCAAATCTCTAACTCAGCAGCTGTAGAAAAATATATACACCTTGATGAGCAGCCTAATGGAGATGCATCTGCCGGTCTTATCATTTGTTAGCCGGTAATTTTACAAAATAGGTAAACGGACATTCGTTACCTGTATGGGGTTAATCATATACAGCCAAGTAGGTGAAAAGGGTCCTTTCACTGTCTTTCTCAAGGAGCTTCCAAACTGCATAGAGAGAAGAAAAAATTCAATCTCTCCATGTGGAGCTATGTGGCTATATACCCGAGTAACTCAAATGTCATATCTAAACTCCTCACTTGAAAAAAGGGGAATCGAAAAGCTTACCGTCACTAAATTCACTCAATTCGTCGCAACTCATTTGCCGAATGTACGTCTCTACTGCTCGGCAGCCACAAGTGCTCCCCTTTTACCGCACACGCCGAGATCACAATAAAAACTGAAAGAGGACTCACGCGCGTAAACAACTAAATCCGCGCCGGTGAGTTACTTGGATCTTGCTGGTCCTGACACTGCACCTTTTTCGGCGACTTTGTTTGCCGCTGCCAAGGCTTGTTGGTGCCCCTGCCAAACACTGACCTCTTGGCTCTCGAAATCGATGTGGGACAGCTCGTGTACGGCTCCTGGTCTTCCTCTGCATCGCCTGGTCCGTACAGCTGCAACTTCAAGGGCACTGTCAAATCTCCTGCATTCCCGACATCGGTGTGCCTTCGCCTTCCGTGCCTCCTGGTCACTTCTGAGTGGCATAGACTTTGTCCCCTCTGCTTACAGATACCTCTCATCTTGAATCCACCTTTAGGTTCCACCGGACACTTTCACCTTCTTTGCCAGTTTCTTTTTCGAAGTCCTCCATTGTGGTCTACAGCTGTTTCATACGTCACTTCGCACCTGTGCACCTGGCTTCCCTGGTGTAGGTATCCTGGTTCCTGCGGTATCCACGGGTGAGGTGACTTTCTAGCCTTCCATCTTTCACGGGGTTTCTTTAGGGTCTGCTGGGAAGGGTACTTCTTCTTTAAAATTGCATTCACAACTTACACATTGACTTCTATTGAGGACGCTGTTGTGTTCCCACTCTGCACATGGCCTCTGTGGGGTTCCTAGATACTCACCTTGGGTGGTTATTTGGGTCCCCGACTCTTCTACATCTTCTGGTTCCATTCTTGACTTAAGTTGTAGTTCGCATTCCACTATTTAATATATGGTTTGGTCTATTGACAAAATATTGTGTGTACTGTGTTTATAACTCCGGATAGGAAATACTGCAATGTGTTAGTGAGTGTTTATAATAAATAAAAAAAATATAACTACACTGTGTGGTTCGTTTTCACTTCACCTGCAATATCAGATATAAGTACTGGTAAAACAAGCTGCTTTACACTCCTTCTGGACTAAGCCTGAAGGCTGCTCTTCACAGCTACCACTTAGAGAGCTTTCTAAGGTTGTCTAAGACCGCTAAAATCACCATAATGGTTGTCTGGATTAGTGTAGGGTGCTACTGTTGCAGGGATTCTGCTTTTGCACAGAACTATGCGCAGGAGACCAGGACCTAAGAGAATTGTGGTGTACCAGAAAACTCCCCCCAGAACCCCTTATCCGACTAGCTTAGTATCCCATTCGTTAACCTAGATCTAGCTAGGTGGTCCCAATGTATAGACAAACCAGAACAAGCGACTTAGATATTTCTCAGGAGTGGTGGGAATCCAAAATACCTGTTCGTAACTATTTGTTAGTCCACAACATAATAATACAGACATGGTAAAGTTAAAAGAGTTTATTTTATAAACCTCGCGTCCTAAGATGCAGTACTTTGGCTAACACTAGCAGACTAACCGTACAGATCAGAACCATAAGCATTATTACAATACCATACAAAATGAAAGGAGCAATCATACTAATAATGACGGTGGTATACAGCCACACTCCTTTCACTAGAATCTAATACATTATTATTATTAGACTATTAGAAGGTCTCTTAGGCTAACAGGGGGGACCCCATACCGTATAGATCAGCTTAGTAGAATCACATCAAAGGATTAGCTCTCGCATGCATCAGCTCTTCTGTTCGACTGAATGTAAAACCAAACTGTTCTGCAATATTAAAGACGCTTGTCCTTCAGATATTGGCAGCTGTATGCATGATATGTCTAACAAGTGGTACGATCAATCTAAACATAACACTCTGTACCTTCTAGTGACCCAGACGCGTTCTTTGCATGATGTACAGACCAAGGGCACATTTCACGGTTAAGAATGTGAAAAAAACAGTTTGTTATCCTGTAAGGCAAAGTCGAGTCAGCATTTCTAAAATGAATAACACATAACAACAGTGTCGTGTGCAGCGCAGCAGAACCGACAAGCTTGCTTGCTAAAAATGATCTCGTTTATGCTAACTTTGGGCCTCATGTAGGTAGCATACCAGTTACCACTTCTAAAATACCGAACGATACCGAATCGGTATTTTAGAAGTGGTAACTCGTATGTAGGTAATGAGTCGGTATTTTTTACCGATTCGTTACAATTCGGTAATTACCGAATCGGTATTTACCGATTCGGTAATGAGGCATACCTTCCCATTGATGGGAAGGTATGCCTCATTACCGAATCAGTAAATACCGATTCGGTAATGGGGGGAACACATGAAAGGGTGGCAGGGTGTCACATTGACACCCTGTTGCACCCCTGATTCGGCCATGTGTGCACATGTGGCACACATACATGCCCTAAGGGCATGTATGTATGCCACATTGCACACTGCTACGCGCGTAAAAATGCATTAACACATACATTAATTATTTACCACCAACTATAAGTTGGTGGTAAATACCGACTCTTAAACACACCCACACACTCCCCCTACATCTCGATTTTGGTTTCGGAATTTACCGAATCGTTAAAATTACCGATTCGGAAAAGTTACCGATTCGGTAACATTACCGATTCGGTATTATTACCGATTCGGTAATTTTACCGATTCGGTAAATTCCGAAACCAAAACTTGTCCCCCTACATACCAATAGCCAAAATACCGGTCGGTAACGGTATAATTACCGAAAATCGGCCGTTACCGACCGGTATTTGGCTACCTACATGAGGCTCTTAGTGTTGTAAATAGGGCGTGGCTTAATCCATCTCACCCCCCCCCCATGATCGGAGCACGAACCAATAGGGATACACTTATCAAGAACGCAGAGTTCAAGTGATATAGAACGGAACCAAGGGCATGAACTATAAGTCCATATAAGGTAAGTGTAAAGTCCGAGAATAATAAAAAAAAAAATTGTTTAAAAAATGAAAAATGATATATTAAAAATAAGCAAAACTTTCGTAGAAAATTAACACTCCTGGATGCACCCTGGAGTGACAATGTCAATCAGTCAATCCATGAAGGTATATGCACTGTGAGTTGCAACTGCTTCCAAGATGAAATCATTGGAGCGTTCCGCAAAAGTATCTGCCATCCAATTGAGCAAGGGAAAGGAACACACATGTTCATCAAGTATCGGAGCATTCAGCACCATGATAGGACAACTGTCAGTCTCCTCAATATAACTCCTTTCAAGGAAATCAATAGCTGCCTCTCCAATATCCCAGTTTCCAAGGACTCCGTGTGCAGCACCCAAAGCCATAAACCCGACACCAGAACAATCAAATTCATGAGCCACTAAGGGACACATTAGTTCATCGAAATTCGGATCAGGTGACGCCAAGTTTGACAGGCACAAGTCCAGAGCCCATTGGAAGGGACAATCTAGGCAATGAAAAACAGGTTGCACACACGTAAAAAAGGGAAAACGGAAAGACAATCCATACTTGACGCTTAATACCGCCAGTGGTAAGGTGCCGTAGAAATCAAGCATCCTGCTACGAAGATGGAGCAAGCGCAGCATTCTGTCTTGCAACTCCCGGTGTGCATCCATACCGAAGTGCGCAAATCAACAAGAGGATCCCAGCCACCAAAGCGAGGAGCAAAGGGAACCCTCCGAAGACACTCAAAAAAATAGAATGTAAAAACGCTGGGATCACACCAAAAACAGTCTGGAAAGATGTCACGAGGCCCGAGCCCACAATTTAAAAAAAATTAACAAGGCCAGTCGTAGACGAAGCATTAAAGATAGTTTGAATCAAGGTTCCAAAATGTAGGGGGGGGTCTGTATTTAAAAGAGCTTGTACCTCAGTGCGTGTGTTCGCCACATTAAGAAGAAATGTTTCACGGGACGAAGTCAACGCAACCTCTTTTTTAGACAAAAGAGCCCTTATTCTGCTCATCCTATTGAACTCTGCGTTCAAGGTTGGAATCGCTGGCCAGATGGATATATCGAGTCGGTCTTGCGGGGGTGGGAAAAGGACGTTATTACAGCAAACTACTTTTTGGGAAACAGTCACTATGTAAGGGATACCCACTAGCATCCCACAGCAAGCTTCACTATTTAAAAGCAAATAACTACCGTTGGCAAGCAGCTTAAAAGAAGACGTTATAACTGGCATTGGAATCCCCTTTAGGACACAAGCTAAATTAGGAGCGTGTATATTGCAAGCGCCATGTAATTGTATATGTCTACAAACCACAGAGTGATCAGGAGCGGAAGTGCATTCTTCACCCTTTAAGTATACCTCCTTGCCACCCCTTACGCATCTGTAAGTGAACGGAAGCGACCAAACTTCGTGCAGGAACGCATCACCAAGTTGTTCATATCTGCCGATGGCATAATGTTTCATGCACGAACTAAACTTGAACAAACTGAACGGTAAAGTTACTAATCCATTAATAAGCCACACGGCTGAATTTAAAACCGCTACAGAAAAAGGTAAAGGTTCTAATTTTTCAATGTGCAGCAATGCATAAGTTGCATCTTTCATGGACATGAACTGCTGTTTTTCTGTCAAATTAAACGGAAGGAACAATGATGAAATATTCATGTAATCCCAAGGGACTTTCCCTGCCTTTAACGTTTGTAATGTCCATGCAAACTGCATAATTGAATGCAACTGATTTTGACCATGATACAACACAGATACATCATCTTGCACAATGTCTACGACAGAAGAAACAATATTATCTAATGTATAAATTCTAGAAGACAACGTATTAATACTATTATCTATCACAGCCAATACTTTTTCCATATTGGCCTGGTCAATAGCACGTAATCTAGAAGCAGCTTCAATCTGCGACAATTTCCAGATTTCATTGTAAATAGCATAAGCCCATCGTTTAGACCTGCCATTTGCAGGACCCTTAAAAAAATCATTCAAATCTATTTTGTCATTTAAGCGTGATAAATGAAGCTTAACTGAAGTTAACGTGGAATGTTGCAGCCATGACTGACATAATTTACCTACAGAGTAGGTAGTCACCGTGTGTGAAGATGTAAAACGAGGGTCAACCCTAAGTTGTGTATACCCTGGAGCCAAATCCAGAAACCGACGTTGACAGGAATCTGAGCTTGTTTGCCATACCAACCAACCCTCAGGATTCAATGTTGAAATATTGAAGGTGTCATTGGAAACAAGCGACTGCAACATAGTAAGGGACAGATCTGAGTGATTTTCCCAACCAGGATAAGCACCCAGATCAGGGATCGAGGGGGAAATTAATGTTTTAGATATAGCCAATCCAAAACAGGTGGTCTGAAAAATAGACGAATTTAAAAATAAAATATGGTTTGGGATAAGACAGGCACGATGCAAAGCTTCTGTTCCTTGTACCAGCCACGGTTTAGTTCCCCAAACCGATTTAAGATCGATAGTAGTTTTCCATACGTCATAACCTCCAATAGCCAATTCATCCATAAAGGATTTGGAATATAATAATTTTGTGTGTGTCAGTCTGACCTTAGAAGTGGGTTCTACCGCCACCTTAAAATAAAAAGAATCAGGGTTTGACACACTAAAATCCGAAAAGTATGTGAATTTTTTCAATAAAGTGGCAGAACTGCCGGGCATAGGGACAGGACAATGTTCCCATTGAGTGAAATTAACAAAATTTCGAAAAGTATTTGCTCTGTGTAGAAAATGTGTGCCATAATGTTGAAAACAAAATTGCTCATCGTAGTTTGCAGTATTTAAATACAGATCTTCAGCATCAAATGCAGCATAATATTTTAAATCAGAAAACAGTGCTTCTATTGCTTGTACATCCCAATCATCTGAGCGGATGTTTTGTTTAACTACATCACCCATAGAAACACGAAAAACAGTTGGCACATTAATAACTTCGGTGGGACCATGAATTTGAAAGTTCACTGCATCCCAAGCAATCCCATCACGTACAGGCCAAGCGGTGATGTTCACAAACGTCTAGTCTCTTTTCATGATGTGTGATGAGGAATGGGGGGCTAAAGTTCCATCAATTAATTGAATTGTAGAACGCTCATTCAGGTGGTGTCCATTGATAAGTCTAAAAAACACTACCACAAAGCCAATTGTCATGAATAAAAAAATACAAATCAGCACCAGCCAGCTGTAAGTCCAAGGTGCAACCAAAAAATGTCTTTTGAACCAGGCAAAAAATATAGAAATTTTGGAAGGGGCAGTGGAAGTCAATGATTCAGTTTCAAAGGAAGACTGGGACTGGGTAAGTGTTGTTGTATGTAATAGGGGCAAAGCGACTTCTGCAGGATAAGCATACTCAGGATCAGTAGGCAAACCACCAGCAGTAGTTGGTGGATCAGTAACTGTGATCATCTCAACGGAAACCTCAGGCACGATGATAGAGGGTGGCACCACAACAGAGTTTCTCAGCATCGAAGGGCAGGAAACCGAAGGTGTCATACTATGGAGAATCGGCCACCCTGTGTAGCTTGACATTTTCAATTGAAATGTACCTGTTTTCCTTGCGACCAGGAAGTGGGGGTAAAACAACTGTACGTGTACCCAATACTCCAAGCACCGGGACTGGTGCACGATAAGAGGGGCCAAACTCCTTCTTGTTCTCCACCTTCTCACGGACCAGGTCACCAACTCGAGGCAGCCAGCCGACCACCGGAATCAGGAGCGCTTCTTCAGATGTAGAGGGCATGTGTTCCTTTGCCAGAGTGTCTCTTGCTTCTTGTAGATTCTGCAATACAGCACAGTGGTCATCTAGGTCAAAAGGCGCGGCAGCCGCCGCCATGTCTAGACCATCAAGGTCCGGAACAAACATTCTCACTCCAAAGAGCATCATGTACGGGGTCCGCCCACCCAGAGACCTTCTAGGGAGGTTATTAAGTGCACGTTGGACGTCATACAAGTGGGCAAGCCAGTTCCGGCCTGTACCTAACACCTTGGCTGTCAACGATTGCTTTAGGTCACGGTTCATCCATTCCACAACACTATTGCCCTCAGGCCAGTATGGAGACGAAAATTTGACTTGGACCACCAAATTTCTCATTGCCTCTTTGTACTCCTTAGAGGCGCACGCCGGGCCCTGATCAGAGTGAAGGGTACCACACGCAAAACTCCCTATAAAGACACGCAATGCTTTGATGACAGTCCTGGCATCAGCACTCCTTTGTGGCCACACCCACAGAAAACGTGTGCCCGAATCCACTGCAACCAAGATGTACTTGTATGCAGTATCAGAGGTAAAAGGACCGCAGTGATCTAAATAAACACACGCAAGTGGTTGATTAGATATATGCAGCTGCGTTGGAGGTGGACGCGCAACAGAAGAAGGTTTAATCTGCTGGCAAATGTCACAATTAAGTACATAAGCCCGCGCTTGGTTATACAAACCGTACCACCAGTAACGTTGTTGTAAAAGAGACACAGTTGCTGACACTCCAGCATGCGCAGACGCAACACCTTCGTGGGCAGCTGTTATCAAATTTGGTCTGCAGTCCGCGTTGGGAATCAATCTATCACCAACATCGTTAATCCTCACTAACGGGACGTTATCAGGACTTAAATGATAATGGTATCGAGAAGGGAAACCTCTAGGGAAGTTTGTCCCTGTCTCAGAGGCAGCAATAGCTGCCAAGATGTCAGCATCTATCTTAGATTTTGATCTTGTAACTGCTGCTACTAAATATGTCGCCACTGCTGTTTTAGCTGCCTCGTCAGCCAAACTGTTACCGACAGCATGGACACCAACTCGTTGGTGACCAAGAGTGTGAATTTACATTCATAAGTGGCAGACTCCCTTTAAGTTCTGCCACTCGAGCCCAAAGCGTTTTATGCTTCACTGTGCTACCTTTGGAATCACGAAAACCATTCATAATCCAAAAAAGCAAATTGTCGTTGTAAGATTGAACACAATAGTAAGAATCACTCACTATAAGAGTAGTGACCCTGTGATCAGCAAACTCAAGTGCAAGCACTAGAGCACGAAGCTCGGCCAACTGCGCGGTACAATCACCCAATGACTGCGTATGCACTGCATCAGATTGGAATTCTCCATTTACGAAAGTACCCACTACAATTTCGCAAGCCGCTGAATAAGCGTGCCTTGATCCAGTTGCGGGTTGCGCCGACCCGTCAGTGTATATGACACAATGGTATTCCTCGATGGGGCGCTATGACAGAGGAGCCGGATGAACGAATTCATCCTCCAAACTCTCTTGAGTCTGCAACGCCGCGTCAAAGATGTATTCGACGTCAGGCGAGGCTAAGGAGGTCGCCCATTGTATCCACCTTGGATGCAAAGCCTTAGAATTTGGTACACTAGCTTTAGTGACTGCTTCGAGAGCAGGAAACGGTGTTACCACCAGCATGCGCTTTCCCTGTGATAGCGCTCGTTCTTTCAGGATCGCCATCTGAACTGCTGTCAAGACTTTTCCAACAGTGGAAAATCGCAGCTCAGCCGAAGTGTACAGATGAGATTTGTAAGCACTGGGGACTGTGTCGCCCTCATTGAACGTTAAGTACGTGAAACCTTCCGCGCCTGGAACAATTCTAATGACCAGGTTGGTGTGGTTGTCACGAGTTTTTAGATATTTAGCTGTAAGAAGATCAGTTTGCAAAGTATACAATGCCAATGAGTGCTCTGGCAGCCAGCAAGATCTGGTAAAAGTTGGTTGTATCAAGGCATAAAGCGTCTTGATACGCTGGGCATAATCAGGAATGTAGGATCTGTGGAAATATGGATTTTTCTGATCAGTTATGTCCCCTATCTTGGACCCCAACGGTTTCATGTATGAATCACAAGTACATGTATGTTCCCTCCAGTTCCAGTTATGAAGACGCAAACTCATGTGCGTCCACCGTCAACATGTCCTCTTTCAGATCCGCCATGAATAGGCTGGATATTCCATTCCTAAGTATGAAAGGCCACCGGCTTTATATGGTTCACTTATGCCATTTTACAGTCCAGGCAAGTAGGCCCTGATTCTGTCATCAAGCTTTTCTTGCTTTCTGCCTCTGAAGCTCCAGTCTGAGCCTGCATCTGTGACCATGAACTTTGTCTCATTCCCTGCGCGGCTCACGAAGCCTGACATCAGCCTGTTGCCTGCCAAGAATCTGTATTTCACCTTCGAAATTATCTGCTCCGCTCCCTGCCCAATGCATTCCTGTCTAGTAGTTTAAGTAAACATTCTTCCAGCTACCGAGCAAAGGCCCGGCTTCTCTGTCTTTATGCAAGTAATTCATAGCCTTATTATTATGGAAGACTTCTGCCCTCGCATCTAGTGTAGACACTTAGACGCTTGTACACGCACTAACAGTCAGTATAGGCAGTATAGAATAAGATTCTACTCTAAGAGACCTCTCTTTTGGATAACATAGTTCTTTAAACATAGGATGTTAGATATGATTTGGGATTAGGTTGACTTGACCCTCCAGACTTCTGTCGCCACATGTAGAGCTAAATGTCAAGCCCCCTTCACCCCCTAGTTGCACGTCAATCACACGTCATGCTGCTGCGCGCGCATTTCTGCCAAGTAATTCCGCTAACGTTGCGAAATTCTTTCATGGAACCACCCTATTATGACATCACACTTAATGACGTTCTTTAGTTACACCCAGTTACACCTACTTTTGCTACGTATGTATGTTTTATCTATACTATCAATTGTTACGCCTCTTGCATTTGCTTCACTGTAATGCCTATTGTATAAAAGTGATTAATTATCAATAATGTATGTACTTCACTTCCTGAACCTTCGTGGTGATGGAACTTGGAGCAACCGATTCGAATCGTCCATTGGAATAAAGCCCATTCCGAACCTCTAATACCACGGATTCTGCCTCTTATTTATTGAGCTATTTTTATTATGTTTCTGTATCAAATTAAGTCCCGGTAATTAAATTATTTACCACATGAATGGCGCCCGAACAGGGACACTTTCTCATCTCACGCGCCGGCGGTGCGTTGCAGGCCCGGTCTCCTGCCACAGCTGGATGGACAACAACGCGTACCAGCAGGATTTCCTGTATCTCCCTCCGGTCAAGCGGGGGCGACTGAGGCTGCGATCAACACCCAGACGAGGCGGTGAGAAGTGCGAAGTATCCCGACCAGAGCCTAGCCGAGAGAGCAAGATCCGAGGTATACAGAGGCCCACCAGGTTTCCGAAGCTCAGAAGTGTCCGAAGTTTTCGAGTCGAGTCCAGTCCGGTCCAGTTCAGTTCCGTTCCGAGGCCTTCCGTTCCGAGCTACCCGGTGAGTACCATTACTGGGGAGGCGTTCTGACGTGCACATAGGTTGTGCCGGTCAAGACGGGTTTGGGTACACAAATCCGGTCTGCACTGTTTTAGCAGTGTATCTGTACTGTTTAGCAGTATATCTAGTATATCAAGTATATAAATTCAGAATAATTCAGTTAATACCGAGTATTATGTTTAGTGATTAAGTTTCCTTAGAATCGTCATCATCATTGTTGCTCATTTAAATATTAAATGTTAAATGTGTTAATAACGTCCTGCATATTGTGGTATGAATGACTGTTCATTATCGTGTTCTATTGTATTAAGTTTGTTCAAGATCAAGTATCAGACCAGTTCTCAATATGCCGCTCTTCTCGAAATTAAGACAGTTCACAACTAGAAAAGGGGTACTCGAAGAAGCCGTTCCTATTCCTCCTAGGGACACTCCAGGGTACTTCATGTATCATAAACACGGCTTAGACGCTATACTATTTCTTGATTTATGGGTAGACTACACCAAGGAATTACCAGAAAGTCAGAGGTGGCCCGCAGCTGGGACCTGGGATGCAGAGTGCATCATGAAAGTAGAGGAAGTGTTATGGAAAAGGAAAGTCAGACAGTCACAGAAAGACGCCATTGAGTTATGGCGTAAAGAATCTCATCGACGTACAGAAAAAGCATTCCGACAGGAAGAGAAAAATAAAGAGAATTCAAATAAAGTCCGAGAAAATCTATTAATTGAAGAAGGTACACGAGTGAAATCAGAACAAGTAGACAGACAAAGAAATGCCCTTATGAAGGGTATGTATCCCCTTCTGGCCGAGGGATTACCTAAGGCTACTCCGGGGATACCAAAAGACTTGCCACCCCCATTATTTCCAATAAAAGTACATCCTAAGGGGCATCCTAGAACCGCAGAAGATGTTTTTCTTTCCTCATACTTAGATGACGCAGCCCCCGAGTATGCTAACCCCGCCCCACATAGACCGTCGGCCGGGGAGGTTCAACGCCAAGATCCTGTATCTGTATCTTTACAGCAACAAATCCAAACACAAGTTCCGGCAAGCACACCTGTTTCCACATCTGTTCCTACAGCTACTTCTATAGCTGTGTCCACACCTATAGTTGCTGTATCGCGTTCCACGAATCCTTTCACGCCCGATACCCCAGACGGGGCTACCGGAGGTGCTACCAACATTTTTTCTACGCCACCCAGAATAAATAAACTGACTTTTCAAGAGTCAGCACATCTACGTACCCCCAAACTCATAAATTCCCGCACGCTTAAGGAACTTCTTATAGATTGTAGATATGACCCTGTGCCCGGCAAAGAGGACGAAATGATCATGGCATCATTACGTATCAGACGAGCCGCGGTGTATTTAGGGAAGCTACCAGGAATGACTATGCATCTAGATAATATATATCATTTTGTCCAAACAGGGCGAGATTCTGAATGTATTAACCGAGCTATGGAATACCAGAAAGTGGAAATACAGGGGGAACTGTTACGTTTCCTCATAAATTGTGTGATCAGAAATCAAGACCGACCGGGGGCAGACCCGGAAACAATGGAAACTCTTACCAGATGGAGCCAGAATATATCAGAAGGGAGACATGATAGGCAAAAATGTATAATAGCCATGTGCAGAAAGATCCGTAAAGAAATAGAACGCCTACACGAAGAGAGATTAGCGGTAGACCAGTTTGAACAAAACGAGGAGGAGGAAGGATCAGGACTGTCCACAGGACAGTCAGAAACCATAGCCTATGTAGGTAGAGGAAGATCTTGTAATAGTACTAGATGTTTTACTGACCCGATACGTCCGATATGTCCAGATAATAACAGGAATTTCCAAACACCTATAATAAATATAAGGTCCCCCGAGCATTCGTTCCAAGCCGCTGACAAATTATTGCGAGGACGAAGGGGTTATCATTTACTCGATTCTATGGATGAACAAGAATTAGCCAGGTCCGCCGTTCATTGGGTTGACAGTCCCGGAAAATATGGTGACGATACAGTAGCACACACATTTTTGAACCTCACCCCAGATGAACAGCGTTTAGCTGGGATTTATATGATTCAACAACTTCTTATACTATATAAAAGCCAACATTCAGATCCTGGTCCCTTACCTGATATATTGACTGAATTACTCACGAATAGATGGAGAGGTTCAGGTACTAAGCTAATTAAAGAAATACTAGAATCAAGAAAGCAGTACATTCTTTTTGTATGCCCAGAACATGTCTCACTGCCCATCAAGGAAAGACCGATGTATTACATGGACAGACAGAATCCCTTACGAGAAGTACACCCAATAAAGGGCGAGGACAATCAGTTTAAACGTGTATTTGTATATACGCCCATATCGAAAATAGAATTGTTAGAAATGAAGAAAGTGGTACCCAGTCATGACAAAGACCCAGCGGGTTTCCACCGAGAAATTAAAGACATGTTACTCATGGGAGAGTATACCTATCCCGACATTATGACAATATTAAAGGTATTAATGCCTGCTGGCATTTATGAAAAACTCAAGGAAAAAGAGTGGGAGGTGGGAGACCAAAAGATAGACTGGACAGCATTAGAAGTAGAAGAAAAGGCCCGAGGTCCAGGTTCGGGGCTTGGGGACAAAACTAAAGCACTACCAGGGTTACTAGTACAGGTACTGCCGCGTTTATTAACTACGAAAAAGGAAGACTGGGGTGCAATCTCAGCTTGTAAACAAAAGCAAGATGAAGACACTAGTGATTTCTATGCCCGATTTGAAAAATGTTTTGGTATAAATAGTGGCATAAAAGCAAGTAGCGAATCATACCCACATCTGTTTGTGACAAAATTAGTTGAAAATTCCTTGCCCCAAGTGAAGAATAGAGTATTAAAATTCGAGAGTACCTGGCAAGGTAACACCCCATCACAAATGTTACAAATGTTACAGTATCATCACAATAGAATTAGAGAGGAACAAGAACATGAACAAAGACGCATGAAAGACACGAAAATGAAAATGCTAGTCTCCCAGACAGTTCCAGCTGAAGGACATAAAAAGGGTACGACACATTCCGGTGAGTCAGCAGGACCTGTAAAAGGGACATGCAACTATGGTAAACAGCCAGGACATTACATACACGATTGCCCAGTCCTGAAGCGTAATATCGCCACAGGTAAAACACAGGAAAGACCACGGCCACCTAGACAGGATCAGAATGAACAAGGAGCCCCGCAGCATGCACAGTCCATGCCAGCTCCACAACAGTCTGTACAGTTTGTGCCAGCTGCACCAGCGCTACCGGTTGCTGCCACACAAACCACGACACGACAGCTGTACCAGACCGCACAGTATGACTATCCTGATTATCAACGATATGCATGAACCAGCCAGGAGAGGGAAGTTGACTTACCCTTTATCGAGGTCCCTGTAGACCAAGAAGGACCTTATGTACATAGTGAATTATTAGGCCAAGATAGAAAATTTTTACTTGATACAGGGGCAAGTCGAACAACAATAAAACACAGTGAAGTAACAGGGGCACCCCTCTCAGGCTCACAGAATATTTCCCTTGGTTTTTCAGGAAAACCTATTGTTAATGAAGTATCACAGCCTCTTCCACTTACGATAGGACCCTTGACCAGAACTACAGATTTATTGCTTACTAAATCATGTCCAGAAAACTTGTTAGGTATAAAAACACTGAAAGCTCTAGGAGCTATAATATGTTGTTCTCCGGAAGGAGTAAGATTGTTTTTACGTGATTTCAAAGGTCACTATGTGTCTCGAGACATGGATCCCCGACTGCAGACTTTACCTACACATTTATGGGCACAAGGCCCTACTGATGTTGGTTGCATGAATATTACACCATATCGAGTTACACTAAGGGCAGGAGTGGTATTACCACGAAGGCGACAATACAAGTTACCACCAGATGCTGTAGTGGCTTTACTACAAATCATTGACGAGCTCATTGCCCAAGGAGTGGTTGTGGAAACAGACTCCAATGTATGTAATTCCCCGATAATTCCGATTCTTAAACGAACAGATCCAAAGGCCCCGCCAGTATATCGATTGGTTATTGATCTGCGCGAATTGAACAAATGCATTGTGCCACAATTCCCTGTGGTCCCAGATATCTCGTCATTACTGACAGCTATTGATTCTGAAGCAACATTCTTTACTGTAATTGATCTCAAGAATGCCTTTTTCAGCGTCCCTATAGATCCGGAAAGCCAATACTTGTTCGGATTTAGTTTAAATGGACGTAGCTTTAAATTCACACGCGCACCTCAAGGATTTACAGAAAGCCCCAGCATCTATAGCCAAGCACTGAAAAGAGAACTCGACAGTATCCACATGCCAGTAAACACTGCCCTGCTTCAATATGTCGATGATCTGCTGATCACCGCTAGAAGCGAACCTGAATGTGAGAAAGCATCACTGACAGTTTTACAATTTCTAGCCGAAAAAGGGCACAAGGTGTCCCCTTCTAAGCTGCAATTCTGTGTCCAGCGAGTTGTTTATCTTGGACACTCGCTGTCCAAGGAGGGAAGGCAGCTTACACCCGACCGCATTCAGTTAATAGCTAACATGCCAATACCCAAGACACAAAAGGAGGTGCGGGCTTTTATAGGCCTCACTTCATATTGTAGGCAGTGGATCCCTCAGTATGCATTTCTAGCAAAACCACTCATTCAATTGACAACACAGGAGGCAGCCACATCGACTGTTCTCCCTTGGACTCAGGAACATGCACAAGCTTTTGAAAGCCTAAAGAAAGCCTTATGCCAAGCACCGGTTTTAGCAACACCATGTTACAATAAACAGTTTACACTCTTTGTTACAGAACGCGAAGGCACTGCCTTGTCAGTACTCACACAGGAACAGGCAGGATCCCACAAACCATGCGCTTATTTTTCTAGTACATTAGATCCCGTAGCTCAGGCTTTGCCTGCATGCCTAAAATCAGTGGCAGCAACAGCTTTAGCAATCAGACAAAGCGATGCCATAGTGTTAGGACATCCATTGACAGTTCAAGTACCACATGCAGTAGAGGTTCTTGTGAATCGAACGCAAACACAACATTTGACTATAGCGCGACTTACAGGGTATGAATTAACATTGTTCCAGCCACATATAGAAATCAGACGTTGTAACACATTGAATCCTGCCACACTTTTACCCGTAATCGGAACAGACCCACTAGCTCATGATTGTATTGATGTTATTACAATCACAACGAAACCCAGACAAGACTTGACAGATGTCCCGTTGTCAGACCCAGACCTAACGTTGTATGTAGATGGTTCATGTATGAGAACAAGTACAGGAGAGTTAGTGGCCGCTTACGCAGTCACAACAGACACTGAAATCATTGAAACAAATTGCATAAATACCTTGTCCGCTCAAGCAGCAGAGCTCGTCGCTCTGACACAAGCCTGTATTCAAGCCACAAATAAAAGAGTCAACATATACACTGATTCACGTTATGCATTCGGAGTTGTACATGACTTCGGCGTGCTGTGGCGAGAGAGAGGTTATTTAACTTCTCACGGTGCCCACATTCAGCACGGACCCCTCATTCATGCCTTATTAGATGCAATACATCTACCCACTGCAATATCAATTATGAAATGTAAAGCTCATACGAAAGTTACTGATATCATTTCTCAAGGCAATGATCTAGCTGACAGAACAGCTAAACAGACTGCTCAAACTCAAACATCCGCCATGACAAAGACAATAGTCTCGACGCCAACACAGTGTATGAATGTTAAAGATCCCGCTCTTGATGTAATTGACATACAGACACATGCTACTCCAGACGAAATAAAGAAATGGACTGAATTAGGAGGGATCCAAACGGATCAAGGATGGATGACGAAGGAAAAATCTGTGTGGTTCCTTCCTGATTCAATGGTCCAAGTTATTATTAACACTATACATAGTCCAGCGCATCTAGGAGAGAAAGCTATGCTAGACAGCATTCAACACATTTGGTTCAACAAACATTTACGAGCAGCAGCCAAACAAAAAGTTCGTACCTGTATGATCTGTTGTCAGTTCAACCCAGGAAAAAGCATTCCCGTAGAACAGGGTGGATTTCAGCCTCCTGATCACCCTTTTGAAGTCCTCCAGATGGATTATATCCAGATGGAACGATGTCGAGGATTCAAATATGTTCTCGTAGTTGTCTGTGCTCTTTCCCGTTGGACAGAGGCATACCCGGTTTCAGATTACACTGCCCCGACTACTGCCAAACAGTTAGTTCGAGAATTCTTCCCACGATACGGTTTACCACGTGTTGTCTACTCAGATAACGGCCAGCCGTTCTCATCCGAACTAATGGAACACGTTTCACTTTTGTTAGGTTATCAGTGGAAGTTTCACTGTGTCCGACACCCCGAGGCAGCAGGTCTCGTGGAAAGACATAATCAGACCCTGAAAATTAGATTGTCCAAAATATGCAGAGAGAAAGGTGTCGACTGGGTAGTAGCGTTACCAGTTGCACTCTTTTACATGAGAATGGTAGCACACTCTCGAACAGGGCTATCCCCTTATGAGGTGATCTTCGGTAGACCACCAAATATGTGGGGGACGCCTATACCACGTAAAATAACTGATATTGACTGTAATATGCTGACAGATTACTTGGCTTCCTTGATGTCTGCACTACAATCTTGTCGTTCACAGGTAGCTGCAGCTTTTCCTGACAACACTGAGGTGAAACCCCATGACGTAGTTCCGGGGGACCTGGTCTTCGTGAGGAACTTTGATCGGAAGTCTCAGCTGGATCCTAGGTGGAGGTCGCCTCAGCTCGTATTGCTTACCACAAGGACAGCCGTGAAGATCGAAGGCAGGAAAGGCTGGGTACATTCAAGTCATATCAAGAAATTTCATGGACTACCATCAGATGTAAATACCACACCTCGTGTGTCTTCACCCATTGACTCAAAACTTCCTTTGGTTGAAATGAACAGTCACGAACAATATAAACTAAATCTCAGATCTAACCAGTCGGGCAATTTTATTGTTTAAGTCCTCTCCAAGGTGAAGCGGTTGAATTTGTCTCTGACATGTATCCCTTAGACCTGAATAGAGAAAAAACCCGAAAAATGTTGAAACGACATACATACTGTAAATCACTGCGTAGTCATTGCACAGTGACGTTATTAATTTTGTTTTTCTTAAGTCTTTTAATAATTACTGCAAGTATATTGTTACACATATACTATCCTATTTCTAGACATGTTTATAATGTTACTGCTGAACATTCTTTTAGTGAATTACCTCCGCATGAGTTGTCTTATAGATTTGCGCTGCGCAATAATACGTTTATTAGTATGTTACATCATTCCCATCAGGTTAGCAGTGCTACAAATTGTTGGATGTGTGGCCGACTCCCTCCCTATCAGAATTATAAAGGAATTCTACCTCTTTTTCCATACCCATTCACAAACAACGGCTCCTGTGGAGCATGGTTTAGTTTAATTAATTCCCTAGATTCAAATTCTGCAGTTTATCAAGACAACTGGGTATGGGGAAATTTAAACTTAGTTTTACTTAAAGTCTGCTACCCTAACAAGGAGGGACTTCCCAAGAGAACAGGAACTGATCTAGAAAATGAAGTTTATGGATTAGGTAATTTTACGCCTAATCTTATGATCCTAAATATCGAATCCGAAGCTACTCCAATTTTGCCCGCCATGTCAGTATTTCCAGTAAAAGGTGAATTATGTGTAAGAAAGAATGGTTCCATACATATGGGCCATAGTAGATGCACCACTGTAATAGAATTCAGTGATCAAGGCAAGTCGACATTTAGAGCTTCCCGCCATTCCTATTTTATATGTGGTCAGACGGCATATGTACGTTTGCCTCTAGATTGGGATGGTACCTGCTACATTGGATTCCTTTTGCCACCTGTTTTCCTAGCTCCTCCCGATTATCACAGAAATACTCATTTAGTACACAATAGAGAAAGGAGAGATCTCCCAATAGTCGATTACACTGAAACAGCATGGGAAAAATACACAGATTTCAATAAAGGTCTCTTTCCCTATATAGGTACCGTTACTAATAGTAAGTTGATACGTAGATTAACTAGAACCCTTGAAGCAGTAGTGAACGAAACTATTTCCGCCTTAGGCAATTTAACAGAAGAACAGTCTGCTATGCGGATTGTTGTGCTTCAAAATCGTCTTGTCCTTGACGTCATCCTGGCCGATAGGGGCGGAGCTTGTAGGGTCATCGGATCAAGTTGTTGCATTTTCATACCAGAAAATTCGCCATCTGTATATAAAGCCATAACTCGCCTTCATAAGATTGTAAGCCAGATACACCAGAATCCAGGCACCTGGACTTGGTCCGGTTGGTTTTGGAGTGTATTATCTACCTTTGGATGGAAGGTCCTATCCTTCCTAGGTATTGGCTTTCTCATACTATTCAGTTGCTGTCTATGCCTACAATGTGGACCAGCGATTTGTGGTCTGTGTGCCACATCGTGTATTCCATCACCAAGATTTCATTCGTCCCAGAAGAAAAAAGAAGAACAAATGATGCTATATGAACAGATCAATGGATTGATGAAGATTGATATCTCTTGACGGGCAAGTAGGGGACAAGGAGGGAATGTGGAAATATGGATTTTTCTGATCAGTTATGTCCCCTATCTTGGACCCCAACGGTTTCATGTATGAATCACAAGTACATGTATGTTCCCTCCAGTTCCAGTTATGAAGACGCAAACTCATGTGCGTCCACCGTCAACATGTCCTCTTTCAGATCCCCCATGAATAGGCTGGATATTCCATTCCTAAGTATGAAAGGCCACCGGCTTTATATGGTTCACTTATGCCATTTTACAGTCCAGGCAAGTAGGCCCTGATTCTGTCATCAAGCTTTTCTTGCTTTCTGCCTCTGAAGCTCCAGTCTGAGCCTGCATCTGTGACCATGAACTTTGTCTCATTCCCTGCGCGGCTCACGAAGCCTGACATCAGCCTGTTGCCTGCCAAGAAACTGTATTTCACCTTCGAAATTATCTGCTCCGCTCCCTGCCCAATGCATTCCTGTCTAGTAGTTTAAGTAAACATTCTTCCAGCTACCGAGCAAAGGCCCGGCTTCTCTGTCTTTATGCAAGTAATTCATAGCCTTATTATTATGGAAGACTTCTGCCCTCGCATCTAGTGTAGACACTTAGACGCTTGTACACGCACTAACAGTCAGTATAGGCAGTATAGAATAAGATTCTACTCTAAGAGACCTCTCTTTTGGATAACATAGTTCTTTAAACATAGGATGTTAGATATGATTTGGGATTAGGTTGACTTGACCCTCCAGACTTCTGTCGCCACATGTAGAGCTAAATGTCAAGCCCCCTTCACCCCCTAGTTGCACGTCAATCACACGTCATGCTGCTGCGCGCGCATTTCTGCCAAGTAATTCCGCTAACGTTGCGAAATTCTTTCATGGAACCACCCTATTATGACATCACACTTAATGACGTTCTTTAGTTACACCCAGTTACACCTACTTTTGCTACGTATGTATGTTTTATCTATACTATCAATTGTTACGCCTCTTGCATTTGCTTCACTGTAATGCCTATTGTATAAAAGTGATTAATTATCAATAATGTATGTACTTCACTTCCTGAACCTTCGTGGTGATGGAACTTGGAGCAACCGATTCGAATCGTCCATTGGAATAAAGCCCATTCCGAACCTCTAATACCACGGATTCTGCCTCTTATTTATTGAGCTATTTTTATTATGTTTCTGTATCAAATTAAGTCCCGGTAATTAAATTATTTACCACAGATCGACCGAAATTCAGAAAACCCAGCAAGGATTGTAGTTTTTTCAGTGTCGTAGGGATACGAAGGTTTGCGCATTTCTCAAGGAATTGCGGTGCCAAGCCTCGACCTTCATTATTGAGTTCGTACCCCAAGAACAACACTGTAAATTCAGCAATGTGTGACTTCTTAAAGTTAAACTTGTAACCAAAGTCCGCAAACATAGTCACTATGTTATCTACACGAGCAAGGTGTGGAAGCAACTCGTCGTCAGTCAGATAGATGTCATCAACATACGAGAATGCTTCCGGGTCTACCATCTCCAAGAGAGAGACCACGCGAGCGGCAACAACTCCAGGGCTGTTTTTATAGCCCATCGGGAGCCTTTTGAACAATTTTTGTTTACCACCCGAGGTGAATTCTGTCCACTCATAACTAAGAGGGGCCAGGTTATGGCAATAAAAGTCATTTGATAAGTCGAGCGTAGTTTTGAAACGTTTTCTCACAAGACTATCTACGAGAGCCGAACTATGAGTATTTTGTACCGCACACGTCCGGCAATGCGAGTTTAAATGCCGGTAATCCAAAACTAGGCGGTACGACCCGTCAGGCTTCGTTACAGTGAATAAAGGATTATTCATGGGTGACACACATGTCTCAATCACTCCTTGATATTCCAATTGTTCAAGGATGGACGCAACGTGAGGTCTTGCCTCTCGACGCATGGGATATTGGGGTTGAGGCTGGGGATCGGATCGCAATGGAATCTCGTGATTGGGAGAACATTTGTCCCAACCAACCTGATTACGATATAACGCAGGCGTAAGCACCTGCGCCCACTCCCCGGCTAACCTAGTAGACTCCTCCGTGGGCACTTCCTCTCCCCTAGGGGCGTCCAAAATGAAAGCCGGAGGCCAATCTTTCTCCGCCAAAAGAATATCATATGTGGTGGTAAGAGTATCCCAAAAAACCACTTTAATTTTGCGTTGTATGTCACCCTCAATATTAAGGACTATTTCAAATAATCTTTCCGGGGGGGCTACGCGAGTATCAGCAGTTTCAACTGTTACATAAATGTCAGTTGCTGTCGCCTCCAGAAATGGACGCAATGCTTCCCGCACTACTGTAACCTCCGCCGCGCTGTCTAGCAGCGTTAGTGCCCATGTCAGGTTCCGAAGCTGTGTCCTGACCATCTGAGGCATATCTCGCTGAGATAGCAGCAACTTTCTTTTTCTGAAACGGTGGATGTGGTCTGGCAGCGTCTTCCTGCTTGCCTTTACCGTCAGTCTGGCGGGGCTGGTCTCGACCTTGAGCACCCCGTCCTCTCCCACGGTCTCCACCACCAGAGTGCGAAGTCGATGTTTCCTGTGAAGAACGAGGAGAGCGTTGTTCAGAAACCTGAAATCTATCAGGTGACTTAATACGAGTACGATCGCGCAAATCATAAGTGCGTTCACTATACGACTGAACGGGTGAGGCAGGACGAGAAACCTGTTTCTGTTGCTGCTTCTCTTGTTTTTTGGCTCGCCAACTTTGTTTAGGAAAGTTGGGCTTTTCATCTTTTGTAGACGAACTCACCTTAGTTTGCTGCACTACATCAGGAATCTTGATGGTGGGTTTCACGCCTAAGGCACTACGTCCAACCATCCTATAGGCTTTCGCAATAATTTTGGCGAACTCCCTTGGCTTATCGGCATCAGCCACAAGCTCCAGCATATTACCAACCTGGAACTGCATGGCATCTCCTTTGAGGTTGCCCATTACCATGGAACAAACCACATCGAAACTGTCGACAAGCCGTAATCCCAACTCAATAGCTGCCTCCGCACCATGACTTTCTTGAACTTTCTTGATGACGGAGGGTAGTACAGCCATAGACGGAGTGCCGTAGGACTTCGAATATGTCGCAGCAAAGACCTTGCCACAATTGTCACAATCAACAAGTTCAGGGCCCAGGTCCTTCGGCAAAGTAATGGTGAGTATCCTGTGTTTATCCACAGGTGTAGTGTTTGGAAACACGGCTTCTAATTGATCGAATTTTTCCGCAAGCCAGTAAGGAAACTCATCCTTACTGAGGGGGCGCTTGCCGACGACCGCGTTAACCATAACAGGGCTAATCACTACCCCGTGTCCAGCAACCGCAGGTGCTCCCACCTGAACTGTGCGTGACACATACTGCACTAAAGCTCTATGGACCGTAATCAGGGCTGTGTGTAGTGTTCGTAAATCACCCACTCCCACCGTCATGTAGCGTGGGTGTGGAGTATATCCGGCCAGTACCGGCCATGTGGCCCCTGCAATTGACAACGGGCCCATTCTCGCCGATACGACCTCATGGGGGAGGGCGCCATTAAACCAAATTGTATGCTGCCAGGCAGAAATAGGAATTTCTAGAGTCCGATATGGGGCATAAGCCGCTGGTACAGCCGAGGCTGTATATTCGTGGAACAAATTATCGTCCGTATCCACCTCCTCAAAGGTCACCCATGAGTAAAACAACTCATACGGGTAGGTGGTATCAGCACTGACCACAAAGACTACGGCCATCCCGTCATCAGGTACCCCATACGCCCTCAAATGAGCGCGCAGAGGAACCCTACTATGAGCGGGAATATTAACCGCCATAAGGACACCTTAAAGAGTAACAACGATATTTACAGTAGCACTTGGGCTCAAAATTACAACCTTTTTAATTTTCAAGCTTGATAGAACCTTTAGTCTAAACCTAGGTAGGTTATACCGTCACTCAAGTTTTCCGGAAACGAGAGTGAGGGTAGTTGTGGACTAAACACTAGCACTAGGTGTAGCTCACTGGTTAGAGGTGGCAGACCCGTAAGCAGAGAATCGGCCAGGGACCAGGGTTCAATTCCCGCCGCGGCAGGGTCGTGGACCAGGGTCAAAACGGACTCGATAATTGGTGTAGCTCACTGGTTAGAGGTGGCAGACCCGTAAGCAGAGAATCGGCCAGGGACCAGGGTTCAATTCCCGCCGCGGCAGGGTCGTGGACCAGGGTCAAAACGGACTCGATAATTCTCGCCTCGGTACCTACTCAAACCAGGAACACACTCGGCAACTCTGGGCATTAAGCTTGCCTCATCTCTACAACGGCCCCCCACAGACGCCGGGGATGCATGGTTTCACCTTGGAGATACCCAGAAAGGGACCATCTCACAGGGATAGCCAGGACGGGTTCCCCAGTGGTCTACAGCGCCGGGACGCCCCGTTGCTGGGGCAGCTGTGCACTTTACAAGTCTACAACATTTACATTTACTACTAAAGCGTCTCAGATCTTAAGACCAAACGTTAGGTGCGCCATGTTGCAGGGATTCTGCTTTTGCACAGAACTATGCGCAGGAGACCAGGACCTCAGAGAATTGTGGTGTACCAGAAAACTCCCCTCAGAACCCAGAACCCCTTATCCGACTAGCTTAGTATCGCATTCGTTAACCTAGATCTAGCTAGGTGGTCCCAATGTATAGACAAACCAGAACAAGCGACTTAGATATTTCTCAGGAGTGGTGGGAATCCAAAATACCTGTTCGTAACTATTTGTTAGTCCACAACATAATAATATAGACACGGCAAAGTTAAAAGAGTTTATTTTATAAACCTCGCGTCCTAAGATGCAGTACTTTGGCTAACACTAGCAGACTAACAGTACAGATCAGAACCATAAGCATTATTACAATACCATACAAAATGAAAGGAGCAATCATACTAATAATGACGGTGGTATACAGCCACACTCCTTTCACTAGAATCTAATACATTATTATTATTAGACTATTAGAAGGTCTCTTAGGCTAACAGGGGGGACCCCATACCGTATAGATCAGCTTAGTAGAATCACATCAAAGGATCAGCTCTCGCATGCATCAGCTCTTCTGTTCGACTGAATGTAAAACCAAAATGTTCTGCAATATTAAAGACGCTTGTCCTTCAGATATTGGCAGCTGTATGCATGATATGTCTAACAAGTGGTACGATCAATCTAAACATAACACTCTGTACCTTCTAGGGACCCAGACGCGTTCTTTGCATGATGTACAGACCAAGGGCACATTTCACGGTTAAGAATGTGAAACAACAGTTTGTTATCCTGTAAGGCAAAGTCGAGTCAGCATTTCTAAAATGAATAACACATAACAACAGTGTTGTGTGCAGCGCAGCAGAAACGACAAGCTTGCTTGCTAAAAATGATCTTGTTTATGCTAACTTAGTATTGTAAATAGGGCGTGGCTTAATCCATCTCACACTACACTTATATAGGTGAGCACCATATACTAATCCAGCCTCCTACAAACACTGACCTAATGGAGTGGTGCTCTCAACACCACCCCTTCCCCCCCCCCCCCGAGCCGCAACCAACTTGGAACAAGCAGTTCAGAAATACACAACCTGGATTTATTTATTTATTCAAGAGTTTTTATAGAGCACATCACTCACCCCCTGAGCAGTATCATGGCACTGTAAAGCTCTCTGCTTGCAACCAGGTGAAACCCTGCAACAAGCCTCCACCACAGAGGAACCATGAGCTGAAAACAACCAGGTTTTCAATTTCTACCTGAATTGAAAATTATCCTCAGTAAGGCCAAGAGCCAAAGGAAGATAATTCCACTGGACTGCTGCCAGATATGAAAATGGTCATCCGCCTGTTCTGGTTTTCCTTAATCTGGTAGACTTTGCCAAGGCCTGGTTGCTAGATCTCAGATTCCGAGCCGGCCTATAAAATTACACTCTGACCTGTGAAATCTCAGGGCTAGTCTTATACACAGCCTTGTGGGTATGGCAAATGAATTTGAAAGTTGCCCTTTTTTAAACTGGAAGCCAGTGTAAGGCTATCAGGCATGCTGATGCTGGGCTAAATCTGTATATCCTGCAAATCAGCTTGGCTGCGGCATTTTGGATCACCTGTAATCTTGGAAACAGGTAATCTGCCATGCCCACAAAAGGGTTATTGTCATAATCCAAGTGAATAATAATCAGGGCTTGAAATATGGTTTTCCTCCAGTATATCGGGATCCAATTGAACAGTCTTCTCAATAATTTTAGAATACCAAAACATTTGCCACAAATGGCCTTGATGTGATCTTGCATTGAAAGAGAATCATCCACAATTACACCAAGGTTCTTCGCAAACCTGTTACGGGTAGGCATGTCCGCTAAAGAAACAGCCACTAGGAGGCATCCCAGAATAAATGGGCCACACCAGATAGCAGGATCTTTGTTTTGTCTGCATTTAGTTTTAAGCAGCGCCATCCATCCTGCTAATTCGGTATGGCATTTTTTCAGCTTGTCCTTTGATGCCTCATGTTCCGCACTTAGCGACAAATTCAGCTGGGTGTAGTCGGCATATAAAAAAAATCAAAGTCCCATTTCCTTATGATTCTTGCCAATTAAGCCACATAGATGTTGAAAAGAGTTGGGCTCAAAATAGAGCCCTGTAGAACTCTGCACGTCGCTGAGTGGGAGCGAAAATTGTAGAGCTGCACTGCATACGATCTGTTGCCTAGAGACGAGCTGAACCAATGAAGAGCCTTCAAATGTAGACCAAATTCATGTAATCTTGTATTTAGCTGACTGTGCAAGACAGTATCGAAGGCTGCTGAAGGATCAATTAGGGCTGCTGCTTTGCCCAGATCCACAGCTAGCCTGATGTCATCAAATACGACCTTCAACGTAGACTCTGTGCTATTATCAGCACCAAAGCCAGTCTGAGAGGGATCAAATGGGTTGTTTGTTTCAAGAAAATTAAATAAATGTCTATTCACCAATTTCTACAGGATTTTAGACATATGTAGAAGAATTGATATAGGCTTATAATTGGCAAGAACAGTAGCATCGATTCTGTCTTTCTTAGGCAAAGGTAACATGATCGCTTCCTTTTAAACCTCTGGACAGATTGCCTCCTCAAGCGATTGGTTAAACATGCGAGTATAATGGGGACAAAGAATAGATGTTAGGCAAGCAAAAATAAAATGTGGGCAGGCGTCTAAGGGAGATCCGAGCTTGACCTCCGTCATCAGCTTCAAGACCTGCTCTTCTGTAATCTTAATCAAGACGCCCAAATGGGTGCTGTCTTCAGGATGGGGACCTATCTAGAGCCCTAAAGGCTCCTCTAACAATTGTTGGGGCCCAAAGAAAGAATATATTTTGTTGATTTTATCTGTAAAATAATTCCCCAAATCCTCACAAAAAGCCTCAGTAGGTGGAATGGGAGGGGCTACAGTCAGGTAGACAATTCTAAATGACTCTTTAGAAGAGCTGCTATTCTTTTTATTTTTTCTAATGGAGTAGTCTTTCTTAGCTCTTCTCAGGGCTTTATGATACTGTTTCAACAACTAGATCACCAACGTTGCCGATCTAGTGTCAGACTCTACGTCCTACTGGTCCTGATGACTTAGCGGAAGAGTCGACAGTACCTTATATGCCAGAACCTCTGCTTTGTTTCTAGCCCCAGTATCTGAGCGAAGAGATGTGCTATACTGTAGAGGATGACCCACCATTCACCTGTTATGGCCCCTTTAAATTGCCGCTGCCTGACGGTAACGGGTGGAGGAACCACGCCCCCCTAGGCTGCTCTAAACCGGATCAGGAAGAGGGAAGCGTGAGCAATGTTGGGGAGACGAGGAGCATCACGCCAGAGCAGAAAGTCAATGGCTGTAACCCGACAGCAGGAAACAGAGTGTAGCCCGGGGAGTTGAGATGATGACACAAGGAGGCCAGCGATCCCACAAGCCGCCCAGCCGCATTCCAGGAGGAGCGTGGTTTGCACAGGTGCGTGCCAGGTTCCTTGGAAGTGTTAGGCGGGTAGATTCCTAAAAGGGGGAACACCTTGACAGTTATGCCCATACACCGTTGGGGCTCTCGGCTGTTGTCTTTTGTTTGCCTAAACGCGGGTGGAGGTTCCATCTATATCACCGACTTGCCTACCTGCACGTGTGCATGTCAGGTGTGCATCCCCCATTCCCTTCCCTACACAACCTAGGATAGCCTTGCTTGACGCTGATATACCCTGTTTGTTTTCTTTTTTTCTGGTTTTACGCTCTGGATACCTGGATCAGAGAAACCGCCAGAATGAGTTAAAATTCCCTGAAGGATAAATGGAGGACTTTTCGGAACTTTTACGTTTTGTGTGGTGATTTACAATAAAAAAAACGATAAGGAAAGCAAAAGAGCAATACTTAGTCTCTTATTTTTGTGCACTTCATGACATCTGGTCTGCCCCATCAAACCAGCCAAGACCTGAAAATCAACCAAACAAGCCAGCTGAAACACACCAGAACTCATGACATGGAAATAAAGCTGAAAATAATTGGGGCGAAGATGGCACACCAGCAGAGACACCACAGACCAAGCCACCTTCAAGTCAGCCCTCAACAATTACCACCAACTCAAAGATATGAAAAAAGACGCATAACAAACATCATCGAAGCAAGCGACAATCACACCAAGGAACTCTTCAGCATCATCAGAGAGTTCTCCTGCCCAACAACCACTGAGAACACGGTCCCTCTTTAACATGAAATCTGCAACGCTTTTGCGAACCATTTCCACAACAAGATATCCACTATTTACAGGAACTTTGAGAACCAAACCACCAACCTCCACAGCCACCTGACTCCAACAGAAGCCTCCCCCCAACCATCCACTCACTGCATGGGAACAACTCACCACAGAGAACCCCACAGCCATCAGGAACTCCCTTAACTCAGAACACTCAAGGACCCCTGCTCCTACCACCTTTTTCAACCTCAGAGACAAGGATATCAGCCGCCAACTTACCACTATTCTCAATGCATCTATCACCACAGCAACCTTTCCTGATGCATGGAAACCTGCAGAAGTTAGAAGGCCATCAATCAGAAGCTCACCAAACACAAGGAGAGAAAAAACCTGCTCAATGCCTGCCAATCTAGTTTCCGCACCAACCAAAGCACTAAGACTGCCCTGATCACTGCCGCCAATGACAACATTCGCACCCTTCTCTACAGGGGATAATCAGTGTCCCTGTTCTCCTCGACCTCTCTGCAGCGTTCAACACCGTATCCCACCACAAACTCATCAAGAGACTGTACCACATTGGGTTCCAAGGAGATGCTCTCAGATTGATTGCATCGTTCCTCATGGGACAAACACAGAGAATCTGCCTACCCCCCTTCGCCTTGGAACCCAAGAGCACCATCTGTGGCATCCCCAAGGTTCATACCTCAGCCCCACCCTCTTCAACACCTACATGACACCTCTAGTGTATATCGTCAGAACCCACGATCTCAACATCATATACTACGCCAACGACACCCAGCTCATCCTCTCGCTCTCAGCAGACACCATCAATATGAAGACCAATTTCTACAACTGAAAAATGTCGCTGACTGGATGAAGGCCAAGCGTCTGAAGCTCATCACGGACAAGACTGAAGTGCTGATCTTTGATAGTAACGCCTCACTTTGGAATGACACCTAGTGGCCCGCCAAACTCGGACCCACTTCCACACCGACAGACTTCACCTGCAACCTCAGCATCACCCTAGACAGCAAACCCACCATGAAACGACAGATCAACGCAGTCTCCTTTGCCTGCTTCCACACTTTCCATAAGCTCCGAATAATCTTCAAATGGCTCCCCACTGGCACGAGGAAAACTGGCACTCAAGACCTAGTCACCAGCCGGTTGGACTACAGCAACACACTGTACACAGGATCCACCACCGAACTCATGAGGAGACTCCAGAGTATAGAGAACACAGAGGCCAGAGTCATCCTCAATCTGCCAGAATGGATCCACATCACCCCACACCTTAGCAACCTCCACTGGCTCCCGTCCAGGGAAGATGCCAATTGAAGATATTGACACAAGCCTACAAAGCTTTCCACGACAAGCATACATCAACCATCGCCTAAACTTCCACCAACCCTCCAGAGACCTTCACTCTGCCTATTTTGCCCTCGCACTCCTTCTCCTACCTCGCCGCCAAGTCCTAGAACGGCCTCCACCTCTGGACAGCGCCCTCCCTGGTGGAGTTCAGGAAGAGACTCAAGATCTGGCTTTTCGATTGAGTCTAGCAACCTAGTGCCTTGATGGAGCAAGGTTTTGTATAAAAGAAACTTGCTCGTATGCAATCCTCTCAGATAACCTGTAATACTATAACCAACATGTTTGTGAGTACTAACGTTGCACCACATTTTACATATTGTATCTAGGGGAAGGTTTTCTATGTATTTTACTAACCAGTCACCTGAGTGTCCCTAAAATGGCTGCCAAAAACACGGGAACTCTTCTGCGCATGCGTCTACTACATCTACATAATATAAAGTCTCTGTCGCTTGGTGGGAAATCTTTGCAGCTGCGCAATAACTTTTAATATGGCTGCTCGAAATCCTCGCATTAACTTGTGCAAGTTTTACTAAGCTATTAATGCACAGGATATATTAAGTAAATGGGGTTAGAGTAGAAGTAAGTGGTATACAGTGAATTCATTTAATTTTGTATTCTAACATGTTTTTCTCTGACTTTATTAATAGCTCGTATTTGGGCCTTGGAGGGTGACAGACGTCCCTATCCCTTTGCGACAACTACGCATGTGTACCACATCCTTGTCCTGACACAATGAAGTCACTGAATGGCTGCCAAAACATCTGCCCAGCAAGGACATGGGAAACTCAACTCTTGAACCTATGAAAGGAAGATGCTGAAATATTGTACTACAGAATTATCGATCCACATATGAAATGCTTGTGGGAATAAAGCTTGTTGGTATTAAAATTAAGGGGCGGGGAATTAGACAATAGAACTAAAGAAGGTTTTTGCACTTAGTATGGTGTGATGTCCTCACCCCACTGCCTGGCCCAATCAAATTGAGGGGTGTACATAGAATTGAAACATTTGGGGGTGGATCTTACATTCGAATTGGTATAACAGAGGTAAGTTTTAGTTAGATAGACACACTTGACACTTGCTGCCGAGATGCTGATGCTATACTGAGATGCTGCCTGATTTTGCTATTCTCTGACTGAAGAATCCAACACAAGGGAAGAATCACAGAATAACCGTGGAGGCACATCTAGGAAGGGGTCCGGACGAGCCCGAGCCAGAGAGAGTAGCACCAGAGAGGGGTGCAATGCTGGCGTTGCAACTAGAAGAGATCACTTTCCCGGTCCAGACCCTGTCCTGAATCCTTGATACTCTGATGTCTAGGTCCTCACACCATTCTAGGTAAATATAGTTCTGTGGGGTTATGCTCCGTATTTGCTCTCTGTTCTTTCTTTCCTCAGGTACTGTCATCACAAGAATTTAATTAATGTGAATCGATTATAAGCTAATTGTACTATTTCCTGATGGAGAATTTGGTGTATCTACGCGTATTCTGATTTGACTCACAAAATTATTAATTCAGATAAATCTTTAAAACTCCAACAGTGTCTGTCGTTCTTAAAATAAAGGTTAAATGTTTAATATTTCCTTCCTATTCTCATCTACAACTAGATCTGTCAACAAAGTGCATTCACATAAGGAGACAGGGAATGGTAATGATGCTGGTGTAACAGGTCTCTAAGGTAAATCAAAATTAATGACCAGCGGATATTTGCTAGCTCTTTGAATGTATGAATGTATATGGGCCCAAAGTGAGAGTTGAATGTATGTGTGCGTACAGAGCTGGTAAACTATGCTGCATCAGTTTTTCTTGGTAGCAGAGGCATGATTAGTTTACTTAGTTAGGCAAGGATTGTATTTGCAAAGTTTGAATTATTGATTTATGTTTTAACCAAACCCGTTATGTATTGTTTAGTGTTGTCTGGAAATTCCCGGGAATATTGAATAGCGGGTGGTGAATTGAGGTTATTGGTCCGGATCGAGAAAGTGCTGAAAGGTATGCAGGACTAGAATCACTAAGTTAGGGAATAATTTCTTGTATGTTAGTGAGAATAATTGGTAGCAAGGAGTTCGCTGGTGAAAATGTTGGCGTTGGATCACCTAGAAAGGGTAACATCAAAGGAGTAGCAGGTTCTCAGCTTCTTGTGTGAAGAGTAGGCGGAAGGGTTTTACTCGCAGTGTGTGAAGAGTAAGCTGAAGGGTTTTACTCGCAGTGAAAGAAATTTCACTCTTCTTTGAATTAGTGGGTCAGACACAATAGCAAATGTTTCTACGTTGTTAATTAATTAAATTTTGTGTGAATTTTGTGAGAAATAAGTTTCGCATTACTTTGAAAAGGAGGGGTCAGTTGAGGGTACTGCATTGACGTCACTGAGAGCCAGGCTGGGATTGGATGAAACAGGGGCGTGTAGTTGAGGCAAAATTGTAAAGGAGGGGTCAGTAGTAAGAAGTGATACTGACGTCACAGAAAGCCGTGCAAGCATTGGCTAAGTGAGCGAGCAGAATAGAAGTTGATTGGTCCTCAGAATAGAAAACACGCTGGTATTGGAGAATCATTAGAGTTAAAGCAAGCGTCTGATTGGGTACTAAAAATAGAAATCTCAAGAATAATAATAGATAGTGGAGTTTGCATGTACGATCCAACATTAACAGGGACTCGTCCAGACAGAAGATTTATAGGGTTTGCTTACAAACAGTATCTTAAGCACAACCACGCAATATACGGAGAAAAGAGAAAAATGTCATTTATGCAAAGGGTCAAGAATTATTTTAAAAAGGACAAACCCATTAAGAGTAGAGAAGGGATTCTCATTCCTCCCCAAATACACCTGCGTCATACATGATGGTGGAAAGAGGCTATCATACCTGTGTATGGTTAGAAAATTGGGTAGAATACACAAAAGATAATGGAATATTAGCATTTCCTGAGTACGGAAGCTTTAATGGGAGACTATTGTACAATTTAAGAACACGGATGAATGAATTAGAACCCAGACCTAGATTGACCGAGTATGAGGCTTTAGAAGAATGGGAAATGGTAGCCTTTGAACGTGATAGACCACGAAGTAACAGGACCCTAAGTAAATATTATCCGAAATTTCCCGGAGAGAGTAGAGATAGTCAAATGAAGCAATGGAGACAGGCCATGGTGGCAGAAGGTTTATATCCTGTGTTGACATCAGAAGAGCAGACTGGAGGCAAATGTACAGAGAAAACCAAGCACTTAACCAGGATAGATAGCGAAGAAGAAGAAGGATATTTAGAAGACATATTGATGAAAAGTCCTCCACCTTATAATGAAGGATTCGATAGAATGACCCCAAGTGCCCCGATGATAAGAACACCTTTGGTTCCACAAATAGCACATGACACAGCAAACAGGGTACTTCAAGAAAAGGAAAAGGAAGCATTAAATAAGAATAGAGATGAATTGATCCAGAAAATAACTCAGATAAACACACATCCTGAAGCATTGACTATACCAGCGAGCAAAATTATTAGATATTTTCAAATTGAGAGTAGAATTGGAAGAAATGGTTGCCGGAAATGTGGGTCTAGACCAATTGAACACATACAGTGAGGAAGAGTTATTGTTTATTTGCAGAAGCATCACACGAAACACAAAAACATTCCATGAAAAACTGACAAATCTGGCATCTGAACTGGGAATTGACATAGGGAAGTCAAAGGTGTTGCAGAAACCATATAGAGCAGAATTTTCTGATAAGGATTTGGAAAACATGAATGTGTCCGGAAGAAAATTACAGATCAGGGAGTTATTATATCTATTACAAAAATGGGGAGATCTTGAAAAATGGAAAGTTAGGTGGGCAAAGAAAAAGGAAGAAGCACAGGTAAATCGAACAACATCTGAATATACAATGAGAGAAACCGAAAAGGCTGAGAGATTGTATCCGATGAGGGAAGTACCAGGAAGGGGGTACGTACATGTACCATGGACTAGACAGGATATTTAGTTGTTTACAAATGATTTCCCTAAACTGAGAGAGAAACCAGTGGAATGGTACAGACAAGTTGATAGGTTTGTGAAAGTTTCAAAGGTTTTGTTTAAAGATCTGGATGGTCTGTTTGACATAGTAGTACCTGCAGATTTGTGGACGGAGTGTAAAATTACTATAGCTCGGCCTAGTGAAGAGTATCCAAGAGATTCAAAGACAGGAGCCCCGTCAGAAGATGTAATGAAAAAATATCACCAGGTGATCACTTTTCTGAAGCGTAAAATTCCCCCGAAAGAAAATGCTTGGGTAAAAATAGACAGAACAACCCAAGAGAAAAATGAGTCTGTACATGTGTATTGTGAACGTCTTTTACAGGTGTTTAAACAGTATAGTGGTTTTGAAAGTATAGAGAACAAGGACATGACTCATTTTGTATATCGATTTGTGACCGAGTTAAGATTGGATATCTCGCAAATGATTAAGCAGCACATGTTATGTTGGCAAACAAAGCCCATAGATGAAATTTTAAAGTATTCCAAATATTGTCGAGATGAAATTGATAACAGATGAAAAGCTTTAGAAGGAAAAGTAATGTGGGCTCAAGTAAAATTAGCTGAACAGCAAGAGCTTCAATTGAATAATCAAAGAAAGGTACAAGGACAAAGCGAAATCTATGTGGGGAAAGCTAAGGGGAATATTGAACAGGGAAGAGGCAAAGAAAAGGTTTCCCTGTCACCGGTGCGGGAAGTTGGGGCATTGGAAGAACGAGTGTAAATCCGTACAATTTAATAATGGCCGAATCAAAATTTAAATCCCCAGAAGCAGAATGAGGTGTTAATGAGTCAACCGCAACAGGGTATAGATCTTCAGAGTCAATTGCCATCTGCCCCTAGGCCAAATTTTGTGAGTCAAGCCAGGTACAGTGTGGACACCGGATTCTCAGAAGGAAGTGGTAAGAAAAATTGTGTAACATCGCAGTTTCTTTTGCAGCACTTACTACTCGATTATGAGCAGGAATGACGGTGCCTGAGGGGGGAGGAAGGGGAGTGCGTACTTGGCACATCCCTACTGGTAGATCAGTCAGGACCATACGTAGAAGGTAAAGTAGAAGGAAATTATATCACTTTCTTGTTGGACACTGGTGCTACCAGGTCTACTGTGAGAACAGCAGACATTCCTAACCTGCCCCTCTCGGGTGAAGCCATCAAAGTAGTAGGTGTCTCGAACAAACAGATTAGAACGCCGATCACAGAACCAATGGAGGTGCGAATTGGAAATTTTAAAGAAATGCATAAATTTGTGGTTTGTGACTCAAGTCCTGTAAACTTGCTTGTAAGGGACTTGTTGTGCAAAATGAATTGCACCATATATTGCACATCGGATGGTGTCGCAATACAAACCCCAGATGAAGATTGAGTTTACAAGTTCATGTTAGCTACACAAGGGACAGAAGTAAATGAAATGTATTCAATGATAACCAAAGATGAATTACCTGCCGAAGTCAAACTGACTGTAAATGCAGAGATATGAGATTTTACTGGAAAAGAAATAGGATTAATGGCAAAATTAGATCCCGCAAAAGTGACAGTGAAAGAAGGTGCTGTTTATCTGAGTACTCGACAATACAAAATGAGTCCTGAAATAAAGGCAGGCATTACAGCAGAGACTGAACGATTAGTCGAACAAGGCATATTGAAGGAAATAATGAGTAGCCCTTGTAACTCACCTATAATTGGCATTAAGAAACCTAACGGGAAATATAGGGTGGTTCAAGACCTGAGAAAAATTAATAAGATTGTTGTACCATGTTGTCCAGTAGTGCCCAACCCAGCTGTGATTCTTTATCAGATACCATGGAAAGCAGGTTGGTTCATAGTAATTGATTTATGTCATGCATTCTTTTCTATTCCATTGCATCCAGATAGTCAGTTTTTATTTTCATTTAAATTCGAAGAGCATGTTTACGTGTGGAATCGTGTGCCTCAAGGGTATACTGAAAGTCCTTCAATCTTTAATCAGATTCTCAAGAGAAGTCTTGAATCTCTTGTGTTGCCCAGAGAGTCAGTCCTGGTGCAGTACATCGATGACCTATTGGTGGCGTCGAACACTCGAGATGACTGTGTCACTGATTCAATTGTATTGCTAAATCTCCTGGCAAAGGGTGGACACAAAGTGTCCCCCGAGAAACTTCAGTTTTGTAAAAACTCAGTTAAATATCTGGGACATCAAATAGAGAGAGGAATTACAAAGGTGACCTCAGAAAGAATCAGAAAAATACGCCAAATGCAGTTACCATGAACCCAAAAAGAAATAAGAATGTTTCTTGGGGTCGTAGGATATTGTAGGCAGTGGATTGTAGGGTTTGCTTTACTGGCTAAACCCCTGATACAGATGACCAGAAAGGGAGCAAAAGACCCCATAGAGTGGGATGATGAAAGTATGGAATCCTGTATAAAGTTACGAAATTGTTTGTGCGAAACACCCGCTTTGGGAATGCCAGACTACTCAAAAGAATTTGCATTGTTCTGCTATGAGAGAGGTAATTGTGCACTTTCAGTTCTGACACAGAGACATGGATTAATGCGAAGACCAGTGGCATATTTTTCTGCTACCCTAGACCCTGTGGCATGTGCATTGCGAAAGCTGTAGCTGCAACTTGTGTGAGCATAGAACAAAGTGAGTCAATTGTGATGGAACATCCTGTAAAGGTTTACGTTCCCCATTTAGTTGTGATTTTGCTGACCAAAACCCGAACGCAGTACCTTACTCCCAGTAGGCTAACCAAATATGACAGAATCATACTGGGGGGCTGAACACGTGACTATAGTGAGGTGTACTGTTCTTAATCCAGCCACCTTACTGCCTGATCCATACCAAGAAGAGGTGAAAGATGAGGCCGAACATGAGTGCCTTGATGTGACTGAACTTCGCACCAAACCACGCCCTGACATACAAGAGGAACGCCTGCAAAATGCAGATCATGAGCTATTTGTAGATGGCTCATGCATGCGACATGAGGAGGGAGGATTGAGTGCTGCTTACGCTGTGTGCACATTAACTGGAATAGTCGAAGCATCCTATTTACCAGAAGTCAGATCTGCACAAGTAGCCAAATTAATTGCTTTAATTAAAGCGTGCAAAATTGGGAAAAATTGGAGAATAATCATATTTACTGACAGCCAATATGGTTATGGGTTTGTGCATGATTTTGGCCAGTTATGGATGCAGAGGGATTTTCTGACTTCAGGAACTCCCATTAAAAATGGAAATTTTGTGAGAGAACTAATTGAGGCAATTCAATTACCAAAAGAGGTGGCCGTGGTTAAGTGTGCTGCTCATCAATCAGGAGATGACTATGTGACAGCCGGTAACCGATATGCTGACCAGGTTGCTCAGCACTATGCAAAACATAAAATTGCACTAAACAAGAAAATTGAAACTTGTGGAATCAGCTGCCAACTTATGCTACTTGGAGGAGTGGGAACTTGGGAGGAGATAAAAGATATGCGGGGTGCAGTAGAAATTAGAGAAAAGGGAGAGTGGGTGAAAATGGGATGTCAAAGAAGGGCAGAAGATGGTGTGTGGGTTTGTTATGATGGCAGACCAGTAATGCCAGACAGTATGCTTGCACCTATGGCTAGGATGTATCATGGAGACACACATGTAAGCAGAGATGCTATGATTCGAATTTTCAGACAAGATTGGTTTAACGCAAAATTCAGGAATGTAGCAGAGAGTCTTTGCCAAAGATATTTAACATGTCAACAAATGAATCCTGGCAGAAAAACCGTGGTTAGTATGGGAAAGTTTGGAAAGGCAGAAGGTCCCCTTGTAAGACTTCAACTAGACTTTATTCAACTGCCTGCTTGTCGAGGATTGAAATATGTACTTGTCATAGTTTGTTTATTTTCAAAGTGGGTGGAAGCAAACCCGACCCGAAGAAATGACAGCTTGACAGTGACCAAACTCCTATTAAGAGAACTCATCCCTAGATTTGGTTTTCCAGTAATGATTGAATCAGATAGAGGGTCTCATTTTAATAGTGAAATAATTCGACTAATTTGTGATGCATTCAAAGTCAAACAAAAATTGCACTGCGCTTACCGCCAGAGGCTTCTGTGGTGGTAGAACAATTGAATGGCACAAACAAGTCAAGACTCGGAAAGATGTGTGCATCCACCACACTGGAATGGCCTGATGCTTTACCTCTTGTTCTAATGGGACTCAGAAGTATTCCAGACAAAAATACTGGATTGAATCCCCATGAAATACTCATGGGAAGATCAATGAGACAAGCATGTGTACCAGGCCAGAAGCTGCTGAATATAACTGATGACTTGGTTTGGGGTATTGCAGAGTTGGCTGACAGAGTGCGCTCTATCTCTCATCAGCTTGGGGAAGACGCAGTCAACAGACAGCTGAGCCAAGCACATGATCTGAATCCCAGTGACTGGGTAGTTGTGAAGAATCACTTTTGAGAATCGTGCCTAGCACCAAGGTGGGACAAACTGTATCAGGTTATACTAACTATTTCAACAGCTGTAAAGTTTGCGGAATTGGATTCATGCAAGTCATACCAAAAGGGTACCAGCTCCTGAAGAAGAAGAGTTTCAATTAACTCGAGCAATTTAAGTTGCTGAAGGTTGCGCAGCTGAATTACTTCCTATAGAAGATCCTGAGGTAGCTGCCCAAGAACAACCAAGCACTTAGCAGGGCGACTGGATCCCAGTGGTGGACATACCTGAAGAAATTGTAAGTACTAGAAGCCAAACACAGCTAGATAGACAGGAAAAGAGTAAGAATCAGTCAGGTGTAGAAGAACTCGCTCAGGAAAGTAGGGATACAACTATTGGGGAGCCTGAGCAGGGACAGTTAAGGAGAGAACAAAATACTCAGACAGAAGAAAACCAAAGCCCCATTCCTGAGTCTGAGGAGGTACAGATAGGGTTTAGAGAAAATGTTCAGGTAGAAGAAGGTCAAGGGGTAAGAAGACCTGAACAGGACCAGACAAGCATAGAAACAAGGGTTCATCACCAATCCTGAACAGGGCCAGATTGAGGTAGATGAACATATTCAGGCAGAACAGGCTAAAACAATAAGCCCTGGACAAGGACAGATAGAGAGGAATCTTAAGACAAAGATGATCAAATTGTGCAGTAAATAAAATAAAATAAAAGAAGCCTTGAAGAAACTGACAGTGCAGTGTGAACTAAGAAAAGTCGATAAGGTGGTAATTGGCCAAGAACTATCAAGAGACTGAAATGCCGCCTTAAGACAATCAGTGAAGAACCTGATCAAGTAAACCAAGTATTCAGCCAATCTGGACTTTCCACTGTAACTCCAAAAAGAAGGGGCCAAAGATAGAAGACAAAGAATAACAAGTTCAAGGGTCCTGAATGGACATATGTCATTCTTGAAGATTTTGAAAATCTCAACTTAAATGAAGAAAGTGATGAAGAACTGAATGTTGAACGAACTGATGAAGAAGAGAGACCAACATGAAAGAGAGAAGACGCTTAAGGTGTTATCTCATACCAGGTTTCTGAATTAAAGAAGAGGCAAATCTTCTTGTCAAAAAATGTCTGATAATAAAGTTACTGGAAAACCAAAACAAAGCTGTATAAAGAAGTGCTGTAGGATCTGTATATGTAGCTTATTATTAGTCTTCATAATATGGGTACTATTAGCAATAGCTATTCCTTATTTTATGATTACAAACACACAGAATAGTACTAATACACATACAGAGGTAGCAAACATTAAGAGAGATGGAGTAGACTTAGAAACACCAGATGAGTTGGATTTACATCATACTGTGAATAAAAACGAAACTGATTTATTGGCAAACCTATTAGTACATTATGTAGAAACAATGGAAGTTAGTGATAGTTATGTTTGTATGAAAACGCCAACCTCAGTAGCTGAAGGGGTAACTTATCATCACCTACCTTTGACTTATGGTATTTCATGTAGTGTATTGGCTAGTTTATTTCATAGAACTGGAAAGCTACAGTATTATTATTCAAATGTAGATATAATATTTTCAGAGGTCCCTATGCGAAAAAGCATGAACCCCGTCCTTAGTACTAGAGACTCACCATTCATGGGTGAATATTTTCTAACAATAAAAGCAATAGATATAGCTGATGCACACAAACACAACCTAGCATGAAAATTACATGAAGAAGAAAAGATATTCTTGATTTTAGTAGAACAGAGGAGACAGGATTTCCAAAGAAGGGCCTCCGACCGAAACCTCAGATACCTAAATGAGCTGAAAAGGAATATCTTTTGGTAACTGGCAAGACTCATGCTGGTATGTCTCTGGATTTTAAAAAGAAAGGGAAAATCTGTCTCCATAGACTAAAAACAGAATATAACAATGCATTTATTGGTTCCAGTGAGTGTGAACATAATTTCTTAGTAATTGGGGGCTGGGGACTAAAAGGAGGAACTGATCCAGTATTTCCTGGAATTTATTATATTTGTGGAAACAACGCCTATTTTAGGCTGCCTGATCATTGGTACGGGAGTTGCTATTTTGGAATAGTATTCCCTAAAGTCTATCATGTTAACCCCTTCAGCGCTGCGCGGATTTCCGCGCGGTGCTGAAGGTTCTGAGCGCGGGCGGGGCCATGACGGAACGGTTCCGTCATAAGCACAGCCCAACCGACGTGCATGACAGAACCGTTCCGTCATAAGCGTCGAAGGGGTTAAAAGAATCACTGGAAGCAATAATGACAGTAATGGACTAACACGATATAAAAGAGCTAGTTTTTCTGAAATAGTAGGTGACATATTTGGTGCATTGATACCTTCGGTGGGGGTTCTGCTGAATTCTCGAAAAATCTGGAGCATTTTTATTGATCAATACAGAATTAGTTGCTGTTAGATCTATGGTTTTGCAAAAACGACTTGCCCTTGATATCTTATTAGCAAGAGAGGGTGGAGTCTGTAAAATGTTGAAAGTGCAACATTGTTGCACTTATATTCCTGACAAAAGTGTAGCGATTGGAAGGTATATTAAAAATATTATACATTTGGAAGAGGAACTGAGACCACTGGAGGTTGACAATGTATGGAAGAAAATAACAAATAGTTTCTATCTTAGGTAAAAGTATCTTAGGTCAAATATTATTGCTGATCATGGGCATAACTGTGTTAGTGCTGATGAATATATGTTGCCACAAATGCAGTGGGAAAAGAAAAAGGTATGAAGTGAATGAGAAGTGTAGGAAAAGAAAATTAGATGAAATACAACTTGAAGAATTGAAGGGAAATATCTACAAAAGAATGAAGGGATCGCAATTTAAAAAGAAGAAAGAAAGAAATGAAAGATTTGAAGAAACCGAAATGGTAGAATGCTAAAGTTAGCATCTGATTTAATAAAGCTAGAGATGGCATAAAATGCCAATAGAGAGGGGTTTGATTGAGCAAGGATTCGCATAAAAGAAACTTGCTTGTATGCAATCTTCTCAGATAACCTGTAATACTATAACCAACATGTTTGTGAGTACTAACGTTGCACCATATTTTACATATTGTATCTAGGGGAAGCTTTTCTATGTATTTTACTAACCAGTAACCCGAGTGTCCCTAAAATGGCTGCCAAAAACATGGGAACTCTTCTGCGCATGCGTCTACTGCATCTACGTAGAATGACGTCTCTGTCGCTTGGTGGGAAATCTCTTCCAGCTGCACAATAGCTTTTAAAATGGCTGCTCAAAATCCTCGAATTAACCAACATGCTGTGCTGAAACTAACCTGTGCAAGTTTTACTAAGCTATTAATGCAAAGGCTATATTAAGTAAATGGGGTTAGAGTAGAAGTAAGTGGTATACAGTGAATTCATTTAATTTTGTATTCTAACATGTTTTTCTCTGACTTTATTAATAGTAGGGGTGGGCGGAATTTGCATTACGCAAATCTCTGCGAAACGGTAAAAACGAACACGCGGAATTGCTTGTTCGCGATGCGTTTTTCCTGTTCACAATCGCTGTTTGCGTGCTCGGCGAGAACCATCTCGCGAACACGCATTTTGAGAACGCGAACAAGCAAAAATTTCGCGAAGACGCGGAAAGCAGAATTGTGGGCAAATTCGCATTCGCCGCGGAACGCGAAATTGCCCAAATTCCGCAAATTCCGCAAGCGGAACGGAATTTACCGCCCAGGCCTAATTAATAGTTCGTATTTGGGCCTTGGAGGGTGACCGACGTCCCTATCCCTTTGCGACGACTACGCATGCGTACCACATCCTTGTCCTGAGACCAATGAGGTCATTGAATGGCTGCTAAAACATGTGCCCAGCAAGGACATGGGAAACTCAACTCTTGAACCTACGAAAGAAAGAAGCTGAAACATTGTACTACAGAATTATCGATCCACATATGAAATGCTTGTGGGAATAAAGCTTGTGGGTATTAAAATTAAGGGGCGGGGAATTAGACAATAGAACTAAAGAAGGTTATTGCACTTAGCATGGTGTGATGTCCTCACCCCACTGCCTGGCCCAATCAAATTGAGGCGTGTACATAGAATTGAAACATTTGGGGGTGGATCATACATTCAAAATGGTATAACAGAGGTAAGTTTTAGTTAGTTAGACACACTTGGCACTTGCTGCCGAGATGCTAATGCTATACTGAGAGGCTGCCCGATTTTGCTATATTCTGAATGAAGAATCCAACACTAGGGAAGAATCGCGGAATAACCGAGGAGACACATCTAGGAAGCGGTCCGGACACGCCTGAGCCAGAGAGAGTAGCACCAGAGAGGGGTGCAACGCTGGCGTTGCAACTAGAAGAGATCACTTTCCCAGTCCAGAACCTGTCTTGAATCCTTGATACTCTGATGTATAGGTCCTCAACCCATTCTAGGTAAATATAGTTCTGTGGGGTTATGCTCCATATTTGCTCTCTGTTCTTTCTCTCCTCAGGTACTGTCATCACAAGAATGTAATTAATGTGAATCGATTATAAGCTAATTGTACTATTTCCTGATGGACAATTTGGTGTATCTACGTGTATTCTGATTTGACTCACAAAATTATTAATTCAATTCCAAGTAAGCTTTATTCGACGTAGAGTCATAAAAGCACAATAAAAGTTATATGATTATTACAATATAAATGTCGTACATAAAAAATAAACCTGTTTGGGAAATATAAATTACATGCAGCTTATATATCAACAATAAAAACAAATACATTTCTCATGGAACGATCTCTGTTTTAACAGCAGCCAAGCCTAACAAAAGAATCCCAATCCATGGAACACAATAGAAAAGAATTCGTATTGGCTAGCTGAGCCCAGAGCTATAGAGAGCACTAGATTGTTTTGGATGGATATAAATATTTAAAATCACTGCATTGAGGAACTTTTTTAACCCAATTTTACATGCACATTTCAAATTGCATCAAAAGCGTTCAGATACATCTTTAAAACTCCTACAGTGTCTGTGGTTCTTAAAATAAAGGTTAAAAGTGTTATTATTTCCTTCCTATTCTAATCTACAACTAGATCTATCGGCAAAGTACATTTACATAAGGAGACAGGGAATGGTAATGATACTGGTGTAACAGGTCTCTAAGGTAAATCAAAATTGATGACCAGCGGATATTTGCTAGCTCTCTGAATGTATGAATGTATATGGGCCCAAAGTGAGAGTTGAATGTATGTTTGCGTATAGAGCTGGTAAAGTCCGCTGCATCAGCGTGGATATCCGCACGGGTGATTTGCAGCTCTTTACAAATGCTGATTGATCGATTGATTGTTGATAATGTGAATACAACATTTGAAATGACATCATTGATGAATACGCTCTGTATGGCGGCGCACAAGTTATAGTTACCTTAAGGAATGAATTATAGTTACTAGAGATAACTCTAACTGGTGAATTTCAGTGCCTTTTTAGTTTAAAATGTTACGTTGTAACTAAAATGTTTACCTAAATGTAACATCACTTTAACCTTTGTTTTTTCAGTATATATATGTATATATGCATATATACATATATACATATATTTATATATATATAACTCCTTTGGCCAACTGTAATTCTTTAGCTCTAAAGGAAAACCGTCATCCCACAATGTTTGAATCACGTCGCATCAAGGATAATTGAGTGTCCTGTTATTACCTGTGTGTTAAACCTTAGCTCATTTAAGTCACAATCAATCAGAGCAATACCCCTCAAAGAGAGCTCCTGAAAATGACGGGTGAAGCATTCGTACTCTTGTAGTCTTGACAGGGTGGGCAAGGGTAATATTCATTCAAATCCAAACAACAGAAAGTCACTCTTACCCAAGCCTCTTGCGACGGCGGTCTCGTGGTGGAGTGGCCTGGCCCTACAGATCCAAACAAACACTGCTCACAACTTCCTTACAACAGCATGTCGCAGACTCTTAAGTATTTGCAAAGTGTGCTTTAATGGTGGCACAGAAATTCAATGCGTTTTGGAGCTTGCACTCCATGTTCACGAGTAACATTGTTGCAGTGAGAAAAACAATTAAATAACATACCATGGGACATTCAATCATAGATACTGTAAACAGACTTAAAAAATTATACATGTTACGACCAACTTGTCGATAACTTTGTCATTTAAATTAACACCCGATAATTAAAACACATTCCACAAGTGGGGGCAATATACGATAAAGAAAAATTCACACATTGGTATGTTGTGAAGCTAGCCTGGCTTAGCTATTTTTATGCCGACCGATAAAGATTGAAAGTAACTTTATTGGCCAAATAGTGCTCTAAGAGACAACCCAGTCCCTTGCACCCAGGATTTTTAGTATACACAGGTTTAGGAGATTCACAGTGTGAAATCACTATCGTTAACCAAGTGGACATTATATTTACTCCGGTTACATTATAAAGTCATGGGAACAATTGCACTAATGTCTAGGGTAACAAACCATCATGATGGTTAAAAGGAAATTTATGATCGTTAGCCCCAGTGGGCTGCCGGTCTCGACAAATAGTGCTGTCACTCTTGCTACTGCAACCCTGATACAAACCCAAACAATTCCGCCCCAGTGGGCTTAACCGCGCTCATGTTCCCTTGGTGTATTTGAAGATCAATAAATCTTGGCCAGTCTAATACCGCTTTCATGGTTAATCTACTCTTGCTTAATTTTGGTGCCTCATTCTTGATTAAAAGATATAATTAACTCTATTGCCTTCCACTTGTTAACTGGTTCAATAGAAATCTGTAAGACATAAACAACTTGGATTACCAGTCACATTTAAACCATATGTTTCTACACCAAAATCCATTATGAAAACACCTAATGAGGTTAAAAGAATAATTTACAGTGACAAAATGCAATACATTAAAAACCATATTCTTCAGCAGATTCTTTATGTTATTATTGTCTAAAGTTTAACCCCTTCAGTGCCCGCCCCTTTCCCCGCCCAGTGCCGGCCGTTGCATTAGCGGGCGGGGTCTATGACGAGCTGGACTCGTCATGGGCACAGCGCCACCGCGGCCCATGACGAGTCCAGCTCGTCATGGGCACTGAAGGGGTTAAAACAGTTTGTTTCTCCCAAATGTACCGATAGTTGCTCATCCCCATTATGGCCAGTGGGGGTCATCGTATGATATTGTATTATAAGCTTTGATTCCAGGCATCTGATTTCCTGGACTTTGTCACCCCCCGTTCACGGGCTAGGATAGTGTCTAGCACACAGAAGTAAAGAAGGTTACTGTTTTGATTGTGGTGGCTTTTGAAATGTCTGGCTATAGGATATTGTTTATCCACATTTTTAATAGCCTGTAGATGTTCTAGGATACGTTTTTTCGCCTTGTGTTTCATGCTGCCAATATAGTATTTGTTGCACAGACATTTCAGGGCATACACCGCATGATCGGTGGTGCATGACAGATGTTTACGATACAGACAGCTGTCAAGCCGATCACCATTAACAGTCAGTTTAAGATCTAAAAATTCAATCTTGCTCCTGTCTATTTGGCTAGTGAATTTTAAATTCAATGTGTTATCATTTGAAACATTTACAAAATGGTTGGCTTCACTGATGTCACCTTTTCAGATGCAGAAGATATCATCTATATAACGTACCCATGCTATAACTTTTTCATTGAATAGGTCTAGTTTGCTAACCACCTGCTCTTCCCACCAGATGAGGTACAACCCTGCAAAGCTGGGGGCGAAACAAGTTTCCATTGCAGTACCCAGTGTCTTTCTAAAAATATTTCTTTCAAATGTAAAAGAAATCTGGGTTAGACAGGTGTACATCATATCAATCAGCATCTCAGTATGGAACAAATATGAAAGTGATCTATTACATAGAAAATTGTGACATGCTTTCAAACCTAGATCATGTGGGATACATGTATATAGGCTGTTTACATCTAAGCACATGAGAAGATACTCATTATTCCATATTACATTGTGTATTTGTCTCAGGAAATCTCTGTATCTTTGACAAAAGATGGGAGGCTCTGTACAAGCGGCTGCAGAAAAAAATCTACGTACCTAGGCGTGTTTTTGAAACTACTGCCTCTCGAAGAGACGATCATTCTCCCTGGGGGATTCAAGGTGTCATTATGAATTTAGGGTAACAGGTGTAAAGCCGGTAATTTAGGGAATTTACAGGTCAGAAACGCATGTTCTTCCCAATCAAGGAGACCTCTTTCCCTCCACACCCCCAGCTGATCCTGGTAAGCCTTATTGAACGCCTCGTATTTCTCATTAGTACTCAATTCATATCGGGCAACATCATTCAATTGTTTGTTGCCTTCACTAAGATACATTTCCCTCGAAGGTTGTAACGCCCTGAACGTCTCAGGATCGTTTAACAGACACGACAATGAGGACGCAACCACTTGTGAAGGGTTAGTTCTTTTAATGAAGGCAAATAAAATACAAAGAACAAACAAAAGTTATAGTCACTGGAATCCTCCAGGCTAAGTACGTTACCAGCCCACAGCACGGATGGTCCTAACCGTCCTCTGCATATACGCCGATCCCGGCGTATGCCAACAGAGGGCAGAAATGAAATGGCCGACAATGCCAATCGGTAGGCTGTGAGGGGCACGAAGAGTGTTGGGGAGAATCGAGGAGTCAGGGAAACACCCAGCCGGGGTCTCTACCTGAAGGGAGCAGCCGCTCAACCTCTTCCTCAGACTGCACCGGGACGCGGAGTCACCTCCTGGTGATGCGTCACCGATACCCCAATCACAAGCAAGAAGACTGAACCGAGAGCAGCCGCTCGATCGATCCTGTGGACTTCCGAGTCTGTAACGCGGCAAACACCTCCTGGTGTGCGTTACAGCTGGCAGTCCCTGTGTCTCTGGTCGGGCTGGGAGTTACGACTCCAACCAGCAAAAGCGCCACTGCACTTGGACTCAGCCGAGTCAAAAAGCGAAGCTCAATGGTTGACCGGTAGAGCTTCCGGGTCCTTCACAGGTGACGATGGGGCAAGACACGGCCCAGGGAGTAACGACTCGACCTACCTCCGTTCTTGCCTTACTGGAGCACCACTCCTGAACACTGCTCTTCACGAAGCAGGTACGTCGGTGTAAACACAATATCCGACAGCCTTGTACCTCCTGGTTCCTCCCTTTATAGGGCGTGTTTTCCTTGAGTTATGTAACAGCTCTCCTGTTTACATAAGGGCGTGTTTCCCTTGAGTTATGTAACAGCTCTCCTGTTTACATAAGGGCGTGTTTCCCTTGAGTTATGTAACAGCTCTCCTGTTTACATAAGGGCGTGTTTCCCTTGTATGACAGGAATTCTTGACAGTACATCCTCCCTCTCAGCGGCTCCCCACGGGTCCAGCGCTGGCAGGAAAACGCCGATGGAACAAGGAGACCAAGCGCGGAGCATGAACCCCTTCAGCCGGTTCCCATGAATGCTCCTCCGGGCCATAGCCTTTCCACGCAACCAGGTACCACAGCTTCCCCCTGCGCCATTTGGACGCCCGTATGCCCGACACTTCATACTCCACCTCCGACTCCACGCATACCGGCCTAGGTGTCCCAGACGGCTTGGAGGGTGCTGGTTTGAGCAATGATACATGAAAGACAGGGTGTATCCGCAATGACTGGGGCAAGCACACCTTCACGTTCACGGGACCCATACACTTGGTAATTCGATAGGGGCCCATGTACTTGGGATGGAACACGCTGTTCTTTCGAAACCTCATGTTTCTTGTGGATATCCAGACGTAGTCTCCAGTGCGGTACAGTGGCCCGGGCCTTCTCTTCCTATCTGCCGCAGCCTTGTATCTTCTCTTGGCCTCTATTAGGACAGCCCTTGAGCGCATCAACGTGTCTTTTATGTGTGCCACCCTGTCCGCTGTGGCGGGAATCCTGTCCTCTCTGAACGGATGTAGAAATGGCAAGAACCTGGGATGTTGGCCATAGTTGCTATAGAACGGAGATGACTGTGTGGAGCTGTGAGTGGCGTTGTTATAGGCTATCTCTGCAACCCATAGCAAGTCGACCCATTCTTCCCTGCCCTGGTCCACAAAACATCGCAGATACTGTTTGAGCGTTTGGTTCAGGCGCTCGGTTTGGCCGTCCGTTTGAGGGTGGTAGCTGGTGGACAGGGCGGTCTTAACATGCAGCGCAGTGCACCAAGTCTTCCAGAATTGCGCAGTAAACTGCGACCCCCGGTCCGACACGATCACCCCAGGTAATCCATGCAGTCGTACCACATTCTTTAGGAGTAGTGACGCCAATTCCCCGGCCGTAGGGACTCTCTTGCAGGGGATGAAGTGCCCCATTTTCGTCAAGTAATCCACCACCACCAGTATTGCCGTCATCCCCTGGTCTACCGGTAGGCCCACCACGAAGTCCAGTGATATGCTATCCCATGGTCTATCCGGGGTCGGAAGTGGATGTAAGAGCCCTTGGGTTCGGCCATGGTCGGCCTTCATGGTAGCACACGTAGGACACTCCTGTCCCCACCTCCTGACATCCACTCTCATGGTTGGCCACCAGAAATGCCGTCCCATGCTAGCCACCGTTTTTTCAAAGCCCAAATGACCTGCGCATGGAGAGTCATGGCACCAGATGAATGCTTGTTTCCTTAGCCTAGGCGTGGGTATCAATAGGCACCTGCCCTTCAGGGGTATCCCGTCCTTCAGCTGCCATTCTCTGTGACTGAGGAGCCACCTCCGCCATGCGAATGACCTGATCCCTCTCTTTATTCCCCTCAGGAAAGTATCCGGTTGGATAACCCCCAATACCATCCTCGGGGAAATGATGGAACGCTCGGTTGCAGGCAATGGTTCCTTAACTGCAGATTGACGGGACAGGGCGTCCGCCTTCCGGTTTTCCGTCCCCGGCCGATATGTGATGTGGAAGTTGAACCCCGCAAAGAAGATCATCCACCGCAGCTGCCTGGGAGAAAGGTGTCTAGTGGCCGTCATGAACTGTAGGTTCCGATGGTCCGTGTACACCGATACCACATGTCTTGCCCCCATCAACCAATGCCTCCATTCGGTGAAGGCGTCCTTGATTGCGAGAAGCTCCTTCTCCGCAATATGGTAGTTGCGTTCGGCGTCGTTGAGTTTGCGGGACATGTACGCAACGGGATGAAGCACCCCTGTGTCGTGGTTGCGTTGGGACAAGATAGCCCCCAGCGCCACATCCGACGCGTCCGCTTCCACCACGTAGGGGAGATCCGGATCGGGGTGAGCCAACACCGGCGCCTTACCAAAGGCGCTTTTCAGGGCCTCAAAGGCTTTGTTCGCTTCAGGGGACCAGACAAACTCCTTGGACTTCCTCAGTAGCTGTGTGATTGGGGCCACCACTCCTGAAAATCCATCTATAAACCGCCTGTAAAAGTTGGCGAAGCCAATGAAACTTTGGACGTCCTTCACGCTTTGGGGCACCGGCCATTCTTTCACCGCCTTGATCTTTCGTTCTGCCATCTCCTGTCCCTCTGGACTCAGCATCACTCCGAGGAATTCCACGGATGTGACGTGGAAGTCACACTTGCTGAGTTTACAAAACAGCATGTTTTCCCTCAGCTTTTGGAGCACAGCTTTGACGTGGTGTACGTGCTCCTCCACACTGGACGAATAGATGAGGATGTCGTCGATATATACGACCACGTAGATATCCAACTCCTCTCTGAATACCTCATTCAAAAAGTACTGAAAGGCTGCCGGGGCGTTGCACAGACCGAACGGCATGACGAGGTACTCAAAAAGGCCGAACCTGGTCTTAAAGGCGGTCTTCCACTCGTCTCCGTCCCTCATGCGCACCAGATGGTATGCCCCTTTCAAATCCAACTTGGTGTAGATACGAGCTTTCTTGACCTGTTCCAGAAGTACACTGATAAGAGGCAAGGGGTACCGATTTTTTATGGTTATCGCATTCAATGCCCTAAAGTCCACACAGGCTCTCAGCTCCCCATTAGCCTTCGGGATGAAGAAGAGGGGAGAGGCGGCCGGAGACTTGGACGGGCGGATGAATCCTAGCCTGAGGAGTTTATCCAGGTACCCCCGGAGATGCACGTTTTCAGGCTCCGTCAGGGCATACAGCCTGCCGCTGGGAACGCTGGCCCCTGGCACCAGGTCGATCTGGCAGTCAAACTGTCTATGTGGTGGTAGCACTTCCGCTTTCACCTCATCAAATACATCCTCAAAACTGTGATAAGCCTGGGGGAGAGCCACATCTTTTTCTGCCGCTGTAGCCACCGTCTGACTCCCGCTCTCATCTGCGTCAAGGGATTCCGTTCTTATTCCACAATGCAGGATGCAATACGGTGACGTCATTTCGATGCGATGTGTTGGCCAATCCACAAAGGGGTTGTGTTTCTGTAGCCACGGCAATCCCAATATGACGCCATATTGGGGCGCTCGGATGATGTTAAAATCGATTTGTTCCAAATGGTTCCTCCCATATCTCATCGGAAGGACCCCCGTGTGCTGTCCGATGGGCCCCGTCACCAATCGCCTTCCGTCTACCGCATAGACGTCTTCGGGTACTGCTTTGGGAAGAAGCACTAGCCCTAGCCTGCATGCCTCGTTGTGGTCCATAAACATGCCAGTGGCCCCTGAATCCACCATGGCCACAACGGGTATCCACTGGTCATGCACTCCCACGTGCACCGTGATAAACAGGTGTCGTTGTCCCTTAGTGACCGAGTTGGAAAGTGAAGGGATGGATGAGTGACTCCGAGATGCCCCTTCTCTGGTCTTGGAGTCCTCTAGTTTTCCGCCGGTATGTCCACCACGGCTGTTACCGACCGGTTGGCCCGATAACGTGACGTCTTCGGTTTGGCAGGGCATTCACGTACGTAGTGGCCTTTTTTGCCACAATATAGGCACAATCCTTGTTTACGGCGTGACTCTTTCTCCGTGGCTGTGAGGCTCGCTCGTATTGCGCTGATGTCCATGGGTTCTCCCTTGGATGCGGTGGAAGTTTCAGGACTTCCCACCGTCACATAGGATGGAAGGGATTTTCCTTTTCTCCCATGATCCCCCTTTCTTTCACTTAGCCTATGTTCCAGCCGTAATACCAGGTTGATAAGGCCCTCACATGTCTTGGGTTGAGGGTCAATATGAGCCACGGCGTCCTTGAGCTCATCGCACAGCCCTTGATGGAAGAGCGCCGTCTGTTTAGCAACAGGCCACTTGGTTTCCGCAACCAGCCTTCGGAACGCGTTGAGATACTGCACCAGGTCGTTGGATCCCTGTCTCAACTCAAGCATTTCACGGTCCGCCGTGTACGAGTCAGCCCTTCTGTCGAATACCTTCAGGAATTCCTCGCGAAAAGCACCCCAATCACATAAGAGGGGGTCGTCCCTGCTCACCAGAGGTACGGCCCATTGTGCCGCGTTTCCAGCCAAATAGGATATAAGGAAAGCCACACGAGCCTGACTCGTGGGGAACGCCTTTGGTTTGCACGATAAATGTAGCGCCACTTGTGTGAGGAATACCTGCACTGTGTTAGGATCCCCACTGTACCTCTCTGGTGTTGCCAAGGGGATGGCTACCGGCATTTCCACTACTACCGCAGGGGTCTGGTTCGTGAGGGAGGTGCTGGGCGTGAGCGGGTCCAATTGGATAGCATCCAGTCTGGCTTTTACATCGGCTGTTTCTTGCCTAGAGGCAGCCACTTCAACTTGCATGGCCGCTAAAGCAGCCAGCACATTATCAAGTGTTGCCATGTCTGTTATCGACCGGGAGACAGTTAGTGTTATTAAGGTCGGATATTTTGTAACGCCCTGAAAGTCTCAGGATCGTTTAACAGACACGACAATGAGGACGCAACCACTTGTGAAGGGTTAGTTCTTTTAATGAAGGCAAATAAAATACAAAGAACAAACAAAAGTTATAGTCACTGGAATCCTCCAGGCTAAGTACGTTACCAGCCCACAGCACGGATGGTCCTAACCGTCCTCTGCATATACGCCGATCCCGGCGTATGCCAACAGAGGGCAGAAATGAAATGGCCGACAATGCCAATCGGTAGGCTGTGAGGGGCACGAAGAGTGTTGGGGAGAATCGAGGAGTCAGGGAAACACCCAGCCGGGGTCTCTACCTGAAGGGAGCAGCCGCTCAACCTCTTCCTCAGACTGCACCGGGACGCGGAGTCACCTCCTGGTGATGCGTCACCAATACCCCAATCACAAGCAAGAAGACTGAACCGAGAGCAGCCGCTCGATCGATCCTGTGGACTTCCGAGTCTGTAACGCGGCAAACACCTCCTGGTGTGCGTTACAGCTGGCAGTCCCTGTGTCTCTGGTCGGGCTGGGAGTTACGACTCCAACCAGCAAAAGCGCCACTGCGCTTGGACTCAGCCGAGTCAAAAAGCGAAGCTCAATGGTTGACCGGTAGAGCTTCCGGGTCCTTCACAGGTGACGATGGGGCAAGACACGGCCCAGGGACTCGACCTACCTCCGTTTTTGCCTTACTGGAGCACCACTCCTGAACACTGCTCTTCACGAAGCAGGTACGTCGGTGTAAACACAATATCCGACAGCCTTGTACCTCCCGGTTCCTCCCTTTATAGGGCGTGTTTTCCTTGAGTTATGTAACAGCTCTCCTGTTTACATAAGGGCGTGTTTCCCTTGAGTTATGTAACAGCTCTCCTGTTTACATAAGGGCGTGTTTCCCTTGAGTTATGTAACAGCTCTCCTGTTTACATAAGGGCGTGTTTCCCTTGAGTTATGTAACAGCTCTCCTGTTTACATAAGGGCGTGTTTCCCTTGTATGACAGGAATTCTTGACAAAGGTACCACAACATTCCCACCTTTGTCAGATTTTTAAACCACTATCGAATGATCTTTTCTTAGGTTCTCAATGGACTCTGTATTTATCTTATTGATATTTCTCTTGTCAAACCATTTTCTTGTGTCATACCTTTTTCGAACACATCAATAGCATCATTCGTTATTTGTGGCAAGAAGATAAACTTAGGTCTAAAACTGCTTTTTTAAAAGCTTAAGTCTAACTTGATATCCTCATTCATCAAATTCATGTGTGGATTATCCTCCAGTTCATTCATTAAATGTAACAGTTCAATATCAACAATATTTATGTTGCTAGGTGCCTCCCTTCTGTTGTCCAGTCTCTCAGAGACTCTAGTAGCATACCATTTCTTAAGTCTCAGTTTCCTTGTGAAGTGGAAAAGGTCAATACGACTTTGGGTATAGTTGAAATAGGTTGTGGGACAGAAAGACAGCCCTAAGGACAAAACTTCAACTTCTGCCATATTCAGGTTCCAACCTGAAAGGTTGATCACCGTCTTCGGATCCATCACTTCGTTGTTTTTTTGCCCCCTTGTACTGCTTCCCACAGGGCTTTCCGAAATGTCTTTTGATTTCACATTTCCTCTTGCGCCTCCTCTCCCTCCTTGTCCGCGACCTCTGTATCCCGTTGTTCTTTCTTTGTTCTGGGCTGAGAGCTTCCCTTGGGCCATCGGGGTAAATTGGGTTATAATCAGTTTTTTTACTCCAGTGTACTCAGAAATGGTCAAGACAGCGCTTTCACTCTGATCACTGTCTCCAGTATCTTTCTGTTGGTTACTGGACACGTGCCCACTCTTGTTTTCACCACTTCTTGTGGTACTTTTTGTCTTCTGTGTTATATCTTTGTTTTGGGAGATACTTCGGAGATGATCATATCTTTTTGCGAAGTTTAGAATTTGACCTTTCTCATAGTCCACGTGTTCAAGATGGAACTTTCTTTGTTTTTTGCCTTGATTTCTTCTTCTATTTTGTCAAGTCTGGTCTCTATTTTCTCCATATCAGCTTGAAATTCATCTTGTCCGTATATTGTCTTTAATTTCTCAGTTAAACGTTCAATTTCTTCACTGAGTCTCTCACAGTCTTTCCAGGCCTATTTAACCAGTAAACCCAGCATGATGGTAGAACAGTTATGGTTGTTAGCAGCCCATTCATTCAAAGGTTCAGGATCAGGGTTTCTAAATGTAGGAGTGATAAAAATCCTCAGTCCTCGTGGGACACGGCTTACATTAATGTACTTCTGCAAGGTTGTTGCCTCCCACCATTTTGTCTGTTCCTGCTTTAGGGCCCTGGACATTTTATCCCACAGTTGCCGTTTGTTTAGGGAGAGTGTTCCACTTCCGGCCGGTTCACTTGTTTCATTACTGCCAGATGTTTTACTGTTGTCAAACATTTTTACTACTGTCTCACTATGTTTTAAATTACGTGCCATTGCCATGATAACTGGTTATTAGTTGTATTTAACGCTAGTGAAGTGATCACGCCAGCAAACTCCTTTCGCCAACGGTAATTCGTTAGCTCTAAAAAAAAAAACATCATCCCACAATGTTTGGATCACGTCGCATCAAGGATAACTGAGTGTCCCGTTATCACACGTGTGTTAAACCTTAGCTCATTTCAGTCGCAATCAATCAGAGCAATACCCCTCGAAGAGAGCTCCTGAAAATGACTGGTAAAGCACTCGTACTCTTTAGTCATGGCAGAGCGGGCAAGGGTAATATTCATTCAAATCCAAACAGAAAGTCGCGCTTACCCGAGCCTCTTGCGACGGCAGTCTTGTGGCAGAGTGGCCTTGCCCTACAGATCCAAACAAACGCTGCTCACAACTTCCTTACAACAACATGCCATGCCCTCTTAAGTATTTGCAAAGTGTGCTTTAATGGTGGCACAGCCACTCAACGCGTTTCGGAGTTTGCGCTCCTTGTTCATGAGTAATATTGTTGCAGTGAGAAAAATAATTAAATAACATACCATGTGATATTCAATCATAGATACTTTAAACAGACTTCAGTATATATGATTATACTTTCTAGGTGGCCCAACTAATTTTATGTCTGGTCTAATTTGTGCCCCCCACCCCTAAAAAGCACTTCTAGAGCTTGGGTCACATTGGGCTCGAAGATTCAATAGAACTACTACCTGTTCTGCCTGATCTGAGCCAGAGCCACCCATCTGGATTGTGCTTTTATTGGCTCGCTACCTCTAAGTTTTGTACATTTCAAAGAGCTCTTTCGATGCTCACTGTTAAGTATAGGAATGCCAGGAACAGTAGATAGGTTGTAAGAGGCTTTATGAAGTTAAACTGTAACAAAGAGGTCAGCACAACCGTCCTGATCACAGCAATTCTCCGACTGGTCATTGATAACACAAGCCATTCCAAGTGTCATCAATGAGACATATACATTCTATAAGTGTTATGTGTACATTCTACTCCTGCACAATACAGCACACCTCCTTACTTACAATAATAAAACTTGAACATTCAAAAGTGGTGAGCATTAAGATAACAACAAGAAAATAATAATAATAAGGTAAAATAAGTGGAAGGAAATTAAAAACTTAACAATCATAACACAGCAATCATGAATAGAATAAACACCCACTGAGGGCAATATTAGTAAATTAAGATAAGCAACAATATAAATGTGGAGTAAAAGGGAACTAAAAGGTAAAACTAATTAAGAACTACAATAAGTAACATAATCCTTGAGGAACCCAGGAGGTCAAAACTCTCTCTCAAATGTGTTAAGGAGTGACCCTCGGATACAAGAGAAGACTGGCTAGCAATTTCTTGTGTCACACTCTCATCATGATCACGACTCTGACAGGGACCAAACTCACGGAAACAGTGAGGAGTTCCAACAATCACTTGTGTCATACTTTCACTTGGGGGTCACACAAGGTTGACCCTCGGGTAGATTACGAGAATCATCAAGGAGAGAGTCCAGCCAATGAAATTCTCATTCTACTTGGAGGCGTACCCAATCGTTCATCTCTTTATCATACTTCACCAACCTACTCATATGCCACACCTTCCCATCACCCAATTTTACTGAATTAGTAAACACCTCACAAACTTCCAATGGTTTCGAAAATTTACACCTTAAAAGGTAATTTCAAATGCACCACATCTCCTTTCAATAGGGAAGTTTCTTTGGCATTGCGCTTAACATCACGATACTGCTTGTACTTTTCTTGGTACAACTTGATGTTTGTTTTAACTTTAGTTGGAGGCCATTCATTCAATATTGAATGTTTCAACCAACACTGATTATCCTTGGTGAATGGTATCCTTCCCCTCATTATGGTAAAAGGGCTGTAACAAGTGACAGTGGGTGTTGTACAATACATAAAATCACAAGGAGGGACAGAGGGCTAAGTAAAGGTCCAGCACACATGCCCCCAAAAAGACAGGAAAACAAGAAGGTGTGCAGTTACTATTAGAAGGTAGGTCAGTAAATTTCTGAGGGATTGAGTCCAAGGGATCTGATCCTTCAGGAGCAAGAGCCCTCACAAACCCGAGATGTGTCATGCTTCATCATTGGGCAGCTCCTTGTTGGGCCGGCGCTGCAATGTCCAATGGGCCCAGCGAGGGAGCTCTTTGCCAGGGTTCTTCAAGCTGCTGTTTGTCAAGTGTGTATGTGATGGTGATGGAGTACTGTGTGAGTAGAGTGCTAAGGATTAAAAATAACTCATAAGGGAATTGAAAAGATTAAAGTTTAATGTGTTAAACGCCAGGTTATGTTAAAAACAAGTGTAGGCCAAGGTGGGTATAATGGTCCACGTTAGCTCAAGGTATAAATAGCGGTCAACATGTTTCTTGCCGAGAAAGTCAAGAAAGATCAAGGCAATTCGTCAGGACCGTGAAAAGAAGTAAACTACTCCTAGGGAAACAGTCAAAGGCACATGTCTCATCTAGTGCCGTGCAGTCCCACAGACTAACTGATATAGAGTATACCTTATTGCGATAAACACATGTACCGACCGCTAGATACAAGGGGCAATGCTCCAATGAGCAAAAGCGGAGCTGTGCAAAGCATCATCCTGTAGGTACGGATTGGCGCCGACAGCGTGTCACCTACCCGTAGCTCGGCTGTTGCTCGAATATTGTACGGTACATTCAAATCATTTTCTTTACAGAAACCACAACATTTTTATTTTTTATTTTAGCCAATTGTTGAGATTCTTTAATGAGACTGTTAAAGCGCTCAACTTCACTGTTACCACTGGGATGATAAATCGACGTAACTTTATGTTCAATCCCATTGCATTTAAAGAATGAATATTGCATCCTGCTCTGTCTCAAAATCAACAACCCCCATACTCCCTGTAAAGCCATAAGAGATTACACAGGGTCACAGAACGGAAGCTCAACTTCAGCGGATAAATTCAGATAAAGTAAATGCCCTGGAAGAACTAGAAAACTCATGGCTAAGACTCCTAAGCCCAACATCGAATAAAAAGTCATCACAAGAACTTACCTCAACAGAGGGACTAGACAGAGAGGACTATACTGCCCCAATACAAAACGGAGAGGGAACACTTGGACTGGAAAAAAAAGAAACTGCAATTTCATCTGTCCAGACACGGCAGAAAATTGGCCAAACAGCAGCCAGAAATCATCTGTTAAACGCAGAGCCACACTTAGGTAGCAAGCAGACATATACACAAGGAAAATCATCCAGTGACATAAGTAATCACTCGCAGCTCTTTAGGTCGTTATTAGACATGCTTCAATCTTCTGTAAAGGCACTGAATTTGCAATCAGACATAGACCTAATGAATATCACAGGGCTACATATAGCAGGGATAAACACCAAACTGGACAAACTTAATAAATGAATAACATCAGCGCAATTGATATATACGCTAGAGCAAACTTCCCGCACTTGTGGCCCAATCATTGATAAGCTGAGTCTCCTTCCAGCTCTCCTAGAACAAATAGCTCTTAGACAGCAAAATACGCCATGTACTAAGCCTGCAAAAGATGACAACAAAATACGACCAGCGGATTCCAAACAGGAGGTTAAGAAAGAAGAAGACAAAGCAAAATAAATACTAGCAGAGACAGGTGCTACGCCTGCTACAAATTTGGTAGATTATACTTTAATCAAACAAACAAGAAGACAAATTAAACTGGAAAGGAAGGCAAGAAACAAACAATCAGTAAGAAACACTGAGCAAATAATTAAAATATACCCCATATTCAGTGCAACCAGGGAAACAAATGACACACTCAAAGCCACAAGGTCCTCCGAGGGAATAACTGACACGTCAATTGCGAATCATAAGGAGTGGCCCATGGCTACGGCAGCTAGGGAGGAAGAAGAGCCCAGGGAACAGAGAGAAAAGAACACAAGCAGCACAGCGGAGCATGGACATTGAAAAAGAACAGCAGTACACACCTGGGGGGACATAGAGCCCCGAGCACGAAAATGGCTAGCAACAGGCTCACAGAGCAGTGATTCAACAAAGAGGGACTTTAATCCCAGTCCTAGAAAAGGTTACATGGGATAGCAACAAAGGAGTGATCAATCTGAGGAGACACAGACTCATGACAAGAAGCAACAAGGGAAAATGGAAGAACAAGACGTGAAATTGACACCACAACTGTTTATGAACAGTGTCACCCATCAGAAGCAGAAGGACTGGAAAAAAGGAACAACTAACACGAAAGAAGGATCTATCCCGCAACAGAGCGAGGATGTAAGGACTAAGGAGGAAACCCAGCCAGGTCGGATGCATGCAACCCAAGGTAAAAAAGCAAACTATGAGCCTGGGACTGATGCAGAAGCAGAAACACGCCTCCAAGAAAAGGACAACAAGATCACTTCAACCCAGAGTGCCAAGATTTCATCTCCCAGACCAATAACAAGTGGCGTCCTGTTATACGAAAATCTCAGATTTAATATACACAACAAGGAGAATGTAACTCCCCTGGAAAGTACTCAAGGGAGCTGGCTAAGAGATAGGGAGAATAACTGGAGAAGCAGGTCATCTAGTTACCACAGCACAAAAAGTCAAAAAGAGCGCGAAGACTGATGATGGAAAACTTATAACACAAAGATCCACTGAGATGGGAAAAGATCAAGAAGTCGATAACAGACCCAACTCTCGACAGAATGGACAACTATCACAACAAATATTATTGTCACCAGAGTACGAGTCCCAGGGGCGGCATGACATCCTAAACTGGGTAACATTTTAAAATTGCTAGCAACCATTCCCGGGCTAAAACATCTAAACTCAGCCCACCTACTGACAGGGGAATTTTGTCAGTAGGGAAATGGAAACACCAATGACCAAACACTCACAACATGGCAAACAGCGGAGGTTGCCTAACTTATTATAAATCAAAACCAACAATTTGACACATGGGGCATAGGGCTGTCTAAACCCACAAAACTATGATACCTAGACCCACCAGGGGAAAAAACACCCTGGAGGAAAAAGCCGGGCACAGCCTGGTAACAAAGAAACAGGCTTATTCAATACTCCAGCACACGAAAGGAAATAGCCGAATGTCAATAAAATGTAATGAGATTATCGTAGAAAAAAAGGCACTTACAGAGCCTGACATCGATCATTGGAGCTGGTTCCAGGGAATACTGAACAAAAAGAAAGGCAACTGACCACTAGGGAAACAGGCGATTAATCATTGCGAAGGGATTCTCCACCTTATCTCATGGAATATAGCCAGAGCAAAGAAATGGCTAGAAGATGGCAGACCTCTAAAAGACTGGGTGACATGTGACCTAATTGCCCTCCAGGAGACATGGGCACTGGAGGAGCTGCCTCTTGCAGGATTTATACACTTCAGCATACCAGCTGAGAAACACAGGGGGCATGGATGCCAAAAAGGCGGGCTAGCAGTCTATGTGTCAACAGCAATCAATATTCAATCAGAACATATAGTTCCTTATGGCCCAAAGGTGCAACTAATAACATTTTCAATTACAGTGAAAGAGGAACCCAGACTGGTATTGTCAATCAACACCTACATACATCCATCGGCAAAAGAAAAAAAGCCCACATTGCCTTACTAACAACCATAATCACTGATATACGAAACACCAACCCTTTCTGTAATATCATCATAACAGGAGACTTCAACTCAAATTTAATTTTTACACCAGAAGAGGATGAGAAACTCGCAGAAGACAACAAGTATTAGAATGTACAACCACAATATCAGCTCAAATCGGCTCACTCCAATCTAGTGGGGTACCAACTGGTGAAAACACTCGAATATCTGGGACTGAGAATAATAAACGGTAGAACTTATGAAAACTTCGCTCCAATGTATACTTACTTCGGAGGGAAATCGCAATCAAGGCTTGATTACACAGCAATATCACTACCATTAATGCTCTTTCTCACTCGGTTTGTCATCGCATTCACAACCAAAAGTGACCACTCGTACCAAGATATTTACTTCAGTTTAAATCTACCAAAGCATCAAACTAGCACAACAGCAGTAGAAAGCATATTCTCAATTGACGTGAAACGGCTGAAATGGTCAATGGAGAACATCAATGAACTTCAAGCCAAATTACAGGGGTTCAAAATGGAAAGTGAAAGAAATGATCAAAACAAGATACAAGACTGGGTAAGCTTCACTGACAAATTAATAACAGTCATGATTGGCAAATCAAAACAGGCCCTGAGACTTAAAAAGAACATGCCAAGACCGACTAATGCTCTTAAAATCAAACGGGAACTAAAAAAATCTCTAAAGGAACAAAAAATAACTGAATTGAGCGCAATAGGTTGGGATGCCATACGTAACCTAAGGAAAGAATACAAAAAAGAAGATGTATGAACATAAAAAAAGATGTGAAGACAACTTCTGGGTTACATTATTACATAACACGAAAAAAAACAACTCAAGCACATTCTGGGAAACGATAAACAATCTGAATCGGCCCGTCAGCTCTCTTGCCTCAAGTGTACAAGAACAAAACTGGGCCAAGTTTCTAACAGAAAGATTTACAAACACCAAACTCACAAACTTCCTAGCAGGCAAGGAGAAGAAGCAAGTTAAGGTCCAAGATCAAGTAGAACAAAAGAACAACGACATGCTCTCTAAACAAAAAGCAAACAGTACTTTGCCCCAACACCCTACTACTGCGCCGAAAGCAGAAGAAGAACAAAGGAACGGAGTAGTGATAAGCGCCAGTGGCCCAAGGGTCACACTTGAAAGCCAGGCCTACCAACTAGAGGAGATAAAAATAATAATCTCAAAGGAATGAGGAACCGGGGCTCCAGGACCAAATGGAATCCCCCCGTTAATCTTCAAACTTGCACCAGATTTCTGGAGCGGGATACTAAAAAATGTATTTGAAGAAGTGGAGAACATAAAGCAAATCCCACCGAGCTGGCAAGGCTCAGTAATTTCACTGATCTACAAAGGGGGTGATAGATCATCCCCATCCAATTATAGGCTAATTGCAATACTGGATGTAGACACAAAGTACTACGTGTCGCTGATACTGACAGATCTGATTACTTGGTTAGACAAGCTAAAACTGATTCAGATCAACCAGACAGGTTTCAGAAAAGGAATCGGACAACCACAAACATCTTATCACTCTTCCTGATCGCTGTTAAATACAAACAGAGGAAACAACAATTGCACCTCTGCTTTGTCGACTTAAAGGCAGCTTTCGACAGTGTGGAACGTCATATCTTATGGGAAAAGCTGCAAGCTTGGAAAATCTCAGAAAAAATATTTAGAGGGATTTTACTCCTTTACTCTAAAACATGGATGAAAGTTAAACTTAAGGATGGTTCAAGATTATCAAGGAAAGTCACCACCACAAAAGGGCTCAAACAAGAGTGTGTGCTGGCACTACTCCTTTTTAATCTGTTTATGGCAGACCTGGCTCATAAACTCAACGAGATTAACTCCCACCCACCTCAATGGGCACACTGTCATTATCCCACCTATCATATGCGGACGATGTAGTTCTGATGAGCCTAACTCAAATAGGCCTTCGTAGGTAGCTCACAGGTATGCTGAAATATATAGCTGATAATATGCTAGAAATAAATACTCAGAAAAGCAAGACAATGCTAGTTACTAGATACCCGACGGCTAAACAGAATTTTCAACTTCAGGGCAAAAAGCTAGAGGAAGTCTCTAATTATAAATACCTGGGTTTTTACATCGATAACAGGCTGAACCATTGAGAACAAAAAGGATATATGATGCAGAGAACAAATGCCCTATCGTTTTCCTTTAGGAGCCTAGCAAAAAAAACGGAAGGGGCCAGCATTTAAACCCCTACTAGCAGTAGTATCAGCCAAAACGCCACCGACGTTATCATATGGCAGCATTGCACTACACGGGAAGGACGCCGACCTGCTAAATAAACTGCAAGTTTCCATATATAAAAGGGTCTTTCAAATCCACCAGTCCGCGTCTCCAGCCCAGGTGAGATTAGAATTTAGCATCAGCAATGATGGAGCAAGGACTCGTATAAAAAAGACTTCCTCGGAAGCAATCCTCTCAAATAACTTGTAATACCGTAATAATTGTGTTCGTAAATACTAATAACACACCTGTGTGTCTCTAAAATGGCTGCTAAATGCGGGATTCTGCATTGCGCATGCGTCTACTGCATCTATGCAGTATGATGTTGTCAGGAGGAGCCCGGGGAACACGACTCGCTGCAGGGTCATGATTCCGATGTCCTGTTGCTCTATACACAGGATGTGCTTGACCCCTTTAATTATCTGTTCTGCTCGATTTTCCTGGCCTTTTTGTGTTAACAAGTGATTGAATGTGACTTCAGTCTCTTACCATTCAAGCCTAAGGGTTAGAGTAGTGGATGGAGCCTATTTACTAGGCACTTCGACATGATTCTGTGCTCTTCCCCATAGATCAGGGCTTGCACATATAGCCTAGGGGATAGATTCGTTAGTATTAGGTATAACCTGTCCTGTAACCAATAACAAGTGGCGTCCTGTTATACGAAAATTTTCACACACACAGGTTTACGAAACCTGTGTGCGTTGTGGTTGTATTGTGTTTGCTTTTGGCGCGTGCGTGGTTTTGTTTGTATATTATTTGTATCTACCTGCGTATAATTTTCTTTTCTCTTTCTTCTTTTTCTTTTTCTCTTTTTCTTTCTTTTCAAAAATATTTTCTAGAAAGTCGAAATCTACTTTTAAGTTGCCCGTTGATATTCCCGGTTGGGATTCAACGCCTTATGAAGCCTTAGCCCGTGAGTGGGCTGATTCTACTGGTTTGAGTGAGAATGGTGAGGGTATTTCATGGAGCCGTGCTGAATGCAGGCCTGGTAGGCCTCAAACGGGAGAGACTCCATCTTTCTTTCTGCTCCGGCAGCTTGTGATTCTTCTAGGTCAAACGTAATGTTTTAGTTATGAGGTGTTATTCGCTTGGAGAGAACCGGTTCAGGCCGGCCCTTATCGAAGGATTGTATTTTTTCTTCATGCCGAAGACACTACATCAGGCCGGCCGGCTGGGAACGTGTCCTTGGTACGGGGAGGTACAAGAATTTGGTGGGCGGCAGGTTACGGGCCGGAATTTTCCATGAGGAAATGCACCTCTATATTAGTGAAAGTCTGAGGCAGTTATATGGGCAGTCCGTAGGCGGCATCTAGCCGTTAGCAGTAAAGCTACTACTTATTCCAGGGAAGACAGACGCCATCTTGAGGGCGGAGAAGAACTGAGAGACAGATGCTTTCCTAACAGAATAATCAGAGAGGAGAGAGTAGCCGATAAGGAAGAGGTCCCAGTGACTCGGAGAAGGGTGATTCCAGGCGAGCCGAGGCACAGACGAGAAGGGAGCCTAGATGACCACTGAGTGCAGGCTACATACTACTAAGGTGATGTCGACCCTTTCTTATTAGAGTGTACAACTTAATCTTTCACTTTTCTTTGCAGGTTATGTGTTATATCGTAATGTTATGTGATTGTATGTGCAATGAGTAATAAAGTATCCAGTTTGTAGTGAACCAACATATGCTGTGTGTTCTTGTATAAGAGGGTAGCCTATTCTTCTAGTCAGCTGCGGCTACATGAACAGATGTTAACCCTGATCAGGTAAGTGGTAACTGAATAAGGGAAAGAGGAGCCCCTCAAACCTGAGAACAGGCTATGCCCGAACTGGCAATCCTTGTGTGATCTGATGAATAGTGAGACTGATTCCCTTTTTGTATGTTATGGTGATCATAGGATGAACTGTCGTATGAGACTGCCGTCTAGGTAGAGAGGTCTGGATTCGTAGGGGATCGCGAGGCCGCCAACTGTGCTGAGACTGCCGTCTGGGTAGAGAGGTCTGGGTTCGTATGGGACCGCGAGGCCGCCACTTGTGATACTGTCGTATGGGCAGAGAGGTCTGGGTTCGTATGGGACCGCGAGGCCGCCACTTGTGATACTGTCGTATGGGCAGAGAGGTCTGGATCCGTATGGGATCGCGAGGCCGCCGATTGTGCTGAGACTGCCATCTGGGTAGAGAGGTCTGGGTTCGTATGGGACCGCGAGGCCGCCACTTGTGATACTGTCGTATGGGCAGAGAGGTCTGGGTTCGTATGGGACCGCGAGGCCGCCACTTGTGATACTGTCGTATGGGCAGAGAGGTCTGGATCCGTATGGGATCGCGAGGCCGCTGATTGTGCTGAGACTGCCGTCTGGGTAGAGAGGTCTGGGTTCGTATGGGACCGCGAGGCCGCCACTTGTGATACTGTCGTATGGGCAGAGAGGTCTGGGTTCGTATGGGACCGCGAGGCCGCCACTTGTGATACTGTCGTATGGGCAGAGAGGTCTGGATTCGTAGGGGATCGCGAGGCCGCCGATTGTGCTGATACTGTCGTATGGGCAGAGAGGTCTGGGTTCGTATGGGACCGCGAGGCCGCCACTTGTGATACTGTCGTATGGGCAGAGAGGTCTGGGTTCGTATGGGACCGCGAGGCCGCCACTTATGAGATCTTGGTATGCATAGTAGGAATCCCCTGTCCTTAAGTGATAGATATATGTGGTTGTAGGATTGTAAATAGGTTCTAGGGAGGGGGTAACGTTCTGGCTGGGTTAGTGAGGCTCTGATGAGCGGGTTCTATCTGATCCGAAAACCCAAGCAGAACATTTGGCGTCACGAACTGTTTACGAAACCTGTGTGCGTTGTGGTTGTATTGTGTTTGCTTTTGGCGCGTGCGTGGTTTTGTTTGTATATTATTTGTATCTACCTGCGTATAATTTTCTTTTCTCTTTCTTCTTTTTCTTTTTCTCTTTTTCTTTCTTTTCAAAAATGTTTTCTAGAAAGTCGAAATCTACTTTTAAGTTGCCCGTTGATATTCCCGGTTGGGATTCAACGCCTTATGAAGCCTTAGCCCGTGAGTGGGCTGATTCTACTGGTTTGAGTGAGAATTGGAATTCTTTTTTGGAGCTGGCGGAGCCGGCTAATGTGATTACTTGCTTACAGAAGGCGCCGGTATCTAAGGGTGATGAGCTTCCCGTTTTAGGGCGCAGAGGTTGGATTGTTCTGTCTGCGTACAGGCTTCTCCATGAGAGATTGTTGAAGTTGCAGAACTTGCATAAGGATTTGGAAGCGAACTTTGTTGAGATTCAGAATGCTCATACTTTGTTGCGGTGTCAAAATAAGTTGCTTGCTGATAAGCTTGAGACGTACCAAACTATTGCCGAGAGAGCGGCTGTGCGAATTGCTCGTTATAAATACAAGAATCGGCGTGGTCGGGTTTCGACGCGGAAGGTGCGTCTGGTCGTGGCGAAAGCCGGACTGGATTGGAATCCTGATGAATGGGATGGTAATATCTGGAACTCGAGTGATTCTCCTTCCTCGGGTGAGGAGTCTGCCAAGCGCGAGTCCTCTCGCTCCGGCCGTGCTTGTAAATCTGCTTCTTGCGCCTCTGATGGTGCACCCCGTGATTGCGCTCGTCCTTCGAGCGGGGTCGACGCTTCTTCCACTGATTGTTCCTCTACGTGTACTGGTCGAGCTCCTTGTGATGCTCATCCCGCGGTCTCGGCGCATCCAGTTTTTCGACGGAAGGTGCAGCAGACTCCCGGTGCTCCGAATGGTATTGCTTTAGACTCTTTGGAGGATTTTACTCAACAAGAAATTAGTGATATTTTGCAGCGATTTCGGCAACGAGTTGGTGAGCCCTTGCTCACATGGATGGTGCGCCTTTATGAACTGGGCGCTGCTGGCATTATGTTGGATGCTGGCGATTGTTTGAAGTTTTGTTCCTTGAGTTCGGATTCTACTGTACAGGATCATTTTCGTAACTTTAATGGTGGTGGTCAAATTTCTTTGCTTCAATTGGCGACTGAGGGTTGTAATCAAAAATATCCTACTGAGTCTGACTGGCCTGTGAATGACAAACCGTGGTATACTTTGCGCGATGCTGCGCAACGTCTCAAAGAGGAGGTGATGAAAACGGCAATTTTTCTGAATACTGCTGACCGGTTGCTTGATGCTTTCTTGACATCTTCTGTGCGGAATCGTATTATTCATTCTTCCCCTGTTGCTTATAAGCAGGTCATGATGACTTTATTGATTAATCAGACTGGTAACATGTTATCTGTGGTGCTGGAATCGGTACGCCAACTCGGTGAGTTGGGTGAGTGGTTTAAACCTGAACGGCAGTCCCGGCCTGACACTCGTACTCCTGGTGAAAATAAACTTACTAGACGTGATATGTTTCTTGCTCTTCTGGCTGATGGTGTGCGTAAGGAGGACATTGATGGTGAGACTACTTCTCGTTTGTGGGAAATGTTTCGCAAACGTGGCTTGGATCGAAAGGAGGGTGCCCGGCGTGTTCGGACAACTGAGTGTGATCGTGGTTTTTCTGACGGTAGCGGTGATGACGACCGCCGTGGGCGCTCTGATCGTCGTGATGATCGACGTTATGCGCGTGATTTGTCCCCCCGTCGTGAGAGAGACAGGGGGAGAGAGGGGGAAAGAGAGAGGGGGAGAGATGATTATGTTAACAGCAGACGTAGAGATGATAGGGATCAATCCCCTGAGTTGAGAAGGAGAGAGGATCGACACATATTGGCCGATCGAAACCCGCAGTACAATGCAGGGAACAGTAATCCATTTCGTAATGGAGATGGATATGAACAGGGGGTATCGATACCTAGGAACCGTGAGAGTCTTTATCCTGATTTATCCTGGTACACAGAACACAATAAAAAGGACTAGGAAATAGGTCAAGCTCCAGTACACAGATGGGCTCACAGAGATAATAGACCCTATGTAGATATTGATATTTATTGGAGACATCGTAATATCCAAAGGGCCCGAGCATTGGTAGATACAGGAGCGGAGGCCACTCTTATTCATGGAAAATCAAAGAAGTTTAAAGGTCAGCCTTTTACAATTACCGGATTAGGTGGAAAGGAAACTCCCGCAGTTCAAACCTTACTTGAAATGAGAATAGGTAGAATTCCTAGAAAAGAATACTCTGTATTAGTGGTGCCACTCTTAGAATTCATAATTGGAATTGATATTTTGAAAGGAATGACTTTGCACTTAGATGATGGATGTTACCAATTTGGAACTAAACATTATATATCGTCCAGGCCTGTACGGGTTGGTCGTTTAAGAATGCCCCCCATAAAAGTTCCTCAGGCGACAAAAGTGGTTCGTCAGAAGCAGTATCGTATTCCAGGTGGTCATGAAGAGATTAGTACCACTATTCAGGAGTTGGTGGATGCAGGAGTTATAACCCCAGTTACTTCTTCTTGGAATAATCCTGTTTGGCCTGTACGTAAGAGTGATAATTCTTGGCGCATGACTGTTGATTATCGAGAATTGAATAGACACACACCCTCTTTGACTGTTGCAGTACCGGATGTTATTACCCTAATTGAAAGAATCCAGAAACATCCAGGTACATGGTATGCATCCATTGATATTGCTAATGCTTTCTTTTCGATTCCGATTGCCCCTGAGTGTCAGGAACAATTCAGTTTTACGTGGAACGGGCGTCAAATGACGTTTAGAAGTCTTCCTCAGGGCTATGTGCATAGTCCTACGATATGTCACCGGCTGGTGGCAGAGCATCTGGCTGAGGTACCAGTTCATCCACAAATTCAGATATGTCACTATATTGATGATATTTTGATCCAAGGTGAATCACAAGAGGAAGTTCAGACCCAATTGGATAGAGTCATTGAGTGCTTGCGTGAGAAAGGTTGGGAAATCAACCCGGATAAATTACAAGGTCCGTCCCAGGCTGTGAAATTTTTGGGTATTAATTGGCATGAAGGGCACCGAGAAGTGATCCCTCAGGTTAAACAGAAAATTCTTGATTTTGCAGTTCCGAGAAATAGGAAAGAAGCCCAAAGCTTCATTGGTTTGTTTGGATTTTGGCGCCAGCATATTCCTCATTTGAGTCAAATATTGGCCCCTTTGTACCAGGTCACTCGTAAAAAGAATGCATTTGAATGGGGTAAACCACAGCAAGATGCGTTCAGTCTGGCAAAAGAAGCAATTCAGCATGCTCTGGATTTGTGGCCTGTATGTGATGGTGATGTGGATTTGAATGTGTCTGTACAAGGCCTTTATGCGAATTGGAGTTTGTGGCAGAAACAAGGTAAGAGTAGAGTACCGTTAGGTTTCTGGACCAAAAAGTTACCTGATGCTGGTGAGCGTTATACACCTTTTGAGAAACAGCTACTTGCATGTTATTGGGCTCTGGTGGATACCGAGCAATTGACTTTGGGACATGATATAGTTTTGCGACCTGAAATTCCTATCATGCAGTGGGTTATGAGTTCGCCGAAAACTCACCGAATTGGACACGCTCAAGAGGCGAGTGTGATTAAATGGAAATGGTATATACAAGACAGGGCACGTGTGGGACAAAAAGGAGTTGCATCTTTGCATGAGCAGGTGGCACGGGCGCCATCAACTGAAACTGAGAGTGAATGTTCCGTACCCTTAGTAAAGGAGTCTCCTGTTAAGTGGGGTAAACCTTTTGATGATTTGTCTGCAGAGGACAGAAACCATGTCTGGTTTACGGATGGTTCAGCAAGGTTCATAGGGACGAAACGGCATTGGAAAGCAGTGTCCTATAATCCGATCACACAAAAATTGCTGAGTACAACTGGTGAGGGTAAGAGCAGTCAATTTGCTGAACTCTATGCTGTTTATCAAGTTCTGAAACAAGAGTTACCTGGCACATGTCATATTTTTACCGATTCTTGGTCTACTGCCAATGGACTGGCAGTTTGGTTACCGACTTGGCATTCCCATAATTGGAAAATCCATTCCAAGGAATTGTGGGGAAAAGAATTATGGCAGGAGATTTGGGAAATGCTCCCACAGAGTACTGTTACAATCTTCCATGTGGATGCTGATACCCCGATAGACTCTCTTGACAAATTCTTTCATAATATTGCAGATGAGAAATCTAAAATTGCTGAGGCAGTGGTGGACACGCAAGATTCTGATATTGCGGGATTGGCGAAATGGACCCACCAGAAAGCAGGACACTTTGGAGAGAAAGCCACTAGCAGGTGGGCTGCTGATCGAGGAATTTATATTCCCCTAGATTTAATTAAAAATGTTATTTTACATTGTCCCATTTGTCAGCATATCAGGCAGCGCAAAGTGCCCCAAATTGTTAAAGGTCATTTACATCGCGGGAAATTGCCCGCTCAAATTTGGCAGATTGATTACATTGGTCCACTTCCTATGAGTAGGAATTGTCAATATGTTTGCACCATTGTTGATACATACAGTGGCCTGTTGGTGGCCCTTCCCTGTAAGCAAGCTACCCAATTGAATACTATTAAAACATTGGAATTGATTATGATGTATTATGGTGTGCCATTCCAAATTCAATCTGATAATGCATCCCATTTTCGTGGAAGATTGGTACAGGAATTCTGTGTGGAAAACAATATTGAATGGGTATTTCATATACCATATTATCCACAGGCCTCGGGTCTTGTGGAGAGGTTGAATGGCCTGCTAAAAGACCAACTTCGCAAATTAACAGATGACAAGTATAAGAATTGGCGAGATTTTTTGCCTCAAGCGCTATTGATTTTGAATAACCGTCCTTTTCTAAATGCTGAATCCCCACTTATGCGTTTGTTTCCTCCGAATGTTGATGCTAAACCTAACGAGATCAGAGAGACTGTGATGTACTGGGAGATTACTCCCGGAGCTTTAGCTCCATGCAGAGCGACCCCAGGGTCGGCAGGTTTAGACTTGCATGCCATGGATGACACCATTATAAAAAGTAAAGATCGAGTCATCATTGAAACAGGTGTTGGTGTTCAGATACCACCTGGAAATTTCGGATTAATTGCCCCTAGATCGGGGCTGGCTGTAAAAGGTATTCAGGTGCTTGGAGGAATCATTGATAGTGATTATCAGGGAGAGATTAAGGTGCTCCTGCTGAATAGCAGTGAGGTTGACTTACTGATACATAAAACTGACCGAGTGGCTCAATTGCTAATAATGCCTGTCTTCAGTGGTGAGATGGTAAAAGGCACTGCCCCAACGTTGCTAACTGTACGAGGCCAGAAAGGTTTTGGCTCCACAGATAATCCTGGGGCCAGAGTTTGGGTGCAGTCGCCTAAGAATCCCCCTGAACAAGCAGAGGTCATTGCAACCGGTCAAGATAATACCATTTTAGTTATGAGACCAGGGAAAGATAGCTGGGAAGCAGTCCCGGCTGACAAATGTTACTTACGAGAATGAATAATGCCTGTATTTGATTCTCTTTCAGATCATTCTTTGGACTGTTGCTGCAGGATGTGTCGGCGTTGGACTGTTTTTGGGCTGCTACGACGAGAGAGGAGGGATCCCATCAACCCGGGATGAGTTGAGAACCCGAGTGTCGCGTTCCTTCGCTGCGTGGGATTCGTCGTCGAACTTTTGGACTTCACTAGCGAAACGGGTGACTAGCGCCCCTCATTTCTGCTTGACACCGATGAGATCAGTGAATGACATTTTGGCAACTTGTCTGGTTGCTGTCCCTTTTTCGTTGGAGACTCTGACTCATATTTTCAATATATCAACCGCTCGCCCCAATATTCTTCTGGGCGATTTCGCTACCCATCAGTATTGCCCCTTGTGTACTGAATTGTCAGACCCGATACCCCCCATCCAGTCCCAAATAGTTACCTATAATATCACACAAGGTGATTTGTGTTTTTTCCTAACGTGTAATCCTAGTGCAATTTCGGAATGTATGCGTTTAAAATTGAAAGGTGCCACCTCATTCACCACTCATGAACGAACTTTGTGCCTTCAAAGGACACCGAAAATATGTACTTCTGTTCAGAATAACATGACTTGCAAGAGTATGGTAGTTGCCCCCAGTCATTATCGCACGATGTTACTACCTGCCGGATGGCTTTTCTCATGTGGTAATACTTCCTGGCCATATGTCCCCGCAAATATTTCTGGAGGCCCTTGTGCCATTACTAGACTAAGCTTGCTCATGTTTTCATCACATCCGAATGCCAACTCTCGTGTGATTCGAGATACAGTGAGGTTACAGGAGGATTGTGACTCATCTTTGCATTTATATTCTAAGTCCGAATACCTTAGCCTGGCTATTTCAATTATTGGTGTTCCTGCTTTGGCAGTTTATAATGCAAAATCTATTGAGAAAATGGCCTGCTGGATGGTGAAATCCATTAATAATACTTCTACAGTCCTGTCGGACATGCTATTAGACGCCCAGGGTGAACGAAGGGCTATCTTGCAAAATCGAGCGGCCATTGATTATCTTTTGCTTAAACATGGACACGATTGTTCTGATTTTGAGGGTCTTTGTTGTTTTAACTTGTCTGATCATACACAATCCATTCGAGCTCACATTAATAAGCTACATGACTTAACAGAAGAAGTTAGAAAACACATTGACCAGGGCTGGTTTGACTGGCTCTTTAATTGGTTACCTGATTTACATATGTTACGTCAAATATTAGGAGGTATTCTGATTACTATCGGCATTTTGATTTCCATCTGTTGCTTTATTCAGTGTATTCCTTCACTACTTCAATTCTGCACACCTGGTACTAGACATGGATCAGTTAGTTTTGTTTCATATTATTCTTCCACAGATGTTAGTTCTGTTTAATGAATGTATAATAGACTGAAGTCAAGGGTGAAATGTTCTGCTCGATTTTCCTGGCCTTTTTGTGTTAACAAGTGATTGAATGTGACTTCAGTCTCTTACCATTCAAGCCTAAGGGTTAGAGTAGTGGATGGAGCCTATTTACTAGGCACTTCGACATGATTCTGTGCTCTTCCCCATAGATCAGGGCTTGCACATATAGCCTAGTGGATAGATTCGTTAGTATTAGGGATAACCTGTCCTGTAGTGAGGGTATTTCATGGAGCCGTGCTGAATGCAGGCCTGGTAGGCCTCAAACGGGAGAGACTCCATCTTTCTTTCTGCTCCGGCAGCTTGTGATTCTTCTAGGTCAAACGTAATGTTTTAGTTATGAGGTGTTATTCGCTTGGAGAGAACCGGTTCAGGCCGGCCCTTATCGAAGGATTGTATTTTTTCTTCATGCCAAAGACACTACATCAGGCCGGCCGGCTGGGAACGTGTCCTTGGTACGGGGAGGTACAAGAATTTGGTGGGCGGCAGGTTACGGGCCGGAATTTTCCATGAGGAAATGCACCTCTATATTAGTGAAAGTCTGAGGCAGTTATATGGGCAGTCCGTAGGCGGCATCTAGCCGTTAGCAGTAAAGCTACTACTTATTCCAGGGAAGACAGACGCCATCTTGAGGGCGGAGAAGAACTGAGAGACAGATGCTTTCCTAACAGAATAATCAGAGAGGAGAGAGTAGCCTATAAGGAAGAGGTCCCAGTGACTCGGAGAAGGGTGATTCCAGGCGAGCCGAGGCACAGACGAGAAGGGAGCCTAGATGACCACTGAGTGCAGGCTACATACTACTAAGGTGATGTCGACCCTTTCTTATTAGAGTGTACAACTTAATCTTTCACTTTTCTTTGCAGGTTATGTGTTATATCGTAATGTTATGTGATTGTATGTGCAATGAGTAATAAAGTATCCAGTTTGTAGTGAACCAACATATGCTGTGTGTTCTTGTATAAGAGGGTAGCCTATTCTTCTAGTCAGCTGCGGCTACATGAACAGATGTTAACCCTGATCAGGTAAGTGGTAACTGAATAAGGGAAAGAGGAGCCCCTCAAACCTGAGAACAGGCTATGCCCGAACTGGCAATCCTTGTGTGATCTGATGAATAGTGAGACTGATTCCCTTTTTGTATGTTATGGTGATCATAGGATGAACTGTCGTATGAGACTGCCGTCTAGGTAGAGAGGTCTGGATTCGTAGGGGATCGCGAGGCCGCCAACTGTGCTGAGACTGCCGTCTGGGTAGAGAGGTCTGGGTTCGTATGGGACCGCGAGGCCGCCACTTGTGATACTGTCGTATGGGCAGAGAGGTCTGGGTTCGTATGGGACCGCGAGGCCGCCACTTGTGATACTGTCGTATGGGCAGAGAGGTCTGGATCCGTATGGGATCGCGAGGCCGCCGATTGTGCTGAGACTGCCGTCTGGGTAGAGAGGTCTGGGTTCGTATGGGACCGCGAGGCCGCCACTTGTGATACTGTCGTATGGGCAGAGAGGTCTGGGTTCGTATGGGACCGCGAGGCCGCCACTTGTGATACTGTCGTTGTCAGCTCCGATAGCTTCAAGTAGAGTCCGATGACCACCTCGGAGTTGGTTCGTTGCACAAAGGGTTCCACCTCTTGATCGTTTCCTCTCTGATTGCTATTATAGCACAAGAGATAGATCGGATCAAGTGAGGGAAGGAAAGGATGGGAACAGCGGGGAGGGAGACCTGTAAAACATAAACATAGACCATTAACTTTATCTATACTTCCTTTCTACATAACTACATAAAGCATGGGAATGTACCCTGTGAAAGCTTTCGTTACCTGTAAAGAAAAGAATTAAGAACTTAATTCAAAAGGCATATGCTATTCCAATCTCTGTGAATGTCTTGTATCAGGGTTTTGTATGGAGCTTATAGTTTTGTTACTCAGTGAACAAGGTAAGCGTTATAACAGCACCAGAAACAACAGGGATTGATATTCATAGCTCCATATGATTTGAACTCCACCGTTTCTCAACACGGTTTCGGCAAAATAGATTCTGTGCACTACAGATGCCGGTTCTCAACCCGGCTTCGGCCCTCAGTGCTCCCCGTTACTTCACTGGGTTTCTCACGCTCTCTCTCTCTCATTCAACAGTAGAGCCGTTCACCTCACGGCGAGTTTTGTCACTCTCTCTTTTCTCTCAAAATGAACAGTGCCGTTACCTCACGGCGATGTTCTCGCTCTCACACGCACTTCTGCTTTCTCCAGGTTTGAGGGGCACCCCAATGTTTGACACCGTTCTCTTATCACCTGTCCCAACACAAATACCCTGGGAAGCGGTACGCCCACGATGCAGTTTGTAGCGTAGCGGCTTCCCCGAACCCAATGCCTCCACACTCTAAATATACCAGAGACTTGACTGGTGCAGCGGCACCCTTACCCGACCTCCGCCTCCTTCCGACTGACCCTCCGAATCACCGCAAGACTGGAACCAAAGTAGGAATATCCGACAGCGCCATGGTTCCTCCGTTCTTCTTTTCACGGCGCGTAAAGCCGGAACACGACGCAGAGCGTCGGAAGTGACGTCAGCGCGTGAGCACTGCGCCGCACAGGCTGCTGGGTAGGGTAGTTCCGGTGAACCTGACAACGTGTCGCTAATAACCCCGTAACAGTACATCCCTCCCAACGGGACGTTGTCAGGGTCTTGGTTTCAGTGGATTCCGAGCGTGAAACCTTTTTATCAGACGCGGAGCATGTACATCCTCCGCAGGCTCCCACGAATCTTCCTCAGGTCCGTATCCCTTCCAGGATATCAAATACCAGATCTTCCTTCCTCTTTTCTTGGAGTCCACCACCGCACGTACTTCGAATTCTGGTTCATTGTCAATGAGCATTGGCTTTGGGTGTTTGAGTGCAGGAGTGTGGGCTGGTTTTAACAAAGACACATGGAAGACCGGATGAATCCGCATGTGATTTGGTAACGCTAGTCTGACCGCTACCGGGTTGATGATCTTGAGTATTTTGTAAGGACCAATGTATCGAGGGTTGAAGATGCTATAGCGTCGGAAGCGGATATTCTTGGTGGATAACCATACTACATCTCCGCTCTTATACAAAGGTTCGGGCCTCCTATGTTTATCGGCTTGTGCCTTATACTTGATCTTTGCTGCCTGGATATTTCTTTGGGCGTTCCTCAAGATGCCTTGGATTCTGTGGATCCTAGTTTGCACTTCTGGTACCTTACTTGTGTTCTTGGGCAGAAGGAATGGGAGAAACCGGGGATGAAATCCATAAGTAACAAAAAACGGTGCTAATTTTGTGGTACTGTGTTGAGCGCTATTGTAGGCTATTTCTGCTAGCCATAACCACTCTACCCACCTTTCGGTAGTGCTTTGGACGTAGGCTTTCAAATATTGCTTCAATGTTTGATTTAACCTTTCCGTCTGTCCATCTGTTTGTGGGTGGAAACTAGTTGACATGTTAGACGTAATTTGCAAGGCAGAACACCATACTCTCCAGAACTGAGACGTGAATTGGGTGCCTCTATCTGTTATGATAGTCTTGGGAAGGCCGTGTAGACGTACTACATGAGTCAGTAATAGTTTGGCTACTTGTCCGGAAGTAGGAAGACTCGCACACGCAATAAAGTGTCCCATCTTAGTCAAACTATCGATCACCACCAGGATGGTGGTGCATCCGTTATCCTTAGGTAATCCTACAATGAAATCCAGCGATATGTGCTCCCAGGGTGTGTCTGGGGTAGGCAATGGCCGTAGCAGCCCATATGGTTTACCTCGATCCGGTTTAGTTTGCATGCAGACCTGACATGTTTGTACTAGTTCTCGTACATCGCTGGACAGTGTGGGCCACCAGAATTGTCTAAGAAGCCTGTCTTGGGTCTTTTCCCTTCCGTTGTGTCCGGCTGTGGGTGACGCATGACACCAATGTAATGCTTCCTGGCGTAAGCTGGGAGTAGGTACGAATAACTGTTTTCCTTTCATAGGGAGGCCTTCTCGAACCTTCCACTCTTTATGCTCCACCAGCCATCTTCTCCATTTAGGTTTTCGCATTTCTGTTTTCACTTTAGTGAGGAATTGTTCGGAATGCACTGCACATATTGCCTGTTCAGGATGTATGATGGATCTCGCAATTGGTTCGGCTATTGTGGGTGTACTTTCCTGTCGTGAAAGGGCATCTGCCTTTTTGTTTGCACTTCCAGGTCTGTATGTGAGCACGAAACGAAATTCTTCAAAAAATAGCATCCACCTTAGTTGTCTGGGTGAGAGGAGGCGAGCTGAAGTCATATACTGTAGATTCCGATGATCGGAATATACAGTGGTCATGTGTTTGGCCCCCATTAAATAGTGTCTCCACTCCTTGAAAGCGTCTCGTATAGCGAGTAGCTCCTTTTCTGCGATTGTGTAGTTAATCTCCGGTCCACTGAGTTTTCTAGACATGTAAGCTATGGGGTGTAGCAGCCCATTCTGAGGATCCCTTTGGGATAGTACCGCACCAATTGCAATTTCGGAGGCATCGGCCTCTACCAGGTATGGTCTGTCAGGATCAGGGTGGGCTAGCACAGGCGCAGTTGTAAAGGCTTCTCTGAGTTGAGTGAACGCCTGTTGTGCCTCTGGAGTCCAACTGAATTTAACCTTTTTTCGGAGGAGTTGTGTTATGGGGGCTACTATATTTGAGAATTGAGAAATGAACCGCCTATAAAAGTTGGCAAATCCTAAAAAGGATTGCACGTCCTTTACATTCGTAGGGGTTGGCCACTTCTGTACTGCCGAAACCTTTCTTTCCGCCATGGTTTGTCCCCGAGCTGACAACATTACCCCCAGAAACTCAACCTGATCTGCATGGAACTCACACTTACTGAGTTTACAGTACAAATTATTGGTTCTCAAGGCCTCTAACACTTTCCCTACATGTTGTGGGTGATCCTGGTCGTTGTCTGAATAGATGAGGATGTCATCTATGTAGACAATTGCAAACCGATCCAAATATTCTCGCAAGACTTCGTTTAGAAAGAATTGGAATGCTGCAGGTGCATTGCAAAGCCCAAACGGCATCACTCGATACTCGAATAACCCATATCGAGTGCGAAAAGCCGTTTTCCACTCATCACCCTGTCTCATGCGGACAAGGTGGTAAGCGCCCCTTAAATCCAGTTTGGTATAGATTACTGCCTTTTTCACTTGGTCCAACAGGACGGAGATCAAAGGAAGCGGGTAACTATTTTTTATTGTTACTTTATTCAAGGCGCGAAAATCTATACAAGTTCTTAACTCGCCGTTAGCCTTGGGAATGAAGAAAAGGGGCGATGCTGCTGGGGACTTTGATGGTCTAATAAACCCATTTGCTTGGTACTTCTCGAGATAATCTCGCAAATGCTCGTTTTCTCCTTCCGAGAGAGCATAGATCCTCCCGCATGGTACCACTGCCCCCGGGACCAGATCTATTTGGCAGTCGTAAGAGCGATGGGGAGGAAGCTTATCAGCCTGCGTCTCATTAAAAACATCTATATATTCTTTATATATGTCTGGTAATTTGATGTCCTTTTCTGCCGCCGTAGCGATGGTATACCCCTGTGAAGGAGGAGCTTCCGTCTGCTTCTTCTCCATCCCGCAACATTGCTTACAAAACGGGGATGCGAAAACTAAACTGTGATTTATCCAATTTATGGTGGGGTTATGTTTGGTTAACCACGGTAACCCCAAAATTACCCCATACATAGGAGTCTTGATGATATTAAATGTCAACCATTCACGATGTCGTTCCCCACATCCAACCTTCAGGGAAGGGGTACAGAATCCTATGGGTCCGGAAGCTAGATTCCTACCATCCACCGCTAGCACAGTTTCCAACTGTTTCTTAGCTACTCTAGAGATGCCCAACTCCTGTACTACTTCGTCATCCATAAAGATACCTGTAGCGCCGGAATCCAAAAGGGCAGTTGCTTCAACTGGTTTCCCTTTGACATGTATCTGAATTTTAACAAAAAAATGTTTTTTCTGTCCTATCACTGAAGGTATTTCATATTGGCCCATGGAATTTCCTCCCCCAATCCCGGGGCCTGCTAGTTTTCCGTCTTAGTTACTGTCAATGGAGGAGCCCGAAAAAATCCGCTCTCCTTAACCTTGGGTTTAGCCATGCATTCTCTTACGTAATGCCCTTTCTTCCCACAATACATGCATAAGCCTTGCTTCCTCCTTGTTTCCCTTTCTTCCTGTGTAAGGGCCGCTCTCACGGTGCCTATTTCCATAGGTTCCACCGCTGGGCCGGACATAGCTCCCTGTGAACGTGGTCTTTCATTCCTCACAAAAGGACGATCGTATTTTCTTCTGTCTCCCTTTCTATCCATGAGACGGTTATCTAAACGTCTCGCTAAATTAATGAGGTCTACACAGGACCTCGGATGTGGATCGATTTGAGCAATCACATCCTTCAACTCATCCCGCAACCCGTGGTGAAAGACCGCTGCTTGCTTTTCTTCAGGCCAATTCGTCTCTGCTACTAATCGCTGAAACGCATTGACATATACCAATAATTCACGATTCCCTTGCTTTAACTCCAACAACTCTCTATCCACAGAATAGGTCTGAGCCCTATGGTCAAAAACACCTTCAAACTCCTCCCGAAACCCATCCCAATCATATAATAAGGGATCATCCTTCCGTACCAAGGGGACCGCCCATTGCGCTGCATCTCCTGCCAAATATGAGATTAGAAAGGCCACTCTAGCCTGATTTGTACTGAATACCTTGGGGCGACACGTGAAATGGAGCATGACTTGTGTCATAAATACTTGCACTTTCTTCTCGTCCCCATGGAACCGTTCTGGAGCGGCTAAGGGAATTGGGGTGGGTATTTCCACCGTAAATGGAGTGGACGGTGTTGTGGTAGCTCCCCCTGCCCAACTACCTCCACTAACTGTTCTGCTTCCCACTGCATCAAAAGGATTACGCTGTATCCGGTCTACGCGGTCCTGCAACACCGCTGTTTCTGCTCGGGAGGCTGCTACCTCGGTCTGCACTAATTGTAATGCCGCTAAAATCTCATCTAGGGTGGCCATTGTGCCCCGAACCAACTGGGAGGTAACAGTGTAACAGGTCGGATATTCTGTCAGCTCCGATAGCTTCAAGTAGAGTCCGATGACCACCTCGGAGTTGGTTCGTTGCACAAAGGGTTCCACCTCTTGATCGTTTCCTCTCTGATTGCTATTATAGCACAAGAGATAGATCGGATCAAGTGAGGGAAGGAAAGGATGGGAACAGCGGGGAGGGAGACCTGTAAAACATAAACATAGACCATTAACTTTATCTATACTTCCTTTCTACATAACTACATAAAGCATGGGAATGTACCCTGTGAAAGCTTTCGTTACCTGTAAAGAAAAGAATTAAGAACTTAATTCAAAAGGCATATGCTATTCCAATCTCTGTGAATGTCTTGTATCAGGGTTTTGTATGGAGCTTATAGTTTTGTTACTCAGTGAACAAGGTAAGCGTTATAACAGCACCAGAAACAACAGGGATTGATATTCATAGCTCCATATGATTTGAACTCCACCGTTTCTCAACACGGTTTCGGCAAAATAGATTCTGTGCACTACAGATGCCGGTTCTCAACCCGGCTTCGGCCCTCAGTGCTCCCCGTTACTTCACTGGGTTTCTCACGCTCTCTCTCTCTCATTCAACAGTAGAGTCGTTCACCTCACGGCGAGTTTTGTCACTCTCTCTTTTCTCTCAAAATGAACAGTGCCGTTACCTCACGGCGATGTTCTCGCTCTCACACGCACTTCTGCTTTCTCCAGGTTTGAGGGGCACCCCAATGTTTGACACCGTTCTCTTATCACCTGTCCCAACACAAATACCCTGGGAAGCGGTACGCCCACGATGCAGTTTGTAGCGTAGCGGCTTCCCCGAACCCAATGCCTCCACACTCTAAATATACCAGAGACTTGACTGGTGCAGCGGCACCCTTACCCGACCTCCGCCTCCTTCCGACTGACCCTCCGAATCACCGCAAGACTGGAACCAAAGTAGGAATATCCGACAGCGCCATGGTTCCTCCGTTCTTCTTTTCACGGCGCGTAAAGCCGGAACACGACGCAGAGCGTCGGAAGTGACGTCAGCGCGTGAGCACTGCGCCGCACAGGCTGCTGGGTAGGGTAGTTCCGGTGAACCTGACAACGTGTCGCTAATAACCCCGTAACAGTCGTATGGGCAGAGAGGTCTGGATCCGTATGGGATCGCGAGGCCGCCGATTGTGCTGAGACTGCCGTCTGGGTAGAGAGGTCTGGGTTGGTATGGGACCGCGAGGCCGCCACTTGTGATACTGTCGTATGGGCAGAGAGGTCTGGGTTCGTATGGGACCGCGAGGCCGCCACTTGTGATACTGTCGTATGGGCAGAGAGGTCTGGATTCGTAGGGGATCGCGATGCCGCCGATTGTGCTGATACTGTCGTATGGGCAGAGAGGTCTGGGTTCGTATGGGACCGCGAGGCCGCCACTTGTGATACTGTCGTATGGGCAGAGAGGTCTGGGTTCGTATGGGACCGCGAGGCCGCCACTTATGAGATCTTGGTATGCATAGTAGGAATCCCCTGTCCTTAGGTGATAGATATATGTGGTTGTAGGATTGTAAATAGGTTCTAGGGAGGGGGTAACGTTCTGGCTGGGTTAGTGAGGCTCTGATGAGCGGGTTCTATCTGATCCGAAAACCCAAGCAGAACATTATCTCAGGAAAGACCGGAAGGAGGAGCCCAGCGGCGTGATGTCGGATCTTGCCGACCTATCAGTGGAAGACACCCACGTAAAGGAGGAAACAGCAGTACGCCAAAAGACACCGACCAGAGCAGCGAGAGGGAGACCAGCATCGGGGGATCTATTGCAAGACCCAAGCGCCACAGAAGAGTCCGAAGCCCCGCAAGGGGAGCGGACCGCGCCAAGAGGCCAACGACCCCATGCGACGTACTGCCACACTCCAGGAGGGGTGTGGCTAGACCAGGTACATCGTCGCCTTCGGGGGATTCTCTTTAGCTCTGGGAGAGAGTAAGTGATTACTGAGGGAGGACACCGTTTTCTGTTCTATGCTTCGTTTTTTTTTCTCACGGGGCAGCGGTTTCCGGTGAACTCCCGCACTCCCTTCCCTGGGTCTGAGCTACCGAAATACGTCCCACTAACCAGTGATTTTCTTTTTTTTTCTTTTATGATATCCTTGCCTTCCATATGTCCAAACTCGGCTTGAGAACGAAGGAACGCCCTGCACATCAACCGGCCTGCCCCGAACTCGTGAACCACAGGAATAACTCCTGGCAACCAAAACTGATTTCCTTTTCTTGATACATCAATAAACGGCATTGAAAAAAACTCTCAGGCGTCTGTCCCTTCCTACTGAATCAAGCCCTTGCTTATACTAATCTTCCCCACTGGGGGTCCTTGACAGACGTACTATCACTTGGAGGCAAATCTTTGCAGCTGCGCAGTTGCCCTTAAAATGGCCGATTGGAACTCACATGATAATGCACATGCTTTGCTGAAACTAAACCATGTAAGTTTACTAAAATGCTAATGCGAAAGATTTATATAAGTTAATGGGAATAGAGTAGAGATAAGTGGTATACAGTGAAATCATTTCTTTTTGATTTTAATACTCTCTTTCTTTGACCTCAGTATTAGTTCGTATTAGGGCCTCCGTGCGGGACTGAAGCTTGTGCATCATGTGACCATTTCACAATGCGCAGTTGTAACGACCTAGGAGCTGTGATGCAAAGCCTTGAATGTCATCCAAAAAAAACCAGTAACATGCCCTGGGAACAAGCATGATGTCCTGAGAACAGAAAGGATTTTTTTTTAAATAGCAGACATTGTATTGATTAACTTGTGAATACGGGTGGGAAATAAAGCATGGGAAAGTAAATTAAGGGGAGGGAACATAGAACAATGAGCTTAAAGAAAAAGTATTAAACTTAGCATGGTGTGATGATCATCTCCCCTTTCCTGTCCAATCAGATTTAGGAGTTTCGTAAATTTGAAACATTTAGGGGTGGTACATGCCATTAGAAAGGTATAATAGAGGTAGTTTAGTTAGATTAGTTACCACAGAGAGATGGAGAATGCTGAGAGACCGAGATGCCGTCCGTAAATTAAGAAAATACTGAAGCAGATCCAAATCCAGACTTAGAACTTTTGAGTCAATTAATTAGAAGAACATCGTGGAAGAATCGAGGAGTCACATAATAGAGGAGATCGCGGAAGAATCGAGGAGGAAGATAGTGTCAGAGAGGGGCGTGGTGCAAGTGTCGTATTTAGAAGAGGTCATCTATCCTGTCCTGAATCCTGTCCTGAGCCTTTGTCCCCTGATCTGTCCCAGGGGACCTTTATTAATTTTTTTTTTTTTCTCACGGGGCAGCGGTTCCGGTGAACTCCCGCACTCCCTTCCCTGGGTCTGAGCTACCGAAATACGTCCCACTAACCAGTGGTTTTCTTTTTTTTTATTTTATGATATCCTTGCCTTCCATATGTCCAAACTCGGCTTGAGAACGAAGGAATGCCTGCACATCAACCGGCTGCCCCGAACTCGTGAACCACAGGAATAACTCCTGGCAACCAAAACTGATTTCCTTTTCTTGATACATCAATAAACGGCATTGAAAAAACTCTCAGGCGTCTGTCCCTTCCTACTGAATCAAGCTCTTGCTTATACTAATCTTCCCCACTGGGGGTCCCTGACAGACGTATTATCACTTGGAGGCAAATCTTTGCAGCTGCGCAGTTGCCCTTAAAATGGCCGATTGGAACTCACATGATAATGCACATGCTTTGCTGAAACTAAACCACGTAAGTTTACTAAAATGCTAATGCGAAAGATTTATATAAGTAAATGGGAATAGAGTAGAGATAAGTGGTATACAGTGAAATCATGTCTTTTTGATTTAAATACTCTCTTTCTTTGACCTCTGTATTAGTTCGTGTTAGGGCCTCCGTGTGGGACTGAAGCTTGTGCATCATGTGACCATTTCACAATGCGCAGTTGTAACGACCTAGGAGCTGTGATGCAAAGCCTTGAATGTCATCCAAAAAAAAACAGTAACATGCCCTGGGAACAAGCATGATGTCCTGAGAACAGAAAGGATTTTTTTTAAATAGCATACATTGTATTGATTAACTTGTGAATACGGGTGGGAAATAAAGCATGGGAAAGTAAATTAAGGGGAGGGAACATAGAACAATGAGCTTAAAGAAAAGTATTAAACTTAGCATGGTGTGATGATCATCTCCCCTTTCCTGTCCAATCAGATTTAGGAGTTCGTAAATTCGAAACATTTAGGGGTGGTACATGCCATTAGAAAGGTATAATAGAGGTAGTTTAGTTAGATTAGTTACCACAGAGAGATTGAGAATGCTGAGAGACCGAGATGCTGTCCGTAAATTAAGAAAATACTGA